>NC_090816.1:74314937-75643687 GCF_000390325.3 Nicotiana tomentosiformis
CATATACCTATGCATGGTATGACATTTATATGCATATGCATGACATTATAAATATGAAATGATTCACAGAGCTATTCAGATTTACATTTTAAGTCTTTTACTCTGTGTTTCTCTCATGTCTTTTATTTACTGATTTTCATTCCTTACATACTCGGTACATTATTTGTACTGACATCCCTTTTGCTTGGGGACGCTGCGTTTCATGCCCGCAGGTCCCGATAGACAGGTTGAGAGTCCTCCAAGTAGGCTATTAGCTCAGCGGAAGGTGTTGGTGCGCTCCATTTGCTCCGGAGTTGCTTATTTGGACAGTATGATTTGGACATGTATTGATTAGTATGGTGGGGCCCTGTCCTGACCTTTATGATATTTATCTACTCTTAGAGTCTTGTAGACATATTTCATGTATGTGAAAGATTGTATAGCCTTGTCGGCCAATGTTCAGTGTACGAGTGATTATTTTGGTCTTATAGGCCCGTATGTCATATGTATAAGTTTGTATTACATGTTAGGTCATCCAATGTTGAGTATTTCCTCATGTTTTGTTCTACTTATCTCATGGAAGACTCTCTGTCTCATTTACCTATGATAGTATGATACAAAAGATACGTTATGTTGGTACTTGATTAAGTAAGGTACCGGCTGCCCGTCGCGGCTCATCGGTTTGGGTCGTGACACTATGCACGTTCGAGGACGACTGTTTATTTTAAGAGGGGAGAATTTAATGACTTGACCGATCGTTTTGTGTGTTTGCACCTCGTTTCCCCTTTTGATACTTCACTCATGCATAATTTAGGTTTTATGACTTGCAGAGTTGATTGGTTTCGTTCCGGGAAGATTTTGGGTTGATTTACGCTCTTTGGTTCTTGACTTAGAAGCATGAGTTTGACCAAATTTTGAATTTTATGAAGACAACCCCGGAAGAGTATTTTGATGGCTTTGATAACTTCGTATTGTGATTTTGGACTTGGGCATATGCCCGGAATCGAATTTTGAAGTCTGTAGGTTGATTTATGTTGTTTTACCGAAAAATGGCAATTTGGGGTTTAGAAGTTTGATCGTAGGTTGACTTTTTGCTATCCGATCGTAAGTTGGTTTTGGGACTTGATATAGGTTCTTTATGCTATTTAGAACGTGTCTGCAAAATTTAGTATCATTTGGAGTTGATTTGATAGGATTCAGACGCTTGGTTGCAATTCTAGAGGTTCTTGAACTTTACTTTGAAATTCATGTGTTTTGGTGTCCCATTCGTGGTTCTATATGTTATTTTCGTGGTTTGATCAAGCGAGCGAGTTTGTATGATGTTCTTAGACTTGTGTGGATGTTTATTTTGGAGCCTTGAGGGCTCGATTGAGTTTCAGACGCGTCGCTGAATGGTTTGAACTGAAAATGAAATTGCTGGTGTGTTAGTGCTATGTTATCGCAATTGCAAGCAACAGCCTCGCAATTGCGAAAGTGGAAGGGGGTGGTCTGAAGTTGCAATTGTGACTTATCCCTTCGCATTTGCGAAGTCAGCAGGCCCGGGCATGCAACCACTTGGTCATTTTTTCGAAGGTATCCAACTTCGCAATTGCGACGTTTGTTGAGGCTGTCAGGGTTCGTAAATGCGATCACTGGTCTGCAATTGCAAGGGTTTGCAAATACAAACCCGGTGTCACAAATGCGACATCTGTAGCTTGACATAAGGGCTGGAAAGTCGGGATTTAGTCTCATTTCTCACATTTTAGAACCCTAGACTTGGTAGGAGTTGATTTGGAGGGGGGATTTTCATCTACAAACTTTGGGTAAGTGATTATAATTAATTTCCAACTATATTTCATGAATATATCTTAGATTTAACATCAAATGTATGTGAATCAAAGTGGAAATTTGAGAAATTTTGTCAAGTTTTAAAAAAATGATGAATTGAGTTTTGAGAGTCGATTTGGACTCAGATTTAAAAACAAAACACATATATGAACTCATGGAGTTATGGATAGTCGAAATCTACCCTTGTACTCGGGTTTTGACCAGGCAAGTCCGGGGTTGACGTTTGTTGAATTTTTGAAAATTTTGTAAAGATCAAAGCTTTATCTATTGTAATTGCTTTCTCTTGCATTGGTTGATAATATTAAGTTACTTTTGGTTAGATTTGAGCCGTGTGGAGGCAAATATTAGGGAAAAAGCTATTTTCGAGGGTTGAATTGGCCTAGTTGAGGTAAGTATATTGCCTAACTTTGTGTGGGGGAAACTACCCCTTAGGAATTGGGTTGATTATGCTATTTCTGTTATGTGAAAGTCGTGTACGCAAGGTGACGATTGGGTACACGGTCTATATGTGGTATTTGACCTGTTTAGGTTATTTAAGCTATTTTCATTCATTTAATTGAATTGCCAAAACATATTATATTACTCATTGTTAATCAACTATTACACGTGTTAAACTACCTATACATGCTTTATTTGACATTGTTAAAACTTGTTATATCTCTTACTTGTTATTTTGCTCATATATGCTTTTGTTGAAGTTATTGCCTTCCTTATTGCCTTGTTGCATCTTTAATTGTTGGCTTACTTTTATTTGAGGTTGTTATTTCGTGAAATATCTTCTTGTTGAGTTATTGGTGTTGAAGTTGTGAAAGTCGTTATCACATTGAGGTAAAGTGTTAATTGTTGAGATATATTTCATGTTGAAAAATTCACATTCATTTTATTATTGTTGAGATTCTTGTGCACATTGTTGTCGAGCCATGGGCTATTTATAGTGAAAATATTGATATTGTTGATTTTTGGCATGTTGTGTCATATGGGGACTTGTGCTGCGAGTTGTTGTTGTGTTGTAGTATTGATGCACATGTGGCGGTATAAGGATAGGGGTTAATGTGCATGCAGCAGGATAAGGTGGGATTTATGTGCGTGTTGCTAGTAAGAGAATTACTTGAAGCCACGTGGCCACAAAAGGTAGGCTAAAGTGCGTGTAGCTATTTCGGGAAAAATATTTTCAAAACTATCTAAATGTAAGGCTCACACGGTGGTATAAGGAAAGATTGTGATTGAAATTGAGAAATTTGAATCGAGGTGGTACCTCGATTATGATTCTTGTTGTGCATTTCATATTGAAAAGAGTTATTGGTTGAACAGTTATTGTCGCTTTTATTCTTCCTTGTCTTATCAATTTTGTCTGTATTTGACTATTTGTGGCTCTCATTAATTGCTTCCTTCTTGTTATCTTTATGCTTAGAATTTGTCATTAGTTTAGGTTATAAAATTGCTTCATTATCATTCATTTCTCCGCTTTCCATTACTTCTCATTATCATATTTTTGTTATGTTTATCTTAGCCTTGTAGGTGTCATGACCTGGCCTCATTACTACTCTACCGAGGTTAGGCTTGATACTTACTGGGTACCATTGTTGTGTACTCATACTATGTTTTTGCACATCTTTTTGTGTAGATACAGGTACGTCTGCACGTGCTAGATGGTAGTTATTGACTTGTTCATTGCCTTCCGAAGACTTCAAGGTTTACCTGCTCGGCGTCCGCAGGCCTTGAAATCACCTTCTTTTATTTCCTCATTGTTGTTGTTTCCTTTATAATGCAGTGTTGTAATAGACGTTTTTAGATTATTCTGTAGAGCTTATGACTCAGTTCCACCGATTTTGGGAATATGTTGTTTAGGTTATATTTTGGAAGCTAAAATGAGTTTATCTGTTTTATTTTAGTATCTCAGTTCTATTATTCCTGTTTTGTTACTATAAAATGTTAGACTTACCTAATCATAGAGACTTGGTGCCATCACAACATCCTAAGGTGGGAAATTGGGGTCGTGACAGTTGAGGAAGAGATTAAATACAAATATCCTCATTTGTTCCAGATAGAAGGTGACCCTCAGAGTTGAGGCGTTAAGCAACGACAAAGATATAGTTACTTGTTCATGAAGTGAGTTACATCTTATGCTGATTCCATATGATATTTGATGGCCATGTGAGGCCAATAAGATATTATTGCTTGTTTATGGCCCTATGTGGTGGCTGGTTTGGTATAATCTTGTTTACATGGGAGACTCTGCCGAAATTTTCGTAGAATTCTTAAGAGTTAATTTCTCTTTTGTACGCCTCTACATATGAGGACGAATGTTCCTAAGGGGGGAGGATATTACATCATGTATTTTCATACGTTAAGTTGCGTCAAAAGCTAGTCGATGTGATATCGAAGAGTAAGAGTATATTTGAGTATTTTAAGTATTTTATAACATGTTTAATAAGTGTTAAGCATACGTTGGGCGAGGTTATAAGTTAATCGTGTCAAAAGAATAAGCTTTGGTGAAATTTTCCGACTTATAGAGTGACTTGCGAATCGTACATTGGACTCGTACTTTTAGGGTTGGAGTTGTTAACATGATAAGAGGATCTTGGGATGAGGTATTTGAATTGTATAATAGTTGTATGTTAATTATTGAAGTCAAGCAAGTTATAAAATAAAACTCGGCAAAAGTTATCACAAGCATTTGTCTCAATATACTTGGATTTAATGGGTTATCCACTCACCAAATTGAAGGTATATGAGTCTAGTTTTTAAAAATTAAATTGTTCTTCAATAAGACATCAGAGTAGAGAGATATTCGCGTTTTTACGAGATTGCGCAGGCAGCCCCTTTGGGACCCATTTGAGGCGGTGGGAGTTTCTTGATTCTATTTAAAGCGATAGACCTTCAATTTTGGGTTATTGTCGACCGGACTAGTTACTAGAAAACCATTAAACTCTCTCTAAACATTCTCCCATGATTAAAAAGTGAATCTAAGGCCAAACTACTCAAGTCTATCATCAAAAGACTCATAGAACTAGCGGCCATTGCTTCTATGGCGTTGTTGTTGCGTTGAGGGTTCCTTTAAGTTGAAGAAAGCTTTGGTTGAAGGTTATTGTTTCGGTTTGAGTAAGGTTTTTCCTCTTCTACATGTATTTGAGTTCATATGAGTTGTAGCTAGATTGTTTGGTTGAGAACTTGTGAAATAAAGGTCGACAATCGTATATGATGTAGTTATGAGTTGCTGGACTATTTTGAAGTTGTTCTAAGTTAATTTAGGGTTGGTTTTCGAGATTTAAGATAAGAATCTCTATCTTCTTCATTTTTATGAGTTGTTATAGATTCTGGTTGTGTTTAATCGTTGAGAACTTGCGAGATGTCGGCTAGAAGACATAAACTAGTTGTTGAATATTGTTGTGCAATGTAAGTGGGGTTGTTCTTGTTGTGTTGAGTTGCTGGAGATGTGGTATATTTGAATTGATTTATTTTTAATTATGTTGCAAGGATTATAAGGGTGATAGGCTTGAGTAATCACTGTATAAACGGTTGTTAGGAAAGCTTGTTGCAAAATAAAATGCTTAGAAATGTTATACTCGTGTATTCAATGGCTTCCTATGTTCTTAATTAATGTCGCCCTGATAGAATGTGTTTCATATAGCTCTTCACAACCCGTATTCTTTTTTAGATAGTGTAATTGAGCTATAACATTTCCCTCGTAAAGACCTCCTTAGGATAAAGACCTTTAATGCGAGTTGTTCTACCCATATGTTAGCTAGTTACATACGTTCCTTACTGGAGATTGCTCCGATGTCACGAATTCCATATGTTCAGTAGTAATCCCTTGTTTCTATCCAAAATGCATATGAACCACGATGGCTCCCTCGTAAGTATTCACATATCAAAACAACCACTGTTAAGGGGTTCTCTACCCATCGCTTTAGTAGCCCGAACATGCCTTAACTCGTATCACCTTGCTAAGTCCAGTTTCAAATGATTGTTAGTCGCTTCTTATTCTATTTAGAAGGTGTCTATGAGCTACAGTGTGTTACACCCCATGTTTTCGTACGTGAAAATACGCCATAAGTAAATTTATGGACGTTCAAAAAATGTGATGTTACATCCCGTATTTTCATACGTTAAAGTTTCTTCATAAGTTAATCGACATAAGTTCGGAAATGAGATTATCTTGAGATTATAAGCATTATGCTATTTCAAATAAGTGATGAGCAAATTCGTGAAGGTGAGGGGGTAAGCAAATCGAAAAAATAAATTTTGTCAAAGTGTGACATTTTGAGATAAAATACGGTCCGAGCTATAATACCCGGTATTTATGGACTAGTGCCATACAAGGTACTGCATGTCCATGATAGTAAGGTATATAAGGTGTGTTAAAAATAAGTAATTTATGATAATTCTTAATTATATGGGTAATTGGTTCATTATTGGATTTGTGGGGGATTAATAATTTATTATAGAAATGGGGGAATTATTGGATAAGACTTGATGACAAACGTGGCAGCCCACTAATGCCCATATAATGACTCATTGGTCTTCATGAGTTGGTGGCATGTTAGGAGAAGTTTTGTATAAAATAATCCCCAATATATAAAGCTCCTCTATATTACATTATGGAGATGTTTACTACAAAAGCAACAAATGGATTTATAAGGCTTATGGCAACATGAATTCTCTCCAGCAAACTTATATAAAAGAATGTCCAAGTCAAGAAACAAGGAGCAACAAAATTCATACAGGATTAGATGATAGCAACGCAAATCGCTTCAAGAATTTAGTACGAAGTTATACTGTGTAATAGCAATGGGATTTACAAGTTCTAATGGAGCACGGTATAATCTTTCTCAAGAATATCACACGGATTTTTCCCTACTTCGATCCGCCGTTACGTGTTGTGCAATCGACGTGTATTAGAGGGATTGTCAAGAGAATCGGATGGGGTATGTTAAGGCTATACCTTCTCCCTTTTTGGCATGATCAATACGATACAAACGAAACGAGCAAATGCACAATTTCCATAACTGACTCTATTCATAGAAGTACCAGGGGTGTCTACATTCTTGATTCCCCATGTGAATAATTATTATATCTTCTGTTCATAGATCTCAGAAAAATACGTATTTGATAAAGTTTATCCGAAAGACATATTAATTTTTATGACATTCCGAGAAATCTTATTAACATAATTCTTATGCATTTCATGCATTTATACATGTATATTGACCCATGACCAGATGGCGTTATATACGCGTATATAATATATATATATGGGTTATGGGAAAAGGTTATGACGTTATATACGCACCACCACCTGATCAGCTGGTATACGTGGATGATTTGCCCACAGTGGTCGAGATGATATGATGGGATGCCCTCAAAGGCTTGATAACTAGGGACTGAGTAATAGTCGGCATCATGAGAATTTCAGATATTGCATCCCGACGATATAGAATGGAGGACAGAAGAATACCCTTTAAAGGTCATTCAGGAAGACGCTTCCCTAAAGAAAGCAAGGTGAGCAAAGTTAAGCTTAAGGGACTGTATGTGCCAGTTACACTAAGTGTCACCCTTGCGAGTGAGGAATTTTGTTATCCTTGGTATAGAAGGATTACCGCGAGGATAGTAAGGATCATCGATAATGTGCAAAGATGCCAAAGATGAAAAGGTAAAACATCTATACGTAGATCGTCGTAGCTCCAATTCTTAGTACTCCCCTAAAGGGGAGAATATGGAGTGATGTGGCATTAAGTCAGAATTAAGTGGTTCTAGTAACTATGGAATGGTAAAAGAATGCCATAAAAAATGAGAAAAGGGATGAGATTGCTATAACACCCCGGAACATTTTGAAGAACTTAAGTGTAAAGCCCGGTAAATTTTGCAAAGAAAATAATGTTTCATGGTGCCGGACTAGGCTTATGTGTTTGAGGATTGTAGAAATTCTTCACGGCGAGCTTGTGAGCCGCGACTCAGACTTTTTGGGTTGAACAATGCACAGGAAAGTAAAAGAAAATTTTTGGCAGAATAGTGCATTTCTACGGTCCATTATGCGACTGCAGAATCACTCTGCGGACCACATAATGGCCGCAGAATCACTCTGCGGACCACATAATGGCCGCAGAGTGAGACAGTTAATTGGGTCAGTTGGAAGCAATTATGCGGGCGACTATGCTACCGCATAAATATTATGCGGTGAATTATGCGATCGCATAACAGTTATGTGGACCGCATAGTGACCGCATACACAGAAAGCCTTTTTGATCATTTTATCAACAATTATGCGACCGATATGCGGTCCGCATATCCATTATGCGGTCGCATAAGCGACCGCAAAACTATTTCGGAGCTCCATTTTTGGGTTTTTAAAACCCGAGCCTATTTCGTTAAATACACTCTTTGGGCCATTTTTGAGCGATAATCTAATATTTTAGAGTGAGAGAGAGTGCCCTAGAGTGAGAAGGTGTTCTTCAATAATTTTCTTCAATTCTTGCTCAAGTTTTGAAAGATTTAGAAAGGAAGCTCACTAGGTCTTCATCCTAGAGGTAAGATTCTACACCCTAAACCCTAATTTCGAAATCTTCTGAAAATGGGTAACTAGCAAGGTAAATTTTAGGCATGAGAGTTGTTTATTTTACATGCATGTGTTATCAAAGGGTGTAGGAAGATTGTTGAGCTAAAAATTGTAAAGTTTGGGTTGTGGGATGATGGAATCCTTCATAAAAAGGACATTGAAACCTTATGCACATCTAGTGTTTGATAAAATGCTCAAGTGAGCTAGAACCATGATCATCTTCCAAATTTTGATTCAATTTGTTATATTTCTACAATATATTGAAGTTGCTAAGAATTCCGGAACGTTTTAGAGTTTAAGCAAGCTCAAGTGAGGTATGTTGGCTAAACTCTTCTCTTAGAATTGAATCCCACGATATTCATGTAAATTATGTAAGTCCCGAGTGATTCATTATAAAACTGGCTATTTCGAGTAAGATTGAGTTGAAAGATATATGTTCAACAAGCATCCCAAATGCTTTACTCATGTTATGTTACCAATTGAGGATGTGTTAAAATATGGGTTGTGCATTAATAATGTTTCGACTTTAAGTCAAGTTCAAATGAAGGCTATTATGCCAAATTTTGTGAAATATCTCTATGTGCTTTAGACACTAAATTGCTCATATGTGTACTACACACCTTGATTTGAATTGTATTTGTTGTTGATGATGATGATAATTGAAATTGATAAGGTGAGCATGAAATACTGAATATGGCCAACGTGCCAAGAATGATCTTATAATTATGGCCATTAGTGCCAATGAGATGAAAAGATGTGAAACTAATACGAAATGCGATGATTGATATAAAAAGGTTGATGTCTCAAATAAGACAGCCTAGCCAGTCGGGTCGTGATCGGACACCATGCCGCACATATGGTGGTGATTGTGCTGGAAATTTATAATTTGAAATTGTGATTGTGGTCGATCTCCCTAATGGATAGCCTAGCCGATCGGGTCGTGATCAGACTCCGTGTTAAAGATGGTCGTATTGATATTGAGAGAAATTGTGGTTGATGTCTCTAATGAGATGGCCTAGCTGATCGGGTCGTGATCGGACTCCGAGCTAAGAGTACGGTGGTACTGGTTTTGTGAATAATGGTATTGTGCACAATGGTATATCGATACTAAAAATCTCCCAATGTGAGATATGAGAATTAATTTGAATATTGTTTTGATCCTAAATTAAGGTTTGATGTTAATTAAGGCTTTCATTGATATTATAATAATCTTGTTTGTATTATTTGTCATTCTACTGAGGGACTGTTTAGTTATACATACTAGTGCTATTCGACGGTACTAACGTCCCTTTTGCTGGGGGCGCTGCATCTTTAAATGAATGCAGGTGGTTCCACAGCAGGAGATATTGATCAGTGATAGTAGTACACCTTCTTCCCAGCTGACTCGGTGAGCCCCACTTCATTCTAGGGTCATGTATCTTTTGTACTTTATATATTCGGTTTGAGGTATAGCCTGGGCCTTGTTGCCGGCATTATCATTGTACTCCTATTTATCTATAGAGGCTCCGTAGACATAGTGTGGGTTGTGTATTGGTGCTGGGAAAGACAAACTACGTTATGTTGTGGTTGTATTACTCTTTCTAGTTAAGACGACTAAAAACGATGGAACTATTGGTAATGAATTTGTATTGTGAACATGAACACATTTTTGTCTAATTAATGAAAATATGTATTATCTTCATTCGTGGATGAGTTTGGGTAGAAGAAAATATAACAGGCTTGCTCGGTCGGGTTCACTCGGTTGAGCGCCGGTCGCGCTCCTCGGTTTTGGGGCGTGACAATTGCACTAATTCAAATCCTACAGATATGCTACGATTCCAAAACATTATGCAAACACGATGTCAAGGAAAGGAAGTAAGGGTTCCTACCTGAGATGTTATTGATAATTAAGGAGTCAGTACAAGGCGTAAGTTAAGACAAATGGAATAACCCAAGAGGGATTACGCGGAATACATATATGAAAATGGACCAATGAGTAGTTAGTAGTTAATTCAGGAAGAGTCTAGTTATGGCTAGACAAGAGGTTACAGATAAATCAGCATATCGTGCAAGATAAATATAGTGAACCCCAACATAGCGAATCAAGTCTTGCAGATAATGATATCGTGATCCTTGAGAAATATTTAGATAGGAGCTGGGGTAGTTAAAGGTACCGTATGAGTATTACCGAGATAAAGAGAGTACCACTGGGAATACAGTCAAAACTTCAGTTCAGAAGCAACCGTACGAGCACATGAGCGTGGAGGTAAGTAACTAAGGATAAGTATAGGGAAGTACGAACATCAAAAATTCTATCGGGTATACGATGTAATAAGCTTGCAGCTTTACAAGAATCAGAGGGTCTTCCCTAAGTACGAAAATGAAAGACTAGCTGAGGAAATAAGGAAGAAGGCTTCAACCTAAGCACAGTGACTGAAAGAGGAAATGGTATTATAACAACAGTCTCACAACAACATTGTATGCACTCCACAAGAAAGTGGCACCTACCGTGGCTAATGAACGGGAAGTGAAATCAAAAGTAATATTAGAGGTCATATAAGTTGCACGAAACTTCTGGTATGCGTGGGAACTAAGATAAGCCAAGTATTCATGCAACAAGTGGGAGAATGACCAGGAAAAGCAATTGCTTGCAATTAAAGAAAGCTGAAAAGGAACCAAAGGAATTATTCGATCAATGATCCAGAGTTAGTTACATTATGAATGCACTTAAGATTTTGAAGTATTATCTATGCAGCATACATGTTGACAATCATACAGCCGTAGAAGACTCTGGTATAAGTTAAAAGAAAGAATTGAGTCTAGGTAATAACTAACACCAGGTACCGTAAATCGAAAGATAGCTTAAGCCTACATAAAGGCTAATCAGAAGAAAGAGGAAACTAAAGAGTTACATCAACCAAGTAAATTAGGAGTCTGATTATTGGACCAAGAAAATTATAGACCTCGTGATTGAGAACATTGCAGGATCACTCTTAAATATCAGAGGTACAAGAGAGATAATGCAGTAGCCGTATTCTATAACGGCTCTACGATAAAGCCAGTTAGAAGAGTACCAGCCTCATAAGAAGTTAGTATGAAGCTCCCACCAGATTGTGTATGCACCAGAGGTGCAAGTATTATAAGAGAGCTTCAAGTTATGGAGGTGAATTATACCTGTGTGAAAGCAAGGTCATGAAAGCGATAGAAGATGTGATGCGAGATTTTAAGGTAAATAAGGTAAAGGTGAACAACGTATGAGATACTCAACATAAGGTTATGAATAATCCATACTGCAGATAGAGGGATAGAAGCACTGGGAATTTAGTATCCAGGAATGATAGCGGCGTCATAAGTGGCATATCTTCCAGCCTATGGTTTCTAGTAACCAAGAGATCTAGTCAAGAGAGTAAAGAAGAGTTAGAGATGATGTGATGTCTCGCTTGATGTTACGGAATAACACAAGGAAATCTATGATGTAAGCAAGTTGAAGGAAGGTTGCGAGTAGTATAAATAGATATGTGTGGGTCGCAAGCTAAAGTATGGTAAAGCGACAAGGTTTTAGGAAGACATGAGTAAGGAATAAAAAGGGCGAGTGAGAAGGTGACGAGAAAGGATAAACCCTCGGGATTAAGCCCATGAAAACAAGAGAGCTGATGGTTTCTCTAAGTTATAGAAAGCTCAGTATAGCCTGAATTAACTCAAAGGAGTCTAAGACTAATAGCATTTAGAAGAGATTGAATGCTGCCCTGATAGTAAAATAAGGGTGTAATGGTGATAGGTGAAGGATGACGTTTGGGCCTTCGATTGAGTAATGATTTGATTTCATGGACGGCATGGATTAGAATACACCCACCCATAAGATGAATCACGTTGGGATGCTATGAAATATGGTTATGTAAGTAGGGTATCACCCCCAGGTGGGTCTGAAAAATCACTTCAAATGTTCCTCGATGCAGCATGAGCCCTAGTGATTACGTAAGAGGTTTCAAGTTATCAGTGGTAGATTATAGATCAACATTGAGGTGAATCAACAATGGATGGATAAAAGTTACAACAGTATGAGATGAGATTAGGCTGCCATTCTTAAGATAAACATTAATGAAGAAGCATTAAAGGACTTAGATTTATACATACATGATAAGCAGCGAGAAAGTAACCTTGAGTTTGGTGGCAGACCTCAGTAACGATAAATCGAAGTAAGAGTTATGGTATGGTATGACCTACCTAGTTGCATTAAAATCATACGGATGGATAATCAGGTCTATGAAATAAGATATAGCAATATTCGTAAGTTCAATAAAGTACCGAGCAAAGAATGTCAGTGTACTTATAGATGCCCAGAGGGACATCTTGTCAAGCTCTATATATGTTCACAAAGTAGGTCCTAGAGATTGGCTAAAAAACTGGAGGAAAATGGAAATAAGAGTCGCATAGGCGCACTTACAAGTTCAAAATCGTACATGTTGTATGATAAAAGGTAGCAACAGTTATGAGATTGAAAGGATTCCGACCACAAGTCATGGTGTGAGAAAGAGGCCTAAAGGGGAGAATGCCCTGACCTTTGGAATTATTCACAGAACAGTCGCCTAGATGACAAGGGGAGTACTAAAGTATTCGGAAGACATAAGCTATGAAAATGATAAATGCATCCGTTAACATTCGAGGACGAATGTTCCAAGGGGGGAATAATGTTACACCCCATATTTTCGTACGTGAAAATATGCCATAAGTAAATTGATGAAAGATCAAAAAATGTGGTGTTACATCACGTATTTTCGTACGTTAAAGTTTCATCGTAAGTTAATCGACATAAGTTCGGGAATGAGATTATCTTGAAATTATAAGCATTATGCTATTTCAAACAAGTGATGAGTAAATTCGTAAAGGTGAGGGGGTAAGCAAATCGAAGAAAATGAATTTTGTTAAAGTGTGACATTTTGAGAAAAAATACGGTCCGAGCTATAATACCCGATATTTTTGGACTAGTGCCATACAAGGTACTACATGGCCCTGATAGTAAGGTGTATAAGGTGTGTTAAAAATAAGTAGTATTTTAAGTAATTTGGGATAATTCTTAATTATATGGGTAATTGGTTCATTATTGGATTTGTGGGGGATTAATAATTTATTATGGAAATGGGGGAATTATTGGATAATACTTGATGACAAACGTGGCAGCCCACTAATGCCCATATAATGACTCATTGGCCTTCATGAGTTGGTGGCATGTTAGGAGAAGTTTTGTATAAAATAATCCCCAATATATAAAGCTCCTCTAAATTAAATTATGGAGATGTTTACTACAAAAGAAACAAATGGATTTATAAGGCTTATGGCAACGTGAATTCTCTCCAGCAAACTTATATAAAAGAATGTCCAAGTCAAGCAACAAGGAGACACAAATTTCATACAGGATTAGATTATAGCAACGTAAATTTCTTCAAGAATTTAGTACAAAGTTATACTGTGTAATAGCAATGGGATTTGCAAGTTCTAATGGAGCACGGTATAATCTTTCTCAAGAATATCACACGAATTTTTCCCCTACTTCGATCCGTCGTTACGTGTTGTGCAATCGACGTGTATTAGAGGGATTGTCAAGAGAATCGGCTCAAGTATGTTATGGCTATCCCTTCTCTCTTTTTGGCATGATCAATACGATACAAACGAAAGGAGGAAACGCACAATTTCCATAACTGACTCTATCCATATAAGTACTAGGGGTGTCTATATTCTTGATTCCCCATATGAATTATTATTATATCTTCTGTTCATAGGTCTCAGAAAAATACATATTTGATAAAGTTTATCCGAAAGGCATATTTATTTTTATGACATTCTGAGAAATCTTATTAACGTAATTCTTATGCATTTCATGCATTTATACATGTATATTGACCCATGACCAGATGGCGTTATATACGCGTATATTATATGTATATGGGATATGAAAAATGGTTATGGCGTTATATACGCACCACCACCTGATCGGCTGGTATACGTTGACGATTTGCCCACAGTGGCCGAGATGATATGATGGGATGCCCTCAGAGGCTTGATAATATTATGAACACATATACCTAAGCATGGTATGATATTTCTATGCATATGCATGACATTGTAAATATTAATGATCCACAGAGTTATTCAGACATATATGTCGAGTCTTTTACTCCATGTTTTTCTCATGTCTATTGTTTACTGATTTTTATTCCTTACATACTCGGTACATTATTTGTATTGACGTCCATTTTGCCTGGGGACATTGCGTTTCATTCCTGCAGATCCCGATAGACAGGTCGAGGGTCCTCCAAGTAGGCTATCAGCTCAGCAGAAGATGTTGGTGCGCTCCATTTGCTCCGGAGTTGCTATTGGTCAGTATGATTAGGACATGTGTTGATTGGTATGGCGGGGCTCTATCCTTACCTTTATGACATTTATGTATCCTTAGAGGCTTGTTGACATGTGTCGTGTGCGTGAAAGATTGCACGGCCTTGCCGGCCTATGTTCAGTGTAATTTTGTCTTATAGGCCATATGTCACATGTATAAATTTTTATATCACATTGGGTCGTCTTATATTGAGTATTTCCTTATGTTTATTCGGGTTAACCAATGACGGCCCATTTGGCCCATTTGCCAATGACAGTACGATAAGAATGATATGTAACGTTGGTACTCGGTTGATTAAGGTGTCGGGTACCCGTCGCATCCCATCGGTTTGGGTCGTGACACAGTGACTTTCTTATGAGGAATCTAGTATCATGACGACACAAGTTGGCACTATGCAAGTTGCTGGTTGTAGACGATTGTAAAGATGATGAGATTGCCTTTTGTTGGTAATTATTGACTGTAGTATGATTTGGTGACCTTAGTAGAAGTGATATGAGAACTCTGCTTGTTGAGGCATGTTCTTGGTAAGATAGATCCGTACAACGGACAAGTCCAGTGACCTAGTAGTACAGGAGTGCTAGCCTGGAAGTGACGGGCATGATAGCCTGATATATGACAGATATGAGATGATAGTACTGGTACGCGAGCCGGGAATGTATAGATTTATGAGTTTGGTAGCTAGAACATACGTACAAGTGGATACGAGTAGTTATCATTTCAGTTTTATGTGTTTGTGCGATTGACATATGATAGACTAGACATGGTATGGGTTGTGAGATGTTGTTACAGAAAGTTTAGAAAGACAAAGGTCCAGAGCAATGCTACGGATCCCATTTGATAAGACTATGGTATATGACCTTCTAGACTTATTATATGATGTGAGCTCTGATCTCCAAGTGATCTTGATCCTTGTTTTATCAAGTTATCTTCCTTCAACATTCTTCCATTTCATTACAGTATTTATTTATGATTATTCAATTTCCTTACATATTTGGTACATTATTTTGTACTGACATCCCTTTGGCCGGGGACGCTACATTTCATGTTGTAGGTTTAGGTCGGCAGTTTGACAAACCCCAAGAGTAAATAATTTGAGTTCCAACTGTTGATTGGTAGACTCCATATCATCCGAAGTGCAGCCGAACCTAGAGGTATGTTTTGATTTTATATATAGACTTTGGGTAGGTCGAGGCCTCATCCCGACTATGTTAGGTCAGTGAGATGCTCTTAGAGGCTTTTGTAAACGTATGGATACCTGTGGTTAGTTACAGTGTGTTAGTCAGATGTCTGTATAGGTTGAGTCCTTATAGGCTCGTGTGTTGGTATATATATATATATATATATATATATATATATATATATATGGATGGTGAGTCTATAAATTATTTTACGGAATGGTCGCTCGCATATGTAAGACATTAGATGCATGTCCACCTCACCTAGGTTGGGGTATGACAAGAATGTTTCAATTCATCTTGATTGAAGAAAGCTCTAAGTGGTTTCTCTCAAACTGAACTCTGCTCAAAACTTTGGTAAATATGCTTGCAATCTGCTCCTATCTTGCAACATTCCATATAGATGTAACCCGTTTCTACATTATCTCTAAGAAAGTGATATCTCACATTAATATCTTTGTTCTCTTATGATAAACCTGGTTCTTTGCCATATTTATTGCACTTGTATGGTCACAGAATATAGGAACTTGTTCTATCAATATAACATTGTCTTCCAACTGTTGTTTAATGCATAATAATTGAGAACAACATGAAGCAGCTACTACACAATCAGCTTTTGCAGTTGACAAAGCTACAAAAAAATATTTGGAAGCTCGTGAAATCAACCATTAACCTAGGAAGTGAGCAGTCCCAGATGTGTTATTTCTTTCTACCAGATATCTAGCATAATCAGCATTCGCTACCCAATCAAATCAAATATATCGCCATACAAATACCAAAGGACTAGGTCCTGAGTACCATTTAGAGATCTCATAATCGTTTTTCATAGCTTTCAAATGTGACTCCTTAAAATTGGATCGAAATCTTGCATATAATCCCACACTGTACATAATATCTAGTCTACTTGAAATTAGGTAGAGAAAAGATCTAATCATACCCCTATACGTTTTTCATCGACAGAAGGACCAGGTTCATCCATATCCAACCTAGTTACAATTGTTATAGGAGTATCGATAATTTTTGCATTGTCCATCTCAAACCTCTTGAACAACTCTGATGTACTTGTGTTGATGTATCATTGTTCCTTTTGCAATCTATTTAACTTCTAGTCCAAGAAAGAAACTTAATTTTCCTATCATGCTCATCTCAAATTTACTTCCCATAATTTTTGCAAACTCATTACACAAGGATTCATTTGTAGCAGCAAAGATGATATAATCAACATATATTTGGATAATTATCAGGTTCTTACCACTTTTCAACCGAAATAAGGTATTGTCAATTTTGCCGTGTGAGAACCCCATTATCTTGGAGTAATTTTCATAACCTTTCATACCATGATCTTGGTACTTGCTTTAAACCATACAACACCGCGTCCAATTTGTACATATGATCTGAAAACTCATGAATCTCAAACCATGGAGGTTGACACATAATTTTCCTCTTTCAAATACTCATTGAGAAATGCACTTTTTACATCCATTTGATAGAGCTTGAATCCCATATAAGATGCAAATGCAAAGAGCATTCTAATAGCCTCCATTATAACAATTGAAACAAATGTCTCATCATAGTCAATACATTCTTTTGTATTATAGCTTTGCACGATTAGCCTTGCCTTGTTTCTAGTTATTACCCTAATCATTCAATTTGTTTCTAAACACCCACCTGGTTCCTATGATTGTCCTATCTTCTTGCCGAGGTTCCCGGTGCTACACTTTATTTCCTTCAAACTGATTAAGTTCCTCTTGCATGGACACTATACAGTCAGCATCTTGAAGTGCCTTATTTATATTTTTAGGCTCGAATAAGGACTAGTAGGCCGATAAGGCAATCATATTTTAGAATTTGATCTTGTCACTATTCCAGAATCAACTGGTGTGAGAACATTTGTTAGTGCATGAGAGCTTTGATGCTTCCAAGATTTTACTTGATCCCTTGATTGTTATTGTTTCCTTCTTAATCTGTAGAGGGACTAGGTTCATTGACTCCTTTATTATTAACCTGATTTGTTCCCCCTGTTTGTTTTACAGTGTGCTCAGCTTCCAGAAGACCGAGTTCTTGCTTTTTTTCTGCAGCAGCCCCCAAACGTTCTTGGTTTAGTTGACCATCATATATCCGTGTGAGTCCAGATTCTACATCATCTACAGTTTGTGAACCTTTCTCGGCCACATGATTAGTTTCATCAAAAATCACATGTTAACTATCTTCAACGCACATGGTTCTTTTATTAAAAACTTTATAGGCCTTACTATGTGGAGAATAATCTAGAAAGACTTCCTCATCACTTCTAGTGTCAAACTTTCCTAGAGAATCTTTGTTATTATTATGCACAAAACACTTGCTATCAAATGCTCTTGGATGGGTTATATTAGGTTATCGACCCTTAAGTAAAGCATAGGGATCTTTTCAATTATTGGCTAATCATGCACCTATTAATAATGTAACATGAAGTATTATCACGATCCAAAATTTTACCAATGGTCGTGATGCCACCTAACCTCCTAGACTAGCTAAGCCAATAACAAAATGATGTAAAAGTAGCAAAATAAGATTTAACAAGTCTGAATTTAACATAAATAGCGAAATAAAGCTCCAATAGGCCAACGCAGTAGTACATAAGTCAAACTCCTAAAACTAGGTAATATAGCGTCATGAGCTCTAAACTGAATTCATAACGAGTCTAAAAAATGTACAATAATGTTTGAAAGTTATACAACAATATGAAAATAAGGGAAGGGGACTCCAAAGGTCTGTGTCGTCCATGCAGCACTACTTTGAATCCTCTCAAACAGTGAAGCTCACTCTCGAGGTCTGCTACCTCCAGCACCCGGATCTGTACAAATATGCAGAAGTTTAGTATGAGTATAGGAAAATATGTTTTGAGTAAGTATCAAGACTAACCACGGTGAAGTAGCGACTGTTGCACCCTATTTTGCACGAGTCAAAATAAGATTCAACTAGTGATTTCCCCGTTATTGATGAAAGAGAGTCACCTTCTAATATTTAAAGGTATACTAGGGTACCTATTTAGTTATTAGATCATTATCCCATTAATCTACTAACCGGTGATATTTGGATAAGGATTCTTGTTCTTCTAAGGGGAAGGTGTTAGGCACCCTCCCCCTCTCAAAATCTACCTAAGGTAGCTCCATAAGACTTAGACTAGGCTTAGGAAATTAAATGTATATATTCTACTTTGTTAGTGCTTAAAAGTATATAGCTTACTCTTTGTCTTGTTTAGAGCTTATCGTTTTGAAAGAAAGAGAGTGTATGCATTTTGAAAAGAGAGCGTAGGTTTCATTAGTAAAAGCCCTTTAAAATATCTACATAATTGAAAGAATTTTGGAAATGTATCGATAGTGTTTATGTTTGTTAACTTTTTAAAATATGGCTAGGTTTAAAATACTTTACCTTTGAAATAAAGTGGCTTTTTTTAAACTTTAGTAAAGTAAGAGTTATTGAACAAAAATGGGTTTAGGTATAACTTAAGACTTCATTTTCAAATTCTATGTCCATGTTTAGAAGAAAGATTATTGAAGTGTTCCTTGAGCGCGACTGTGTTTGGTTTGTAGAAAAACTGTCTCGGAAAATCATTTTCTCAATTCTAGTTTTTATAAAGAAGGGGAGTTGCTTGCTTTTCAAATTTGTATTAAGCTTCAAAGAATTCCATGAAAACGGTTAGTGTAAGAGCTATATGGGAGAAATAAGTAATTAAGCATATTGAAGTTATTTAACTAATGTAGGAACAGTGTTTCTCTTTTAATTCCCTATGGTTTTAGCTTGCCCAAGTTTCTAAAAAGTATCACAGAATAACAAAGACATTTAATCAACATTGTTAGTATCATACACATATATATATATAAAGACAACAATTCTTATTAAAGAAAATGATAGAAGAGTATAGGGGTTGGACTCAGAGTTTGAGCTTGAGCCCAGCAGATAGCGAACAGCAGTAGCAGACTCCAATAACATTAGACTCTAGGTTGGGGCTTAGGCCAGAGTTCTTGAGAACTCAGCAGGCCTAGTCGATCACATATGCAAGAAAAGAAGACATTAGTGGATGAGGCTAAATACAACATTTAAATGCAAATAATACCAATGTAAGGCCCAAATAAATTGTAACAAGTACTTTGATTAAAATTAATGTAATATCCAATAGAGTAAACAAATTCACAGTGAAGCCTTTCTTTCGTTTAGTACTAATCCTAAAGAGATTAATAAATGTCAATGATTAAGAGCTTAAGGTAAAATCCCATTCATGGACAAGACACCCTTTGGATCCCTGGCACTTCAGAGTTCACAAGGGTCTTAGGGACCCCGAGCAGTGTTTGTGCCAGGGAGGGTATCTCAACCACAAACTAAATCTTACTCCTAAATTCCCTTAAACACTCACACTTACTCTTCCCTATAGGTTTAAATTCCAATGAGGCATTCATTGTAACTTCCAATGTAACAGTAGCAATAACACAAAGATTCAAGTATGCACACCTCTCACATAAACTATACAAAATACTATGATGAGTGTGAGATAACATATTACATCATTGAGATCACAGTACAAACAAAAGTGTGTGGTACATTGTCAACACTTCCAACATGCTCAAGAATACTCAAAAGAAACCAATTACAAATAAAACAAGGAGAGGCAGTAACCAACAGACTAGCTTAGATGTTCAGACACTGAACTGTGTGATTCAATGAACAGAGAAGACACATATATGTCAATCGTATTGGTTCCACTAATCAGTTCAAGTTTGCAGGAGTCCTTAGTTTAGTTTGCAGTACTTTAACAGCTTATCAGACTATGTTAAAACTTAGCGGAGATTCACACATATAGATATTATCCTAACTCCTTATTAGATGTATGAATTATTCAGCCTCATTTAGGATCTCTAAAAGTATTGATAGGGGTACTTATGCAGGCAAGCAGGCTGATCCTAACTTAAGCAAATGACATGATCATTTTCCCTCTAAAAATTCATAACCTCATATTCATACTAGGCTTTTCAAGAGTTAAGGTATTCTTATGAACACAGTGTTATACTTCAAGTTGGGAAGGTAAACATCAGAAAGTTTCTCCTAAGTTCTTTCAATGATCACAACTTATTTATGTCTCAGATTCTATGTGGTTAACAAGATGCAATTTCTTCTTTATAAGATGTTATAACTCTAAGGGAGAGGTGTGAGAGCACAAGCATAATCATGAGGGACAAGAAAGAAGGTTGTTCTAAAAATAAGATGAGAGCAGAAAACCAAAGAGAGGGCACTCAGACACATATATGAGATGTATTTACAAGGTTACAAGACTATAAAACATGATAGAATATCACATAGCATAGGATCATACCAACAGGTTCATTATAAGAGTTCATGACAATAATAGTTTCACATGAAGTATGCATGGTTCTAGCAGCAGGATAATTAATCCAGTTATACAGGTTGGGTGTATTAATGCAAACATGATGAAGTTCCAATTTCAGATGTGTTAGCAGCATGGCATAACCAAGAGATAATGCACAGATACAGCAGATACCAAGCTCTTAAGAACAATCTAGGGGCATAGCTTAGGCTAGGCTGACAGAACACATATAAGACCAATTGCATAGATTCATTAGAACTTAGTTCAATTACTTTCGATTATATCTTATACAGTGAAACTTCACAAATATGATCACACAGTTGTGGAGATTAACAGGAGACCTTCACAATTACATTTTAGGGGAGTTATAGAATTAATAACACATTAGAAAAGTGAAATCAACCCAAACAACTAAACTGATACACTTTAACTACAATGATAACCTATATATATATATATATATATATATATATATATATATATATATATATATATATATATATATATATATATTCTAGTTTTAGTTTATCAGACGAATGATACAGAGACATGGTGTAGATCAATAGATAATATTAAGGCAAAGATCAGTAGAGCAAACATGAGAGCCTTAGCAAAGCATCAGGAAGGTCTAAGGTCAGAAAAAGTGTAAAGGATCATCAAGGTTCTTTAGCTAACCGTAGGAGTTTAACAAGACATTGATTGTTCAATTTAGAGCAACATTCATTATGGTCACAAGATAATCGATTAGCACTAATTTAACTTCAAATAATTAGGAGACATACAACTCTAAAGCATGATAGTCGATTATAAGCTAATAACAATATATTATAATGTCACGACCCAAAATCTGCTAGTCGCGATGGCACTTAACCCAACTAATAACTATCCAATTTCAATAATAGTGATAAGACAATCAAACAAAGGAATTTTCTGAATCTTAAACTTTTCCCAAGGACTGGTAGTACAAATCATGAGCTTCTAAGAATAGAATTTACAAAGCTGATATGAAGTAAATACATCTTATGTTTGAAAAGTACATAAACAGAGTTTTTATAAATCTAAGGCTACCATGAATAAGAGGCAGCAACAATAGGAACGCAGGTACATTTTCAAATCCGGCAACCATCAAGCACAGCAACAACAACAGCCAACATCTACACGCAATTTACAGAAGTGTAGTATCAGTACAACCGACCCCATGTACTGAGTAAGTAACAAACCTAACCTTAGGTTGAAAGCAGTGACGAGCTGGAACATAGGTCGGGTGCAACACCAATAACCAATAGCAGTTCATAACAACGTAGAGCATATAAATAAGAAAGTAACTCAGCGATAAAAATGCTCAGCTCTTTCATAATTTTCCGAAAATAGTTCTACTTTTCAAGAATATCAGTAAAAACTTAAATCCTTTACCGAAATCGTCGTAAAATATGAGATAATTTGAAAACCGTAAATTTTTCCAAAAATCCTTTCCACAATAAATTAGATGTTTCGTTTTCTTTCCAGATAGCAAGTGTGAAATACCTATCTATGCCCTTATATCAACGTGTGTAAAAATTCATGAATGACGTGATATCGTACAACATGAGAAAAAATACATCTATATGCCTGTATGTCATGTGTGCATGCCAATGCCATGTATCTCAGAGATGAATCATGTACTCACACTCTCATAGTACTCAATCTCACTGTCTCACACTTTTCACTCATCATGCTCAACCACTTGGTACTGTATATGGCCCATACGGCCCAGGGAAATCCATCCCATAACATATACAACACTAACTATAAGTCACCCAGTACCGAGGAAAAAGGGTAATCCAACCCTGTGGAGAAATCAATCTCCAGGTATCAAGTACTTCGGACAAATCCATGTCCAGGGAGATCGATCCCTTAATATTATCATCCGTGCTCACTGGGGTTGTGTACAGACTCCGGATGGGCTCCTACAGCCCAAGCGCTATCATATAATCAATATAATATGCTGCGGCGTGAAGCCCGATCCCATAATTGTCACTCATAAACAGGCTCTCAGCCTCTCTCAGTCATCACTCTCTCCTGTCTCACTCACAGGCTCACAATGTCATGAAACTAGCCCGACAACAATGATATGATGTATCAATACACAACAACTGAGACTGAGATATGATATGAATGCATGAATATGACTGAGTACGAAATATCAATGAAATCAGTGAGATGACAGTAAGAAGCGACTACTATAGGTCCTAACAATATCAGCATAAGGCCTAAACAGGATAGCTAGCATGATTCATAGTTCAGTTACTTAATCACGTGGTGAAAACACAGATATCAACAAAATAGGGCCACTAAAGAGTGCCATGAAAACAAAGGAGTCACAATTCACAGGGTACACACCCACACGTCCGTCACCTAGCATGTGTGTTACCTCATCATCAATCACATAGCACGTAACTCGGGGTTTCATACCCTCATCACTAAGTTTAGAAGAGTTACTTACCTCGAACAAGCCAATTCCAATACCGAGCAAGCCAAGCGATGCTTCAAAAATGTCATCCCGCGTGTTCTGACCTCCGAACTGCTCTAAACTAACCAAAAACAACTCAAATACATCAAACAATGCTAAAGGAACCAATCCCAATTGAAAAATGTCGAATATTTAATCAAAAGCTCAAAATCAGTAAAAACGCCGAATCCGGGCCCGCGCCTCGGAACCCGAGAAAACTCATACAATCCGATAACCCATTCAATTACGAGTACAACCATACTAGTTTCACTCAAATCCAACTCCGAATCGATGTTCAAAACTCAAAATTCACTTTATAAAATTTTAGAGAAAACCCCCAAATCTCACTTTGAAATCATCAATCAAATGCTAAACACGAAGATGGATTCATGAAATATAACAAAAATCAAGTATAGAACACTTAACCCAATCCATATGGTGCAAATTGCCTCCAAATATTGTCCAAATCCGAGCTCCCCAACTCAAAATATGACCAAATGAACAAACATTCGATATTAAGTACTTTTGTCCAGCTGTTCTGCCTCGTTTTGCATGCTAAACGATCCCAAAACTTACTTTTTATGCCTCCAATAGATTCCTTGTGGAATTGCAGTCAAGATAGGCTTTTGAATCACTCCATTTGACCTTATAATAAAGGAGATATGTTAGTTTCAATATTTGGAAATAGTGCAGAATTTTAAATACGAAGTGAGTGGCAATTTCGTAATTAATCTGAAAAATATGGCAACCCAATTCTTTGTAAAATGACCATAAAAGCCTCATACGATATCCAAATTCGACGATTTTTTTTGCTACGGATCCGTAATTACGTTATGGATCTAATGCTTCAACCAAAACAGAAATCGGAGCTCCTTTGTTTAATGTGGTACCATTTATGCTTGAAGAAACGGCGTCGAAACATAAGAAAAACGAGCGCAACACAACCCAATTCTATCCAAAACTCACCCGAGCCCCTCGGGATCCCATACGAACATACCAACAAGTCCCATAACATAACACGGACTTACTCGAGGCCTCAAATCACGCATAACAATATCGAAACGATGAAACACACCTCAAATCAAACTTAATGAACTTTCGAACTTTCGATTTCCAAAAACCCGCGCCGAAATATATCAAATCAACTCAGAATGAACTCAAATTTTGCACACACGTCCTAATACATCATATGGAGCTACTCGTGCCCCAAAACTACCAAGCGAAATGCAAATGCTCAAAATGACCGTTCGGGTCGTTACATTCTCCCCTACTTAAACATACCTTCGTCCTCAAACGTGCCAATAGTTGTTCCCAAGGCCATCAAACCGCCGTATAACTTTACCATGCACATACTCGGGGCTGATCCCACATCACCCTATTTCAACTAGGCCCGACCACACCACACAACTGAATATCATTACTCCATCCTTAGTTCGTAAACCACAGTATCTAATTTCCAACATCCGGAATTACTACAAGACCCGAACTTCACATATACACACTGTATAAGTCTGAACAAACTGTATCAAGCCATAACCATGACCTACGACACAATCACAGGATAAACCACATAACTCAAATACTCATAGCGATAACTTCCGACCGCAATAGCTGCTCGATAATCAACTCGACACCGGTAACGAACCTCATATCAATTAAAATCTTGTTCTGAACCTCATATCAACCAATGATGAATGAAACACGCTGAAACTCTTAACCATTTATGAGACCAACAAGTCATGGAACCCTCCGTCCTTCGACATGAAGTATAGTCGATTTCTAAGTCGATTTCCGATATTATCCTTCCAACTATGCTGTAATCAATTACGATAGTATCCATTCTAGGTCCAATGACCTCATCTCATCCAACACAATAATTCTAGTGACATGCCATATCAACACAATCTAAAGCCACAACCCGTGCAATCCGTGCACCAATAAGCAACAATCCAAATGTACTCAAATCATGAAAAAATCGCTCAAACGAGAGAACTGTCCCGCGAGCTTAACAAGTACTGCCACAACGAAATACTGAAAATCCATCACACCCCGTAGGACCATCATACGAATCTAACACAAAGGTTCATACCTCAACATAATTTTGCTGCAATGCGTGCCCCGTCCAAACACTGATCCATGGCATATACCTCAAGCCACCTTGCTCAAAATCAATAACCTCGCGCAATTCGACATCAAGTACTCAAAGTGCATTACCATAACCATGGAAAGGCAAATGACATAGTGCCATACACACCCCGAAAGAGCATAACCAATACGCCATCAATCATCTAATACTCAAATACTCATCTCGCTCAAATTCCGTTATAAGGCCCGAATAGAACCGCACCATGTGTGCTTATAACCCATAATTCACAACTCCCCGTAGCATAGAAGAGTAAGAAGCAAAAAATTTCGAAACACGAATAAGCTCAACAGCAACCGAATGGCACATCCCTCAGCAATAACAGTATAGATCCAACCAATCCGACTAGATGTAGAATACACATCCTAATTGGGCCTACCAATGGACCCCAAATCAGCTCTAGTCACCCACAAATAGATAAATAGCCCTCTGATGTTCCACAATGACTGAATCATAACACATACTATCATCTGGCTAGCTTCGGCCACGACTTCACAGTCCACAACTATGATACAATCTGCTCCTGAGAACTCCTAGTCTCCAAATCCATAAAACACACAAATCACCATAATCCCATCTCCACCGCTTGAATGTCTAACACATCTCTCATACACGATCATCCCACGAGGAATACTTCTATAATTCTTCCGTGTCACATAGCAAAATTTAAATATCAGCAGTCGATCAACCAGGAGTGTCGCAATACCAATGAAGTATCCATAAATCAAAACACATTGCCCCTTCTGAAATGTATACTTTCATCCAGCCATACCAAGTAGTAATATCATTCACCTAGTCATCTGAAACCGTCCATGCTGCCTACGAATACACCGTGACCTTGCTCATGCAAATCTCAATCCCACACAACACACCGCATATATCATGCCATCGTATGAAAAGTACGAAAATCTCATAATCCACTCTGAGTCACAGTAAACTACATACTCAACCAGTTAGAAACCTTCCATTTGATCTCATCCAGGAGAAAATCCCTATTCGCAACATGTTCCACACATCGATAGGAAATATACACCTTGAACCATGGTAGTAACCATTGAAAACTCTTCGAAACTCATTTGCACATAATCAAACCATCAGAACTAAATCTCTCTATCTCAACCAAGCCACGCAGGTTGCCAAAATCCAAGAGCATTGCCACGAAGCATCTGTAGAAACTGACCACATCATAAGCACCCAAAGAACCAATTATATCCATTACTGTGTTGATCCAACCTACTAACAAGTTGTCCTAATTCTCCGAGTCCTTCCCAAATTGCCTTTCAAATTGATACTTCTCCTTGCTAGAACACTATGATCCTTAACCAAACGTGCCATACGAACTCTAGCATGGAACCACACCGCCCTAAGGCTCATAAGCCATTGAATTCACTCTTAAGCACCCCAAAAGTACCACAACTAAGATACCCACTCTGAAGAGACCTTCCGTGAATCTAAAGCCGCTTGTTTCCCCTTTCCTGATACTGAAATGTAGAATCCATAATGATATAGAAATGCCACAAGTCTTGACACCCTCCAATATAAATCTCAGTTTCTAGCCAAATACACATCCTGAAGATTCCCAATTGTTACATATAAATCTTGAATCCATTAGAACCATTCTCGAGAGTCAAGAGTCATCCACTCTACTTAAATCTCAATTAAACTGATCAAACAGACCGAACGACATGTGCCCCATTTGCACACCAACACCCTAAGAAGTAATCCACATTTCTAAGCAACTGAGTGAATTCACTACTCCATGCACACTACATTCTTTATGGATAACAACTCAATCATTCAGTGTTTCCCATATACCCACAATATAATACAAATCGTATCCAGAAATTCCTTTACGTCCTCCTCGAACTCTACCTCTGCCAGTCATAACTGATTCACCAGTATACCTCAAACTGAAACCAATACAACACATAACCGTGCAATCAACTTATCCATAGCAGACTCCCCCACTTGGCTCCAAGCCATAGATCAAAGAACACAATAACTCACAATGCCCATACTCTGTTACTGCAAAAATCTCGCACTGAACTTTAACTAAATTCTTCATAAGTTCATGTAACACAAACCATCTAATATCTCAAATCATCTGTAAATCTTGCATTCATCCTCGTAATAGCCAAGCCAACTTCCACAAGCGATCCAAACTCAAATTTCTCTCTATATAATTCACCGGTAAAAGAGAACTCGCTACAAAATAACATAGGGATCACTTAAACCTCAGGACACCCCGCAGGACATAACCTACCTGCTTCGCCTCAAACTAACATCTCTTTATACCCTTCCATAGTCATAACTATTACGCAATCACTTAATCTTCCTGAGTCTGAACTCATATCACCACATGAAAATCTAATTCATTCCTCAACTAAAAAAACATGAAAGGATCTTTCAACACACCCATAACTCGAGACTATACGTCAAATCAAGACGGAAATCAAGCATCAAATTTACATCTCAATCAAACTCATTTTGTCACATTCGAACAATATGAACACTTTCCACAGTTACATTATACTCGCCACATAGTCATCCAATCACAAATCCCACTAATAGGGACACCACCAGACATATAAGTCCCAAAAGCACATGCTCACACAATCAAAATCTCCATGATCAAGCTATAGTCAAAACCCGGCCTCAAGTCCTCCAAACTGGCCCAACATCAGCACGCCAAAATCATATTTTGCACCTCAACAATGGAATCACATGCCGCCGATGCACAGCTAATACCGAGCACTCACATGCGCATACGAATGCGTGGAAGGAGTTCAAAGAGTTATGCTTCAAGCTGAATCAATGTCGCATGATAAGGAAAGAAAGATGGGAAGTATATCGTAAATGTCCTGTAGCCTCTCGAAGATAGGTATGGACGTTATCATATCAATCCGCAAGACTCTACTAGACACTTGCTCATGACTTTTAGAACCTATGATCCTAGAGCTCTGATACCAATCTGTCACAACCCAAAATCCGCTAGTCGCGATGGCACCTAACCCAACCCGCTAGGTAAGCCAACTAATAACTCTCCAATTTCAATAATAGTGATAAGACAATCAAACAAAGGAATTTTTTGAATCTTAAACCTTTCCCAAGGACTGGTAGTACAAATCATGAGCTTCTAAGAATAGAATTTACAAAGTTGATATGAAGTAAATACATCTTCTATTTGAAAAGTACATAAACAGAGTTTTTATAAATCTAAGGCTACCATGAACAAGAGGCAGCTACAATAGGAACGCATGTACCTCTTCAAATCCGGCAACCATCAAGCACAACAACAACAGCAGCCAACATGTGCACGCAATGTGCAGAAGTATAGTATCAGTACAACCAACCCCATGTACTGAGTAAGTAACAAACCTAACCTTAGGTTTAAAGCAGTGACAAGCTGGAACATAGGTCAGGTCCAACACCAATAACCAATAGCAGTTCATAACAACGTAGAGCATATAAATAAGAAAGTAACTCAGCGATAAAAATGCTCAAACTTTTCACAGTTTTCCGAAAATAGTTCCACTTTTCAAGAATATCAGTGAAAATTTAAATCCTTTACCGAAATCATCGTAAAATATGAGATAATTTGAAAACCGTAAATTTTTCCAAAAATCCTTTCCAAAATAAATTAGATATTTCGTTTTCTTTCCATATAGTAAGTGTGAAATACCTCTCTATGCCCTTATATCAATGTGTGTAAAAATTCATGAATGACGTGATACCGTACAACATGAGGAAAAATACATCTATATGCTTGTATGTCATGTGTGCATGCCAATGCCATGTATCTCAGAGATGAATCATGTACTCACACTCTTATAGTACTCAATCTAACTATCTCACACTTTTCACTCATCATGCTCAACCACTAGGCACTGTATATGGCCCATATGGCATAGGGAAAAAGGTCGAATCTATAATCAAAAGCCCAAAACCGGCAAAAAAAGCCCAACCCGAGCCCGTACCTCGGAACCCGAAAAAATCATAAAATATGATAACCCATTCAATTAAGAGTCCAACCATACTAGTTTCACTCAAATCCGACTCCGAATCGATGTTCAAAACTCAAAATTCACATTATAAAATTTTAGACAAAACCCCCAAATTTCACTTTGAATTCATAAATCAAATGCTAAAAATAAAGATGAATTCATGAAATATAACCAAAATCAAGTATAGAACACTTATCCCAATCCAAATGGTGAAAATCATCTCCAAATATTATCCAAATATGAGTTCCCCAACTCAAAATATGACCAAATGAACAAACCTTCGATATTAAATACTTTTGCCCAGTAGTTCTACCTCGTCTTGCATGCCAAATGATCCCAAAACTTGTTGTTGATGCCTCCAATAGATTCCTTATGATATTGCAGTCAAGATAGGCTTTTGAATCACTCCATTTGACCTTATAATGAAGGAGATATGTTGGTTTCAATATTTGGAAATAGTGCAGATTTTTAAATACGAAGTGAGTGGCAATTGCGTAATTAATCGAAAAAATCTGGCAACCCAATTCTTAGTAAAGTGAACATAAAAGCCTCATACGATATCCAAATTCGATGATTCTTTTTGCCACGGATCCATAATTATGATACGGATCTAATGCTTCAACCAAAATAGAAATCGGAGCTCATTTGTTCAATGTAGTACCATTTATGCTTGAAGAAACGACGAAATGATGAAACACACCTCAAATCAAACTTAATGAACTTTTGAACTTTCGACTTCCAAAAACTCGCGCCGAAACATATCAAATCAACTCAGAATGAACTCAAATTTTGCACACAAGCCCTAATACATCATACGGAGCTACTCGTGCCTCCAAACTACCAAGTGAAGTGCAAGTACTCAAAATGACCGTTCGGGTCATTACATATAAGCAGAGATAATCAATTGAAGATAACAAAATAAACATGACTTCAGCTTGAATAGTTAAAGAGAGGAAGAGTCAACATATACTGGCCTTCCATTGTGCAGCAAACCAAACAAGGACTTTGTTTAGCCGTTTAGGAGCCAAAAGCTCAAATTTCGACCAGTGAGTAAACTCAAAACCGGAAAAGAAGAGAATCAATTAAAACCCTAAACTTCGATTTTAGATGCTACTGTATATTAAATTTTCAGAATATTAGGTGTTGTTTTTATGTTGTTAGATCATGTACTAGGCGAGAGCATTGAAGGCTCATATTTATAGTGCCTTGAAACTCTAAGGTTTCAATGGATTTAAAACAATGGTAGTGGAGAGTGACGACTGCTAGATGATTCAAGCAAAAACGAGTGAAAATCTAAGAGACAGAGGGGAAATCAGTGAGGGTTTTACCTGAGAGGAGAGAGGTCGACCATTGAAGGGAAGAAACCATCAATCTAAACCCAAATGTCAAGAGGTCACTACGTTTGACCTCTAGAACAAAGAATAGCGATGATGAATGCTGACAAAATGGTCATGAATGCCATGGATTGGAAACACCAAAATAGTGATGCAGGTGATTTGAAGTTTCACCTTCTAGCTAGGGTTTTCGTATTTGGGGATTTTGAATATTAGTGATGGAATGGGGAAGACACTAGCGAGATTCGCGGAGTCAGAAGGCACAGGGGATGATTTCATGGTCGATTTGTGACCTTGCACGAATTGGTGCAAGGTTTTTGATTGATTAGGGAGATAGAAGTTGAGAGACGGAAGAGAGAAAAGGGAAATGAGGGGCGGCTGGTCTTAGACAAAATGATTTAGGGTTTGGAGGGTAAACCAGGTTGGTCTCTTGGTTAAAGTTGAGGGGACAGATCTGGGCCGTTGGATCATTTGATGAATGGCCGTGATAATTCAGGTGTTAAAAGAATTTTATGAGGAAATATGTGAGCTGTTGGATCTTTGTGTTTCAACGACGGAGATGAGATCTAGCTAGCATTAAAACTTAAAGGGAAATTGAGATAAAATGTGGGTCGTTGATCAAGCGGATTAACGGCTCAGATGTGTGTGTGTTTCTTATGTGAGTATTTGAGGGCGGTGACATGGCGAAATTTGATTGGCTTAGAGGGAGTGGCATGGATTGGAGGGTTGGACCTAGTGTGGGTCAGATTTGAATTGGGCCAACGTTGTCGGCCAATTTTAATTTAAAATATGGTTGATTTGTATTTAGGAGTACAATTGCAATTATAGCCATTTAGCCTTTAACCTCTTTAAAAATAATTTAATTAAACTTAATTAATTCCAATAAAATATAATATAAATTATAAACATCAAATACACTACTAATTATTGTAATTAATTTGTTTATTAAAATACCTTATTTTCTAGATTATGACACTAATTTTGAATTATTGAAATAGTAGGCTAATTAACTAAAACTCAAGGAATAACTTTTTAAATTAATTATAAAACCTATGTAATGAATATAATTTTTACTTTAATAGTCTAAAAAAATTAAGTGCGATATATCTTATAATTATGTAATACCAAATTATTAATTTCAACACTATTAATTACTATTTTATACAAAAATAGGTTTTATTGATTAGAAAATATTTTCCACACATTTATTGCAAATAATTAAGTAAAAATAAATTAATTTAAAAAGGAGGGTCAAAATTGGTCATCATCAGCTGCCCCTCTTTGACCGGACACGATAAAAGAGTTTTTGGGCAAAGAAATCGAACCAATACCAATTTAGTCCCAACTTTAGGCATGTATTGCAGGAGTGGCATATGGATTTGAGGAAGATTATGGGTTGTAGAATTAAGGAAAGATTAGGAAAGTTTCGGGGAAATTTTAGGAAAATTGGGGCCGAATTCTAGCTTTGAATCGCCTACATACCTTGGGTTTAACGAGGATCAGGTCTTATGCAGTTCTAGAATGATGACTTTAGAGAAGGCGATGCTTATAGGACTTGCCCCAGTATCGTATTATGACGATACTGCAAGACGAGAGGAGTTTGGTACCCAGAATGACTTCGGATTGTAGCTTGATTATGAGACTTGAAAGATTTGATGATTTAGAGTTCTTCTGATCGTATTTGAGTTTGAGTTTGGATCCTTGGCCCACTTATGAGTTTGTTGTCCCTCATAACATTGTAGCTTGGTTTGCTGCTCAGAAGAAGTTCCATGTTGCGATGTTTGATCCTGCAAAAATAAAATACATACATACCCATATATCGTAATGCAGATATGTTAAGATGTGATGTAAATGATGCAGGAATGATGATGCCTGGATACTGACTAGCCGTTATTTGGGATCGGGGCGACGAGATACTTGAATATGACTTGATTGTTAGCCGGGATGTGTACCTTTCCGCAGCTATCAGAGCATTAAGTCTCCTCACGATGGGAGTAGTTGACTTGAAATGTAAAGTATCTCTGCACGATGGGAGTATCTCCACGCGATGGGAGTAGTTAACTTGAAATGTAATGTATCTCCACACGATGGGAGTTTCTGACTTGAAAAAATGTAACATGCATGTAGGCTGCATGAACAAAACGTCAAAGCATTTGACATAAAACAAAGAAATAAGGAGCATGCCAAAGAGATACTCTTGAACACAAAATTAGATTGCGGTTGTCGATTGGGCGGAACGTATGGTGGGATCGGATGGTTCGTCCTTCAATTGGCAAAGTTGGCGACAAAATTTGCAACTATCTACTTGGAATCTCCGATATGGCGGAGTGACAATGTGATCTATGTGACAATATCTAGTTGGCAAAGAAAACAATTTGCTACATACAGGTCTTTGACTGACAAAGCCAACAACTCGATTTGTACAAGACGCTCTGATTGGTTGAGCTGATGGTTTGCTATATACACAGCTTTGATTGATGGGGCCGATGGCTCTCTATATACAAGGAACTCCGCTTGGTTGGAAAGATGGTTTGCTATTTACAATATGCTCTGATCGAGTAAGAGGCTTGGTTCCAGAATGCCTGCAAAACATTGGAGTTAGTCCTTAGTCACGTGAGAAGATGAATTAAATAATGAAAGAGAGATAAGGGTTCATGAGAGAATAGCAGGTCCGTCATTGCTTCGATTGTGCCCCAGCATTTTCGCCTCCTGTCGGTCTAGCATTCAAAGAACAATTCTTAGCAGGGGGAGTATTGGTTTATGTTGATCGTAGCCCTGGCTTTGACCCCGGTCTGGAGAGATTATGCCACGAATTTTGGAAGGTGGAATGATAATTTTCGGGAAAACATTTTTGAAAATTGTTTATTTCTATGGCAAATGTCGTCGTTCCAGATGATGACATATTTGGAAGTTCCTTCTAACGCGAACGTTATTCCTGGATGACTTCGTCCCGTTGATGTCGATTCCTTGAGATGCCTCTGGTGACGTAGCTTCTTGTTGTCATGATTGCATCCTAATTTATACGAATGCATTACGAAGGTTTTCCTAGGGTTATGACCGAACCTTTTCAGGTTGCCTATGTATCTGAACAGAATCAGGTCTGAACTTAGTTTGAGTGTAATAAAATGATAAATGAGTTATGATGATGGATGAGCCTAACTCAGGCAGCCTACGTATCCAAATGAAATCAGGCCAAAATGGTAATTTTATTACAATAAATGCAGAGTGATAGGAAATTGAAATGAAGTGGTCGAGTCTAAATGCCTACGTATCTAAATGGAATCAGGCAAGAACGTAGTTTAATTACAATAGATGACTAAATCAGATGAGGATTTCCTACGTATTCCTGCCGAAGGAAATCAAGTCGTGGCGTAGTTTCGTGTACATACAAAATGATATTTGGATTTTCTATTACAAAAGGGAAGGGAGACCAGACCCTACGTGGGTTCCCTACATATCCCACCGTGGAAAGTCATGTCAGGCGTAGTTCTGTTATAACCAAACCCTGATTCTACTATCTTCAAATGTAGTATCTCTTGATTGCATCTAAGTTGATAGGCTTCATGCTGATTCTTCCGTCCATTTCTGCTAAGATCATTGCTCCTCCCGACAATACCCGATGGACCACATAGGGACCTTGCCAATTTGGTGCAAACTTTCCCTTGTATTCTTCTTGATGAGGGAATATTTTCTTCAATACCAACTGCCCTGGTGCAAATTGCTGAGGTTTCACCTTCTTATTGAATGCACTGGCCATCCTATTTTGATACAGCTAACCGTGGCATATTGCGTCCACTCTCTTTTCGTCAATGAGCATAAGTTGCTCCTGCCTAACCTGTATCCATTCTGTTTCATCCAACTTGGCTTCTTGAATGACTCTCAAAGATGGTATCTCGACTTCTGCAGGTATCACATATTCGGTGCCATACACCAACATGTATGGCGTTGCCCCGATGGATGTTTTCATGGTGGTCTGATAACCCAACAAGGCGAAGGATAATTTCTTGTGCCATTGCATGTGATTGTCCAGTATCTTTCATAAGATCCTTTTGATGTTTTTATTGGCTGCCTCAACTGCTCTATTCATTTGCGGACTATAGGCTGTGGAGTTACGATGGATGATTCTGAAATTCTCGCAAATATCTCTCATGAGATCGCTGTTGAGATTGGCTGCATTATCAGTGATGATTGACTCTAGTATCCCAAATCGGCAGACTATGTTGTTACAGATAAAATCTGCTACCACTTTCTTCGTAATAGCCTTGTATGTGGAAGCTTCAACTCATTTGGTGAAGTAGTCAATGTCTACCAAGATTAAATGATGTATGTTTGATGCGGCGGGCTCTATAGATCCAATCACTTCCATGCCCCAAGCGGCGAATGGCCAAGGAGAAACCATTACATTCAGATTGTTAGGTGGAACCTGGATAAAATCTCCATGAAACTGGCATTGGTGACACTTCTGCACGTAACGGATACTATCGTTTTCCATGGTCATCCAAAAGTACCCGACTCTTAAGATCCTTTTGGCCAAGGTGAAACCATTCATGTGAGGTCCACATGTCTCTGCGTGTATTTCTTCTAGTAATCTGGTTGCTTCAGTAGCATCTACACACCTCAACAGACCCAAGTTTTGGGTCCTCTTTTACAGAACTTCCCTGTTAAGGAAAAAGTGATCTGCTAGCCTTATGAGTGCTCGCTTCTGACCATTGATGGCATTCTCTCGGTATTCTCTTGCTTCAAGGAACCTTTTGATGTTGTAGTACCACGGGTTACCATCTGGATCCTCATCTACATGGAAATAGTGTGCATGTTAATCTCGAACCTCTATCTTAATAGGGTCGATGTAATTCTTATCTAGAAGTTGGATCATGGATGACAAGTTTACGAGAGCATCGACAAACTCGTTTTGGATTTGAGGAATGTGTTTGAACTCGATCCTAGTGAATTTCTTGCACAAATCTTTTAAGCAATGCAGGTATGGAAGGATCTTGACATTCTTGGTGGACCATTCACCCTGGACTTGATGTATCAACAGGTCAGAATCTTTGATGACCAGAAGCTCCTTGATGTTCATGTCGACTGCCATCCTAATCCCGAGGATGCATGCTTCGTACTCAGCCATATTATTGGTGCAAGAGCATCTTATCTTAGCTAAAGTCAGGTAATGTTGTCCTGATTCTAAAATTAAGAATGCCCCTATCCCAACTCCTTTGAAGTTCGCTGCTCCATTGAAAAACATTTCCATTCTGGATATGACTCTGCAATGTCCTCCTCGGCGAACAACACTTCTTCATCTGGAAAGTATGTAGTAAGCGGCTCGTAGTCCTTGTCCACTAGGCTATCTACAAGATGGTCGTCTAATGCTTGTCCCTTAATAGCCTTTTATGTCACTTACACAATATCGAACTCGCTGAGAAGAATTTGCCATTTGGCCAACTTTCCAGTAGGCATCGGCTTTTGGAAGATGTACTTGAGAGCGTCAAGCCGAGATATCAGACGTGTGGTGTATGCCGATATGTAGTGCCTCAACTTCTAGGTGATCCAAGTCAAAGCACAGCCGGGCCGCTCTATCAAAATGTATTTAGCCTCATACAGTGTAAACTTCTTGCTCAGGTAATAGATAGCCTGCTCTTTCCTATCTGTCTCGTTGTGTTGTTCCAGCACGTATCCAAATGCATTATCCAGAACAGACAGGTATAGTAACAGTGGCTTCCCAGGCTCGGGAGGAACTAACACAGGTGGATTTCACAAATACTCCTTGATCTTGTTGAATGCTTTCTGACATTATTCTGTCCACTTGGTGGTAGCATCCTTTTCAACAACTTGAAAATAGGCTCGCAAATTACCGTAGACTAGGCTATGAATCTGCTGATATAGTTTAATCTGCCAAGGAAACTCATCACGTCCTTCTTGTTATTAGGCGATGGTAGGCCTTGAATGGCTTTGATCTTTGAAGGATGTAACTCTATCCCTTTCCTACTGATGATAAAACCTAACAATTTTTCGGTGGGGAATCTGAATGTACATTTCGTAAGATTCAACTTCCAACTGTAGCTCCGCAAACGTTCGAAGAATTTCTTTAGGTCATTCAAATGCTCTGCACTCTTTCGGGATTTGATGATTACATCATCCACATACACCTCGATTTCCTTACGGATCATGTCATAAAAGAGGGTCATCATGGACCTCATGTAAGTAGCACCGGCATTCTTGAGGCCGAATGGCATGACCCTATAACAGTAAACTCCCCATGGATTAGTGAACGCTATCTTTTCTGCATCTTCCTCATGCATCAGGATCTGGTGGTACTCGGCGAAACAATCCACGAATGACTACAGCTCATGCTTCGCACAATTGCAGATAAGGATGTGAATATTTGGTAAAGGGAAATCATACTTCGGACTAACTTTGTTGAGATCTTGATAGTCCACACATATCCTAATCTTCCCATCCTTCTTCGGCACCGGTACGATGTTTTCCAACCATGTAGGATAATTGGTGACTCTCACCACATTTGCCTTTATCTACTTGGTGAACTCTTCTTTTATCCTTAAACTTAAATCTGGCTTAAACTTTTAAGATTTTTATTTAACTAGCGGTCTGGCAGGATTGGTGGGCAGTCGATGCGAGACAATCTCGTTACTCAATCTGGGCATGTCATCATATGGCCATGCAAACACGTCGATGTATTGTCGGAGGAACTCTACCAGTTATTCTTTCTGTTCTACTTCTAAATGGATGCTGATTCGAGTTTCTTTCAAGTCTTCTTCGCTTCCCAAGTTGATTACTTCTGTTTCTTCAAGGTTAGTCTTTTTCTGGCTTTCTAATTGCTCGATCTCTTGCGGGAGGTTATTAGGCATCATGCTCTCGTCGTACTCCTCATAATCTGGATCGTTTTGCTCGAAGGTTTCATTACATGCCATAATTGTGGAATGCAGGTTTTCATCGATTTGATTACTGAAAAGAAAAACTAAGTATAAATAAAGCGATAAATGGATTTGCGATGATTTTAAGAAAAACAATTCTTTTATTTCATCAAAAGGGGGACGTCTAAGCATTCAAGAAGGAAATTGACAAAAAAAAAGTACAGGCACGGTTCAGGCCTTAATTGACCATGCATTTTTCAAAAGTATTACAATTCCACTCTACCAAGACTCCCGACGAACCACACATGGGCTGTCAGTCCAATTCTGCAAGGCCTCTCCTGGTTTGACATCTCGAATGATCGGTGTCTTGATACCAGATTCGTTGTGGCATTCCACGATCATTGTTACGAATAATCTTTCCATTCCGTCTACGATGTCATCCTTTGGTGTTGAGCTCTGACCCAGACCCGGAATACGCTCTGGTACAAAAGTACCCTTCTGTCCTTTCGGCTCAATCAACTCTCCTATCCCATATGATCGGGATCCTAGCCCGGTCCCTGGTCGGTACCCATACATCATCATCTCTCCCATGACCATCTCTGATATGTATGGTGATTGCATACCCAGATTCAGCTCAGTCCTCTCTATCTCCGTGGTCTGCATGATTTTGACTGTGTGAAATATCACCCCATCCAACCTTTCTATGAATGGAGCTACATGTTTTAGATAAGCTGACCGTCCCCATTCACCGTGAATAATGATCTCTTGTCAATCCCACTCGAACTTCATACATTAATAGATTGATGGATGGTGGACGGAACTGCCCTTGCCATATGTATCCAGGGTCTTCCCAGCAATAGGTTATATGAAGGTAAAATGTCCATTACTTGAAACTAGATTGGGAATTCAACTTGTCCAATCTGCAGGGCTAAATAGATCTCTCCAATGGCGTCTTTCTGAGACCCATCAAAAGCTCTCACTCTCACAAGGCTTTCCTTAGCTTCTCTCAAATAGATACCCAACTCCCGTAGAGTAAAATGTGGGCAGATATTCACTATGGATCCTCCGTCAACAAGCACTAAAGACACCACTTTATCCCTGCACTTGATTGTATTATGCAGGGCTCTGTTGTGATCCACACCTTCTACAGGAAGTTTGTCTCTTCGGAATGAAATCATGTTTACCTCGACCATCTTTCCAATTGTTTCTGCTAATGCCTCGTTGGTGGTGTTTCTCGTCACACTTACTCCACTCAATACCTTCATCAAAGCATCTTTATGACTATCGGAACTCATTAACATATCTATAATAGATATCTGTGTAGGGATTTTCTTCAATTGTTCCTCAACAAAATATTCTTTAGCCACCATCTTCCTCCAGAACTCCACCGCTTCGGCATCCGTTATGTTTCTCCTTTCAATCTATTCTCTACTTGAATTTTCTCGGTTTATCTCCTCCAAAATGTAACATCTTCCTGACTTGGTCATTCCGTGGGCAGCCGCGGAATCTATCATTTTCCCCTTTCCTTTTTGCTGATACGTCCATGGAACTGTCTTGTACTTCTGACTCTCTTCATTCCTGATAGCGGCGATGGACTGTTATTGGTATATCTGGACCATCATCGGCAGTTTCAACTATACAATAATCAACGGAGCTCTTCGGAGTGGAACTCTTGCAGCCTTGGCATTCCCAATTGTGATAATAGTCCCTTTCAGATCATAATCATCATCCAAAGCGATCATATTATCTCCTTGATTCCAATAGTTCGGCAGCGGATTATGATTCATATTTGGCGGAGTCGGGGTACATTGGATGGCTCCATTCTTGATCAGCTACTCAATCTTATTCTTCAGCCTGAAGCAGTCCTCGGTATCATGCCCCAAGTACACCTGAATAGTAGAAACACCGTCTGGCTACATCAAAGTATTTGGAAGGGTGGTATGGAATTCTCCCTTCTAATGGATATATCAAACCGGCTCTTCTCAGCCTTTCGAATAACTGAGCCAAGGGTTCAGCAATCGGCGTGTAGTTTTTGGGATTTCTTTCATCAAAATTTTGGTTGGTGGTGATTTGGACAGGGGCATATGGTCGTGGTAGGTTTGGATTTAAGTAGGTGTAGGGTGGGTTGTATTGAGGTTGGGGGTTATAGTATGGTTGTGTGTTGTATACTGGAGCGTAGGCTGGTTTGTATGAAGGATGGGTGTTCATAGGGTAAGAGTTATTTATGTGGGGTGGACTGGACTGGAAGTAGGGAATAATTGATGATACTTCTTCTTTTTTCTCCATTCCACCGCTCATCTGTCACAACCCAAACAGACGGGCCGCGATGGGCATCTGGTACCTTACTCAACCGAGTACCAACGAAATATATTTTTCTTATTTCATCATCAGAGGTAAGTGGGCAAGAAAGAGCGTCATGAGATAACCGGAGTAAACATGAGGGAATATCCGACATAGAACGACCCAACCTGATATAGAAACTCATACCTATGACATACGGGCCTATAAGGCCTATGTGATCCATTATATACTAAAAATATAGGCTGACAAGGCCATACAAGTATCTGTATACATGACATCTATATACAAGCCTCTAAGAGTACATACTTATCATAAAGGTCGGGACAGGGCCCCGCCATACCAAACAATACGCATCTAAATCATACTGACCAAACAAGCAACTCGGGAGCAAATGGAGCGCACCAACATCTTCCGCTGAGCAGATAGCCTAATTGGAGGACTCTCGACCTGTCTATCAGGACCTGTGGGCATGAAACGCAGTGTCCCCAGGCAAAAGAGATATCAGTACAAATAATGTACCGAGTATGTAAGGAATGAAAATCAGTAAATAATAGACATGAGAGAAACATGGAGTAAAAGACTCGACATGTAAGTTTGAATAGATCTGTGAATTATTTGATACTTATAATGTCATGCATATGTATATAAATTTCATACCATGCATGGGTACATGCGTTCATAACATCATCAAGCTTCTGAGGGAATCCCATCATATCATCTCGGCCACTATGGGCAAATCATCAACATATACCAGCTGATCATGTGGTGGTGCGTATATAACGCAGTAACCTTTTTCCATATCCCATATACATATATATACATACATATACGCGTACATAAAGCCATCTGGTCATGGGTCAAGGTACATGTATAAATGAATGCAATGCATAGGAAGTACGTCAATAAAATCTCTCGGAACGTCATGTCTATATTGTATAAATACTCTCCAAGATAATAGCCGCAAAATATATATATATTTTTTACTAGCAGTTATAATTATTTTCAATTGACCATTGCCAGGACATATAATTATGTACTACAAACTATTAACTAATTACCACAAACTATTACTTAAAGAGAACAAGACAGATTTAGAAGCTCTAGAGAGTTACAATTCGCAATCTATTTTACGTATTCCGTATTTGAAATTATATGCTCCTACATACTGTTCCAACTAATTCAAATTTAGGTTGAGTGTCTTAGTAAGAGGAGGTAAAGTGTTCTCCGTCAAAATATTCTTAATTTTCATACTAAGACCATTATGCTTTTGATTAATGTCATAAAGTAAACTTTATTAATGTACGTATTTTCTGAGATCCATGAACAAATGATAAAATAATAGGACACATGGGGAATCAAGAACATAAGCATCTCTAGCATTTCTATGGATAGAGTCATTTATGGAAGTTGTGCATTTACTCGTTTTGTTTGTATCGTATGGATCATGCCAAAAGGAAAGAAGAGATAGCCTTAACATACCTGGAGTAGGAAAAATCCGTATGATATTCTTGGGAAAGATTGCACTATATTCCCTTAAAATCACAAAATCTCACTTTGCTTAAGATGCTATGAAATCAAGTGCTCCATGGTGTGTTATTTTAATACATGAAAGAGATGTCTAATCCTTCTAACCATTTCCGCGTTCTTGTATTGGCACGCTAAAGAACTAGATGAATTAGAAAAACATAACAACTAGGAATATAACATATGGAGTATCAGCAATGGTAAACATGTTTAGTGCACCTAAATTAAAATTGATTACCACTTGACCTGTTACAAATTCACTAATAAAATTAGTGGCCAGCCAAGAATTTCTGAATTTTAATCTTTCGGTGCATGCGAACACGTGTACAGATTCGTTGCCACCTTTTAATTTGGTTTATGAGTCACTTAGTTTGAAGCGTGGGCTGCCACGTTGAGAAATTTTATCTTTATCCAATAATTCCCTAATTAATTAGGTAATATCCCATTATCCAATAATTAAGAATTATCTCAACTTACTTAAAATACTACTCACTTTTAACATACCTTGTACACCTTACTATCGTGGTTATGTAGTACCTTGTATGGCACTAGTCCATACATACCGGGTATTATGGCTCGTACCGTATTTTATCTCAAACCAACTACCTTCAACGAAACTCTTTTTCTTTGATTCGTTTACCCTCTCACTTTCACGAATTTACTTATCATTTGTTTGAAATAGCATAATACTTAAAATATCAAAATAATCTCATTCCCGGACTTATGTCGATTAACTTACAATGAAACTTTAACGTACGAAAATACGGGATGTAACGTCTTATTTCTGAGCTTTTATCAAGTTACTTATGGTGTACTTTCACGTACAAAAATATGGGGTGTAACATCATTCCTCCCTTTGGAACATTCATCCTCGAATGTTGACTGGTGTACTGATAGCTCTTACAAATGGTTTTAATGCTGTCCTTGCCATCTAGACAACTGTTCTGTGAATAAATCCAAAGGCCAAGGCATTCACCCCTTTATGTCTCTTTCTCATACCATGACTTGTGGTCAGAATCCTTTCAAACTCGTAATTGTTGCTACCTTCGGTCATGCTGCCTGTACGACTTTTTCCTTGTATGTGCACCTATGCGACTCTTCCCTTCAACTTTTAGCCAATCTCTAGGCCTTATTTTGGGAACATATATAGAACTTGACAAGATGTCCCTTTGGGCATCTATAGGTGTTCTGAAGTTCTTTGTTCGATACTTTGTCGAACTTACGACTATTGCTATATCTTGTTTCATAGCCCCGGTTATCCACCCGTGTGACTTTACTGCATCTAGGTAAGTCATACTATACCATAACTCTTACCTTGGTTTTATTATTATCGAGGTCTGCTATCCAATTCTGGGTTACTCTCTCGCTTCTTATCATAGATGTATAAATCTAAATCCTTCAATGGTTCCTTATTATTGTTCATCTAAAAGATGAAATCCTTATCTCCTCTCATACGTTGGAACTTTAGCCATCTATTGTTGATTCAACTTAACGTTGATCCATAGTCTAACACTGATAACTTGACCTCTTATGTAACACTGTCGCTAGGGCTCACGTCTCATCGGGGACATCTGGAGTAATTAGACTCCTGATTTACTTAGTTGATTAAACTCTTTAGTTTTGTCTTCCTTCTGATCAGCCTTCATGTAGGCTTAAGCTATCTTCCGATCTGCGGCTCATGGTATTAGTCATTACTTTAGCCTTTCATGGGTGCTATGTAATATCCATGATACAATCTCCTAATGATTCAATCCTTTATCTATGACCTGGACTCAATTGTTTCTTTTAACTTATACCAGAGTCTTCTACGACTATATGATTGTCAACATATATGCTGCATGGATAATACTCCGAAATCTTAAGTGCATTCATAATGTAACTAACTCTGGATCATTGATCGAATAATTCTTTTCGTTCCTTCTCAGCTTTCTTTAAACATAGGCTATTACTTTTCCTGATCTTTCTTCCCTCTTGTTGCGTGCATACTTAGCTTATCTTAGTTCCCACGCATGCCGGAATATTTGTGCAACTCATATGGTCTCGAATATTACTTTAGATTTTTTACTTCCCGTTCATTAGCCATGGTAGGTGCCACTTTCTTATGGAGTACATACAATGTTGTAGTGAGACTGTTATTACAAGACCATTTCTTCTTCAAGTTACTATGTTTATCTTGCACAATCTGCTGATGTGTTTGTACCCTCTTGTCTAGCCATAACTAGGCTCTTCCTGAATCAACTACTAACTACTCGTTGGCCCATTCTCATATCAATATTCCGCGTAATCTTTCTTGGGTTATCTTCTTTATCTTAACTTACGTCTCGCACAGGCTCCTTCTCTATTAATAACATCTCGGGTAGGAACCCTTACTTTCTCTCCTTGACGTCGTGTTTGCATAATGTTCTAGAATCATAGCATATCTGTAGGATTTAGATAAGTGCAATCTCATTCCTTTCTCATTTTTATTGCATTTTTTCCTTTACCATTCCATAGTTACTAGAACCACTTAATTCTGTCTTAATGCCACATCACTACATATTCCCCCCTTTAGGGGAGTACTAAAATTAGTGTTATGACGAGCTACCTATGGATGTTCTACCTCTTCCTCTTAGGTGTCTTTTCACATCATCGATGATCCTTACTCGCCTTGCGGTAATCCTTCTATACCAAGGATAACAAATTTCCTTACTCGCGAGGGTGACACTTAGTATACTGGCACATATAGTCCCTTAAGCTTAACTTTGCTCACATTTCTTACTTTAGGGAAGCGTCTTCCTGAATGACCTTTAAAGGTTATTCTTCTGTCGTCCATTCTATAATCGCCGGAACACAATCTGAAACTCTCATGATACCGACTATTATCAAATCACTCAGTCCCTAATTGATGTTTAGTTTATCTTGTTCACCAGCCCATACTGATTTCTATTATTCTGGGGTCTAACTTTTCCTTCCGGTAGTAGCGTTGGAGTCACGAACTTATTTCTCAAAATAAGGATATAACTTTATGGGCTATACGCTTTTGTTGTCTCAAGGCCTGTCACCTCTCGTCATTTTCTTCACTTGACTATAAACTCTGTAATACTGTCATCTTTTTAATATACCGTTGTCATCCATGTATCACATCTTACTCATAATGCTTCATTAACTCTCTGCTAACATTTATGTCTATCACTTTATTCTGAAAACTCGAACAAGACATTCTTTTGCTTTTATCTCCCCTTGCTCCATCTACTGGCTCTTCGAGTTGCCTAACATTCTTTCTCTACTAGGGACGGGAGCCACATTAAGGTAATATTTATCCCTTCAAGGCTTCCAGTGCCTATCTTTGTAGTACTCATATCTAGTTGTACTATTTTAGAGTACACCATCTGGGTGTCTCACAAGGAGATCTATTACCACATTTGTAATATCCTTTGGAAATGTCAACTAACGCAAATAATCCATCCATCATTATGGGTTACTCTAACCCCGGCCGGATCTTGATATCCCATTCTTCTCTTAAATCATATTTGTTAGCTTCCATAGGGCATAACTGAGATGGGTGTGGCCAATTGTACATACCTCTGCTACTGTTGAAAGTGATTCAAATTGCTTATATATTTCTTCCCGAATAGTAAATAATGCAAATCTTCACTAGCTGGGTACCTCGTACCCTTATTCATCTTGCTTCTTTTACTTGTTGAAACTTGTATCTAGCTTTTGAATCTCTCATTGCCTTTCACCATAGGGGTGGATAGATATTCTTGTCTTAAGGCTCCTTATTAAGAGGCTTACACGTCTTAGTACACACATGATCTTCTGAAGACCTCACATTTACTCATCATGAGCATCATGCAAAATCGAGTTCCTCTGAGTTAACTCTTCCATAGCTACATTCAATCCCTTACCAACCGTCTTTCTAGATGTAGGCATCGTCGTATTTTGAATAAGATAGAGTTTAGGAAATTGAGTTCTTACAACTGAGCTCTACCACACGATCTAGAGTAAGAAGAAAGAGTGACAGTCCTAAATGCCCTGTAGCCTCCTGCTTATAAGTATGGTGCACAACACACCCGTAAACAAGACTCTACTAGACACGGCTTGTAGACTCCCTAGGACAGATCTACTCTGATACCACTTTTGTCACGACCCAAACAGACGGGCCGCGATGGGCACCCGGTACCTTACTCAACCGAGTACCAACGTAACGTATTTTGCTTATTACATCATCATAGGTAAGTGAGCCAGAAGGAGCTTCATGAGATAACCAGAGTAGACATGAGGAAATATCCAACATAGAATGACCCACCCTGATATAGAAACTCATACATGTGACATACGAGCCTATAAGGCCTATGTGATCCATTATATACTAACCATATAGGCCGACAAGGACATACAAGTATCCATATACCTGACATCTATCTACAAGCCTCTAAGAGTACATACTTATCATAAAGGCCTTTACAGGGCCCCGCCATACCTAACAATACGCGTCTAAATCATACTGACCAAACAAATAACTCCGGAGCAAATGGAGCGCGTCAACATCTTCCGCTGAGCTCATAGCCTACTTGGAGGACTCTCAACCTGTCTATCAGGACATGCGGGCATGAAACGCAGCGTCCCTAGGCAAAAGAGACGTCAATTAGTAAATAATAGACATGAGAGAAATATGGAGTAAAAGACTCGACATGTAAGTCCGAATAGCTCTGTGAATCATTTGATACTTATAATGTCATGCATATGCATATAAATGTCATACCATGCATGGGTACATGCGTTCATAATATCATCAAGCCTCTGAGGGCATTCCATCATATCATCTCGGCCACTATGGGCAAATCATCAACGTATACCAGCTGATCAGGTGGTGGTGCGTATATAACGCCGTAACCATTTTCCATATCCCATATACATATATATATACACATATATGTATATATAACGCCATCTGGTCATGGGTCAATGTACATGTATAAATAAATACAATGCATAAGAAGTACGTCAATAAAATCTCTCGGAACGTCATGTCTATATTGTATAAATACTCTCCAAGATAATAGCCGCAAGATATATATATATATATATATATATATATATATATATATATATATATATATATATATATATATATATATTTGACTAGCAGTTATAATTATTTTCAATTGACCATTGCCAGGACATATAATTATATACTACAAACTATTAACTAATTGCCATTAACTATTACCAAAAGAGAACAAGACAGATTTAGAAGCTCTAGAGAGTTATAATTCGTTATCTATTTTACGTATTCTGTATTTGAAATTATATACTCCTACTTACTGTTCCGAGTAATTCAAATTTAGGTTGAGTGTCCTAGTAAGAGGAGGTAAAGCGTTCTCCGTCAAAATATTGTAAATTTTTATACTAAGACCATTATGCCTTTGATTAATGTCATGAAGTAAACTTTATCAACTTACGTATTTTCAGAGACCCATGAACAGATGATAAAATAATAGGACACATGGGGAATCAAGAACATAAGCATCTCTAGCATTTCTATGGATAGAGTCATTTATGGAAGTTGTGCATTTACTCGTTTCGTTTGTATCGTATGGATCATGTTAAAAGGAAAGAAGAGATAGCCTTAACATACCTGGAATAGGAAAAATCCGTATGATATTCTTGGAATAGATTGCACCGTATTCCCTTAGAATTGCAAAATCTCACGTTGCTTAAGATGCTATGAAATCAAGTGCTCCATCGTGTGTTATTTTAATCCATGAAAGAGATGTCTAATCCTTCTAACCATTTCCACGTTCTTGTATTGGCACGCTAAAGAGCTGGGTGAATCAGAAAAACATAACAACTAGGAATATAATATACGGAGTATCAGCAATGGTAAATATGTTTAGTGCACCTAAATTAAAATTGATTACCACTTGACCTGTCACAAATTCACTAATAAAATTAGTGGCCAGCCAATAATTTCTAAATTTTAATCTTTCGGTGCATGCGAACACGTGTACAGATTCGTTGCCACCTTTCAATTTGATTTATGAGTCACTTAGTTTGAAGGGTGGGCTGCCATGTTGAGAAATTTAATCTTTATCCAATAATTCCCTAATTAATTAGGTAATATCTCATTACCCAATAATTAAGAATTATCTTAACTTACTTAAAATACTACTCACTTTTAACATACCTTGTACACCTTACTATCATGGTTATGTAGTACTTTGTATGGCACTAGTCCATACATACCGGGTATTATGGCTCGTACTGTATTTTATCCCAAACCAACAATCTTCAACGAAACTCATTTTCTTTGATTCGTTTACCCTCTCACTTTCACGAATTTACTTATCACTTGTTTGAAATAGCATAATGCTTAAAATCTCAAAATAATCTCATTCCCGAACTTATGTCGATTAACTTACGACGAAACTTTAACGTACGAAAATACGGGATGTAACGTCTCATTTATGAGCTTTTATCAATTTACTTATGGCGTACTTTCACGTACAAAAACATGGGGTGTAACATTATCGAACCGAGCTGAATTGCTTTGCTGGCATCTTGCAATGCGGCCATTGATTGTATCTTGCTTGATTTGATGCCTTCTTCCAAAAAGTCTCCCATCTTAACCAGTTCGGGGAACTTCTGCCCCATCATGCCCATCATCTTTTCGAAGTAGATTCCCTGCTTGAGGCCTGGTGAAGTACTTGCTCAACTTATTATCATCTAGCGGGGGCTGGGTCCTAACAGCTTCCGACCTCCAACGATGGCCATACTCTTGAAATGACTCTAATGGTTTCTTCTGCAAATTCACTAGAGCGAACCTATCTGGAGTGATCTCCCTAATAAACCGAAAATGGTTCTTGAATTTTTCTGCCATGTCTTACCATTCTCTCCAGCTTCTGGGGTCCTGGCGAGTGTACCAAGTGAGTGCATCTCCTCTCACGCTCCTAATGAATAACTTCATCCTACAACTTTTTATTCCTTCCTACTCCGACCAGCTTATCACAGTAGGCCCTCAGATGTGCATGAGGATCACCCGTTCCATCAAAGATTGTAGGCTTATACCCTACAAGCATGTCTATATTAGGATATATTCAAATCTTCGTAATTCAGGCTCTCCCTCCCTCGAGTAACCTGAAGATTCTTCATTTGTTTTATCAAAGCTCGCAATTGTTCTGATAATGATTCTTCCTCTTTGTACTTTGCTTCCCTCTCCTTCTCAGCATACTGATCAATCTTATATGGCACTTTAACTGTGGCGGATGCTATGAAGGTAGGTTCTGAAGTGGCATATACAGGTGGAACATACCAATCGTGTGTAGCAGTGTGTGTCATAGGTATGTGCTGGGTTTGATTGTTGGCAAAGGTGACATTGTCACGGGGAGGGGTATGAACTGTGTTAGCTGCGACTGGTGGGTTTTGTGGTGTTTGGACACAATTTGAGACATAAGGGGTATGTATAGGAGGATTTGGTGGATTTGCGGGGGTTATTGGTGGTATAGCCTGGGTTGTGGGGTTTGTAGTGACTGTAGTTGGGGTATTGTTTGCTTGATTGGTGGTTGAAGGGAAATGATCAGGGATTGAGTCTAGTGAAGGAAAGCGGGGTAGTTGTGGAAGCGTCGTGATGGCCAAATGTGCTAGTTCCCGAATATGTTGTACCCCTTCTCTTAGTGATTCCATTTCATGTGATATCCTAGCAACATGCTTGTCGTTTCCAGTATCCATCTTTTCCGCCAATTGCCCTGAGTTGTCAGCTATTACCAAAGCGTTTCCGACCAGGTCATCAATTGTAGACATCTTTCCTTTTGATCTCAGTTTATATGGTGGTTCAACCAGTTTTTTCAAGTTAACACAAACCAACCTCTATTTTCGGGGGAATAATAATAATGTCATGCAAAAAATAAATGAAAAGAAGAGAAGAAGTTCATTTCAGGGTTTGCACAAATATAAGCACTTAGGGCAGTTAGTTCACGTATTCAAATAAGCGCGTTTTCCTAATATGTGAGGGACCTCTCTTTGCCGGAGGTAGGCCTATGTCGCGAATGTTTGAAGAACAATCAAATTTTGACACGATTAGATCCGGAGCAAACTTTTGGTTTTTCATTAATAATATTTGGATTACAATAGGTGGGAGCGATGATTACAACATTATTTTCTAACATCCACAAGATTACATGGGCTCACAGACCTGACCTTAGGGAAATAAAGGGGTACAAGATAAAGGGTGCAAGATGGAAAAAGGGGGGGGGGGGGGAATCAACTAGCCACTAGTAGCCATCCCCAGAATCATCTCCCATGTCTATCTCCTTTCGGTTCCTCTTCTGGGTCTTCCTCAAATTCTTCTTGTTCTTCATCCTTGTTGTATTCGGGCTCTTCTTTGGGATCCTCTTCAAGATCCATTTCCGATTCGATTTGTATATACTCTACCACTCAATCATCATCCTCCGAAGGTGGCAGCATATGGTCAACCAACCCTGGGACCACTTGCCAATGCATGGCGGTAGTAACGAGATAATGAGGCAAAATCTCATGATATATTTATAACATTGTTGGTGCATCTTCAAGCCACGCCACTCCTTGTTTGATTGGTTGGGCCAGCTCATCCTCTTCATTGATCCACACAAAGTATTCTGGGGTACACCATAAATTCTGACCCATCGGCATCATGATTAAGTCACTCCACTCGTCTTGAAGTTTCCTCACCCTTGGGATCGGGATCTTCCCATTGTACTCATCTTCATAAAGAGTCGTTCTCGACCAAAGAGGTACATCCTAGATCAGACCAAACTGCATGAGAACTCATAGAGGTTCATACGGCTGAATTCCTTCGAGTCTTATCAGCTCTATGAAATCCCGGGGGTCCTCAGAATTGCCCTACTGCTCAACCACGAAATCTTCTAGTTTACCCATTCTCCACTCAGATTTGTCAGCATTTCTCTCCATTCTTCATAACCGTGTGATGAGATCCAGTGCCTCACTCTCTCGTCACCCACAAAATAGTCGACAGTGGTCTCTCTTTGAAAGAAGTGTTTTGTGGCCCATATTTGGAGTAACAGGTTGCAGCCTATGAAGAAATCGTACCCTCGGGAACATACAGACAGTGCTATGAGTGTTTCTACCAATATCATAGGAAACAAGGTGACTTAGATATTACCCCGAAACGTTTCCAAAACAAGGGGCAGCAAGTTGATGTTGATTTGCCCTCTCCTCTATGGGAAAACTAGTAATCCTAGCAATGCCAAAGAGAAGGTCAAAGGATGAAGACTTTCCCAGGTAGCTTGATCACATTGAAACTCCCCCATATGCCACTCGTAACTCTCTCGTTATCTAAATCTATCAATCAATTGGCCCAAGCTCACCCATCTGTCTTCAATGTTCCTCAAATTTTGGCTGCTTACCAGACCCAAGGCATCAAGGAACCTGTGGCCAGGCATGGTAACTGGCAGTATCGGCTTTTTCCCATCAAACGACAGCTCTATGAAGCTAGTGACCACTTCCAGTGTTGGCACCAATTCACAATCGACAAACTTAAAAACCACTTTGGTTGGATCCCAAAATTCTATCAGCAGTCTGGTAAGAACCTTATCATCCTGGATGTTCAGTAAAGCAATCAATGCTCCTAAGTGTGTTCTGATATCATCTCCATGGTCTCGGTGAATGTTCCTCCACCATTGTTTCAGCTTATGCGGTGCTCTTATGACCATATTGATTTCAGGGATGTTGTGGTTGATTTCCATTCTGAAGAGGTAAAGAAAGGGTTTTCGTAAGTGTTTCTACGGATCGTTAGCATCTGATCATGATTGGTACGTTGTTCCACAAAATTCATGTCGTTGGGTGCATGACCCGTTGACATTCAGGTGGCTTTCCTAATCGTGTGTCGATGCCAAGGACCGATTCACCTAAGGTTTATGCAGTATGACCTATGTTTGCTAGAGTAGAGTGTTTCCTAATTCTTGGAGTTGGACTGAATACTGCGAGATGTTATGTCAGTTGACCTGATAAAGCCATTCTCTGAGACTAAAGAATTTTGAAAGAACGTTCGGAGGGGTGTAAAAGACTCCTCGCATGCAATTGTGTGTGATAGTGTATGGCCAAGACTCGATAGGAAAGAGTGTGATGATAGTGTATATATAACACAGTAACAGATAATAGGATAACAATAATAATATTTAAGCAGACAGATAAGTACATGCTGAACAAATAAGACAAGTAAGCATATATTTGCAAAATTATGCACAGCTAAAGTAGCATACAAACAAATATCCCTAAATTTCAGATCTAGTCTAAGTCTGCTAAGGTCAAAACCTAAGTATAATCCCCAGAAGAGTCGCCATATTGTTGCATCCTATTTTACATGAGTCAAAATAAGATTCAACTAGTGGTATCCCTGTTGTTGATGAAAGAGAGTTACCACATAATATTTAAAGGTATACTAGGGTACCTATTTAGTTATTAGATCAGTATCCTATTAGTCTACTAACTGGTGAGATTTGGGTAAGGGTTCTTGTTCTTCTACGGGGAATGTGTTAGGCACCCCTAGAATCTACCTAAGGTAGCTCCATAGGACATAGACTAGGTTTAGGGAATTAAATATCTATATTCTACTTAGTTAGTTCTTAAAAGTGTATAGCTTACTCTATGTCTTGTTTAAAGCTTACCGTTTTGAAAGAAAGAGAGTATATGCATTTTGAGAAGAGAGTGTAGGTTTCATTTGTAAAAGCCTTTAAAATGTCTACATAATTGAAAGAATATTCTCTGAGACTAAAGAATTTTGAAAGAAGGTTCGGAGGGGTGTAAAAATCAACCCTCGCATGCCATTGTGTGTGATAGTGTATGGCCAAGACTCGATAGGAAAGAGTGTGGTGACAGTGTATATATAAAGCGGTAACAGATAATGGGATAATAATAATAATATTAAAGCAGACAGATATATACATGCTGAACAAATAAGACAAGTAAGCATATATTTGCAAAATTAAGCACAGTTAAAGTAGCATACAAACAAATATCCCTAAATTTCAGATCTAGTCTAAGTCTGCTAAGGTCAGAACCTAAGTATAATCCCCAGCAGAGTCGCCATGTTGTTGCACCCTATTTTGCACGAGTCAAAATAAAATTCAACTAGTGGTATCCCTGTTGTTGATGAAAGAGAGTTACCACATAATATTTAAAGGTATACTAGGGTACATATTTAGTTATTAGATCATTATCCTATTCGTCTACTAACCGGTGAGATTTGGGTAAGGATTCTTATTCTTCTAAAGGGAATGTGTTAGTCACCCCTATAATCTATCTAAGGTAGCTCCATAGGAGATAGACTAGGTTTAGGGAATTAAATATCTATATTCTACTTAGTTAATTCTTAAAAGTGTATAGCTTACTCTATGTCTTGTTTAAAGCTTACCGTTTTGAAAGAAAGAGAGTATATGCATTTTGTGAAGAGAGTATAGGTTTCATTTGTATAAGCCTTTAAAATGTCTACATAATTGAAACAATTTTGGAAGTGTATCTATAGTGTTTATGTTTGTAAACTTTGTAAAATATGGCTAGGTTTAAAATACTTTACCTTTGAAATAAAATGGCTATTTGTGTAACTTTAGTAAATAAGGGTTATTGAAAAAAAATGGGTTTAGGTATACCTTAAGACTTCATTTTCAAATTCTGCGCTCAAGTTTAGAAGAAAGATTATTGAAGTGTTTCTTGACCGCGACTGTGTTTGGTTTGTAGAAAAACTATCTCGAAAAATTATTTTCTCAATTCTGGCTTTTTGAAAGAAGGGGAGTTGCTTGCTTTTTAAATTTATGTTAAGCTTAAATGAATTCCATGAAAATTGTTAGTCCGAGAGCTATATGGCAGAAATAAGTAATTAAGCATATTGAAGTTATTTAACTAATGTAGGAACGGTGATTCTCTTTTATTTACCTATGATTTTAGCTTACCTAGGTTTCTTAAAAGGATCACAAAATAACAAAGACATTTAATCAACATTGTTAGTATCATACACATATATCTAAACATATAATAATTCATATTAAAAAAACAATAGAAAAGTAAAGGGGCTGGACTCAGAGTTTGTGCCTGAGAAATGTCAGGCCTAGCAGATAGCGAACAGCAGCAGCATACTCCAATAACTTTGGACTCTAGGCTGAGGCTTGGGCCTGAGTTCTTGAGAACTCTGCATGCCCAGTCGATCACATATACAAAAAAAAAGAGACATTAGTGGATGAGGCTCAATACAACATTTAAATGCAAATAAGACCAATGTAAGGCCCAAATAAACTGTAACAAGTAAAATTAATGTAATGTCCAATAGAGTAAACAAATTCACAGTGAAACCTTTCTTTCATTTAGCACACTAATCATAAAGAAATTAATAAATGTCAATGATTAAGAGTTTAAGGTAAATTCCCATTCATGGACAAGACACCCTTTGGATCCCTGGCACTTTAGAGTTCACAAGGGTCTCAGGGACCCCGAGCAGTGCTTGTGTCAGGGAGGGTATCTCAACCACAAACTAAATCTTACTTCTAAATACCCTTAACCACTCACACTTCCTCTTCTCTATATGTTTAAATGCCAATAAGGCATTCACTGTAACTTCTAATGTAACAGTAGCAATAACACAAAGATTCAAGTATGCGCACCTCTCACACAAACTATATAAAATACTATTATGAGTGTGAGAAAACAGATTACACCATTGAGATAACAATCCAAACACAAGTGTGTGGTACACTGTCAACACTACCAACATGCTCAAGAATACTCAAAAGAAACCAATTATAAATACAAATGAGGAGAGGCAATCACAAACAGACTAGCTTAGAAGTTCAGACACTAAACTGTGTGATTCAATGAACAGAGAAGACATATATGTGTCAACCTTATTGGTTCCACTAATCAGTTCAAGTTTGCATGAGTCCTTAGTTGAGGTTGCAGTACTTTACCAGCTTATCCGACTATGTTCAAACTTAGCAAATATTCACACATATAAATTAAATCCAAACTCCTTATTAGATGTATGAATTAGTCAGCCTCATTCAGGATCTCTAAAACTATTGATAGGGGTACTTATGTTGTGATGACCTGATAGGTCATTTTGAATTTTAGTCTTTATATCTATATTCTGAGACCTCGAATAGATTTGTTTAGCATTCCTCAATGTACGTGCATAGTCTATGTCCTTTTCTGGGAAATTGTTATGTGAAAAATTGAAGAAAATGTGAATTTTAGCCTTAAAAATGATTTGAGTTGACTACAGTAAATAGTTTGTTTAAATGGACCCAAATCAGAATTTTGATGGTCCCGGTAGGTCCGCACCATGATTTGGGACTTGGGCGTATGCCCGAAACTGAATTTGGAAGTCCTTAACTTGTTTTAATGTGATTTGGTGAAAACTAGTAATTTGAAGGTTTAAAGAATTCCTAAGTTTGACCGTAGGTTGCATTTATTGCTATCGGGTTCAAATTTCGGTTCCAGAACTTGGTATAGGTTTATTTCACTATTTATGACTTGTCTGCAAAACTTTGTGCAAAACGGAGTTGATTTGACGGTATTCGGACGTCCGGTTGTAAATTTGAAAGTTCTTAAGTTTCTTTGAACATGTCATGCATTTTGATGTCCGATTCATTGTTCTAGGTATTATTTTGGTGTTTTGGTCATGCAAGCAAGTTCGCTTAATGTTATTAGACTTGTGTGCATGTTTGGTTTGGAGCTCGAGGGGCTTGGGTGAGTTTCGGATAGGCTACAGATTGATTTTTGGACTTTAGAGATAGCTGGTGCACTTCTGGTGCTGGTGCTCTGCTGCAGATCTCACATTTGCAAGGTCTGGCTCGCAATTGCGAGCCTCTCATTTGCGAACAAGTGTTTGCATTTGTGAGCATGGGCTGGATTGGGTGGTTTCGCATTTGCGAGGATTATGTTCGCATTTGCGAACTGTCAGTGATCGCAATTGCGATCTCAGAGTCGCATTTGCGACTCAGAGTCATTGGTAAGTGACTTTAATCTATTTGTTTTCAATTACCCATTACATTTCATGAGATTTCAACATCAAATCGAGGATTTTCAGTGTAGAAATTAGGGATTTGGGTAGGATTGAGGATTTTTGTAAAATTGAGATTTAGACCTCGAATTAGGGTCGAATTTCGAAACTAATCACATAATCGGGCTCGGGGGTGAATGGGTAATTGGGTTTTGGTCCAAATCTCGGGTTTTGACCAAGCGAGCCCGGGGTTGACTTTTGTTGACTTTTTCCAAAATCATTAAAGATTGAATCTTTTTCACTCGTGGGTAGTTTCTAAAACTTTTTTTGAATTGTTTGAACTATATTTTGTTAGATTCGATTGGTTTGGAGGCGAAGTTTAGAGAAAAAGCCTCCATTGAGCTTTGATTTGATTGTGGAGCGAGGTAAGTGTCGTGGTTAACCTTGACTTGAGGTATTAGGACTTGTTAGTCTATTGCTACGTGTTTTATGTGTGGGAACAACGTATATGTGAGGTGACGAGTACTTATGTGTTGTTATTGGGTTAAATCATGCGGGTGGAACTTGTTTCCTTATATTTTATTGCCTTGTTAATTATGATATCCATGTTTAGTTTAGATCATTATTTCATTGATTATTCGTTTCGTAATTATTGCCCTTTTACAATTAGCAAATATTTCTGGAAGTTGAAGTTTGGTATCTTGGAATCATATTTGACATTAAATACATTCTCCGCATTATTTGTTACTCGAATTCATATTATCATCATTACATGGTGAGGAAGAGAGTAAAAGCACGAAGTGTGATACCGTGCCATTGCATTTAGATTATTATTATCACATGGTGAGGACGAGAGTAAAAGCACGAAGGGTGATGTCGTGCCATTTATCTCATTTATTCATTATTACATGGTGAGGAAGAGAGTAAAAGCACGAAGAGTGATTCCATGTCATTCATCTTATTTATTCATTATTACATGGTGAGGATGAGAGTAAAAGCACAAAGGGTGATGTCGTGCCATTGCGTTTACATTATTAGTATCACATGGTGAGGATGAGAGTAAAAGCACGAAGGGTGATGCCATGTCATTTATATCATTTATTCATTATTACATGGTGAGGAAGAGAGTAAAAGCACGAAGGTGATACCGTGTCATTTATATTATTTATTCATTATTACATGGTAAGGAAGAAAGCAAAAGCACGAATGGTGATGCCATGTCATTTATCTCATTTATTCATTATTACATGGTGAAGAAGAGAGTAGAAATACGAAGGGTGATGTCGTGCCATTTCATATCATTGGTTTATCTGATTTCATTAGTTGATGAGTTACTTGGCTATTTCATGATTTCATACCTATCGCAACAGTTACATTTGCCCCCTTTTGCATGTCCCCTCCCAGTGTGTACTTTACCATTCTCTGTTATTATTATTGCTTTATATATACTTGTACAGGTTTATTTATGTAGGTGTCCTGTCATAGCCTCGTCACTACCTCGTCGAGGTTAGGATCAACACTTACGGAGTACATTGGATCGGTTGTACTCATACTATACTTCTGCACTTCTTGTGCAGATACTGGTATTGATCCTCATGGTGCGTAAGGTGCATCAGCTTGGATCATTGCATACGGAGACTTGAGGTAGATTTGCTAGCGTCCGCAGACCTTGAAGTCCCCTTCCTTTGTATCCACTTTTACTGTTCATTACCTTCCAAACAGTTGTATTTTTTTAAGATGTTGTTTGTATACTTCTAGTTGCTCATGTACTCGTGACTCCAGATTTCTGGGTGTAGATATTATCACGTGACTCATATTAGTACTGTGTTAGATTAGGTTTCTAAATATCATTGTATATCATCATTGTGTTTTTAACTATTAAGAATTGGCTATTTAACTATCTCATGTCGGCTTACCTATCAAGTGGATGTTAGGCGCCATCACGACCCCGAGGTTGGGATTGTGTGTCATTACATATGCAGGCAAGCAGGCTGATCTTAACTTAACCAAATGACATGATCATTTTCCCTTTAAAAGTTCATAACCTCATATTCATACTAAGCTTATCAAGAGTTAAGGCATTCCTATGAACACAGTGTTTTACTTTAAGCTGGGAAGATAAACATCAGAAAGTGTATCCTAAGTTCTTTCAATGATCACAACTGATTTATGTCTCAGATTCTATGTGGTTAACAAGATGCAGTTTCTTCTATATAAGATGTTATAGCTCTAAGGGAGAGGTGTGAGAGCACAAGCATAATCATGAGGGACAAGCAAGAAGTCTGTTTTAAAAACAAGATGAGTGCAGAAAACCAAAGAGAGGGCACTCAGACACATATATGAGAGGTCTTTACAATGTTACAAGACTATAAAACATGGTAGAGTATCAAATAGCATAGGATTATACCAGCAGGTTCATTATAAGAGTTCAGGACAATGATAGTTTCACATGAAGTAGGCATGGTTCTAGCAGCAGGATAATTAATCCAGTTATATAGGTTGGATGTATTAATCCAAACATGACGAAGTTCCAGTTTTAGATGTGTTAACAGCATGGCATAACCAAGAGATAATTCACAGATACCGCAGATACCAAGCTCTTAAGGACAATCAAGGGGCATAGCTTAGGCTAGGCTGACAGAACACATATAAAACCAATTGCAGAGATTTATTAGAACTTAGTTCAATTACTTCAGAACATTTCTTATACAGTGAAACTTCACAAATATGATCACACAGTTGTGGAGATTAATAGGAGACCTTCACAATGACATTTCAGGGGAGTTATAGAATTATATAACACAACTGATATGCTTTAATTACAATGACAGCCATGTATTTAACCTTAAGTGTTCATATCTATTCCAAATTTAGTTTGTAAGACAAATGTAAGGCAAAGATCAGTAGAGCAGACATGAGAGCCTTTGCAAAGCATCAGGAAGGTCTAAAGTCAGAACAAGTGTAAAGGATCATCAAGGTTCTTTAGCTAACTATAGGAGTTTAACAACACATAGATTGTTCAATTTAGAGCAACATTCATTAAGGTCACATGATAATCGATTAGCACTGATTTAACTTTTTATTATTAGGAGACACACAATTCCAAAGCATGATAGTCGATTATAATCTAATAACAACACATTATAAGTAGAGATAATCAATAGAAGATGACAAGATAAACATGACATGAGCTTGAACAGTTAAAGAGAGGAAGAGTCGACATATACTGACCTTCCTTTGAGCAGCAAACCAAACAAGGTCTTTGTTTAGCCGTTTAGGAGCCAAAAGCTCAAATTTCGACCAGTGAGTAAACTCAGAACCGGAAAAGAAGACAATCAATTAAAACCCTAAGCTTTGATTTTAGATGCTACTGTATATTAAATTTTCAGAATGTTAGGTGTTGCTTTTCTGTTGTTAGATCATGTGGTACGTGAGAGCATTGAAGGCTCATATTTATAGTGCCTTGAAAACCTAAGGTTTTAACGGATTCAACGCAATTGTAGTGGAGAGTGACGACTACCAGATGATGCAAGCAAAAACGAGTGAAAATCTAAGAGACATAGGGGAAATCAGTGAGGGTTTTACCTGAGAGTATAGAGGTTGACCTTTCAAGTCAAGAAACCATCAATCTAAACACAAATGTCCAGAGGTCACTACGTTTGACCTTTGGATAAAGAATAGCGATGATAAATGCTGAATAAATGGTCATGCATGCCATGGATTTGAAAGACCACGACAGTGATATAGGCGATTTGAAGTTTCACCTTCTAGCTAGGGTTTTCGGATTTGGGGACTTTGAATGTTAGTGATGGAATGGGGAAGAAACCGACGAGATTCGCAGAGTCAGAAGGCAAAGAGGATGATTTCATGGTCGATTTGTGACCTTGCACGAATTGTTGCAAGGTTTTTGATTGATTAAGGTGATAAAAGTTGATAGACGGAGGAAAGAAATGGGAAAGGAGTGGCGGCTGGTAGACAAAATGATTTAGGGTTTGGGGGTAAACCAGACTGGTCTCTAGGTTAAAGTTGAGGGGAGAGATATGGGTCGTTGGATCATTTGATCAACAACCCTGATAATTCAAGTGTTAAAAGAATTTTATGAGGAAATATGTGAGTCCTTAGATATTTGTGTTTCAACGGCGGAGATGAAATCTGGCTATCATTAAAAATTAAAGGGAAATTGAGATAAATCGTGGGCCGTTGATCAAGCGGATTAATGGCTCAGATGTGTGAGTGTCTCTTATGTGAGTGTTTGAGAGCGGTGACGGGGCAAATTTTGATTGGCTTAGAGAGAGGCATAGATTGCCAACATGGATTGGAGGGTTGGACCTGGACTGGGTCAGTTATGAATTGGGCCAACGTTTTGGGCTAATTGTAATTTAAAAGATGGCCGATTTGTATTTAGGAGTGCAATTGCAATTATAGTCATTTATCCTGTAACCTCTTTAAAATTAATTTAATTAAACTTAATTAATTCTAATAAAATATAATAGAAATTATAACCATCAAATACACTACTAATTACTGTAATTAATTTATTTATTAAAATATCTTATTTTCCAACTTATGACACTAATTTCGGATTATTTAAATAGTAGGCTAATTAACTAAAAATCAAGGAATAACTTCTCAAATTAATTATATAACCTATGTAATGAATATAAAGGTTACTTTCATAGTCTCAAAATAGTAAGTGTGATATATCTTATAATTATGTAATACCAAATTATTAATTTCAACACTATTAATCTCTAATATATACAAAAATAGGTTTTGTTGATTAGAAAATATTTTCAACACGTTTATTGCAAATCATTAAGTATAAATAAATTAATTTTAAAAAGGAAGGTCAAAATTGATCGTCAACAGCGACGAGGTTCAAGTCATGTACTACTCACTAGTCAAGGAACCTGTGCAATATATCAATAACTGGCAACATGAATATACAAGGATGTAGCACCATCAACTCAACGAAACACAATTATCATCTCATCACAGGTAAATCATGTTTGACAAAGAATTATCAATTCAATAACAGAGGCATAGAGTAGCATGTTAAAAGTAACGTGAAATCATGTAAAGTTCATAACAAAACATAAAGAATTCACTTGCTTAATCAAGAATGGTACCCTTTATACTCCACACATCATCAACAAGAATGCCACCCTTATACTCCACATTTCATCAACAAGAATGTCACCATTATACTCCACATATCATGTTGTCACGACCCAAAATCCATTAAAGGTCGTGATGGCACTGGACACCGCTGGCAGGCAAGCCAAAAATAAATAATTAATTTGGTTCTCATTTTAATATTTTTGAAATCATATTTCCTTCAATTAAATGGTAAAAGATGAAATTTGCAGAGTAAATAATAATATTTTTAACAATTTCAATACAGGACAACCCATAATCACCCCAAAACCCGGTGTCACAAGTGCATGAGCCTCAACCAGGAATGTAAAATAAAATACAACATCTGTCCGGAAGACAAATTGGACAGAAAAAATATAAATACTCTGAAGGAGACTCTGCTGGTTGCGGATCGTAGTATAGAATGCAGCTCACCTATGTCCCCGCGATAATCGCGCTTCTGCGCCCACAAGGCCACTAGACATATATGCATCTGCACAAAAATATGCAGCAAGTGTAGTATGAGTACATAAATAAACGTGTACCCAGTAAGTATCCCGCCTAACCACGAAGAAGTAGTAACGAGGGATCGACTTCGACACATATTATGGGCTATAAATAAAATATCAATGATATAATTAAGCATGGATTACGTAGAAGAGTTGTAAGTTCAATATCATGAAATAAGTAAACAATTCTTTTGTTAATAAGAAATTTCCAAATTTATTTTCATCATTTAACATTTTTAGATCTCCGGCCAATGAAAGCAATATCAATTATTATCAATTCCAAAGATATATCATGCGCAAATCATGTTGAGGTCGTATAGGCCGCTCCAACATAAATATTTAAATTATGCACTGCCGAGGGTCGAATGGCGCAAACCATAGATGCATCTATTTAACCTGTCGAGGCGTTCGGCCCGCACCACAAAAGAGAAAAATATAATTTAAAACAACCAAATTCAAGATTTATTAAGGCAACTATTCATGAAATACAAATTCTCATTTACGGTCAAGAAGAATGGAGTTTAACCTTTTAAAGTTCCTTTACCAAGTTTCGATATGTTTTAAGTAATTTAAATTAACAAGTAGGATGCAAGCATCGCAATTTTAACATGATCTGGGTCCTAGACTACCCGGACATAAGCATATTAATAGCTACGCAAGAACTCTCATCACCTCGTGCGTACGTAGCCTCCACAAATAGAAGCACATATTGAATTATTTTACCAATGGGGTTAATTCCCTCTTACAAGGTTAGAAAGAAGACTTACCTCGCTCCGAAATTCCATAACCGGCTCCCAAGCCCTTCCAACAACTTAAACCGATGCCCATCGCTCCAAAACTAGTCAATAAATATGCAAACCCATAAATATATACTCTAATACTCATAATAATTCAATTTACGACAATTTACAACTCCGCTCGAAAAAGTCGATAAAAATCACCCTCGGGCCCACTTGCCCAGATTCCGAAAATTTTTGAAGATAAACTTTACCCATCACACCACGAGCTCAGATATATAATTTATTCTCAATTCCATGGTAAAAATCCAACAATATAAATTTCTAGGTTTTCCTTCAAAATCCCAAATTTATACGAATTTTCATGCTTGAATCCATATAAAAACCATGTATTTATCTTGCAATGGATGGGAATAACTTACCTTCGTGATGATGAAAAAACCCCACTTGAAGCTCTACAAAAATCGCCCAACCAAGAGAGAATAGAAGAAAATGGGCCAAATCCCTGTTCTTAAAGAAACACACTGCCCAGCGATCTCTCGCACCTGCGGTCATTTGACCGCTTCTGCGGTCCCGCAGGTGCGGCCAAAATACCGATTCTGCGGTCCTCCTTCAGGCCCCTCAACTCCGCTTCTGTGCCTTTCCTTCCGCATCTGCGCCTTCGCAGGTGCGGACATTCCCTCGCACCTGCGCTCCTACCCAGCTCGCCCAGAATCGCTCCTGCGACCCTCATGGCCTCTTCTGCAGTTCCTCACCTGCGGCCCTAACCTCGCAGGTGCGGTTACACCAGGAGACAGCAACCTCAGCATTTCTTCCAAGTCCAAACTCGATCCGTTAACCATCCGAAATCCACCCGAGGCCCTCGGGACCCCAACCAAATATACCAACACGTCCCAAAACACATTATGAACTTAGTTGAGCCTTTAAATCACATCAAACAATGCTAAAACACGAATCACCCTCCAATTCAAACTTAATGAACTTTGAAACTTCAAACTTCTACTTTCGATGCCGAAACCTATCAAATCACATCTGATTGACCTCAAATTTTGCACATAAGTCATAATTGACATTATGGACCTACTCCAACTCCCAAAATCGGAATTCGACCCCGATATGCAAAAAGTACACTCCCGGTCAAACTTCTCAAAACCTTCGAATTTCTAACTTACGCCAAATGACCCCAAAATGACCTACGGACCTCCAAATCCATTTTCGGACGCGCTCCTAAGACTGGAATTATCATACGGAGCTATTCCCAGACTCAGAATCCCAATCGGACATCGATAACATTGAAATGCACTTCAACCCAAATTTATGAAATCCTTCCAAAATTCCAGCTTTCCACAATAGGCGCTGAAACGCTCCCGGGTCATCCAAAACTCGATCCGAACATACGCCTAAGTTCAAAATCATCATACGAACCTGTTGGAATCTTCAAATCCCGATTCTGAGGTCGTTTACTCCAAAATCATCCTTTAGTCAATTCCTCCAACTTAAAGCTTCCGAAATTAGAATTTTCTTTCCAAATAAACTCCAAACTTCCCGAAATTAAATTTTGACCATGCGTACAAGTCATAATACCCGAAGTGAAGCTGCTCGGGGTCTCAAACCATTGAATGACGCGCTAGATATCAAAACAACTGATCGGGTCGTTACATTCTCTCCTGCTTAAACATACGTTCGTCCGCGAACGTGCTAAGAACTACTCTGGAGTTGTCTGAAATCACTGTTTAACGCCTCGTGCACCTACCCGTGCTACCATAACCCAGTTGAGCACATTTGCTTGAGCAAACCTGAAAATCCTCCCTTTTATCTAGTCTAATAAGCCTTAGAGACAAATTCCAACATCTGAAATCCTCTACCAGGTTTGTTTCCAACATACGAACCCTATATTAATCACTACACGATGCACTAATACATGTTTGCATACCTTCGCGGAATCCACACATGCAACGCATAATTCACATGACCATAATAACATCCCCTGATAACAACAGCCAAAATCCCACGAATCTGATGCTCACAACACACCTCATGACTTATATAAGTCCTGTCCCAACTCTTGCAATACTGCCACGACAGAGGAGATGTGTAGGAATTCATAACCAACTGCCGAGTCAACAAATCATTGAGTCTATTCTCTTGACAAGAACCATTACCTCATTATGAACTAAATGACGATATTTTCTCTCTAATATGCTTCATATAAATCTGATCGCACTGAGTCCCAGGTCCAAAAATCTCATCTCACCCAGTATATGTCGTTCCGGTAATAAGCCACCACAAACACTACCAAAGGTATCATATGATGCCACCATGTGCCAATAATCCACAAACTTAAATGTGGTACATAAGGAAAACGAACTCTGGAAAGAACTTCTCAACCCACGTAACTAATTAAATATCCGAAAAGGTGTCATGAATCTTTCTCAGAAAAGGCGGGACAAAACACACAGGAATAGATATAGGGAATTGTGCTCAACATCACACTGTTGCAGCGTGCAACCCGATCCACACATGGTATCGTTGCGGCATGCAACCCGATCCAACCATGATATCCGTGGCGGCGTGCCACCCGATCCAAACAACATATCCGTGGCGGCGTGCCACCCGATCCAACCATATACCCGTGGCGGCATGCCACCCGATCCACACATAATAATCAAAAGAAAACACACATCGAGCCGTAACACTTATACTCACTAAATGCCCGAATTTCAACCATAAGCACGCCAAGTGCATAATACCAATCCTGGGGAGACGGGTAGCGTCATACGCTATAAAACTCAAGCACAACTAAGGTGCGATATATGATCTGTATGTCAAGAGTCGTCCTGCTCACATAACACCATTGCTACGCGAGACCTTAATATATTGTACAAATAATCAAGCTGTATCACGACCCATATGGCACAATAGAGCATTACATGAAATAGCTGGCGACGAAATTTACATCCCACGCCCGAATACTCCTCCATAAGGAATACTATGCTAAATGAACATGCCCAGGCTGGTGTAGAATACACATCCACATCTGGACCCATCAACGGACCTCAAACCGATTCTGATCATACCATGCTTGGGCAAATATCCTCTCAAGGATCCACAATGGCCTTTTTCCTATGACACACAGGAACAACTATCGAATCTGGAACAAACTTCCACAATTCACAACCAACTGAATAGAGCACATTTCAGGCCTAAACTCTCACATTAGTGATAGTACCAAATCCCCATACTTGGTTTCAAATCTTTAATCAATCAAGTGACTACATGTTACACTTATACAATATTCCCGTGGGATACGCTCCCACGACCTTCCGCACCAGGTAACAAGTCTGCACATCCGTACCACCATCCATACTAATGTTGTAAAGCAAATCAAGGAGCCGCAAATCAGTACACAAAGCCTCTTACACATGACACCGATCTCAGGTGATGCTAAAGACAATACTAGCTTACTCTAAACATCTGAATTCTTCCCTTATCATTCGAACTCGTGACATTCTTGTCAACACCGAACTACAACCTTGATCCTCAGCTTCCAATTCCTAATGCCGCTCACTGCGCCTAATATGCCAATACATGAGAGTACCAGAATTTCATAATAACTCCTGATCCACTAATAGGATAAACACTTCATCATATAGAAATCTTTTACTTAGCTAATTTCAGAAGAACCAATGCAACACGCAACTAAATTGCCAAACCGCAGAAAATACAACCTCGTGTCGTAATCTAAACTGCCATAACTCTTCCAAAATTCCCTTTACCCAACAAAGCCATATGAATCGAATACCTCCCAAATCAACCAAGTTATGGTGGCACTCAAGCCCAAGTGTACAACCACAAACCACATGTATAACTTCACGCTGGAGAAACTGGTCACTGCCATAACCGTGTTGTTCAACCATTACCAACTGAGCCACTTCTTCTACTTTACTCAGGACTTGCCCTAGAAATAATAATAGCTCCATTCAAAACATCATGAACCCAAATCCGCACTCATCCTGAGTGACCTTATTTCACGAGACCACGTTGTCTCCAAAACCCACGAACCATCTCATACCCTCCTTATGCACATATTCACATCTTCAACTGGTACACCTATTCTGAAAATCCCTCTATGAATCCAAAGTTATTTTCTCCCATTCCTCTAATGCCACACCGCAGACCGAAGATAACGCAGAACACTCCAAGCCACTTTTCATAATCCACTGCAAAAGCTCAATACTTAACCATACTACTTGCTAGAAATCCTTCGGCACCGCACTTTGAATTTTTGAACCCACTAGAACCATTGTTGAGAGTCACCCACTCTGACTTGTTCCCAGTTATGATCAAACTCTAAGTCCTTACTGGCACATGAACACCCTCTCAAAGAAGCAGCCGGCTGAATTCCTTTCCTTGTACATCACATCTACACGAAGCATAAACTCCGAGTCTTTTCAGAGCCTGAACATGAATCGATAAGGCCAATTATAGCACACATTCCTCAAATCCTTGGCTCAAATCACCACTGATGTTCTCTTTCCTTAGTCGTAACAACCCACCAATATGACGATAACCAGAACCTCACAAGTAGACAACCATACAATCCAATTGTAGGCGGTGTGGCTCTCCCACTTAAGCTTGAAGCTACCATTATATGACCCTGGAACCTACCAAGATTCCTTCTCCCTTACCGACATGACCTCGCGCAATAGACCCTCCAAATTCCTCAAAATCCTTATGTTAACCATTTCATGAACGCTCTGAATCATTAGCCACATTTACATATTCGATCTCTTACCAGATAGCCAGTAAAATTCTTCGTAAAAGTTTCATCAACACCACGCAACAATTAACCTGCTCGTCGGAAATAACCCACCTGTGGAAATTCCATGCCGACATCTTCCAACAACGCTGCACCGAGTACCATTACTATGAAATCCTTAAACCATCCTGAGATCGTGCTCATTCACCAGTTGTACAAGACCATTCACTCCCCATTGACATCAACTAAACGTGCGGCGATACATTCCAATCCAAAGTTATGTTGTGTCCTTCTTCATATCAAGCAACTCTTTTTCGTAGTATCCAAACTTCCTCTGTATAGTAGCCAATATTCCAAATTAAGCCCGTAGACCTAGTCACAATCCACCATGAATCCCGAATCACTCTAAACTTTCCTCAAGGCATGTCGCTATCCTACCGCAGAACCCATATGCTACTCTGCCACTCTCCCACTCTCCCACTTTGGTCAAACTCTCTCCTTTAAGCAACTACCCGACTTCTATTTTCTCACACTTGGCCTTCTAAAAGTTTAACCACCGCAAGACACCTCCCACGTGTTCTTCCTCATCCTTTGCTGCCCAATTATTGCCTTAAATCAAAATCTACCTTTGTAGCACTTGAACCAATCGATCGCTACCAATTTTAAACCTTTCCAAAGATCATCTTCCTTGAGCCCTCAACACCTGGACCACCGATTAAGTCCTGAACCACCGCACACTACGATCTCTGGCAGCCGCTTCCCCGGCACTATTTCACACTACCCTGCCCTGAAGGCAAATTGATGAAGACCATAACAGCGGCGAACTTAACACATTCAATCCAGGGGCGATGACACAACATCACAGATGAATATTCCACCATGCTCGAAATACCAAGTCTCGTTACTCCATCAACCCAAACCTGAACATTCTTAGTCCGATTGCCTTTCCTCCGTTGGAAATAAAACACTAAACCCTTGAATCATGCATTGAGATAACCACCTTTCAAATCATTCACTGCCCCTACACAGACAAGTATCCTACCATTACACAAACACTGTGTGATAGCAACGCACAAATTGTCATAACAATCAATGTCAAATCTAAAAACCTTAGGTAATACTGATACTAAGCTGCAACGACAGAACGGCCTTCCGCAAGGTGACGATAATAGCCCAATAAAATACACAGAGAGAAACATCCTGCACCACATCTGTAGTACCATTAAAATTCCTCGATTCCCAATTTATAACAAGCGCTTCACATCGCATAAGAATGAATAGGAAAGGAATGAAGGCATAAGCCTCAAAGGAATCAAATCGCACGATGAGGAATCAAGAAGGGAAGTGCTCCTAACAGTCCTGTAGCCTCTCGAAGATAAGTACAGACATCTCTGTGCCGATCTGCAAGACTCTACTAGACTTGTTCATGACTCGTGAGACCTAAGTGAACCTAGTGCTCTGATACCATGTTGTCATGACCCAAAATCCATTAAAGGTTGTGATGGCGCCGGACACTATAGTCAGGCAAGCCAAAACTAAATACTTAATTTGGTTCTCATTTTAATATTTTTGAAATCATATTTCCTTCAATTAAATGGTAAAGGATGAAATTTGCAAAGTAAATAATAATATTTTTAACAATTTCAATACAGGACAACCCATAATTATCCCAAAACCCGGTGTCACAAGTGCATGAACCTCAACTAGGAAAGTAAAATAAAATACAACATCTGTCCGGAATACAAATTGGACAGGAAAAATATAAATACTCTGAAGGAGACTCTGGTAGCTGCAGATCATAGTATAGAATGCAGCTCACCTAAGTCCTCGCGATAATCGCGCCTCTACGCCCACAAGGCCACTAGACATATATGCACCTGCACAAAAATGTGCAGCAAGTGTAGTATGAGTACGTAAATCAACGCGTACCCAGTAAGTATCCCGCCTAACCTCGAAGAAGTAGTGACGAGGGCTCGACTTCGACACTTACTATGGGCTATAAATAAAATATCAATGATATAATTAAGTATGGATTACGTAGAACGACTGTAAGCTCAATATCATGAAATAAGTAAATAATTCTTTTGTTAATAAGAAATTTCCAAATTTATTTTCGTCATTTAACATTTTTAGATCTCGGGCCAATGAAAGCAATATCAATTATTATCAATTCCAAAGATATATCATGCGCAAATCATACCGAGGTCGTATGGACTGCACCAACATAAATATTTAAACTGTGCACTGCCGAGGGTCGAACGGCGCAAACTATAGATGCATCTATTTAACCTACTGAGGCGTTTGGCCCGCTCCACAAAAGGGAAAAATACAATTTAAAACAACCAAATTCAAGATTTATTAAGGCAACTATTCAAGAAGTACAAATTCTCATTTACGGGCAAGAAGACTGGAGTTTAACCTTTTAAAGTTCCTTTACCAAGTATCTATATGTTTTAAGCAATTTAAATTAACAAGTAGGATGCAAGAATCGCAATTTTAACATGATCTGGGTCCTAGACTACCCGAACATAAGTATATTAGTAGCTACGCATGGACTCTCGTCACTTGGTGCGTACGTATCCCCCACAAATAGAAGCGAATATTGAATTATTTCTCCTATGGGGTTAATTCCTTCTTACAAGGTTAGAAAGGAGACTTACCTCGCTTCGGAATTCCATAACCGGCTCCCAAGCCCTTCCAACCACTCAAACTGATGTCTGTTGCTCCAAAATTAGTCAATAAATATGAAAACCCATAAATATATACTCTAATACTCATAATGATTCAATTTACGACAATTTTTCAACTCCGCTCGAAAAGTCGATAAAAATCACCCTCTAGCCCACGTGCCCGGATTCCGAAAATTTTCGAAGATAAACTTTACCCATAACACCACGAGCTCAAATATATAATTTATTCTCAATTTCATGCCCATATTCGTGGTCAAAATCCAAGAATATAAATTTTTAGGTTTTCCTTCAAAATCCCAAATTTCTACGAATTTTCATGCTTGAATCCATATAAAAACCATGTATTTATCTTGCAATGGATGGGAATAACTTACCTTGGCATAGATTATGAAAAAACCCCACTTGAAGCTCTCCAAATATCGCCCAACCAAGAGAGAATAGAAGCAAATGGGCCAAATTCCCGTTCTTAAAGAAACACACTGCCCAGCGATCTCTCGCACCTGCGGTCACTTGACCGCTTCTGCGGTCCTCCTTCAGGCCCCTCAACTCCGCTTCTGCGGCTTTCCTTCCACTTCTGCGCCTTCGCAGGTGCGGACATTCCCTCGCACCTGCACTCCTTCCCAGCTTGCCCAGCATCGCTCTTGCGACCCTCATGGCCACTTCTGCGGCTCCTCACCTGCGGCCCTAACCTCGCAGGTGCGGTTACACCAGGAGACAGTAGCGTCAGCATTTCTTCCAAGTTCAAACTCGATCCGTTAACCATCCAGAATCCACCCTAGGCCCTCGGGACCCCAACCAAATATACCAACACATCCCAAAATACATTACAAACTTAGTCGAGCCTTTAAATCACATCAAACAACGCTATAAACACGAATCACCCTACAATTCAAACTTAATGAACTTTGAAACTTCAAACTTCTACCTTCGATGTCGAAACCTACCAAATCACGTCCGATTTACCTCAAATTTTACACACAAGTCATAATTGACATTACGGACCTACTCCAACTCTCGAAATCGGAATCCGACCCCGATATCCAAAAAGTCCACTTCCGGTCAAACTTCTCAAAACCTTCGAATTTCTAACTTTCGCCAAATGACCCCAAAATGACCTACGGACCTCCAAATCCACTTCCGGGTGCGCTCTTAAGACCGGAATCATCATATAGAGCTATTCCCAAATTTATGAAATCCTTCCAAAATGACAACTTTCCACAATAGGCGTCGAAACACTCCCGGGTCATCTAAAACTCAATTCGAACATACGCCCAAGTCCAAAATCATCATACGAATCTGTTGGAACCTTCAAATCCCGATTCTGAGGTCGTTTACTCGAAAATCACCCTTTAGTCAATTCCTCCAACTTAAAGCTTCCGAAATTAGAATTTTCTTTCCAAATCAACTCCGAACTTCCCGAAATTAAATTCCGACCATGCGTACAAGTCATAATACCTGAAGTGAAGTTGCTCAGGGTCTCAAACCACTGAATGATGCGCTAGAGCTCAAAACGACCGATCAGGTCGTTACATCATCAATATGAATGTCACCATTATACTCCACATATCATCAATATGAATGTCACCCTTATACTCTATAAATCATCAATATGAATGCCACCCTTATACTCTACATATCATCAATAAGAATGTCACTCTTATTCCCACACATCATCACAATAACAATATCCGCCCCAACATGTCCATATATGCCATAATCATGACAACTCCAAAATAATAACATATCATCAAGAGACATAATATCACAATTCATCAATAAGGTGCACAAGGACATGAAAATAGTAAGAGCGGATGGGTGCTCAAGATAAAAGATATGACCACAACTACATCAATTTAGCAAAAATTCCACAAATACCCATCTTGGCCAATTAGGAGCTAAAATCCTAAAATATGATCTCTAGCAAGAAAGGATAAGCTCACGTAGTCATAAAAAGGTTCACACATGTATCATAGAGAGCACACAATCAATTTAAGACTTAATAGAAACCTAGAGTCTAATTAGGTTATTTTTCACACATAGCGCCCGCATATACGCTCATCACCTCACATATATGTCGCTTTACAAGCATTACAATTAGGCAAATAAGGTCCAATCCTAAGGCTTATTCTCTCACACAAGATTACGAAACATACTTACCTCAAACGGGCAAAATCAACCCTCCAAAATTGCCTTCCTTTAGAAACCACCTCCGACCAGCTCGATCTAGCCAAAAACAACTCAATAACGTCAAACAAATCCATAGGAAACAACCCCAAACAATAAAGCTTCGATCTTTAATCAAATTTCTAAAAGTCAACCTGGACTCACATGGTCAAAACCCGAGTCAAGGGGGTGATCCTGACTACCCATAACCCCACGAGTCTAAATATATGATTAGATTCCAAAATCGAGTCCAAATCAACTTCCAAATTTCTAATTTTCACTCTCTTAAGTTGTAGACAAAAATCCCAAATTTTCCTTTAAAAATCCAAGTTTTAGGTGTAGAGATCTATGGAGATTCAATATATAAAGCCAAATCCAAGTGAAAATTGATTACCTTCAATGTAGTAGTGAAATTTCTCTTCAAAATCTCCACCTCTCGAAGTCTAGGGTTTAAAATATGGAAATATTGGTAAAATCCCAAAATATAACACTTAAATGTACTGACCAGGGGTACTCTACGTGAACGCGGCCACTGCCTCGTGTTCGTGAAGCATATAATCTGCCTCTGCCCAAAATTCACTTTGCGAATGCAATATAGCCATCGCGAACACGTAGGCCAAACAACCCAGCCTTCCGCGAATGCAACCAATTCCTCGCGAACGCGAAGGCCAAAGCCCCCAGCTCCCTCTATACTTCGCGAACACGAGCTTCTTGGCACGAACATGGAGAACTAATCTGCCATTCATCACGAACATGGCCAACCAGGAGCGAATGCGAAGAAAACATCCTCTCCAGCACCAAATCCTTCATCCCGAACGCAATGGACACAAGCAAAAATCTGCAACTTCCAAAATGCTTCAGGTGGTTAAAAACTCATCTGAGCTACCTGTGACCCCATTCAATCATACCAATAAGTCCATAAATACTACTCGGACCTATACAAATCCTCCAAATACATACGATAATAACACAACAACAACGAACCAAAGGCCAAAACACGAATTGAACTCCCCTTAAGTTCAAGAGCCTTCAAACTTCAAACCAAGCGTCCGATTTAAGTCTAAAAAATGCAGATTACAACCAAATTTCGCACACAAGTACCAAATTACAAAACTAACATATTCCAGCTTCTGTAACAAAAATCTGAATCCGATATCATCAAATTGAACCCTCAATCAAACTTAAAAACTCTCCACACCTTCAAATTTTTAACTTTTGGCAAATAACGCCAAAACACCCTAGGAACCCCCAAATCCAAATCAGAACATACGCCTAAGTCCAAAACCACCATACAAACTTATTGAAATCATCAAATCACTAATCTGAGGCCGTTTATACAAAATTTAAATCTAGGTTAACTCTTATAACATAAGCTTCCAACAAAGGAACTAAGAGTTCCAATTCACTCTAAAACCTTCCCGAAACTAAACCAGCCATCCCCGCAAGTCACAATACAATAACCAGGCATACAAGAAGTATCAAATTGAAAAATGACACTCAAATGCAAAAATTGAATGGCCGGGTCATTAAAAGTTTTTACAGCTTCAGAGTAGAATATTTTAGGGAGACCACTAGAAATCAACATGGTTCTTGATATTTCTTCTAATGTCCTATTTTTCGTTTCAACAATACCATTTTTCTGCATGGTCCTAGGTGCAGAATAGTTATGAATAATGTTATGTCTCAGACGATATTCATGAAAACTAGCATTTTTTTAATTCAGTTTCATGATCAAATCTAATTCTAGCTACATGACTATCCATTTTTCTTTGCAGTTTCTTCACAAAAGTCACAAACATGTCATATATTTTATCTTTCATTGTTAGAAATAAGGTCCAAGTGAACCTAGAATAGTCATAAATAATTACAAACACATATTTCTTCCCACCTCTACTTTGAACCATCATCGTTCCACACAAATCCATGTGGAGAAGTTCTAGAGGTCGAGATGTACTTACCACTTTCTTTTATTTGAAGGATGATCTAACATGTTTACCATTCGCACAAGCATACCTTATCTTTCTTAATTTTGTCTTTTGTAGACCAAAAACCAGCTCCTTGGTAATTGTATTTATTTAGTAAAGAAAAACTAGCATGTCCTAGCCTTCTATGTCACAAAATTGAGCCATTATCAAGTGCACTAAGACATTCCAGTTCATTTTTAGGTGAAGATAAAATATCAGCTTTGTAAAAAAAAAATTGTCTTTTTCCCTTGAGAATCAGGTTTCTAGATTTTTTATTTGTAACAGTACAGTTTCTAGAAGTAAAAAGAACATGGTTCCCATTATCACACATTTGAGAGACACTCAGCAAGTTGTGCTTAAGACCTTTTACATAGTATACATTTGTAATAGCATGAGAGTGAAACTTACTAACTTTACCTATGCCAATTACATCTCTTTTCTTACCACTTTCGAAGCCCACACTCCCTCCTTTATAGGCTTTTAATAAGATAAATTATTTTCTTTCAGTTACATGGCGGGAGCAACCACTATCAATATACCATAATTTTTTACTTTCCCTTACCTTAGCCTGCAAAAATATTTAGAGGTTAGTTTTAAGAATCCAGACAAGCTTGGTCCCTTTATTTGAGTAAAAGGATGAATCACATTCTTTTTAGCTCAACCTGAAAAATTTACACTTTTTAGTGAAGAATCAGGTTTGTCCGTTTTTTTTTCTCAACATATGCAATATTTTTTCTGATTGAACTTGATTCTAGACATGTATGCTTCTTTTAAATCACCATTATTACCATAGTATGTGTACAAATGATTACCAGGAATATCAACATACTTATGATGGGAATTATATGGGGTTTTGACCTTCGTATGCCTTCGACCTTTTATTGTTACTGTGATTCTCACGTACGTTAAATATTATTTTCGAAGACCTGAACCATTTGAGATTTCTTTCCAATTCATACTCAGTTTTATTCAAGTTTTCTTGAAGCACCCTAGCCTTTTCGCATTCAACTAGGAGATAGTTTTAACCTTATTCAATTCATTCTCTAGTTTCTCCGGAATATCCGTGGCTAATATTTGTTTTCTTTAATAGGATCATCAAGAATTTCTTGTTCTCAATTTCTAAAGCTTCATTTTTATCTTTTAATACAAAAACCTAGTCCTTTAGATCAGTGATGAAAATTTTCAGGTTCTATTTACTACTTCTAGATTTTTATTTTCAAATCTAAGCGATATATAATCATTCATTAGTGGATCCTTTTCAGCATAATTTTTTGATATGCATCAATCAAGATACCAGACAAAGAGATCATTTTATTTTTAGTATAAGTATGAATTTTGTCTTTAATGTCATGAAAGATGACCACAGGTTCTTCTTCGTCATCAACATCAAAGTCTGAATTTGCTATTATTGCAAAGAGATCTTCATGTTCTGAATTTGTCTTATCCTTGGCTATCAAGGACAGATATTCTTCATCACTTTCCTCATCATCATCAGACTCATCAGTTGAGGAAGCTTGCATTGTAGACATAACCCTTTTTATAATTTTGTCTGTAGCATTATTAATCAGTCTGTTTTCAGGAACTCGGTCTTTTTCTGTTGTCTCACTTTGTCATGTGTATTTTTTCCACTCAACTTACCATAATAGACAATATCTAATAAAGTAATCTTTTACCTACATTTATAGCATCTATCATTATTACTCTTTTTGGAACCTTTAGTTTTGGATAAGCTAGCCTTCTTCAGAAATTCACTTTTTCTGATTGTATGAATGACGAGTAAGTAGTGCCATATCATCATCTTTACCATCCTGCTTATGAGTAGTCTTAAGAACCAGGTTCTTGATCTTGCGGGGTTCAGCCGTTTGAATATCCAGAGGATCTTGATTCAGTTTAAGCTGATAGGTTTTCAAGTTCCCAATCAGATCATCAAGTAACATAGTATTTAGATTTCTTGCCTCCATTATTGCATTGATCTTGCTATCCCATGAGGGTGGCAGTATGTTAAAGATTTTTCTCACAGTTTTTTGTGTGGGAATAACTTCTCCAAAAGATATCAACTCATTAGTTATTGATTTAAGCCCAGTATGCATCTCTATGATAGTTTCCCTCTCCTTCATCTTAACAATTCATACTGCCTAGTAAGCATATAAATCTTTTACTGCTCGACTTAAGATGTTCCTTCATGAGAACACTGCAAGGCATCCCATGTAGACTTCGCATCTCTGCATGCTGAAATCCTATTATACTCATCTGGTCATATGCCACAAATTAGGATCTTTTTGGCTTTTTTAAAACGTGGTTGACGTCTTCTTCTGAGAACTGTCTCGTGGTTTAGGTCCAATAGGGGTACCTTTGTCATCAATCATCATAAGAATCTTAGGGACTTATTTAATAATGTCCCAAAGTTCTAAGTCTTCTCCTTCCAGAAAATCACGCATTCTTTCCTTCTACCATCCTTAGTTTTTTCTATTGAGCAATGGAGGCCTTACAAATGATTGTCCTTCTTGAGTGTCTAGTGGTGCAATCATCTTGTATCCTTTCAAGGTGTTAGCCTCTGATAAAAGAATTTGCTCTGATACCAATTGCTATTTTAGAGTCAACTCAGATACAAGAAGGAGGGTTGAATTGTATTGCTCGATTTTTGCGATTTCAAAGAATTTGGTTATTTAAACTAAACAAACAGACACAAATTAAAAGTGAAGTGCGAAAACTAAACAACACAATAAGTTTTACATGGAAAATCTCCTTGATCAAGAGAGTAAAAATCGCGATCAAAACTTCACTATCTTCAAAGAGAAATTTTAGGTTACAACTTTATAACTAAGAAAACTAACTCTAGTACCCTTCCCCTACAATCAACTCTATTGTAGCTACCCTTTTCCAAACTAACTCTAGTCTAGAAAGCTAATACAAAAACTCAAGTTTATGTGCTACCCTATGATTACACTTCTCAAAAGCAAATAGGTTACAATGTAAAATAATTGACTCAACCCTAAATAACTAAAGAACTTTAGCAGCTTCATCTTCACGACCTGGTTCTTCAGTTGAGCTGCTTGAATCCCAGAAAGTAATTTCTTGCCGAGATTGCTATCCTCAAACATAATATGCTTGATTTCTGCGGATAACGTTAGTTGTGAATAACAATAGAAGGTCTCTTTAGATAGGCGTGAGGTTGGCCGAAATTATTCTCCAATTAATGCTCCAAAACCTATAATATTATCTATTAAGAAAAATCTCTCCAAATTTGATTTGGTTTCCTTATTTATTTCCATCTCCTCAACCTCTTCTTTTTATGCATGTTTTTACTTATTTATAGATATCCCTTTTGAACAAGGATTTCACCAGCTACGATCTTTCCTTGTTACGTACAAACAGGCTTTTGTATGGAATCTAACTTGCATATGAATTCGGATTTTCTACATCTGATCAGTATTCTGCATTAGTCTGCTATAAATCTGGTTCTTTGGTCATCTGCATATCAATTCTCCATACTAGTTCAGTAGTATAGTAACTTGTCCATAAAACCTGGTCCTTTCAACATAGTTGCTCCTAATTTGTTAATCATCAAAACACATCAGTGCTCAGCTCAACTATAAGCAATGTAACTAGATGAATAATAATAATTTTGACATTTAGTGCACTTCCCTATACAATTCCTTTGTCTTTTTGAAGGTGTGGTCGGATAAAAAAAATTAATCAATGAAAGATGTCAATGTCAAAATAATTCTTGCAAATCAAACTAAATATGCCTTAAATTTTGTGAACTAAAATTGTGACACTATAAACCAATGATTGAACTATAATACTAGTAAATTATTTTATATAAGTCAGTCTCTCATTTTAAGGTGAAGTATCTTAATTTAAGGGCATTTTAACATTGATTGTATTCAAATATTGCAAATATACGTATTTTTATTCAAAATTCTATTGAACATAAAAATGTACAAAATCTTGCAATAAGTTAACGTACGGAGTACTACAAAAGCAAACAAAATGGTAAACAAACACTCTTTCTCTCTCTCTCTATATATATATATATATAATATTTACATCGGCAAAATCTAAGAGGAGGGTGATGTTGGGTACTTAAGAAGCCAAATATCTTACAATGTAAAGTGTTTTAAAGCCGTGTGAACCTAAAGTCAAAGATGACAATATCATTATTGGACTACATTATTACATGTGATATCAGTGTATTAATCAGTTAAACTTAAATTAAAGTAAAAGGAAAAGTTTTATAAGGTAACTGTTTGCTCCAAAATTGAAAATGGATTTGATACAATTTAACAGAATCTAAGAAATGATCAAATTAAAAAAATTATTTCTATTTTGATCTATAAAAATTCAAGTTCTATTTTTAAATGAAGTTAAACGATACAAATCTTATTAGATTATTAGTTTAAATGAAGCAGTCACTCTACCTTCATAAGGTTGTGGTAAGATCTGCGTATACATTATCCTCTTCAGACCCCACTTGTAGGATTTCACTAGGCTTGTGTAACGACCCGACCGGTCGTTTTGAGCATTTGCACTTCGCTCGGTAGTTTGAGGGCTTGAGTAGCTCCGTATGGTATATTATGAGTTATGTGAATCATCGATTTTGGTTTTCAGGTTATTCGGAATTTATTTGGAAGAATGAATTTCATGATTGAAGCTTTAAGGTTGGAAGAGTTGACCAAGTTTGACTTTTTAGTATTTAATCTCAGATTGGAGTTGTGATGGTTCTGTTATATTCGGATGGTGATTTTGGACTCGGGCGTATGTCGGGATTTGCATTTGGATATTTCTAGAAGGTTTCGGCGCTAATTAGCGAAAGTTGGAAATTTGAAGGTTTGGAAAGTTCATAAGTTTGACCGAGAGTTGACTTTGAGGATATCGGATTCGGATTGTGGTTCCGGGAATTGGAATAGCTTAGTTATGTCATTTGAAACTTATACGCAAAATTTGAGTTCATTCCGGATAGATTTGATATGTTTTGGCGCGGGTTTTGGAAGTTGAAAGTTCATTATGTTTGATTTGAGGTGCGATTCAACGTTTCGATGTTGTTATGCGTGATTCGAGGCATCGAAAAGGTCTGTGTTATGTTATGTTATGTTATGTTATGGGACTTGTTAAGATATTTGGACAGAGTCCCGAGGTGCTCAGGTGAGTTTCGGACAAGGTTCGGATCGTTTTGGATCAAGTTGGCATGGCTGGAGGTTCTGGTTCTGGTGTGTCCGCATCTGCGGAGGGCTGGTCGCAGATGCGAGCCCGCAGATGCGGCACTTTAGTCGCAGAAGCGAAATCAGGATGGATGTGGGGAGCCGCATAAGCGGAAGGATAGGCGCATTTGCGCGTCCGCAGAAGCGGAATTGTGAGCCGCAGAAGCGGCGTGTGGCACAGAAGCGTACGTGGTTGTCGCACCTGCGTGTGCGCAGAAGCGAGGAAATTTCGCAGGTGAAACTAGTATAGTTTGAGTTTCGAACATCGATTCGGAGTCGGATTTGAGTGAAACTAGTATGGTTGGACTTGTAATTGAATGGGTTGTCGGATTTTGTGAGTTTCATCGGGTTTCGAGGCGTGGGCTCGGGTTTGACTTTTTGGTTGACTTTGGGCTTTTGATTAAAGATTAGACCTTTATCATTTGGAATTGTTTCCTTAGGCATTATTTGATGTATTGAGTTGCTTTTGGCTAGTTTCGAGCCGTTCGAAGGTCGGTACGCGCGGGGATGGTATTTTAGAGAATTGTTTGGCTTGCTCGGTATTGAATTTGGCTTGTTCGAGGTAAGTAACACTTCTAAAGTTAGTGCTGAGGGTATGAACCCCTGAATATATGTGATATGTATTTGGTGTTGAGGTGACGCACATGCTAGGTGACGGGCGTGTGGACGTGCACCGTGTAAATCGTGACTCAGTTATTTCTGTGGTAATGTGTAGTTACCTAATCTTAATTGTATCTATGAAATCTCTACGTGCTAGAGTAATTGAGCTGTGATCCATGTTAGAAACCATGTCTAGGCTATATGCTTATCCTGTTGGGACCTACTGAGGTCATTTCTGTTGTTGAGTTATTTGCTTACATTGCAATTACATACTCAGTCGTACGCATTCATTTGCATATCATATCTCAATCTCTATTACCATTTATTGATACATCGCATCATCATTTTAGGCTGATTTTCATGACATTGTGAGTCCAAGAGACTGGAGAGATTGATGACTGAGTGACGCCGAAGGCCTGATTGTGAGGAAATTGATGGTATCGGGATGCACGTCGCAACAAGTATTATTGATTCATGTTGGGATCGGGTTGCACGCCGCAACAGGTATTATTGATTCATGCCATGATTGGCTTATTATAGCGCCTGGGCTGGATCTTCCCCTCTAGAGTATGCACATCCACAGTGAGCGCAGGTACCTACTGAGTGCGAGAGCGAGTGCCGAGAGCGAGTGCCGAGCGCGAGTGCCGAGAGCGAGTGCCGAGTGATTGGGAGGACTGAGTTACTGTAAGGACTGAGTGACTGTGAGGACTGAGTGACTGGGAGGACTGAGTGAATTGATACTCTGAGAGTATGCATATGGTTTTATCACTGTGTTGCGTTGCATTCGACATGCACACTTGACATACAGGCATAGAGATGCATTTTCCTCATGATGTACGGTATTATGTCATTCATGACTTCTCATACACATTGACATGTAGGCATAGAGATGTACTTTCCTCATGCCATCCGATATTGAAACATTTACTTGTTGAAAGTTCTTGGAGAAAAATCACTGTTTTACAAACTTACTCATATTTTGGTAATTTCGATAAAAGATTTGGGTTTTACTGTTATACTTGAAAAGCATGCCTATTTTTCGGAACTGTGAACGAGCTGAGCATTTTGCCTTTGAGTTATTACTTGTACCGCTTTAGTTATATTGTTATGAGTTGTTCCTGGCTGTTGGTGTTGGACTCTAACACTTATCCAAGCTCGTCACTACTTTCAACCTAAGGTTAGGTTTGTTACTTATTGAGTACATGGGGTCGGTTGTACTCATACTACACTTCTGCACCTTGCGTGCAGATGTTGGATGCTGATGTTGCTGTGTATGACGGGAGCTGGATTTGAAGATGTTCCTACGTTCCGGTCATAGCTGCCTCTTGATCTTGGTAGCTTTAGAATTTTAAATCTGTTCATGTATATTTCAAACAGATGATGTATTTTATTTCATACTAGCTTTGTAAATTCTAAATCTTAGAAGCTCATGATTTGTACTACCAGTCCTTGAAAATGTATAAAGGTTCAGTTATTTTATCATTCATTTGTCTCAATAAATCTCATTAAATTGGATAGTTGTTAATTGGCTTACCTAGCGGGTTGGGTTAGGTGTCATCACGACTAGTTGAATTTTGGGTCGTGACAATTTGTTGCTGTTGTTGTTGTTGTTATTATAGTTTACCCAAGAATTGCTCAATGAATCGGTTGATTGGTATTACAGGATAGATATGTTTTATAGATGATGAATTAATTTCATATAACCTTAAGTGATATCGGGACAAATCTCAACTTTCAATTAGGTTTAGACAAATCCCACATCATTGAGATAGATGGTGGACTAACCTCAATTGGGCTTAGGCGAATATCACATCTTTGAAATGATGATGGGCGTTTCTAGACACATCACACATCGACAAAACACCAAAGAGATGTTGGATACTTAATGAAGCAAGCCCCAAACCCCAGCGACACATTATAAAATGTATTGGCCTAGGCCAAAACCGAAAAATATCACTAGTGAGCTAGGCTCTTACAACATAACAACAAATGGATATAACTGCTTGAGCAGCATCAATTCGCAAAACCTGATCGCTAATATCTTCGAATTTTGAGCTAGCTTGACAGATCATCGTCAATGCAACCAAAATTGCATTTTCTATTAATGCCAAATAAAAGTCGCTAACAAAGAAATTTAGACCTTGGAATACCTTCCAATTCACCCAAACAGAAAGAAAAACTATAAATCAGCAAAGACATGGTAAGTTTGAGTCTGTAGTATGGTAAGCTTCAAGGCAGCTACAAATGCAGCAACTGATATGCAACCAAAGACCAGAATATTTAGCCAATGCCAACTCTTCTGTAAGCTTGATAACTTGTTTTTCTTTGCGACAAGGTACATGTGGTTTGGGAGTATGAACGTGAGCGGAATTGTGCTGATAGCACCAGTAAGGCTCATGAAGTTTCCCAGGAAAGGTAGCAAAGCTGATAGGAAAGTGGTCATGATAAGGTAACCACCCCTGACGAACAGTCTGAATGCAAGATTGCGCGGAGCCAAGGCGCTTCCTTTGATTCCATATTTAGTATCTAGAAACTCATATGTTGGACTTGCAAATATCTACAAGCAGAAGCAAAGTAACTACTATTAGAGAAGAATAAACTGTTGGCTTTTTTTTTTTCAAGGTAAAAACAATATGGTCACAATAAAATCAAGGTGATTAATATTACATGCAAGGTAATGATAGCTTGGAAGAAGGCAGATAAGTGAGCAACTCCCAACAACCAATCTGGACCATGGACATTGTTGAGCAAGTAGGATGAAACGCCAGATCCATAAGCCCAATACCCAATGTAAGTAACAGCATGCATGGGAACAACTCCCACTGAAAACTGAAAGTTAAGAGCTTTCACCATGTTTCGAACGACAGGTTGTCTGATTGTAGCCTGTCGCAACACAAATTCAAGAAAATTGTATCAAATGGCAGGTTAAAAGAAAACTAAGAGCTAACGGAGCTGACACTATCATTCTATCAGCAAGTGAGAACCTTAAAATGAAGCTAAAAAGCGCAAACTATGACGTTCAGATTGACTTATGTATCAGGTGCCAGTGGAAGCTATCTAACTATCAATGTATTTAGAAAAGAAAAGTTGAATTACAAATGATGGTGTCAAACATTTCACTTCGAATACTTCTGAATCTATCCTATACAATAATGAGGAAGCCGTTTCAATCTGCTGATATCATATAGATAATACTCCGGCAACCACTGGTTGAAATTTCAGATATCTAACTGAGCATAGGCAACAGATATTCTGATCATATAACAAGATTCGAAGGATCTAATCATATAATTCTACGTAACTTAAAATTCATAAGAAAGTATGGCACTCATCACAAAAGTTGGTGGATGTATTTCCTAACCTGTATCTCTGGGATCATTCCAGTGTTAAATGCAAAGAAAAGGTTTCCAGTCGCACCAATAATTGCCCAAATTTTGTTGTCTCCTGATCCTGGAATGCTATAGTCCCTAGGAGAAGCCTTTACACCTGTGATATGGAACTCGGATACTTCAATGAAACGAGCAAGATGATGCTAAAGTATACATCAGTGTAGCTGCTTCAAGTAATTCTCAAGGACCAACCAATGGCAGGCTAACGAAAAAAGCTCAGGGATCCTTGTCACTCAATAAAACAGAAGTACCTGCTTAAATTTAAAAGCTGCCTCCATATCCCAGTGATATGCATGTCATAAATATTTAGACATTCATTACCAAGTACAAGTCCACACCAAAATTGAAGGGTTAACATAGTCATAATGCTATAAACAAAGAAAAGCAAAAAGTTCAAATTCATTAAGTGCATATGACGAAATGTTGGAAAAAATAAAGAGTTCAGAAGGTAAAAGTGAGAAACATAGAGGAAGGAAAAGTCTAATTTCTTCCCTTTGAATGGTTAGGAGAAAAGGTGAGAGACTACAAAAAAATGTTCCATTTGAAAGATCTCGTCTGAGACTAGAAGGGAATCTTTCGTATTACAGAATTTTGCTTCTCCTTCATTCTGATTAGATTTATTCAATTTTTTCTAACTCCCTCTAAGAGGTAGTTTTTGGGCCAAAAGAAAGATTTCCCACAACTGCTGTGACCACATTTTCATCCTCTTTTAGTCTCAAGTCAAAGGTGGGATCATATAAACTTTGAAAATTTAACATTTCCTTTAACTAGTTCTGAATACGGTAAAGTTTATATAGAGCATGGTTCTAGCGCATCAAGGAAAACTCCAATGCGACATCAACTGCATATCAGGTACGCAAACAAGACAAGCCCCTCCATATCTAGATGCTTATGTGTGAACTATTCTGCTGATATGATGATAATATGGGTAAGGGATCGTAGTTCACATCGCCTTCATAATAGCTCTACTAACTGTAACATGAGATTCTGGAACACTTTCTAGAAACTACAGACAGAAAAAGCAAAACTGGCAATGTATGATGATAAAATCTAGTTGCCTCCCATGAATAATTTGAGAAACTGGTGATATTTGACATAACAACACCTCTTGGCATTTAACTCTAATATTCACACAATTAAGCATCACAAAATTCTTCTTTAGCAAATGTCTTTTAACGAATAATATTTATCTGATTATGCTATCAGCTTAACACAATTGATTTCCTTAAACATGCATTACTTTTCGTAACGCGGAGGAAATCAAAACTACATCATAAGCACCGAAAGCCTGCAGGTCTATCACGTAACCAACTTGAAAATAGGGCTCCTTATTAGTTAGACAAATGGCAATACACAGTACAAGTACTGAGAATTGGCACAGAGACATTTTGAACTTATCGATATTTTTGACAATTATAGTCCCAAGTTTTTTGGTCAAATTACATAATCAAATTTTACCCTCAATGAAATTATAGTCAATTGCGACTTGGAATGTAATATTGAATTAGTCACATTGCATTTGATTTTGTAATAACCTCAATAGTTTTATGGTTTACAACTACCTCTGTTTGTATGTTATTTTACATGTTCCACAGTTCGGTGAACTAATAAAATTAATTAATGTAATATATTACTTTTGTCACATGCTTGCATTGTGTTCATATGGCTAGTCAAATATTAAAGTGAGGAAGTAGCATACCATCTTTAACAGACAACGCAAATGCTATGCTGAGATACAGTATCATAAACAGTGTTGAAAACCCGAGCCAAACCCTCAGTGCTGATAAATGCGGTGTTGCAATGGCGAAGAGGATGCATGCTAATCCAGCTATTGCTATAAAGTGTGGCAGCTTTAGCTGATGGTCATCCCTAAAGATAATATAGAAAGCCTGGCAAGCAACTCAAGGAAAGCATGAATCAGAAAAAATGTTTTAAGACTTTATATTCACTTAAAAACATATAGAGATACTTTGTCCAACTTATCTAATTATCCAAAGAAAAAAATGGCTGCAGGAGGGAAAATTTATTTCTAACCTTTAAGGCTGAACCGCTCATGATGACATATCCAATATTTATCAAGAAGAGATTTGCATATTGTAATGCCCATATAAGCATATAAGCAGTCCGACCTACAGCAACAAAATAAGTTCAATTCAAATTAAAGCTGCAGAAACAATCAAGCAATAAAACAAGCTATTGATGTCGGGAGCATGAAATCAGCTAGTTGTATTTTTTTCATTGCTCATACCATACAAAAATCCGGCGAGGTCTCTATATCTGATATGCCTCTTCCCTCCAACTTCGTGGAGCTTAGCCATAAGAGCACTTGCATACAAAGAGACAATTGTGGACAAAACTAAACCAACTACACCGCCAATCCAACCTAGAGGAACCATGATTGTGCCAGAATATCCTAGTGCATACGCGCTGTTGACACCCATGCTCAGAACAACTCCCACCTGAAACCATGAGTCTACATTTTTGCAAAACAAATGAATCAACAAAAGAGTCAATAGGCATTCATGCCAAAGATACAATTATTAAAAAAACAAAAAAAAAACAGAAAGTTCTTTTAATAGTAATGATGCATCACAGAATTCTTTTTAAACTTTTCAAAGAGACAAAACAGAAAAATTACTTGTTTCTCATGTGTATCATGTGCATGAAAACTTTCCTTTTTTCAATTACCAAAAAAAGAAGTTTTCATGCACCTGATACACATGAAAAGCTTAAGCTATTTGGAAGAGGGGCGAAAAGTTCATTAGAAAGGACCAAGAATTATCATTCTCTTTTTCTTTTTCCAAAGAAATAGTATAACACAAAGAAGCAAAAACAGAGATTACAAGAATTTTAATAGAAAGCGTGACCCCATGAAGCAAACCTAAAAAGTTCTTTACAAAAAATGAATTTAAGGTTGCTAATATGCAGGCTGAGCAAAAATTCACTAATAGCTTCAATCTTCTAAAATTCCCTCCTTTTTTCATCAATTTAATTCGAAAACACAAATTTTGCAGAAATAAAACCTACCTAAAGACCCATAACAAATTTAATATAAACTTAATAAAACCCCACAAAAAAAACGAAGACAAGAAGGAGCCAAAAAAAAAAAAAAAGCGAATGGAAGGAGGATATAGTTATGTTTCTTTTTTGTTTTCTTCTTGTTGTTTTTTTTCCAAAGAAATAGCATAACACAACAAAGCAGGCTGAGCAAAAATGGAGAAGATAAATTTTCCATGAATAAAACCTCCATACAAGACCCTTAACAAATGTAATCTAACCTTAAACGAAAGCCACAAAGAAACATAAATAAATATAAAAAACAAAGGCCAAAAAAGGGGATAGAGAAACAACCGTTGCTGACTTGATGGGCAGTATCAGGAATCACAACAGAGTGCTGATCCTCTGTTTTCTCCTTACGAGAAGAAGGGCTTTGCCCATAAACACCGTTATTATGTTCATCTTCCATTACAAACTCTTTTTCTTTTTCTCTTTCAATGAGCAAAACTGTTTCCAAAGCCAGAGCCCCACTTAATTCAATTCAATGGCAGAATTCAGACATCACACCAATTACACGCAAATAAAGGGTTGCGTATATCGGTGTGAAGCAGAATGGGGTTAAGTGGTGGAGATATTAATTTATACAAAGAACCCAACAAACAAAAGAGAAGCACAAAACTAGCGTACTTCCATGAAATTCGTAAGGCTATTGATGATTCTTGAAATCCAAGTGGGCTTCTTATTTAAGACGTTTGATTGAGTTTTTAATTTTATTTATTTTTATTTTTATTTTTATTTTTTGACAAACAGATGCTGATGGAATATTGGAATTCGGAAATGGATTACACAAAATCTCTACCGCTTCTGTGACGACAGGTGCAGGTAACCAAGTGTATACCTTGAACGCGGGTTCACACTTACTCGCGGCGTTTATATGGGACAAGTAAGTATTTACTCTCAGAAATATCTTTTGTTGAAAATGTTTTTTCTTTTAGAAGATTTTATTACATTACTTTCAACTTTTTAATTAAGTACGTATGTTATGTGGGTATAATATATTAATGACAGAAAACATGGATGACCCCTAAATTTGCTAGAAGTTGTATTTACACACCTTATTTTAGAGTCCGACCAATATATGAAACCTCATATATCAAGATATAGAATACACAACCATAACGACAGCGTGTCGTAATAACATTTTGATTATATTTTTGAATATAGAAGTTAAGAATACTATCTAGTTTTATTTGAAAGTGACTAGTGAATAGCACCTGTTTACCCTAAAGTTCGATTAAAAATCAAAACCAGTTAAATTTGTAAAGTTAAGCCTTAAGCAATTGCATTAACACGATTAAGTTGATCTTTGTTAATATAAAATAAGAAAATGATTATGATAATAGCAAGTAAGTGCAGAATGATCAGAATTTGAATTAAAATAAAAGAGAGAATAGCCGGGATATCTTATTGAATAATCCGCAAAATTGAAAAGAAGTTGACTGAAGCTTATAAGCAAGAAAAATTAAGAGATTTACAAGTGTAGGGGTTGGGATATTTATATTATTGTACAAGTGTAACCGTCCTCCTAATATAATGGCTAGCCGTTATTGGCAGTATTTGCGTCAGGCATTTATCTTGCCGGTTCCGGTTACGTGGGACGTGATAATCGGGCGCAGTTATGGATGGACATTGCGTATCTCAAAATTCAGTATCCCCAAATCAGCACTGTATTGGTATAAAAATAGGCATGACACGTGGACTAACGATATGGTGACAAGTGAGATTTGTGTCAGAAGAATGATGAGGCGCAATTAAAATACTCACGGGATTGATCGCAGAAGGTATCGTATTTAGCAACTGGGAAAGAAGAAATAGGTACGAGATGCATGAATGGTATAAAAAAGGAAGATTCATGAACAACTACGAATATGGAAAGAGCATTAGCACTATCCCTATTAAGCGTGATTGCTTATTATTACCATAACCGTTACGAATAATTTCAGTAACGGGTAATTAATGCAGTTAATGTTAGTAACAGGTAGGAATTAAGTACAGGGAAACTGTTACATATTTGTATCCTTATATAAGGGTCCTTACCTTATTTTGTACGATCATCAGAATACTCACGAATATATGCAATTAGTCTTTTACTTTTATATTTCTACTTGGTTGAAGATTCTTGTTCGCAATTTTTGGGAGAAAACAACCGTCATCAATAAGATTTCTTGTTTATTGAATATTGAATTTCAATTATTTTTTACTCTCCTATTTTTGGGAAAGTGAAGTAAACTCGATTATTAGAAACTCGATTTATTTTAATATTGATTTTGACCATAAAAATTATTTTTTGGTACAACAAATTGGTTCTGTTGCCAGGACTCTAATAATTTGTTCACTTTCCAAATTTTTTATCTTTTGCAACAAAGCATGTCTACTACTAAGGAAATTGTTTAGGTGGGTGAGGGAGTTCAAGAAAGACAACAAGGTGAAATTCCACTACTCCATACACCCACAACAACTCCACAACGCTCACGAGACAATTTGCTTAAAAGGTCTACTACTCGTAACGATGGACAATAAGTTGGTGAGCAAGCCAACGAGTAGGATAACTTGAGGCAGATGATGGCACAACAAGTTGGTGAAGCTTTGCGTGCTTTTGCAAGTGGATCTCCCAATGTTGTGCAAACCCCTCCACCAGTAAATACAACTCTGGAAAACCCTCGTTCAGGGCTTGATAACTCAGAAAATGGAGAAATACCAAATGTTTCTGGAGACGGAGGGTCAGGTACACCAAATAACTCTAATTTGCAAAGTTAGGTACTAACCTTGCAGAAACAGCTCAAGGAACAAAATGTGCGGATAGAACAGATACCTAGAGTACCACCTGTGATTAAAGGAGTGAATATTGACAAATATTCGCAACAACCCCGGAAGCCGAGCGCAGCACTATTGCCAATTTCTAAAAAGTTTAAAATGTCTGATATCCCTAAATAGGATGGTACCACTGACCCACGGGATCATGTTACCGCATTTACCATAGGGGTTAAGGGAAATGACTTAACCAAGCAGGAAATTGAATCAGTCTTAGTGAAAACATTTGGCAAAACCCTCACAAAAGGAGCACTAACATGGTATTCACTCTTACCTAAAAATTCTATTGACTCTTTTTCTACGCTTGCATATTCATTTATAAAAGCAAATTCGGGAGCCCAAAAAGTAGAAAAAAGAATGAAAGATATCTTCAAAGTGAAGCAGGAAAGCACGGAATTGCTCAAGGAATTCGTAGATAGGTTCCAGCGGGAGAGGATGATGCTACCGCGTGTACCTGATAAGTGGGCAGCTATGACATTTGCAAGTAATCTGAATGACAAAAGTTTAGAAGCAACGAAAAGATTGAAAGAAAGTCTGTGGGAGTTCCCTGCAACCACCTGGAATGACGTATACAACAGGTACAGTACGAAAGTTACGAATAGAATAAGATACAATATCCCATCCAAAGGTAGAGGAAAGGTTCAAATCTAGATGCTCAGAGATAGAAATGAGTTTTGGTAAGAACATGTACGAGACTTATATGGGACCTGCGGGATGAGATTCCCGATCAAAACAAGAACAGGCACGGTTTGATTCAAGATCGAGACAAAAGGAGACGGGTTCCTCCCGATTCATTAAGGAACGAGACAGAACAAGACATAATAATCCAAACTCTCGATCAAGAATATGAGATTACAATTTCAACGTCAGTACATCTGAGTTGGTAGCTGTTCTGAGAGGAATGGGTGACAAAGTATGATAGTCGAAAGAGATGAGGTCATATCCCAGCAAAAGGAGCTAGGAATTTTGGTGCGATTTTCACAATAATCATGGTCATAGAACAGCAGATTACAGGCTCCTGCAAGGAGAAGTTGAACATCTATTGAAGAAAGGCTACCTCACTGATCTATTTAGTGAAAAAGGAAAATAATATTACATGAAAAACAAGCAAGAACCACCAAAACCCACATCACCAAAAAGGACGGCAAATGTGATAACCGGGGGTGAAGAAGTCAATGGGTGTCGCGCCCCGTTGTCTCGCGAAAGCGGGTTTCGACGTGTGACAACTATTTTAAATGGGGTATTAAAATAAAAGAGTCGCCACCTAACGATTTTGAGGTGCGTTAGGACACCTATTTGTAAGTAACTCTGTTTGCCTAGTCCATGTCACCAAAAATTGGGTAATGGCTCAAATTACCTCAAAGAGAAGGTGTTAGGCACTCTTCGAGGTCCACAACTATGGGTCCCGACCGAACTTTAAACTATGTGGATTATGTAATTAGACTAGGTGATCAAATAAATAAAGGAAAATTTAGAAGACGAAGAGTCTTATTAGGGCACGTGAGAATTAGCACAAATATTAACGACTATAGATATACAACTACATTGATCTATGTTAAATGACTAAGTATAAATAACAAATAAAGAAAGGGGAGGGGGGGTCCTAAGTTTTTTAGCCTAAAGGATTACCCCGTGCAACATAAATAATACTTCGCAACTCCATTGAGGTAGGGTTGCTCATATATTCAGCGGGCACAAACTATCATCTCCTGCTATCCGATTACAATGTTAAAGTTGTTTACCTAAAGGCTCTCTAATTCAATTCTAGGTCGTACCCTATGCGTGCACTACCCGTCTCATACCTATGGTCCAGGAGGCTTTGGACCTATATTTGGGTGGTTCTAGACTTCTCCTAGGTTGCTCAAAATGATTAAAAAAAACTAGGCGACATTCAAAACAATCAAGACTTCACATAAAGACAATTAGAGGCCCAAGTTAGCCTCCACACATAAACAACAAATACACGCTGGCAGATTGAGCAATAGACAATTTTCAAGATTAAGACGCATTATAGCCGTTAAGTCCTATAAGCATGATTTCTATATGATTCTAGATCCCAGCATTATACAGGTAGTGCTGCAGTTTCTGGACTATCGTATGGGCAGATTAAAGATATTACCAATCTATAGGCATGCCATCTACATTGTTCGTGCGATGAGGCAGCAAGGCTGTTCGAAAACTCAGTGTTTTAGACACTGATTTTATAGACATGTTTCATAGGCAGGTGATAGTGTCCCATAGTGTCACGACCCAAATCGATGAGCCGCGACGGGCACCCAGTACCTTACTCAACCGAGTTCCAATATAACATATCTTTTCGTATCATACTATCATAGATAACTGAGATGGAGAGGCTGCCGTGAGATAAGTAGAATACAACATGAAATATCAACTTATGCATAAGACATACGGGCCTATAAGACCAAAATAACCACTCGTACACTGAACATAGGCCGACAAGGCCATACAATCCTTTACGTACATGACATCTGTCTACAAGCCTCTAAGAATACCTAATTATTGTCATAAAAGTCGGGACAGAGCTCCGCGATACCAAACAATACACGTCTAAATCATACTGACCAAACAAGCAACTTCGAAGCAAATGGAGCATACCAACATCTTCCGCTGAGCTAATAGCCTACTTGGAGGACTCTCGACCTATCTATCGGGACCTACGGGCATGAAATGCAGCGTCCCCATGCAAAAGGGACGTCAGTACAAATAATATACCGAGTATGTAAGGAATGAAAATCAGTAAACAATAGACATGAGAAAAACATGGAGTAAAAGACTCGACATGTTTGTCTGAATAACTCTGTGAATCATTAATATTTACAATGCCATGCATATGCGTAGAAATATCATGCCATGCTTAGGTATATGCGTTCATAACATCATCAAGCCTCTAAGGGCATCCCATCATATCATCTCGGCCACTGTGGGCAAATCGTCAACGTATACCAGCTGATCAGGTGGGGGTGTGTATATAACGCCATAACCTTTTCCCATATCCCATATACATATAATATACGCATATATAACGCCATCTGGTCATGGGTCAATGTACATGTATAAATGCATGAAATGCATAAGAATTACGTTAATAAGATTTCTCGGAATATCAAAAAATCAATATGCCTTTCGGATAAACTTTATCAAATACGTATTTTTCTGAGACCCATGAATAGAAGATATAATAATAATTCACATGGGGAATCAATAATATAGACACCCCTAATACTTCTATGAATAGAGTCATTTATGAAAATTGTGCACGTTTACTCATTTTGTTTGTATCGTATGGATCATGCCAAAATGAAAGAAGGGATAGCCTTAACATACCTGAACCGATTCTATTGACAATCCTTCTAACACATGCCAATCACAATGAAACACGTAACGTCGGATCGGAGTGGGAAAAAATCTGTATGATATTCTTGATATCATAGCACGTTATTTCTTATCCGACTAATATTCACTCCATAATCTACATCATCAAACAATTCTTTCCGCCTTCTTCTATCATGTCTTCAAAATTTCTCCAAATTATATCATTAATAAATAACCCAAACAAAGGTAAACAAGGACACATTATGCACATTGGTATTATGTACAAAACAAAGTCATATCCAAAGACTTTCATGTGTAAAGAAAGGTTCTTATGTGTTATGTCCAAAACTGTGACGACCCGGCCGGTCGTCTTGAGAGTTATATCCCTGATCCCCTATCTAACTGCTTCCCCCGTATCTTTTTCTGCTATTGTGACTTGCCGGGAGGTTTCATTTTAGTTTTTGGAAGTGTTTGGGACACTTAGTCCCTAAATGGAGGTTTAAGCCTTAGGATTGGCACCGTAGTCGGAATTGTGTGAAGATGACTCCGAAATGAAGTTCCATCGGTTTCATTAGCTCCGTTAGGTGATTTTGGATTTAGGGGCGTGTCCGGATAGTGTTTTGGAGGTCCATAGTAGATTTAGGCTTGAATTGGCAAAAGTTGGAATTTTGGCAATTTTGGCCGGCAGTGAAAATTTTGATATCGGACCCGGAATGGAATTTCGGAAGTGGGAGTAGGTTCGTAGTGTCATTTTTGACTTGTGGGTAAAATTTGAAGTCATTTGGACGAGATTTGATATGTTTCGACGTCGGTTGTAGATTTGGAAAATTTCAAAGATCCTTAGGCTTGAAACTGTGCATTTTGCATGTTTTGATGTTGTTCGATGTGATTTGAAGGCTCGACTAAGTTTGTATGGTGTTTTAGGATTGGTTGGTATGTTTGGTTGAGGTCCGGGGGCCTCGGGTGAGTTTGGGGCCCGGGTGAGTTTCGGGTGCATAACGGGTTGATTTGGACTTAGGTGAAACTACTGATGTTGCTGTATCTGGTGTCACCGCACCTGCGCACATTGGGTCGCAGGTGTGGAACCGCAAAAGTGGCTATGGAACCGTAGAAGAGGAAATGGGAAGGAGGTCTGGGATCATAGGTGCGAGTGGTGTTCCGCATCTGCTATGTCCGCAGGTGCGAGTAAAAGAACCGCATGAGCGGTCTGGGACCGCAGAAACGGACAAAAGGTCCGCAGGTGCGCACACGCAGGTGCGACCTGTTGATCGCAGATACGGACGAGGTACCTTAAGTGAAAAGCCGCACTTGCGATGCGAATTCCGCAGGTGCGGAACCGCAGATGCGATCCTTAGCCCGCATGTGCGATAATTGCTGGGCAGAAAAGGGCAGATTCGAGGGTTGAAATTTCATAACACAAAATTTGATTGAGAGCTCGGAGGAAGGCAATTTTTCGAGTGTTTTTCAGAGGAATCAGTGGGTAACGATTCCTAATCCTATTTTGATCATATGTCATTAATCCATAGTTGTTTTTCTTCATTAAATTAAGGAATTTGAGTGAGAAAATTTGGGGAATTGGGGGAAAAGTTCCCCAACAAAAAATCTGAGTTTTGAGTGGCAATTAGGCATCGGATTTGGATAATTTTAGTACGAGTGATCTCGTGAGTGAATGGGTGTTCTTATTTGGTAACTTTTATCCGATTTCGAGATGTGGGCCCGGCGAGGCTTTTTGGGCATTTTTCTAATTTCTTGCTTTAACTTTGATTTCATTAGCTATATTAGTTTCTTGTAGCTATATTTACGTTATGTAATTTATTTGGCTAGATTTGGGCCACTCGGAGTTGGATACTCATGGCAAGAGCGTGATTTCGGATTGATTTGAGCTTGGTTCGAGGTAAGTGGCTTGCCTAACCTTGTGGGGGCGGGGGGGAGAGCCGTGGACGTGAGGTGACGAGTACGTACACGGGCTATTTGTTGTAAAACTCCATTTTTCACTAAGTCATAACTTGTTTTCTCCTTATTTGAAATACACTAGCATATGTAACTATCATGTTTAGACTATAATAGCAAGCCTACTTGTTTAACTGTCTACTTGAACTCTGTGCAGCATGTTTAGTGAAATTTCCTGCTTTCCTTGACTTGAACTTAGTCTAAACTGTAGAATTTCCTGCTGTAATTGTTATTTCGGTTGATTGCGCTGCATATTTACTTTGGGACTACAGAATGGTATTCCGGGAGATTCCCCTGTACTGCATATTTATTTTGGGACTACGGAACGGTAATTTGGAAGATCCCCCTGTTTTGCATATTTATTTTGGGACTACGGAACGGTATTCCGGGAGATCCCCTACACATTTATGTTGGGACTACGAGACGCTATCTCGGGAGATCCCCTTTTCTTATCACTGTGTTCTGAGCTGTTGTCTTTCATTTGATTCTACTCTTGTTAGAGTTTCCGTATTTATTTTACTGTGATATTTTCATTCTGCCTTATTTCATTATATTTATACCAGTAGGGCCTTGACTTGATCTCGTCACTACTCGACCGAGGTTAGGCTTGGCACTTACTGGGTATCGTTGTGGTGTACTCACACCCTTTCTTGCACATGTTTTTCGTGTGTAGATCCAGGGTCATCTTACCAGCCTCATCACTAGTTGCAGTCGCTGCTACTTATTGGAGACTTCAAGGTACATCTACTCGCGCCCGCAGATCCTAGGAGCCCCCCTCTATCCTCATATGTTCATTTTTCCTTCTTTCTATAGAAATTATGTAATAGAACGGTTAAGACTTCTTAGTAGCTTGTGACTTATGGTATTCCGGGTTTTGGGAAAATGTTTTGTACTTTTTTAGAGGTGAAATTGTATATGCCGAGTGGCATTCAGTTGCTTATTAGATATTTGTTGTTGTTAGTAGTTAATGTTCATGTTTTTGTTTCATTTCCGCAAAGTGTTAGGCTTACCTAGTCGTAGAGACTAGGTGTCGTCACGACCGTTCACAGAGGGAGAAATTGGGTCGTGATAAGTTGGTATCAAAGCTCTAGGTTCATATGAGTCGTGAGTCATAAGTCGGTTTATTAGAGTCTCGCGGATCGGTACGGAGACGTCTGTACATATCTTCGGGAGGCTATGGAACTGTTAGGAACAAACATACTTCTTTGATTTCCTTGTCGTGCGAGTTATTGGCATCAAATTCTAAAAATTCTCAATTCTATTTTTTCTCACAGATGGTGAGGACCCGTATCGGAAGATTTGATAACTAAGCACCCGTGCCCCCTACTAGAGCCACCAGAGGCCGGGGTCGGGGTAGAGTACGGCCACGCGGTATAGCCAGAGCTCTCGCGCGAGCTGCGACGGAGGATCCCCTAGCAATTCCAGCTGGAGGGCAGGCACCAGAGGTTCCTATTGCTACACCAGCCCTCCAGGAGACTCTAGCCCAGTTCATGAGCATGTTCAGCACCTTAGCTCAGGCTAGATTGATTCCGTTAGCTCCCGCCAAATCTTAGGTCGGGGGAGGGGCACAGACTCCCGCAGCCCACACTCCTGAGCAGAGGGTCCAGGTTGATCAGGCCCCAGAGTTCATTCCTATGCCGCTGGTAGCCCTGGTTCAGCATGAGACTAGGACAACCGCTTCTGAGGCGGAGCAGCTCAGACTTGAGAGGTACTAGAAGTACCACCCGCCTACTTTCAGCATATTGGCTACAGATGATGCTCAGGGTTTTCTAGAGGAGTGTTATCGTATTCTCCGTACTATGGGCATAGCGGAGATGAGTGGGGTTTCTTTTACCACTTTCCAGCTTAGAGGAGCAGCCTATCAGTGGTGGCGTGCTTATAAGTTGTGTAGTCCGGATGAGGCAACTTCATTTACATGGACTCAGTTCTCGGACATGTTTTTGAGAGAGTATGTCCCTCAGAGCCTCATGGACTCATGGCGTGTGGAGTTTGAGTAGCTGCGTCGGGGTGCTATGATTGAGTCAGAGTATGCAGTCCGCTTCAGTGATTTGGCCCGACATGTACCGGCCTTGGTTGCCACAGTTCGAGAGAGGGTTCGACGATTTATTGAGGGACTCCACCCCAGTATCAGGATTAGTATGGTTAGGGAGCTGGAGACGGATATTCCTCACCAGCAGGTTGTGAGTATTGCTAGGAGATTGGAGGGCATTCTTGCCCGGGTCCGAGAGAAGAGAGAGGCCAAGAGGTCTCGAGAGACTGGTTCTTATTCTGGAGCTCGTGCCCCAGCAACTCGCCATGGTAGGGGTTATGTGGGTCGCCCCGTTCATTCAGCTCTTCCAGCTGCTAGTTGTGTTCCAACCCCTTGTAGGCCCCAGGAGCCTTATTATGCACCGCCAGTATCTAGTGTGCCTCTTTCTCGGGGTACTTTTAGCGGCCAGTCTAGCAGACCTGGCCCTAGTCAGTCGCAGTAGCCACTCCCTCTAAGGGGTTGTTTTGAGTGTGGAGACACCCGCCATATGGTGAGGGATTGTCCCAGACTTAGGAGGGTTGCACCTCCACAGACTTCTCAGCCACTACGTGCTCCACTAGGTCCTCAGGCTATGATTCCAGCACTAGCTACCACCCCACCTGCTCAGCCAGCTCGAGGTAGAGGTCAGGGAGGTCAAGGTCGCCCTAGAGGGGGAGGCCAGGCCAGATATTATGCTCTTTCGACTCGCACAGAGGTAGTTACTTCCGACTCTGTCATTACAGGTATTGTTCCAGTCTATCATAGAGATGCGTCGGTATTATTTGACCCAGGCTCTACGTATTCATATGTGTCCTCTTATTTTGCCCCATATTTGGGCGTATCTCAGGATTCCTTGAGTTCCCCTGTTTATGTGTCTACTCATGTGGGAGATTCTCTTATTGTGGACCACATGTATCGGTCGTGTTTGGTTTCTCTTAGTGGTTTTGAGACCAGAGCCAACTTATTATTACTCAGCATGGTAGATTTTGATGTTATCTTGGGCATGGACTGGTTGTCGCCCCATTATGCTATTCTTGATTGTCACGCTAAGACTGTGACACTAGCTATGCCAGGCTTACGACGATTAGAGTGGAGGGGTACCTTAGAGTATACTCCCAGCCGAGTTATTTCATTTCTTAAAGCTCAACGAATGGTTGAGAAGGGGTGTGACGCGTATCTAGCTTATGTGAGAGATGTCAGTATTGATACCCCTACAATTGAGTCAGTTCCAGTAGTGAGGGACTATCTAGATGTGTTCCTAGCTGATCTTCCGGGCATGCCGCCCGACATAGATATTGATTTCGGCATTGATTTATTGGCGGGAACCCAGCCCATCTCTATTCCTCCATACCGTATGGCTCCTCCTAAGTTGAAGGAGTTGAAGGAGAAATTGCAGGAGTTGCTTAATAAGGGCTTCATTCGGCTCAGTGTGTCTCCTTGGGGTGCTCATGACTTGTTTGTGAAGAAAAAGGATGGTTCTATGCGTATGTGTATTGATTATCGCCAGTTGAACAAAGTCACAGTGAAGAACAGGTATCCCTTGCCTCGTATTGATGACCTATTTGATCAGCTACAGGGTGCCAAAGTGTTTTCCAAGATTTACTTGCGATCAGGTTATCATCAGTTGAAGATTCGGGAGCCAGATATCCCGAAGACTGTTTTCAGGACTCGGTTTGGCCATTACGAGTTACTTGTGATGCCATTTAGGCTGACCAATGCCCCAACAGCCTTTATGCACTAGATGCACAGTGTGTTCCGGCCCTATATTGATTCTTTCATCATCATATTCATTGATGACATTCTAGTGTATTCCCGAACTCGGGAGGATCATGAGCAGCACTTGAGGACAATACTTCAGACCTTGAGAGAAAAGAAGTTGTACACAAAGTTCTCAAAATGTGAGTTCTGGTTAGACTCCGTGGCATTTTTGGATCATATTATGTCGAGTGAAGGGATCAAGGTGGATCCGAAGAAGGTGGAAGCAGTGCCGAGTTGGCCCATACCATCCTCAACTACAGAGATCCAGAGTTTTCTTGGGTTGGCAGGGTATTACCGTCGGTTTGTTGAGGAATTTTCTTCTATTGCAGCACCTATGACCAGGCTGACCCAGAAGGGTGCTCCGTTTAGGTGGATAGAGGAGTGTGAGGAGAGCTTTCAGAAGCTCAAGACAGCTTTGACCACAACCCCAGTATTGGTACTGCCTTCAGGTTCAGGGTCTTATATAGTTTATTGTGATGCATCGCGAGTTGGCCTCGGTACGGTGTTGATGCAGGACCGTAGGGTGATTGCCTACGTGTCCAGACAGCTGAAGGTGCATGAAAAGAACTATCCTGTCCACGACCTTGAGCTAGCAGCTATTGTTCATGCCTTGAAGATTTGGAGGCACTATTTGTACGGCGTTCCTTGTGAGATCTACACTGATCACCGGAGTTTGCAGCATCTGTTCAAGAAGAAGGATCTTAATTTGCGTCAGAGGAGTTGGTTAGAGCTACTTAAGGATTATGACATCACCATTTTGTACCATCTGGGGAAGGCTAATGTGGTGGCCGATGCTTTGAGTCGCTGGGCAGAGAGTTTGGGGAGTTTAGCATATCTACCAGCAGTAGAGAGGCCCATGGCGTTGGAGGCTCAGGCCTTAGCCATCCAGTTTGTGAGATTGGATATTTCTCAGCCGAGTCAAGTATTGGCTTGTGTGGTCTCTCGATCTTCCCTTTATGATTGTATCATGGAGCGTCAGTAGGATGACCCCCATCTGCTTGTCCTTAAGGACGCGGTCCAGCACGACGATGCTAAGGAGGTCACTATTGGGGAGGATGGTGCATTGAGGATGCATAGCAGGTTAAGTGTGCCCAATGTGGACGGTTTGCGTGATTTGATTCTCCAGGAGGCTCACAGCTCCTGGTACTCCATTTATCCGGGTGCCGCGAAGATGTATCAGGACCTGAGGCAGCATTATTGGTGGAGGAGGATAAAAAAGGACATAGTAGAGTATGTGGCTAGATGTCTAAATTTCGAGCAGGTGAAGTATGAGCATCAACGACCTGGTGGGTTGCTTTAGAAGATAGAGATTCCGGAGTGGAAATGGGAGCAGATCACTATGGACTTCGTTGTTGGACTCCCACGGACTTAGCGGAAGTTTGATGCAGTTTGGGTGATTGTGGACAGGCTAACCAAGTCAGTTCATTTCATTCCTGTGATGACTACCTATTCTTCCGAGCAGCTGGCTCGAATTTACATTCGTGAGATTGTCATACTTCATGGCGTACCAGTATCTATCATCTCTGACCGGGGCACGCAGTTTACATCGCGGTTCTGGAGAGCCGTACAGCAGGAGTTGGGTACTCAGGTGGAGTTGAGCATAACTTTTCACCCTCAGACGGACGGGCAGTCCGAGCGCTCTATTCAGATTCTTGAGGATAAGTTCCGTGCGTGTGTGATGGAGTTGGAGGTTCTTGGGATTAGTTCTTGCCACTTGCGGAGTTTGCCTACAACAACAGTTATCAGTCCAGCATTCATATGGCACCGTATGAGGCTCTGTATGGTAGGTGGTGTCGGTCCCCAGTGGGTTGGTTCGAGCCGGGCGAGGCCAGATTATTGGGTACGGACTTGGTTCAGGATTCCTTGAAGAAGGTGAAGGTGATTCAGGACAGACTTCACACAGCCCAGTCTAGACAGAAGAGCTATGCGGAAGGTTCGCGATGTTGCATTTATGGTTGGAGAGCGGGTCCTACTTCGGGTTTCGCCTATGAAGGGCGTTATGAGGTTCGAAAAGAGGGGCAAGCTGAGCCCAAGGTTTATTGGCCCCATTGAGGTGTTGCGGCGAGTTGGAGAGGTTGCTTATGAGCTAGCCTTACCTCCCAGCCTAGCAGGAGTTCATCCGATATTTCATGTTTCGATGCTCCAGAGGTATCACGGCGATCCGTCTCATGTGTTGGATTTCAGCTCAGTCCAGTTGGACAAGGATCTATCCTATGTTGAGGAGCCAGTGGCTATTTTGGGTTGGCGGGTTCAGAAGCTAAGGTCAAAGAATATTGCATCAGTAAAGGTTCAGTGGCGGGGTCAGCCGGTCGAAGAGGCAACTTGGGATACCGAGCAGGATATGCGCAACTGTTATCCTCATCTTTTCACAGCTTCAGGTATGTCTCTATACTCGTTCGAGGACGAATGATTGTTTTAAAAGGGGGAGGATGTGACAACCCGGCCGGTCGTCTTGAGAGTTATAGGCCCGATCCTCTATTTAGCTACTTCCCCCGTATCTTTTTCTGCTATTGTGACTTGCCGGGAGGTTTCATTTTGGTTTTTTGAAGTGTTTGGGACACTTAGTCCCTAAATGGAGGTTTAAGCCTTAGGATTGGCATCGTAGTCGGAACTGTGTGAAGATGACTCCGCAATGCAGTTCCGTCAGTTCCGTTATCTCCGTTAGGTAATTTTGGACTTAGGGGCGTGTTCAGATAGTGTTTTGGAGGTCCGTAGTAGATTTAGGATTGAATTAGCGAAAGTTGAAATTTTGATATCGGACCAGGAATGGAATTCCGGAAGTGGGAGTAGGTTCGTAGTGTCATTTTTGACTTGTGGGTAAAATTTGAGGTCATTCAGATGAGATTTGATATGTTTCAACGTCGGTTGTAGATTTGGGAAATTTCAAAGTTCCTTAGGCTTGAATCCGTGCATTCTTTGTGTTGTGATGTTGTTCGATGTGATTTGATGGCTTGACTAAGTTCGTATGGTGTTTTAGTATTGGTTGGTATGTTTTTTTGGGGGGGGGGGGGGGGGAGGGTGAATTTCGGGTGCTCAACGGGTTGATTTGGACTTGGGTGAAACTGTTGATGTTGCTGTATCTGGTGTCACTGTACCTGCGCATTTTGGGCCGCAGGTGCGGAGTCGCAGAAGCGGCTATGGAACCGCAGAAGCGGAAATGGGAAGGAGGTCTGGGATCGCATGTGCTAGGGGTGTTCCGCATCTGCTATGCCCGCAGGTGCGAGTGAAAGAACCGCAGGAGCGGTCTGAGATCACAGAAGCGGACAAAAGGTGCGCAGGTGCGCACACGCAGGTGCCACCTGTTGATCGCAGATGCGGATGAGGTACCCTAAGTGAGAATCCGCACCTAGGATGGGAATTCCGTAGGTGCGGAATCGCAGATGAGATCCTTGGCCCACAGGTGCGATAATCGCTGGGCAGAAAAGGGCAGATTCGAGGGTTGAAATTTCATAACACAAAATTTGATTGAGAGCTCGGAGGAAGGCAATTTTTCGAGAGTTTTTCAGAGGAATTAGTGGGTAATGATTCCTAATCCTATTTTGATCATATGTCATTAATCCATAGTTGTTTTTCTTTATTAAATTAAGGAATTTGAGTAAGGAAATTTGGGGAATTGGGGGAAAAGTTCCCCAACCAAAAATCTGAGTTTTGAGTGGGAATTAGGCATCGTATTTGGATAATTTTGGTACGAGTGATCTCGTAAGCGAATGGGTGTTCTTATTTGGTATCGTTTACCCTATTTCGAGACGTGGGCCCGGGGAGGCTTTTTGGGTATTTTTCTAATTTCTTGCTTTAGCTTTGATTTCATTAGCTATATTACTTTCTTGTAGCTCTATTTACGTTATGTAATTGATTTGGCTAGATTTGGGCCACTCGGAGTTGGATACTCGTGGCAAGAGCATGATTTTGGATTGATTTGAGCTTGGTTCGAGGTAAGTGACTTGCCTAACCTTGTGTGTGGGGAGGGGGAGTCCCCTTACGATTTGGTACTGTTTAAAATGTGAGCGCCGTAGACGTGAGGTGACGAGTACGTACACAGGCTATTTGTTGTAAAACTCCATTTTTCACTAAGTCATAACTTGTTTTCTCCTTATTTGAAATACATTAGCATATGTAAATATCATGTTTAGACTAGAATAGCATGCCTACTTGTTTAACTGTCTACTTGAACTCTGTGCAGCATGTTTAGTGAAATTTCCTGCTTTCCTTGACTTGAACTTAGTCTAAATCGTAGAATTTCCTGTTGTAATTATTATTTCGGTTGATTGCGGTGCATATTTACTTTGGGACTACGGAACGGTATTCCGGGAGATCCCCCTGTACTTCATATTTATTTTGGGACTACAGAATGGTATTCCGGAAGATCCCCCATGTTTTACATATTTATTTTGGGACTACGGAACGGTATTCCGGGAGATCTCCCTGCACATTTATGTTGGGACTACGAGACGGTATCTCGGGAGATCCCCTGTTATTATCACTGTGTTCTGAGCTGTTGTCTTTTATTTGATTCTACTCCTGTTAGATTTTCCGTATTTATTTTACTGTGATATTTTCATTCTGCCTTATTTCATTATATTTATACCAGTAGGGCCCTGAGCTGATCTCGTCACTACTCGACCGAGGTTAGGCTTGGCACTTACTGGGTACCGTTGTGGTGTACTCATGCCCTTTCCTGTACCTATTTTTTGTGTGCAGATCCAGGTTCATCTTACTAGCCTCATCACTAGTTGTAGTCGCTGCTGCTTATTGGAGACTTCAAGGTAAATCTTCTCGTGCCCACAGATCCTCGGAGCCCCCCTTTTGTCCCCCTATGTTCATTTTTCCTTCTTTTTGTAGAAATGATGTATGGTTAAGACTTCTTAGTAGCTTGTGGCTTACGATATTTCAGGTTTTGGGAAAATGTTTTGTACTTTTTCAGAGGTGAAATTGTATATGCCGAGTGGCATTCAGTTGCTTATTAGATATTTGTTACTGTTAGTAGTTAATGTTCATATTTTTGTTTCATTTCCGCAAAGTGTTAGGCTTACCTAGTCGTAGAGACTAGGTTCCGTCACGACGGTTCACGGAGGGAGAAATTGGGTCGTGATGAAAACAAAGTCATATTCAAAGACTTTCACGTGTAAAGAAAGGTTTTTATGTTTTATGTCCAAAACAAAGTCATATTCAAAGACTTGCACGTGTAAAGAAGGGTTCTTATATGTTATGTCCAAAACAAAGTCATATTCAAAGAGTCATAATAACTTAAGGCTTTGCTGCCACGTATTAGCTCATCCATTCTTAACCAATTAACATCTTAATTAATTGTTAATCTCCCACCAAAATCAATAATTATCCGATTATCCACATAATTAAAATTATCTCAAATTACTTAAAATACCACTCACTTTTAACACACTTTATTCATCTTATAATCACGGTCATGTGGTACCTTGTATGGCATTAGTCCATAAATACGAGGTATTATAGTTTGGACCGTATTTTATCCCCAAATTTCCAAACTTCGACGAAACTCATTCTCTTCGATTTGCTTACCCTCTCACCTTCACAAATTTACTTATCACTTGTTTGAAATATCGTAATACTTATAATCCGAAGCTAATCTCATTCTCGAACTTTCATCAATTTACTTATGGCGTACTTTCACGTACTAAAACATGGGGTGTAACATATAGGCAAGATTTCTAGACAATTGAAAATGATTTTATATACTTTATCCCTATAGGCATGTCGTCTAAGTGTGGCAGTGTAATGAAATCAATGAAAATAATTGATTAAAAGATTAGAATCCTATAGTCATGATTTCTAGATGGGCAGTACACTTGGAAGTAATGGAAGCAATTGACCAATTGATTATTTAAAGTCCTATAGTTATAGTATCTTGATCATCAAAGCATACGTTATACTTCCCATAGGCATGTTGTCTAAATGTGCGCAATGAGAAACAAGTACAACAAATGCTTAAACTAACATGCTTTGAGTGGTGTACAAGTATTAGACAAGCTAAGTGAAGTGTGTGATTCCCTATAGGCATGATTTCTATGAGTGTATCACATACCAAACAAAATAACAAACAAGGCATGCTGAACGAAACAGCTAAACATAACACATAGACCTTATATGCAGGTTTTCTACCCTTTTAATGCAAATATTAGAATATACCCATTTTTCCAATTTCACTAGTACTCCAATTGTTTGTTTACAAATTATTACAGGCCCAAGAATAAAATAATACTGCCTGGAAAATGACAAAACATGGGCTGGAACGAATACAAGCCACTAAATTGCAATTATAGGCCCAACACAAAAGTAAACCATGGTTATCCCAGGCCTTCATTAGTCTTACTCTCTGGACAAATAGCAAGCCCAAACCACAGGCTCACAAGTCAATCAAAGTGCATCTTAATCCAGTGCCCCAGGTTCAACAACACATATGGCCCATTTCCAGGCCCAATGGATAACTTACTTACCCAAACGGATGCTAAATTGAGCTATGCAAGTGACACAATAATCATAAAAAAACAACCTAAACACTTAGCTCTTAAAAGCTTTAACCATCTAGCCAAGACATATAAATGGGATCATACTAAATGGAAAAGCACAAAAGACACATATGAGGTAAGCTTATATTTTGTAATTCCAGAAACAGAGTTTGATAGTGATAAGATTGACCATCATAGGATAGTAAACCAAAGAGTTTCAAAGTAAAGCATGAACCAGAAACAACCTAAAGACCTTTAGGTGATAGTTTAACAAAATCATGAACATGAAGCAGGTGGAGTGCAGTCTCTATAGGAAGGTTTTAACATGAGAACCTTGTGAGAATGTGGTGGCAAACAGCATAACAACGTGCTAGTGGGTACAATTTGGCAAACATCACTTAGTTGATCATGAAACTTAACATGATGGACATTAACTATAGCACAAAGATTCTAAAGAACTCACATGTCAATTATAGGCTAACAGGACAAGCAGACTTCATGTCAGTCAACCCCACATGAGATAAAAACTACACATTGGTATTTATCCTAGAACCAAATGTTAAGAATGCAGGATTGACAGGTCAAGGAACACAATTTAGTAGCAAAATTAAACGAACAAACAAGGAAACATAATCAATCAAGCACAAAATAAGGAAAGGAGAGCATGGAAAATCGATTTAGAACCAAATTAGGAGAAAAATCAGGCAAACCCTAGTTCTGCCCAGAATCTCAAATTGGCCGAAGAATCTTGGTAAATCAGACCCATATAATCTTGCCGTGAATGTATATAGATGAAAAATCGTCTGAATCTTGAGGAGCGAGTCTGATTTCTCTTGATTCGGAAGATTGGTACTTGCCAAAAATGGGGCAAGTACTATGTAATACCATAGTCTTTTAAGGAACAACGAGATAATCCATAAAAAGTAAGTGAATCATGGTAGAAATTCATGAATTAATCGGATTCGGAGAGAGTTGGTGAAGGCGGCTAGGGTTTCTGAAGGAGGGAGGAGGAGAGATGAGGGAAACGAGGGCGGCGGTCTTAGGAAAATGAGGATTAGGGTTTGGGGTTGGGTAATTAAAAGTGGTAGGGTAGTTGTGGGCCGTTGATTTTGAGAGATCAACGACCAAGATTAAAAATCGAGCGGGGCGGGTTGGTTTAACGGGTCGCAATCGGATTGGGTGAAAAGGGTCGTTTGGTTTGGGCTAAAGGAATTGAGCCATGGATTTGGGATCTCTGGGCCAGTGATTTGGGTTTGTTTGGTCTGAAAATTAGCTCAAATTGGGCTACAAACGAAATTCATCCAAAATAAATTATAAAAATGATTAGTAGATAATAAAAAATATTATTTATATAGTAAAATACTTAAAAAATAATAGCTTAATATGATAAAAATATAAGAAATGCTATTTTAGTATAAATAATATAGTAAATACGATCATGTATAGAATATAGGCTGTTATTGCAAAATTACCTAAATAGCTCAAAAATACAAATATAATGATGTGAAATGAAGTAAAAATATTTTAAAACATAGATGTGGGTGTAAATAATAAATTTGGATGATTAAGTCATCACAAAATAATTAGAAGGAGTAATAAATATTTTGAACAATTAAAATGCAGGAAAATTAATTTTTAAATCTTTAAAAATTATAGAAAATTATAGAAAATATTTATATAACTCTTGTAAATTAGGTAATGATGCAAAATGATATTTTGAAAGTATATTTTCTATTTGAAAAAATATAAGGCAAAATTGGGTATCAACAATGGCGTGAAATACACAGCGGCAAAAAAGACATCCAAAATCACCGTTACCCACGGGAAACAGGTTTGTCAAGTTTGGGAAGGGGACAACATAGTGTTTGACGATGAAGATGTGAATGGATTGATTATCCTTCATAACGATGCACCGGTAATATCTTTACTTGTTTATGATTCTAATGTCAAACAAGTTTTGATTGATCCAGGCAGCTCAATGAATATCATACTACTGAGAGTAGTGAATGAAATGCAAGCGACTGATCACATCATACCCAAGGCCCGGTCGTTGTCTGGGTTCGATAATTCAAGTGTCGTCACGATATATGAAATCATGTTGGCAACGTTCGCAAAGGTGTCGTCAAAGACACTAAATTCCAAGTGGTAGATGCAGACATGGCCTATAACATAATTTTAGGAAGGCCATGGATTCATGATATGGATGCGGTCTCGTCAATTTTACATCAGGTGATTAAATTCTCATCACAACAGGGAATCCATCAAATCAGAGGGGATCAATAGGCGGCGCAGGATATCAATTTAGTTGCAATCGCAAGTGGAATACTCGAGGACGAAGATAAGAAATAACAATCACACAATTTGATTGAGGATAATTTACTGCCTACCTCAACTAAAAGTCCAAAAAATGAAGTTGATAAAGATTCAAGGCTCGATATGATCCAAGATCCAGAGGAAAATGAAAATATCAAAACCACCACAGAGGAGCTTAAAGCTGTTACATTATTCGATCACTAGCACGATAAAAAAGTTTACATTGGAACGAACCTAAACTTGGAAATAAAAGGTAAGTTAATTGAATTCTTACTACAGAAGGACTGGTGACCCAGCTTGTGTATGGAACCATCAATGTATGTTTTATCTGCCTCGTTTCAGATTGTTATCTCTGACCTTGTGTCTATATTTTGCAGTAGAACTTGATCGCTTTGGAAGCCTTAAAAAGGGTTCAACGGATAAGTCCAAGTTTAATGCGGTCGAGGAAATGTGCAAATTGATGAGAATTGAGGTTGGGGGCAAAAGATAGAGGTTGAAGTGCTCAAAGTTAAAAAATAGTCCCTATTTTTTAGGACGGAGGCTGTTGAGCAGAGCTCGGAGAGGTAACTAAAAGAGCTATTGGACCGATAACTGGTGTATTCTCTTAATCTCACCAAAGTTGACAAGCAAATTCGAGCTCTTAAGGCCGAACTAGCTAAGAAGGAGGAGGTTGAGCTCAGATTTGTAACGAAGCTGTCACGACCCTAACCGATGGGCCATGACGAGTGTCTGAGTCCTACCTGCCGAACACCCCTAAGCATACGTCTAAGATATAAACATGAAATAGGGGTAGGTCATGCATAACATATGTCAATAAGCTGCTGAATCATGTGAATAACATACATGAGGAAACATGACCAAAAGACATATATACATATATTTATGCGGAATACGGTAGGGCGAACTGACAAGGCTGCTATGGACAACTATATATCAAAATAGAAGCCGACAAGACCACATACTATCTAACTATACATGAATGTCTACAGACCTCTAATAGAGTGTACAACTATATAAAGGACGGGAATGGGCCCCGTTATACTAATATATGTATACAAATGTATCGTACCAAAACCCAATAGCAGCTCCGGATCAAATGGAGCACACCAACTCTCGCTGAGCAAGGATCCTAAGAAGGGGGACCGTCAGTCTGTCTACCTGCACCTACGGGCATAAAAAATAGGCCCCCAGGCAATAGGGGCATCTGTACGAATAATGTACCGAGTATGTAAGGCATAAAAATCAGTATATAAAAGACATAAAAGAAACATGGAGTAAATGACTCAACCTGTAAGTCTGAATAGCTCGGTAAATCATGAAACATTTATAATGTCATGCATAAGTGTATAAATGTCATATCATGTATAGGTATGTGCGTACATAACATCATCAAGCCTTTGCGGGCATCCCATCATATAATCTCGGCCTCAATAGGCAAATTCATCAACGTATACCAACTGATCAGGTGGTGGTGCGTATATAACGCCTTAACCTTTTCCCATACGCCATATACATATAATATATGCGTATATAATGCCATCTGGTCATGGGTCAATGTACATGTATAAATGAATGTAATGCATAAGAAGTAAGTCAATAAGATCTCTCGGAATTTCATAAGATCAATATGCCTTCGGATAAACTTTATCAACTTACGTATTTTTCTAAGACCCGTGAACAGATGATATAATAATAAGATACATGGGGAATCAATAACATAGGCACCCCTAGTACTTCTATGAACAGAGGCATTTATGAAAGTTGTGCGTTTGCTCGTTTCGTTTATATCATATGGATCATGCCAAAAAGAAGGAAGGGATAGCCTTAACATACCTTATAGAAATCTGTCCATAGCAATGCTAAACTCAGCTCATTGCACTTGAATCTACAACAATGACAGTGAAGTTATTGTCAAGTTACGAATGACTCTCTCATTTATATAATGAAAGTAACTTAATCTGTAACAAAAAACGGGAAACATTTCCCTTGATTTTACTGCTCCCCGAAGCCTACTATAGGCAAGACAACAATACAATACAATCAACAACTCAAAAATAACCTAACTACAATTTGGGACCTTTAATACAACAAAAACACCAAATATACCATAAAACATCCAATCAACAAGTTATCAATTAGCCCGAAATTGCAACGACGTGTGACCAGCCCACTATCCTATCACACATGGCATTTATCCACGCCCCTTATCCTTCCAAACTCCATAAGACAGCAGCACAAGAGGCTAACACGAGTGGACTATAAAATAGTCTCTAACACGAGTGGACTATAAAATAGTCCACCAAAAGTGGAATAAATTGAACTCACGACTTTCGATCACCGTCTCGTGAGTCCTAACTATTAGGAAATAAATTTATCAACCTTCCTTGATATTTAAAAGCTTAAATACAGAAAGTAGGTATTTTATTAACTATGAAGTATCTTCCAAAACTAAAACTACAAAGAAAAAGAGAGGCGGTATAACGATACTTACGTCGTAGGGATCGTTCTAATATTATCGCTTCTTGATTTCGTACCCGAGATGTTAATATTTTTTGAAATCCTTGTAGAAAGCTTAAGGATAAGTTTATGACTCTTCTCTGCTCGTGTTCTATGGAAAAATGAAGAAAAAGAAGACTAAAGGCATATATAAAAAGTCAAAGAGGTGCTTGCTTGACACACTAGCATTGGCCCATCTTCAGACACTTATAACTTTTTATCCGGATATCGTATGAATAAACGGTTAAGAGTGTTGAAAACTAAATTCTAAGACCTTCAATTTGGTATATATAATGTACCAAAAATACCTCATATAAACCACGAAATGTATTGCTCAAAAAGCTTCGTTACAAGGCAAATCCTTAGTCAGTTTTTCCGCAACTTAAATTTGATTTTCCCAAACTTTATATTTTATATCGAAACATCATATATAGTACTATTATGACTTTACACTCATTTAAATCATGATTAACAAGTCTCATATTCATTAAATTTCACCTTGGGACTCACAAGGTATAACGACCCGATCGATCATTTTGAGAATTAGCATCCCGTTTGGCGGCTTAAGGTCTCGAGCAGCTTCATATTATGTGTTATGACTTGTGTGTGTGTGTTCGATTTTGGTTTTTGAATGATTTGTGGTCAATTTGGAAGAAGGATTCTTGTTTTAGAAGCTTAAGCAATAAGAGTTGACAGAAATTTGACTTTGGTGTAGACGACTCCGGAATGGTATTTTAATGATTCCCATAGTTTCGTATGGTAATTTTGGACTTAGGCATGCGTCTGAATTTGGATTTGGAGGTCCGTAGGATAATTTGAAGTATTTTGGCAAAAATTGGAAAGTTAAAGTTTTGGAAAGTTAAGAGATTTGTCCGGGAGTTGACTTTGTTGATATCGGGCTTAAATTACGATTTCAAGAGTTGCATTAGCTCCGTTATGTCATTTGACACTTGCATGAAATATTTAACGTCAGTCCAGGTTGATTTGATATGTTTCGGCACGAGTTTTAAAAGTTGGTAGATTTGGAAATTCATAAGTTCGATTCAAGGTACAATTCATAGTTTTGACGTTGTTTGATGTGATTTGAGGCTTCGAGCAGGTCCGCGTTATGTTATGGAACTTGTTGGCATATTTCGATGGGGTCCCGGGGGCCTCGGGTGTGTTTCGGATGGGCTACGGGCCATTTTATTATGTTTTGGAATGCTGAAGTTCTGGTGTCTGATGTCCTTCTATGAAATCGCGAAGATACATACGCGATCGTGTAGGCTATTTGGTGATTGACCCATTTTCCTTATTCGCGTTCATAATGTATGGTTCATGATGGTGAACGTGTAAATTCTTTTGCATCGCGTTCACATTTGATCTTCCGCGTTCGCGTAGAGTTGGCCTTGCTGGGGAGCCCCACTTTGTTCTTCTCTTTAGCACATCTTTGCTCGCGATCGCGTACATTGAGGCAGTCTTGAACCACGTTCGCATCCCCTTATTTGCGATCGCGTTGTGCATTCTTGACAACTGTTATTTTTCTTCTTCGCGATCGCATACGAATCTTTGCAATCGCGATTCATGTTACCCGGGCAGCAAAATATAATTTTCAAAATCGTGGGTTTTGTCCATTTTTTATCTTTTGAGCTAGAGACCTCGGATTTGAGCGATTATTGAGGGGTTCTTCACGTGTTCGATTGGGGTAAGTGTTCTTTATCCGAAATTTATTGTATTTCATGATTCCATCTTTATTTCTATCATTTAATTAGTGGTTTGAGTTGGGGAAAATGAGGATTTTGAGAAAAACTTTCAAAAATGTAAAATGATGATTTGAAGGACGAATTGATGTCGGAAATTGATAATTTTGGTACGGTTGAAATCGTATCGGAATGGGTGTTTGGGCTTTATAGATTTTATCGGGTTCCAAGGTGCGGGTCTGGGGGTTGACTTTTGGGTTTACATTTTAGTTTTAATTAAAGATCGAAGCTTTATTATCCAGAATTATTTCCTATGAGTTCTATTTATTATTTGAAGTTATTTTGGGTAGATTTGAGCCGTCCGGAGGTTGTTTCACTCGAGAAGGTCATTTTAGAGTATCAGTCTAGCTTCCTTGAGGTAAGTACCTTGCCTAACTTTGTGTGGGGGAACTACCCCTTAGGATTTGAGTCATCTGTGCTAATTGTGCCATGTGATGGCCGTGTACGCGAGGTGACGAGTATGTGCTCGGGCTTAGTTGTGGAAATTTGACCGTTTAGGGATCTTAGGTTCTTATGTTCGTTAGATGTGAAGTTGTTTTATCATGTTAAATCCTCCATTTACTAAATTCACCCTTACGTGTCTTATTTGGAATTAATTGATTCATGTTCTACCCTTGTTGCCAATAAAACTCTTATGTGCCTTAATGGAAGTTGTTGCTTCTTTATTTGCCTTGATGCCTTTCCCGTAATTCCTTAACTTTAATTGAAGTTATTATTATCTTTTTCGTAATTGCTTAACCTTAATGTAAGTTATTATTATCTCTTCCGAAATTGCTTAACCTTATTTGAAGTTATTATTATTTCTTCTATAATTGCTTAGCCTTAATTAAAGTTTTGTTATCCTGTTTATTGTTGACATATTCTTATCGTCCAATCGCTCTTTTGTGGAATCATTGTTGCACATTATCTCTCCCTTGTTGAGCTATTCTTGTTGAGACCATTATTCCCTGTTGTGTCTTTCTCTGTGAGCTCGTTATTCCGTTTCTTTGTGTTTTGAAGTTCTTGTGTTGGTTTACTTGTCGTAATCTTGTGTTATCGTTATTGTTGCTGTTGTACTCAGTATTGTTGAGTCGAGGGCTATCCGTGGCTATGGTGTTGAAACTGATTTAAGGAAATGTTGTGTCATATGGGCACATGTTGTGAAAGTCATTTTATTGTTTTGTTATGTTTTGGAACACGTGGTATTGTGGAGAGGATTTTGTCGGGGTGTTTGCACGTGAGTTGTCCGTGCTATTGTTATTATTGATATTTGCACATGTAGTGTGACAAGGTGGGCTATATATATAGGTTTGTGCATGTGGCGAGACAAGGTGGAAATATTATTGTGCGCGTGCGGCGAGACAAGGCGGGCATTTATTTTATTATTGTGCATGTGGCGAGACAAGGTGGGCTATGTCGGCGAATGATTTGTGATGACTTGTGAAGGCCCGAGGGCATTGTTATTGTTGTTATTGTGTAGTGGTGTGCCTACCTTGTGTAAGTTATACCATGTACATTTTGTGGTGATCGCTTCTTATGTGCCATTCATTGTCTCTACTCTTACTTGTTGACTTGAATTATGGTAGAAAACATGCACAAGCATACACATAAATAAATCACCCATATCGTTCTAAGAAGATGAATCCTGATATTTTGACCATTTACATGTACTCCCGTGTACTTGCCTTATGTGTGAGAGTTATCATGTTGGCACATGAGTTGTCCGCGCAGTCATGAGTCATTATTATTGTTGGTACGTGAGTGGTCTGTGCAAATATTAGATATTGTCACGATCTTGGCACGTGAGTCGTCCGTGCGGTTATGAATTGTAATGTGAGCACAAGATGCCAAGTGATTAGGGTTTATGAATTGGGACCCGTGATTTATGATTATGAGGTTCGGTACCTCGTGGAAATTCCTAAATAAATCTGGTGTAAAAGAGGATGATCTTATTAAGTTGTTACTTGTTTTCCTTTATTTGGTTTCACCAGACTTAGACTGTGTTCAGCTTACTCTACAACGTTGTTACCTGTTGTGCCTCGTTGCTAATTGTTGCTTTTAGTTTCCTATTATAAGCATTTTTTTATTGTCATCATGCCTAGCTTTATATTAATGTTGTCTCTTGTTTGTTCTACATTTATACTTGTTTAGTTTGTTTAGTCCAGTAGGTGTCTTGACTGTCCCTTGTCACTACTCCACCGAGGTTAGTCTTGATACTTACTGGGTACCGCTGTAGTGTACTCATGCTACGCTTTCTACAAATTTTTGTGGAGATCTATGTATCTCGGAGTTTGGTTGATCACTACCTAGTTGTTCGGGCTTTGCTGTGGAGACTCAAGGTAAACCTGCCATCGCGTTCATAGGCCTCAAAGCCACCTTCTGATATTGTACATGTACTGTTTATTTCTATTCCGAAACCGTTGTACTTAAATGACTTTCTAGTAAACTCCGTAGAGCTTATGACTTGTACTACCGGGTTTTGGATTGTAAGTTTTGTATAGAGATTTCTATTTCATATTTAACAGTTGTTAGTTGAATTTTGCTATTAATTCAGTAAGTATTAGGCTTACCTAGTCTTTGAGACTAGGTGCCATCACGGCATCCTACGGAGGGAAATTAGGGTCGTGACAAGTTGGTATCGGAGCTCTAGGTTCATAGGTGCTACGAGTCATAAGCGAGTTTAGTAGAGGCTTGTGGATCGGTATGGAGACGTCTGTACTTATTTTTGAGAGGCTACGAAACTATTAGGATAGTTTCGCTTCTTTCATTCTTATCGTGCGAGTTTATTAATCTTGGAGTTTGAGCCTTTGTCATTCTATACTCTCACAAATGGTGAGAACACAAGTGACAATCACTAATGACACTGCCTCTAGAGCCGGTGTTGCTAAGGGTCGGGGCAGAGGCAGAGGCAGAGGCCGAGGAGGAGCGCGTGTTACAGCTAAAGCACCTGTCAGAGCAGTAGTTGAGGAGCCGCCAGTAGCTCCTGTTGGGGAACATGCACGGGAGGTGCATGTTGTTGCCCCCAGACTTCAAGAGACCTTAGCACAGTTCCTAAGCATGTTTGGTACATTGGCTTAGTCGGGGTTGATTCCGGTTGCACCAGCTACTTCACAGACCGGGGGAGGATCTCAGACTCCCGCCACCCGTACTTCATAGCAGCGAGTCCATGTTGGCCAGGTTCCAGGTGTCATGCCGACACAACCTATTGTTCTAGTTTCGCCCGTGGTTAAGTTAGCACGATCTGAGGAAGAACAACTTAGACTTGCGAGGTTCAAGAAGTATTAATCACCTACCTTCAGTGGTTTGACTTTAGAGGATTCACATGGCTTCCTTGAGGAGTTCCACCGTATTCTCCGCACTATGGGTATTGTGGAGACGAGTGGGGTTGCTTTTACTACGTTCCAGCTTAAGGGAGCGACATATATGTGGTGGCGAGCGTATGACTTGGGTAGTCCGGCTAATGCAGCTTCACTTTCATGGATTCAATTTTCAGAGATGTTCTTGAGAGAGTTTGTTCCCTAGACCCTTCGGGATACATGGCGTGCAGAGTTTGAGCAGTTGCGCCAGGGTACTATATGTCATGCCCCAAAACCGAGGAGCGCGAGCGGCGCTCAACCAAGTAAACCCGGCCGAGCAAGCCTATTAGATTTTCTTCTACCCAATTCATTCATGAATAAAGAGAATATATGTTTTCATTAATTGCAAAATATAGCGGTCATGCCAGAAATTACCAATTTCTTGCCATAAGTTTCATCATTTTTAAAGTCTCAAATGGACAAGTAATACAACCACAACATAGCATAGTTTAACTTTTCCAGCACCAATACACAACCCACACTATGTCTATGGAGCCTCTATGGATAAATAAGAGTACAATGATACTGCCAACAACAAGGCCCCGGCTATACCTCAAATAGGATACACAAAGTACAAATGATACATGACCCCGGGATGAAATGGGGCTCACCGAGTCTGCTTAGAAGATGATAATGTACCACTAACTGCGATCAACACTGTCTGCTATGTAACCACCTACATCCATTTAAAGATGCAGGGCCCCTGGCAAAAGGGGCGTTAGTACCGTCGAATAGTACTAGTATGTAAAGCTAAAACACCATCTAAATAGAATGGACATTAATACAAGGGGGAAATAGTCATGAGTTTAATAAGAGCTTCAAAACAATACTAAAACATCAAGTAAGGATCACATAAGTTCTCAAGTCAATTTCCATCTTATTAGGTTGGGTAATCTTTAGTGCCATATGCCACAATCTACAATACCACTGTGTTCTTACAAGGAGTCCGATCTCAACCCGATCGGCTATGTCATCTCATTTGAGACATCAACCATATCCACAATTTCAATTATCATTTCCAGCACAGTGCCACAATCCACAATACCAACATAGTTACCACCATGTGTGCGACATGGCGTCCGATCCCGGCCCGATCGGCTAGGCCATCTCACTTGAGGCATCATCCATAACCACAATTTCAATTATCTCACATCATAATTCTTTCATATTCTTTCGATTCATTGGCACTAGTAATCACGATTACAAAATCATTCTTGGCACTTGGCCGTATTTAATAATTCCAGTCCCCTTTTCCACATTCAAATATCATTATCATAATCATTATCAACAACAATAAGGCTTCCCGTTCAAGACATTAATTTCACATAACACAGCAATTTGGGAATCTTAGGCACATAGAGGCTTTTCATACAATTTGGCATAACAACCTTTAATTCGATCTTGACATGAAGTCTTAACATTTCTAACACATATTCCACATTTTGAACGTATCCTCAAATGGAAAGATGACATGATAAAGAATTTAGAATAAATATTGAACATATATCCTTCGACACAATCACATTAGGAATAGACAATTCAATAATGATCAAGGTCTTACTTCAATTACATGAACACCGTGGAATTCGATTCTAAGAAGAAGGGGGTTTAGCCATACATACCTCAATCGAGCTTCCTTAAACTCTAAAATATTCCGGAATTGTTAGCAACTTCAATCTATTGTAGAAATATAACAAATTGAACCAAAATTAGGAAGATGCTCATGGTTCTAGCTCATTTGAGCATTTTATCAAACATTAGGTGTGAATTAAGGTTTCAAGGTCCTTTTACGGAGGATTCCATCAACCCACAACCCAATCAAAAATCTTCCTACACCATTTGATAACACATGCATGTAAAATAAACAACTCTCATGCCCAAATATTATCTTGCTAATTACTCATTTCTAGACAAATTTCAAAATTGAGGGTTAGGGGTGTAGAAACTTACCTCTAGGATGAAGACCTAGTGAGTTTCCCTTCTTAATCTTCCAAAACTTGAGCAAGAATTGAAGAACAATTATTGAAAAACACTTTCTCACTCTAGGACACTCTCTCTCACTCTAAAAATATCAGATTTTTGGCCAAAACCCGGCCTTGGGGTTATTTAATGAGTTCCTACGTGTGCGGCCGCGCATTGGCCGTGCACCTGAGGCAGAAACTCTCTATAGAAATATCCAAATGACAAACGGTTTGATGCGTTGGAAACTAGACTCAAAGGGCTTTAATTTGATAGGTAGATTACCACATAAGTCATTATATTGAGGGAGTTCTATTCATTTATAGTTGGGTCTTGTGCCAATTGAAACATCATTTCCACTTAATGTATCCAACTTGTTCCACACAAGTTCTTGCCATTTACAAAACTCATTAGTATGTTCCAAAACACCTTATACATACATTATCAATTCAACATGATGTGGCTCTATCCCATAGGTCTTCCTTAATACTCAAATACGTTATTCCCAAATACTGTTGGCGCATTTTAAAATCTTAAATCATTAGAATTTTTTTACGGGGCCTTACATTCTCCCCTACTTAATATCATTCGTCCTCGAATGAGGAGTAGAGTCCGGCCCCAAACACTTAACATAACTCGACTCTTCTTTCAAACATTTCAATCCCCCAAATTTGACTCTTCTTCAACAAGCGATGATTCAGCCCTATTTTGCACAATTACTCCTCCTTCACTAGAGTCCGCAAGACGAACTCCCAAACTAGCCAATCAGTGAACTTCTTTTGCCAATGGCCTTTTATATGCCACCAAGTGAGCCAAACTACCCATGGATTTCTGGCTAAGAGCATCTGCCACAATATTGGCCTTTCCCGGATGATATAGAATATCAATGTCGTAGTCCTTGAGTAACTCAATCCATCTTCTCTGCCTCAGATTCAATTCCTTCTTCTTGAAAATATATTGAAGGCTCTTATGGTCCGTGAATATATCAACATGGACCCCATATAAATAATGACGCCAAATGTTTAATGCAGAAACCATGCCACAAGTTCTAAGTCAAGTGTTGGATAATTCTTTTCATGATTCTTGAGTTGCCTAGAGGCATAAATGATCATCTTGCCACATTGCATTATAAGTGGAACATCTATATCAGATTTCTCTTTCATATGACCTCCTAGGAATTGAGATCTACAAAAATTTCCCTGATACGGTTACAATCTTATTAGTACTTGCAACTTGTTTTTCCAAATTTCTCAACAAAAGACATTACTAGGTCTGTTTTCTTATGGGACCATCTGTTTCAAATGAATAACATCTACTACATTGTGCGCACACCCTGATAATATCAACCTGCATGGCATTGCCTCAATATGTGAAGTAACATCGTGCTCAGATCTTTCTTAGCCACCCTCTTTCCTCATTATAAGTCTTATAGGATTTTAAGAAACCACTCTACTTCCCTTGTGAACATTCTCACGATTCCTCTTTACTGCTAAACACTTCCCAAAACACATATCGACACCCTTCATATAGATTCAATAAAAAAAATATCATTGGCTTGAACATGCCCTTTTTTGAAACTTGAGATCCTCCTAAATTCTTCAACGACGACTTCTTGTTTTCCTTATAAGTGTAGGACTTAGTCCACCTGATTCCATCCTCGATGAGTAACTCACCTTATTCCCAGTATTGTAGTCACCGATAGTGTTTCCTGGTATTGCAGCCTAAGAGCTATCATGTTAAACATGTTTGGTTTGTAACAAGTGTTCATCATCTCTCAATCTGTTTCAAACATTTCCCCTTTGGTCTAGACAATATGTTGGTACTATATTTCCTTTGTGACTAGAGCATTCACTCCCATCCCATTTTGCCCTTAATTCATAGTTGACAATCTTATTGTGCCACACACTTGTTTGCCTCCCATGAACTCGCAGTATCATTGTGCCTAGTTTGTTGAGTTTATCACACCACCACTTCATCACCAGTAGTCTCACTTTCCAATGTAATATGTATACATGAACTCCCTCTAAATCTTTTAGTTGATATTCAGTGTCACTCAAGTCGGTTGCATTACAGCTGATCCTTTATATCTTCTATTAACACTTGTGCTCTAGGCGAGTTCACCATTCTGGTACAAACTATTTTGAGATAACCATGGCCATCTAAATTTATAGACTTTTCTTCCAATTCTTCTCGCCTCATTCTTCCTGGTTAGTGAATAGCCATGCGTTCTTCCATATGTTACGTGGTCTTTTCCCTTAGTTGGAAATTCATCCTGCTCACCTCTCGACACTTGTTGGGATATCCGTGAGAAAGTGTGTTCATCCGTGTATCACTTAACACTTCCTTGCTTGTAAGATTATTAAGAGACTCTCCATCAAGTCCCGATGCACTCTTCGGTTATTATAACATCACATTTATCTCTCCCACTCGTTCTGTTTTTCTTAAAGCCTTGGAACTTTAGCTAAATCGCAAATCTGTGATTAACTCATTCTAAGAACTCGCAAGCCTTTCACAATTGATCTGTAGCACTTCCGTGGGTTCCATTGTCCTTGACTCTCTAACAAGTACAAAACCCTTTTGAAAACCCTACTCTTAGTTTCTAGTATCGTTGACCCTGTCATGTATATTGTGACGTACGAAGAATTTACATTTCTTAACCTTCCACATTATTTTTGTACTATTGGTTTATCATTTGCATATACTCTCAGAGAATCACGTTACCCCTTACCACTTTTCTAGACTACACATGTCTTCAATAAAATATCCAACCATCATAGCTACACGGCCCTACTCTCGTTTTATTGAACTTAAGTAGCCTCATCATTGCCCTCCCCTCCCCACTTGGGGTGAATGTTTCACATTTTGACATAAGTCTTGAATTTAGCAATTTTAGGGATGCATGTTTCACATCTCTAGTCCTCCTGTATATGATTGACTATTAGGGAGATTTAAGTCCCTATGGTATTAACCTCATAAGTCCTCTACTCTTATTCAGCCGCATAGGCTTGGGATCCAAATCCCTCGTGTCAATATCCTTTTTGGAGTGTAACTCCACTTCGCACATTCCTGGGATTTTTATAATATTCATAGTGCTAGAGTCTTCTCATTGTGGGTTCACTTAACTATCCTTTCATAACTTCTTGTCTCCCGCGAGAGACCTACACATTTATCATTACTCACCAGGCCATGCCTTTCATATGTTAGGTGCCTATGTAACAAATTTATATCTTAGAATCATACACATGGTTCCCACACTATTCACATGTACTAGTTAAGCTTAGGTCTCATGTATCACGTCAATGCCTCTTTGGAGGTGGGTAATCACTTCTAGCACTCTTCTCATATAAAGTATGCTCATGGTACTATATACTTGTCTCATATGTCCATACCATTCATTCAACATGATATGTGTGCCATCTGTTTAATATTCAGACCTTTACCCATTCGTCATGTCACATAACAACATTACTTGGAATAAACCAAAAAAGAATTTAAATTTACCTTGAACCTCAACGCACGAGTTAGAGGAAGAACAATTCCACAATGAATTTCATCGCACGATTCAGAATATCAAAGAAGGTATTATTCCTAAATGTCCAAGTAGCATCCAACTTATAGATGTGGTCGACAACACACCGATAATAAGGTCTCTATTAGACACGACTCTGAGACATCCTAGGACACTTTAAAACCTTAGGCTCTGATACCATGTTTGTCACGCCCCAAAATCGAGGAGCATGACCGGTGCTTAACCGAGTGAACCCGTCCGGGCAAGCCTATTAGATTTCTTTCTACCCAACTCATTCATGAATAAAGAGAATATATGTTTTCATTAATTGCAAAATAAAGCGGTCATGCATGAAATTATCAATTTCTTGCCATAAGTTTCATCTTTTTTAAAGTCTCAAATGGACAAGTAATACAATCACAACATAGCATAGTTTAACTTTTCCAGCACCAATACATAACCCATACTATGTCTACGGAGCCTCTATAGATAAAGAAGAGTACAATGATACTGCCGGTAATAAGGCCCCGGCTATACCTCAAACAGGATACACAAAGTACAAAAGATACATGACCCTAAGATGAAATGGGGCTCACCGAGTCTGCTGAGAAGATGATGATGTACCACTAACTGGGATCAACACTGTCTGCTATGTAACTACCTGCATCCATTTAAAGATGCAGCGCCCTCGGTAAAAGGGACGTTAGTACAGTCGAATAGTACTAGTATGTAAAGCTAAAACACCATCTCAATAGAATGGACAATAATACAAGGGGGAAATAGTCATTAGTTTAATAAGAGCATCAAAACAGTACTAAAACATCAAGTAAGGATCACATAAGTTCTCAAGTCAATTTTCATCTTATTAGGTTGGGTAATCTTTAGTGCCATATGCCACAATCCACAATACCACCGTGTTCTTACACGGAGTCCGATCTCGACCCGATCGGCTAGGTCATCTCATTTGAGACATCAACCATATCCACAATTTCAATTATCATTTCCAGCATAGTGCCACAATCCACAATACTACCGTGTTCTTACACGGAGTCCGATCTCGACCCGATCAGCTAGGTCATCTTATTTGAGGCATCAACCATATCCACAATTTCAATTATCATTTCCAACATAGTTACCACCATGTGTGTGGCATGGCGTCTGATCACGGACCGATCGGCTAGGCCATCTCACTTGAGACATCAACCATAACCACATTTTCAATTATCTCACATCATAATTCTTTCATATTCTTTCGATTCATTGGCACTAATAATCACGATTACAAAATCATTCTTGGCACTTGGCCGTATTTCATAATTCCAGTCCCCTTTTTCACATTCAAATATTATTATCATAATTATTATTAACAACAATAAGGCTTCCCGTTCAAGACATTAATTTCACATAACACAGCAATTTGGGAATCTTAGGCACATAGAGGCTTTTCATACAATTTGGCATAACAACCTTTATTTCAATCTTGACATGAAGTCTTAACATTTCTAACACATATTCCACATTTTTAACGTATCCTCAAATGGCAAGATGACATGATAAAACATTTAGAATAAATATTGAACATATATCCTTCGACACAACCACATTAGGAAGAGCCAATTCAATAATGATCAAGGTCTTACTTCAATTACATGAACACCGTGTAATTGGATTCTAAGAAGAAGGGGGTTTAGCCATACATACCTCAATCGACCTTCCTTAAACTCTAAAATATTCCGGAATTGTTAGCAACTTCAATCTATTATAGAAATATAACAAACTGAACCAAAATTAGGAAGATTCTCATGGTTCTAGCTCATTTGAGAATTTTATCAAACACTAGGTGTGCATTAAGGTTTCAAGGTCCTTTTATGGAGGATTCCATCAACCCACAACCCAAGCTTTACCATTTTTAGCTCAACAATCTTCCTACACCATTTGATAACACATGCATGTAAAATAAACAACTCTCATGCCCAAATATTATCTTGCTAATTACCCATTTCTAGACAAAATTCGAAATTGAGGGTTAGGGTGTAGAATCTTACCTCTAGGATGAAGACCTAGTGAGTTTCCCTTCTTAATCTTCCAAAACTTGAGCAAGAATTGAAGAACAATTATTGAAGAACACCTTCTCACTTTAGGACACTCTCTCTCACTCTAAACATATCAGATTTTTGGCCAAAATGACTTAACCCCTCTCTATACCCGGCCTTGGGGTTATTTAATGAGTTCCTATGTGCGCGGACGCATATTGGCCGCGCACATGAGGCAAAAACTCTCAAATATGCGCGGCGGCGCATATGACATAGGTCCAGTAAAATGACCATACCTCTCTGTAGAAATATCCAAATGACAAATGGTTTGATGTGTTGGAAACTAGACTCAAAGGGCTTTAATTGTATATTTAGATCACTACATAAGTCATTATATTAAGGGAGTTCTATTTATTTGAAGTTGGGTCTTGTGCCAATTGAAATATCATTTCCACTTAATGTATCTAACTTGTTCCACACAAGTTCTTGCCATTCACAAAACTCCTTAGTATGTTCCAACACACCTTAAACATACATTATCAATTCAACATGATGTGGCTCTATCCCATAGGTCTCCCTTAATACTCAAATACATTATTCCCAAATACCGTTGGCGCACTTTAAAATCTTAAATCATTAGAATTTTTTTACAGGGCCTTACGCTATGTTAGTGTCAGAGTATGCCGTTAGATTCAGTGATATGTCCATACATGCACCCACTTTGGTTTCTACAGTTAGATAGCGAGTCCGCATGTTCATTGAGGGGATCAGGCATAAGATCCGGTTTAGCATAGGTCGGGAGTTGAAGTCGGATGTTCCATTTTAGCAGGTAGTAGAGATCGCTCACTGATTAGAGGGCATGCAGGACCAGGGGAGAGAGGACATGCGAGGTCAGGAAAGAGAGAACAGGGAGGCTTAGAGGCCGCGTAGACTGAGAGGATCTACTGGTCCCTATTTTGGAGGCAGGGTATGATATGGTAGATATTTTATGGGTCAGCGAATTCAGTTTGCACTTCAGGATTCGCACGGTGTGTCAGATACCCATGGGTGTTAGACTACTCGTACCGGACAGCTTCCACATCCACGCCAGTGGAGAGGTTTCTTTGTGTGTAGAGATACCAGCTATATGGTGGGAGATTATCCCAGACTCCGGATAGATGTGTCATGGTGGGATGTTCAGGCTATGAGTTCTGCTCCACTTGCTGATATCCCTGCACCGCCAACTTTGGGTGCAGGTCAGGCGAGTAAAGGGCTCCTAAGAGGGGGAGGCTCGTCCCGTTGATGTGCTTTCTACGGTACGACTGAGGCCGCTGCACCAGATAATGTCGTATAGGTATGGTTTCTATTTCTTATAGATGGGCATCATTTGTATTTTGTTTCGGTTCTGCTTTTCGGGGTGAGTCCTCTTATGTTGCTTCACACATGGGTGAGTTTTGTGATTTTGTACTCTGCTTATGTGTTTACCCTTGTTGGGAGAATCTATAGTGGTAGCCCGTGTCTATCGTTTTGTTTTATTCATTATTGAGAGCTATGAAACAAGGAGTGACTTTATGTTATCCATTACAGTAGGTTTTTGATGTGATTTATGGGTGATTGGTTACAACTTCTGATTTAGATACTCTACTGATATGGGAGTTCATTATGTGTTGTGATTTTTTTAGCAGAATTGAATTAGTGAAAGGTTTCGGTTATGTGTATACTACTTGTGATTCAGAGCTGAGGATGGGATCCTCGCGTCTTCATGTGATTTGATATGATTGAACCGGGCTGCGGGCCACAGTAGAGTTATATTAGGATGAGATCTTTGTGATTTGTTCATATACTTTGATTCTCCCTTGTGGAATTAATTCGTAGTATGATACCAATATGGAGTTGTGCCTGTATGGCTTGTTTGATAGTTCTCTCATGTGTTTCCTTGTATATTCAGTCATATTCATGCTGTACTTATTGGGTTTTATCTTGCGAGGTATGTGCCTAGGTGGTGTTAGATGTGACTTGTTGATTTGGGTGAATAGTTATGAGGTCTTCATTTTTCTTGCATCATGTCAGTGTTGTGAAGGTTTGGAACAGGGTTCTAGTGGATATGAGATTAATGTTTGGCACTGGATTTGATTATGGACAACTATCGTGATAAGAGATGTTGTTATGGGCATAGGTATAATGTGTTACATCATGTAGTTGTACTTGGTGGGTGTAGGCATGAGTAGTTGCAGCTGGATGAGGCTGACACCATGTTTCGATGTGGGAATCGAGTGTTTTGGAAACGATCGAATGGTGAGAAATTTGGTTCTAAGGTTTACCAGTGTGGGTGGAAGGAATAATTTTCAGTTGACGTGGTGTTGTCGAGCCTATGTGGATTGGGGTAACGTGGGATCACCCACGAGTATAAGTATGGTAAGTTCATTCAGTGATTTGAGGACTTCGGAACGATTCCTGGTACGTTCAAGGACGAATGTTTGTTTAAGAGAGGGAGAATGTAACGACCCGATCGGTCATTTTGAGAATTAGCATCCCGTTCAGCAGCTTAAGGTCTTGAGCAACTTAGTATTATGTGTTATGACTCGTGTGCATGGTGGAGTTCGGTTTTCAGATGATTCTGGGTCAATTTGGAAGAAGGATTCTTATTTTAGAAGCTTAAGCAATTAGAGTTGACCGGAATTTTACTTTGGTGTAGACAATTCTGAAATGGCATTTTGATGATTTGAATAGCTTTGTATTGTGATTTTGGACTTAGGCGTGCGTCCGGATTTGGATTTGGAGGTTCGTAGGATAATTTGAAGCATTTTGGCGAAAATTGGAAAGTTGAAGTTTTGGAAAATTAAGAGGTTTGACCGGGAGTTGACTTTGTTTATATCATGCTCAGATTGTGATTTCGAGAGTTGGATTAGCTCCGTTATGTCATTTGAGAATTGCATGCAAAATTTGACGTCATTCCAGGTTGATTTGATATGTTTCGGCACGAGTTTTGGAAGTTGGAAGATTTGGAAATTCAAAAGTTCGATTCGAGGTGCGATTCGTAGTTTTGACGTTGTTTGATGTGATTTGACGCCTCGAGAAGGTCCGCGTTATGTTATGGAACTTGTTGTCATGTTTCAACGGGGTCCCGGGGGCATCGGGTGTGTTTCGGATGGGCTACGGGCCATTTTCTTATGTTTTGAAATGCTAAAGTTCTTGTGTCTGATGTCCTTCTACACGATCGCGAAAGATACAGACGCGATAGCGTAGGTTGTTTGGTAAGTGACCCATTTTCCTTATCCGAGTTCGCAGTGTATGATTCGCAATTGCGAACGTGTAAATTCTTCTGCATCGCGTTCGCATTTGATCTTCCGCGTTCGCGTTGAGTTGGCCTTGCTGGGGAGCCCCACTTTTGCTCGAGATTGAATACGTTGAGGCAGTCTTGAACTGCGTTCTCATCCCCTTATTCGCGATCGTGGAGTGCATTCTTGGCAGCTGTTATTTTTCTTCTTCGCGATCGCATACCAATCTTCATGATCGCGATTTATGTTACCTGGGCAGCAAAATATAATTTTCAAAATCGCGGGTTTTGTCCATTTTTCATCTCTTGAGCTAGAGGTCTCGGATTTGAGTGATGTTTGAGGGGTTCTTCACGTGTTCGATTGGGGTAAGTATTCTTTATCCAAAATTTATTGTATTTAATGATTCCATCTTTATTTTTATTATTTAATTAGTGGTTTGAGTTGGGAAAAATTAGGTTTTTAAGAAAAACTTTCAAAAATGTAAAATGATGATTTGAAGGACGAATTGATGTCGGAAATTGATAACTTTGGTATGGTTGAACTCGTATCCGAATGGATGTTCGGATTTTATGGATTTTATCGGGTTTCGAGGTGCGGGCCCGAGGGTTGACTTTTGGGTTGACTTTTTAGTTTTAATTAAAGATCGAAACTTTATTACCCGAAATTGTTTCATATGAGTTCTATTTATGATTTGAAGTTATTTTGGCTAGATTTGAGTCGTAGGGAAGTTGTGTCACTTGAGAAGGTCATTTTAGAGTATCGGTCTAGCGTGCTTGAGGTAAGTATCTTGCCTAACTTTGTGTGGGAGAAGTACCTCTTAGGATTTGAGTCATTTGTGCTAATTGTGCCATGTGAAGGCCGTGTACGCGAGGTGACGAGTACGTGCTCGGGCTTACTTGTGGAAATTTGATTGTTTAGGGCTCTTAGGTTCTAATTTTCATTAGATGTGAAGTTGTTTTAGCATATTAAATACTCTATTTACAAAATTCACCCTTACGTGTCTTATTTGGAATTAATCGATTCATTTTCTACCCTTGTTGCCAATTAAACTCTTATGTGCCTTAATAGAAGTTGGTGATTCTTTATTTGCCTTGTTGTCTTTCCCGTAATTGCTTAACCTTAAGTGAAGTTATTATTATCTTTTATGTAATTGCTTAACCTTAATTGCAGTTATTATTATCTCTTCCGAAATTGCTTAACCTTAATTGAAGTTATTATTATTTTTTCCGTAATTGCTTAGCCTTAATTGAAGTTTTGTTATCCTGTTTATTGTTGACATATTCTTATTCGGGGTCATTGATTCATGCCATCTCTCTTATCGTCGAATCGCACTTTTGTGGAATCATTGTTACACATTATCTCCCCCTTGTTGAGCTATTCTTGTCGAGACCATTATTTCCTGTTATGTCTTTCTCTGTGAGCTCGTTCTTCTGTTTCTTTGTATTCTGAAGCTCTTGTGATGGTTTACTTGTCATACTCTTGTGTTATCATTGTTGTTGCTATTGTACTTAGTGTTGTTGAGCTGAGGGCTATGCGTGGTTGTGGTATTGAAACTGTTTTGAGGGAATGTTGTGGCATAAGAGCACATGTTGTGAAAGTCATTTTATTGTGTTGTTATGTTTTTTGCACACGTGGTATTGTTGAGAGGATTTTGTCGGGGTGTTTGCACGTGAGTTATCCATGTTGTTGTTATTATTGATATTTGCACATGCGGCGTGACAAGGCGAGCTATATATGTGGGTTTGCCCATGTGGCGAGACAAGGTGGAAATATTATTGTGCGCGTGCGGCGATACAAGGCGGGCATTTACTTTATTATTGCGCACGTGGTGAGACAAGGTGGGCTATGTCGGGGAATGATTTGTGGTGACTTGTGAAGGCTTGGGGGCATTGTTATTGATGTTATTGTGTAGTGGTGTGCCTACCTTGTGTGACTTATACCGTGTACATTTTGTGGTGATCGTTTCTTATGTGCCATTCATTCTCTCTACTCTTACTTGTTGACTTGAATTATGGTAGAACACTTGCACAAGCATACACGTAAATAAATCACCCACATCGGTCTAAGAAGATGAATCCTGATGTTTTGACCATTTATATGTACTACCGTGTACTTGCCTTATGTGTGAGAGTTATCCTGTTGGCACGTGAGTTGTCTATGCAGTCATGAGTCATTATTATTGTTGGCACGTGAGTGGCCCATACGGATATAAGATATTGTCACCCTCTTGGCACGTGATTCGTCCGTGCGGTTATGAATTTTAATATGGGTACAAGATGCCAAGTGATTAGGGTTTGTGAATTGGCATCCGTGATTTGTGATTATGAGGTTCGGTACCTCGTGGAAATTCCTGAATAAATCTGGTGTAAGAGCGGCTTATCTTATTGAGTTGTTACTTGTTTTTTTTATTTGGTTTCACCGGACATAGACTGTGTTCAGCTTACTCTACAACGTTGTTACATGTTGTGCCTCATTGCTAATTGTTGCTTTTAGTTTCCTATTACAAGCGTTGTTTTATTATTGTCATCATGCCTAGCTTTATATTGATATTGTCCCTTGTTTGTTCTACATTTATACTTGTTCAGATTGTTTGGTCCAGTAGGTGTCTTGACTATCCCTCGTCACTACTCCACCGAAGTTAATCTTGATACTTTCTAGGTACCGCTGTGGTGTACTCCTGCTACACTTTGTGCACATTTTTGTGCAGATCCAGGTATCTCGAAGTTTGGTTGATCACTAGCTTGTTGTTCGAGCTTTACTGTGGACACTCAAGGTAAACCTGACATCGTGTTCGTAGGCCTCGGAGTCACCTTCTGATATTGTGCCAGTACTATTTATTTCTATTTCGAAAGAATTGTACTTAAAAGACTTTCTAGTAAACTCCGTAGAGCTTATGACTTGTACTACCAGTTTTGGGATTGTAAGTTTTGTATAGATATTTTTATTTCATATTTAACATTTGTTAGTTGAACTTTGCTATTAATTTAATAAGTGTTAGGCTTACCTAGTCTTAGAGACTAGGTGCCATCACGACATCCTATAGATAGAAATTGAGGTCGTGACAAGTTGGTATCAGAGCTCTAGGTTCATAGGTGCTATGAGTCATAAACGAGTTTAGTAGAGTCTTGAAGATTAGTACGGAGACGTCTGTACTTATATTCGAAAGGATACAAAACTATTAGGACAACTTTGCTTCTTTCATTCCTATCGTGCGAGTTTTTTAATCTCGGAGTTTGAGCCTTTGTCATTCTATACTCTCACAGATGGTGAGAACACAAGTGACAGTCATTGATGACACTACCCCCAGAGCCGGTGTTGTCAGGGGTCGAGGCAGAGGCAGAGGACGAGGAGGAGCATGTGCTACAACTAAAGGACCTGTCAGAGCAGTAGTTGAGAAGCTGCCAGTAACTCCTGTTAGGGGGACAGGCACTGGAGGTGCCTGTTGTTGCCCCCAGACTTCAGGAGACCTTAGCATAGTTCCTAAGCATGTTTGGTACATTGGCTCAGGCTGGGTAGATTCCGGTTGCACTAGCTACTTCACAGACCGAGGGAGGAGCTCAGACTCCCACCACCCATACTCCAGAGCAGCGAGTCCATATTGGTCAGGTTCCAGGTGTCATGCCGACACAACCTATTGTTCTAGTTTCGCCCGTCGTTAAGTTAGAAGCATTTGAGGAGGAACAACTTATACTTGCGAGGTTGAAGAAGTATTACCCTCCTACCTTCAGTGGTTTGACTTCAGAGGATGCAGATGGCTTCCTAGATTAGTGCCACTATATTCTCCACACTATGGGTATTATGGAGACGAGTGGGGTTGCTTTTACTACGTTCCAGCTTAAGGGAATGACATATATGTGGCGGCGAGCGTATGACTTGGGTAGTCCGGGTGATACAGCTTCACTTTCATGGATTCAATTTTCAGAGATGTTCTTGAGAGAGTTTGTTCCCCAGACACTTCGGGATGCATGGCGTGCGTAGTTTGAGCAGTTGGGCCAGGGTACTATGTCAGTGTCAGAGTATGCCGTTAGATCCAGTGATATGTTCATACATGCACCCACTTTGGTTGCTACAGTTAGAGAGTGAGTCCGCAGGTTCATTGAGGGGCTCAGTCATGAGATCCGGTTCAGCATAGCTCGGGTTTTGAAGTCGGATGTTCCATTTCAGCATGTATTAGAGATCACTCGCTGATTAGAGGACATGTGGGACCAGGGGAGAGAGGATATGCGAGGTCAGAAGATAGAGAACATGGAGACTTATAGGCCTCGCAGACCGAGAGGATCTAATGGTCCCTATTTTTGGAGTCAGGGTACGACATGGTAGAGATTTTGTGGGTCAGCCAATTTAATTTGCACTTCAGGCTTCACACGGTGTTTCAGATACCCATGGGTCTTAGACTACCCGTACCGGACAACTTCCACATCCACGCCAGTAGAGAGGTTGCTTTGTGTGTGGAGATACCAGCTATATGGTAGGAGATTGTCCAAGACTCCGGACAGATGTGTCATGGTGGGATGTTCAGGCTATGAGTTCTGCTCCAGTTGCTGATATCCCTGCACTGCCAACTTGGGGTGCAGGTCAGGCGAGTAGAGGGCACCAAAGAGGGGGAGGCTCGGCCCGTTGATATGCTTTTTACGGTACGGCTGATGCCGCTACACTAGATGATGTCGTATAGGTATGGTTTTGATTTGTTATAGAGGGGCATCATTTGTATTTTGTTTTGGTTCTGCTTATCGGGGTGAGTCCTCTTATGTTGCTTCACATATGGGTGAGTTTTGTGATTTTGTACTCTGCATATGTGTTTACCCTTGTTGGGAGAATCTATAGTGGTAGTCCGTGTCTATCATTTTGTTTTATTCATTATTGAAAACTATGAGTAGGAGTGACTTTCTGTTATCCATTACGGTAGGTTTTTGATGTGATTTATGGGTGATTGTTACGACTTCTGATTTAGATGCTCTACCAATGTGGGAGTTTAGTATGTGTTGTGATTTTTTTGGAAGAATTGAATTAGTGAAAGGTTTCATTGGTATGATGTGTATACTACTTTTTATTTAGAGCTGAGGATGGGATCCTCGCGTCTTCATGTGATTTGATATGATTGAACCTGGCTGCGAGCCATAATGGAGTTACATTACGATATGATCTTTGTGATTTGTTTATATACTTTGATTCTCCCTTGTGGAATTAATTCATAGTATGATACCGATAGGTAGTTGTGCCTATCAGTCTTGTTTGATAAATTTCTCATGTGTTTCCTTGTATATTCAGTCATATTCGTGCTGTACTTATTGGGTTTTAGCTTGGGAGGTGTGTGCCCAGGTGGCGTTAGATGTGACTCAATGATTCGGGTGAATAGTTATGAGGTCTTCATGTTTCTTGCATCGTGTCAGTGTTATGAAGGTTTGGAACAGGGTTCTAGCGGATATGAGGTTAATTGACGGTATTGGATTTGATTATGGACAACTATCATTATCAGAGATATTGTTATGGGCATAGGTGTGATGTGTTACATCGGGTAGTTGTACTTGGTGGGTGTAGGCATGAGTTGTTGCAGCTGGATGAGGCTGACACCGTGTGTCGACGTGGGAATCGAGTCTTTCGAAAATGATCGAATAGTGAGAAATTTGGTTCTAAGGTTTACCAGTATGGGTGGAAGGAATAAATTTCAGTTGAGGTGGTGTCGTCGGGCTTATGTGGATTGGGGTGATGTGGGATCACCCACGAGTATATGTATGGTAAGTTCATTCAGTGATTTGTGGACTTTGGAACAATTCTTGGCACGTTCGAGGACGAACGTTTGTTTAGGAGGGGGAGAATGTAATGACCCGATCGGTCGTTTTGAGAATTAGCGTCCCGTTCGACAGCTTAAGGTCTCAAGCATCTTCGTATTATGTGTTATGACCTTCGTGTGTGGTCGAGTTCAATTTTCAGATGATTCGGGGTCAATTTGGAAGAAGGATTCTTTTTTAGAAGCTTAAGCGGTAAGAGTTGACCGGAATTTGACTTTGGTGCAGACTACTCTGAAATGGCATTTTGATAATTCCAATAGTTTCGTATGGTGATTTTGGACTTAGGCATGCGTCCGGATTTGGATTTGGAGGTCCGTAGGATAATTTGAAGCATTTTGGCGAAAATTGGAAAGTTGAAGTTTTGGAAGGTTAAGAGGTTTGACCAGGAGTTGACTTTGTTTATATCGTGCTCGGATTGTGATTCCGAGAGTTGGATTAGCTCTGTTATGTCATTTGAGACTTGCATGCAAAATTTGACCTCATTACGGGTTGATTTGATATGGTTCGGCATGAGTTTTGGATGTTGGAAGATTTGGAAATTCATAAGTTCGATTCTAGGTGCGATTCATAGTTTCGATATTGTTTAATGTGATTTGAGGCCTCGATCAGGTCCGCGTTATGTTATGACTTGTTGGCATATTTCTACGGGGTCCCGGGGGCCTCAAGTGTGTTTCGGATGGGCTACAAGCCATTTACTTATGTTTTGGAATGCAGATGTTCTGGTGTCCGATGTCCTTTTACGCGACCGCGAAGATATAGATGCGATCGCGTGGGCTGTTTGGTGAGTGACCCATTTTCCTTATTCACGTTTGCAGTGTATGGTTCGCAATCGCGAACGTGTAAATTCTTCTGCATCTCGTTCGCATTTGATCTTCCGCGTTCGCGTAGAGTTGGCCTTGCTGGGGAGCCCCACTTTGTTCTTCGCGTTCGCACATCTTTCCTCGCGATCGCGTACGTTGAGGCAGTCTTGAACCGCGTTCGCATCCTCTTATTCGTGGTCGCGTAGTGCATTCTTGGCAACTGTTATTTTTCTTCTTCGCGATCGCATACGAATCTTCGCGACCGCGATTCATGTTACCTGTGCAGTAGAATATAATTTCCAAAATCGTGGGTTTTGTCCATTTTTTATCTTTTTAGCTAGAAACCTCGGATTTGAGCGATTATTGAGGGGTTCTTCACATGTTCGATTGGGATAAGTGTTCTTTACCTGAAATTTATTGTATTTCATGATTCCATCTTTATTTTTATCATTTAATTAGTGGTTTGAGTTGGGGAAAATGAGGATTATGAGAAAAACTTTCAAAAATGTAAAATGATGATTGGAAGTATGAATTGATGTCGGAAATTGATAACTTTGGTATGGTGGAACTCGTATCAGACTGGATGTCCGAGTTTTGTGGATTTTATCAGGTTCTGATGTGCGGGCCCGGGGGTTGACTTTTTAGTTTTAATTAAAGATCGAAACTTTATTATCCGGAATTATTTCCTATGAGTTCTATTTATGATTTAAAGTTATTTTGCCTAGATTTGAGCTGTCCGGAGGTTGTTTCACTCGAGAAGGTCATTTTAGAGTATCGGTCTAGCTTCCTTGAGGTAAGTATCTTGCCTAACTTTGTGTGTGGGTAGTACCCCTTAGGATGTGAGTCATTTGTGCTAATTGTGCCATGTGGAGGCTGTGTACGTGAGGTGACGAGTACGTGCTCGGGCTGATTTGTGGAAATTTGACCGTTTAGGGCTCTTAGGTTCTTATGTTCATTAGATGTGAAGTTGTTTTAGCATGTTAAATACTCCATTTACTAAATTCACCCTTACGTGTCTTATTTGGAATTAATTAATTTATTGTTGCCAATTAATCTCTTATGTGCCTTAATGGAAGTTGTTGCTTTTTTAATTGCCTTGTTGTCTTTCCCGTAATTGCTTAACCCTAATTGAAGTTATTATTATCTTTTCCGTAATTGCTTAACCTTAATTGTAGTTATTTTTATCTCTTCCGAAATTGCTTAACCTTAATTGAAGTTATTATTATTTCTTCCGTAATTGCTTCCCCTTAATTGAAGTATTGTTATCCTGTTTATTGTTGACATATTCTTATTTGGGGTCACTGATTCATGTCATCTCTCTTTTCGTCGAATCGCACTTTTGTGGAATCATTGTTACACATTATCTCTCCCTTGTTGAGGTATTCTTGTTGAGACCATTATTCCCTGTTGTGTATTTCTCTGTGAGCTCGTTCTTCCATTTCTTTCTGTTCTGAAGTTCTTGTGTTGGTTTACTTGTCGTACGCTTGTGTTATCGTTGTTGTTGTTGTTGTACTCAGTGTTGTTGAGCCGAGGGCTATGCGTGGCTATGGTATTGAAACTGTTTTAAGGAAATGTTGTAGCATATGGGCACAAGTTGTGAAAGTCATTTTATTGTGTTGTTATGTTTTGGCACACAAGGTATTGTTAAGAGGATTTTGTGGGGGTGTTCGCACGTGAGTTGTCCGTGCTATTGTTATTATTCATATTTGCACATAAGGCGTGACAAGGCGAGCTATATATGTGGGCTTACGCATGTGGCGAGACAAGGTGGAAATATTATTGTGCGCGTACGGCGAGACAAGGCGGGCATTTACTTTATTATTGCACACGTGGCGAGACAAGGTGGGCTATGTCGGGGAATGATTTGTGATGACTTGTGAAGGCTTGGGGGCATTGTTATTGTTGTTATTGTGTAGTGGTGTGCCTACCTTGTGTGAGTTATACTGTGTACATTTTGTGGTGATCGTTTCTTATGTTCCATTCATTCTCTCCTCTTACTTGTTGACTTGAATTATGGTAGAACACTTGCACAAGCATATACGTAAATAAATCACCATATCGGTCTAAGAAGATGAATCCTGGTGTTTTGACCATTTACATGTACTCAAATGTACTTGCCTTATGTGTGATAGTTATCATGTTGGCACGTGAGTTGTCCGTGCAGTCATGAGTCATTATTATTGTTGGTATGTGAGTGGTTCGTGCAGATATTAGATATTGTAACCGCCGAAAGAGAAGAAAATCCCTCTACAAATATCCTATAATAACCTGCCAAACCTAGGAAGCTATGAACCTTTGTCGGTATCGTGGATCTAGGACAAGTCTTCACTACCTCAATCTTCTGTCTATCAAACCCGAATACCCTCACCTAAAATAATATGCCCAAGGAAAGCTACAGAATTCAACCAGAATTCACATTTAGAGAATTTTGCGTACAACTTCCTTTCTTGTAGAACTTTGAGCACAGTACGCAAATGATCTGCATGCTCAGCCTCTGAACGGGAGTAAACCAAAATATCATCTATAAATACAATCACGAACAGATCTAGAAAGGGTCTAAACACACGGTTTATCAAGTCCGTGAATACTGCTGGGGCATGGGTCAAACCGAACGACATAACACGAAACTCAAAGTGCCCGTATCTGGTCCTGAATGCTGTCTTCGGAATATCTTTCTCTTTAACCCTTACCTGATGGTACCCAGACCTCAAGTCTATCTTCAAGAAACACTTGTAACCCTGCAACTGATCAAATAAATCATCAATCCTTGGGAGCGGGTACTTATTCTTGATCGTCGCCTTATTCAACTACATGTAATCAATACACATCCACAAGGAACCATCTTTCTTTCTCACAAATAACACAGGTGCTCCCCACGGTGATTTACTCGGTCTGATAAAGCCTTTTTCAAGCAAATCCCTCAAATGTTATTTCAACTCTCTCAGCTCTGCAGGTGCCATTCTATAAGGAGGAATAGATATCGGCTTAGTATCTGGTAATATGTCAACAACAAACTCAATCTCTCATTCTGGCAGAAGGCCTGGAAGCTCATCGAGAAAACATCGGGAAACTCATTAACCACCAGGATAAACTGAAGGGTAGGTGACTCTGCTTTCACATCCTGTACCAAAACTAAGTGATAAATATAGCCCTTTCTGGTCATCTTCCTTTCCTTGATATAGGAAATAAACCTACCTCTCGGCGATGCATTATTACCTTTCCACTCTAGAACTGGCTCCCCTGGATACTGGAAGCGAACCACCTTTGATCTATAATCAACGTTAGCGTAACAAGAAGCCAACCAATCTATACCCATTATAACATCAAATTCTACCATATCTAACTCAGTCAGGTCTGCTACTGTAGAAAGACTATGAACTACTACTATACGTTCTCTATATACTCGTCTAGCTATCACTGGATCCCCAACAGATGTAGTCACCTCGAAAGGTTCAATCAACTTGGGTTCTATCCCAAACTTACTAGCAACCAATGGAGTGACGTACGACAAGGTGGAACCTGGATCAATCAATGCATATACATTATATGAGGAGACTGATAATACATCTGTAACAACATCAGGTGACGACTCCTAATCCCGTTGACCCGCTAATGCATAAATGCGGTTCTGATGACCGCTCGAGCTAGATGCTCCACTTCTGCCTCTACCACGACCGACTAGTGCCTGTGAACCTTGCCCAGGAGGTGTACTGATGATGACGAACCAACTACAGATCCCGCTGGCTGAACTATACCTGCACCATGTCTTGTCAGACAATCTCTCATAACATGGCCTGGATAACCACAAGTATAACAAACACCCAACCCCACAAGGCACTACCCAACATGCTGTTTACCACACTGAGCACATTGTGGCAAGGGCAGTCTCATCTGACTTGACTCACCCCTATAATGAGAACTAGAGGCCTTAGAACTCTGACTGGGCCCTGAATATATGGAGCGGTCAAACCTCCTACCGACAAACTAAGGGAGTGCACTAGTCGATGGCTGTGCTGGATACCTCGGGTACTACTGTCTCTGACCACCTCGAAACTCACCAGAAGGACCTGAAGATCTCGCTCTCTTACTCTGGCCCCTATCATGCTCACGATCGGCCCTCTACTTCTGCTTGCGCTCCTCTACACCCTGAGCGTATGCCTGAATACGAGAAATATCCATGGGTAGCTGAAGTGAGACAGACATACAGTCGTTAAGTAGGTGTGGCTCCAACCCCATCATGAACCGGTGAAACCGATCCTCCATCTTAGCTACAATAGTGGGAGCATACCTGGCCAAAGAATCAAACTGAAGGTTGTACTCCCGAACACTCATATTACCCTATCGAAGGGTTAAGAACCTATCAAATCTGGCTCGTCTAAGCTCTGGTGGCAAATAATGACGAATAAAAGCCTCTCTAATCTCCTGCCACACTGCTGGAAGAGCGTCCTCACCTTTGGACAACTCCTAAGACTCGTACCAATTAACTATAACATCCTGAAGTCTATAGGAAGCTAGCTCAACTGACTCAGTCGTAGTGGCCTTCATTATCCTCAAAGTCCTCTTCATCCTATCGATAAATACCTAAGGGTCCTCATTTGGATCTGCCCCAGTGAATACTTGAGGGTCCAAATTAATGAAATCATGAACCCTCGCACTGATGGCCCTATCTGCAATACCAATACCTACCTCCTGGAGCTGAGGCAGTGCGGCCACTAATCGAGTCAATAGTTGAATAGCATCTCTCATCTCCTGACCCGGTGCATCTGGATGAGGAGCTGGGGGTACTAGGGCAGGCGCTAGAGCTGGTGCCCCTCAGATCTCCTCTTGAGAGGGCAGGGTATGTGAAGTCTGAGATGGAGTCTCACTCTACGACTCTCCCCGAGCCCTGGTAACTTGTGGCGCTCGACTTATTGTCTCATCAGCCATAGACTTGCCCTTCTGGGTGGCTGTAGTCCTCTCAGGCATTACTGAAAACATAACATATTGTTAGTAAAATGAATCCTTATATCGCACGATCTAAGATAAGAAGGGAAGATAACATCCTATATGTCCTGCAGCCTTATGTTTATAAGTGTGGTACAGAACACACTCCTAAACAAGACTCTACTAGATATAGCCTGCAGATGGCTAGGACAGAACTGCTCTGATACTACTTTTGTCACGACCTAAACCGATGGGCCATGATGAGTTCCCGAGTCCTACCTGTCGAACACCCCTAAGCATAAGTCTAAGATATAAACATGAAATAGGGGTAGGTCATGCATAACATCTGTCAATAAATTGTTGAATTATATGAATAACATACGTGAGGAAACATAACCAAAAGACATATATACATATATTTATGCGGAATACAGTAGGGCGAGCCAACAAGGCTGCTATGGACAACTATATATCAAAATAGAAGCCGACAAGACCACATACTATCCAACTATACATGAATGTCTACAGACCTCTAATAGAGTGTACAACTGTATAAAGGACGGGAATGGGCCCCGTCATACTAATATATGTATACAAAAGTATCGTACCAAAACCCAATAGCAGCTCCGGATCAAATGGAGCACACCAGCTCTAGCTGAGCAAGGATCCTAAGAAGAGGGACCGTCAGTCTGTCTACCTGCACCTACGGGCATAAAAAATAGGCCCCCAGGCAATAGGGGCATCTGTACGAATAATGTACCGAGTATGTAAGGCATAAAAATCAGTATATAAAAGACATGAAAGAAACATGGAGTAAATGACTCAACCTGTAAGTCTGAATAGCTCGGTAAATCATGAAACATTTATAATGTCATGCATAAGTGTATAAATGTCATATCATGTATAGGTATGTGCGTACATAACATCATCAAGCCTTTGCGGGCATCCCATCATATAATCTCGGCCTCAGTAGGCAAATTCATCAACGTATACCAACTGATCAGGTGGTGGTGCGTATATAACGCCATAACCTTTCCCCATACCCCATATACATATAATATATGCGTATATAATGCCATCTGGTCATGGGCCAATGTACATGTATAAATGAATGCAATGCATAAGAAGTATGTTAATAAGATCTCTCGGAATTTCATAAGATCAATATGCCTTCGGATAAACTTTATCAACTTACGTATTTTCTGAGACCCATGAACAGACGATATAATAATAGGACATGTGAGGAATCAAGAACATAGGCAACCCTAGTACTTATAAGAATAAAGTCATTTATGACGTTGCGCATTTGCTCATTTCGTTCTATCATATGGATCATGCCAAAAGGAAAGAAGGGATAACCTTAACATACCTTATAGAAATCTTTCTAATAACAATGCCAAACTCAGATCACTGCACCTTAATCTACAACAATGACAGTGAAGCTATTGTCAAGCTATGGATGACTCTCTTATTTATATAACAAAAGTAACTTAATCTGCAACAAAACGCGCAGCATTTCCCCTTATTTTGCTGCTCCCTCAAGCCTACTATAGGCGAGACAACAACACAATACAATAAGCAACTCAAAAACAACATAACTACAATTTGGGACCTTTAATACAACAAAAACACCAAATATACCATAACACACCCAATCAACAAGTTATCAATTAGCCTGAAATTGTAACGATGAGCGACCAACCCACTATCCTACCACATATGGTGTTTCTCGACACCTATTATCCTTCTAAATTAGAAGCACATGACTCTAACACGAGTGGACTACAAAACAGTCAACTAAAAGTGGAATAAATCGAACTCATGGCTTCCGATCACCGTCCCGTGAGTCCTAACTATTAGGAAACAAATTTATCAACTTTTCTTGATATTTAAAAGCTTAAATACAGAAAGTAGGCATTTTATTAACTATGAAGTACCTTCCAAAACTCAAACTACAAAGAAAAAGAGAAGCGGTATAATGATACGTACGTCGTAGGGATCGTTCTAATATTATCGCTTCTTGATTTCGTACCCGAGATGTTAATCTTTTTTGAAACCCTTGTAGAAATATTAAGGATAAGTTTATGGGTCTTCTCTGCTCGTGTTCTATGGAAAAATGAAGAAAAATAAGACTAAAGGCATATATATATATATTCTCTTTTGAAAAGTTAAAGAGGTGCTAGCTTGTCACCCTAGCATTGGCCCAATTTTAGATGCTTATATCTTTTTATCCGGATATCGTATGAATGAACGGTTAAGAGTGTTGGAAACTAAATTCTAAGACCTTCAATTTGGTATATAATATGTCCCAAAAAGACCTCATATAGACTATGAAATATATTGCTCAAAAAGATTCGTTACAAGGTAAATCCTTAGTCGTTTGTTCCGCAACTTAAATCCGATTTTTTCCAAATTTTATATTTTATATCCAAACATCATATCTATATGACTTTACAATCAGTTAAATAATGATTAACAAGTATCATATTCATTATACGTCACCTTGTGACTCACATGGTGTAACAGAAGTGTTCCCAAATGGAGGCGCGAGATAAAGAGTTTGAAGCTACCTTAGCCCTTTTGGATGAGCTTGGTCGGGCTAGCGGTGCCAACAGAGCTGTCTTGAAAGAGTCTTATGATATGCTAGCCCAAAAATACCAAGAATTGGAGGCAAAATAGAACTTGACAAGAATTGGGTCGCTCTGGAAACCCGATTGAATCATTTCCATAAGGTTCATGCCAAAAAGGTGGACATTGAGAGGGAAATCATGGATCGTGAAGTCCAAATGAAAGATATTCAGGATCTCCTAGTTTATCTTTCTTTTGACGGTCGAGAGTACAACCTTGGTGTGGGTGAGGGGGGATTCCTAAAGGATAATAAATAGGAACAGATTTCGGCACATCTACCATCTTCGCCTCCCCTGACCACTCTAACTCACGGATATTCCCTTGTTACTTAGACCTCCATAGAACCCCTTCCTGATCTAGACCCTCTAGCTAGTAGGTGTGATACTTCTTAAATATCGTATTTTTCATATCTCAATTTTGGGCTTATCATGAATTAAAGTTTTGATGATTTTTTGCTCTGCATTTCTTGTGCATTTTCATTTTGATTTCAAATATTCCATATTTTGAAATACTTTTATTCTTTACGTCCAGTCACATGGACCCATATTTTCTTTGTGGTTTATCATGTTCGGAATTTTTACTCAAAGACTTTAAGTATTCGACATGGATAAAAGAGGGCCCTTTTATATTATTCGGCGCTATGAAGAGGATGTATCCTTTTTATTGGGACAATACATGAATGATTGCTTAGGATGAATTTGCTCCGGTTGCATTCATAAAAATAAGTCACTTGTTGGAGTAATCTTTGACTATTCCTTGTTCATCGTTTTATCCTCCATCTTGTATATATATGTGTAGTTCTCCCATGGTCTGATTTTGAAATTTGTAAACTTAGGCACTGGTCTGGCCTTGCACTTGTCCTGACCTGGTTAGTGAATTCCCAATTTCAAAGTATTTTGATCTTCCATCAGTCGTATTCCTAAAAAGGAAATAAAGGGGGACAAGAAGCATTTTAGATGAAGACAACATCTTAGACTCTTTTGATAAGATATTTTCTAGCCTTGACCCGGAATGTTCGTGGTTCTGAATAGTCACTGAGGGTCAGTGTAATCATCATTAAGTTTGGGTTAGCTATGCCTGTCATCTAAAAATATTAGTACAAATATATAAACAATTATAAAAAATGACCAAAGGGGATTACCAATCCGTGGCAAGTCCTTCATAAATAGTAGCGCTTCAAATGTGTGATGTTCCAATTAGTCGGGAGCTGCTTTTTGTCCATGGCCTCTAATTCATAAGCTTCTTTACGACATGTCCCATGGATTTGTTACGAGCCTTCCTAGTTGGGACCAAGCTTTTCAGTGTTGAGCTATTGTGTTGTGAGAAATACCTTACGGAGGGCGTGATCCCCTACCTTAAAATGTCAAAAATTAGCTCTGCGGTTATAATATCTTTCGATTCTTTGTTTCTATGCAGCCACTCGAATTAGAGTCATCTCCCGACATCCTTCCACTAGATCTAAACTTAGTGTTTATTCCTCTTTGTTGGGTTTCTCGGTGTCATGTGCAAACCTTAGGCTCAATTTCCCTAATTTAATCGGGATTGAAGCTTCCTACACATAGACGAGTGAGAAGGGGTTTTCTCCCGTACTTATTTTCGACGTCGTCCGTTATGCCCAAAAAACTCCGGGTAGCTCCTCCGGTAATCTTCCTTTGGCATTTTCTAGACATTTCTTTAAGTTGCTTAGCATGAATTTGTTTGATGATTTTGCTTGGTCGTTCGCTCTAGGATGGTATCAAGATAAAGTTATCCTCTTGATTCCGATGAATTTGTTTGATGCTTAGCATGAATTAGTTTTCCACCCAACTAAGAACTCGCTCACCTTGATTCCGATGAATTGTGGCCCATTGTCACAAACTCTCTCTTTAGGTTCCCTGTACTGGCATATTATATTCCTCCATATGAAGTCTATTGCTTCATTTTATCAGAATTTTGAGAATGTTTTTGCTTCAACCCACTTAGTTAAATAATCGGTTAAAACTAGTAAAAGCTTTACCTGGCTCGGAGCTTGAGAAAGCGGTCATGTTCTGTCCATCCCCAATTTCATAAAATGTCCAAGGGGAAAGGATGGAATGTAATGACTCTACTGCTTGGTGTAGTTGATATGTGAAGCGTTGGCACTTATCACACTTTAACAAATGCTTTTGTGTCTTCTTCCATTCGAAGCCAAGTAGTAACTAGCTCTAATGAGCTTCAGGACGAAAGACCTATCTCCAGAATGGTTTCAACAATTCCATTCATGGACTTATATCATGACGTACTTTGTTTGTTTGAGTCTGAGGCACTTAGCTAAAGGGTAACTATACATCCTTCGGTATAGTTCCCCTTCAAAGAGGCAATACCGGGTTGCGCCTACCTTTTTAGCTGGCGTGATACTTTTCGGTATTTGGGCAGCGTATGGTTTAGCAAGTAGTTCATAAATTTGTTACTCTAGTCCCAAATTATATTGGCTATATTTACCTCATTCCTTCTTTGGTAGATGGCAAAATGGAATGGATAAACCACTGAATTGCTTCCTGAATAATCTATCTCTACTGCTGATCCGAGATTTGCTAGTGCGTTTACTTCGGCATTCTTGTCCCCTGGTATCTGAACGGATATCCATTTCTGAAACTGATCCACGAGCATTGAAATTTTTTAAGTTATTGTTATATCCGGGTCTCGTGCCATCTACGTTCCTTATATATTTGATTGATTATCATTAGGAGTCGCTTCTTAACTTGAGGTGTCCTGCACCGAGTCTCCCGGCTAACTCAAGACTTACAACTACAACCTTACATTTAGCGTCATTGTTAGTTATATGATGACACTTTATAAACTACCTTACCTTCTCTCTTGATGGAACAATGAGTACTATTCCAAGGCCGGACCCTCTAATGTTAGAAGACCCATCGGTAAAGAGAGTCTAGATTCTTTGAGCAATTTTGGAGGCAATAATAACTTCTTTTTTGGCCTTCGGAATGATATTTCTACTGAAATCGGCCACAAAGTCAGCTAACACCTGAGACTTGATGGCAGTACAAGGTTCGTATGATATATCATATTCACTAAATTCTACCGCCCACTTGGCTAGTCAACTTGAGAGCTCCGGTTTGTGGAGGATGCTCCATGATGGGAATGTCGTTACCACCAAGATCGGTTGGCACTAAAAATACTGTCTTAGTTTCCGGGTAGCCACTACTAAAGCTAAGGACAATTTTTCTAAGTGGGAATATCTTATTTTCGAATCTAATAATGATTTACTAACATAATATATAGGGAATTGCATACCTTTATCCCCTCGGACTAATGTCGCACTTACTGAGACCTTTGAAACCTCTAGGTAGACCAACAAATGTTATCCTTATTGCGGCTTTGCGAATAAATGAGGCTTTTACAAGTCTCAGAGCGCCAGCTGATAATCCAGAATCCAGTCGAAATCCTTTCTCTTTTTCAACACCGAAAAGAACTTGTAACTCTTTTATGATGACCTTGAAATAGATCTCCCTAGAGCTATTATGCGACATGTTAACCGTTGCAATTCTTTTTTATTCGTCAAGATCATTGGTATTCTATCAATGCTTTGAGTTGATCCAAAATAACTTAAATTCCTCTGTTAGAAACAAGAAATCCTAAGAATTTCCTAGAGGCTAATCTGAATGCCCATTTTCTCGAGTTTAATTTCATATTGCATTATGGAAGGGTTGCAAATATTTCCTTAGGTGGCTTAAGTGATATGCTTCCTGAATCAATTTTACTAGTATGTCATTAATATAAACTTTTAAGTTTTCCAATGTAATCCATGAACATTTGAGTCATTAAATGCTGATACATAGCCCCTGCATTCTTCAATCCGAATGACATCACATTATAATAATAAATCCCCTTTTTGTGATAAATTAGTTTTTCTCTTGATCTTACAGATCTATTCTTATTTGGTAATATCTGTAATACGTAGACAAAAAGCTTAACAATTCATGACCGATCATTACTGTTACACCCCATGTTTTCGTACGTGAAAGTACGCCATAAATAAATAAATGGAAGCTCGGGAATGAGATTATCTTGAGGTTACACGCATTTATGCTATTTATAACGAGCGATAAGTAAGTGCCGTGAAGGATAAAGGATAAACGAATCGAAAAAAATGAATTTCGTCGAACTTTGGTATTTTGAGATAAATTACGGCCCGAGCTGAAATATCCGGTATTTATGGACTAATGCCATACAAGGTACCACATGACCATGATAGTAAGGTGTATAAGGTGTGTTAAAAGTGAGTAGTATTTTAAGTAATTTGAGATAATTTTTAATTATATAGATAATCGGATAATTATTAATTTTAGTGGGAGATTAGTGATTAAATTAAAGAGTTGGATAAAGTTAGATCCTCCCCACGTGGCAGCAAGCCACCCCCAAGAATTGTGACTCTTTAAGTCATTTGATTATGTGGCAAACATTAAGATGTCGGAGTTGTAAAGAAAGTTAGCTGCAGTGCCATTAAAATTATAAAGAACATCCGTATTTGTTTGGATTGCCACAACTTTATGAAGTTATCATCAAAGCTAATAGAAAAGGAAATTATTGTGAGAGATTCAAACCGTTTCCACCATTTTAAGAATGGGGCGTGCTCTTGCAATGATTACTGGTAGACTCTATATACCATGGTTATAGATCATTATTCTTCTATCAAATACAACAAGCATGGTAAGGCTAGAAGTTAATCACATATCCTTTTAATAAAGGAGGGCTATTTTAAGTCTTAAGAACATGAAAGTCACATATTCATTCTTAAGAATATGAGAGTCATATATCAGAATGTGAGATTGGGCAATTATAATGGAGTACGGTATAATCTTTATCAAAAATATCATACGGATGTTTTCCTACTCCGATCTTGCCGTTACGTGTTGTCACAATTGACGTGTGTTAGAGGGATTATCAAGAGAATCGACTCAGATATGTTAAGACTATCCCTTCTTTATTTTTGGCATGATCTATACGACACGAACGAAACGAGCAAATGCACAACTTCCATAAAGGACTCTATTCATAGAAATACTAGGGGTGTCTTTATTCTTGATTTTCCATGTGAATTATTATTATATCTTCTATTCACGGGTCTTAGAAAAATACGTATTTGATAAAGTTTATCTAACATGTATATTATTTTTATGACATTCCGAGAAATCATATTAACGTATTTCTTATGCATTTCATGCATTTATACAAGTACATTGACCCATGACTAGATGGCATTATATACGCATATATATATATATATGGGATATGGAAAAAAGGTTATGACGTTATATACACACCACCACCTGATCAGCTGGTATACGTTGATGATTTGCCCACAGTGGCCAAAATGATATGATGGGATGCCCTCAGAGGCTTGATGATATTATGAACGCATATACCTATGCATGGTATGACATTTTTACGCATATCCATGACATTATAAAAAATGAAATAATTTACAGAGCTATGCAGACGTATATGTCGAGTCTTTTACTCCATGTTTCTCTCATGTCTATTATTTACTGATTTTCATTCCTTACATACTCGGTACATTATTTGTACTGATGTCCCTTTTGCCTGGGGACGCTGCAGTTCATGCCCGCAGGTCTCGATAGACAGGTCGAGAGTCCTCAAAGTAGGCGATCAGCTCAGCGGGAGATGTTGGTGCACTCCATTTATTCCGGAGTTGCTTATGTGGTCAGTATGATTAGGACATGTACTGATTAGTATGGCGGAGCCCTGTCCCGACCTTTATGACATTTATGTACTCTTAGAAGCTTGTAGACATATGTCGTGTACGTGAAAGATTATACGGCCTTGTCGGCCTATGTTTTGAGTTTATAAATGAATGATGTTGGCCTATTAGGCTTGTATGTCATGTGTATATGATAATGTAATAAGAAAGATACATTACGTTGGTACTCGGTTGAGTAAGGTACCGGTTGCCCGTCGCGGCCCATCGGGTTGGGTCGTGACAAAAGTGGTATCAGAGTAGTTCTGTCCTAGGGAGTCTACAAGCCTTGTCTAGTAGAGTCTTGTTTATGGGTATGTTGTGCACCACACTTATAAGCAGGAGGCTACATGACATTTAGGACTGTTACTCTTTCTTCTTACTCTAGATCATGTGGTAGAGCTCAGTTGTAAGAACTCAATTTTCTAAACTTTGTTTTATTCATAATATGATGATGTCTGCATCTAGGAAGGCGGTTGGTAAGAAATATAGTTATGGAAGAGTTGAGTTAGAGGAGCTCGATTTTTGCATCATGCTTATGATGGATAAATATGAGGTATTCAACAGATCATGTGTGTACTAAGACGTGTAAGCTTCTTGATAAGGATCCCTAAGGTAGGAATGTCTATCCACTTATACGGTAAAAAAGAATAATAGAATCGGAAGGTAGACACAAGTTTCAGCAAGTAAAATAAGCAAGGTGAAGAAGGGTGGGAGGTACCCAGTTAATGAAGATTAACAGTATTTACAATTCAAGCAGAGAAATATGAGCATTTTTGAGTTACCTTCAACAATAACAGAAGTATGTACAATTGGCTATACCTATCTCATTTATGCCCTACAAGGCCTAACATAAGTAGTATAAGAGAAGGCAGGATATCAGGATCTAACTGGGGTTAGGGTAACCCAAAATGGTAAATGGATTGTTAGCGTTAGCTGACATTTCCGAAGGATATTACAGAGGTGATAATAGATCTCCTTGTGAGACACCCAGAGGGTGCACTCTAAAATAGTACAACTAGATATGAATACTATAAAGATAGGCACTGGAAGCCAAGGAATAAATATTATCTTAGTGTAGCTCCCATCCCTAATGGAGAAAGAATGTTAGGCAACCCAAAGAGCCAGTAGATGGAGCAAGGGGAGATAAAAGCAAAAGAATGTCTTGTTCGAGTTTTCAGAATAAAGTGATAGACATAAATGTTAGCGAGAAACAAGAAGAGAGTTAATGAAGCATTATGAGTAAGATGTGATACATGGCTGACAACGGTAGATCAAAAAGATGACAGTATTACAGAGTCTATAGTCAAGTGAAGGAAAAGACGAGAGGTGACAGGCCTTGAGACAACAAAAGAGTATAGGCCATAAAGTCATATCCTCATTTAGAGAAGTAAGTTTGTGACTCCAACGCGACTACCAGAAGCAAAAGTTGGACCCCAGAGTAATAGAAATTAGTATGAACTGGTGAATAAGATAAAATAAATATGAATTAGGGATTGAGTGATTTGATAATGGTCGGCATCATGAGAATTTTAGATTGCGCTCCCGTGATAATAGAATGGACAACAGAAGAAGATTCATGTGCCAGTTACACTAAGTGTCACCCTCGCGACGAAGGAATTTCGTTATCCTTGGTACAGAAGGATTACCGCGAGGCGAATAAAGATCATCGATGATGTGGAAGGACGCCAAAGATGAAGGGGTAAAACATCTATACATAGATGATCGTAGCACTAAATCTTAAGTACTCCCCGAAAGGGGAGGGGGATATGGAGTGATGTGGCATTAAGTCAGAATTAAGTGGTTTTAATAACTATGGAATGATAAAGGAAGAATGCGATAAACATGAGAAATGAATGAGATTACATTTATCCGAATCCTACAGTTATTCTACGATTCCAGAACATTATGCAAGCACGACGTCAAGGAAAGGAAGTAAGGGTTCCTACCCGAGATATTATTGATAGATAAGGAACTAGTGCAAGATGTAAGTTAAGACAAAGGAAATAACCAAAGAAAGATTACGCGGAATATTGATATGAGAATGAGCCAACGAGTAGTTAGTAGTTGATTCAGGAAGACCCTAGTTATGGTTAAACAAGAGGACACTGACAAATCAACAGATTGTGCAAGACGAACATGGTGAACCCCAACATGGGGAATTCAGTCTCGCAGATATGACATCGTAATCCTTGAGATATATTCAGATAGGAGATGGGGTAGTTAAAGGTAAATAAAAGAGAATGCCACTAGGAAGATAGTCAAAATATAAGTGCAGAAGCAAACCTACAAGCACAAGGGCGTGGAGTTCAGTAACTACGGATAATTATATGTGAGTACGAACATCAAATCCCATCGAGTATACAATGTAATAAGCTCGTAGCCTTGCAAGAATCAGAGGGTCCTCCCAAAGTACTACAATGAAAGACTAGTTGAGGAAATAAGGACGAAGGCTTCAACCTAAGCACAGTGACCTAAAGAGGAAATGGTCTTATAATAACAGTCTCACAGCAACATTGTATGCACTCCATAAGAAAAAGGCAATTATCGTGGCTAATGAGCGGGAAATGAAACCAAAAGTAATATTTGAAACCTTATGAATTGAACAAAATTCCGGCATACGTGGGAACTAAGATGAGCTAAGTATGCACGCAACAAGGGGGCAGAAAGACTAGGAAACTTAATTGCTTACGTTTAAAGAAAGCTGAGATGGATCGAAAGGAATTATTCGATTAGTGATCCAGATTTAGTTACGTCATGAACGCACTTATGATTTCAGAATATTATACATGCAACATATATACTGACATTTATACAGTTGTAGAAGACTCTGGTATAAGTTAAAAGAAAAAATTGAGTCCAGGTCATGGACAAGGCATTGAATTGTTAGATGATGGTATCACGGATATTCCATAGCGTCTATGAAAGGTTAAAGTAATAACTCATACCATGAGCCGCAGATCAGAAGATAGCTTAAGCCTACATAAAGGTTAATCAGAGGGAAGAGAAGACTAAAGAGTTACATCAACAAAGTAAATCAGGAGTCTGATTATTGGACCCAGAAAATTATAGAAATCGTGATTGAGGACAGTGTAGAATCACCCTTAATATCAGAGGTACAAGAGAGATAGTATAACAACTGTATTCCATAACGGCTCTACGAGAAAATAATTAGAAAAGTACCAGCCTCATAAGAAGTAAGTACGAAGCTCCCACCGGATTGTGTATGCACCAGAGGTACAAGTATTATAATAGATCTTCAAGTTATGGACGTGAATTATACATATGTGGAAGGGAGGTCATGAAAGAGATAGAAGATACAATGCGAGATTTTAAGGTAAGTAAGGTAAAGGTGAACAACGTACAAGATACTCAAAGGCAGAAGATCGTGAATAGTCCATGCTTCGGATAGAAGGATAGAAGCACTGGGATTCAATATCCAGGAATGATAGCAGCGTCGTCAGTGGCATACCTTCCACCCTATGGTTTCTAAGTACCGAGAGATCTAGTCAAGAGAATAAAGAAGAGTTAGACACGATGTAATATCTCGCTTGATGTTCCAGAATAACATAAGCAAATCTATGGTGCAAGCAAGTTGAAGGAATGTTGCGAATAATATAAATAGATATGTATAGGTCGCAAGCTAAACTATAGTAAAGCGACAAAGTTTTATGACAGGAATAAGAATGAGAAAGGGCGAGTGAGAAGGTGACGAGAATGGATAAGTCCTCGGGATTAAACCATGAAAACAAGAGAGATAATGGTTTCTCTAAATTATAGAAAGTTCAGTACATCCTGAATGAACTCAAAGGAGTCTAGGACTAATAATATCTAGAAAAAAATGGAATGTTGCCCTGGAAGTGGAATGAGGGTGTGATTATGATAGATAAAGGATGACGTTTAGGCCTTCGACTAAGTAATGATTTGAAGAGGATTTCATGGATTGTACGGAATTTTAAGGTGAATCACATTGGGATGCTATAAAATACGATTATTGAAGTACATTATCCCCCCTAAGTGGATCAGGAAAATCACTTAAAGTATTCCTCGATGCAGCATAAGCCCTAGTGGCAATGTATTACGTAATAAGTTTCAAGTTATTGATGGAATATTGTAGATCAACATTGAGGTGAATCGACAATGGATGGGTAAAAGATACAAAGTACGAGATGAGATTAGACCATCATTCTTAAGATGGACAGTAATGAAGAAGCATTAAAAGACTTAGCTTTATGCATATAGGATAAGCAACAAGAGTTACTTGGAGTTTGGTCGCAGACCTCAGTAAAAATAAATCGAAGTAAGAATTACGGTATAGTATGGCCTACTTAGATGTAGTAAAGCTAATGACGCCCAGAGGGACAACTTGACATAATTTTGTATATGTTCACAAAGTGAGGCCTAGAGATTGGCTAAGAGCTAGAGGAAAGAGGAGAGAAGCGTCGCATATGAGCACATACAAAGTTAGAGTCGTACAGGCTGCATGATAGAAGGTAGCAACGGTTACGAGATTAGAAGGATTCCGACTGCAAGTCGTGGTATGAGAAAGAGGCTTAAAAGGGGGAAATGCCCTGGCCATTGGATTTATTCAAAGAACAGTTGTCTAAATGGAAAGGAGAATAAAAAGTATTCGCAAGAGCTATGGGTTATGAGAATGATAAGTACATCAGTCAACATTCGAGGATGAATGTTCCAAAAGGGGGGAATAATGTTACACCCCATATTTTCGTACGTGAAAGTACGCCATAAATAAATTAATGGAAGCTCGGGAATGAGATTATCTTAAGGTTACACGCATTTATGCTATTTATAATGAGCGATAAGTAAGTGCCGTGAAGGATAAAGGGTAAACGAATCGAACAAAATAAATTTCGTCGAAGTTTGGCATTTTGGGATAAAATACGGCCCGAGCTAAAATACCCGGTATTTATGGACTAGTGCCATACAAGGTACTACATGACCATGATAGTAAAGGTGTACAAGGTGTGTTAAAAGTGAGTAGTGTTTTAAGTAATTTGAGATAATTCTTAATTATGTGAATAATCAAGAAATTATTAATTTTAGTGGGAGATTAACAATTAAATTAAAGAGTTGGATAAAGTTAGACCCTCCCCACGTGGCAGCAAGCCACCCCAAGAATTGTGACTCTTTAAGTCATTAGATTATGTGGCAAACATTGAGAGGTGGGAGTTGGCAAAGAACGTTAGCTGCAGTGCCATTAAAATTATAAAGAACATCCGTATTTATTTGGATTGCCACAACTTTATGAAGTTATCATCAAAGCTAATAGAAAAGGAAATTATTGTACGAGATTCAAACCATTTCCACCATTTTAAGAATAGAGCGTGCTCTTGCAATGATTACTGGTAGACTCTATATACCATGGTTATAGATCATTATTCTTCTATCAAATACAACATGCATGGTAAGGCTAGAAGTTAGTCACATATCCTTTTAATAAAGGAGGGCCATTTTAAGTCTTAAGAACATGGAAGTCACATATTCATTCTTAAGAATATGAGAGTCATATATCAGAATGTGAGATTGGGCAATTATAATGGAGTACGGTAAAATCTTTCTCAAGAATATCATACGGATTTTTTTCTACTCCGATCTTGCCGTTACGTGTTGTCACAATTGACCTGTGCTAGAGGGATTGTCAAGAGAATCGACTCAGGTATGTTAAGGCTATCCCTTCTTTATTTTTGGCATTATCTATACGATACGAATGAAACGAGCAAATGCACAATTTTCATAAATAACTCTATTCATAGAAATACTAGAGGTGTCTATATTCTTGTTTTTCACATGTGAATTATTATTATATCTTCTGTTCATGGGTATCAGAAAAATACGTATTTGATAAAGTTTATCCGACATGCATATTAGTTTTATAACATTCCGAAAAATCTTATTAACGTATTTCTTATGCATTTCATGCATTTATATATCCCATGACCAGATGGCGTTATATACGTATATATTTATGTATATAGGATATGGAAAAAAGGTTACGGCGTTATATACGCACCAACACCTGATCAGCTGGTATACGTTAATGATTTGCCCACAGTGGCCGAAATGATATGATGGGATGCCCTCAGAGGCTTGATGATATTATGAACGCATATACCTATGCATGGTATGACATTTATACGCATATGCATGACATTATAAAAATAAAATGATGCATAGAGCTATGCAGACGTACATGTCGAGTTTTTTACTCCATGTTTCTATCATGTCTATTATTTACTAATTTTCATTCCTTACATACTTGGTATATTATTTGTACTGACGTCCCTTTTCCCTGGGGACGCTGTGTTTCATGCCTGCAGGTCTCGATAGACAGGTCGAGAATCCTCCAAATAGGCGATCAGCCCAGCGGGAGATGTTGGTGCACTCCATTTGTTTCGAAGTTGCTTATGTGGTCAGTATGGTTAGGACATGTACTGATTAGTATGGCGGGGCCCTGTCCCGATCTTTATGATATTTATGTACTCTTAGAGGCTTGTAGACATATGTCGTGTATGTGAAAGATTGTACGGCCTTGTCGGCCTATGTTTTGAGTTTATAAATGATGATGTTGGCCTATTAGGCCCGTATGTCTTGTGTATATGATAATGTAATAAGAAAGATACATTACGTTGATACTCGGTTGAGTAAGGTACCAGGTGCCCGTCGTGACCCATCGGGTTGGGTCGTGATAATTACGTTTATTAGTTTATCAACATATGGCAACGGGGAAGAGTCTCCAGGGTATGCTTTGTTCAAGTTAGTGTATTCGATACATACCCTCTATTTTCCATTCTTCTTTAGTACTATGACCATATTGGCTAACCGATCTGGATACTTAACTTCCCCAATTGATCCTATTTTCAGAAGCTTGGAGACCTCCTTTTTGATATTTTAGAGAGGTTCACATTTTCTCTTCTTCTGCTTGACTGGAGGATACTGCGGGTCTATGTTAAGCTTATGAGTTATCATCTTGGGTGAGATACCTGCCATATCAATATGGGACCAAGCAAAACAATTTGCATTAGCCCATAAGAATTTTGTTAGCTTGCCTTTGAGTTAAGGTCAAGGCCCAAACCAATGTAAGCCTTTCTGTCTGAGAAATCGATTAAGATAATGATCTCTTTTAACTCTTATATAGTAGATTTGGTAGCATTCGTCTCCTCCAATTCTATTGTATCAGGAATATCAATGTCTGGGTGCTCAACTATGCTTGTGCTTTCTTTAGCTGTGGGGTTTGTGGCTTTGTGCAATCCTTGCTACTTTGATTTCTATTCGGACCCATCTTTAGTTTGTATGTTTGCCACAACTATTGAATTACATTTTATGGCTTCTCTTTATCCTCCTCAAATTTCTCAGATTCCCCACTTAGTTGGGAATTTGATGACTTGGTATAGAGTGGATGGCACAACATCTATGTTGTGAATTGTAACGTTCCGACCGGTTGTTTTGAGCTTTAGTATTTTGTTCAGTTGTTTGGGGTCTTGAGTGGATTCATATTGTGTATTATGACTTGCGGGCATGGTCAGTTTTGGTTTTCGAGTGATTCAGGATTGATTTGGAAGAATGATTCTCATTTTAAAAGATTAAGTTGGAAATGTTAGCCAATATTTGACTTTTGTGAAAATGACCTTGGAACGGAGTTTTGATGGCTCTTGTAGGTTCGTATTTTGATTTTGGACTTGGGCGTATTTCTAGAATTGAATTTGGAGGTTCCTAGGTTGATTTGACTTGTTTTGCCAAAGGTTGGGACATGGAATTGCTCCATTTTGTTATATAAAACTTTTCTGCAAAGTTTGGCGTCATTCCAAATTGATTTGATAGGAATCAGACGCGTGGTTGTGTTTCTAGAAGTAGTTGAGTTTCATTATAAATTTCATGTATTTTGAGGTCCGATTTATGGTTTTGGATGTTATTTTGGTATTTTGGTCATGCGAACGAGTTCGTATTATGTTTCTAGTCTTGTGTGGATATTTGGTGTGGAACCCCGAGGGCTCGGGTGGGTTTTGGACGTGTTTAGGATTGTTTTGGCCATGTTTATGGTTGCTGGTGCTTGGAGGATGTTGCAGGTCTCGCAAATGCGAGACACTGTTTGCATTTGCGAGGTGGGCTGGGGGATGACTTTTATCGCATTTGCGATCACATGATCGCTTTTGCGAAGGGCCTGACTTCGCAAATGCGAAGTCAGGGTCACATTTGCGACTTTCCCTGCGTTCATTAGCCGTTGCATTTGCGAAGAATTGTACGCATTTGCCAAGGTTCGCATTTGCGAACCCTGGGTCGCATTTGCAACTTCTGCACCTGAACAAAAGGGCTGAAAATGGGACTTAGCTTCATTTTATCATATTCTAGAACCCTAGACTCGGTAGGAGGCAATTTTGAGGAGCGATTTTCCCATACAACTTTTGGGTAAGTGATTTTGATCAATTTTCAATTATATTACATAATTATGTATGAGATTTAACATCTAAATCATGAGAATTGAAGGAAAATTTTGGGGATTTTTGTTTATGTTTTGAAAAATAAAAATTTGAGATTTGAGAGTCGAAATGGACTCTGATTTAAAAACAAAACACATATATGGACTTGTAGGGTTATGGGTAGTCGAGATCTACCCTTAGACCCGGGTTTTGACCGGGCGAGCCCGAGGTTGACTTTTGTTGACTTTTGGAGAATTGTGTAAAGATCTTAACTTTATATATTGGAATTTGTTTCCCTGGCATCGTTTGATGTTATTAAGTTAATTTTTGTTACATTTGATCCGAGCGTAGGCGAATTTCAGAGGAAAAGTATTTTAGAGTATTGATTGAAGGCTTTTGAGGTAAGTATCTTGCCTAACTTTGTGCGGGGGAACCACCCTGTAGGATTTGGTTTGATTGCACTATTTGAATTAGGTGAAAGATGTGTACACGAGGTGACGAGAGTGTACACGGCCTTATATGTTGAAATTGACTAGTTTAGACTCTTAGGTTTTTTATATGCATTTAATCGACGTTGTCATATCATGTTATATCTTCCATTTTCAAGTTTACTCTTATATGCTTTAATTGAATTTGTTACCTCTTTTATTGTCATGTACTCTCTTTATTGTTGAGTTATTCTTATTTGAAGTTTTCACTACATGTTATCTGTTTCATTGTTGAGCTTATTCTTGCTTTTCATTGTGTTATTTTAATTCTTGTATTGATTTACTTTCCGTACTCTTGTATTATTGTTGTTGTTCTTGAACTCAGTGTTGTTGAGTCGTGGGCTATGTATTGTTGTGGTATTGGTATCATTGTTATGGAAATGTTGTGGCATATGGGCACGTGTAGTGCGAGTTGTTATGTTGTGGTTGTGTTCTTGGCACATGCGGTCCTGTTGAGAGGATTGTCAGGGTGTTCTGCATGAGATTCTGTCTTGCTATTGTTATGATTGAAATTGCACATGCAACGAGACAAGGGGGCTATATACATATGTTGGGTTTGCGCATATGGCGAGACAAAGTGGGATAATTATTGATGCGTGTGTGGTGAGACAAGACGAGCATTTACCTTATTGTTGTGCACGCGGCGAGATAAGGGAGGCTATGTCAGGGATGATATGTGATGGCCTGGGGGCATATTATTGATGATTTTTGCGTGATGATGTGATGTTCTTTGTGTGTGTCATGCATATTACGTGACTTGTGGTGTTTTTTCCAATATGCTACTCGATGTCTCCGATATTACTTGTTGACTTGGACTGTGATAGTACAATTACACATGCATACACCGTAAAATATCATTTATACCAGTTTAGGAGTATGAAACTTGATATGCTATGATCATGTACATGTATTCTTGTATATCCGCTTTCTCTGCGATATGGTTCGATTGATAGCATGTGACAACGCCGGGCGGATTGTGATATTGACTTGTGACCACACCAGACGGATTGGGATAGTGAACCTATGATCATGCCGCATGGATTGCGATATTAGCACGTGAGTGGTCAGTGCGGTTGTGTTTGATAAACATAGGCACGAGGTGCTATATGTATATGCTTCATGGTATGGGACTCGTGATATGTGATTATGAGGTGTGAAACCTCGGGGTGGTTCTTGTGTAAACCTTGTGATAGAATGGTAAGAGTATTTGGTTGTCATTTGTTTTCCTTAATTGACTTCACTAGTACTTTAATGGTGTTCTAATTACTTGCTGTGTTATCACCTGTTTACTCCTTGTTGCTATTTGTTGATTTTTCTTTTCATTGCTAGCCTTATAATGTTATTCTTTCCATGTTTAGCCTTACATTATTATTTGTTCCTGTGTTCCAGGTTATTATGTCTAGTAGGTGTCTTGACTTGAACCTAGTCACTACTCCACCGAGGTTAATCTTGATACTTACTGGGTACTGTTGTGGTGTACTCATGCTATTTTTTTGTACATTTTTGTGTAGATTGAGGTACCTAGGAGTGTGCCAGTTTTTAGCTAGCTGTTGGAGATTTTCTACGGAGACTTCAAGGTATACCTATCATTACGCTCGCATGCCTCGGAGTCACCTTATGAAGCTTTTGGGTCGTGACATGAATCCGCAGTCTTCCTAGGATGATGTTGTAGGCTATGACCTAGAATGGAGTTTTCTTGGATGCCCATTCTGTAAAAGTAATTAGAATGATCTCACCTTGGGTTTTCTCATTGGAGTTGTTGAATTCGGAGAGAAAACTTGATTCCAAAATGACTTGATCTGCCTGTTGCATCTCTTCAACGACCCGTAACTGGATGACATTCGTCGAGCTTCCTGTATCAATTAAAGCTCATTTAACGTCAGTACCAGAGACTCATAGTGTATTACCAGTGTATTATTGTGTGCCATTATTAGTCCATTTGCATCTTCATCATCGAAAGTGATGCTTTTCCCTACCAGTGTCTCCCGGCTACGCTTCTCATGTCTAACCGAAATCGTGTCGAATTTCCTTGCCATTATGAATGTAACTCCATTGACTTCTTCACCTCCGAAGAAAACATTGACTGTCCGCTTAGGTGACCGGGCTCAGGGAGGCCTTTCTATACTTCGATTTTCATGTAGGATTGCTTTCCCTTCTCGCTAAACAACTCCGTGAGATATCCTTTCTTCAGAATGTATTCTACCTCAATTTGTAGAATTCTGCAATCTGCAGTCTTATGCCTATAATCATTATGGAATTCACACCAAAATTCTTGGTTTCTCTTACTAGGATCGAACCTTATTTATTTAGGCCATCTCACTTTGTCGCCCATATCCTCAAGCGGGTCCAGAGTAGGGTTCATAATGGTTCCTCGGGCTTTTGCGGTCGGGCTCCACTCGCCTGGATGAGCTTTTTAGGTGTTCCATATGCCTACTGTTTTCCCTATATTCGATACTTGCCCGAAGCATAGTGTCTTCCTCAATTAAAAGCTTGGTATTGTACATGTTGTTCACATCATTCCATATCGTCAGGGGAAATCCTTGGATACTTTCCTTTAGTCTTGTCGTGGCTTACGAACTTCTCTCATCCAAGTTCTTTGCAAAGGACATCGTGGAACAATTGTCTATTATGGAGGGTAGTAGCATCATTTCCCTTTGGAACCGGTACATAAACTCTATGAGCAATTTCGTATTTTTTTGTTGGATTTTAAGAAAATCTTCCATCCGCTTCTCCACCTTCTAAGCTCCAGAGTGTGCTTTGACAAAAGCATCTGCAATGTGAGCAAACGAGTCAATAAGATTTTTGGATAAAAGAAAATACCAGGTCAACGCCTCTTTTTAAGTGTCTCTTCGAATTTCTTCACGAGCACTGATTTGATCTTGGGCTTTGTCAAATAATTTCCTTTGACTCCGGTTGAAGGCTATAACATGATCTCTAGAATCTGTCGTTACATCATACTTCAGTATATCTAACATTTTGAACTTCTTTCGTATAGGTAGCGGTGTTGCATTTGGTTTCCACGGTTGCTAGGAGTACTTGTCAATATTGATCCCTTTGATAATAAGGGAAATGCATAGGATCTAATTGGTTCACTTGTTCTGCTCCTTAATTTTTTTCAACAGAGTTTCCTGTTAGAGTTAAGATATAATTTTACAAATCCGTATTACATGTGGTTCCCGAACTGCCTGCTCTCAGTTTCTATAGGAAGCCTTCTAGTTCTGGAGTTTTCGAGGATAGAGTTCGGGATTACAGCAATCGGCTCTAGACATGGTGAAGGGACAGTAGGGAGTTACAGCGTTTGCATTTCTAGTTAGGGCCAGTAACACCTCTTCGAACGGACTATTCCAAGCCTGCTATTGTGTTATGAAATTCTCCATGATTTTTTCCAATCCATGCTGGTCCGCCTCTGCTAGTAGATCTTTTGGGAGAAGCCTCCTGGATAGGTATGATGAAGCTCCAACGCTCTACTTATCTGGAACGCCTCCTAATGGCAATGCTTGATTTACTTGTCATTGTGGGTTGATTGGCTGATTATAGTTAGGTCCAGACATAGAGTTCCTTCAATCAACACCAAGTAAGTGAGGTCAAAAGAGAATTAAGAAAACTAAGAAAAAGACAACTATGCTTTGAATTGAACGCATAATTATTTGGGTTCACGGTGGACACCAAACTGTTTAACCTAAAGTCAGTTGAAAGGCTAAACAAGTTAAATTTGTAAAGTTAAGCCTCAAGCTGTAAGTTGATAATTGTTAATATGAAACAAGAAAAAGATGATGGTAACAACAAGATGAACAGAAATTGAATTAAAATAAAAGTGAGGATAGCCATGATCTCTTATTGAGTAATCTTCAAGGCTAAACAAAAGTTGACTGAAGCTTTGTATAGTAATTGTATATTCTCGGTGATTATGCGTAAAAAGGAATTAAGCGATTTACAAGTATGAGGATAGGAATATTTTTACTACCGTATAAGTGTAACCGTCCTCCTAATATAATGGCTAGTCATTATTGGAAGTATGTGCGTCATCGTCAGTTATGGTGTCGTGAGGCGTGATAATCTGGTGCAGTTATGGGTGAACACCGCATATCTTGAAATTCAGTATCTCTGGAGTCAGCACCTGTCTGCGCCCCTGCAGGTTCCCGGGAATTGATTTTGAGATGTCTCTTCCTGTTTAACCGAAAAATGGATAGAGTTAAATTTATACGTAGTTATAAGGGTATGTGGTATAACTCGACACAAATCATAAGAATAAATAGAAATATCGAGTGGTGACTGTAGAGAATGAAAAATAAACAAGGATGGAAAGAAGATGATTTAAGGATTGAGCAAGATGAGTCAATCTATGAAGCTAAAAAAGGATAATTCTTCAATATGAGAGTACATGATATTTGAGTTACAATATAAGCAAAACTTGATCTCTACAGAAATAATAACCAATCCCTTTATAGTGAAGGGATCCTATTTTAGATACAATTAAAAATACATAGTAGGAGACCCATGATAAATCAGCATTTCCATAATTCTTGCCAAGATTCTCTCTCCTAGTGCGGTTGCAATGGCTCTTGTCTATGAGCTCGATATTATCTCGAGCTCGATATCGACTCAAGCTCTCGATCTTGACTTGAGCTCGATTCTGATTCAGAGCCTTGTATTGATTCGGGGACAGTGTTGGTCGGTCTCTGCCTCGTAAGATCGATAACTTCATCATAGTTCGATTTGGATTCGAGCTCGATAATGATATCGAGCTCGACATTGATCGGTCCCTAAGGCTCGAAGCTTGATGACTTGACTTCGGACCTCAACCTAATCTTCGATCCAATGCATTACCATTTCGACCAGTTCGTACGAAGGATTAACCGGTTTTTACCATATACAGATAGTTCCCTCGTTTCTTGGGAAGGATGTAGCGAGAAACGACATGATTTTTCAACGGTACGATTAGATATATACTGATATTTGCATCGAGTCCGATCATGACGTGTGTGATAGCTGTCCCATCGGTTCAGCTTACCTAGGCAGTTAATGCGTGTCAGACGATGGTCGGCCATTACCGAGATTGAACTTCCATTACTCTACCTATAAATAACCCCCTTTTTCACTTTTAATCACTTTTACATCTCCAAACTCTAAATTGTCTAACTTCTTTCTCACACCTTTTGAATTCATTCACAAATCTATGATTCTTCTCTGCAAAATCCTTTTTCAAAAACACCAAATCTTTGTCACCTCCTATTCTCGATCTTTAAATCCAAAAATGGAGAAAACATCAAAAACCATTCCTCAGAAAGAGAAAGCTTCTTCTTCACAGCCTGCCGCCGACAAAACACCGGTAGAGCCACGGCATGAGGAGTGTGTTCCTGGGGTGTGTGTTCGTACCTCTGATTTTAAGGTCGATAAAGGCTCGTCGGTTCCCGGCCGATGTGAGCCAGTATCGAGGTATATGTGTTCGATAACCGAGAGGCACCTCAAACAACTAAAGAAAGATTGCAATTGGGAGAATAAAGAAATAGTAATCTCGTCTTCTGAATAAGATATCACCACTTAGGTGAAAGGGTTTTTAAGTGTGTACACTTACCCTTTCACGTTAGGTCCCCTCGACCCCGTTATTATAGATTTCTGTCGTCAATACCAAATAACCCTAGGCCAGATCCATCCTTCGTTTTGGCGGATCGTTATTTTGATCCTTTATTTCGTGAACAAAATCGAGGGGATCCCCTTCACCCTCGACTATCTCATCCGATTGTACTGCCCTTGCCTCTTTCGAGGAGGGTTAATAAAACTTCAGCGTCGGGCTAACAAGGTTCTATTCTCGAGCATAGACGAGGACAGGGATTGAGGCTGGATGGGCAAGTTCGTTCGAGTAAGGACTTTGGACCTGATTCTGACTGAAAAGATGCCTTTTCCCGAGCAGTGGAACATGAAGCGTAAGTGTAATTCTGCTATTATCTCCTATTTTGCCCTTTCATTTCTTTTCTCATTGATATCCTCTTTTGTGATGCAGTGGTTCCCTGGATGCCCGGTGTAGTGCCTGATCTCAAGAACTGGGTACGAGATCTAGCTTCGACCTCCAGATACGCCGAGCGCTCATGGCGTGATTTGTCAAAGGGCCGATAGGAGGCCAAAAATCATGGTAAGCCCCTTTCTTGTATTTTTTGTAGTTCGAACAAAATTCTTTCCATATACTTAAATAATTTTTCCTATATGTAGGTGTAGGAAAAGATGCGGTTTTGAGGCCCTCATCCATCGAGGAAGAGGCTTCGGCCTCTGTTCCAAAGCCGGTGAAGGATAATAAGAGAAAAAAGAGCCTCCGCTTCCGAAGATCCAAAACCGAAGATGAGGATGGCTCATAAGTTGAGGAAGAATACCATTCCTTTGACCGTAGAATCAAATCTGCATCTAAGGGATGAAGACGAAGAAGAATAAGAAGAAAACGACGGGTCCGTGCTGGTGGCTCGAATGAAGAAAATCACCGATGCCCCAAAGGCAACTAAATCGATGGTGATTTATAAAGCTCTGCCTCAGACTGAGGAGATATCGGAGGAAGGTTCAGGCAGAGTCCTCGAATCATCAGAGATTGAAGATGCTTCCCACCGAAGTCAACAAACGGTGGGTATATCAGTAGGGGCCGGTCCTGAAGCTCTCCAGATTAAGGAGAACGCCCCAAGATAGTCGCTTAGGGCAATAGTAATCGGAGACTCGCCCACTCTCCCTGCCTTTTCTGAAGGGGCAATTTGGGAAGTCAAGATTTAGGGGCCCTCGAGATGAACCGGTCTCATGAAGTGGAGGACCCCTTCTGCAATTTGTTTACTGGGGTCGAGGATGTTGCTGGCCCTAGTGATGTGTCGTGCCTTTTCTGTGAAGTGCAACAAGATCTAACTCCCTTTGTTGATACCACTTTCATGTTTGCTATTCTTTTCTAACTTCTTTTCTTCTTTCTTCGTAGGCCGCAACCGTTCATCGAGAAACGTGTTCTCGGTCTCACGGAGGAGAGGAACTCCTTTAAACTCATCTTCGGACAAAGGGAAGAAGAAATCAAGGACCTCCGTTCTGAATTGGCTAAGGCTCAACAAGACCAGATCGACCTGACCGAGCAAGTAATGGTAATCTTAAAAACCCATGGGTTCGATTCTAGAATAGTGGCTAATATTTTGATCTCACAGCTGCAACAGAAGCTCGAGGTTATTGGGAAGCTTCGTGAACAGGTCGATATGATAAAGGCAGAGGCCTTGGCATGGAAAGATGTCATGGACCGTTATGCCACAGAAAAAAAAACTACTCGAGCCCAATTATCATCGGCCGAAAACCAACTTCGAAGCATGAAGGAGAAAATCTCGGTTCAAGCAAGAAGAATAGAGGAGCTAGAGGCTCGGTTGGCCTCTGAACTTGCCAAGGACAAATCTGACGCTGAGATGGCAAAGGCCGATGCAGATGCATTTGTGGCCATTTATCAGACTGATGCTGAAGTAGCTCAGGTGTAAGCAAGAGAGGCAGCTGAGACCGCCAACACTCGAGCACATTGGGTTGCTGAACTTGCTAAATGCCAATCTCGGAGGGAGACCCTCGAGGAGATCCACACTCAAGGTTTCGATCTCTCCGAAGAGATAAAAAAGGCTAAGGAGCTCGAATCCGATGATGAAGCCTTGGCTTCTGATGATGACGATGATGGGATCAAGAGCGGGTCCGAGACCGGGGAGGATCCCAATGGAGAAGAGATCTCCCCCGGAGATAACCAAAAAACTTAGCCCTTAGTTTCCATTTCGGACATTGTAAACAATCCTGTAAACAATCTTGTATATATATATATAAATATCTTTTCTTTTCTCGACTTGTCTCTGTTTTATTTTCTGCCTTGTGAACATTTTGTTTCATTCATGCCTTATGAAGGTTTTCATAAGTCTTTAGGCAATTTGATCGAATTTGGACCTTGTAGCCTTTATAACTAAGTGAGTGCTTGCTCAAACTTGAAATAGGGTAGCCTGTAGGCTTTAGTGGTCGAGCGAGTGATTGGAACTCGAAGAAATGTAGCCCGTAGGCTTAGTAGTTGAGTGAATGAATCGAACTCGAAGTAATGTAGCCCGTAGGCTTAATGGTCGAGTTAGTTCTTGCTCGAACTCGAATTAAGAGTAGCCCGTAGGCTTAGTAGTCAAGTGAGTTCTTGCTCGAACTCGAAATAAAAGTAGCCTGTAGGCTTAGTAGTCGAGTAAGTGCTTGCTCGAACTCGAAATAAAAGTAGCCCGTAGGCTTAGTAGTCGAGTGAGTGCTTGCTCAAACTCGAAATAAAAGTAGCCCGTAGGCTTAGTAGTCGAGTGAGTGCTTGCTCAAACTCGAAATAAAAGTAGCCCGTAGGCTTAGTAGTCGAGTGAGTGCTTGCCCGAACTCGAAATAAAAGTAGCCAGTAGGCTTAATAGTAGTCGAGTGAGTGCTTGCTCGAACTCGAAATCAAAGTAGCCCGTAGGCTTAGTAGTCGAGTGAGTGCTTGCTCGAACTCGAAATAAAAGAAGCCCGTAGGCTTAGTAGTCATGTGAGTGATTGGAACTCGATGTAATGTAGCCCGTAGGCTTAATAGTCGAGTGAGTGCTTGCTCGAACTCGAAATAAAAGTAGCCCGTAGGCTTATTAGTCGAGTGAGTGCTTGCTCAAACTCGAAATAAAAGTAGCCCATAGGCTTAGTGGACGAGTGATTGCTTGCTCAAACTCGAAATAAGAGTAGCCCGTAGGCTTTAGTAGTCGAGTGAGTGATTGCTCGAACTTAAAAATAAAAGTAGCTTGTAGGCTTACTGGTCGAGTGAGTGCTTGCTCGAACTCAAAATAAGAGTAGCTCGTAGGCTTAGTAGTCGAGTGAGTGATTCGAACTCGAAGTAATGTAACCCGTAGGCTTAATGGTCGAGTGAGTGCTTGCTCAAACTCAAAATAAGAGTAGCCCGTAGGCTTAGTAGTCGAGTGAGTGATTCGAACTCGAAGTAATATAGCCCATAGGCTTTAGTAGTGGAGTGAGTACTTGCTCGAACTCGAAATAAAGTAGCCCGTAGGCTTTGTTGATTTTCGGTTGGCAGTCCCCGATTTAAGGGGTAGTGGTCAGCCCTTAAGCCCGTTTGCATAATAAATCTTGAAATAGAGGAATTTTTCTTGGATATAAGATATCGGTAAAGAAGAAAGTTTTCTTTGTAAGTCATTATACATGTGCTCATGTTTTGTGTCAGGGTTCGGGCCAACTATATGAGCATGGTTCGTTTTGACCATTTGGCTCTTACAAATTTTTTTATCGGAACCCTGTTGTTATAGAGTAACTTTGTTGCATCGAACTTGATATATTTGAGGGGTAATGCCCCCCAGTATTCGAGGTTGATTGTAAAGAGACCTCGGATACTATTGAATTGTTCTAAATTAGAACGATCAATGGTTGATTCATTAAAAACTTTGCCGAAAAAGCCCATTCGGGGATAAAATCGGTCTAAGGGAAAAAGAGTGCAACGCGTGCTTTCAAACCTAGAGCTTCGTATTGAATGATCTATCCTTGTTCCTGATCGAACTCCTGCAAGGGTTAGTTTTGAAATATAAACGAACATGGGAGGGTCGTACCTTAGCAGTAATATCATTTTAGGTGCGACACATTCCAACTGCTTGGTAGTTGTTTGCCGTTTATAATACCGAGCTTGTAGGATCTTTTACCGATGTTTTCGAGAACCTGATATGGTCCTTCCCAGTTTGGACCCAGTTTTCCTTCATTTGGATTTCGGGTGCTAAGGGTGACTTTCCTTAGCAATAAGTCCCCGATTTTAAAATGGCAAAGATTGGTTCTTCGATTATAGTACCTTATGATCCTCTGCTTTTATGCGGCCAATTGGACGAGAGGAGCTTCTCGTTTTTCATCCAATAATTCGAGGCTAGTATTCATAGCCTCGTGATTTGACTCTTATGTTGTATATCGAAACCTGGCACAGGGTTTCCCGACTTCGACTGGGATCAAGGCTTCGGAGCCATATACTAAGGAGAACGGGGTTGCCCTCGTACTAGATTTCGATGTTGTTCGATATGCCCAAAGAACTTCGGGTAGAATTTCTCTCCATTTTCCTTTAGCGTCGTTCAACCTTTTCTTTAGGTTTTGAATGATAGTCTTATTTATCGATTCGGTCTGTCCGTTCCCACTAGGGTGATACGGTGTTGATAATATCCTTTTTGTTTTGTGGTCTTCGAGGAATTTCGTCACTTTGCTGCCGATAAATTGTTTCGCATTGTCACATACTATTTCGGCGGGTATCCCAAATCGACATACGATGTGATCCCAGATGAAGTCTATAACCTCTTTATCCCTTATTTTTTCGAACGCCTGTGCTTCAACCCATTTAGAGAAATAGTCAGTCATAAATAAAATGAACTTAGCTTTACCTGAGGCTGATGGCAGAGGGCCAACGATATCCATTCCCCATTTCATGAATGGCCATGGGGATAGGACTGAGTGAAGTTGCTCTCTGGTCTGATAGATCATCGGTGCAAACCTTTGACATTTGTCATATTTTTGAACAAACTCCTTTGCATCTTTGTCCATATCGATCCAATAATATCCTGCTCTGATTATTTTTCGGGCTAATGAATCGGCACCGGAATGATTTCCACAAGTACCCTCGTGAATCTCACGTAGGATGTAGTCTGTATCTCTTGGACCTAAGCATACTACCAATGGTCCATCGAATATCCTTCAGTATAATGTTCCATATACAGACAATGTGAATCGAGCAGCTTTGGTTCGTAGGGCCCTCGAATATTTAGGGTAAGATGGGAGCTTTCCGTTCTCCAAGTATTCGATATACTTATTCCTCCAATCCCAGGTTAAGCTTGTAGAATTTATCTCGGCATGACCTTCCTCGATCACGGACCTCGAGAGTTGAACGACAGTCCCCGAGCTGATCTCATCTTCCTCGACCGATGACCCCAAATTTGCAAGTGCATCGGCCTCACTATTTTGTTCTCGGGGTATATGCTGTAAAGTCCACTTTTTGAAACGGTGCAAAGTTACGTGTAGTTTGTCCAAATACATTTGCATCCTATCCTCTCGTACTTCAAAGATTTTTTTACTTGATTTACCACCAGTAAAGAGTCACACTTGGCTTCAACGACTTCTTCTCCCAAGCTTTTAGCTAGCTCGAGACCTGCAATCATGGCCTCATACTCGGCCTCGTTATTAGCCAACCTAGTAGTTTTGATAGATTGCCTAATAGTGCTACCCGCAGGTGGCTTTAAAACGATGCCTAGCCCGGACCCCTTCACGTTCGAAGCCCCGTCTGTTAAAAGGGTCCATACCCCCGATGACGTACCCGATTTCAACAAAAGTTCATTGTCAACTTCGGTACGAGGGTTGGCGTGAAATCGGCCACGAAGTCCGCTAAGATTTGAGACTTGATGGCCGTCCGGGGTTGATATTCGATATCGTATCCACTGAGTTCGACGGCCCATTTGGCCAATCGGCCTGATAGTTCGGGCTTGTGTAAAATATTACGAAGTGGGTAAGTGGTTAATACGCATATGGGGTGACATTGAAAGTATGGTCTTAACTTTCTAGAGGCGCTTATCAGTGCAAGTGCCAATTTCTCTAAGTGTGGATATCTAGTTTCTGCTTCCCCAAAGGTTCGACTTACGTAATAAACGGGAAATTGCATAACTTGCTCTTCTCGAACTAGGACACCACTTACCACGATTTCCAATACTGCCAAGTATAAGCAAAGTTTCTCATCTACTTTTGGAGTATGAAGCAGTGGTGGGCTCGATAGGTGTAACACCCCGGAAAAATATTTCGAAGTGTTTTAAGACCATTAAGAAGATTGGCAGGTGCTAATTATATTAATTAGGGTATGAACAAGACTGATAATTTGAGTGATATTAATTGATGATGATAATATATGTATGATGTGCATTAAGAATGGTTTATGGTCTAAGAAGAGCCCTAAGGCTAAGTCAAGTTGAAAATTATATGATGGGATAAAATTTCAAGTGAGTTTGCACAAGATCTAACTTTAAACGAGCATAACCCTCAGGATAGGAAGACTTATATGGTGTATAACCTATCCAATTCAAGCTCCTTGAATCTAGGTTTCAACGCATCAAACCGTTTATCATTTGGATATGTACACAGAAAGTTATGGCCATTTAACTGGACATGTGTCATATGCACGGCCAAATCCGTGGCCGCAGACGTGGGAACTCATTAAATAATCCCGAGGCCGGGAATAGAGAGGGGTTAAGCCATTTTGGCCAAATCTGATATTTTTAAAGTGAGAGAGAGAGAGAGAGTGTGTCCTAGAGTAACAAGGTGTTCTTCAACAAATGTCCCTTTGATTCTCGCTCAAATCTTTGGAGATTAACAAGGAAAACTCACTAGATCTTCATCCTAGAGGTAAGATTCTACACCCTAACCCTCAATTTCGAATTTTGTGTAGAAATGGATAATTAGCAAGATAATATTTGGGCATGAGGGTTGTTTATTTTACATGCATGTGTTATCAAAGAGTGTAGGAAGATTGTTGAGCTAAAAATGGTAAAGATTGGGTTGTGGGATGATGGAATCCTCCATTAAAGGACCTTGAAACCTTAATGCACAGCTAGTGTTTGATAAAATGTACAAATGAGCTAGAACCATGATCATCTTCCTAATTTTGGTTCAATTTGTTATATTTCTAAAATAGATTGAAGTTGCTAAGAATAACGGAACATTTAGAGTGTAAGGAAGCTCAAGTGAGGTATGTTGGCTAAACTTTCTCTCTTGGAATCGAACTCCATAATGTTCCCGTGAGTTTCAAAGTATGGGTAGCGTATTAAAATGTTGTGGCTTTGAATCGTATTTTAAACGAAAGCTAGTATGCCAAATTGTGTGAGAAAATCTCAATATTCTTTAGACTCTTAATTGCTTATATGTGTACCTAAAGTCTTGGTTGGAAATGTATTATTGTTGATAATCTATAAAGATGGTTGGAAGTGAAATCAGTGAATTGAGAATATAAAGTGTGGCCAACGTGCCAATAAAGAAAGTTATACTTATGGCCAATGGTGCCAAGGATGTGAAATAATGTGAGAAAGATTATGAAATGAGCATTGACTCAACTATTCCAAAATTGACTTCGATAATATAATTGGCCAAAAGCTTATGAACTCAAGTGATGCCAATATGTGGCTGTTTTAGCTAATGTTATGCTTTGTAAGTATTTATCAATGTGTTTTGTGTTCTTATATGTTCGTGAGTAGAAATTGTGATTGTGATACACCTCCACCTGCATACATTGGGGTGAGGTGGCATGACCGTTTTGTGTGGGGATTATGGTATAGAGATTGTGAATGTGATACACCTCCACCCGCATACAGTGGGGTGAGGCGGCATGACCGCTTTGTGTGGGGATTATGGTATAGATATTGTGATTGTGATACACCTCCACCCGCATATATATTGAGGTGAGGTGGCATGAATGCTTTGTGTAGGGATTATGATATTGTGGACTGCACCTCCACCCGCTTATATTAGGGTGAGGCGGTACGACCGCTTTGTGTATAGTTTTGGTATTGTTGTGGCACCACCACCCGCATACATTGGGGTGAGGCGGCATAGCCGCTTTGTGTAGGTTCTTGGTATTGTGATTTTACATCCACCCGCATACATTGGGGTGAGGCAGCAGGGCCGCTTGAGTAGAGTTGTGGTATTGTACGTACACCCCACCTGCATACATTAGGTGAGGCGGCGGGGCTTCTTTGTATGAAGATGGTTACAGAGGATCTCATATTAAATCCTATAAATATTATTGATAGCTTTTAATAAGCATGCTATGGTTTAAACTGTTATCTATATTATTTTATTGCCGCACTGGTTCATCATATTCATCTTGTATTTCTGAATTCTTAGATTGGTGTTTAGTTTTCATACTAGTACTATTCGACGGTACTGACGTCTCTTTTGCCGGAGGCACTGCATCTTTAAATGGATGCAAGTGGTTCCACAACTGGAGATATTGATCAGTGATAGCAGTACACGTTCTTCCCAACTAACTTGGTGAACCCCACTTCACCCCGGGGTCATGTATCTTTTGTTCTTTGTGTATTCTGTTTGAGGTATAGCCGGGGCCTTATTGCCAGCATTATCATTGTACTCATCTTTATCTATAAAGGCACCGTAGACATAGTGTGGGTTGTATAATGGTGTGGGGGGGAAGTCAAACTAATGTGTTGTACTTGAATTACTACTTCCACTTCAGATTGTGGAAAATGTGTTTGGAATTGTGACTTTAAAATAAAGTAACTGATGGTAAGAAAGTGGAATTACAGACATGATCACTTGATTGGTTGATTAACAAAAATATATATATTCTCTTTATTCACGAATGAGTTTGGGTAGAAGGAAATCTAATAGGCTTACTCGGCCGGGTTCACTCGGTTGAGCGCCGGTCGCGCTTCTCGGTTTTGGGATGTGACAAACTTGGTATCATAGCCTAAAGTTTTAAAGTATACTAGGATGTCTCGGAGCCGTGTCTAGTAGAGTCCTTATTATCGGTGTGTTGTCGACCACATCTATAAGTTGGATGCTACTTGGACATTTAGGAATAATACCCTTCTTTGATATTCTAAATCGTGCGATGAAACTCATTGTGGAACTGTTCTTCCTCTAACTCGTGCATTAAGGTTCAAGGTAAATTTAAATGCTCTTTTGGTTTATTCCAAGTAATGTTGTCATGTGACATGACGAATGGGTAAAGGTCTGAATATTAAACAGATGGCACATATATCATGTTGAATGAATGGTATGGCCATATGAGACAAGTATATAGTACCATGAGCATACTTTATATGAGAAGAGTGCTAGAAGTGATTACCCACCTCCAAAGAGGCATTGACGTGATAAATGAGACCTAAGCTTAACTAGTACATGTGGATACTGTGGGAACCATGTGTATGATTCTAAGATGTAAATGTGTTACATAGGCACGTGATATATGAAAGGCATGGCCTGGAGAGTAATGATAAATGTGTAGGTCTCTCACAGAGACAGGAGACAAAAAGTTATAAAAGGAGAGTCAATTGAACCCACAATGAGAAGACCCTAGCACTATCAATATTATAAAAATCCGAGGAATGTGCGAAGTTGTGTTACACTTCAAAAAGGATATTGACACGAGGGATTTGGATCCCAAGCCTATGTGGGTGAATAAGAGTAGAGGACTTATGAGGTTAATACCATGGGGACTTAAATCTCCCTAATAGTCAATCATATACATGAGGACTAGAGATGTGAAACATGTGTCCCTCAAATTGCTAAATTCAAGAGTTGTGTCGAAATATGAAACATTCACCCCAAGTGGGGAGGGAAGGGCCATGATGAGGCTACTTAAGTTAAATAAAACGAGAGTAGGGCTGTGTAGCTATGATGGTCGGAGATTTTGTTGAATATATATGTAGTCTAGAAGAGTGGAAAGGGGTAACGCGATTTTCTGAGAGGATATTCAAATGATAAACCACTAGTACGAAAATAATGTGGAAGGTTAAGAAATGTAAATTCTTCGTACGTGACAATATGCATGACAGGGTCAACGATACTAGAAACTAAGAGTAAGGTTTACAAAAAGGTTTTTATACTTGTTAGAAAGTCAGGGACAATGGAACCCAAGGAAGTACTACATGTCAAATGTGAAAGGCTTGCGAGTTCTTAGAATGAGTTAATCACGGATTTGCGATTTAGATAAACTTCCAAGGCTTTAAGAAAGACAACGAGTGGGGGGGGGGGTAAATGTGATGTTATAATAACCCAAGAGTGCATCGGGACTTGATGGAGAGTCTCTTAAGAATCTTACAAGCAAAGAAGTGTTAAGTGATGCACGGATGAATACACTTTCCCAGGGATATCCCCACAAGTTTCAAGAGGCGAGAAGAATTGGAAGAAAATCTATAAATTGAGATGGTCATGGATATCGCAAAATAGTTCGTATCATAAAGTGGACTCGCCTATAGCCCAAGTGTCAATAGAAGATATAAAGGATCAACTATAATGAAGCCGACTTAAGTAACACTAAATATCAACTAAAGGATTTAGAGGGAGTTCATGTCTACATAATACATTGAAAAGTGAGACTACTGGTGCTGAAGTGGTGATGTGATAAACTCAACAAACCAAACACAATGATACTACGAGTTCATGGGAGGCAGACAAGTGTGTGGCACAATGAGGTTGTCAACTATGAATTAAGGGAAAATGGGGTGGGAGTGAATGCTCCAGTCACGAAGGAAGTATAGTACCAACATGTTGTCTAGACCAAAATGGAATGTGGCGGACTTTGTAGCAAGATGTCCGAATTGTCAGCAAGTGAAGGCCGAAAACCAAAGGCCCGGTGGGTTTGCACAGAACATAGAAATTCCAATGTGGAAGTGGAAAATGATTAATATGGACTTTGTGGTAGGATTACCTCGTACCCCTCGTAAGTTTGACTTGATTTGGGTGATTGTGGATAGACTCGCGAAGTCAGCACATGTTTTGCCGGTTAAGTCTACCGACACAGCGGAGCAGTATGCTCAGTTATATATCAAAGAAATAGTCAGGTTGCATGGCACCAAATCCATGGCCGCGGATGTGAGAACTCATTAAATAACCCCGTGGCCGGGAATAGAGAGGGATTAAGTCATTTTGGCCAAATCTGATATATTTAGAGTGAGAGAGAGTGTGTCCTAGAGTGAGAAGGTGTTCTTCAACAAATTTTCCTTTGATTCTCGCTCAAATCTTTGGAGATTAACAAGGAAAACTCACTAGATCTTCATCCGAGAGATAAGATTCTACACCCTAACCCTCAATTTTGAATTTTGTGTAGAAATGGATAATTAACAAGATAATATCTGGGCATGAGGGTTGTTTATTTTACATGCATGTGTTATCAAAGAGTGTAGGAAGATTATTGAGCTAAAAATGGTAAAGATTGGGTTGTGGATGATGGAATCCTCCATTAAAGGACCTTGAAACCTTAATGGCATCTAGTGTTTGATAAAATGCTCAAATGAGCTAGAACCATGATCATCTTCCTAATTTTGTTTCAATTTGTTATATTTCTAAAATAGATTGAAGTTGCTAACAATTCCGGAACATTTAGAGTGTAAGGAAGCTCAAGTGAGGTATGTTGGCTAAACTTTCTCTCTTGGAATCGAACTCCATAATGTTCCTGTGAGTTTCAAAGTATGGGTTGCGTATTAAAATGTTGTGGCTTTGAATCGTATTTCAAACGAAAGCTAGTATGCCAAATTGTGTGAGAAAATCTCAATATTCTTTAGACTCTTAATTGCTCATATGTGTACCTAAAGTCTTGATTGGAAATGTATTGTTAATAACCTATAAAGATGGTTGGAAGTGAAATCAGTGAATTGGGAATATAAAGTGTGGCCAACGTGCCAATAGTGAAAGTTATACTTATGGCCAATGGTGCCAAGGATGTGAAATAATATGAGAAAAATTATGAAATGAGCATTGACTCAACTATTCCACAATTGACTTCGATAATATAATTGGCCAAAAGCTTATGAACTCAAGTAATGCCCATATGTGGCTTTTTTAGCTAATGTTATGGTTTGTAAGTATTTTTCAATGTGTTTTGCGTTCTTATATGTTCGTGAGTGGAAATTGTGATTGTGATACACCTCCACCCGCAAATATTGGGGTGAGGCGGCATGACCGCTTTGTGTGGGGATTATGGTATACAGATTGTGATTGTGATATACCACCACCCGCATACATTGGGGTGAGGCGGCATGACCGCTTTTTGTGAGGATTATGGTATAGAGATTGTGATTGTGATACACCTCCACCCGCATAAAGTAGGATGAGGCAGCATGACTGCTTTGTGTGGGGATTATGGTATAGAGATTGTGATTGTAATACACCTCCACCCACATATATATTGGGGTGAGGCGGCATGACCGCTTTGTGTAGGGATTATGGTATTGTGGGACTGCACCTCCACCCACTTATATTGGGGTGAGGCAGTACGATCGCTTTGTGTATAGTTATGGTATTGTTGTGGCACCACTACCCGCATACATTGGGGTGAGGCGGCATAGCCGCTTTGTGTAGGTTCTTGGTATTGTGGTTATACATCCACCCGCATACATTGGGGTGAGGCGGCAGGGCTGCTTGATTAGAGTTTTGGTATTGTACATACACCCCACCTACATACATCGGGTGAGGCGGCGGGGCCGCTTTGTGTGAAGATGGTTATAGAGGATCTCATATTAAATCCTATAAATGTTATTGATAGCTTTTAATAAGCTTGCTATGGTTTAAACTGTTATCTATATTATTCTATTGTCGCACCGGTTCATCATATTCATTTTATATTTCTGAATTCTTATATTGGTGTTTAGTTTTCATACTAGTACTATTCGACGGTACTAACATCCATTTTGCGGGGGGGCGCTGCATCTTTAAATGGATGCAAGTGGTTTCACAGCAGGAGATATTAATCAGTGATAGCAGTATACGTTCTTCCCAGCTAACTTGGTGAGCCCCATTTCACCTCGGGGTCATGTATCTTTTATTCTTTGTGTATTCTGTTTGAGGTATTGCAGGGGCATTGTTGCCAGCATTATCATTGTACTCATCTTTATCTGTAGAGGCTCTGTAGACATAGTGTGGGTTGTATAATGGTGTGGGGGAAGTCAAACTAATGTGTTGTGCTTGAATTACTACTTCCACTTCAGATTATGGAAAATGTGTTTGGAATTGAGACATTAAAATAAAGTTACTGATGGTAAGAAAGTGGAATTGCAGACATGATCACTTGATTGGTTGATTAACGAAAACATATATATTCTCTTTATTCATGAATGAGTTCGGGTAGAAGGAAATCTAATAGGCTTGCTCGGCCGAGTTCACTCGGTTGACCGTCGGTCGCGCTCCTCGATTTTGGGGCATGACAATAGGTATCGCTTCAATTCCTCTAATGTCTATTGGCATTCCAGGGTTCAGGCAAAATTGTTCTACTGTTTGAGTAGAGAGAAAAATCTGTGACTTCGATCTGACTACCTTGAAATGAATTGGCCTAAGATGCAATCCGTCATGTTAGCCTTTGTACGGCTTTTTCACTGTCCACGGTGGCGATGTCTTTGATGGCTTTGATTTTTCCGGGGTTGATCTCGATTCCCCGATTCGATACGATGAAGCCGAGGAACTTGTCCGAACCGACCCCGAATGCACATTTCTCAGGATTGAGCTACATGTTGTATTTCCTTAAAATCTCGAATGTTTCCTGCAAATGAGCCAAATAGTCCTCTGCGCGCAGGGACTTAACTAGCATGTCATCAATATAAACTTCCATTGATTTACCTATTTGTTCCTCGAACATTTTATTTACTAAGCGTTGGTAAGTAGCTCCTGCATTTTTTAGCCCGAAGGGCATCACATTATAACAATATGTTCCATATTTGGTGACAAATGAAGTCTTTTCCTGGTCTTCCGGGTTCATTTGGATTTGATTATACCCGGAATAGGCATCGAGAAAAGTGAGGACCTCGTGGCCGGTCGTGGCATCGATCATGCGATCGATGTTGGGCAGCGGAAAATAATCTTTGGGGCACGCTTTGTTTAAATCCTTATAATCTACACACATTCTAAGTTTGTTCCCTTTTTTAGGGACTACAACTACATTGACTAACCATTCGGGGTATTTCACCTCCCGAATGGACCCTATTTTAAGAAGTTTAGTTACCTCGTCCTTTATGAATGAGTGCTTTACCTCGGACTGGGGTCTTCTCTTTTGCTTCACCGGTTTGAACCTAGTATCCAGGCTTAGCCGATGCATCATTATATCCGGTGGGATCCCTGTTATGTCTAAATGGGACGAAGCAAAACAATCTATGTTATCGATAAGAAATTAAATATGCCTTTTCCTGAGTTCGGCGGTTAATCCCGTTCCCAGGTATACCTTTCATTCGGGCAAATGCTCGATTAGTATGACTTGCTTCAGTTCTTTAATCGTTGATTGGGTAGCGTCGGAATCATGGGGGACCACGAAGGATCGAGGCATCCTTTGATCATCATCTTCGTCAATCTTCTGATTTTCTAGTTGGGTTGAAGCTGATGTCTGTGATTGCTATTTGGCATATCGTTCCCCTTTTGAGTATGACTCCTTTGCAGTTGAAGGGATCGGAATTGCTTCTTCGACGACAAACATTTCCCTTGCGGCCGGTTGTTCTCCGTACACTGTTTTGACTCCCTCCGATGTTGGGAATTTAAGAACCTGGTGGAGGGTCGAAGGTACGGCTCTCATATTGTGGATCCATTGCCTTCCAAAAAGGGCGTTGTACCTCATGTCGCCTTCGATTATGTGGAACTTCATTTCCTGGATGGTCCCAGCCACGTTTATCGGCAGAATTATCTCGCCTTTGGTGGTTTCACATGCCATATTGAATCCGTTTAGAACCACGGTTGCGGGTATGACCTGGTCCTGTAGACCGAGTTGTTCTACAACCTTCGATCTAATAATGTTGGCCGAGCTACCTGGATCAATTAACACACGCTTAACTTTAGTCTTATTCATAAGTACGGATATTAACAGTGCATCGTTGTGAGGTTGTATGACTCCTTCTACATCTTCATCATTAAAGGATAATGTTCCTATAGGTGCGTAATCCTGAGTTCGGGGTCACTTTTCTCCCTTAATCGATGTCTTAGTGCGTTTAAGCACCGGCCCTTGAGGGGTATCGATGCCACCGATGATCATGTAGATGATGTGCTGTGGTTCTTCCTATTCATTTTGTTTACCAAAATCCCTGTTTTTGAAATGGTTTTTGGCCCTGCCGCTTAAAAATTCTCGAAGGTGCCCTTTATTGAACAATCGAGCTACCTCCTCTCTTAGTTGCCTACAATCTTTCATTCTGTGGACATGGGTTCCATGATATTCGCACATTTGATTGGGATTCCTCAGGGCAGGATCGGTCTGCATGGGTCGAGGCCATTTAGTGTCTTTGATGCGTTCGATAGCTGACACGATGGCGGATGCATCAATGCTGAAGTTATACTCCGATAACCGTGGTGCTTCCTTAGGTCCGGTAGGCCTGTCGAACCCATTTATGTTCATCAGCCCCCGAGACCCTTGACCTCGATCATTTCTTTTATTGCCTTTTCCGGGGTCACGTCTCAATTCATTGATCCTGTGGTTTCCATTATATGGTTGGTACCGGTCACTGATCCGGCCTTGTTCTCGTTTGGTGTCCCTTCTAGCAGCGGGTTCGGAACCCAACTGATCGTCTTCGACTCTAATTTTTAATTGGTACTGATTATGCACGTCGGCCCAAGTAATAGCTGGGTATTCGATCAGGCTATGCTTCAACATCCGTGAAGCCGTCGAACTTCATTCGTTCAAACCTTGAGTGAAAGCATGGACAGCCCAATCGTCTGTGACTGGTGGCAGATCCATTCGTTCCATTTGAAAATGAGACACGAACTCCTTTAGCATCTCGTTATCCTTTTGTATTACCTTGAACAGGTCTGACTTCCTAGTCTCAACTTTTATGGCCCCGTCATGTGCTTTTACGAAGGAATCTGCAAGCATAGCAAAAGAATCGATGGAATTAGATGGTATATTATGATACCATATTATTGCTCCCTTCGATAGGGTTTCACGGAATATTTTCAATAATACGGATTCGATCTCATCATCTTCTAGGTCGTTCCCTTTGATGGCACATGTGTAAGAGGTGACATGTTCGTTGGGGTCGGTAGTTCCATTATATTTAGGAATCTCGGGCATGCAGAATTTCTTTGGGATCGGTTTAGGAGCCGCGCTTGGGGGGGGGAAAGGCTTTTGTACGAATATTTTAGAATCTAAGCCTTTCGATATTGGTGGTGCCCCCGAGATCTGATCAACCCTGGAGTTATATGTTTCCACCTTTTTGTCGTTTGCTTTGATCCTTCTTTCTCTTGATTCTATTCGTTTGGTCAGTTCTTCGAACATCTTAGCAATTTCGGGATTAGTCCCCGACTCTTGCTCATTTGATCTTACTATAGCTGGTTCCATTGTATGGGCGCTTTCTCGGGGTGGACTGGGCTCCGGCCTGCTCGGTATTTGGGTTTGACTCTACAACTGAGCTATTGTTGCCTGTTGAGCTTGCAATATTTCAAAAATCATACGCAAGCTGACGCCGTTTTCCTCGACGTTATGGGTATCTCGAGCTGCAGATCGAGTGCTACCATGAATGCTATTTTCAGGTTCAGAATGTAGGTTCGCCTCAATGGCCACATGCGAATTAATGTCTATCGGCACTTCGATTCGAGCTCCAACGGCATTGATAAGTGGCCTTTCAGTACTGGGTGTCAAGTTGTTATTCTCATCTTGAAGACCAACTTCGTTGTCGATAGGTAAGGCCATTTAATTGATAGTTAGTCGTTGCTAATCCGAAATCAAAGACACTTCCGGAAACAAGCGCAAAACGGTGTGTTTTTGCAAATTCGTATCAAATAACCATTGTTATCCTTAGCCCCACGGTGGGCGCCAAACTGTTTAACCGAAAAACGGATATAGTTGAATTTGTACGTAGTTTTAAGGGTATTTGGTATATCTCGACACAAATCGTAAGAATAAATAGAAATATTGAGTGGTGACTGTAGAGAATGAAAAATAACAAGGCTGGAAAGAAGATGATTTAAGAATTGAGCAAGATAAGTCAATCATGAAGCTAAAAAGAATAATTCTTCAACATGAGAGTATATGATATTTGAGTTACAATGTAAGCAAAACTTGATCTCTACAGAAATAATAACCAACCCCTTTATAGTGGAGGGATCCTACTTAAGATACAATTAAAAATACATACTGAGAGATCCATGATAAATCAGATTTTCCATAATTCCTGCCAAGATTCTCTCTCCTAGTGCGGTTGCAACGACTCTTGTCTAGTGCGGTTGCAACGACTTTTGTCTATGAGCTCGATATTGTCTCGAGCTCGATATCGACTCGAGCTCTCGATCTTGACTTTAGCTCGATTCTGATTCGGTGCCTCGAATTGATTCGGGGACAGTGTTGGTCAGTCTCTGCCTCGTAAGCTCGATAACTTCATCATAGTTCGATTTGGATTCGAGCTCGATAATGATATTGAGCTCGACATTGATCGGTCCCTAGGGCTCGAAACTTGATCACATGACTTCGGACCTCAACCTGATTTTCGATCCAATGCATTACCATTTTGACCTGTTCGTACAAAGGACTAACCAATTTTTACCGAACTTGTGCGTTCTCGGAGGTGATAACCTTATCTAATAACTGTCGAACCATATAATTAGGATAACAGAGTAGTCTACTCGAAATGACTTCATTGTGTCGTCCGAAATGAGTCCCACCTGTCACAGCAGCTTACTACCAATACATATATAATCGTAATGAAAATGAATTCTACCAAAAACATCGAAAGTTTGTTTTCTAATTTTGTTGAAAAGATTTTCCCCGGAAAAGAATATTTTCACTATTCAAAATATATAAAAATAAAATAAATTAATTTCTGCTAATAGTTTTTGTTGTCATACCACACTTGCACCGAGTTGCGTGTTTAACTATTTTACTTTCGTCTCTAATAATTCAAAGATAAATAGAGCACGAAATGACAAAAGTGAAAACTGAAAACGACACCTGGTTAACCCTGCTTGTCGTCGTTTGCAAACTTTTCTACTGTCATAGTCGATTATGTCACAGAAGATCATTGAGTAAGTCTTACTAAAACACCAAAAATTTAGGCAATGGTAGCAAAAGCAACATTTTAGAGAAGAAAAACTAATTTAACTAGCACGTTGCAAAGTGTAATTTTTTAAAACTATTATTATTATTATTTTAGTCCAACCTTGTCGGTTAAATAGTGCCTAACCCGCAATTCATGTTAAAAGAATCTTTTCTAAAGAGTTAGGTTAGGTAAATCTAGGTAACTAATGTCACAAATAAACTTCTTAAATCACATTTGTCACGACCCAAAACCCGCTATAGGTCGTGATGGCGTCCAACATCGCCGTTAAGCAAGCCAACGCTGAACTACCAATTTAATTATTCATTTTATTATTTTTAAAATTATGAATCTTATTAGATAGAGTAATTAATGCATTAAAAATAGTAGATACATACAATTTAAATAAAATATAAAGTAAAAGTGTGTCAATGTTAAGCAAAACCATAAACAAATTCTAGAACATCCCCAAAACCTGGTGTCACAAGTGCATGAGTATCTGCTAAAGAGTGCAATAATATTACAACATCTGTCTGAAATATAAAATAGACAGGATAAAGTAAATAAATAAGATGGAGACTCTAAGGGCTGCGGTGCATAGCTATCACGCCCCAAAAACCGAGGAGCGTGACCGACGCTCAACCGAGTAAACCCGACTGAGCAAGCCTTTCAGATTTCATTCTACCCAAATTCATTCGTGAATAAAGAGGAGATGTACTCTGTTAATCAAGTACTGAAAAGATTTCATTAACCGCTTCCATTTCATTCCCATTAACAACATCATTCAATATTTCCAAAATAGTAAGAGTTTATTGATTTAATAAAAAATATGTTGCCAAATACCAATAGTTCTAATCCAATTCCCAACATCAAATACCACCCACAACCTATCTACGGAGCCTCTAAGTACAACTGAAGAGTAATATAGAAATGCCGGTAACAAGGCCCCGACTATACCTCAACCACAAAGTACATAAGAAACAAAAGATACATGACCCCGAAATGAAGTGGGGCTCACCAAATCGGCTGAAAGGAGTGTACTGCTATCACTGATCAATGCCACCTGCTGTAGAACCACCTGCATCCATTAAAGATGCAGCGCTCCCAGCAAAAGGGACGTTAGTACTGTCGAATAACACTAGTATGTATAGCTAGAAATCCTCTTTCAAAATAGAATACCCATATGATCTATACGTGGAACACATAATATATTGTAATTGAAACAACCTGTACAAACAAGGATAACAAAGGGGCACATATTGTCTGCATTAATAATGTGTCTCATTAGACTGTCCTTAGTGTGTCACATATCATATTATACACTTATGCGTTTCATAGACCGTCCATAGTGTTTATTCATACCGTACATCTATACCTCTTATACACAATGCATCTATGCGTTTTATAGACCGTCCACAAAATTTCATATCACAATGGATTACATAACACAATGTACCTATGCGTTCATTGACCGTCCGCAGGATTTCATATCACAATGTACCTATGCGTTCATAGACCATCCACAGGATTTTATAACACAATGTACCTATGCATTTCATAGACCGTCCACAGGATTTCATAACACAATGTACCTATGCGTTCATAGACCGTCCACAGGATTTCATAACACAATATACCTATGTGTTTCATAGACCGTCCATAGGGTTTCATAACACAATATACCTATGCGTTTCATAGACCGTCCATAGGGTTTCATAACACATATTACCTATGCGTTTCATAGACCGTCCATAGGGTTTCATAACACATTGAAAACAAAAGTATAAATACGTACATCTCATAACCTTTCACACCACATATCACCTAATCCGTACTTTCAACCGCTTACAACATTATTATTTCATTAGCTCTCTTGGCCATACATATGATTCTTTATTCATGGCGCAATAGCCGTATTTCATATTCCACACTTTTATTTCTTCCCTTTCATAGATCATCATCACAATTATCAACAAGTAAAATATTCCGGAAATCACAACTTTAAATTCATTAGTAATGAAGGCTTTTAAACACAATCGATTTCTTTCCAATAATTGGAGTAAAATGATTGGCAATCGAAGTACAAGTTAAAATCATACACAATTTCCACTCACGAATATGTAAGAGCACAAAACACATTGAAAATTACTTACAAAGCATAGCATTAGCTAAAACAGCCACATATGGGCATCACTTGAGTTCATAAACTTTTAGCCGATTATATTTTCGAAGTCAATTTTGGAATAGTTGAGTCAAAGCTCATTTCATAATCTTTCTCACATTATTTCATTTCATTGGCACCATTGGTCACAAGTATAACTTTTACTATTGGTACATTGGCCATACTTTATATTCCCAATTTACTGATTTCACTTCCAACCATCGTTATAGGTTATCAACAATAAGACATTCCTAATCAAGACTTTAGGTACACATATGAGCAATTAAGAATCTTAAGAATATTGATATTTTCTCACACAATTTGGCATACTAGCTTTCATTTGAAATGCGATTCAATTCCACCACATCTTAATATGCATCCCATACTTTGAAACTCACGGAAACATTATGGAATTCAATTCCAAGAGAGAAAGTTTAGCCAACATACCTCAATTGAGCTTTCCTTAAATTACTATAATGTTTCGGAAATTCTAGCAATCCCAATCTATTTGAGACATAACAAAATTGAACCACAATTAGGAAGATATTCATGGTCTCAGCTCATTTGAGCATTTTATCAAACACTAAGTATGGATTAAGGTTCAAGGTCCTTTTATGGAGGATTCCATCATCCCACAACCCAATCTTTACCAGTTTTAGCTCAACAATCTTTCTACACCCTTTGATAATACATGCATGTAAAATAAACAACCCACTTGCCCGGAAATTATCTTGCTTATTACCCATTTCTAGACAAAATTCGAAATTGAGGGTTAGGGTGTAGAATCTTACCTCTAGGATGAAGACCTAGTGAGTTTCCCTTCTTAATCTTCCAAACCTTGAGCAATAATTGAAGAGTCAATTATAGAGGAACACCTTCTCACTCTAGGGTACTCTCTCTCACTCTAAAATATCAGATTATACCTCAAAAATGACCCAAAGAGTGTATTTAACGAAATAGGGTCGGGTTTTAAAAACCCAAAAATGAAGCTCCAGAACAGGTTCTGCGGTCGCATATGCGACCACATATTGGTCGTATAATTGGTGTCCAAAATGACCAGAAATTTGCCTGAGTCTGCGGTCACTATGCGGTCCGCATAACTGTTCTGCGGTCGCATAGTACACCGCATAATAGTTATGCGGTCGCATAGTCGACCGCATAATTGCTTCCAACTGACCCCAATTAAATGCCTCACTCTGCGGCCATTATGCGGTCCATAGAGTGATTCTGCGGTCGCATAATGGACCACAGAAATGCACTTTTCTGCCAAAATATTTTCTTTACTTTCTCGTGCATTGTTCAACCCAAAAGGTCCGAGCCGCGGCGAGCTTATCCTCAAACACGTAATCCTAGTCTGGCACCATGAAATATTATTTTCTTTGCAAATTTTACCGGGCTTTACACTTAAGTTCTTTCAAAAATTTTCGAGCTGTTACAATAGCGTAGAAAGAAGCTCACTATAAACTCCCCTCAGGAGTTGCGCCTACGCGCCAGGATGACCACCAAGTGAACCTGTCAAATCCTGTACGTTTAGTGCAGAAGTGTAGTATGAGTACGTAAATCAACACGTACCCAGTAAGTATCTAACCTAACCCCGGAGAAGTAGTAACGAGAAGTCGACATCGACACTTACTAGTGGTCCAATAAATCAATACGATAAATCATGAACAGATATGAAGCATAACAGTAATAATGAGGTAAAAATGGTAACTATCATAATCCTCCAACATTCCTTTTGACGATATAAATCTCTCAATGTCATATGCTATCTCAACAGATCAGAAATTTCAAGTGTAATCTCAAACAGATAAGAAATACTATATGAATGCCAGGTCTCAACAAAAGGGGAGAATCTCAAGAATATTCGGACTGCTAGCGGTATCACGCATAATTTTGTCGAGGCCATATAGCCTGATCCATAGTGGTGTGTACACTGCCAAGGATCGACCGACGCGAACCAGAGATGCATCTCAATATAATGCCGAGGCGTTCGGCCCGATCCACAGGAAAGAAAGAAACGTATCGAGTTACGAGTCACGTTCTTACAACACAGGTATATGAGCATAAAGTAAACATGACTTTTTACTGTTTATCAATTATCTCGCCTAATAACTTAGGGTGATAAATCTCGGCCTAATATATTTCCAAATCAATTTCAATTATAAATTCAATTAATTAAGCTAGCAAATTGAATACAAATAATTCAAATATTACATGATATGGTCTTAAGTCTACCCGGATATAAACATGCTTTAGCTACGTACGGACTCTCGTCACCTCGTGCGTACGTAGCACCCACAACTAGTAGCATATAACAATTACATCACCTAGGGGTAGTTTCCCACTCACAAGGTTAGACAGGAGACTTACCTCGCTCCGAAGTTCCACAACCGGCTCCAACGCCTCTCTAGCACCTCGAATCAAAGCCCATCGATCCAAAATTAGTCAAACAACATACAAACCAATCAAAATATACTCCAATACTCTTAATTTAATAATTTATACAAATTTCTAAATCCTCTCAAAAAGTCAACAAAGTCAACCCTCAAGTCCACGTGCTCGGATTCCGAAATCGTTTGAAAATAAACATTACCTATAACGCCACGAACTCAAATATATAATTTATTCCCAATTCTATGTCCAATTTCGTTGTCAAACTCCAAAAATTTCACATTTTCCACTTAAATTCTTGAATTTACAAGCCTAAATTCGTGTATTTAACTCACAACGCGTAGAAATCACTTACCACATGATTGATGATGAAAATGGCGCTCCAAAGCCGGCTCCCATGGAAGAAATAAAGTGAAAATGAGCCAAACCCGTGATTTAATACAACACTGCCCAGCCCGACCTTCTTCGCGAACGCGGCAAGTCCATTCTTCATCGCGAACGCAGCTGCACATTCACGAACACGAAGACCAAATCCCCCACCAGGCCAGCTTCTTCATCGCGAACGCGATCGTGGGAACGCGAACGCGAAGCCTTGCCTTCCAAACCTTCGCGAACGCGAGGTAATAGTCGTGAACGTCCCAGCAGCTAAAATCCTTCTTCGCGAACACGTGACACCGTTCACGATGAACAAAACCAGACACCAGCACGAGCAGTTGCAAAATAAGGAAAAATGATCTGAAACCACTACGAATCACACCGGAGGCCCCCGGAACTCCGCCAATCACACCAACAAGTCCCAATACCTTATCCAAAGGTTCAAAACGCCACGAATAATATCAAAATCACTCGACATTAAAAATTCTTCTTTTAACTTTCAAACATTCAAGCTTCGAGGAACGCGTCCAAATCATATCTAAACATTTCGGAATGACGCCAAACTTTGCATACAAGTCACAAATCGTGATAAGAATCTATTCCAAGGCTGGGAACTCCAAACGAATATCAATAATACCAAAGTTCACTTCAAATCAAACTTAGGAAGTTCTAAAACTTTTAAAATGCCAACTTTCCATAATAACCGCTGAAATACACCCGGACCACCCGATACTCAACCCCAACATACGCCCAGGTCCGAAATCATCATACGAACCTATTGGAGCCTTCAAATCTCGATTTTGTGGTCGTTTACTGAAAAGTCAAACCTTGGTAACTCTTCCAACTTAAAGCTTCCGAATTGAGAATTTTCCTTCCGAATCAACTCCGAACTTCCCGAAATTTAATTTTGACTACGCGTACAAGTCATAAAATATAAAGTGAAGCTACTCAAGGCCTCAAACCGCCGAATGACGTGCTAGATCTCAAAATGACCGATCAGGTCGTTACATTCTCCCCCACTTAAACTTACGTTCATCCTCGAACGTGCCAAGAACTGCTCCAGAGTTTTCCAGAATCGATGTTTAATACCTCGTGCACCTAACCGTGCCACAACATGTGAGCACACTTGCTCGATCTAGACTAAAGGTTCCTCCTGCTACCTTAGCCCACAAGCCTTAGCACTAAATTCCAATATCTGAAATTCTCTATGAGACCTGATTCTAACATACGAGCATCGTATCAATCTCTACACCCTGTACCAAACATGATCATGCACCCATGCTGAAACCACACAATGCACCACATAATTCGTATGCCTATAATAACATCCTCCAACCGTAGAAGCTGCAAATTCACTAACCCGATGCCCGTAATATACCCCATAATGTATATAAGCCCTGATCCAAACCTCGCGATACTGCAACGATGAAAGTGAAATAGCCACCTGCCAAATCAATAAATTATGGAGTCTCTTCGCTTGACAAGAACTATTACCTCATTCTGAATTGAAAAGTGAATTTTCTCTTTAATATGCCTTTTATAAATCCGATCCCACTAATTTCAGGCCTAATAACCCCGTCTCACCCAGTACAAGTTGCTCGGGCAATAAGCCACCTCAAACACCATCTAAAATCTCATATGATGCCAGCAAGGCGCTAATAAGCTACAACTCGAATATGACTCACAAGGAAGAACGAACTCTAGCAAAGAACTATCCAGCCCGCGTAACGAATAAAACAGCCAAACGGATGCTATGAACCTATCTCAGAGATGAGAAACAAGACACGCAAAATAAGTATAAGGAATCGTACTCAACATCTCACTGTTGAGGCGTGCAACCCGATCCACACATGATATCATTGCGACATGCAACCCGATCCAAACATGACACTATTGCGGTGTGCAACCCGATCCAAACATCATACTCGTGGCGGCGTGCCACCCTGTCCACACATAACAATCAATAAGGAAATACCCATCCATCCATAATGTTCATACCCACGAAATGCCCAAATATTGACCACAAGTAAGCCAAGAGCATAAATACAACCCTGGGGAGACGGATAGCGCCATGCGCTACAAAACCTCAAGAACGACTAAGGTGCAATGAATGACCTGCATCTCGAGAGCCATCTTGCTCATATAACACCACATGCTACACGAGATCATAACACATGTGCAAATAATCAAGCCATCTCACAACCCACCTAGCATAATAAGCTATTACATAGAATAGTTGACTACATGAATAACATCCAAGGCCCAAAGACTCCTCCATATGCAATGCTATGCTGAATGAACACACCCGGCCAGATGTAAAGCATACACTCACATTAGATCTACCAATGGACCTCAAGCCGATTCCGATCATCCCATGCTGGGCCAAAACCTTTCAAGGATCCACAATGACCTTATTCATGACACATACGAGCAGTCCTCCAATCCGTAACGAACTCACACAGTCCACAACCAAAGGAACAGAGCGCCTCTCAGGCATAAACTCTCCCATTAGCGATAGTACCAGAATCTTCATACCTGATTAAAATCTCTAACAATCAGATGACCAACACGTCACACTTGTACGATCTTCCCGTGGGATATACTCCCACAAACTTCCGCACCAGGTAGTAAAATCTGAACCTTAATGGCCATCGACCATGCTACTTATATAGTGCTAGCCAAGCATCCGCATTTCAATACCCAACACCTCTTCCACAAACAGACCATCCTCAGGCTGCCCGAAAATAGTGCCAACATACTCCGAACATCTGAAATCCTCCCTCGCTCCTCCGAGCTTGTGACATTCTCATCAGAACTGAACCACAACCTTGATCCTCAACTTCCAAATTACCATACTGTTCAACACACCTATCCTGCTGCTATGCGAGAGCACAAGAATTTTATCATGACCCCTGAGCCACCAGTAGAATAAACACTTTATTGTCTAGAAACCTTTCACTTAACTCATTTCAGAAGAACAATTGCAACATGCAGCCAAATTCCCATAACCACAGAAAATACAAACCTGAAGTCGTGGTCTACACTGCCATAACTCTTTCGGGGTCCATTTACACATAACAAATACATCAGAATCAAATACCTCTAAATCCATCAAATTACGGTGGCTACCAAACCCGCACGTAGAGCCATGAATCACCTGTATAGCCTAACCACCTCGAAGGAACCAATCATTTCCACAACCATGCTGATTCAAACCAATACTAACTGACTCAACTTCTTCCGATTTACTCTTGACTTGCCTTCGAAATAAATCTCTATGCAAACACACAACGGACCTCAAACGACACTCATCCCGAGTGACCCAAATCACGAGACAACGTCGTCTTAATGCCCATAAGCCATTTTATACCCTCCTCATGCACTCAATAGTATCTCCAGCTGATACACTCATTCTGAAAGTCCCTTTCATGATCCGCTGCAAAAACTCAATCCTTATCCACACAATGGACCCAAAATCCTCAGACACTGCACTTTAATTCTTAGACCCACTAGAACCATTATTGAGACTCACCCACTCTGACCTGTTCCCGAATATAACAAAACTCCAGTGCTCCGCTAGCACATGAACACTCCCAAAGAAGCAACAGGATGAATCCTTTTTTCTCGCACATCACATCCACAAGAAGCATAAATTCTGAGTCATCCCAGCATCTGCACATGAATCGGTAAGGTGAAATGTAGTGCATATACATCAAATTCCTTGCCCAAAATACCCTTGATGTTTCCTTTTCTTGATCGTGACTAATCCCCCAATGCACCGATAACCAGAAACTACACAAGCACACAACCACGTGACCAATCGTAGATGGTGGGCTCCCCCACTTAGCTTTAAGCTACCATCACATAAATCTAGAACCCACAATGACTCATATTTCTCAATTACCATGATCTCGCACCGTTAACCCGCCAAAATTCTTGTAAACTATTGTTAAGCTTTTCATAAAACATTCTGAATTATCAGCCACAATCGCATATTCGGCCTCCTGACAGGCGTACCATCTTCTTCAAGTGATCCAAGCTCACATCGCAGTACATGCCTCCCACTGGGTAGAAACAAGAACTCTTCGTAGATAGCCCACCTATGTAATTCCATGTCGATTTCTTCAAACGACATTGCCCTGGATACAACTACCACGAAATCAGTAAACCCTCCTTAGCCCATGCTCGTCCACCTACTGTAAGAGTCCGTTCATTCCCCATTAGCATCAACTGAAGGTCCAACTATACGTTCCTAAAACTCGAAGTCATGTTGCATCCCAAAACGATAATCAAGCTTTCACACCCCTCTTCATTCCAAGCAAACTCCTTTCCGTCATATTCAAACTTTCTCAATACAGTAGCTACCATCCCAATGAAATTTATAGACTTAGTCATTGCCCACCATGATCCCCAAATCTCTCTAAACCTTCTCAAGGTATGTGGCTATCCTATCACAAAATCCATATGCTACTTTGCTACCCCTACTGCGGTTAAACCATTTCCTTAAGCAACTACTCGGCCTCTACTGTTCATACTTGACCTGCCGGCAGTTCAACCACCATGAGACACTTCCCACCATGTCCTTTCTCCTTTTTCACTGCCAAAATACTACCTCAAATAATGATTCATCTTTGTATCTCCCGAACGGATAAACTGCCACCAACTCTGAGCCTCCATAAAGATCATCTCTCTCAAGCCATCAATATTAGAAACACCGATTCGACTCTAAAGCTGCCTTACACCGCCATCTCTGATAACTGCTGCTCAGGCATCATTCCGCAACATCCTGCCCCGAAGGCAATTCAAAGGAGACCATAATACCGAGGAGCCTTAATACATTCCTACAAGGATGATGACACCACATCACAAATAAGAATTCCACCACATCTGAAAGTATCAAGTCTCGCTACTCCGTTAACCAAGGCCTGAACATCCATAGTCTGATTGTCTTTCTTCTGCTGGAATTAAATGTCGAACCTCTAAACCATGAACCACGTAATCCCCCCTCCGAATCATTCACGGTCGCGACACATAAATAAGCACTCAACCATTTATACCAACACGGCGCGATAAAAATTCATGAACATCATAATACACTGTGCATAGCCTCGAAACCCTAGGCAACACTAACACTAGGCTGAAACGACTGCACGCTCCTCCACGAGGCAACGATAATAGCCTGCCCAAATACGCTGGGAGAAACATCCTGCACTACATCTGTAGTACCACTACAACTCCTTGATGCCCAACTGATAACAAGCGCGCATCATTGTATAAGAATTAGTAGGAAGAAAATGAAGGCATAAGCTTCAATGTCATCAAATTGCACGACGAGGAATGAAGAAAGGAAGCGCTCCTAACAGCCCTGTAGCCTATCGAAGATAAGTACAAGCGTCTCTTACCGATCCACAAGACTCTACTAGACTTGCTCATGACTCGTGAGGCCCAAGTGAACCTAGGGCTCTGATACCAAGCTGTTACAACCCAAAATCCGCTATAGGTCGTGATGGCGCCCAATGCCGTTAGACAAGCCAATGGTGAACTACCAACTTAATTACTCATTTTATTATTTTTGAAATCATGAATCTTGTTAGATATAGAAATTAATGCGTTAACAATCGTAGATACATAAAATTTAAATAAAATATAAAGTAAAAGTGTGTCAACGTTAAGCAAAACCAAAAACAAATTCTACAACATCCCCAAAACCCGGTGACACAAGTGCATGAGCGTCTGCTAAAGAGTGCAATAATAATACAACATCTGTCTGAAATGTAAAATAGACACGATAAAGTAAATAAATAAGATGGAGACTCTGAGGGCTGCGGTGCGTAGCGTAGAAAGCAGCTCACCATAAAGTCCCCTCAGCAGTTGCGCCTACGCGCAAGGATAACCATAAAGTGAACCTATCAGATCATGTATGTTTAGTGCAAAAGTGTAGCGTGAGTACGTAAATCAACGCATACCCAGTAAGTATCTAGCCTAATTCCGGAGAAGGAGTGACGAGGGGTCGACATCGACACTTACTAGTGGTCTAATAAATCAATATAATAAATAATAAACGGATATGAAGCATAGCAGTAATAATAAGGTAAAAACGGTAACTATGATAATCCTCCAACAATCCTTTTGACGATATAAATCTCTCAATATGATATGCTATCTCAACAGATCAAAAATATCAAGTGTAATCTCAAACAGATAAGGAATACCATATAAATGCCAGGTCTCAACAAAAGGGGGGAATCTCATGAATATCCAGACTGCTAGCGATATCGCGCACGATTATGCCGAAGTCCTACGGCCCGATCGAGTGTGGTTTGTAACTTCCGAGGGTCGACCGGCGCGAACCAGAGATGCATCTCAATATACTGGCGAGGCGTTCGGCCCGATCCACAGGAAAGGAAGTAACTTATCGAGTTACGAGTCACGTGCTTACAACACATGTATATGAGCATAAAGTAAACATGATTTCTTACTGTTTATCAATTATCTCGCCAAACAACTCAAGGTAATAAAGCTCGGCCTGATATATTCCCAAATCAATGTCAATTATAAATTCAATTAATTAAGCTAGCAAATTGAGTTTAAAGAATTCAAATATTACATGATAAGGTCTTAAGTCTACTCGGATATAAACATGCTTTTGCTACGTACGGACTCCCGTCACCTCGTGCGTATGTAGCACCCACATCTAGTAGCACATAATAATTACATCACTTAGGGGATAGTTTTCCCCTGACAAGATTAGACAGGAGACTTACCTCGGTACGAAGTTTCACAACCGGCTCCAACGCCCCTCTAACACCTCGAATAAAAGCCAATCGATCCAAAACTAATCAAACAACATGCAAACTAATCAAAATATACTACAATACTCTTAATTTAACAATTTATAAAAATTTCCAACTCCGCTCGAAAGGTCAACAAAGTCAACCCTCGAGCCCACCTATCTGATTTCGAAAACATTTGAAGATAAACATTACCCAAAACGCCACGAGCTCAAATAGATAATTTATTCTCAATTCTATGTCCAACTGCGTAGTCAAACTCCAGAAATACCAATTCTAGGTCTTCTAACAAAAATCCCACATTTTTCAATAAAATTCTTGAATTTATAAGCCTAAATTTGTGTATTTAACTCACAACGCGTAGAAATCACTTACTTCATGATTGATGATGAGAATGGCGCTCCAAAATCACTCCAAAGTCGGTTCCTATGGAAGAAATGAAGTGAAAATAAGCCAAACCTCCAATTTAAAATAACACTGCCCAGCTCGAACTTCTTCGCGAACGCGACAAGTCCCTCGCGTTCGCGAAGCACAACCAAGCTTCTTCTCCCCAATTACTCTACGCAAACGCGAGATAGGGCCTGCGAATGCGAAGCTTTACCAGCTTGCGCATCGCGAACGCGAAGACCAAATCCCCCACCAGGCCAGCTTCTTCTTCGCGAAAGTGATCGTGGGAACGCGAACGCGAAGCCTTGCTGTCCAGACCTCCGCGAACGCGAGACAATAGTCGCGAACGCGAAACACAAAATCCCAGTAGCTAAAATCCTTCTTCGCGAATGTGTGAGACTTTTCGCCTTTGCGAAGAACAAAACCTGACACCAGCACCAGCAGTTGCAAAACAAGAAAAAATGATCTGAAACCACTCTGAATCATACCCGAGGCCCCCGGGACCCCCCCTCCCAATCACACCAACAAGTCCTAATTCTTTATCCAAACGTATTCAAAGGCTCGAAATGCCACGAATAACATAAAAATTACGAATCAACGATCAAAATTCTTCTTTCAACTTTCAAACATTCAAGCCTTGACGAACGCGTTGGAGTCATATCTAACCATTCCGGAATGACGCCAAACCTTACGTACAAGTCAAAAATCACGATACGAACCTAATCCTAGGCTCGGAACCCTAGACGAACATCGATAATACCAAAGTTCACTTCAAATCAAACTTAGGATGTTTTAAAACTTTTAAAATGCCAACGTTCCACAATATGCGTTGAAATGCTACCGGACCACCCGATACTCAACCCGAACGTAAGTCCAAGTCCAAAATCATCATACGAACCTATTGGAAGCTTCAAATCTCGATTCCGAGGTCGTTTGCTTAAAAGTCAAACCTTGGTCAACTCTTCCAACTTAAATCTTCCGAATTGAGAATTTTCTTTCCGAATCAACTTCAAACTTTCCAAAATTCAATTTCGACTACGCGTACAAGTCATAAAATATGAAGTGAATCTACTCAAGGCCTCAAACAGCCGAACAACGTGTTAGAGCTCAAAATGACCGATCAGGTCATTACAACATTATTTTTGTACAAACCAAATATCTAAAATTTTAGAAAAATAAAGACTAACAGCAATTGTTACATCTGCAGTGGAGAAAAAAAATAAATATTTTGAAACATAAATGATAAATTGCCTGGTAGAGTATCAAACTCATAGGTAAAATCATTAGCGGACGACTAGCTATTTTCTGACTAAGAAAGAATTATTACGTCAAAATTACAGTCATGACTTAAATATACTTATTATCTGTGGATACAATATAAATTCCACAAATTTTGCTGAACTCATCATTTCTGGAGTTAATTTCTTAAAATGATTAAGTTAACAAATTTGTGTAAGACCAAAATTTTTTTTTGTAACAATAAAATCATATACCTATACAAGAGTATATAAAAAAAAAACTGTGGCCTGAAACTGATAGTAACATTTTGGTATCGAAATTCTCACATCCTTGCAAATTTAACACTTGTTAAATTCCACTTGGCATGCCATTTAGGAGGGGGGCCAACAGAACTATTCCCAAAGACTGATCATGAAATCAGATGCTTTAGTGGGTTAATTCTGTCCTTAATTGAGACTTTTAATTATATATTTTGATTAATAAAATGAGGAAGTTATATTATATTTTTGGAATTTTTTCAATACATACTATTTGTAGGCATACAAAAATTATTGAATTTAAATTCATAAAATAATTTGGGCTATATTTTAAATCCAAGATATATTAGTTCAAATAAATTTATTGGGCTAATATAATTGGATTTAGTTATATAAGTCCAATTAAATGGGCAATGAAACTGCGCCACGTGTGCAAGTGACATGTTCTGGCCAATCAAATGCGACCTTGTCACACTTCAATTTGATTGGTCGGAAAGAGTTTGTTCTTATCATAACTCTTCCTTCCCACAACTATAAATAGGGGTCTTCATAACCCAGAAAAGACACTAGAAGTTATAACAACAAGCAAGAAAGAGTTCGTGGATCAAACGCTGCAAATTCCTCCATTTGTTTCAAGCTCCAAGCAATCAAGTTCAAGCTCAAGAACGAAGAAAACAATCAAGTTCAAGCTCAAGAACGAAGAACAAGTCAGGTTCAAGCTCAAGAACGAAGAACAAATTAAGTTCAAGTTCAAGCAATCAAGCTCAAGAACAAGATCATCGTTCGTGGCAACAACTACATATTCAAGATCAAGCTCGAAGGCCCTTGAATTTATTTACTATTGGAAAGAAGAATCAGAGGATTCATAGAGATTGTACACTGATATTATTTGAAATCAAATACTATGATTGTTGCAATATTTTTTCGGTCTTGATTTTATTTTCTCGACGCAATTTATTGTCTACAAATTCTGGCACGCCCAGTGGGACTAGTTCTGCCCTTCATCTCTTCCTCCTTCAAATCGAAAACTACAAGTTTCAAGATTATAGGTTGTGATGGTCAGGTACTTCAAATCCCGTCTTCAAGTTTCAGCAAGCCTACACCTCGACAAACCTTGAAGTAGGGGGCATTTGTAGACACTGAAATTTTAGCAGATTAAGATAAATCCTAAATTCAAGACGACTCTTGAAATATTAGAGTCTATTAGGGTTTCTTGATGACTACTCCACCCAAACCCTAATTCATGCCTATAAATAAGGCGACATATGTCCTTCAAAGAGGGTCTCAAAAAATCCATAAATTCTTGGAATATTCACAAAGGGATCAAGGCATAAAATAATGTCGTGATCAATAGATATTCTTCTTGATAATCAAATACTTCAAGAAGAATATCCATACAATGATCGACTTTCATGGAGATCAAATAATCCAGAGAGGTCCGCATCATCCTATGCTCGAGAAATACGCCGCTAAAGCCATTGAATTATGGAGAACAATCCAGAGGAAGAATCAAGGGAATAAATAGAATTGTACCCGCATCTTTTATCAATAAAATTATGTTTTTTCGTATTTATATTATGGTTGCAATTTATTTTTGTATCACAAATAATTTATTGCAAACAAATTGGCACGCCCAGTGGGACAATCTTTACCTCTCATCTCAACTTTTCAATCACCAAAGTTTAAGAACATCAAAATGGCTTCAAAAAAAATCAACTTCAGTTCAACTTCCACCAAGGCTGCTAATTCCAGGTTCTATGCTGATGTGGAAAGCATCCTCGATGTTACTTTTGGAAGCTTTGGACCAATTACGAGGAGCAAAGCAAGCTCGTTAGCATAACAAGTACCCCATGTGTCGTCCGCATCAACCATGAAGCAAGATCTGCTGGACAACAAGCAAGATCCTTCACAAGCGCACCCGAAGGAGGAAGCGATGTTGCTGAAAAGATCAAGAAAACTCTTGCTCTGCTTGACCTCTCCGGATCCAAGCACTCTGCTGTGAAGGAAAATGATGATGCTTCAAGTGATGAATCCTCCCTACTTACACCACATAGCATGAGCCAATCGAGGAACAATCTGTGTGACAATCCATGCTACTCTCCATCATCCACGATAATCATGCAAGCCATGGTGACAAACACTTCATCTATGGTGGAGCAGGTGGCAAACTTGACAGAAGCAATCGCTAGCTTGACCAAGTGCATGCAAAATCAAGATGCTAGAATTGACAAGCTAACATACAGGGTAGGAATCTTGATGGAAGAAGAATCCACCCATGCACCTTGCAAGCTCCCAGAGTTCCAGAGAGTAATTCTCCCCCGAGACAAGTTGCATCCGCTAAGGCTATCCCTGTCTCATCTGAAGGGATGATTCCAATCGATCAACTGAAGGAGTTTATTAAAGGAACTATTAAAAGCAAGTACGAAGTTGTCACCAAGTCCTCTCTCACATATGCAAAGCCATATACTGCGAGGATCGATATGTTGAAGATGCCTGCTGGCTATCAACCTCCAAAGTTTCAACAGTTTCATGGAAAAGGCAACCCAAAGCAACATGTGGCATACTTCGTTGAGATATGCAACAACGCTGGGACTTATGGAGATTACCTGGTTAAGCAGTTCATCCGCTAGCTAAAAGGAAATGCTTTTGACTGGTATACAGACCTCGATGTGGGATCTATTTATAGTTGGGATCAACTAGAGCAAGAGTTCCTCAATCTCCTTTATAGCACAAGGCACACTGTGATCATGGTGGAACTTACAAATACTCGTCAACGGAAGGGTGAACAAGTTATCGACTTTATGAGTCATTGGAGGAATGCAAGCCTCAGCTGCAAAGACAGGCTTAGTGAAGGTTCTAGCATTGAGATGTGCATCCAAGGCATGCATTGGGGACTCCGCTACATATTTCAAGGTATAAAGCCTAGCACATTTGAAGAACTTGCGACTCGTACCCATGACATGGAGTTAAGCATGGCCTCCGTTGGAAACGAAAGGCTGCCTATCTATGAGCCTCGCAAAGGGAACGACAAGCAAAAAGTCAGGAAATGGAGCAAGTTGCACCCAAGTCTAAAAACAAAGAAGTTATGAATGTCAACACATCACCTGTGAAGTTCACAACGAAGGTGAGCAAGAAGCAGAGTACGAAATCCACTTCTTTTCAAGATAAACCAAGTGGAAAGTTAACTCTAAAGGAAATGCAAGAGAAGGAGTACCCATTTGTGGATTCTGATGTGCCAGCAATTTTTGAAGAACTCATCGAGTTAAATCTCATTGAGCTTCCGGAGATGAAGCGACCAAATGAAGCTGGGAAAACTGATGACCCAAATTACTGCAAATATCATCGACTTGTGAGCCACCCTCTAGAAAAGTGCTTTGTCTTCAAGGACAAAGTTATGGACTTGGCTCGTGAAAAGAAGATCGTGCTTGAAGATGAGAAAGCAAGTGCAAACCAAGTCTCTATCACATTTGTCTCATTCAGTCCGGATGAATTATGTGGTTTTAAGGAAAGTAAAGATGGAGAATTACTGGAGAACAATAAAGTTGAAGTCGATCAACCTGATGATGATGAAGGTTGGACGTTGGTGACTCGCCGTAGGCGCCATAAAAGGAGCCCACGAAAAGAATTAATAGAACAACCAACAAGGAAAATGATGGTAAAAGGACCAAGAAAATAGAATCCAGTTAGGCGTTTGAAGAAAGCAAAACTGGAGGTGCACCACCCTCAAAAGCCATGACATCCGGTGACCTTAGAGGATTTCTTGCCATGTTGGTTCCGCATTAAGATTTCCCGTGATAGTATTGAGGCCACTTGTTGCAATGTTGATAAAGGGAAAGAAAAGAGTGATGACCTAACATTGGCACCATCTCCAGAAAAGCTCATCAAGTCTATCCCTCAAGAAGTTAACGCGTGCGAGGAAAATGTTACGTTCACAAATGACGACCTTCTACTAGGTGACAATCTTCATAACCGCCCGTTGTACTTGGTTGGCTATATTCGTGATGAAAGGGTAAATTGAATTTTGGTTGATGGAGGATCCTCAGTGAACATCTTGCCAATTCACACTGTGAAATAACTTGGTATTCCCATGAACGAACTTTCGGAAAGTAGTGTGATGATCCAAGGATTCAACCAAGGGGGGCAAAGGGCCATAGGCGCGATCAGGTTGGGAATCACCATTGAAGATACGCAATCAAGTGTATGGCTGCATGTGATCGATGCAAAGAGTTCATACAATGTTTTTCTTGGAATTCCTTGGATACATGAGAATAAAGTGGTTCCATCTACCTACCATCAATATTTGAAATACTACGAAGGTGAAGTCGAGAAGAAGATAATTGCTGACGATGAGCCATTCACCGAGGCTGAGTCACACTTTGCCGATGAAAAGTTCTACTTGAAGATACGCATTGTGAAGGAGCTAAAAGTTGATGATGTCATGAATGACAAGGATGATGGGTCCACGGCTAAGAGAGCTGAGGTGGTTGCCGACAAACCCAAAATTGTTACTGAGGAGGTACAACCCGACGTGAATAAATCTCATAGAGGGGATATTGCGTCTTATGGCAAGAAAGTAAGTCATGCGCTCCAATATGTCCCTAAAAGGAATAAAGATGAAGGCTAATTATCTAATCTTCAAACTAACATGCTAAAGGAGTTAACTCTTCCGGTAAAACGAATTGAGGCAGTAAAGTTGTTCTCGAAGCCATTTGTAGGGTTTGTATCCCAAAATCATTTGCAGAATGTGGCACTCCCTACAAAACGAACAGATGAAGGTTTTGATCCTAACACTTACAAGATATTTGAAAAGGCTGGATACAATCCCAATGAGCCATTAAAGTTAGGGAAGCTCCCATCAAAAGTTGCGACGAGGCAACCATGTGAAGGTTTGGAATACAAGCGACTGTCACCAGTGCGCATCTCTATAAGAAGGGCGAGCAACAATTATATCACTGTAGAAGACGAATCTGCTGCTTCTAACACGCCTTTTGACTTTGATCAACTTGGAAAATCAACTGTAAGAACTTCCGTATTTGAGAGATTAGGTCCATTAAAGAAGGGGAATAAGTTCCAGAGAAATTATCAAAATACAAGAACACCTGCTTCGCCCAAACTTCAGAAGAATTCTAAAGATTTCCAAAGTTTGGTTCCCTCTAGAATGAAGCAACAAACAAAAGTCATGGTTTCGTTTGATGAGGTACTGAAGGTGAAGCCATACATTGTGGTCTACACTAAAGAACATGATGAAGACAAAGAAAGTGTGGGTTCTTCATATCATGTTACTACACAAAGCGAGCGTGGTATTTTATCTCTAATGGAGGGTGATGAGAAATTGGACGATGTTTCACCATGTTATCACATATCTTTCAACGATGGGGACCTCAAGAAGATGAAGATGCAAAAGATGCTCCCCCGGAACTTGAAGAAGGGGTGAAGGCAACGATTGATGCCTTAAAAGAAGTTTTGCACTGATGAAGAACCAAGACCCACCTACCTAAGTGATTTACTAGAAGTTGATGAAGAAAGCACTTAAATTGAGTTACTCAAGGAGTTTAGGGATGTCTTTGCTTGGAGTTACAAAGAAATGCCTGGCTTGGACCCTAAAGTAGCAGTCCATCACCTTGCGGTCAAGAATGGTGCTCGTCCTGTTAAGAAAGCTTAAAGGCGCTTTAGGCCGTACTTGGTTCCCGTTGAAGCTGGATTTATTCGGGAAGTTAAATATCCAATGTGGGTTTCAAGTATTATCCCTGTAATGAAGAAGAATGGCCAGATTCGAGTATGCGTTGACTTCAGGCATCTCTACAATGCGTTTCCCAAAAATGAATTCCCGCTTCCTATTCCAGTGCTAATGATCGATGATACTACTGGGTGTGAGGCAATGTCGATTATGGATAGTTCGTCAGGCTATAACCAAATTCTAATGGCACCAAAAAATAAAGAGCTTACTGCATTCCGCACTCCCAAGGGTATTTATTGCTACAAGGTAATGCCTTTTGTCTTAAAGAACGCTAGTGCTACTTATCAAATGGCTATGCAGAAAATTTTTGACGACCTTCTCCATAAAAATATCGAATGCTATGTGGACGACTTGGTGGTAAAATCAAGAAAGAGGGGCGACCACTTGAAAGACTTGAGAATGGTGTTTGAGTTGCTCCGGAGGTACCAACTTAGGATGAATCCATTGAAATGCACCTTTGGAGTTACTTCTGGAAAGTTCCTTGGTTTCATTGTCCGACATCGACAGATTGAAATTGATCAAGCCAAAGTAGATGCAATTTTAAAAATTCCTGAGCCTCGGGATATTCACGAATTGAAAAGTCTGTAAGGAAAGTTAGCATACCTTAGGAGATTCATCTCAAACCTAGCTGGGAGGTGCCAACCATTCATCCGCTTTATGTAGAAAGGTGTCCCTTTCAAATGGGACCAAGCATATAGCAATGCCTTTGAGAGCATTAAATCATACTTGATGAAGCCTCCGATTTTAGCAGCCCCTATACTTGAAATGCCACTGATACTATATATTTCAGCACAAGAAAGGTCTGTTGGAGCGCTGTTGGCCTAAGAAAATAGTGAGGGGAAAGAAAACTCTCTTTACTACTTAAGCAGGATGATGACACCAAACGAGCTGAATTATTCGCCAATTGAAAAGTTGTGTTTGGCGCTAGTCTTCTCTATTTAAAATTTAAAGCACTACTTTCAATCTCATATTGTTCGTCTTGTTTCTAAAGCAAATCCCATCAAGTTCGTGATGTCAAAACCTGTTCTTAGTGAACGACTAGTGAGATAGTATCTCCAATTTCAACAATTCGAGATTTTGTTCATCCCCAAAAGGCTATAAAAGGACAAGCATTGGTAGACTTCTTGGCAAATCACCCTATACCTGATGATTGGGAGCTAACTGACGAACTACCTGATGAGGACGAAATGGTCATTGAAGTTCAACCTCCATGGAAGATGTACTTTGATGGTGTTGCACATCACGGAGGAGCTGGTGTAGTATTTGTCACTTCTCAAGGTGAAGTTCTGCCCTACTCTTTTACGTTGTCGCAACTCTGCTCTAACAACGTTGCTGAGTATCAAGCACTAATACTTGGGCTTGAAATGGCTGTTGAAATGAAGCGGTTGCAATTGCAAGTCTTTGGTGACTCTCAGTTGGTGATCAACCAGCTTTTAGGTAGTTACGAGGTCAAGAAACCTGAACTATGCCCATATCATGATTATGCTAAAACCTTAATGGGATGGGTCTGTGACGTGACTATTCAACATGTGCCAAGGAAAGAAAACAAGAAGGCTGATATTTTAGCTGCCCTAGCTTCATCGTTAACCCTGCCTGATCAAGATCAAGTTACTGTCTACCAAAAATAGGTAGTACTGCCGCCAAATGAGGTTGAAGGTGAAGGAAATGAACTCAAGCATCTTGTCGCTGTTTCTAAAGCTGAGAAAGATGAATGGAGACAACCCATTATCGACTACTTAAGCTCCGGGATACTTCTAGAAAATTCGAGGAGAAGGATTGAAATTCGTCGTCGTGCACCTCGCTTCCTTTACTAAAAAGATACTCTATACAGAAGGTCAGTCGAGGGAGTACTCTTGCGATGCTTAGGGGAAGAAGAAGCACTCCAAGCTTTGCAAGAGGCACATTCTGGGTTATGTGGGTCACACCAGTCTGGACCAAAAGGATGGGATATTATTGGCCAACGATTATAAAATATTGCTTGGACTACGCTCGAAGATGCGAGGCTTGCCAATTCCATGCAAAATTTATTCATCAACCTCCTGGAGTGTTGCACCCTACCTTGGCATCCTTGTCGTTTGGCACTTGGGGATTGGATGTTGTTGGACCACTGCCAAAGTCTTCTGGTGGGCGCCTATACATCTTGGCTGCAATTGACTACTTCTCAAAATGGGCTGAAGTTGTTGCTCTTAAGGAGGTAAAGAAGGAAAATGTTGCAAGTTTCATCCGAGTAAACATAATCTATCACTTTGGCATTCCTCGTTACATAATAACGGATAATGGAAAGCCATTCGATAATAGGTTGATGAACAAGATTTGTGATCTCTTTGGCTTCAAGCAATGTAACTCTTTAATGTACAATGCTGCCGCCAATGGTCTAGCTGAGGCATTCAACAAAACTCTATGCAACTTGTTAAAGAAAGTCGTCTCCAAATCCAAACGAGATTGGAATGGCCGTATGAAAGAAGCTCTATGGGCATTTAGGATGACTCACCGTACGCCAACATAAGCGACTCTTTATTCACTCGTTTATGGAGTCGAAGCCGTCTTGTCACTCGAGCGTCAAATACCTTCATTACGACTGTCTATTCAAGAAGGGATCACTGATGAAGAAAATGCTCGACATCGATTAGCAGAGTTGGAGGCTCTTGATGAGAAGAGGTTGGAAGCTTAACAGAGTCTTGAATGTTATCAAGCTCGATTGTCTCGTGCCTTCAATAAAAGAGTTCGCCCGAGATACTTTCAGGTAGGAGATCAAGTCCTTGCCATATGAAGATCCATTATTACTTCCCATAAACCTATAGGGAATTTCACTTCAAAATGGGATGGGCCATATGTCGTACAAGAAGCTTACTCAAGTGGGGCTTACAAGTTGGTTGATGCAGATGGCATGAGAATCGGCCCTATCAATGGCACATTTTTGAAGAAGTATTATCCTTTAAATTGCAATGCTCCTTGACGCATGAGCCTAAACTGCATGTTCCTATACTCCTGGACCGTAAGAGTATAAACTATGTATGGCCCAAAATAAAAAGTCTGCTAGGTTGAAAACCTCGAAAGAGGCGGCCTAGGCAAAAGTTAGGACATAAAAAAAATAAATTACCCATTATGAACTATAGTATGACTTGATCCTCTTCACCGAGGTACGTAGGTAGCTTAGAGTTTCATTGTGAGTTCAGTCCCATAACTTCAAAAGATACATAATTCCCCAATCGTTGTCCAAATGAAGTATGATGGAATGTAATCCATTCAATCAGCACTTGAAAATCGAGCTGAAATACATTTTTCTATTAAACTTTAGATCCCATTTGATTTAAAGGGGGCAAGCCTTTGCGGTAAAGTGGTATCTTCAATGGAATGATTTTATTCTTTTAGGAGGCTACTAAGTATTTGCATTGAAGCCCGGAGATTCACTGTGTCTTCATGTTCACCAAATCTTTAAGTCCTCCGATCTTCAAGTTCGCTGCTCTTCAAGTTGAAATATTTAAATTCTCCAAGTCTCCAAGTTGAAGTCTTCAAGTCCATCTGTCTTCAAGTTGAAGTCTTCAAGTTCACCGCCCTTCAAGTTGAAATATTTAAGCCTTCCAAGTCTCCAAGTTGAAGTCTTCAAGTCCGTCGGTCTTCAAGTTGAAGCCTTCAAGTCTGTCGGTCTTCAAGTTGAATTATTTAAGTCCTCCAAATCTTCAAGTTGAAGTCTTCAAGCCTTCTAATTTTTCAAGTTGAAGTTTAAAAGTCCACCACTCTTCAATTTAAAGTCTGCGAAGTCCGCCAAATCTTCAAAGTTTACCAAGTGTTCGAGTTAAAACTTCTAATTTTCCAATCTTAAGGTGGACATTAAAGTCCCTTTGCACCTTAAGTTGGTCTCTTCCTGGGTTTGTCCTTAAAAGGAACTATAAATTTACAATCTTAAGGTGGACATGTAAGCCCCTTTGCACCTTAAGCCCCTTGGATTTGTCCTCCCATATGATGTTTGAGGATTTGTCCATCTATTTGTTTCCATGAACTTGTACATCGATATGCCATATGAATCTTTGTGTTCTGAAATGGCCTCCGATTTTTTGGGCAGGGATGAGTACCCATCCATTCACACCTCGAGAGTAATGTCTCCGATAGTCGGGTCATTTTGAGAGTAATCTCTCCGATAGTCGAGCCACCTTGAGAGTAATCTCTCTGATAGTCGGGTAGTTTTGAGAGTAATCTCTCTAATAGTCGGGCCACCTTGAGAGTAATCTCTCTGATAGTCGGGTTATTTTGAGAGTAATCTCTCTGATAGTCGAGCCACATTGAGAGTAATCTCTCCGATAGTCGAGCCACATTGAGAGTAATCTCTCCGATAGTCGAGCCATATTGAGATTAATCTCTCCTATAGTCGGGTCATTTTGAGAGTAATCTCTCTGATAGTCGAGCCACATTGAGAGTAATTTCTTTGATAGTCGAGCCACATTAAGAGTAATCTCTTCGATAGTCGAGCCACATTGAGAGTAATCTCTCTAATATTCGAGTCACCTTGAGAGTAATCTCTCCGATTTTCGAACAGGGATGAGTATCCATCCCCTCACTATGATTGTCTTCTTCATGCATGGATCATCTTGTTAAATAAGAACAAATACTTCTCGTTTGACCTACAAAAAAAAAAGGACAACAAAGAAAGAAAAGCACAAGAAAAGAAGAGGAGATTACCTTCGCGTCAATGCTTCCGAGGCCACAAAACTAGACTCAAATAGCTTGCAAATAATGCGAATTGATGCTCAACGAATAGGAGCGCATGAGTTTATATAGATCTCCATAGACGGCTTGCAATAGTATATTACCGATGTGGGAGTCAGCCAATTCAACTTCTCCTAGAAGAACATAGTTAATGGCGGCACATACGTTATTTTACTCCAAGAAGGAATCTTATTTGCAGTGTCCAATTTAAAGTTTATTGACTTCCTAAAGTAGTTAAGTTCCGTCAAATTTGGAGTTTTAGCGACTTGAATTATCTATGTGCCACGTCCGAAAACGTGTGTATTTTCCTGAGTTCAAGTTAGAAATGAGTTTGGTTGTCTCATATATGCAAAAGACAACTATGAGAAATAATTCATGCACCCAATAGCATTTGAAATAAAAGGTGAATCATGGCAAGGAAAAAAAATGCAAATGCATAAGAAGGCATTATGATGTGGTATCCATTTGTGCCATGAAAAATAAAGCACTAAGATTTTCAACAATTCCTATTTACAGTGATGGCAATTAATCTTGATATTATCCTACTGTATATAAACTCTTTAGAAAGGAATTTTTTGGAAAGTTTAAAGTCAGGTAGCGTTAATACATTTGATAAGCAAATTGTAATTTGCTGGAATTATTTAAGTATAGTTATCGTACTTCAAGCCATGTCTTTAATATTCATAGGTTTATATTTTGAAAAGTCTTGAAGCAGGGGCATTTGCGGCATACAAAAATTATTGGATTTAAATTCATAAAATAATTTGGGCTATATTTTAAATCCAAGATATATTAGTTCAAAAAAATTTATTGGGCTAATATAATTGGATTAGTTATATAAGTCCAATATATACGGATTAATAAATAAGTCCAAATTCATTGGGTTAGCCCATTTAATTGGGCTGTAAGTAATGAGCCCACTTCATCAAGCCTAAGATGTCATCTTCCTAGAGGCTCAGTTTGGTGCCACTCGTGAAATGATGTGGCACGCCAAGTCAAACGGAAGAGCTAATAGGATCGTACCATATGTTAAAATGACAAGGCATGCCAAGTCAAATTAAATGGCCAATGAAACTGCGCCACGTGTGCAAGTGACATGTTCTGGCCAATCAAACTCTTCCCTTCCACAACTATAAATAGGGGTCTTCATAACCCAGAAAAGACACCAAACGTTATAACAAGAAGCAAGAAAGAGCTTGTGCATCAAACGCTGCAAATTCCTCCATAAGTTTCAAGCTTCAAGCAATCAAGTTCAAGGTCAAGAACGAAGAACAAATCATGTTCAAGCTCAATAACGAAGAACAAGTCAGGTTCAAGCTCAAGAACGAAGAACAAATCAAGTTCAAGTTCAAGCAATCAAGCTCAAGCTCAAGAACAAGATCATCATTCGTGGCAACAACTATCTATTCAAGATCAAACTCGAAGGCCCTTGAATATATTTACTATTGGAAAGAAGAATCAAAGGATTCATAGAGATTGTACACCATATTATTTGAAATCAAATACTACGATTGTTGTAATATGTTTTCGGTCTTGATTATATTTTCTCGACGTAATTTATTATCTACACTATTATACAAACTTATTTAATTGCTTTAACTAAAGTTTGCTATTTACCAGAACTAACCGGGATTTTTTTACAAATTATATACTTTCCCCTATAAAAGACTCCCAAACCATGATTATTGTCTTCATTTATGGGATACAGTTATACCTTTCTTTTCTATCCTCTCCTCTCTCTCTTCTTCTGCCACCTCCCTCCCTTTTTCTACCATCATCTCTCGTTTCCTTCTAACTGGTCCGTGCATTAGCAGACAATTACCATCATGCAAAATTTTTTGATTTTTGTTTGTTTTCTCGTGTCATTTTTGTCATTGTAATTTAAGAATGATGAACATATCAAATACCATTTTGACAAAACAAATTAATATTTACGTTTAACTTTTATTGTATGAAGCCAATTCTCGAATCAAGACCATAAGGTCAATGGATGAAAAATGATATTTCAGTATGCTTATTATAAAGTAGATGTAGTGACCCGACTAGTTATTTTGAGTTCTACATTTCGTTATGTGATTTGAGATTTTGAGTGGCTTCATATGATGTATTACGACTTGTGTGTATGGTTGGTTTTGATATTTGAGAGGTCCGAGATTAATTTAGAAGAGTAATTCTCAATTTGGAAGAGTTAACAAAAATTTGACTTTTGAGTAAATGACCACAAAATTAGGATTTGATGGTTTCAATAGGTTCAGATGGTGATTTTGGACTTGGGTGTATGTTCGAATTTGGATTTGGATATTCCTATAAAGTTTTGGCTTTATTTATCAAAAATTAGCAATTTGAAGAATTTGAGAGATCTTAAGTTTGATCAGAAGTTGACTTTGGTATTATCGGTTTTCGATCAGTATTTCGAAACTTTGGATAGGTTCATTTGGTTAATTGGAACTTGTGCGCAAAGTTTGATTGTTACCCGAAATGTCTAAGTGTGAACTAGACGCGTTCGGTGACGTTTGAAGTTTTAAAAGGTAAGAGATTGATTTGATCTTTGATTCTTTATTTTGATATTATTTGTGGTACTTTGAGCCTTTGGATTAGTTTGGATAATATATTTGGGCTTGTTGGTATTATTGGACATGGTCCCGAGGGGTTCGGATGTGTTTCAAATTGATTATGGACCCCTTTTGGGAGTTGATGGCATGGTTGGTTTAGGTGTAGTCGCACCTGTGGCCTGGTGTTCGTATCTGCGATGTTGCATTTGCGAGTTTTGTTATCATAGAGCAAGAAGACTCAGGAGAGCAATTTATGCGATGTGGTAGTGCAAATGTGAGGTCCGCTTTTGCGAAGAAGATGCGCATATGCGAGAGTTGTCATGCTAGGCGGTTATCGCTCCTGCGAAATCTTGTGCGTGCCTGTGGAGCCGCATATGCGAAGTTATTTGTCGCAAGTGTGTTGGTCAATTGGGAAGTGTGCATATGTAAACTTAGTGGCGCAAAAGCAAGCTCGCAGAAAGCGAGCTTTTGGGTCACAGATACGAGAGGCCCTGGCAGCATGTTATATTTCGAGAGTTTGTTCTTTTCTCAATGTTTTGGGTTTTGGAGCACGGAAAGAGGTGATTTTGGAGAAACTTTTTACTTCTACTTTGAGGGTAAGTAATTTTCACTTGTATTTGATTATATATCTTATTTCCTCATAGATTTATATACTAAGAACATGAAATTTTAAAGGAATATTTTGGGTGTTTGCCTATATTTTAAGAGACTGTATTGTGGGGATTTGAGTACTGATTTGGACCCAATTTTGGATTCTAATCACATATTTGGACTCAGCAGGTTAGGATTATCAAGGATTTTGGGCACGCGGCCCCGAATTAATTTTTGTTGACTTGTTGGAGATTCTTCAAAGATCGAAGCTTTATGGATTGTGATCGTTTTCTATAGCATTTTTTGACTTCCTTGGTTGATGATTGGTTTGGATTTGCGCAATTAGAGAGATAAATCGTGGTTTTTACATGATTTTAGGGTTTTATGTGATTTGAAGGAATAACCCTTGAGATGTGACCTTATTTGGCTAATTGAAATATGTGTAAAGCGGCGTATACACGAGGTGACGAGCGCATATGTGGGTGCTATGTATGATTTTGATCGGATTAGACTTTAGGCTTCTATGATGCCTTGGTTGGATTGTGTGCTTCCATAGTTCAAGTTTTGATCATTCGTATGACCACGTGAACCTCTTGAATCATGCTAGAGATCATGTGTAGGTGTTTATTTCCTGTTTGAACATGATATTCGTTATTATATGGCGTACTCGCCTAACCTGAGCTATAATTGTACACTTCGCACATGCATACTCATTAGCATGCTATTTATCAGTTCATGAGTATGTAATTTGATATTCGTTGATTGTATACATGTATTCTTGTATATGCTTTCTATGGATGGAATGGATTGACAACACATGAGTGGTCCATGCGATTTGAGTTGTTATATCACGTGTGTTTTTCGTGCAGTGGTCATGATTATGGAACATGAGTTTTCCTTGCAACACGTGGATAAAAATACATTCCCCAAGGGTCATCCTCTCATATTTCTCCTTGATGACGTACATACAGATTATGGAAAGCTGATCAATGATTGGATTTTATGTATCTTCTCTATATGTAAACTTCTTAGATATATACATAATTTTCACTGCGTATCTTCTCTATATGCTAGCACCAGAATGTATATGCCTTTTATGCATATCTTCTCTATATGCTGCTTTACTTGATGAAATGATTCATGGTACATATCTTCTCCATATGTTAGTCTTTGTAACTTGACTTGCCTTTCATGCATATCTTCTCTATATGCAATTGTTGCTGAATTATTGATACTTTGTGTCTTTCTTCTCTATATGCAATTGTTGATGATTTAATGATGCTAGGCGCATATCTTCCCTATATTCCGATTTGTTAAACTGATATAAAATCGTGCATATCTGCTCTAAATGAAATTATTGATGAGTTATTTGACATCAAATGCATATCTTCTTTATATGTTAAACGGTTAGTTGGTTTACGATGCTTGTGCATATCTTCTCTATGTGTACGATAGCCTTATCTGTACTTCAGGCTTAGATTTCGATATTATTGTTGTGTAAATGTATATGTGTAACAACCCGACTGCTCATTTTATATATTGATGCCTTGTTCCCCTATTCATTGCCTTTTCTATGTTATTTTGTGGTTATGTAACTTGTCAGGGTAGTTGGTTTGGTTTCGGAGAGGTTTCGGAGTGAATTGGGACACTTAGACCCAAGGTTGGGAGGTTAAGTTGAAAGAGTGGACCGGATTTTGAATTTTTTGTACACGACTCTGGAATGGTGTTTTTAGGATTCCAATAGCTTCGTGTGGTGGTTTTGGACTTAGGTGTATATTCGGATGTTGATTTGGTGGTCTGTAGATTGGTTTGGTGGTTTCTGGCGAAAATTAGTAAGTTGAAGGTTTGGAAGGTTGAGAGGTTTGACCGAGAGTTGACTTTGTTCATATCGGGTTTAGATTTTGGTTCCGGGAGATGGAGTAGGTCTGTTGTGTCATTTGGGACTTGAATGCAGAATTTGAGGTCATTTGGAATTGATTTGATATGGTTCAGCACGAGTTTTGAAAGTTGAAAGTTCATTAGTTCATTAGGCTTGAATTGGAGTGCGATTCATGGTTTTGATGTTGTTTGGTGTTATTTGAGGCCTCGAGAAGGTTCGTTATGTTTTGGGATTGTTGCTATGTTTGGGCGGGGTCCCGGGGGCCTCGGGTGTGTTTCGGATGGGCTACAGACCATTCCACCTTGTTTTTAGACTGATGATATGTCTTAGGTCTGGTTTCCTTCTTCGCATTCGCGAAGGGTTAACGGGGGCTGGGCAGTCGCCCTTCTTCGCGTTCGCGATAGAGCTCCGCATTCATGAAGCAGCCAAGTACTGGGAGGAGCTTAGCCTACGCATTTGCGAGGTCCAGACCGCGTTTGCGAAGGCTTGGATGTTTTCTTCAACGCATTTGCGATATTGAGAACGCGAACGCGAAGGACTTTTTCTAGGCAGATAATTTTTGTTCTTCGTGAGCGCGATGGGGGTCCCATGTTCGCGATGAGTATGACTAGGAAAATCTATTTAATACTCTATTTCGAAGGTTTGAGTTATTATATCACATTTTGAGTTACAGAGCTCGGTTTTGGGCAATTCTGGAGGGGATTTTCACGATTTGGATCGGGGTAAGTATTTTTCACTTGGAGTTTTTCATTGTTCGTGATTCCATTTTTGTTTTTAGCATTTAATTGGTGAATTAAAGTGAAGAAATGAGGGGGTTTTGTAAAAACTTTCCTAAAGTGAAAATTGAGGATTTGAAGGTCGATTTGAGGTTGGAATTGGATGAAATTGGTATGGTTGAACTCGTAATTGAATGGATGTTCGGAATTTATGAGTTTGACTGGGTTCCAGGGTGAGGTCTCGTGGTTGACTTTTTGATTTTGATAAATATCGAAGCTTTTTTATTTGAGGTTGTTTCCTACGGCATTATTTGATGATATTAAGTTATTTGTGACTAGATTTGAGTCGTTCGGAGGCCGATTCGCTTGGGAAGGGCTTTTTGGAGTATTGATTTGCGCATTTTGAGGTAACTAACATATCTAAAATTTGATTTGAGGGTAATTATCCCTGAGAACTATGTTATTTGTGATGTGCCGGGGGACGCACATGCTAAGTGACGGGCGTGTATGCGTACACCGGAGTATTCATGATCCGAGTGGAATTTAGACTATTAACGGACTTGTTTTGCTATTATGCCTTGTTATATCCATATTTTAACCCCAGGTTAGGTTTGATTATTGAGTACATCGGGTCGGTTGTACTCATACTACACTCCGCACTTTATGTGCAGATCCAGGTATTTTCAGACAAGGTGATTCCTAGAGTTCTGTTGCTACTAGCTTTTGGGAGACTACGAGGTTGCTGCTATGTCATCCGCAGACCTTGAAGTTCTCTTCCATTTACTTTTGTTATTACTGTTCTACTATTCAGACAGTTGTATTGAGAATTTGGTCATATATTTTGATACTCAGTAGTGCTCATGTACTCTTTGACACCAGATCTTGGGGATGATTGTAGCAGTATTGTTGTTGTTTTCATTAGTTATTTCATGATATTCATGTTGTTGAGTTTATTAAATCATGTTTATTCAAGTTCGTTGTTATTGTATGACTGTTGGTTTACCTAGCAAGTAGTGTTTGGCATCATCGCAACTCTAGTGGGAGTTGGATCGTGACAAGTTGGTATTAGAGCACTAGTTTTCTTAGGTCTTACGACTCATGAACAAGTTTAGTAGAGTCTTGCAGATCGATACGGAGATGTCTGTACTTATCTTCGAGAGGATACCGAACTGTTTGGAAACTTCACTTTCTTACATTCTTATCGTGCGAATTTAGGGCCGTGAGAGATCGGGGACACATGCGACCGGATCAGGCAGACGACCACAAATACCACAAGTTAGGGTTGTGAGAGGTCGGGGTCACGGTAGAGGCTGAGGTGGGGCTCGCACTACCGATAGAGCAGCACCTGTGGAGCCACCAATTGCTCCAACTGAAGAGCAGGTTCCAGATACTGTCCAGTTCATGGGACCAGCTCAGGCACCAGCAGTGCCGATTGTTATTCCTGGCCTTCAGGAGGCCTTAGCTCAGATTTTGACTATGTGCACGAGCCTAGCTTAGGCGGTTTCAATTCCAGTTGCACTAGGTACCTCAAAAGTTGGGGGTGCCCAGACTCCTGGCGCCCGTACTCCATAGCAGCTAGCTCAAGGTCATCAGACACTGCGGGTGTTACTAGTTCAGCCTGTTGTTGCTGATCAGGCCGATGTTGACCTATAAGTGATGAGGAGCAGAATAGGTTGGAGCGGTTTGGGAGGCTTAAGCCTCTAGAGTTCAACGGGGGGGAAGGGGGAGTCAGAGGATGCTCAGGACTTTCTAGACCGGCGTTAGCAGATTATTTACACAACGTGTATGTTGGATACCAGTGGAGTTGCATTTATTACTTTTCAGCTGACCAGGGAAACCTACAGATGGTGGTAGGCTTATGGGTTGAGCAGGCCAGCTAGCGAAACACAACTTACGTGAGATGAGTTCTCATTTCTCTTCTTAGAGAAGTTTGTTCCCCAGACTCACTGAGAGGAGCTGCGTAGATATTTTGAGCAGTTGTGCCAGAGAGATATAACTGTGACTCAGTATGAGATGAGATTCACAGATTTGGCTCGTCATGTAGTATGGTTGGTTCCCAATGAGAGAGAGAGATGATCAGGAGGTTCACTGATGGCATCAACTATGGTCTACATTATAGCTTGCCTTGAGAGGCCGAGACAAATGCTAGGTTTGACCAGGTGGTCGAGATTGCTAAGCACTTGGAGCAGGTTCTCAGGCTTGAGCAGGAGGGCAAGAGGCCCTATGGTTCAGGTGGTTTCAGTGGTACCTCATTTGGAGGTCAGTCACATCACAGTAGAGGTCGTCCTTTTAGGCCTGCTCAGATGGCTCGTCAGGTTCCTCATGGTGCATCAGCTAGCCATGTTTCATACAACACTCATTCAGTTCAGTCATCCTTCAGTGCACTTTCAGTTCAGGGTTCCTTAGTACCGGGTTCTTGCAGTGATTATTCTACTTCTCGGGGTCCGGTTCAGGCCTTGCAGTCATTCCTAGTTCGAGGTTGTTATGAGTGTGGGAAGTTGGGGCATGTGAGGAGGTTTTTCCTTTTTTTTATTGGAGGTCCCGTGCAGCAGAGAGATCAGGCTATGACATCTGCACCAGGTATTACAGCACCCGCTCAGCCAGCTCGGGGTGGAGGTCGTTCGGGTCGAGGTCACCCTAGAGGGGGAGGTCCGTCAGGTGGCGGTCAAGCTCGATGCTACATTTTCCCGCTAGGCCAAAGGCAATTGCTTCTGACGCTGTGATCACATGTATTGTTTTAGTGTGCCACAGGGATGCTTCAGTGTTATTTGGCCCTACTTCAACTTATTCATATGTGTCATCATACTTTGCTCGTTATTTGGATATGCCTCGTGATTTTTTAGTTATGCATGTTCATATATATATACCGGTGGGTTATTCTATTATTGTGTACCGTGTGTATCGGTCGTATGTGGTGACTATTGGGGGTTATGAGATGAGAGTTGATCTTTTACTATTTAGCATGGTTGATTTTGACGTGATGTTGGGCATGGATTGGTTGTTTCCATGTCACACTATTCTTGATTGTCACGCTAAGATTGTAATGTTGGTGATGCCGGGGTTGCCTAGGGTTTAGTGGATAGGTTCCCTGGATTATGTTTCGAGTAGGGTGATTTCAAACTTGAAGGCCTAATGGATGGTTGAGAAGGGGTGTCTGGCATGCTTGGCCTACGTGAGGGATGTTAGTATTGATACTCCTACCGTTTAGTTAGTTCCGGTAGTGAGAGACTTCCTAGATGTGTTTCTAGCAGACCTGCCAGGCATGCCACCTGACAGGGACATTGATTTAGGTATTGACTTGGTGTCAAGCACCTAGCCCATTTCTTCACCGTATCACATGGCACCTATAGAGTTGAAGGAGTTGAAAGACCAGATGTAGGAGCTACTTGATAAGGGCATCATTAGGCCTAGTGTGTCACCTTGGGGTGCACGGGTTCTATTTGTGAAGAATAAGGATGGTAATATACGGATGTGTATTGACCACAGGCAACTGAACAAATCCACTATTAAGAATAAGTACCTACTACCGCGCATTGATGACTTATTTGATCAGCTTCAGGGTGCCAGAGTTTTCTCGAAGATTGAATTGAGGTCGGGGTATCATCAGCTAAAGATCTGAGATTCAGATATCCCGAAGACAACTTTCAGGAACCGCTATGGTCACTATGAGTTTCTGGTGATGTCTTTTGGGCTGACTAATGCCTCAATAACCTTTATGCACTTGATGAATAGTGTTTTCCAGCCGTATATTTATTTCTTCTTCATAGTTTTCATTGATAATATATTGGTGTACTCACGCAGCCAGAAGGATCATGAGTAGCACTTGAGGATCGTGCTCCAGACTTTGAGAGCGAAGTATGCTAAATTCTCCATGTGTGAGTTTTGGCTTGATTAGGTGGCGTTTTTTAGGCACGTAGTGTCCAGTGAGTGGATTAAGGTAGATTTGAAGAAGATTGAGGCAGTTCTGAGTTGGCCCACACTGTCTTCTACTACTGAGATCTGGAGTTTTCTTGGTTTGGCGGGTATTATCGTTGTCTTGTGGAGGGTTTCTCGTCCATTGGTGCACCTTTGACTAGATTGACCCAGAAGGGTGCCCCATTCATGTTACACCCCATGTTTTTGTATGTAAGAGTACGTCATAAGACAATTGATGTAAGCTCATAAATGAGATCATCTTTGAAAGTACATAAAGTAAGTTAGTAATTTTACTTTGGAGGTTACAAATATTAAATATCATGGATAACAAGTACCAAGAGGGTTGGAAGGCTTAGAGGCTAAATAAATTGAAGAAAATAAGTTTCGTCGAAAGTCGATAAGTTTGGAATATTATAAAATGAACTTTGGGGTGAAACTAGGGTTCTTAACATGAGAAGGAGGTTATTTTATTAGTTATTTTAGTCATATAATAGTCGTGTGTTATGTTTTAAAGTCAAGCAAGTTGTGGAACAAAAGTTGGCAAAGGTCATCACAAGTTACATTCATAAATGTGCTGAATATTAGGTCAAATGTAGCTGAACTTTTATCCCAATGTACTTTGCATTATGGGGGTGATCCACCTATGAAATTGAAAATCTATGAGTCTAATTTCTAACGCATTAAACCGTTCATCGATACGATATCGGAGTAGAGAGATATTTGCATTTTTAAGAGACTGCGTAAGCAGCTCCCAATGGGACTTACTTAGGCGGTGGACGACCCTTGAACATTTTAAGGGGTTTGGATGGCTCATTTTTGGTTGTTTTCGACCAAAGACAGTTCCCAAACTCTCTCAACATCTCTCTAACAGTCCTCCATGGTTCCAAGTCGAATCCAAGGTGGTTTTGCCTAGACCTAACCTCAAAAATTAGCCTAAGTGAAGAAAAGAGTCTCTATGGTGTTGTGATGCCATTAAGCGTGCTTGTAAGCTAAGGGAAGCTTTGGTTCGAGTTTGTTCTGATTATTTAAGGTATGTATAACACCCTATTGCTTGGGATTAAGCTTATCTATGTGTTGGTTAAGTTATTTGGATGAAGAATTACAAGATAGAACTTGAAGTTGTATAAGAAGTTGTTGTCTCTTATTGGATTATTTTGGAGTTGTGTATATGAATTCATATGGCTAGAAATTATGGAAAATAAGTTGTCTATGATTATTTTAGTATGACTATGTTGGTTTACATGTCAATCTTTTTGAGAAAAATGGTTACTAGAAAAGAAATGGCTATAAAGCACTTGGAAGTTGTCCATAGTGATATTACCTTGTGTTAGGCTATTTCAGATAACTTTAAAAATGAGTACAAGGTTTGAAATCCTTTAAAAGGTATTGGTTATAATATTGTATATATTACTAAGTTCAAGAATGAATAATAATGAGGTTGAAGGGTGCTAAAGGGATTCAATCCGAGCTTGCTGCTCATCGTGATATGTTGATGACTTATTAATGAAATATTTTGTACCCTATTGTTGATGTGGTTCTTATTGTATTGCTCTGGTTATTGTTTTTGGTCTAGGGTATTGGAGGAGGCCCTTGTTACGGGGAGATGCTGCCCAAATTTACATAAACGAGCTACTAGTTTAAGTTGCGGATTTAGCCTTTACTCAGCACTGATTTTGAATCTCCTTATGCTATGGTAGATTGAGTTGAGTTGTTTGAAGAATTTCTTGGAAGGTATTAGGGACTCAACGAAGTTAAAGTATGTTAAGACTATCCCTTCTTTCCTTTTGGCATGATCCATGTGATACAACGAAACGAGTAAACACGCAACTTTCACAAGTGACTCTTTTCTTAGAAGTACTAGGGTTGCCTATGTTCTTGATTTCTTATGTGTCCTATTATTATATCGTATGTTCATGGGTCTCAGAAAATACGTAAGTTGATAAAGTTTACCTGAAGGCATCAACATCCCGAGTGATCTTATAGCCTACTTCTTATGCATTGCATTCATTTTTACATTTACATTGACCCATGACCAGATGGCGTTATATACGCGTATATTATATGTACATGGGGTATGGGGAAATTTTATGGCATTATATATGCACCACCACCTGATCATCTGGTATATATTGATTATTTCGCCCACATAGGCCGAGATGATATGATGGGATACCCTTAGAGGATTGATGACGTTATGTACGCATATACCTAAGCATGCTATGACATTTATATGCATATGCATGATATTATAAATGTTTCATGATTCACAGAGCTATTCAGACTTACAGGTTGAGTTCTTTACTCCATGTTTCTTTCATGTCTTTTATATACCGCTTATCATGCCTTACATACTCGGTACTTTATTTGTACTGATGTCCCTTTTGCCTGGGGACACTGCATTTCATGTCCACATGTCCCGATAGATAGGTTGGGAGTGCTCCTAGTAGGCTATCAGGTTAGCGGAAGGTCTTGGTGCACTTCACTTGCTCTGGAGTTTCCTATTTGATCAGTATGCTTTGGACATGTATAGATTGGTATGGCGGGGCCCTGTCTCGGCCTTTATGACGTTTATGTACTCTTAGAGGCTTGTAGATATAGGTCATGTATATGGATGATTGTATGGCCTTTTTGGCCTATGTTTTGAGTGTACAAATGATCATTTCGGTCGTATAGGCCCGTATGTCACATGTATGAGTTTGTATACCATGTTGGGTCATCTTATGTCTAGTATTCCCTTATGTTTTATTCTAGTTATCTCATGACACTTTTTAACCCACTTACCCATAATGGTATGATAAGAAAGATATATTACGTTGGTACTCGATTGAGTAAGACAGCGGGTGCCCGTCGCGGCCCTGCGGTGTGGTTTGTGACAAATGTGGTGGTTTGAGGAGTGTGAGGATAGATTTCAGAAGCTCAAGACGGCCTTGACTACATCTCCAATTCTAGTTTTATCTTCAGGAACAGGTTCTTTTATAGTTTATTATGACGCTTAACGGATTGGCATTGGGTGTGTTGATGTAGAAGGGTAGAGTGATTGCTTATGCTTCGCGTTAGTTGAATCCCCGTGAGAAGAACTACCTTGTAGATCATTTGGAATTGGCAGCCATTGTTCCGTATTGAAGATTTGTAGGCACGATCTCTACGTTGTGTCCTTTGAGGTATTCACAGATCACAGGAGTCTACAACACTTATTCAAGCAAAAGGATTTGAACTTGAGGCAACAGAGGTGATTAGAACTACTAAAGGACTATGATATTACCATTCTTTATCACCCGGGGAAGGCCAATGTAGTGGTCGATGCTTTGAGTAGGATGACTGAGAGCATGGGCAGTCTTGCGTATATTCCAGTTGGGGAGAGACTGTTAGCATTGGATGTCCAGGCTTTAGCAAATCGGTTTGTGAGGTTGGATATTTCAGAGCCTAGCCGGCTTCTTACTTGCATGGTTTCACGGTCTTCTTTGTTTGAGCGCATCAAGGCGCATCATTATGATGATACCCACTTGCTTGTTCTGAAGGACACGGTACAACCCAGTGATGCTAAAGATGTTACTATTGGAGACAATGGGGTATTGAGGATGCAGGGTCAGATCTGTGTTGCAAATGTGGATGGGTTACGTGAGTTAGTTCTTGAGGAGGCCCAAATTTTACGCTATTCCATTCATCCGGGTGCTGCGAAGATGTATCAAAATTTAAGGCAGTACTATTGGTGGCAGAGGATGAAGAAAGATATTGTTGAGTATGTTGCTCGGTGTTTGAACTGTTAGTAGGTGAAGTACGAGCATCAGAGACTCTGTGGCTTACTTAAGAAGCTTCACATTCCGTAGTGGAAGTGGGAGCATATCACGATGGGTTTTGTAGTTGGACTCCCATGGACCTTGAGGAAATTTGATGCAGTATGGGTTATTGTAGACAGACTGACCAATTATGCACATTTCATTCTAGTTGTGACTACCTACTCTTCAGAGCGACTGGCTCAGATTTATATTCATGATATTGTTCGCCTTCACGGTATGCCCGTGTCTATCATTTCGAATCGAGAAACTCAGTTTAGTTGCAGTTTTGGAGGACGATGCAGCAAGAGTTGGGTACACGGGTAAAGCTGACTATAATATTTCATCCCCAAATGGATGGGCAGTCGGAGCAAACTATTTAGATATTGGAGAATATGTTACGTGCCTGTGTTATTGATTTTAGAGGTTCATGGGATCAGTTTCCTTCATTAGCAGAGTTCGCCTATAATAACAGCTTCCACTCGAGTATCTAGATGGCTCCTTATGAGGCCTTGTATGGAAGGTGATTTCGTTCTCCGGTTGGTGGGTTTGAGCTTGGGGAGGCTAGGTTGTTAGACATCGATTTGGTCTGTGATACCTTGGAGAAGGTGAAGGTAATTTAGGAACGGCTTCGTACAGCGCAGTCCAGGTAGAAGAGTTAGCCGACAAGAAGGTTCGTGATATTGCATATATAGTGGGTGAGAAGGTTCTGCTCAGAGTTTTTCCCATGAAAGGTGTGATGAGGTTCCGAAAGAAAGGCAAGCTGAGCCCTCAGTATATTGGTCCTTTTGAGGTGCTTGAGAGGGTTGGAGATGTGTCCTACAAACTTGAATTTCCACCTAGTCTATCGGGGGTTCACCCAATGTTTCATGTTTCGATGCTCTGAAAGTATTTTGGTGATCTGTCACATGTTTTGGACTTCAGAACGGTACAACTAGATGGAGATCTAACTTATGATGTGAAGCCGGTGGCTATTTTGGATCGGCAGGTTCGAAAGTTGAGGTCCAAGAATATAGCTTCAGTGAAGGTTTATTAGAGAGGTCATCCAGTGGAGAAGGCTACTTAGGAGACCAAGCAGGAGATGCGGAGCAGATATCCACACCTATTTTAGTCTCCATGTATGATTCTCGACCCGTTCGAGGACGAACGTTCATTTAAGAGGGGGGAGAACGTAATGACCCGATCAGTCATTTTGTATATTGTAGCCCCATTTCCCTTTTTATTGCCTCTTCTATATTCATTTGTGGTTATGTGACTTGCCGGGGTGATTGGTTTAGTTTCGGGGAGGTTTTGGAGTGAATCGGGAAAGTTAGTCCCAAGGTTAGAAGGTTAAGTTGAAAGAGTTGACCGGAGTTTGATTTTTATGTAGACGACTCTAGAATGGTGTTTTGATGAATCCAATATCTTTGTATGGTGGTTTTGAACTTAGGAGTATGTCCGGATGTTTATTTGGAGGTCCGTAGGTTGGTTTGGTGCTTTATGGCAAAAGTTAGTAAGTTGAAGTTTTGGAAGGTTTATTGGAGAGGTCATCCAGTGGAGGAGGCTACTTAGGAGATCGAGCAGGAGATGCAGAGCAGATATCCACACCTATTTTAGTCTCCATGTATGATTCTCGACCCGTTCGAGGACGAACGTTCATTTAAGAGGGGGAGAACGTAATAACCCGACCAGTCATTTTGTATATTATAGCCTAATTTCCCTATTTATTGCCTCTTCTATATTCATTTGTGGTTATGTGACTTTCCGGGGTGATTGGTTTAGTTTCGGGAAGGTTTCGGAGTGAATCGGTAAACTTAGTCCTAAGGTTAGAAGGTTAAGTTAAAAGAGTTGACCGGAGTTTGACTTTTGTGTAGACGACTCTAGAATGGTGTTTTGATAAATCCAATAGCTTTGTATGGTGATTTTAAACTTAGGAGTATGTCCGGATATTGATTTGGAGGTCCGTAGGTTGGTTTGGTACTTTATGGCGAAAGTTAGTAAGTTGAAGGTTTGGAAGGTTGAGAGGTTTGCCCGAGAGTTGGCTTTGTCGATATAGTGTTTGGATTTTGGTTCTGGGAGTTGGAATAGGTTCGTTGTGTCATTTGGGACTTGCATGCAAAATTTGATGTCATTCGGAGTTAATTTGATATGGTTCGGCACGAGTTCTGAAAGTTGAAAATTTATTAGTCCATTATGCTTGAATTGGGGTGCGATTCATGGTTTTGATATTGTTTGGTGTGATTTTGGGATTGGTTGATGCGTTTTGACGGGGTCCCGGGGGCCTCGGGTGTGTTTTGTCTGGTTTCCTTCTTTGCTTTCGCAACATGATGGTCGCGTTCGCGAAGGGTTAAAGAGGTATGGGCAGTTGCCTTTCTTCGCGTTCGTGAAGCAACCAAATACTGGGAGGAGCTTAGCCTACACGTTCGCAAGGTCCATGCCGCATTTGCCAAGGCTTGGATGTTTGCTTCATCGTGTTCGCGATATTGAGAACGCGAACGCGAAGGCCATTTTCTGGGCAGATTATTTTTTGTATTCACGAATGCGATGACGGTCCTGCATTCATGATGAGTATGCCTGGGCAGATCTATTTAATAGATTTGACTCGGATTTGTTCGTTGTTCATGATTCCATCTTTGTTTTTAGTATTTTATTGGTGAATTAAAGTGAAGGAATGGGGAATTTTTATAAACTTTCCTAAATAGAAATCTGAGGATTTGAAGGTCGATTCGAGGTCGGAAATGGATGAAATTGGTATGGTTGAACTTGTAATTGAATGGGTGTTCGTAATTTATGAGTTTGACCGGGCTCTGGGGTGTGAAACTGGTGTTGACTATTTTATTTTTATAAAGATCACAACTTTATTGTTTGAAGTTGTTTTCTACAGCATTATTTGATGATATTAAGTTATTTGTAAATAGATTCGAGTCGTTCGGAGGCCGATTCTCGTGGGAAGGGATTTTTGGAGTATTGATTTGCGTATTTTGAGGTAAGTAACATATCTAACTTGGATTTGAGGGTAATTATCCCTGTAAACTATGTTATTTGTGATGTTTTGGGGATGCACATGCTAGGTTACGGACGTGTGTGCATACACCGGAGTATTCGTGATCCGAATGAACTTTAGACTATTACCGGACTTGTTTTTCTATCACGCCTTGTTATATATGTGTTTTACCTACTTGTTTGATTAGTTGATCTATGGTTCATGTTAGAAATCATGTTAGGCTATGTGATTAATTAGTTGAGGCATAATGGGACTATTTCTATTATTTTGAGCTATCTGTCTTAACTGTAATTATATACCCAGTCATGATTCTTCATTTACATATCATATCTCAGTCTCTGTACTTTATTCATCGTTTCATCATGTTGTTGTTGTTTTCCATATGTGATACCATTTGGACTGAGTAATATGAGATTGTGAGCCCTTGAGACTTGTGAGGTTGATGACTGAGGTAGGCCTTAGAGTTGTGTTGAAAGTGTTATTTGGATCGGGTTACACGCTGCAACAGGTCATATTGGTTTTATTGTTATTTGGATTGGGTTGCACACCGTAACATGTCATATTTGCTTTTGATTAGCGCCTGGGCAAGATCCGCCTCTCTGGAGTCTGACATGCCAGTTATGAGCGCAAGCATCAATGATATTTACACGTGCTTTGGTGAGGGCCATTGATGCCAGTCACCCGTACATTGCTGAGTGATTGTGAGTGTGTGATGAAGTGGGCACTTGAGTCAGGTACCTTAAGTGTGCTTTGGTGACATGCATAATTGATTTGTAGGTATAGAGATGTATTTTTCTCATGCTAGCTGGTAAAAGAAATATTTTTTTCCGTGTTGGGCTGTAACTATTATACTTAGAAGCATGTCTAAATTTCTGTAATGTGAACGAGCTTAATATGCTAATTCCTGTGAGCTCTTTACTGTTACTATCATCATTATATCCTGCATTGTTATTGTTATTGGTCTTTGATTGTTTATATGAGCTCATCACTGCTTTCAACCCCAGGTTAGGTTTGCTTATTGAGTACATGGGGTCTGTTGTACTCATACTACACTATGCAATTCGTGTGCAGATCCATGTACTTCCCAACGAGGCGATTCCTAGAGTTGTGTTGCTACCAGCTTTTGGGAGACTATGAGGTAGCTGATATGTCATCCGCAGAACTTAAAGTTCTCTTTCATTTACTTCTGTTATTACTGTTCTACTATTCGCACAGTTGTATTGAGAATTTGGTCTTGTATTTTGATACTCAGTAGTGCTTATGTACTCGTTAACACCAGATCTTGGGGATGGTTATAGCAATATTGTTGTTGTTTTCATAAGTTATTTCAAGATATTCCTGTTGTTGAGTTTATTAAATCATGTTTATTCAATATTGTGTGATTGTTGGCATCCCTAGCAAGTAGTGTTAGGCACCATTGTGGCTCCGGTGGGAGTTGGGTCGTGACAATATGTTATTGTGCTCTACATGTTAATCATAGTGAGCATCACATGACTTGAAAACCTTGTCACTACTTTACCGAGATTAGTTAGGATACTTACTGAGTACATGGGATCAGTTGTACTCATACTACATTTCTGCACCTTGCGTATAGATCATGGAACTGAGCTGCTATGGATGACAAAGGCTAGCATTGGAGTTGCACAAGAAATACAGATTCAAGCCACCACTTGTTCATGGTAGTTTAGGACTTATAAGTCTATTTATGTCAACTTCAAACAGATATTGTATTTATTCTTCGTACCAGCTTTATAAATCTAAATCTTAGTGGCTCATGACTTGTACTACAAATCCTTAGGATAGTGATATGGATTTCAATAATCTTATTTATTGTTTATTGATGATTTTTCATTCGAGTTGTGTTATCTTTTGTTTGGATTACCTGAAGGGTTGAGTTAGGTGTCATTACGACTTAGTAGGATTTTGAATCATGACAGCTGATGAATTGTGATGACTGAAAAATCATCCCCAATTTTTGGGTCATGTTCTCCAGGATCACAAAATTTATCCACGTACTGAGATTGGGTAATGAAACTTATATATAACTTATTTACAACTTTCACACAATATTAATACAAACAAATACACTACAACATCGTACAACTTTAATATAACTTTCGTACAACTTTAATAAAACTTTAATATAATTTTAATACATATATACAACTATCATACAATATTCATATACAAATAATACAACTACAAATAATACAGCTGAAATACAAATTTTCATACAAATTTTATAAAACTTTAATACACTTTTGATACATACATATAACTTTATGTAAAAGAAAGTATTTATAACTTTAATACAAATTTCATTCAATTATTCATATAGTATACAACTTATTTATAAATTTCATAAAATATTCATACAAAAATAATAGACAACAACAACAATAACATACCTAGTGTAATTTCACATAGTGGGGTATTAGAAGGGTAGTATATGCGCAGACCTTACCCCTACTTTGCGAATATATAAAAATAATAGAACTATAACAAAATACAACTTAAATACATGTTTCCACGATAAACCCCTACCAGTAAAAAAAGAATTTATGTCTACACGTCGCCAGCGAAAATCCAGTGCCGGCTGCTAATGGCCGAAGGGTGACCGTCAGTCTTCATGTCCCTACCACGAAAAGACCATTCACAGTCTAAAGAACTCCTATGATTAGGGCAGTGAGCAAGAAGTTATGACTTCCCCGAGTCACTGATTAAAAAATTGAACTTACTGCTCCAATAACGATGATGATGAGGAGATGAGGAATTACTAGGGTTTCTCTTTCTCTCTTTTAAAGTGTTAAAAAAATTAGGATATAGAGCTTAGTGCTCCAATCGAAGGTGGCGGTGGCAGAAGTTTATGAGAAAAGTGTATAGGGAAAAATACGACATGACACATGGCCGCTTAAAGGAAATTTCACGTGGAACACAAGATGGAGATGACCATCGAACATAGCTATTCCGCTTGTCACCGGAAGGAATAATGATCATAAAAAAGAGTATTAAATGCTTTTCTCCCGGTAACATTTAATACGAAATATTTTGCAGCATTAAGGATGATGGCGCATTACAAGGAATTTGGCATTTATGTCTAACGTTGCATCTTCATCAATGACCCTCATAATTGACAATAAAGAAGGGCATGATCCTAGGACTTCCTTCCCTAGGCATAGCTGTAAGGACATGAATTTTCTCGCTAACTTATGTTACATTCTATACAGCATTTTAATACAATTTGATTCTCTCGCTTTTGATCTTATCATTGTTGTGCTCGGAAACCTCATTCCCGGACTCATTAGCTCTGCTGTTTCATCTATATTCTAAGGCTAAGTATATCATATTTCATCAGTTATTTCATTACTTTTTTGATCAAATTAATTCACTTGTCTAGAAACCACGAATAAATTCAATTGTACCGTTTTTCGGGTAAACAGATTGGCGCCCACTGTGGAGCTTAGACAGCTGTGCAATTAAAGTGATCCTTGCCGTTTTTTACTAGCAAGTTTGATAATTTTTGTCTTAGCAAAAATCACAAAAGAAATGGCAGATAACACTATCAACGGCACACGCAACCCCGAAATTCAAGGGGAGCAGCCTCATTTCGAGGATACAATCACTGACACTCACAATGAAGAGAACGACGCCACACCGACGGATGATGGGCGATACCCTCGACAGGTTCGGGAGAGGACTCCTGATGATGCTGATGAGGAGCATGTAGCGGGTGCAGTGAGGGTCCTGCAAGAGCAACATGCAATCATTCTAGGCCATCTCACACGGCAGGATCAGGTTATGACGGAACTAAAGCAGGCGCTATCAGGTGCGTCAAATAATGCGAATAGGCAAGATCCAATTCCTCCAGAGGTTCCCACAAACCAAACAACATGGAGAGTCAACAACAACACTCCTAGGGGCGAAGTTGGCTCCGACGGGGCCGGGGGGAGCAGATCCGGCCTCAACAACGATAACGACCCATTCAAGGAGGAACTTTTACGGTTCATGAAGTAAGTAAACGCCCGCATGGATCAAATCCCAGGCACGCCACCGGTATTGAAAGGCCCAAATTCGAAGAAGTATATTCAATTACCGTACAAGCCAAGTGCGGCCCCGGAATTAATCCCGAAGCGGTTCAAAATGCCCGAGGTGCCGAAGTATAACAGAACTTTAGATCCATAGAAGCACATTACCACTTACACAACATCAGTGAAAGGAAATGATTTGGCTCCTCACGAAATTGAGTCTGTGTTGTTGAAGAAATTTGGTGAGACTCTCACGAGGGGAGCTTTAACGTGGTATTCACTATTGCCCGAGCATTCCATAGATTCATTTGAGGTACTCACAAATTCTTTCATCAAGGCTCATGTCAGTTCCAGAAAGGTGCAGGCCCAAAAGGCTGACATATTCAGGATTGCGCAGGGAGAGTCTGAGTTATTACGGGAGTACGTCACCCGCTTCCAGAAGGAAAGGATGTTACTACCGACGGTCCCGGATGAATGGGCAGCTGAAGCATTCACCAAAAGTTTAAATCCGAGAAGTTCGGACGCTTCCCGGAAGTTGAAGGAAAGTCTGCTCGAGTTCCAATCGATGACTTGGGCAGATGTCCACAACCGATACGAGTTAAAAATAAGGATCGAAGACGATAAGGAGTTGAGAAGAACAGAGAAAAAATGAAAGAGGATATTGACATGGATAGACAGACTTCGAGGGGCCAGTTTTTTCCCTACGAGCAGACAGAAGGCTGCGACAGGAGTTTTCGAACACCAGACAAGTTCACCGTTGATAGAAGGACAAATCGTGGCCGGAACAACAGATCGCTGCAGGATAAAGAAATCTAGGGGTCACAAGATTCTTCTTACCCAAAGTTATCAGAGTATAACTTCAATATCAGTGTAGTAAAGTTGGTATCGGCCATGGGGTATATCAAAGAGGCACGATTCTCAAGACCTATGAAATCCGATCCCAGCCAGAGGGATCCCAATTTATGGTGTGAATACCATAGCACTAATGGCCACCGGACTGGGGACTGCCGACACCTCCGGGAAGAAGTGGCAACACTATTAAAGAATGGTCACCTCAGAGAATTATTGAGCGACCGAGCTAAAAACAATTATGGCCGGAGCAGAGGCGATGTTGAAACCTCGAAATAAGGAGAAGAACTTTCAAGCCAAACGATCAACATGATCTTCAGAGGGGATGAAATTAATGGGGTCACCTTTTCGGCAGCAAAGAAGACAAAAGTATCGATAACTCAGAGTAAAAGGATCCGGGAAGACGATATCGCATTTACGGATGAAGATGCAGACGGATTACTACTGCCACATAATGACGCACTGGTAAATTCCTTAAATGTGTTGGATTTTAAAATTAAATGTGTTTTAGTGGATCCAGGAAATTCCGCTAATTTCATACAATGGAGAGTATTGGAGCAAGCTAAACTCACCGGAAGCATTATCCCGACAACGAAACTCCTCACTGGATTTAACCTCACAAACATGACAACTCGGGGAGAAACTTTGCTGCTCACGAACGCTGAGGGAGTAATGAAGAAAACTCTGTTCGAAGTGGTAGATGGAGACATGGGATATAATATCATCTTGGGAAGACCATGGCTGTACGAGATGAAAGTTGTGCCTTCAACATATCACCAACTGTTAAAGTTTTCGACACCCGAGGGGATCAAACAGATAAGGAGTGATCAACCGGCAGCAAAAGAAATGAATGCAATTTTGGTTTCCAGTAGCAAAGGAAAGGAACATGCGGCATAGCAATTACCGAAATCGGCACCTGCCCTCGAGCCAGAGGAAGATAATCTGGGGACAGAAGATTCGAAACAATATCAGGTACCAAGGTATTTTCAAGTACCGAAAGAGACGGACGCAACGAAGTCCACGGCAGAAGAACTGGAGCAGGTTGCATTGTTCGAAGAATTCCTAGAAAGGAAGTTCCATTTGGGAACAGGACTGCACCCGGAGCACAAGTCTGCTTTTATTGAATTCCTTAAAATTAGCGTTGATTGTTTTGCATGGTTGCACGAAGATATGACAGGCATCCCAACGGAGATAGACATACACAAGTTAAGCTTGGATCCGAACATACCTCCGGTAAGGCAAAAGAAGCGCCCTATTGCTGATCAAGGAATAAATTCATCAAAGAAGAGGTAAATCATTTACTTAAGATTGGTTCAATCTGAGAGGTAAGATATCTGGACTGGCTAGCTAATGTAGTAGTAGTGCCTAAGAAAAATAATAAATTTCGCATGTGCGTAGATTATAAATATCTTAATAAGGCGTACCCGAAAGACTCATTCTTATTACCAAATATCGATCAGATGATTGATGCTACGGCCGGGCACGAGTTAATGAATTTCCTCGATGCTTGTTCTGGGTACAATCAAATCAAGATGAACCAGAAGATCAGGAAAAGACTTCGTTTATAACGAGTTTTAGTATATATTGTTACAATGTGATGCCCTTCGGGGTAAAAAATGCCGGAGCCACTTATTAACGGCTCGTGAATATGATGTTTGAAAAACAAATAGGAAAGACTATGGAAGTATACATAGATGATATGCTCGTTAAGTCTTTGAATGCAGGTGACCACTTGAAGCATTTGCAAAAAACATTCGACATCTTGAGGGAGCATAATATGAAACTTAACCCCGAGAAGTGTGTGTTCGGGGTTAGTTCGGGTAAGTTCCTAGGATTCCTAGTATCACAAAGGGGAATTGAGGTAAATTCTGACAAAATCAAGTCCATAGAAGACATCCCGGATCAGTTGTCTAACGTAAAAGAAATCCAAAGGCTCACGGGGAGATTGCCAACTTTGAGCAGATTCATTTCCCGTTCATCGAAAAAATATCATCGCTTTTTCGCACTACTCCAAAAGAAAAATAATTTCGAGTGGACACCGGAGTGTCAGCAAGCCTTGAGGGAGTTGAAGAAATATTTGTCAAGCCCTCCGTTGCTCTCACAACCAAAGGAAGGTGAAACATTGCTACTCTATCTCGCGATTTCAGAAGTTGCGGTGAGTGCAGTTTTAGTCCGAGAGAAAGAAGGTACGCAATCTCTCATTTCTTATGTTACAAAGATTATAATGGGAGCAGAAACTCGCTACTCACATCTGGAAAAGTTGGCCTTAGCTCTCATAGTCGCTGCTCGGAAGCTGAGGCCTGACTTCCAATGCACCCGATAGTTATGGTAACTACTTTCCCTTTGAGGAATATCCTCCAAAAACCCGAGCTTTCGGGTAGATTGTCCAAATGGGCCGTCAAAATGAGCGAATTTGATATAGAGTATAAACCGAGGACTGCAATAAAGTCACAAGTCTTGGCTGACTTCGTGGCCGACTTCAGTCCGGGACTATTCCCTCTGGCAGCTAAGGAGGCAATAATGGTGTCAGAATCGACATCAGAGGCTTGGACCTTATTTACGGACGGAGCTTCAAACGTAAAAGGGTCCGGGCTCGGAATAGTTTTAATCACGCCTTTGGGAGAAACATTAAGTCAAGCCATTAGAACGATTCCTTTAACTAACAATGAAGCAGAGTACGAACCATTGATTGCAGGGCTCGAATTGGCCTGGGGGCTTGACTCCGAAATCATTGAAATCAAATGTGATTCGCAGTTGGTGGTAAATCAGGTCTACAGAATTTTTGACACCAAAGAGGAACGTATGCAACAATACGTGGTAAAGGTTCAAGCTCTATTAGCACGATTTCGGTAGTGGTCAATAACTCATATCCCGAGGAAAGATAATGCGGAGGCAGATGCATTGGCAAATTTGGGCTCATCAACATAAATCTAAGGATCAGAATCAGGGACGGCAGTACAACTGATGAACTCAGCCTTGGACACAGATGGTTACTATAAGGTGAACTCGACTAGTTTGGTCTGGGATTGGAGAAAGGAAATAATCGATTATCTCAAGCATGGAAAGTTGCCAGAAGACCCCAAAGCATCGAGAGCGTTGCATGCCAAAGATGCACGTTATAGCTTAAAGAAAGGCCAATTGTACAGAAAATCCTTTCAAGGCCTGTTGGCTCGGTGCTTAGGAGCATTAGAAGCTAACTATGTCATGAGAGAAGTCCATGAAGGGATGTGCGGAAACCACTCGGGTGCAGGATATTACTGGCCCCGTATGGAACAAGATGCCAAAGACTTCGTACAAAAATATGAGAAGTGCCAACGATACGCGCCACTAGTACATCAACCGGCAGGACCCCTACATTCGGTTCTGTTCCCGTGGCCATTCATGAAATGGGGGATGGACATCGTCGGACCACCGGCTCCTGGAAAGGTAAGGTTTTTTTTAATTTTGACTGACTATTTTTCTAAATGGGTGGAAGCAGGTCCTAATCAGAAGATCAGAGAGCGCGAAGTGGTCGACTTCCTGTAGAAAAATATAATTTGCAGGTTTGGAATACCAAAAAAGATTGCATGCGACAATGGGCCGCAGTTTATCGGCGCAAAAGCTACAAAGTTTCTTGAAGACTTGAAGATAAAGAGGATTACCTCTTCACCTTATCATCCGAGCACAAATGGTAAAGCGGAGTCAACAAACAAAGAGATTATTTAAAACCTCAAGAAAAGGTTGGAAGCAGCAAAAGGTAGCTGGCCTGAAGAATTACCTGGGTTTCTATGGGCCTACCGAACAACGGCCAAGTCAAGCACAGGAGAGACCCTTTTTTCCCTTGTATACGGTGCAGATGCTTTGATACCGGTGGAAGTGGGGGAACCAAACTTAAGGTATTTCGAGGCGAGCGAAGGATCGAACAACAAAGCAATGCTAATCAACTTGGAGCTACTCGAGGAATGCAGGGAATTGGTGCATGTCAGAATTGCAGCCCAAAATCAGAGAATGGAGCGTTATTATAATTGAAGAGTTAAACTCTAATATTTCAAAGTAGGAGACTTGGTCATGAGGAAGGTAACTCAAAACACCCGGGAACTCAACTCGGGCAAGTTAGGCCCAACATGGGAAGACCCTTACCGGATTTCAGGTATCACTGGGAAAGGATCATACGAGTTAGAGAACAAAAACAGAGATAAGTTGCCAAGAAACTGGAACGTGGCTCACCTCAAAAGATACTAATGCTGACGAACAACAGTCAAACGAAAGCTATGTGCTGCACTCTTTTTCCCTTGGTTCAGTTTTTGTCCCAACTGGATTTTTCTGGCAAGGTTTTTAACGAGACAACGACGAAAAGCATACTATGAAGACAGCAATGATAAGACCTTTGATAACAAGGCAAATAAGCAAGTTTCTACTTGGGGATGATTAGATAATCTTTGCTTCGATAGAAAATTTCCACCGGGAAGTTAAGTTTGCTACCGAAAAGAGGTTACCCAATCATTCATGAGTACAAACCACTAAAGGATTGTTAGGTATTCTTTCGCTCGATAGCATGGGTTCTTAATCGGAAACAAGATATGTTGCCGAGTGAAGGATTACCTAGCAATTCATTAGTAGGATCTTTGAAGGTACAAGGCTTCCAGTGTTCCAATTCGCATTCTTCGCATTCGAATACTGGGGGGGGGGAGGAATGATATGAGGTTACAGCAACACTGAATGCCAGGAAACACTGAATGCCACGTCAACCGGGGAACGTAAATCCAAAACATAATACATCATCGGGAACGGGGACTGCGCAGCCAGCCCCGTAGAAACAAGTTGTACAAGATAGTCACAAGTCATGGCAATTTTATTATAGCCACAAGTCATGGAGATTTCTTTTCTGCATAGCAAAATGCTTATGTACATTTGAAAATAGAAGGAATTAAATGAAATGAAATCCTTTTATTTTTATCTTGTTTCTTGTCTGAACGATGATTAATTTTACCATTTGAAAGTTAAACAAGTACTTCAAATGTTTGTGCCATAATGAACAGGAGACATCCTCTTCAAGAGCACTGTAAACATAAGAGGGCCCTCTCTTATAAAAATTCTCACGTTAAAGGGTTGGTTCCGGAAGAATCAATGCCCAGAATCCATAATGCCATCGGGGAAAAATACACCCGAAGCTGCATACAAAAAAGACGCAAAAAGCAAACTTGCGCAAATACTTATTTAAACCCTCATGTAAAAGAGATAATTCTCGAAACCGAAATGCTTCGAAGAAAAATCATTTGAGATTACACACAATAAAGCATGAACAGAACAACATGCACGGAATACTTAAGCAAGTACGAAAGTTAAAGACTTGCATGAATATTTAAAACAAAAATAAGACTCAAACGGTACATGAGCAAAAAAATATATTTTTATTTACAAGGGCGCATCAGAGTGATAAAGGTACAAAATAGAAAAATAAAGAAAAAGCTAAGCTGCAGCATCTCCGGAATCAGGAGGAAGAGAAGTATCCGCATTTCCGGGAGTTGATTCCACCGATGGCTCAACGTTTTCCCCAGCTTGGTCTTCGGCATCATCACCTTCTGATCCCTCTTCAGTTTTCGTTGCGGCGTTATGCATAGCATTGTTCAATAAACACTCTCCCAAGATTGTCTGAATATTCTCCCAGTCTTTTTCTAAAGCCAAAGGCTTCAGATAGTTAGCAAGCTCCACCGGTCTCGAAAGTAAGTTGCACCTGGTGGAGACCGAAAGGGTAACACTCCTCCTCCTTTGTGGATCTTCAGAGGGGGCAGCATAATTTTGCCCCAAATTCCCATGAAGTGGGGACTGTGGAGGAGTGGCACCTTCTTCATGGTCAGGCACGGCCGATGGAGATGATGTAGCAACCGCTGTTGGAAGAGTGGATGAAGATGGGAATGATGTAGCATTTGCTGGTGATGGTGAAGGTGGAGATGAAGCTGATGGAGTAGAAGAGTGAGAAGCAACTGCATCAAATGCAGTGCTGATTATTTGATGCTCGCCAACCAAAGACGGCATGGACCCGGTACTCAGCCTCGCAGTACCAGTTACAGCATTGGGGCCCGAAAGCGGGAATTGGCATTATCTACCCAATCAAATTCTCTCCAAAGTGCTGAGATGTCATCTTCAGCTATTGCAATTGTCTCAACAAGTCGAGCATCCTGTTGAGATGATGAGGATGGTATCCTTCTATGTAAAGAAGCTCATTCATCACTAGCTTCTTCATCATCGTCGATCATCATAGTATCTATGACTGGCCCGAAGGAGGACCAGTCACTATCACCACCGAAGATGATTGGGGGGCATCAACTTTTCCCCTCTTATTTTTTCCCCAGCCGCAGAGGAGCGTCTCCTTTTTGGTTGCTTGTTCTCTGGCCGGAGACTCCGTAAAGAAACGTGTGCGCCCGAAGCAGGCCCGGAGACGCCTGTTCGAGTAAGTGCCTCCTGATGCAGCCTCGCCGCATCAGCAGAGTCAGCCAAAATATCCTCCTCGGGGACATCAACTGAGCCCGCAGGTAGACCTAATTTTGTGTGCAAGTTAGAAGGGTTCAATAAAGTTCTTCATACACAAAAAGTGGAAACGAGGTAAATTAAAGTTACCGTGAATTTTGGCCTTCCACCCGTATTTAATGGACAGTTCTTTCCACAAACGGGTTTCGGGCGTTGTGATTTTCAAGATCTTCTGAACCCACCGGTCCAAGACCTCTATCACTGGTGGGATCCATCGAGTCGCGGTAACAAATGAAGGTTGAATGATCAATACAAGCATGAAAGAATATTTAGCAAGAAAAGATGTATTAAAGAGAACTTACGGGAGTGGTTCCAAGCAACCGGAAAGGATGATGCCGTTGTTGGAATAATGTCACTGGTGGCAACTGCAACGAACCATTCCATCCACCCACGGTCGTTGTCATCGTCCATGCTAGACAGCAAAGCATGGTGGCCATGCTTGCATAGGTTTATCATTCCCCCGCGGAAGATTTTGGGGGAATAGAGATTCATCATATGAACTAGCGTTAGCTCCTCTCTAGTTTCTAGGCACAGACGTCGAAGGCAGGCAATCGTCCTCAACACTAAAGGACTTACCTGTGCCAAACATACTTGGTAGCGAAGGCAAAACTCCACAATCACGGAATCAAGCTCTCCGCTCAAATAAAATGCACCCAAAGTAAAGGGATACGTGAAAAAATATGTAAACCCTTCCCTGGGAAGGGTCACTCGCTCTGATAGGTCAGGAGCAATGATGTCCAACTCATAACAGCGGCAGTCCTTCTTCACAGCAGGAATACTGAAAGGGCGAATAGAAGAAGGGTACCTACTAACAGCCTATGTGCAAGGGTTAACAGTAGGAATTTTTCTTCAAAATCCTTCGAAATACTAAGCCTTCTTGGGATGATGGAACCCACCGTTGGAGGAATGAAATCCTCGTTTTTGTTCTTTCCATTTGAAGAACTAGCACGTTTTGAAGAGGAAACCATTGGAATAGAAGGAAGGAAACTTTCTGGTTCGAAGAAGATCAGAAAAAAGTTGGAAAATAAAGGTGCAAATTAGAAGTTTGAGAGATTATGAAGTACATAAGAGAAGAATGATGCGTATAACTAAAATTTTGGCGGCTAAATTCATGGTCATGATTACCTGGATAATCGGCAAAAGGCGTGTTAAATCATAGAAAGACACGTGTTCGGGACATTAAATGCGGAGAGATAGGCATTTAATCAACCATCAGTGGCCTTCAAAAGGAATTATAGTAATTCTCGCCAAAAGAGTGTTTCTACCAACTTTCCGGTAACACAAAGTTATGTCACCGAAAAGTAGGGAGGCTATCTGTATAGGAAAAAATACGACATAACACGTGGCTGCTTAAAGGAAGGACACGTGGAATACAAGATGGAGATGGCCACTGAACATAGCTATTCCGCTTGTCACCGGAAGGAATAATAATTATAAACGGAGTATTAAATGCTTTGCTCCCGGTAACATTTAATACGGAATATTTTACAGCATTAAGGATGATGACCCGTTACAAGAAATTTGACATTTATGTCTAACGTTACATCTTCATCAATGACTCTCATAATTGACATTAAAGAAGGGCATGATCCTAGGACTTCCTTCCCTAGGCATCACTATAAATAGAGAGCTCAGTTATCATTGTAAGGACATGTATTTTCTCGCTAACTTATGTTACATTCTATACAGCATTTTACTACAATTTGATTTTCTCGCTTTTGATCTTATCATTGTTGTGCTCGGAAACCTCGTTCCCGGACTCATTAGCTCTGCTGTTTTATCTACATTCTAAGGCTAAATTTTTCACATTTCATCAGTTATTTTCTTACTTTTTGGATCAAATTAATTCACTTGTCTAGAAACCACGAACAAATTCAACTGTACCGTTTTTCGGGTAAACAAGAAGAAGTCAAACAAGGATTCTCGTTGTCTCTTCCAAATCAATTAAAAAAAAAGGATCAGAAATTGCTGGAGAGGGAATCAGTCGCTGGGGATAGAGATCAGTTAAAGAAATATACAAAATTAAAAGCCTACAATTAAGGAATACTCATTCAGTACTAATTTGTATTTTATACATAATTAATAAATTGTATATCAAATTGTAATTAAGTTAAAACTCCTCTATTAGGAGTAAATAAATTCCTAATATAATATAGCTAGATAATTTTTAAAAAAAATTTGTTGGCTTGCAGTCCAACGGTCACAGAGTTAATATCGTATTTTTAGAGAAAAAGTAATTGGAAGATTTTGCATATAAGAAATGAAGATATTCGCTGTATTTCAACGGTCACAAAATTGGGTTTTAAAATTTTGATTTTGTTATCCAATGAGTAACGTCATAGCACTTTTCATATTTCGTTGTTAAAGAGTACTCCTTTCGTTTCGGTTTATGTAAATTTTTTCGAACATTTTGATAGTTAGTTTGACTAATCATTGCAGTTAAATTAAATTAGATTAACTTATTATTTTAAAGTTAAAATTAAATATTAAAAAACTATACGAAAAATACTATAAGTTATAATTTTTCTTATGTCAATATGATAAAAAAATATTTTAATATATTGATCAAAATTTATATAGTTTGAATTTCGAAAATCGAAAAGGTTCATATAAATTGGAACGGAGGAAATAATATTTTTGTTATAATCTGAACTTGTTATTTTGTAAATTTAGATTAAGAAATGACTTCTATTTTAATGTGACATCTATTTTTTCAACTCTCACAAACTGGAGTATTTTTAAAAAATTATTTTCCTTTACTTCGTTGTCTTATGAGTTATGACTTTGAATTAAGAAAATGACAATATAAAATATTTTGATATCCCATGCAAGTGGCTATATTCTATGCAAAGGCGTATTTTTTAATAGTCAAACATCTCCCTTTCTTTTTGTTGTTTATTTGGACAATGATTTGTCTAGAGGTATGATAAAAGATTTACCAATCAAGATTCTGAATGGGCCTCTTTTCCTACACGGCATGCCAATTAGGATTTTAACTATTATACATTAAATTACGTCGGATGGACTTTTACAGAATCAATATTTATATTTTGACCCCGTTAAGTAAATTTTGCTAAATAACTTTGTTGTCATAATTTTGAAGTCGTTGCCAGAATTTTAAAGCACGCTGTCAAATTCTGACGATTACCATATTTATGTGGCAAATCCTGGTGATTACCATTTGAAAATTTCTAGCGATCATACTTTTGTAAATCCTAGTGATCCCTATACGAAAATTTGTGACGATTTCCTTATTTTTGCAAATTTTGATGATTACTATATGAAAATTTCTAGTGATCGCCATATTTTTGTGGCAGATCCTGATAATTACCATATCAAAAATTCTGGCGATTGCTAGAGCGCTTCCAAAATTCTCGCGGAAGCTATTCTTTCAAGACTTTTCTTATCCGATTTAAAAAAAATAATAATGACACCGAAATGTTTTATTTCATTCTCCCGATATTATATGGCTTGGCTGGTGAGAATCCCGGTACCATAATGGGTACTTTCAGGCCATAGTTTTTTTAATATATACTCTTGTATAGTTAGATGAATTTATTATTATACAAAAACAAAGGTAAGTGATTTTATTACACAATATTGTTAATTTGAGTGATCATTTAACTAATTATGAGATTTAAACAAGCGCGCACGCACATATTTATATATTTATATATTTATATATATATATATATATATATATTAAAAATTAGTAAAGTTTTAATAAATATTAATGTAGTCTGAAGGCATAATTTCAAAATTATAATATGATCAATGATATAACATAAAGAAACAGTCCAACAAATTCAAGTACAGCTGTACTTTGTTATCCTTTCCTAGGTAAAAAACTTTAATTGGCAGAGGATCGTGAACGCATCAAATTGCTTTCATTACACCGTCATGTGTTAACGTCATGAAGAGTCACTTAATTTTCATTTCATTGTAGTAAGATTACTAAATTATTTTTTATAACAAAAAATCACTTAACTTTGCATATGTATCATAGAAAGTCACTAAACTATTTTTGATAATAAAAATCATTTGATGTTGCCTAAACATCATAGAAAATCACTAAAAAAACAAATTTGTAACCAAATGATCATTCAACTTTACTTAAGTACCATCTAAAATGTCTCTATTGTTTTTCTCGAAATACTCTCTATGGGACTCAAGGAAAGTTGAGTTCCTTTTTAGTTACAAAAAATAATTTAATGATTTTTCTATTACTTATCTAAAATTTAGTGACTTTTCCATTATAAAATACAGTTTTGAAAACATTAGTACAATAAAATAAAGATTGGGCGACATCATCAGTTGGTATTAGAGCACTAGGTTGCCTAGGTCTCATGAGTCATGAGCATACTTAGTAGAGTATAGAGGATCGATACAGAGATGTCTCTACTTATCTTCTAGAGGCTATAGAGTTTTAGGAAAATTTCACTTCTTTCTTTCTCTATCGTGTGACTTTATTCTATCTCTGAAGTTTGAACCATTCTATTCTTGTTCTCTCGCAGATGGTGAGGACACGCACAACATCCACAGCCGAGCAGGAGCTGGAGCCCTAGGTTGCAGCCACTACCAGGGGTAGGGGCCGAGGCCGAGGTAGGGACAGAGGCAGAGCTCATCCTAGAGCACGTGTAGCATCATCTATTGCAGAGCCTCAGATCGAGCAGGAGGAGGAGATCTCTGTTCAAACTGCACCAGTTGGACCAGCTCAGGTCCCGGAGGGGTACATAGCCACTCCTATACTTCAGGATACTCTAGTCCGTCTGGTTGGCCTTATGGAGAGTATGGCCCAGGCCGGAGTATTTCCTATGGCACCAGTTGTCTCTCAGGCTGGGGGAGGAACCCAAACTCCCGCTACTCACACTCTGTAGCAGATGGCTCCCATGTATCAGACTCTGGCGGTTCCTGCAGTTAGAATAGTTTAGCCCGTTATTGCTACATGGACCAGGGAGAGGCCTGCGATGTCTTCTGAAGGATTGAAGAGGTTGAAAAAGTTCACCAAGCTCTTTCCTATTTATTTTGGTGGTATAGCTTCTGAGGACCCACAGGATTACTTGGACCGTTGCCACGAGGTATTGCACAACATGGGTATTTTGGAGTCCAATGGAGTCTACTTTGCAGTATTTCAGATGACTGGTTCTGCCAAGAGATGGTGGCAGGACTATGCTCGAGGCATATCAACAGGTTCATCTCTACTCAACTGGGATCAGTTCTCAAAGCTATTCTTTGAGAAGTTCATCTCTTTTACTCTGAGAGAGGACTACCGCAGTCAGTTTGAGCATCTACAGTAGGGTAGCATGACTGTTACACAGTACGACACCAGATTTTTGGACATATCTCTCCATGCAGTTATCTTGATCCCTACTGAGAGGGAGAGGGTAAGGAGATTCATAGATGGCCTTACTTTCGGTATCATGCTGTAGATAGCCAGAGAGACTGAGGATGATATTTGCTTTACTCGGGTTGTAGAGATCGGATCGAGAGGGTTCGTTGTCATGGAAGAGATGCGGTATCTGAGAAGAGGCCTCGTCATTTTTATGGTTTCAATGGAGCCTCATCTGGAGGGAGGGGTTCATTTAGTAGAGGCCATACTCACAGGCTGATTCGGTTAGCGCTTCAGGTAGAACATAGTGCTTCGGGTAGTCGTGGTTCTCATGGCTCTCATCCTGAGCAGTCAATATTTAGCACCCCTTTCAGCTCCTATTAGTGCACCACTCCTATAGAGTTACTACGGGGGTCATTCGGGTCATCAGGGATTGTCTCAGACTTAGCTGTTAGGCCAGCTGCGGGGTTGCTTTAAGTGCAGCGACGCAGGTCATGCCAGGAGGTACTGTCCTAGATTGAGGAGCAGCAGACCACAACAGGGTACTCGTGCTATGATTCCAACACTGTTTGCTCTACCACCCGCTCAGCGATTTATAGGCGGGGGTCATGTAGCTAAAAGTGGTGGTTAGGCCGTTAGAGGTAGAGGTTAGCTAGTTAGAGGCCGTCCAAGAGGCGGAGCTCAGAGTGGTGGGGCTCAACCCCGTTTTTATCATATGTGTCATCCTATTTAGCTTCATATTAGGATATGTCACGTGAATTTTTGAGTGCTCCTATTTATATGTCTATGCTTGTTGGAGATTCTATTGTGGTAGACCGGGTATATCGTGCTTGTTTGGTCACTATCGGGAGCTTTGAGACTAGGGTAGACCTTCTACTCCTTGATATGGTGTATTTTGACGTGATCTTAGGCATGGATTGGTTGTTACCTTATCACGCTATTGTGGACTGTCACACCAAGACTGTGACATTAGCCATACCGGGGTTACCTCGATTGGAGTGGAGACAGACTCCTGGCCATTCTACTAGTAGGGTCATTTCATATGTGAAGGCTTTGTGTATGGTCGAGAAAGGGTGTCTGACATATTTGGCCTATATTCGTGATCCTAGTGCATAGATACCTTCCATGGATTAACTACCAGTTGTGCGCGAGTTCCCAGAGGAATTTCAGACTCCAAAACACAAATAAAATGATGAAATTATCAATAGATTCATGGGAATTAATCAAAAACGAGTTAGAATTCCTTATCCCAAAGTCCTCTCTAAAAACCCCTCGGAATTTCGACACAAACCGAGCTCTCAAAGTCCCAAAATGAATTACAAAATTAAACCCTCGAAAATCACCTTTTCTGCCCAGTGAATCCGCATCTGCGGGTCTTACATTTCCATCGCATGTGCAGTCATGACTAAATCTTCACTATCCGCTTCTGCGGGCAAAGGGCCGAGTCTGCGCGTGCGCACCTACGACTAAAAGTGTTGCACCTGCGCCCCTGCAATTCTCCCCATCGCAGAAGGGAAGCCGCTTCTGCGCCCACAGCTGGGCATGCCCAAATCTGCACCTGCGACGAAGAGCTCACTTTTGCGAGCCCGCACCTGCCGCCAATCCCTCCGCAGGTGCGAAGACACCAGAACTGCCAACTTCAGCAAAAACTCAACCAGTCCAATTTGATCCGATTTCAATCTGATTCTCACCCGGGCCCCCGGGACCCCATCCGAGTATACCAACTAGTTCCAAAACATATAACGGATATACTCGAGGCAAAAAATCACATCAAACAACATAAATTCTACGAAGCGCAACCCAAATTCAAGCCACTATGAACTTCCAAATTCCGAAACCAATGCCAATTCATACCAAAACAACTCCGATTGACACCAAATTTTGCATACAAGTCATAATTGACATTACAGACCTATTTCAACTTCCGGAATTGAGATCCAACCCCAATATCAAAAAGTCCACTCCCGGTCAAACCTTCCAAAATCTTCTAACTTTCCAACTTTCGCCAATTAACGCCGAAATGACCTACAGACCTCCAAATCAACATTCGGACACGCTCCTAAGACCAAAATTACCATTCAGGGCTATTGGAATTGTCAAACCTCCATTTCGGAGCCGTCTTCATACAATTCGAACTATGGTCGACTCTTATGACTTTAACTTTCAATTTAGGGACTATGTGTTCCATTTCACTCTGAAACTCTCCCGATCCCGACACCAAGTACTTCGGCAAGTCAAACAACCACAAAATGAGATAGATGGAGCAATAAATAGGGGATCGGGGCTAGCACACTTAAAACGACCGGCCGGATCGTTATATCAATGATTGCTTATTAAGATTTAAAGGTGGTGTTTCTTTAAAAACGAAATGAAAGAATTGTTTTCAAAAACCAAAATCACTTGAGTAGGCCGCATATATGAATGAGTACGTTCACATAAATTTAAAAACTGTTGATGGGGAATTTAGATATGAAAACTTTCATTATAAAAAATCTAAGACTTAAAAATAACATGTATCTAGGAATTACCCCCCCCCCCCCCCCCAAACAAAATATGTTTTCGAACAAATATATTTTTGATAAATGGTCGTTTTATTTCTTTTAAACCTCTTCATTATTTGGATATTGACTGATATTTTTATTTTTACGTGACAATTTCTTCCTTTATAAATTAGGTATAGGATTAATATTTCTCAAATTTTGGAACATGCACTTTTATTTCTAATAACTCAAATATAAATTTTAATATAATATTAATATGATTAACCTTTTTTTTTTAAAACCCGCTTAGATAGGATACACACACAACACGCGTATCATAAGACTAGTTTATATATATTCATAACTTTGTATTCCGGCAGATTTAATGTGGTTACTATTACTCAGGGTATTCTGATGCCCAACAATAATAACACATGTAAACAACACGGAGTATATGATATATATTACACTCAAGTTTATGCCACGAGATTGACCAAAACTTTTAGTTTGTTAGTCAGCATATTGAGATTGAAATGAACCCAAATTATAATTTTGATATATTGAACTTGGCTTATTAAAAAAGCCTCATTTAACTCAACAAAATTTGGTTAATGATAGAGTGTTACGATCCGAAATTTCAACCATGGATCGTGATGACGCATAACATCTACTTAATAGGCAAGCAAACGTTAGATAATCAATTACCATTTTGATAATTTTAAAAAGAGAAATAATAATAATTAACGAGTGACAAAACTGAAATACCTAAGATAAATCAATTATATAACACGGTCTAGACTAATCCCATAAATCTGGTGTCAACAGTACATGAGCAACTAAAATACAACAAAGTATGGTCTAAACGAAATACAACTATTTGAAGCAAAATAAACAGTAAAGACATAACAGAAAGGGACTTCAGGGACTGCGAACACCAGCAGCTCTACCTCAAATCTCCTTAGCAAGTCGATCGGGGCAAACCTCCTCTACGCACCGTTGGGACCAACATCGGGATCTGCACATGAAGTGCAGAAATATAGCATGAGTACAACCGACCCCATGTACTCTATAAGTGATGAGCGTAAACTCGACGAAGTAGTGACGAGGCTATGACAAGACACTCACAATAAACCAGTACGAATAATATTAACAGAATACGAAAATAAAGATAAAGCAGGAAAACTCATATAAACGGACCCGAAGGTCAACTACCAGAGGACCCCAAAATAACATGATCTCAAATCTCATATCACAATACCGAGATAAAAGTCTACAACTACAAACAACTACAACATATCAATTCTGTTGTGGCACGCAACCCGATCCGAACACTTTAACACTATAATTGTTATGACATGCAACTCGATCCCAATATTTGACACAATAATTATTGCGGCGTGTAACCCGATCCAAATCTCAATTCATTTATATAACAACTTAACATAACTAGTTGTGTAATGTCAACACAGAAGGGAAATGAAGCAAGCGGAACTTTAAGGAACTACCAATACAAACAAAAATAGTCAATACTTCGTAATCCTAAACCTTGGCAATACATTAATACCAGAATAGCTAAATGGCTCACATAAACGGAATAACATAATAAATTGAATTAAGTAATATAAGGACGATAAAAGCAAGTAAAACATGGGACAAAAGAAATATACAATTAATGCAAGTAGGAACATGTAGCAGGTAAGTGGATATTGAGTGAGTAATGAATATATTAAAACAAGTAACAATTAAATAACAAATAACAAGTAAAGCATGGATAACAAGTAAGAACATATAGTAATTAAAGCATGTAACAAGAGATAACATAAAATAAATGAAGACATGGAAGTAAATAGCCCAACCCGCATGCTTTAACCCATGACAGCGCATATACACTCATCACCTCGCATATATGCCATTCTCACACATAATTGACATAAAAAATAGACCAACAAGTCATAATTCTCTCAAATCAAAGTTAGACACGACACTTACCTCTTTGCGCAAGCAACTCAATAATCAACCACAGCTTTTTCTTTCGAACAAGCCTCCAAACCAACCAAATCTAGCCAAATATCATTCAAAAAATTCAAAAATAAGCTTTAGAAACTACATACGAATGAAAAAGGTTCAATCTTTGATAAAATTGAAAAAGTCAACAAAAGTCAATCCCGGATCGGCTTGGTCAAAATCCGAGATCCGGACCAAAATTCGATTACCCATTCATCCCCTGAGCCCGGTTATGTAATTTATTTTGAAATTCGACCTCAATTTGAAGTCTAAATCTTAATTTTATAAAATTCCTAATTTCTACCCAAAACCCCTTATTTCTACCATGAAAATCCTAGACTTAATGTTAAAAACTAATGAAAAGTAATGGGGAATCAAAAGAAAGTTGACTAGAGTTGCTTACGAATGATTTTAGGAAGAAAAGATCTCAAGAAAATCGCATCTAGAGTGTTTAGGGTTGAGAAATGGTGTAAAATGAGCCAAGTCCCGATTTTTTTCTCTTTTACCCAGCCGCAAGTATCACAATTACGAATCCATGTTCGCAATTGCGATATTCTCAGCCTTCGCAAATGTGGCTCCTTCTTCGCAAATGCGAAGATCCTCAATCTCAGGCCTCTTCGCAAATGCAGTCCAATGATTGCAAAAACGACCCTTGCAATTGATAGCCAAACTTCGCAAATGCGAGATTTGCAGGCCGCACCAGTAATAGGTCTGCACCAACAATGCAAAAATTAGCCAAATTCTTCCGTAACACATCCGAAACTCATCCGAGCCCCTCGGGTTCCAAGCCAAACATGCACACAAGTGTAATAACATCCTACAAATTTGTTCGCTAACTCAAATCATCAAAATAACATCAAATAACAAAAATCGATCATCAAAACTCATTATTTTCTACTAGAAAACTCATTTTCATAATTTTTCACATAACGCGCCGAAATGCACTCGGGTCACCCCGTGTCACCCTTTAAACCTGGGGAGGCGTGGTCGGCACACGATTCCATACTCGGACCGAGCATACCACTCTATAATTTTGAACTCTGAAGGGGTAGCCCTTAACTTAGGCCGACGAGGACTGACTCTATATATATATATATATATATATATATATGCAAACTTTGTATTCTAGCTGATTTACTGTGGTTACTATTACTTAGGGTATTTTGATGCCCAACAATAATTACACATGTAAACAACACAGAGTATATGATATATATTATACCAAAGTTTATGCCACGAGATTGAGCCAAACGTTTAGTTTGTCAGTCAGCATATTGAGATTAAAATGAGCCCAAATTATAATTTTGATATAATGAACTTGGCTTATTAAACAAGCCTCATTTAACTCAACATAATTTGGTTACTGATAGAGTGTTACGACCCAAAATTTTAAATATGGAGCCGTGATGGCGCCTAATATCTACTTGCTAGGCAAGTCAACGTTAGATAATCAATTAACCATTTTGATAATTTTAAAAAGAGAAATAATAATAATTAACAAGTGACAAAACTGAAATACATAAGATAAATCCATTATATAACACAATCTAGACTAATCCCATAAATCCGGTGTCACCAGTATATGAGCAACTACCACACTATAAAGTATGGTCTAAACAAAATATAACAGTTTGAAGAAAAATAAATAGTAAAGACAGAACAGAAGGAGACTTCAGGGACTGTGAATGCCAACAGCTCTATCCCAAATCTCCTCAGCAAGTCGATCCGGGCAAAATTCTTCTATGCGCCGCTGGGACCAATACCACTATCTGCACAAGAAGTGTAGAAGTGTAGCATGAGTACAACCGACCCCATGTACTTTATAAGTGCTGAGCCTAAACTCGACGACGTAGTGACGAGGCTATGACAAGACACTCACAATAAACCAGTACGAATAATAATAAGAGTATACAGAAATATAGATAAAGTAGGAAAACTAATATAAACGGACTCGAAGGTCAACTACCATAGGGGCCCCAGAATAACATGATCTCAGTTCTCATATCACAATACCGAGATAAAACTCTACAACTACAAACAACTACAATACATCAAATCTATTGCGGCGCGAAACCCGATCTGAATACTTAACACAATAATTGTTGCGGAGTGCAACCCGATCCCAATATTTAACACAATAATTATTGCGGCGTGCAACCCAATCCCAATATTTACTCATTAATATAACAACTTAACACAACTAGTTATGTAATCTCAATACAGAAGGGAAATGAAGCGAGCAGAACATTAAGGAACTACCAGTACAAACCGAGAATAGCCAATACCTCGTAATCCCAAACCTTGGCAATACATTAATACCAGAATAGCTAAATGGCTCACATAAATGTAATAACATAATAAAGTGCATCAAGTAATATAAGGACGATAAAAGCAAATAAAGCATAATACAATGAAAATATACAATTAATAATTAACAATTATATGAATAATTGAGTAATAGATAACAAGTAAAGCATGGATAATAAGTAAGAACATGTAGCAATTAAAGCATGTAACAAGAGATAACATAGAATAAATAAAGACATGGAAGTAAATAGCCACCCAGTTTTGACCAAGCGAGCCCGGGGTTGACTTTTGTTGACTTTTTCAAAAATTATCTAAATTGAACCTCTTTCATTTGTGGGTAGTTTCTAAAGCTTATTTTGAATTACTTGGTCAATAATTTTCTAGATTTGGTTGGTTTGGAGGCTTATTCAAAAGGCAAGGCCGTGGTTGATTGATTGCTTGAGTTTCAGAGTGAGGTAAGTGTTGAGTCTAACCTTAATTTGAGGGAATTAGGAACCCTTGAACTACATGTTATGTGAATTACGTGTGAAACAACGTATATGCTAGGTGACGAGTGTATATGCACTGTTATGTTACTTGCTTCCATGTTTTCGTTACTCCATAGTATGTCTTGTTACATGTCTTAATTGCTACATGCTTATTTGACTTCCATGCCATACTTGTTACTTGTCATTTAGTTATCCTTGTATTAAATTGTCTATCCCTTTCATAACTCCATGCTTATTTGCTACTTATCTCTATTTGCTTTACTTCATATCTAAATTGTCTTATGTCTTGCTTGTCTTATAGTTTTGTAATATTTGTTGACTTCTATAATATAATTTCATTCGTACAAGTTGTTAATTGGTAGTTACCGATGAGTTGGTAAAGTTGAGACATTTGAGTTGTTAGAGATTCTTTGATTATTATGGTATTCTTTATTGCCTCGTATATTTACTTTATTGACGTAGAAATTCTTGTAAATTTTGGTTGTTGGATTACTATTGTTGATTAAAATTGTTTGGGGAGCGGATTGCACGCCGCAACGGAAATTGAAAGGTAATGAATTGAAATGGTGGAATAAGGACGGATTGTGATATTGACAGATGATGATATGATGGGATTGGATTGCGCGCCATAACGAATTGTATAAGTTGTATTTGTTTGTGACTGTTGGATTTGCCTCGGTATTTGAGATGAGTTTATAAGATTTTTTATTTTGGGCTCTCTGGTAGTTGGATTTTGAGTTTGTTGTTATGAGTTAACTGCTTTATTTTCATTCCTGTCTTTTCTGTTATTATTATTATTGCATACAAGTTATTGTAAGTGACTCGTCTTAGCTTCGTCACTACTTCGTCGATGTTAGGCATGTCACTTACAGAGTACATGGGGTCGGTTGTACTCATACTACACTCGGCACTGCTTGTGCAGATACCGGAGTTGGTCCCAGCAGCATTGAGTATGATTTGCTCGGATATACCTATCAGTAGAGACTAGATGTATAGCTGCACGGCGTCCATAGCCCTGAAGTGCTTTCTATATCACCATAGCTATTTATTTTGATTCAGACAGTTATGTTATATTATTCATACTATTATTTGTAGTACTCTAGACGCTCTTATATTCGTGACACCAAATCTGGGATTGTATTTCTTATTTCGTCGTTTATTAGTTTATCACCTTAATTCAGACAATTCAGTTTTATTGTTGTCATTTAATTTGGAATTGTTAAAAATGGTTAATAGATATAGCTAATGTTGGCTTGCCTAGTAAGCGAAATGTTAGGCTCCATCACGGTCCCGAGGGTGAAAATTCCGGGTCGTCACACCAACCTGCATGCTTTAACCCATGACAATGCATATACATTCGTCACCTCGCATATACGCCCTTCCGACACATAATTCATATAACAAATAGACCAACACGTCCTAATTCCTTCAAATCAAAGTTAGACACATCACTTACATCTTCGTGCAACCAACTCAACAATCAACCACGGATTTTCCTTTTGAAGAAGCCTCCAAATTAAACAAATCTAGTAAAATATTGTTCAAACAATTTAGAATAAGTTTTAGAAACTACCCACGAATAAAAAAGGTTCAATCTTTGATGAAATTGAAAAGGTCAACAAAAGTCAATCCCAGGACCGCTTGGTCAAAATTCGAGATCCGGGCCAAAATTTGATTACCCATTTATCTCCCGAGCCCGGTTATATAATTTGTTTCAAAATTTGACCTCAATTTGAGGTCTAAATCTTAATTTTACAAAATCCCTAATTTCTAATCAAAACCCCTAATTTCTACCATGGAAATCCTAGATTTGATGTTAAAAACTCATGAAAAGTAATGGGAAATCGAAAGAAAGTTGTCTAGAGTTGCTTACCAAAAGTAATGGGAAATCGAAAGAAAAGCTCTCAAGAAAATCGCCTCTAGAGTATTTAGGGTTGAGAAATGGTGTAATTAGCTAAGTCCTGATTTTTCCCTCTTTTACGTAGCTGCACGTATCGCAATTGCGAACCCATGGATGTTCGCAAAAATAAACCACTGATCGCAATTGCGATCAGTGTCTGAGCCTCCAAAGTATCGCAAATGCTAGAAAACCATTGCATTTGCACAGGTCCAGCCCTCCGCAAATGCGGGCAAAGCTTTGCTTCTGCAAAGCTGCCCCCAGGTTGCCAGAGTCGCAAATGCGAGATTCCAGCCGTAGTTGCGATATTCCCGGCCTTCGAAAATGCGGCTCCTTCTTCAAAAATACGAAGATCCCCAATCTCAGGACTCTTCGCAGATGCGCTCCATTGATCGTAAAAGCGACCCTCGCAATTGCAAGCCAGACCTCGCAAATGCGAGATTTTCAAGACACACCAATAACAAGGCTTCCCCAGCGATGTTAAAATCAACCAAACTCTTCCGTAACACATGCGAAACTCATCTGAGCCCCTCGAGCTCCAAACCAAACATGCACACAAGTGTAATAACATCCTACAAACTGGCTCGCTACCTAAAATCATCAAAATAACAACAAATAAAAAGAATCAATCATCAAAACTCATAATTTTCAACTTGAAAACTCATTTTCACAATTTTTCACACAACACGCCGAAATGCGCTCGGGTCACCTCGTGTCATGCCCCAAACCTGGGGAGGCATTTCCGACACCCGGTGCCATACTCAGCCCGAGCGTACCATTCTATAACTATGAACTCTGGAGGGGTAGCCCTCAACTTAGGCCGACGAGGCCTACCTGTAAGCTGACAATATTAATCAAGGCTGATGGGGCCATATTCTAAATCATCTGAAAATAAAGTTTCTCTCATTTGAGGGGTAAACATACCGAAAAGCTCATATACATAACTTTGTAGGCCGACAAGACCGCCATGAACATCTACTGATATACAAAATATACAGGACTTATCTACAAGCCTCTAGTGATAACTGAATTGTACCACGGTCGGGACAAGGCCTCGACCTACCCATTAAACCTATATATATAAAATGGACTCCAAGGTCTAGACCTGGTAACTTCGGGGAAGTGGAGCTAACCAATCAAGCTGATGTTTGGCTATGTCTACTAGGAAGGTCTATCCAGCTATCTATCAGGACCTGCAGGCATGAAACGCATTCCCCCAGGCAATAGGGGCACTAGTACGAATAATGTACCGAGTATGTAAGGCATGAAAAGTAGTATATAAAAGACATGAAAGAAACATGGAGTAAAGGACTTAACCTGTAAGTCTGAATAGCTCAGTGAATCATGGAACATTTATAGGGTCATGTATATGCATATAAATGTCATATCATGCTTAGGTATATGTTTACATAACATCATCAAGCCTCTGAGAGCATTTCATCATATCATCTCGGCCTCAATAGCCAAAATCATCAATGTATGCCATCTGATCAGGTGGTGGTGTGTATATAACGGCGTAACCTTTCCCTATACCCCATATACATATAATATACATGTATATAACGCCATCTGTTCATGGGTCAATATACATGTATAAATGAATGCAATGCATAATGAAGTAAGTCAATAAGATCTCTCGGAATGTCATAAGATCAATATGCCTTCGGTTAATATCACGAAATAAACTTTATCAACTTACGTATTTTCTAAGACCCATGAATAGACGATATAATAATAGGACAGATGGGGAATCAAGAACATAGACACCCTTAGTACTTCTAAGAATAGAGTTATTTGTGAAAGTTGCACGTTTGCTCGTTTCGTTTGTATCATATGGATCATGCCAAAAGGAAAGAAGGGATAGCTTTAACATACCTTATTATAGTCTGTCCAATAACTATGTTCTCATTGCACTTTAATCTACAGCAACGACAATAATCTGTCGTTAAGCTATGAAAGATGTAACTATCGTACAACGAACGACAAGCTTATTTTATATTCAAACGGGCAATATCTCCCATGTTTTTCTTGCTTTCCCCATGTCCATAAAACAACAAGAACACATACAAACTTCAACTATATACTTTTCGCACCACTACACACCCAAAATCCCAACAATATAATTCAATCTACACAACAACAAGTGCACAAACGTCACTAACAGATCTACTATTTAACGTGACGAGCGGCAAGCTTGGATTGGAACCAAACCCCTACTCTTTTTCCCATATCCCCTATACTTACCACACCATCAACAGGTCCACCATATAAACATATATATTTACATGACATTCCAACCTTAAATCTATCATAAAAGTAACATCAAACAAACCAACAAGATATAAAAACAACATGGACAACTTCTAGGTATTGTGTGGTTGCTTCTTCTCCTATTTACAACATCATCAACATACTCAACATATTGACAAGCATAATAAAAATAAGAACATTATAACCAAGCTATTCCCCATGATTTCCAGCCATATGATGTGATATACACAACTCCAAAATAGTCCAATAAGAGACAACAACTTCTTATACAACTTCAAGTTCTATCTTGTAATTCTTCATCCAAATAACTTAACCAACACATAGATAAGCTTAAGCCCAAGCAATAGGGTGTTATACATACCTTAATTAATCAGACAAAACTTGAACCAAAGCTTCCCTTAGCTTACAAGCTCCCTTAATGACATCACAAAACCATAGAGACTCTATTCTTCACTTAGGCTAACTTTTGAGGTTAGGTTTACGTAAAACCACCTTGATTCAACTTGGAACCTTGGAGAACTGTTAGAGAGGTGTTGAGAGAGTGGAACTGCCCTTGGTTGAAAATGACCAAAAATGAGCCGTCCAACCCCTTTAAAATGTTCCAAGGATAGTCCACCGCCTAAGTGGGTCCCATTGAGAGTTGCTTGCGCGGTCTCACAAAAATACAAATATCTATCTACTCTGATGTTGTATTGACGGACGGTTTAATGCATTAAAAACTAGAGTCGTAGATCTTCAATTTGGTAGCGTATCATCTCGTAATTCAAAGTATATTTGGAGAAAAGCTCAGCTACATTTGACTTAATTTTTAGCATATTTATGAATGTAACTTGTGATGACCTTTGCCAACTTTTGTTCCACAACTCGCTTGACTTCAAAAAGTAATACATGACTATCATACGACTATAATAAATCATAACATAACCTCTTTATCATGTTAAGAACCCTAGTCTCACCCCAAAAGTATATGTTATAACATTCCCAACTTGTCTATATGAAACTTATGTTCTTCGATTCGTTTAGCTTCTAAGCCTTCCAACCCTCTTGGTACTTGTTATTCATGATCTTAAATATTTGTACCCTCCAAGTTAACATGATTAACTTACTTTATGTACTTTCAAATATAATCTCATTTCTGAGCTTATATCAATTGACTTATGACATACTCTCACGTATGAAAATATGGGATGTAACACCTCGGACCCCAACCAAACGTGCGTACAAGTCCAAAAATATCATATGAACCTATAGGAATCGTCAAAACACCGATCCGAGGTCGTTTAGAAAGAATGTTGACCATGGTCAACTCAAATCTAGTTTAAGCCTAAGATCATTTTTTCTTCAAATATTTACGTAAAAACTTTCCGAAAAATGACGTGGACCACGCACGTAAGTCAAAAAATATCAAATCAAGATAATAGAGGTCTTAGAACATGGAAATAATGGCTAGTACTCAAAATGGCCTATCGGGTCGTCATATTCTCCACCACTAAAAGAAACGTTCATCCTCGAACGGACATAGAAAAGTACCTGGACTAGAAAAAAGGTGGGGGTAACCACTCCGCATAACGGACTCGGACTCCCATGTAGCCTCCTCAATCGGATGACCCCTCCATTGCACTTTCACAGAAGAAAAACTCTTGGATCTCAACTTACGAACCCGCCGGTCTAGAATAGCCACCATCACTTCCTCATAGGATAGATTTTCATCAAGTTGCACTGTGCTGAAGTCTAAAACATGAGAGTTGTCCTCATGGTACTTCCATAGCATGGAGACGTGAAATATAGGATGTACCCCCGCTACGCTAGGAGGAAATTCAAGCATGTAAGCAACCTCCTCAACTCTTTCCAATATTTCAAATGAACTAATAAACCTTGGGCTAAAATTTCCCTTCTTCCCAAACAGCATCACGTCATTCATAGGCGACACTCGGAGAAGAACTTTCTCACCCACCATAAAAGCTACATCTTGAACCTTCTGGTCTGCATAACTTTTCTGCTTGGACTGAGCTATACAAAGTCGCTCCTGAATCACCTTAACCTTTTCCATAGCATTACAGACCAAATCAATGCCCAACAATCTAGCCTTTCTTAGCTCAAACCAACCAATCATCAAATGACATCGTCTCCGATATAAGTCCTCGTACAGAGCCATTTGTATGCTCGACTGATAGATGTTGTTGTAGGCGAACTCTGCTAGAGGTAAGAACTGGTCCCATGAACCTCTGAAATCCATAACATGGGCACGTAACATGTCCTCCATGATCAGAATAGTGCGCTCGGACTGTCCATCCGCCTGAGGATGAAACGCGGTACTCAACTCGACTCGTGCACCCAACTCACACTGCACGGTTCTTCAAATATGCGATGTGAACTGCGTGCCTCGATTAGAAATGATGGAAATAGGCACGCCGTGCATGTGGATAATCTTCTGAATGTATATTTGAGCCAACCGCTCTGAAGAATAGGATGTCACCACCGGAATGAAGTGTGCAGACTTAGTCAACCGGTCCACAATAAACCTAGACTACGTCATATTTCTTCAAGGTTCGTGGTAAGCCTACCACAAAATCCATAGTGATGCGCTCCCACTTTCACTCCGTTATCTCCAATCTCTAAGTCAATCCACCCGATTTCTGATGTTCATAATTCACCTATTGACAATTCAAACATTGAGATACATAAGCAACGATGTCTTTCTTCATCCTTCGCCACCAATAGTGTTGTTTCAAGTCACGGTAAATCTTTGTGACACCTGGTTAATGGAATAACGCGAATTGTGCACCTCCTCAAGGATCAACTCTCTCAACCCATAAACATTTGGAACACATATCCGGCCTTGAAGCTGCATAACACCATCATCGCCAATCACAACCTCATTGGCACCACCCCGCTGCACCGTATCCTTCAACACCAACAAGTGAGGATCATCAAACTGGCGAGCCTTGATAATAACGATGAGTGTTCCCCAACACAAGCTAGAACCCAGTTAGGCTCCGAAACATCTAATCTTGCAAACCGATTGGCCAAAGCCTGAACATCCATAGCTAGTGACATCTCCACTACCGGTAAATATGCCAAACTACCCATGCTCTCAGCCTTCCTATTCAATACATTGTCCACTACATTGGCCTTCCCTGGATGATATAATATGGTGATATCATAGTCTTTAAACAACTCTAGCCATCTCCGCTGCAGCAAATTAAGATCTTTATGCTTGAACAGGTGCTGGAGACTCCAATGGTCGGTATAGACCTCACATGGAATGTCGTATGGATAGTGCCTCGAAATCATCAGTTCGTAAAAAATGACTGTCAACTCTAAATCATGCACATCATAATTCCTGCATCAATACCACGCCAAGCCCAATATGCGATGCATCACAATACATAATGTAAGACCTCGAACATGTAGGCAACACCAACACAAAGGATGTAGTCAATGCAGTCTTGAGCTCCTAAAAGATCAACCCACACTCGTTTGACCATCTGAAAAGAGAACCCTTCTGGGTCAACTCGTTCAATGGGGATGAGATAGATAAAAACCCCTCCATGAACTGGCGATAATAACCCGCCAAACCCAAGATGCTCCGAATCTCTATAGCTGAAGTAGGTCTAGGCCAGTTATGAACTGCCTCAATCTTCTTAGGATCCAGCTTAATGCCCTCGGAATATAGAACATGGCCCCAAAAGGCAACCGAGTCCAACCAGAACTCAAACTTTCAAAACTTGGCAGATAACTGACGATCCCTCAGAATCGGAAGTACAATCCGCAGATGCTGGTCAAGCTCCTCTTGACTGCGAGAGTAAACCAAAATATCATCAATGAAGATGATCAAAAAAGAATCCAGATAGGGCTTGAACACCCGGTTCATCAAATTCATAAAGGTCGTTGGGCATTAGTCAAGCCAAATGACATCACTACGAAATCGTAGTGACCATACTGAGTCTGAAAAGCTGTCTTAGGGACATCCGATGTCCTAATCTTCCACTGATGGTAGCCAGATCTCATGTCAATCTTGGAAAACACATTGGCACCCTGAAGCTGGTCAAATAAGTCATCAATCCTTGGCAACAAATACTTGTTCTTGATAGTGACTTTGTTCAAATGTCGATAATCTATACACATCCTCATCATCTCATCCTTTCTCTTTACAAACAACATCTGTGCACCCCAAGGCGAGACTCTCGGTCCAATGAATCCCTTATCAAGCAAATCCTGCAACTAGTCCTTGAATTCTTTCATCTCAACTGGGGCCATACGATATGGTAAGGTAAAAATGGGTTAATTCTTGTATGGTTGGACTCGATATCGAATGGGTGTTCGGCTTTACGATTTTGGTCGGGTTCCGAGGCGTGGGCCCGGGTCGATTTTTTAGAGCGATTTTTTAATTCTTTGCTAAAGTCCTAATTTTGTTATTTAAATTAGTTTCCTATAGTTATATTTATAGTATGAAATTATTTTGGCTAGATTTGTGCCGATCAGAGTTAGAAAATCAAGGGAAAGGCCTTCATATTGATTGATTGAGCGAGGTTTGAGGTAAGTGACTCGTCTAAACTTTTAAGTAATTTCCTTTTTATGCCTTAGGTGAGTTATTTTAGCATGTATAGTTATCATGTATAATTTTCGTTGTGATTATTGATACGTATGCAGTGGTATAAGGTCTGGGTGTTGAAATGCATGCGGTGAGATAAGGTGGGCTTGATACGCATGGCTAGTAGGGGAACTACTAGAAGTCATACAGTGTGATAAGGTTGACTAAAATGCGGGATGTTATTTCAGGAAAATAGTTTTTCAAAACAAAATATAAAGGCTCCCGTGACGATATAAGGAAAGATTGTGAGATATTTACTTTTGGGACTACGAGGCGGTACCTCGGGAGTGTCCCTGTTGATTTTCTCTATTTGCTGTATTGTTGTTATTGTTTTGTTCCTTAACTTATAAGATTTTGTTTTACTTTCATGTTGTATTCATCTTTATTTGATTCCGTGTTATTACCTTCCGTAAATTTTCATTGATTCACTTCTCTGCCATTTCATTATATTATTATATCTTCTGTCTTGTTTCTTATTATTTCCAGTAGGGCCCTGACCTGACCTCGTCACTACTTTACCGATGTTAGGCTTGGCACTTACTGGGTACCATTGTGGTGATTCATACTACGCTTCTGCACATCTTTTTGTGCATATCCAGGTATTGCTTACTAGATCAGGTATCAATGAGCTAGTCCATACGTGGAGACTTCAAGGTACATCTGCCAGCGTCTGCAGACCTCGGAGTCCCCCTCTATCTTTATTATGTTGTTTGCTTATCCTCATTAGACTCTAATGTATAGAGATATTTAGTATTTCTCTTTAGTGCTTGTGACTTATATCTACCGGGTTTTGGGAGTTTTTTATACTTTAGTTGCTGTTCTTATTTATTACAGTTGTTGACGTTTGAGTTTTAGCTTAATATTTCTGTTATTCCGCAAACTTGTTAGGCTTACCTAGTCCTAGAGACTAGGTGTCGTCACGACATCTTACGCAGGAAAATTGGGGCCGTGATAAGTTAGTATCAGAGCTCTAGGTTTATAGGTATTATGAGTCACAAGTAGGTTTAGTAGAGTATCGCGGATCGATACAGAGACGTCTGTGCTTATCTTCAGGAGACTATGGAACTGTTAGGAAAAGCTTCACTTCTTTGATTCCTTATCGTGTGAAATTTTTGACTTCGGATTCTAAATTTGTGTCTTTCTATTCTCTCATAGATGGTGAGAACACGTACAGCTGGATCAGATGACCAGACACCCATGTCCCATGCTAGAGCCGCAAGAGGACGAGGCTGGGGTAGAAGACGAGGACGTCCACGTGGTATAGCCAGAGCAACCGCACGAGCTTCTATAGAGGATCCACCAGTAGCTGCAGTTGGAGGGCAGGCACCCGAGACGCCTGTTACTGCACCAGCCCTCCAGGAGACTCACGCCCCGTTTTTGAGCATGTTCAGCACTTTGGCTCAGGCAAGGTTGATACCACTTGCTCCTGCCACATCTCAGACCGGGGGAGGAGCACAGACTCCCACCGCCCGTACCCCAGAGCAGCGGGTCCAGGTCGACCAAGTTCCAGAGGTCATACCAATGCAGCCGGTAGCCCAGTTCAGCCCAAGGATAGGGCAGCAGTTTCTGAGGAGGAGCAGCTCAGGCTCGAGAGGTACAAGAAGTACCACCCTCCTACTTTTAGTAGCTTGGCATCAGAGGATGCCCAGGGTTTTCTTGAGGAGTGCCACAATATTCTCTGTACTATTGGTGTTGCGGAGTCTAGTGGGGTTTCTTTCACTATGCTCCAGCTTAGAGGCGCGACCTATCAGTGGTGGCGAGCATATGAGTTGGGTAGTCCGGCCGAGGCAGCTTCACTCACTTGGACTCAGTTCTCGGATATGTTCTTGAGGGAGTATGTTCCCTAGAGTCTCAGAGATGCATGGCACGCAGAGTTTGAGTAGTTGCGCCAGGGTTCTATGACTGTGCTGGATTATGCGGTCCAATTCAGTGATTTGGCTAGGCATGCACTAGCCTTGGTTGCTACTGTTCGAGAGAGGGTTCGTCGATTTATTGAGGGGCTCAACCCCAGTATCAGATTTAGCATGGCCTGAGAGTTGGATATGGACATCGCATACCAGCAGGTAGTGGGGATTGCAAGGAGATTAGAGGGTATGATGACTCGGGATAGAGAGGAGAGGGAGGCCAAGAGTTCTTGAGAGTCTGGCACATATAGTGGTACCCGTGCCTCAGTTGCATCCCGTCATGGTAGGGGCTATGTGAGTCGCCCTGTTCATTCAGCACTTCCATCTTCCAACAGTATTTCGGTCACTCCTAGGCCTCAGGCTCTCTATTATGCACTGCCATTGTCTAGTGCACCTCCTGCACGGGGTGCTTTCAGCGGTCAGTCCAGCCGATCAAGCCTGAGCCAGCCATAACATCCATGTCCTCCGAAAGCTTGTTTTGAGTGTGGTGACACTCATCATGTGGTGAGGGACTGCCCCGGACTCAGGAGGGGTGCAGCTCCACAGATTACTTAAGCTTAGCGTATTCCACCGGATCCTCAGGCTTCTCAGTCTATGGTTACCGCACCAGTTTCCACTCCACCTACACGGCCAGCTCGAGGTGGAGGTCGAGCAGGTTGAGGTCGCCCTAGAGGGGGAGGCCAGGCCAGATATTATGCTTTTCCTGCTAGGACGAAGGCAATTGCATCTTACTCAGTCATTACAGGTATTGTTCTGGTCTGTCATAGAGATGCATCAGTCTTATTTGATCTAGGCTCCACTTATTCCTATGTGTCATCCTATTTTGCTCCGCATTTGGGTGTATCTCGTGATTCTTTGAGTTCTTTTGTCTATGTGTCTACCCCCGTAGGAGATTCTATTATTGTTGATCGTGTGTATCGGTCGTGTTTGGTTGTTTTTAGTGATTTTGAGACCAAAACCGATTTATTGTTGCTCAGTATGGTGGGTTTTGATGTTATCTTGGGCATGGACTGGTTGTCGCCCTATCATGCTATTCTTGATTGTCAAGCCAGGACGGTGACGTTGGTTATGCCAGGTCTACCGCGACTAGAGTGGGGAGGTACTTTAGATTATGTTCCTAGCAGGGTTGTCTCATTTCTAAAGGCTCGGTGGATGGTTGAGAAGGGGTGTGAGTGCGTATCTGGCATATGTGAGGGATGTTAGTGTTGATATTCCTACCGTCGAGTCAGTTCCAGTAGTGAGGGATTATCCAGACGTATTTCCGACGGATTTTTTGGGCATGCCGCCCGACAGGGATATCGACTTTGGTATTGATTTATTACCGGGCACTCAGCCCATTTCTATTCCACCCTATCGTATGGCCCCATCAGAGTTGAAAGAGTTAAAGGAAAAGTTGCAAGAGTTGCTCGATAAGGGCTTCATTCAGCCTAGTGTGTCGCCTTGGGGTGAACTAGTCTTATTTGTAAAGAAGAAGGATGGTTCTACACGAATATGTATTGATTATCGCCAGTTGAACAAGGTTACAGTGAAGAATAGGTATCCATTTCCACGTATTGATGACCTATTTGATCAGTTTCGGGTGCCAGAGTGTTCTCTATGATCAACTTTCATTCAGACTATCATCAGTTGAAGATTCGGGAGCCAGATATCCCGAAGACTACTTGCAGGACTCGGTATGGTCATTACGAGTTCCTTGTGATGTCTTTTGGGCTGACCAACGCCCTATCATCATTCATGCACTTGATGAATAGTGTATTTCAGTCCTATCTTGACTCATTCGTCATTGTGTTTATTGACCACATTCTGGTGTACTCCTAGAGTCGGGAGGATCATGAGCAGCACCTGAGGACTGTGCTTCAGACCTAGAGAGAAAAGAAGTTTTATGCAAAGTTTTCGAAGTGTGAATTCTGGCTAGATTCAGTGACATTTTTGGGTCATGTAGTATTGAGTGAGGGAATCAAGGTGGATCCGAAGAAGATTGAAGTAGTGTAGAGTTGGCCCAGACCGTCCTCAGCTACAGAGATCCGGAGTTTTCTTGGCTTGGCGGGGTATTACCGTCAATTGTAGAGGGTTTCTGCTCTATTGCAGGTGTATGACCAGGCTGACCTAGAAGGGTGCTCCATTTAGGTGGACCGAGGAGTATGAGGAGAGCTTTCAAAAGCGCAAGACTGCTTTGACTACAATCCCAGTGTTGGTATTGCCTACTAGTTTGGGGTCATATACGGTGTATTATGATGCGTCGCACATTGGTCTCGGCCCGGTGTTGATGAAGGATGGTAGAGTGATTGCCTACGCGTCTAGACAGTTGAAGGTGCATGAGAAGAACTATTCTGTCCATGACCTTGAGTTAACAAATATTGTTCATGCCTTGAAGATCTGGCGGCACTATTTGTACGGTGTCCCTTGTGAGGTCTACACCGATCACCGGAGTCTATAGCATCTGTTTAAACAAAAGGATCTTAACTTGCGACAGCGGAGGTAGCTGGAGTTGCTTAAGGACTATGATATCACCATTCTATATCATCCCGGGAAGGCCAATGTGGTGGCCGATGCCTTGAGTCGTAAGGCGGAGAGTTTGGACAGCTTAGCATATTTACCGGTAACAGAATGGCCTTTAGCCTGGATGTTTAGGCATTGGCCAACCAGTTTGTTAGATTGGATGTTTCCGAGCGAGCCGAGTTTTGGCTTGTGTGGTTTCTTAGTCTTCTCTTTATGATCGTATTAGAGAGCGTTAGTATGATGACCCCCATCTGCTTGTCCTTATGGACACGGTTCAGCACGGTGATGCCAAGGAGGTCACTATTGGAGAGGACGGTGTATTACGGATGTAGGGCAGGCTATGTGTGTCCAATGTAGATGGTTTACGTTAGTTGATTCTCCAGGAGGCTCACAGTTCATGGTACTTCATTCACCCAGGTGCCGCGAAGATGTATCAGGACCCGAGGCAGCATTATTAGCGGAGGAGAATGAAGAAGGACATAGTGGAGTATGTAGCTCGGTTCTTAAATTGTCAACAGGTGAAGTATGAGCATCAACGGCCAGGTGGATTGCTTCAGAAGCTAGAGCGTATCACTATGAATTTCATTGTTGGGCTCCCATGGACTCAGAGGAAGTTTGATACAGTGTGGGTGATTATGGATAGATTGACCAAATCAGCTCATTTCATTCCTGTGGTTACTACTTACTCTTCGGAGCAGCTGGCTCAGGTTTATATTCGCGAGATTGTTAGGCTTCATGGCGTGCGGGTATCTATCATATCTTATTGGGGTACGCAGTTTACATCGCGGTTCTGGAGAGCCGTACAACATGAGTTGGGTACTCGGGTGGCGTTGAGTACAACATTTCACCCTCAGACAGACGGACAGTCCAAACGCACTATTCAGATATTGGAGGATATGCTTTATGCATGTGTCATGGATTTTGGGGGTTATTGGGATCAGTTCTTGCCATTTACAAAGTTTGCCTACAACAACAGTTATCAGTCGAGCATTCAGATGGCCCCATATGAGGCTTTGTATGGTAGGCAGTGTCGGTCCCCGGTGGGCTGGTTCGAGTTGGGTGAGGCTAGACTATTGGGTATAGACTTAGTTCAGGATGCTTTGGAAAAGGTTAAATTAATTCAGAATCGACTTCATACAGCCTAGTCCAGACATAAGAGTTATGCGGATCGGAAGGTTCACGATGTCTCATTCATGGTTGGGGAGCGGGTCTTGCTCCGGGTTTCGCACATGAAAGGCGTTATAAGTTTCGGGAGAAAGGGCAAGTTGAGCCCTAGGTATATCGGGCCCTTTGAGATTCTTGAGAAGGTTGGAGAGGTGGCTTACAGACTTGAACTACCACTTAGTCTCTCTACTGTTCATCCAGTGTTCCATGTTTTCATGCTCCGGAAGTATCACAACGATCCGTCTCATGTGTTAGACTTAAGCTCAGTCCAGTTGGACAAGTATATATCTTATTTTGAGGGGCCGATGGCCATTTTGGACAGGCATGTTCGAAAGTTGGTGTCGAAGAACATCGCTTCAGTGAAGGTTCAGTGGAGAGGTCATCCAGTCGAGGAGGCGACTTGGGAGACCGAGAATGATATGCGTAGCCTTTATCTTCATCTTTTCACCACTTCAGGTATGTCTCTATGCTCGTTCGAGGACAAACATTTATTTTGAGAGAGGGAGGTTATAACGACCCGGCCGGTCGTTTTGGGGGTGCCAGCCCCGATCCCTTATTTATTGCTCACTCTATCTCATTTTGTTGTTACTTGACTTGCTGGGGTGCTTGGTGTCGGGTTCGGGGGAGTATCGGAGTGGAATGGGACACATAGTCCCTAAACTGAAAGTTAAAGTCAAAGGAGTCTATCGTAGTTTGAATTGTGTGAAGACAACTCCGGAATGGAGTTTTGAGGGTTCCAATAGCTCCGTATGGTGATTTTGGTCTTCGAAGCGTGTCCGAATGTTGATTTGGAGGTACGTAGGTCATTTCGGTGTTAATTGGTGAAAATTGGAAAGTTGGAAGATTTTGGAAGGTTTGATCGGGAGTGGACTTTTTGATATCGAGGCCGGATCCCAATTCTGGAAGTTAGAATAGGTCCGTAATGTCAATTATGACTTGTATGCAAAATTTGGTGTCAATCGGAGTTGTTTTGGTATGAATTGGCGTTGGTTTCGGAATTTGGAAGTTCATAGTTCATAGGCTTCAATTTGGGTTGCGCTTCGTAGAATTTATGTTGTTTGATGTGATTTTTGGCCTCGAGTATATCCGTTATGTGTTTTGGAACTAGTTGGTATATTCGGATGGGGTCCCGGGGGCCAGGGTGTGAATCAGATCAAATTGGACTGGTTGAGTTTTTGCTGAAGTTGGCAGTTCTGCTATCTTCGCACCTGCCGAGGGATTGGTCGCAGGCGCGGGCTCGCAAAAGCAAGCACTTTATCGCAGGTGCGGATTTGGCATGCTCAGCTGGGGGCGCAGAAGTTGAATATGTTCCGCAGAAGCGGCTTCGCTTCTGCGATGGGGAGAATCGTAGGGGCGACAGAAGTCGCAGCTGCGACACTTTTAGTCGCAGGCGCGCACGCGCAGGTGCGGTCCTTTGCCTGTAGAAGCGGAGAGTGAGGATTTAGTCATGACCGCACCTGCGATGGAAATTCCGCAGGTGTGGCAGTAAGGCCCGCAGTAAGAATTCACTGGGCTGAAAAGGGGATTTTCGAGGGTGTGATTTCATAATTCATTTTGGGACTTTGAGATCTCGGTTTGAGGTGAAATTTCGAGGGATTTTTAGAGAGGACTTTGGGGTAAGGAATTCTAACTCATTTTTGATTAATTCCCATGAATCTATTGATAATTTTATCATTTAATTAGTGTTTTGGAGTTTGAAATTTGGGAAAAATGGTAGAAACCTCTTAGGCTAAATATTCGGGAATTGAAAGGCGATTTGAGGTCGGATTTGAGTAATTCATGAATAGTTGGACTCGATATCGAATGTGTGTTCGGATTTTATGATTTTGGTCGGGTTCCGAGGCGTGGGCCCGGTCGACTTTTTAGTGAGATTTTTCAATTCTTTGCTAAAGTCGTAATTTCATTATTGAAATTAGTTTCCTATAGTTATATTTATATTATGAAATTGTTTTGGCTAGATTCGAGCCGATTGGATTTGGAAAATCAGGGGAAAGACCTTATTGATTGATTGAGCGAGGTTTGAGGTAAGTGACTCGTCTAACCTTGTGTGGGGAAAATTCTCCTTAGAATTTGGTATTGTTGTGACAATTTGTGATATGTGAGGGTCGTGTTCGCGAGGTGATGAGTGCGTACACGAGCTAAATGTTGAAATTTTGATTTTATTTAAGTAATTTCCTTTTATGCCTTAGCTGAGTTACTTTAGCATGTATAGTCATCATGTTTAGCCTAATTTCACTTGTCTACTTGCCTTATCTTTTATTTGCAACTTGTACGACATGCTTAGTTGAATTACCTACTTTCTTGATTCCATATTCCTTATTTAACTATGGGATTCTTTACTTGAACTTGCTATCCTTGAAATATCGTTGTTTCACTTGTTATGTTTTGGTTTCCGTGATTTATTGTTGAGATGATTGTTATTGTTGCACGAGATTTCTGCCATGCGGTTGTTATTATTTGTACAAGGTTTCTACCGCGCTATTATGATTATTGATACGCATGCGGTGGTATAAGGTCCGAGTGTTGAAATGCATGCGGTGAGATAAGGTGGGCTTGATACGCATAGCTAGTAGGGGGACTACTAGAAGTCATGTGGTGTGATAAGGTTGGCTAAAACACGGGATGCTATTTCGGGAAAATAATTATTCAAAACAAAATATAAAGGCTCCCGCGATGATATAAGGAAAGATTGTGAGAAATTTACTTTTGGGACTACGAGGCAGTACATCGGGAGTGCCCCTGTTGATTTTCTCTATTTGTTGTATTGTTGTTACTTAACTTGTAAGATTTTGTTTTCCTTTCATGTTGTATTCGTCTTTCTTTGATTTCGTGTTATTACCTTCCGTAAATTCTCATTGATTCACTTCTCTATCATTTTATTATATTATTATATCTTCTGCCTTGTTTCTTATTATTTCTAGTAGGGCCCTGACCTGACCTCGTAACTACTCTACCGAGGTTAGGCTTGGCACTTACCGGGTACCGTTGTGGTGTACTCATACTACGCTTCTGTATATATTTTTGTGCAGATCCAGGTACTGCCTACCAGACCAGGTATCAGTGAGCTAGGCGGTACGTGGAGACTTCAAGGTACATTTGCCAGCGTCCGTAGACCTTGGAGCCCCCCTCTATCTTTATTACGTTGTTTCCTTATCCTCATTAGACTCTAATGTATAGGGATATTTAGTATTTCTCTTTAGAGCTTGTGACTTATATCTACCGGGTTTTGGGAGTTGTTTATACTTGAGTTGCAGTTTTTATTTATTACAATTGTTGACATTTTGAGTTTTAGCTTAAGATTTCAGTTATTCCGTATACTTGTTAGGCTTACCTAGTCCTAAAGATTAGGTGTCGTCACGACATCCTACGAAGGAAAATTGGGGACGTGACAATTGAGTAGTTACATAAATATATATATGTTGTAATTGCTTTTATTGGAGAATAAAATATTAGTTCATAAATAATTCTCACCAACTTAAGGTTCTCATACGATACACTTCTTGGCAAGTTGTTAATTTAAAAAATTTAGGCAATGCCAAGATTTTGCTAATTTAACAAGACTTAGAGTAGCAATCTTTAGCTGATTTTTAATTCTCAGATATTAGCTAGCATTAAAATACCTTTTCAAGAAGAAATCAAACTGGTTATATTAATCATAATTATAATTTTGTCTGGCATGGGGCATATTGTCAAAGCATAAAAAGTTAATTAATTTACTGTGTATAGATTTCATGTTTTTAAAATAATATAATTATAGATAATATGAAAAGTCATTTGTTGATAAATTTATTTTTAAAAATATCTAATAAAATTGCTAAAAATTGATTTATAAACTACGTCCGTTTACTTATGGTAAAAATTGTCATTCATGGACGTGCTCTTTACACCTAACATTTATTAATTCTTTTAGAAATATAAAGGACTCCTAAACCTAAAAGAAATTGAAAATGAGCAAAATTTCAAATGTGATTTTCATGTGTTATTTGTTTTTAACAAAAATGTTAGATTATGTAGTTCAAATAATAAAGAATTTAATATATAAAATTTAGTTGATTTTAAAGTCTAAAATATTAGAACAATAATTAGATATTTATTCTTAATATTAGGAATAATTAAATGACTATTTTTTCTAGTGTAATCGATATTACAGGAGACACTCTAATTTATATATTATTTTTTTACAAGCAACATGGCTGGCATAGCAATTAGTATTATACAACATTAACTAATAAGACTTAAATCGAATATCTAATCAATTTTCTGTTACAAAGAGTAATTGTTCAAATGTAACGATCTGACTTGTTATTTTGAGAATTAGCGCTCCGTTCGGTGACTTAAGGTCTCGAGCAGTTTCTTATCATGTATTATGACTTGCGTGTGTGGTCCAGTTCGATTTTTGGATGATTCAGAACTGATTTGGAACAACAATTCTTTGTTACATCCCGTACTTTAATACTAGGATGAGTCGTAGTAATCCATATGAGCTTGAAGGGATTAAGACCATTCACAAGGTTATAAAAGATTTGTGATTATGTTATTGTAAGACCCCGTAAGTTTAACAACCTTGATACGTTATATACATTTGATATGGTATTTTGAATGGAACATTCTTGTAAAAACAAAGGTTTGAAAAATATAATTTTATATAGTTATTAATACTACTTTCGAATATGCTTTAAATTAACACATAATATGAGAAAGTTTATGAGATTTTCTTTATTGCAAAGATAGAAATTATTTTCTCACAAGAAAAGAAGGTTATCTTTTACCATTTTAAGAATTAAGCATACGAAAATTTGTATTCTTTATATGAGACTAAGAAAATTAGAAGTTGAGAAAATATATGTATTTTTACATGGCTGTTTTAATGAAATAATAGTGTATGTATTGATTTTATATGGTACCATAATTTATTAATATATTAATATTTTAATAGTAGTATTTTGAGTAACTTAAGATAATTCTTGATTATGTTGATAATTGGATAATTATTGATTTTAGTGGGAGATTAACTAATTAATTAGTTTATTTGGATAAGGTTGATTAATCTCCTTAACGTGGCAGCATGTGTGAAGTTAATCAAACCTAAATGTAAGGGTGGCAAGTGGGCCGGTCCAGGACTGCAGGCCGAAGGGGCAAACGGGCTAAACGGGCCACGACCGTTTGGCTCGATTTTAGTGAGCTTGGGCCGGTCTCGTGGGCCGGTACTATGCTTTGGGCCCGCCAGGCCCGGGATCACTCAGCCCGCCAGGGACCGGGACCGGCTCGGTCCCTTAGCGGGCCAAACGGTCCCAACGGCTATATTTTTTAAAAAATAATTTTTTTTTAAATATAGCCGTTGGGCTATCAAAAATAGCCGTTGGACCGGCCCACTTGGCCCGTTTAGGCCCGGGACCGGCCCACTTGCCACCCTTACCTAAATGTGATCAAGGATGTTATGTATAAGGTGTCATTAAGAGAATTCTTCTTGTGGCTTACTCATTATTCAAGTGGGGCCCACAAACCCACAAATATAAAAGGCCTTCTTACCTCATTAAGAGATGATTTTATGCTAGCCTTTCTTTATTTCACAAATGAAGATACTTACGTCTTCTAAGTGACGGGTCTTCAGCAAGAATTTTCATACGAAATTATACTATGTAATATCATCGGGATTTGCAATTCTAGGAGAGCGCGGTAAAATCTTTCTCAAGAATATCATACGGATTTTTTCCTACTCCGATCTTGCCGTAACGTGTTTTGTCGCGAAAGACGTGTGTTAGAGGGATTGTCAAGAGAATCGGCTCAGGTATGTTAAGGCTAATCCTTCCTTCTTTTGGCATGATCCAAGTAACTATACGTAAACGTAATGCTATTCCATAAATGGTTCTACTCTTAGCAGTTAAGGATGTCTATGTTATTCATTCGGATAAAGTTATATTCAAGTATGTCTAAGTACGTTCCTAAGTCTCTATTGAGGTATATGATAAAGATGTTAATGTTTATAATATAGTGATACATGCATCTTCATGCATTTACCACCGTACTACGACCGGTTGGGCAGACATGCATATTTATTTACCACCGTGCTATGGCCAGTTGGGCAGTTACACATTTACCACCGAGCTACGGCCGGTCAGGCAGTCATGCATTTACCACCGAGCTACGGCCGGTTGGAAAGTTATACATTTACCACCGAGCTACGGCCGGTCGGACAGTCATGCATTTACCATCGCGCTACGGCCGGTCGGGCAAGCAGTTACCACTAATCAGTTAGGCAGTCATGCATCATACGATATGAATAATAGTCTCAATGAGAAGCATTATATATATAAGTATACTAGGTATGCATATACGGTGGCACTTCAGAGATTCAGGTTGATCCTTATATGTCTTTAATTAATGTTGACTTATTGTTATGTTTCAGTTCCGCCTTATATACTCGGTACATTATTCGTACTGATGTCCTTTTATTGGGGACGCTTCATTCATGCATGCAGGTATAGATAATCAGTTTGATGAGCCCTCATAGTAGACGAGATTAGCATTCATCGAAGGATCGGCAAGACTCCACCTCATTCGGAGTGCAGCCGAGTCTATGAGTCATCGTGTTAGAGTTTTGCTACAGACTTATGGGTAGACCGGTACCCTATTCCATTTGATGTCAAATAATCTTAGATGCTTTGTAGACATAGGTTCATTTTGTACAGTATGTCAGAGGCCTTGACGGCCCATATGTAATCATGTTTTAAGAAAGATGGTTCATTGATACAGTATTTTCCCACTTACAGTTGTACATTATGAGTGGTGGCCATGTGGGCCCATGATAGTTACAAAAGGAATGAGTTCAGTTAACTCAATCTATGTATGTTCTAGTTTTGGTCGAACGATCATGAGTTACAGAGTGGTTCGCTCGGACCAGCACGGCACCGGGTGCCAGCCACGCCTCCCCAGGTTTGGGGCGTGACATTCTTATTTTAAAAGCTTAAGTGAAAATAGTTGATCAGAGTTTGACTTTTGTGTATACGACTCTGGAATGATATTTCGATGATTCCAACAGTTTTGTATAGTGATTTTGGACTTAGGCGTATGTTCGGATTTGGATTTAGAGGTCCGTAGGTTGATTTGATGCATTTTGGCAAAAGATGGAAAGTTGAAGGTTTAGAAGGTTGAGAGGATTGACTGAGAGTTAAATTTGTTGATATCAGATATCGATTCTGGGATTTGGTATAGCTCTGTTGTATCATTTGGAACTTGCATACAAAATTTGATATTATGCCGGGTTGATTTGATATGATTCGGCGCGAGTTGTAGAAGTTGAAAATTCATAAGTTCATTAAGTTCGATTTAAGGTGGGATTCATAGTTTTAATGTTGTTTGATATGACTTGAGGCCTTGAGCGGGTCCTTTTTATGTTATGGAACTTGTTGCTATGATTGGACGGGGTCCCCGGAGCCTCGGGTGTGTTTCGGACGAGTTTCAGATTGTTTCCATATTTTTGGGCAAGTCTGGCTCTGGTGCTTTGCCTTTGTGCATCTTGGAGCGTAGGAGTAGGGCCGCTTTTGCGTGCTTTGTGCTGCTTCTGTGATGTTGAGCTCTGGGCGGAAGTTTCGCTTCTGCGAGTGGAGAATCGCAGGTGCGATTGGCGCATCTGCGGAATTTGGACCGCTGATGTGATGGAGTTTGCTTCTGCGATTTTGAGTACGCTTCTACGGCGTCGCAGGTGCGACCACTTTTGCGCATGTGTGGTCGCTGGCCTGGTAAGTGATAACCGCATGTGCGGGAGTTGGCTTGCAAAAGCGAGAGCGCAGGTGCACATTTTGGTCCGCAAATGCGGAATCCCTGGGCAACATCATTATATATCGAGGGTTTGGCCATTTTTATCATATCTTGAGTTGTAGACCTTGGTTTTGGGCGATTTTGGAGGGGTACTTCACGATTTGGATTGGGGTAAGTGCTATTTATCCGGATTTGATTATATTTCATGATTTCATATTTGTTTTGATCATTAAATTAGTGATTTAAGTTGGAGAAAATGGGAATTTTTGTGAAAACTTTCAAACATATAAAATGATGATTTGAAGGATGATATGATGTCGGAATTGGATAATTTTAGTATGGTTGGACTTGTATCGGAATGGGTGTTCGAATTTTGTAAATTTTATCGGATTCCGAGGTGCGGGCCCGGGGTTGACCTTTTGGTTTGGCTTTTTAGTTTTCATTAAAGGTCGAAGCTTTATTATCCGAAATTATTTCTTATGGTTTTTATTGATGATATTAAGTTATTTGTGCTAGATTTGAGCCGTCCGAAGATTTATTTCACACGAGAGGGTCATTTTAGAGTATTGATTTGGCTTCTTTGAGGTAAGTATCTTGTCTAACTTTGTGTGGGGGGAACTACCCTTTAGGATTCTAGTCGTTTATGCTATTTTTGTGTCATGTGAAAGCCGTGTACGCGAGGTGACGAGTACATACTCAGGCTTATATGTGGAAATTGACCGGTTTAGACTCTTAGGCTTTTTCCATGTATTTATTTGGAATTGTTAGCACATGTTATATCTTTTATTCGTCATGACTACTATGACATGGTTTAATTAAAGTTGTCGTTACATGTCACATTCTTTATTTGTCGAGTTTGCTCTTATATGCTTTATTTGAAGTTGTTATCACTTTTATCATTATGTGATTTTTTTATTATTGAGTTACTCTTAGTTGAAATTGTTGTTACATGATATCCTTTTGCTGCCGGGTTATTCTCATGCATTTAGATGTCGTACTAGTTCATGCCATCTCTTTCATTGTTAGCCTAATTCATACACTAGAATCCAAAGTTTTGCCATTTCATGGGGATACTTTCACTATCGAGTTTACCCTTAAACAATTAATTGGAATTGAGGTTATCGAAAGTCATTAGTCTATTTTAATTGAAGTTGTGTTCAAAGGGGTGTGTTCCTTGTTGAGTTCCTTTCCCGTTCATTTTGTTGTTATTGATATTCTATACACATTTGAGTCGTGGGCTATTTGTTATGAAAACATTGATATGGTTGGATCATTGGAAAGGTTGTGGCCTATGGGTACTTGTGGTACGAGTTGATATGTCGTGTTGTTGTGATGTTAGTTCATGAGAATTGTTGTATTGTTTGGTTGTTGTTATGCGGAGTATGAGGGTGGCATTTCACCGTTGTTGTTATGCGGGGCATAAAAGGGGTATCCCACTGTTGTTGAATGTGCAGAGTATAAGGGTGGCATTTCACCGTTGTTGTTATGCGGGGCATAAGGGTGACTATCATGTTATTGTCCTGACGGAGCGATAAGGGTAGCTATTATACGGAGTGATACGTGTGGCTATCGCAGTGATACGGGTGGCTATCGGAGAGATAAGGGTGGGTATGTGAGGGATGATGTATGATGGCTTGGGGATATTTGGTTGGTGATATTCGTGTGATGGTATGCTTTTCCTTATGTATGTCATACACCTTATGTGACTTGATGTGTTGCTTTGATGATCTACTCGATGTCTTTGATATTACTTGTTGAATTGGGCTGCAGTAGTACACTCGCACAAGCATACACCGTAGCATGCCACTTATATTAGCTCAGGAGTATGAAACTTGACATTTATTAATCATGCTCATGTATTCCTGTATTATCTGTTTTCATGTTGATATTGAGCATGTGACCACGTCAGGTGGATTGTGATACTGAGCCTGTGACCACGTCGGGCGGATTGTGATTGTGAGCCTGTGACCACGTCGGGCGGATTGTGAGCCTGTGATCATGCTAGGCGGATTGAGATATTTGCGCGTGAGTTGTCCGTGCGGTTGTGATTTGAGATGTGTGCACAAGGTGCCGTGAGCATATGATGGTGGGTTGAGACCCGTGACTTGTGACTATGAGATGAGGTATCTCGGGTAATTTCGTTGCGAACCTTGAGTTATAACGACTTGATTAATTAGTTGTCATTAGTGTTCCTTATTTGGTTTCAACGATACTTTCATGGTGTTCTTATTGCTTTACTGTTTATATCACATGTTGATTCTTGTTGCCATTTACTAATTCTTGCTTTCCATTATTGGCTTTATACTTCAATATTGCACATGTTATTTTGTCTAGCGGGTGTCTTGACTTGTACCTCGTCACTACTCTACCAAGGTGAGCCTTGATACTTACTGTGTCATGACCCAAAATACAATATAAGTCGTGACGGCGCCTAACGTTGCCATCAGGCAAGCCAACGTTGATTTATCAATTTATTCATGCATTTTATTACCTTGGAATTTCTAATTACCAATAATTTAACAGTATAAAATATAATTTACAGAGTAAATGGTGATAATTACGTGATCTATGATAACAACAACCAACAAGAACTCCCCAAACCCGGTGTCCCAAGTGCATGAGCATTATTCTAAGGAGTACAATAATAATACACATTTGTCCCGTAGGTAATAAGACAGGGTAAAATAAATGATACAATGGAGGCTTAGTGGACTGCGGTGCGTAACCCGGATTTGCAGCTCACATAAAGTCTCCCCAGCAGGTATGCCTACGCGCTAAGATGATCACCAAGCAACCTGTCAGATCCTGCACATTTAGTGCAGAAGTGCAGCATGAGTACGTAAATCAACACGTACCCAGTAAGTATCTTGCCTAACCCTAGAGAAGTAGTGATGAGGGGTCGACATCCACACTTACTTGAGGTCCAAAAAATAAGTGATACGATAATTCATAACAAATATGAAGTGCACATCAATAGTGGAGTAAATCGAAAATCTCATAATTTTTCCGATTTCCTCTTTTAAAACATAAATCCCTCGATCTTTTATTCTACCTTAAGATCTCAGAAAGATGCCAAGTGTCAATATCAAATAAATAAGAAATACCATAAAATTTCTAGGCATCACTTAAAGGTTTATCTCGTGAATATTCGGACTACTAGCGATATAACGCATGATTGTGCCGAGGTCGTTCGGTCCGATCCAGAATGGTGTGTACACTGCCGAGGGTTGAATGGCATGAACCAGAGATGCACCTCTATATACTAGCAAGGTGTTTGGCTCGCTCCACAAGAAAAGAAGGAAGTTTCTGAATCACAAGATGCATGTTTACAATATAGTACATGAGCACAAAGTGAATATAACCTTTACCGTTTTCTCAATTTTTCTTTCCAACAATTCAAGTGATAAGGTTGGGCCTAAGATGTATGAAATTTCTAAATCAAGTTCAATCATATTTCCAATTAATTAAGTCAACAAAATAAGTTCAAGAAATTCAGATATTGCAGGATAAAATCATAAGTCTACCCCTACATAAACATGCTTTAGCTACGTACGGACTCTCGTCACCTCGTGCGTACGTAGCACCCACAACTAGTAGCATGTGACAATTAATATCACCTAGGGGTAGTTTTCCCCTTCACAGGGTTAGACAAGAAACTTACCTCGCTCCGAAGTTCCATAGCCGGCCCAACGCCACTCTAACTCCTCAAACCAATGCTTGACGATCCAAAACTATGCAAACAAATCAAAATGTGTTCTATTACCCATAATTAATCAATTTACACAATTTCTAACTCCGCTCAAAAAGTAGATAAAATCAACCCTCGGGCCAACGTGCCCGGATTCCGAAAATATTCGAAGATAAACTTCACCCATAACACCACGAACTCAAATATATGATTTATTCCAAATTTCATGTCCAATTTCGTGGTAAAAATCCAAAATTATCAATTCTAGATTTTCTTACCAAAATCCCACAATATTTCCTAAATTCTCTTCTTTAAATCCACATATAAACCTTACATTTAGCTCACAATAAGTGGCAAATTACTTACCTCATGTTACATGATGAAAACTCCTCAAAATCGCCCAAGAACCGAGCTCCAAAAATCCAAAACGAAGTGGGGAAAAAGACCAAGTTCGACTCCTTAATAATCTGCCCAGTTGCGCTTCTGCGGCCAATTATCCGTACCTGCGGACCCGCTTCTACGGTTAAACCTCCGCTCCTGCGGAATACACTTACCCAACATGCCTCCGCCTCTGCGACCCTTGCCCCGCATCTGCTCAATCGCAGGTGCGGAATTCACCCTCGCACCTGCGAGCATTCCGCTCTTGCGCCCCTAACGCCGCATCTGCGCCTACGCAGGTGCGGAAAATGACCTCGCACGTGCGACCTCTGCTCACCTCCTCCTTGCCCGCTTCTGCAGCCCTCTTCCCGCTTATGCGGGCTCGCACCTGCGGTGCCCACTACACAGATGTGTTTACAAGTCCGATTGACCTCAAATTTTGCACACAAGTCATAATTAACATTATGGACTTACTCCCACTTTCGGAATCAGAATCCGACCCGATATCAAAAAGTCTACTCCCGGTCAAACTTCCAAAAAATCATCGAAGTTTCCAAATTCCGCCAATTGATGCTGAAACGACCTAAGGACTTCCAAATCAACGTTTGGACATGCTCCTAAGACCAAAATAACCATACAGAACTATTCCCAAGCTCAGAATCACAAACGGATATCGATAACATAAGGATCCACTTCAACCCAAACATATGGAATTCTTAAACCTTCAAAATGCCAACCTTCCGTAATAAGCGTCGAAATACTCTCGGGCCACCCTATACTCAACCCGAACATACGCCCAAGTCCGAATTCATCATACGAACCTATTGGAACCTTCAAATCCCGATTCCGAGGTCATTTACTCAAAAGTCAAAACTTAGTCAATTCCTTCCGCTGAAAGCTTCTAAAATTAAATTTTTCTTTCCAAATCAACTCCGAACTTCCCGAAATTCAATTCCGACCACACGTACAAGTTATAATACCTAAAGTGAAGCTACTCAAGGCCTCAGATTGCTGAACGGTGTGCTAGATCTCAAATCGACCGGTCGGGTCGTTACATTCTCCCCCACTTAAACATACGTTCGTCCTCGAACGTACTAAGAACTGCTCGGAAGTTGTCCGAAATCACTGTTTAACACCTTGTGCATCTACTCGTGCCACCACATTCCAGTTGTGCACATTAGCTCAATCCAGTCTGAAGATCCCCCCTTTTATTTAGTCAAATAATCCTTAGAGCCAAATTCCTACATCCGAAATTCTCTACCAGGCATGTTCCCAACATACGAACACCGTATCAATCACTACACACTGTACCAAAACATGATTGTATACCTTTTCCGAATTCACACCATGCACCGCATAATTCACATGACCATAATAACATCCGCTGGCAACAATAGGCACAATTCCACGAATCTGATGCCCACAACACACCTCATGACGCATGTAAGTCCTGTTCCAACTCTCGCAATTCTGCCACGACGGAAGAGCTATGTAGAAATTCATAACCACCTACCGAATCAACAAATCATTGAGTCTCTCCTCCTGACAAGAACCATTACCTCATTCTGAACTAAATAACGATATTTACTCTTTAATATGCCTTATATAAATCCGATCGCACTGATCCCAGGTCCAACAATCTCGTCTCACCTAGTACAAGCTGCTCCGGATATAAGCCACCGCAAACACTATCTAAGATTTCATATGACGCCATCAATGCGCCAACAAGCTACAACTTGAATATGACACATAAGGAAGAACGAACTCTGGAAAGGAACTATCCAGCCCGCATAACGAATAAAACGAGCATCAAATACTATGAGCCTTTCTCAGAGGTAAGAAACAGGACACCCAAAATAATTATAAACAATCGTGCTTAATATTTCGCCGTTGCGGCATGCAACCTGATCCACACCACATACCCGTGGCTGCGTGCCACCTGATCCAAACAATATACCTGTGGCGGCGTGACACCTGACCCGCACATAACAATCAAAAGTAAACACACATCAAGCTGTAATGCTTATACTCATGAAATGTCCGAATATCAACCACAAATCCTGGAGAGACGGATTGCGGCATACGCTACAAAAGTCAAGCACAACTAAAGTGCGATATATGATTTGCATCCCGAGAGTCATCCTGCTCACATAACACCACAGCTACACGGGACCTCAACACATATATGAATAATCAAGCTGTCTCACAACCCACATGGCACCATAGAGTATTACATGAAATAGCCGACGACGAAAACAACATCCAATGCTCGAAGACTCCTCCATAAGGAATAGTTTTATGCTGAATGAACACACCCGGCCTGGCGTAGGGCACACATCCACATTTGGACCCATCAACAGACCCCAAGACGATTCTGATCATACTATACTAGGCTAATAACCTTTCAGGGATCCACAATGACCTATTCATGACACATAAGAACAACCGTCAATTTCGGAACAAACTCACACGGCCCACAACCCAAGGAATAGGACGCCTCTCAGGCATAAACTCTCGCATTTGCGATATTACCATAACCTCTACACTTGGTTGCATTCTTTAACGATCAAGTGATTGACATGCCACACTTATACAAATCTCCCCGTGGGGGTATGCTCCCACAACCTTCCACTCAGGTAGCAAAGTTCGCACATCCATATCACCAACCGCTCAAATTATGTAAAGCGAATCAAAATCCGCAAGTCAATACACAAAGCCTCTTCCACAGAACACCATTCTCAGGTAATACTAAAGAAAATGTCAGCTTATTCTAAACATCTGAATTCACCCCCTGCTCATCCGAGCTTGTGGCATTCTATCAACACCGAACCGCAACCTTGACCTTCTACCTCTAGGTCCCATGCCGCTCACTGCACCTATCATGCCGCTACGCGAGAATACCAGAATCCATCATACCTCCTGAATTACTAGTAGAATAAACACTTCATTGGCTGGAAAGCCTTTTACTTAGCTCATTTCAGAAGAACCAACGCAACACGCAACTGAACTCTCAAACCGCAGAAAATATAAACCTCAAGTCGTGATCTAAACTGCCATAACTCTTCTGGAATTCCATTTACACATTAAATTCACTCGAATCAAATACCTCCCAAATCAACCAAGTAGTGGTGGTGCTCAAGCCTAAGTGTACAACCACCAACTACATGTATAACTTCACGCTGAAGAAACTGATCGTTGCCACGATTATACTGATTCAACCATTACTAACCGACCCAACTTCTTCCAATTTATTCTCGACATGCCTTAGAAATAATAATAATAATAATAATAATAATAATAGCGAACTCAACCTGCACTCATCCCGAGTGACCCACATCACAAGACCACATCGTCTCATTACTCATGAATCATCTCTTATTCTCCTTACGCGCATAATAGCATCACCAACTGGTACACCCATTCTGCAAGACCTTCCACGAATCCAAAGCTATTTCTTCCCTTCCTCTAATTTTGCACTTCATAACCAATGATAACATAAATCATTCCAAGTCCTTAGGCACTTCACTTAAATTCTTGAACCCACTAGGACCACTGTTTATAGTCACCCACTCTGACTTGGCCCCGAATATAAGCCAGACTCTAGTGCGCTGTTAGCACGGGAACACCCTATCAAAGAAGCACCCGACTGAATACTTTTCCTTGTACATCACCCCCACAAAAGACATAAACTCTGAGTCTTCCCAAAACCTGAACATAAATCGATGAGGCCAAGTATAGCACACACTCCTCAAATCCTTTGCTCGAATTACCACTGATGTTTTCTATCCTTAGTCATAATAACCCACCAATACACCGATGACCAGAAACCGCACAAACAGATAACCACGTGATCCAACCATAGACGGTGGAGCTCCCCCACTTAGCTTAAAGCTACAATTTCATAACCCTGGAACCTGCCAAGATTCCTCCTTCCCAATTACCACGATCTCGCACAATCAATCCGCCAAATTTCTCGAAATATTTCTGTTAAACATTTCTTGAACATTCTGAATCACTAGCCACATTCACATATTCGACCTCTTACCGTATAGCCAGTAAAATTCTTCGTAGAAGCTTCATCAACACCAGGCAACTGCTAACCTGCTCACAGGAGATAACCCACCTGTGGAAATTCCATGCTGACATCTCCCAACGACGCTGCACTGGGTACAATTACTACAAAATTAGTAAACCCCCCTAAGCCCGTGCTCACTGACCAGCTGTACAAGTCCGTTCACTCCCCATTGACATAAACTAAAAGTGCGAAAATACATCCCAATCCGAAGTCATGTTGCATTCCCCTTCATATCAAGCAAACTCCTTTCTGTCATATCCAATCTTCCTCAGTATAGTACCCAACATTCCAAATTAAGTCTGTAGACCTAGTCTCTGTCCACCAGTATTCCCAAATCAATCTAAACTTTTCTCAAGTCACGTGGCTATCCTACCACAGAACCCATACGATACTCTGCCACTCCCACCTCGGTTAAACCATCTCCTTTAAGGAACTTCTCGACCTCAGTTTATCATAGTTGACCTTCTAGAAACTCAACAACCGCAAGACACCTCCCACATGCCGTTCCTCATCCTTCGCTGTCCAATTGTTGCCTTAAATCAAAATCTATCTCTGTAGCACTAAAACTTATAAGTCGCTACCAATTCTAAACCTCTTCGAAGATCATCTCTCTCGTGCCATCGGTATTAGAAACACCGATTCGATTCTGAAACCGCCATACTCTGCCACCTCTAACAACCGCTTCTCAAGCATCACTCCATAGTACCCCACCAACTCAAGCCTGAACAGCTATAGCCCGATCACCTTTCCTTTGCTAGAATGAAATGTTGAACCTCCAAATCGTGCACTGAGAAATCCTCATTTCAAGTCGTTCACTGCTTCGACACATAAACAAGCACCCTACGACTACATCAATACTGTGAGATAACAACTCATGAACATCATAGAAACCCATGCATAGCCTCAAAACCATCAGAAATACAGCTACTGAGCCGAAATGATAGAACATCCTTCCGCAAGAAGACGATAATAACCTGCTCGAATGCGCAGAGAGAAACATCCTGCTCCACATCTGTAGTACCACTGCAACTCCTCGAGGCCCAATTTACACGAGTGCACAACACCGTAAAAGAATGAATAGGAACAAAATAAAAGCATAAGCCTCGAAGGAATCAAATCGCACGATGAGGAATCAAGAAGGGAAGTGCTCCTAACAGCCCTATAGCCTCTCGAATATAAGTATAGACATCTCTGTACCGATCCGCAATACTCTACTAGACTTGCTCATGACTCGTGAGACCCAAGTGAACCTAATGCTCTGATACCAAGCTGTCACGACCCAAAATCCACTATAGGTCATGATGGCGCCTAACGCCGCCGTCAGGCAAGCCAGCGTTGATTTATCAATTTATTCATGCATTTTATTACCTTTGAATTTCTAATTACCAATAATTTAATAGTATAAAATATAATTTACAGAGTAAATAGTGATAATTACATGGTCTACGATAATAACAACCAACAAGAACTCCAAAAACCCGGTGTCACAAGTGCATGAGCATTTTTCTAAGGAGTACAATAATAATACATATTTGTCCCGGAGGTAATAAGACAGGGTAAAATGAATGATGCAATGGAGACTCGGTGGACTGCGGTGCGTAACATGGATTTGCAGCTCACATAAAGTTTCCCCAGCAAGTGCGCCTACGCGCCAAGATGATCACCAAGCGACCTGTCAGATCCTGCACATTTAGTGCAGAAGTGCAGCATGAGTACGTAAATCAATGGGTACCCAGTAAGTATCCAGTCTAACCTCAGAGAAGTAGTGACAAGAGGTCGACATCGACACTAACTAGAGGTCCAAATAAATAAGTGATACGATAATTCATAACAAATATGAAGTGCACAACAATAGTGGAGTAAATCAAAAATCTCATAATTTTTCCGATTTCCCCTTTTAAAACATAAATCCCTCGATCCTTTATTCTACCTTAAGAGCTCAGAAAGATGACAAGTGTCAGTATCATAAGAAATACCATAAAATTTCTAGGCATCAGTGAAAGGTTTATCTCGTGAATATTCGGACTACTAGCGATATAACGCACGATTGTGCCGAGGTCGTTCGGCCCGATCCAGAATGGTGTGTACACTGCCGAGGGTCGAACGGCATGAACCAGAGATGCACCTCTATACACTAGCAAGGTGTTCGGCTCGCTCCACAAGAAAAAAAGAAAGTTTTCGAATCACAAGACATGTGTTTACAACATAGTACATGAGCACAAAGTGAATATAACCTTTACCGTTTTATCAATATTTCTTGCCAACAATTCAAGTGATAAGACTGGGCCTAAGATGTATGAAATTTCTAAATCAAGTTCAATCATATTTCCAATTAATTAAGTCAACAAAATAAGTTCAAGAAATTCAGATATTGCATGATAAAATCCTAAGTCTACCCGGACATAAACATGCTTTAGCTACGTACGGACTCTCGTCACCTCGTGCGTACGTAGCACCCACAACTAGTAGCACATGACAATTAATATCACCTAGGGGTAGTTTTCCCCTCACAGGGTTAGACAAGAGGCTTACCTCGCTCCGAAGTTCCAGAGCCGGCTCCAACGCCACTCTAACTCCTCAAACCAATGCTTGACGATCCAAACCTATGCAAACAATGTGCAAACCAATCAAAATGTGTTCTAATACCCATAATTAATCAATTTACACAATTTCCAGCTCCGCTCAAAAAGTCAATAAAATCAACCCTCGGGCCCACGTACCCGGATTCCTAAAATTTTTGAAGATCAACTTTACCCATAACATCACAAACTCAAATATATGATTTATTCCAAATTTCATGTCCAATTTCGTGGTAAAAATCCAAAATTATCAATTCTAGGTTTTCTTACCAAAATCCCACTATTTTCCCTAAATTCTCTTCTTTAAATCCACATATAAACCTTACATTTAGCTCACAAAAAGTGGGAAATTACTTACCTCATGTTACATGATGAAAACTCTTCAAAATCGCCCAAGAACCGAGCTTCAAAAATCCAAAACGAAGTGGGGAAAAAGACCAAGTTCCACCCCTTAATAATCTGCCCAGTTTCGCTTCTGCGGCTAATTATCCGCACCCGCGGACCCGCTTTTGCGGTTAAACCTCCGCTCCTGCGGAATTCACTTATTGAGCATTCCTCCGCTTTTGCGACCCTTGCCCCGCATCTGCACAATCATAGGTGCGGAATTCACCCTCGCACCTGCGAGCATTCCGCTCCTGCGCCCCTAACGCCGCATCTGTGTCCACGCAGGTGATGAAGATGACCTCGCACATGCGACCTCTGCTGACCTCCTCTTTGCCCGCTTCTGCAAACCTCTTCCCGCTTCTGCGAGCTCTCACCTGCAGTGCCCACTATGCTGATGCGTTTACACCAGCAGTTGCAAATTCTTCAGCAACTCTTCAACTTCAAACCTTGTTCCAAAAATCTTCCGAAATCAACCCAAGGCCCCGGGACCTCGACCAAACATACCAACGGGTCATATAACACAATACGAACTTAGTCGAACTCTCAAATCACCTCAACTAATATCAAAAACATGAATCACACATAGATTCAAGCCTAATGAAATTTGAAACTTTTAATTTTTTCAACCGACGCCGAAACCTATCAAATCAAGTCTGATTGACCTCAAATTTTGCACACAAGTCATAATTGACATTTCGGACCTACTCCCACTTTCGGAATCGGAATCCGACCTCGATATCAAAAATTTCACTCCCGATCAAACTTTGCACAAATCATCCAAATTTCCAAATTCCGCCAATTGACACCGAAACGATCTACGGACTTCCAAATCAACGTTCGGACACGCTCCTAAGACCAAAATCACCATACAGAACTATTCCCAAGCTTGGAATCCCAAACGGACATCGATAACATATGGGTCAACTTCAACCCAAACATAGGGAATTCTTAAACCTTCAAAATGCCAACCTTCCGTAATAAGCGCCTAAATACTCTCGGGCCATCCGATACTCGACCCGAACATACGCCCAAGTCCAAATTTATCATACGAACCTATTGGAACCTTCAAATGATTCTGAGGTCATTTACTCAAAAGTCAAACCTTAGTTAATTCCTCCAACTTAAAGCTTCTAAAAGTAAAATTTTCTTTCCAAATCATCTCCGAACTTCCCGAAATTCAATTCTGACCACACGTATAAGTCATAATACTTGAAGTGAAGCTACTCAAGGCCTCAGACCGCTGAATGGCGTGCTAGAGCTCAAAACGACCGGTCGGGTCGTTACATACTGGGTACCGACTATTATGTACTCATACTACACTTTTACACATTTTTGTGCAGAGCCAGGTATTGGAGATATCGGACTCGGGCAGAGTTAGCTTATTGGTCGCGGGGATTCAAGGTAGAGCTACTTGATCGTCATAGTCCCTTGGAGTTCTTTCTTTTCATTGTACTGTCATCTTGTTATTTGAACACTATTGCATTTCGATCTTTGAGATCTTTCCATGTACTTAGCTAGAATTTGTGACTCTGTATAACCTGTCTTAGGAGGTTGTTATGATTATTGCCGCGTAGGATCATTTCGCTCTTGTTTCGGTATTCATATTAAACTCTATTTTAAATTATTATTATTAAAAACTGGCTTAATTGTTATAGTAATCGGCTTACCTAGTCTTAGAAATTAGGTGCTATCACAATATCCTACGGAAGGAGTTTGGGGTCTTGACATCAAACAACCTATATAAAATTTATAAATTAAAGTGAGATATGAAATCAGCCAAATCCAAAGTATGAAGCACAAAATTATATAAAAAAGTAACCGAAGTTTGTAAGATGTCAGATATGAAATCATCCAATCCAAATCCAAAGTACGAAACATAAAATTATATAAAAATTAACAAAAGTTTGTAAGATAAAAAGCATATAAATTCAATTACCTTATACTTTAAACCAAACCATTGTGGAAAGAAAAATTCCATATGATTGGACACATTAATCTTGTAATAGATGCCTACAAATGTTGCATACAAATTAAAAACGGGTATAATACAAATTTCTTAGGTATTATGTTCAAAGTTCTAATCAAATATGTGAATGCAAAATTCAACTACTAATATAAATTTTATAAATACGTGAATGTAAAATTCAATTATGAATATAAATATATGCACACCACTAATACAAAAACCTTCTGCTCAAAGAAAGAGAACCTAAAACCGTTATATTCTGTAGAAAATTAGTTTTGTCATAACTTTCCTTGTGTGTGAGCTTTTCCTACGAAACTTTTCTTGTTTGTTTGAATTAGGCCAAATTTTATTAACTAAAGAAAACTCCTAAACTAAAAATGGAGTTTAACGAAAAGCTCTCCTAATGCGTAATGGAGTTGAACGAAAATATTTCCTAGTGTGTATGTACGAATTGTTTTCCAAAATTATTGGAAATAATTAATTAGGGGAATAATTTATGGACATATTTAAATGATTATTCCTAAATAGTGTAGAAGTAATTAAACTACTATTTTTAAATATTAAAAAAATAATTAAATGACTATTTTGTTCAGTGTGAACTCTAATTTTAAAGGGTGAAAAAGTCGAACGACATTTTGCTAAAGGCCTTCATGCTTTTAATATAGTACTAGTATCTATGAACGTGCGTTGCACGTTAATAATGTCACGTGATGGTTTAAACATTTATTTATATAACGGAACAACAAATTTAATTAATGAAAGAAATTTTATGTATAATAATACAATAATCATCTAAATACCGAAAAATATTACTGATTACATAACATAATACGTGAATTCAAAATAAGATGACATCATCAGAACTTACACAAATGATCAATTTAGTCACGTTAGTTAGATAATTATGTATTAAAGTTTAAAAGTATTTAATATGATAGTATCTTACCGAACAATTCTTTGTAGACGATATTATTTTTGTGTATATTTTCTTCTAATGCTTTGGTTGCTTTGCCATAACCAGAACTTTTGTTGTCGATATTGATATCCCTCTTGAAAGTGTAACATATAGTTGTTCGTGCAAGAAAATTTATTGCGGTAAATATAGTCCAATATTTAGGATGTTTGTCCTTGTGTTTTATTTATTATAATTGCAAAATAAAGACATACTAAAAATTATTTTCACGCAAATTTAAAAGGATATTCTTTAGTTTCGAAAGACGAAAGTTGAATTCGGGGATAAAATTATACTTAGAAGTACTATAACGACCCGACCGGTCGTTTTGAGTTCTAGTGCGTCGTCTGGCGGTTTGAGGCCTTGAGTAGCTTCACTTCAGGTACTATGACTTGTACGTGTGGTTGGAATTGAATTTCGGGAAATTCAGAGTTGATTTGGAAAGAAAATTCTAATTTCTGAAGCTTTAAGTTGGAGGAATTGACTAAAATTTGGCTTTTGAGTAAACGACCTCGAAATCGCGATTTGAAGGTTCCAATAGGTTCGTATGATAATTTCAAGCTTGTGCGTATATTCGGGTTGAGTATCGGATCACCCGGGAGCATTTCAACGCTTATTATGGAAGGTTAGCATTTTGAAGGTTTAAGAATTTTCTAACTTTGCGTTGAAGTGGGCTTTGGTGTTATCGATGTCTGTTTGGGATTTCGAGCTTTGGAATGGGTTCGTATTGTGATTCATGACTTGTACGCAATGTTTGGCATCATTCTGGAATATTTTGGTATGGTTCGGACGCGTTCGTCGAAGTTTGAAAGTTTGAAAGTTAAAGAAGAATTTTCATCGTCGGTTCGTAGTTTCAGAGTTGTTTGGTATGATTTGAGACCTCGACTAAGTTCGTAATGTGTTTTGGGATGCATTGGTATAATTGGTCAAGGTCCCGGGGGCCTTGGGTGGATTCCGGATGGTAAACGGATCGAGTTTGGGCTTGGAAGAATTGCTGAGGCAACTGTGGTCTGGTGCAATCGCACCTGCATGGAAAGAGCCGCAGGTGCGAGACCGCAGAAGCGGCCGTGATGTCGCAGAAGCGGTTGGTCTTGAGGTTGGTTGGATTCGCAGGTGCGAGGACCTTACCGCACCTGCGGGCGCGCAAATGCAGGCAGAGGAGCGCAGATGAGGAAGTGGTCTGGGGCTGGAAGATCGCAGGTGCGGATGTTGTAGCGCATCTGCGGAGCCGCAGGTGCTGTCGTGGGAGTCCGCAGATGCAGGTGGTTTCCATAGCAGCGGATGCGCATCTGCGATTGAGGGCCCGCATAAGCAAAAACCTGACATCTTGGGGGAAAGCCGTATCTGCGAGGTAGCTTCCGCAGAAGCGGAGCCATAGAAGCGCAAGGAGTTCCGCAGATGCGTAAAATTGACTTGGCTGAATATATATGCTAGCTATTGCGGAATTTGCGCATTTCAACTCATTTTTCTCTCTTGGACCCGACTTTGGGGCAGTTTTTGAGAGCTATTTCATCCACCTCTTGAGGGTAAGTGTTTCTAAACCACTTTTGATTATATTTCATAAACACATGTGTAATTGTAAAATGGAAATTAGTAGAAATTGGCGGATTTTGAAAGAAACCTAGAATTTGGTATTTTGGATTTTGACCACGCAATTGGATATGAAATTAGGAATAAATTATATATTTGAGTTCGTAACGTTATGGGTAATGATCATCTTCGAAAAATTTCGGAATCCGGGCACGTGGGCCTGAGGGTTGACTTTATTGCTTTTCGAGTGGAGTTGGGAATTGTTATAAATTGTTAAATCGTAAGCATTGGAGTATATTTTGATTTATTGCACATTGTTTGACTAGTTTCGGATCGTTTGGCTTGGAGTTGAGTGTTAGAGTGGCGTTGGAGCCGGTTATGGAACTTCGGAGCGAGGTAAGTCTCCTATCTAACTTTGTGAGGGGGGAAACTACCCCTAGGTGATGTATTTGATATGTGTCACTTGTTGCGGGGGCTACGTACGTACGAGGTGACGAGAGTCCGTACGTAGCTAAATTCATGTTATGTCCGGGTAGACTTAGGTTCTGCCATGCTATAACTGTACTATTTGAGTTGTCCTTTGCCTATTAAATTCCTTTATTTTACGTTGCGACTTGAGACTAGACTTGCATAGAGTGATAGACTTTCTATTGTAGAGATTAGACGGGCTTCATGATCAGCTGTGGAATAATTATACTCCTCTTACGAATTTCTCCCGTGCTATGCATTTCCCTCGAAAGGTTTTTCCTTAAAATCTATAAATCACACATTCATTTGTGAGAGGGGTCAAGGACCCGTTAAAGCTTCTTATTCTAATGTGATCGGGTCGTTCGCCTCGGTCGTATAATAGATACATCTATGGTTCATACCGTTCGATCCTCGGCAGTGCACACATTATGATGGGGTCGTTCGCCCCGGTTGGATTATGTATCACACTCTCATAGGAGCGGCCCATCGCCTCGACAATAAAATAGATGTATCTGTGGTTCGTGTCGTACGACCCTTGGCAGTGCACATACTATGATGGGATCGGACCGTATGCCTCGGCATTTCTTTAAAAGTACTCTTATGAAATCGTGCGTAATAATTGACAAGACGCCAGTATATCTGTGAGTTTTTTTTATATGAACTGTGACGACCTATCTGGAGAGGTCTATTATATATATAATTTGATTGAGGAGGTAACTACTAGCTAAGAGATTGAGTTATTGCTGAGAGGAGAATTGTACCACGTATTTATACCTGTTATTTTGTTTATTTACTCTACCTCACATCTATCTACTTCTATTATATCTGTATTATTGGACCACTAGTAAGTGTCGATGTCGACCCCTCGTCACTACTTCTCTAGGGTTAGGCTAGATACTTACTAGGTACGCGTTGATTTACGTACTCATGCTACACTTGCTGCACTTATTGTGCAGGTACATATATGTCTGGTGGCTTTTTGGGTGCAGAGGCGCGACTATTGCGGGGACTTCACCGTGAGCTGCATTCCATGTCACAATCCGCAGCCTGCAGAGTCTCCATCAGAGTTATTTATATTCTCCTGTCTAATTTGTATTCCAGACAGATGTTGTATTTTATTATATTCCCTAGTTTATGCTCATGCACTTGTGGCATCGGGTTTTGGGGGTTCCTACGGGTTGTTCATTATTGTAGTTCGTGTAAATATTATCATTTACCCTGTAAATTCTATTTCATTCTTTTTAATTAATGAAAATTATGATTTCAAAATACTAAAATGAGTAATTAAGTTGATCAATCACCGTTGGCTTGCCTGACGGCGGCGTTAGGCGCCATCACGACCTTTAGTAGATTTTGGGTCGTGACAACTTGGTATCAGAGTATTAGGTTCACATGGGTCTCACGAGTCATGATCAAGTCTAGTAGATTCTTGCGGATCGGTACAGAGACATCTGTACTTATCTTCGAGACGCTACAGGGCTGTTAGGAGCACTTCCCTTCTTGATTCCTCATCGTGCGGTTTGATTCCTTTGAGGCTTATGCCTTTATTTCCTTCCTACTCATTCTTATACGAGAGCGCTCGTGTCAACTGGGCATCGAGGAGTTGTAGTGGTACTACAGACGTGGAGCGGGATGTTTCTCCTTGCGTATTCGAGCGAGTTATTATCGTATTCTTGTGGAAGGGTGTTCTATCATCTCAGCCCGGTATCAGTATTGCCTATGGTTTGAGGTTATGCACTGATTGTTATGACGTTCGTGCATTATTATCGTGCAGTGTTGATGTAAGTTGTAGGGTGCTTATTTATGGACCGCGGTAGTGAACGACTTGAAAAGAGGATTCCTCAGTTCATGGTTTAGAGGTTTTGCATCTAATTCCAGTGGAGGAAGGGCAATCAAACTATGGATGTTCAGGCCTGTGTCGATGAAGCGACGAGACTTGATATTTTCAAGTGTGGTGCAATTCTCATTTGTGATGTGGTGTCATCGTCCTTGTTGGAATGCATTAAGGTTCGCTGGTGTTATGGTCTTCTTTGATTTGCCTTCGGGGTAGGATGTTGGGAAATGACGCCTAAGAAGCGATTGTCTGAGATAGCGGTGTGTAGCGGTTCAGAATCGAATTGGTATTTCTAATACTGATGGCGGGAGAGAGAGATGATCGTTGAGGAGGCTTAGAGTTGGTAGCAATTTATTAGTTCGGGTGCAACAGGTATGGACTTGATTAGAGGCAACACTTGGTCAGCGAAGTATGAGGAAAGACATGGCGGTAGGTGTCTCACGGTGGTTGAATTACTAGCAGGTCAAGTATGAAAAGCGGAGGTCGGGAAGTTTCTTAAAGGAGACGGTTTGACCGAAGTGGGAGTGGCAAAGTAGCATAAGGATTATGTGGAAGGAAATCCACTTGCCCTGAGAAAGTTTAGGGCAATTTGGGGAATCGTGATGGATGGTGATTGGTCCACGGATTATATTTGTAATGGTGGTTACTGTACGGAGAAAGATTGAATGTGGCAGAAAGGAGTTGGCTTGAAATGAAGAGGGGCGTGAAGATTTGATTATCGTTTCGGATGCAACATGACTTTGAGTTTGGAAGGTATTGATGGACTTTCAGTGGATGTCAATGGGGAAGAAACAGACTTGCACAGCTGGTGGACGAGCATGGGCTCAGGAGGGTTTACCGAATTCATGGTAGTTGTACCTAGTGCAGCGCCGTTGGAAGATGTCAACATGGAATTCCACAGGTGGGTTATCTCCTCTGAGCAGGTTAGCAGTTGCGTGATGTTGATGAAGATTCTGCGAAGAATACTACTTGCTACCCGGTAAGAGGTCGAATGTGCGATTCTGACTGATGATTCAGAATGTTCATAAAAAGCTTAACAAAAGACTTCGAGAAATTTGGCGGGTTAACGATACGGGATCATGGTAGTTGAGAAGGAGGAATCGTTGTGAGCTCTACATTATGTGATGGTAGCTTAAAGCTAAGTGGGGGAGCCCCACCATCTACGATTGGATCACGTGGTTGTCTGCTTGTGCGGTTTTTGGGTATCGATGCGTTGGTGTATTTCTTTTATGACTAAGAAAAGAAAAATCAAGAGTAATTCGAGCAAGTAACTTGATGAATGTGTGCTATACTTCGCCTTATCGATTGAGGTGCAAGTTTTGGGAAGACCCAGAGTTTATGCTTCTTGTGGATGTAATGTACAAGGAAGAGAATTCAGCGTGTTGTTTCTTTGATAGGGTGTTCATGTGCTAGCAGAGCATTTAAGTTTGGTTATATTCGGGATTAAGTTAGAGTGGGTGACTCTCAACAATGGTTCTAGTGGGTTCAAGAATTAAAGTGCAGTGTCTAAGGATTTCGGGTCCGTCGTGTGGCTAAGGATTGAGTTTTCACAGTGGATTACGAGCTGGACTTGGAATGTTCTATGTTATCATCGGGTATGCGGTGCAGTATTAGAGGAAAGGAAGAAATAGCTTCGGATTTGCGGAATGTCTTGCAGAATAGGTGTACCAGTTGAAGATGCTATTGTGCGCATAAGGAGAGTATGAGATGGTTTATGAGTATTGAGACAATGTGTTCTCGTGATGCGGCTCACTCGGGATGAGGGCGGACTTGGTTCGTTACATTTTTGAATGGAGCTATTATTATTTCTAAGGTAAATCGAGAGTAAATTAGAAGAAGTTGGGTCAGTTAGTAATGGCTGAATCAGCATGATTGTGGCAAAGATCAGTTCCTTCAGCATGTGAAGTTATACATGTGATTTGTGGTTGTATGCGCGGGTTTGATAGACACCACAACTTGATTGATTTGGGAGGTATCTGATTCAAATGGCCTTGTGGTGTAAATTGATTCCAGAGGAGTCATGGCAGTTTAGATCACGACTTGAGGTTTGTATTTTCTGCGGTTTGGAAATTCAGTTGCGTGTTGCATTGGCTCTTCTGAAATTAGCTAAGTGAAAGGTTTCTAGCCAATAGAGTGTTTATTCTACTGGTAGTTCAGGGGTTATGATTAATTCATGTATTCTCGCGTAGCGGCTTGATAGGTGCAGTGAGCGGCATGGGAATTTGAAAGTTGAGGATCAAGGTTGCGGTTTGGTGTTGACAAGAATGTCACAAGCTCGGATGAGCAGGAGAGAATTCAGATGATCAGAGTAAGCTAGAATTTTCTTTAGTGTCACCTGAAGATGGTGTCCTGTGTAAGAGGCTTTGTGTATTGAATTGCGGACTCTTGGTTGGCTTTGCAGAATTAGTGAGGTTGGTGGTGTGGAGGTGCAGACTTTGCTACCTGGTGCGAAAGGTCGTGGGAGAGTATCCCACGGGGAAATCTATATAAGTGTGACATGTTAGTCACTTGATTGTTAAAGATTGAAACCAAGCATGGAGATTATGGTACTAGCATGAATGTGAGAGTTTATGCCTGGAAGGCGCTCTATTCCTTTGGTTGTGAACTGTGGGAGTTGTTCCGGATTGATACGGCTTGATTATTCGCACATGTGTTAAGGTCCCGTGTAACTTGTGGTGTTATATAAGCATGATGCCTCTCAAGATACAGGTCATTTATCACACCTTAGTTGTGCTTGGGTTTTGTGGTGTATTGCGCTATCCGTCTCCCCAGAGTTGTATTTTTGCACTTGGCATGCTTGTGGATGATATTCAGTATTTCGTAGATATAAGCATTATGGCTTGATGGGTATGGCCTTATTTATTGTTATGTGTGCATCGGGTGGCACGCCGCCATGGGTACGTTGTTTGGATCGGGTTACACGTCGCAACGATATCATATTTGGATCGGGCACGCCGCAACGATATCATTTGTGGATGGGGTTGCACACCGCAACAGTGAGATGTTGAGTACGGTCCCCTATACTTATTTTGTGTATTTCTTTCTCGTTCTCTGAGAAAGGTTCATAGCATCTCTTCAGCCGTTTTATTTGTTACGCGGGCCAGGTAGTTATTTTTTCAGAGTTCGTTTTTCTTATGTATCACATTCGAGTTTGTAGCTTGTTGGCGCATTGTGGGCGGCATATGATATTTTTGGCAGTGTTTGAGATGGCTAATTGCCTGAGCAGCTTGTACTGGGTTAGACGAGGTTTTGGATCTGGGATCAGTGCGATCGGAGTTATGTAGGGTATATTAAAGAGCAAATATCGTTATTCATTTCAGAAAGAGGTAATGGTCCTTGTCAGGAGGAGAGACTTCATGATTTGTTGATTCGGCAGGTGGTTATTAGTTTCTACACATCCCTTCCGTCGTGGCAGTATTTCGTGAGTTGGAACAGGACTTATATGAGCCATGAGGTGTATTGCGAGCATCAGATTCGTGAACTTCCAGTTATTGTGGTCGGAGGATGTTATTATGGGCAAACTACTTATGTGATGATTGATACAGTGTTCGTATGTTAGAATCAGGTCTTGTAGAGAAATTCGGAGGTTGGAATTTGATTATAAGGCTTATGGACTAAATAAAAGGGAGGATCTTCAATCTGGCTCGAGCTAATGTGCTTAGCTGGGTTGTGATGGCACGGGTAGGTGCACAAGGTGGTTAACAATGATTTTGGGGCAACTCCGGGGCAGTTCTTGGCACATTCGAGGACGAATATATGTTTAAATGGGGGAGAATGTAACGACCCGACCAGTCATTTCGAACTCTAGCGCGTCGTCAGGCGGTTTGAGGACTTGCGTAGCTTCACTTCAGGTATTATGACTTGTACATGTGGTTGGAATTTAATTTCGGGAAATTGGAGTTGATTTGGAAAGAAAATTCTAATTTCGGAAGCTTTAAGTTGGAAGAATTGACTAAGATTTACCTTTTGAGTAAACTACCTCAGAATCGGGATTTGAAGGTTCCAATAGGTTTGTATGATGATTTCGGACTTGGGCGTATGTTCGGGTTGAGTATCTGATCACCCGGGAGCATTTTCGGTGCTTATTATGGAAGGTTGGCATTTTGAAGGTTTAAGAATTTCCTAAGTTTGGTTTGAAGTGGACTTTGGTGTTATCGATGTCCGTTTGGGATTCCGAGCCTTGGAATAGGTTCGTATTGTGATTCATGACTTGTACGCAAAGTTTGGCGTCATTCCGGAATGTTTTGGTATGGTTCAGACACGTTCTTCAAAGTTTGCAAGTTCGAAAGTTAAAGAAGAATTCCGATCGTCGATTCATAGTTTCGATGTTGTTTGGCGTGATTTGAGGCCTCGACTAATGTTTCGGGATGCGTTTGTATAATTGGTCAAAGTCCTGGGAGCCTCTGGTGGATTCTATATTGTTAACGGATCGAGTTTGGGCTTGGACGAATTGCTGAGGCAGATGTGATCTGGTGCAATCGCACCTGTGTGGAAAGAGCCGTAGGTGCGAGACCGTAGAAGATGCCCTGGTGTTGCAGAAGCGGTTGGGTTTAAGGTTGGTTGGATTCGCAGGTGCGATGACTTTACCGCACCTGCGGGCGGAGGAGCGCAGATGTGGATGTTGTCTGGGACTGGAAGATCGCAGGTGCGGATGTTGTAGCGCACCTGCAGAGATGCAAGTGCGGTTGTGGGCGCGTAGGTGCGGAAGGCTGCTCGAGCTAGGGAGTCCGCAGATGAGGGTGGTTTCCGCAGAAGCGGATACGAATCTGCGATTGAGGACCCACAGAAGCGGAAACCTAGCATCTTGGGGGAAAGCCGCATCTGCAAGGTAGCTTCCGCAGAAGCGCAAGGAGTACCGCAGATGCGGACAATCGACTGGGCAGAATATATATGCTAGCCAATGCGAGATTTGCTTTTTTCATCTCATTTTTCTCTCTTGGAGCCGGCTTGGGGGTGATTTTGGAGAGCAATTTCATCAAGCTCTTGGGGGTAAGTGTTTCTAAATCACTTTTGATTATATTTCATAAACACATATGGAATTTTAACATGGAAATTAGTAGAAATTGGGAGATTTTGAAAGAAATCTAGAATTTGGTATTTTGGATTTTGACGACGAAATTGAACATGGAATTGGGAATAAATTATATATTTAAGTTCGTAACGTTATGGGTAATGATCATCTTCAAAAAAGTTTGGAATTCGGGCACGTGGGCCCGATGGTTGACTTTATTAGCTTTTCGAGCTGAGTTAGGAATTGTTATAAATTATTAAATTGTAAGCTTTGGAGTATATTTTGATTTATTGCACATTGTTTGACTAGTTTCGGATCGTTTGGCTTGGAGTTGAGTGTTAGAGCGGTGTTGGAGCCGGTTATGGAACTTCGGAGCGAGGTAAGTCTCCTGTCTAACTCTGTGAGGGGGAAACTACCCCTAGGTGATGTATTTGATATGTGCCAATCGTTGCGGGGGCTTCGTACGCGCGAGGTGACGAGAGACCGTACATAGCTAGATTCATGTTATGTCCGGGTAGACTTAGGTTCCCGCCATGCTCTAACTGTACTATTTGAGTTGTCCCTTGCCTATTAAATTCCTTTATTTTACGTTGCGACTTGAGACTAGACTTACGTAGAGTGATAGACTTGCTATTGTAGAGATTTGAGGGGCTTCATGATCAGCCGCGGGATAATTATACTCCTCTTATGCATTTCTCCCGTGCTATGCATTTTCCTCGTAAGGTTTTTTCTTAAAATCTATAACTCACACGTTCATTCGTGAATGGGGTCAAGGACCCATTAAAGCTTTTTATTCTAATGGGATCGGGTCGTTCGACCCTCGGCAGTGTGCACATTATGATGGGATCGGGCCATTCGCCCCCGCATGATTATGTATCACATTCTCATGGGAGCGGGCCGTTCGCCTCGGCAATAAAATAGATGTATCTATAGTTCATGCCGTTCGACCCTCGGCAATGCACATACTATGATGGGATCGGGCCGTAAGCCTCGGCATTTCTATAAGTACTCTTATGAAATCGTGCATAGTAATTGACAAGAAGCCAATATATCTGCGAGTTTTCCTGATTTGAACTGTCTATCTGGTGAGGTCCTTTATATATATACTCCGGTTGAGGAGGTAATACTAGCTGAAAGCTTGAGTTATTGCTGAGAGGAGAATTGTACCACGTATTTATACTTGTTATTTCGTTTATTTACTCTGACTCACATTTGTCTACTTCTACTGTATCTGTCTTATTGGACCACTAGTAAGTATCGATGTCGACCCCTCGTCACTACTTCTCTAGGATTAGGCTAGATACTTACTGGGTACGCATTGATTTACGTACTCATGCTACATTTGCTGCACTTATTGTACAGGTACATATATGTCTGGTGGCCTTTTGGGGGCAAAGTCGTGGCTATTGCGGGGAATTCAGCGTGAGCTACATTCCATGTCACGATCCGCAGCCTGCAGAGTCTCCATCAAAGTTATTTATATTCTCCTGTCTAATTTGTATTCCAGACAGATGTTTTATTTTATTATATTCCCTAGTTGATGCTCATGCACTTGTGACACCGGATTTTGGGGGTTCCTACAGGTTGTTCATTATTGTAGTTCGTGTAAATATTATCATTTACCCTGCAAATTCTATTTCATTCTTTTTAATTAATGAAAATTATGATTTCAAAATACTAAAATGAGTAATTAAGTTGAACAATCACCGTTGGCTTGCCTGACGGCGGCGTTAGGCGCCATCGTGACCTTTAGTGGATTTTGGGTCGTGACAACTTGGTATCAGAGCATTAGGTTTATATAGGTCTCACGAGTCATGAGCAAGTCTAGTAGATTCTTGCAGATCGGTACGGAGACATCTATACTTATCTTCGAGACGCTACAGGGTTGTTAGGAGCACTTCCCTTCTTGATTCCTCATCATGCGGTTTGATTCCTTTGAGGCTTATGCCTTTATTTCCTTCCTACTCATTCTTATACGAGAGCGCTCGTGTTAATTGGGCATCAAGGAGTTGCAGTGGTACTACAGATGTGGAGCAAGATATTTCTCCTTGCGTATTCGAGCGGGTTATTATCGTCTTCTTGTGGAAGGGTGTTCTGTCATCTCAGCCCGGTATCAGTATTGCCTATGGTTTGAGGTTGTGCACTGATTGTTATTACGTTCATGCAATGTTGATGTAAGTTGTAGGGTGCTTATTTATGGATCGCTGTAGTGAACGACTCGAAAGGATGATTCATCAGTTCATGGTTTAGAGGTTTTGCATCTAATTCCAGTGGAGGAAGGGGCAATCAGACTATGGATGTTCAGGCCTTGGTCGATGAAGTGACGAGACTTGATATTTTCGAGTGTGGTGCAATTCTCATTTGTGATGTGGTGTTGTCGTCCTTGTTGGAACGCATTAAGGTTCGCTGGTGTTATGGTCTTCTTCGATTTGCCTTCGGGGTAGGATGTTGGGAAGTGGCGCCTAAGAAGCGTTTGTCAAAGATAGCGGTGCGTAGCGGTTCTGAATCGAATTGGTATTTCTAATGCTGATGGCGTGAGAGAGAGATGATCTTTGAGGAGGCTTAGAGTTGGTAGCAATTTATTAGTTCGGGTGCTACAGGTATGGACTTGATTTGAGGCAACACTTGATTTGATAGAAATATTGGTATCATCTTCGGCTGAGTCAAATACTGAAAAACATTTTGTTTATACCATAAAATTTGTTATCAACATTTTATTTTGTTGATCAACATATTTATTTCTGGTAGCTAAGATAGCTTTTTAATTTCTATCATGCAATTTGTAAATTGCGTTTTAATCTAATGATAGAAATATTTCTCTTATCAATTGCACTACTATTACCATTGGGGTTGATAACCAAGTGTTCTGGAAGAACCAAATCATCTTTATTGGATGCTTTTCTTGTTTCCGATATGAAGAAAGAAGTCATTGAATATTGGATATGTTCTTACTCTATATTTCTTAGCATATGAATCTTTTTCATTTGAGGTCATAATTATAATTTTGGTAAGGTAGCTTTTACAGTCTCTACTTTCGTCGATTTTGGAACTACCGGTAGTACTTGACAGAAATCACCTCCCAAACTATTAATTTTCCACCAAACGGTTTATTGATATCCAATATATCTCCAGAACTCTGGGCAATTATTTCGATCATTTGATACTTAGCCATAAACGCTTTATCTCATATTATCAGTTTTGTTTTTGTTATAAATTTAGTATTATTGCTCTGCTTTGATATATTTGTGATGGTTATTTCAGTTGTTTGAAGAGGTATATCAGGTCTAAAGTGAGTGGCCTCATAATAAAATTGTTGCTGGTACACCACTTGTTATTATTGCTAACAGTATGATGTAGGGTTGTGTATTTGGATCGGATATCCGAAATCCAAACCGATCCGCTCAATTTTGAATTTCGGATATTTGGATTGGATTTCAGATTATGTTTATTAAAATTTTGGATATCCGGATTGGATTCGGATTGGTATAATTTTAACCCGATCCGATCCGAAACTATTAGGTCATGTATAAATACTAAACTTTAATTTCGGATAACCAATACTTTCTTTACATCTTCCTCCAAGTTATTACCTTTACAATTGTTGGATTTAGTTATATTGGCACCATAGTACCTTCATAATTGGAGAAACATGAATTTTTCTTATTGTATTGCCTCTTCTACAAAGAAAATATAAGTATGAGTTTTGCAACTTAGAGGCATAACAACTCGAACCTCCAGAGAAATATTTTCTTAGAGATGCAATGCTGATAAAAGGGATGAAAAGCAAAAAGATGTTTGTATTAGCACAGAACATAGAAGAAGCATATAAGGCAGATGCATTAGCCGATTAGATTAGCAATATCCTTAATAATACGTATAATCTGATCCGAAAATTCGAAATATTTATCCGATCCAAACTTTAAAATACGATCCGATATTAATTCGGATTGCATTTTGTAGAATCCGAAATCCGAAATGTGCTAAATCCGATCTGATCCATGCACAACCCTAGTATGATGCCCCTTGATCTGACATTTGCAAGTAATGCATGACATAAAAATATTATTTCGATTCCATTAGAGACATCTATAAAATATAATCCCGCTATACCAGAGTCAACTCTTTATAATATAGTCTTGAAAGTTTGTTCTTATTCAGGATTTAGCTTTGATTGTGCTTAGTCAAATATTTATATGGCATTTTGATTCTTAATACTATACTAATATTTTTTACTTTATGTTCTAAGTTTCTTAATCTCTAATGCTCTTTTTATGGAATAAATTTATGTACCCTAAAATATTTTTAAGTTGAAAATTAATTTTACTCAAATGATGATAAAAAAAAATTGAATTGGATTCTCTTACTAAATAATTAATTGAAAGGGTTAATTATTTGGTGTTAACATGAAAAATAATTTATTTTTTGTTAATCCAGATCTTAATATTAGTTCATATCTTGTTTTGAATATTTAATTATAATTATAATTTTATTCACCATAAATTTTATTTTCAAAGAGTAAAAAGATTGATCTGACATTTCAGTTTTAGATCTTTATGTTTGCAGAATCATTACTTGTATTGACTCTTACTAACCATATTTCTTTCTCTTTCTCACATATTATTATTTTCTTAGTTGTTGTTTAATAATTAGGTATATTTTTCAATATCACACGAAAAAATTGATAAATATTTTTTTTATTTGAGTAGGAAAATAGTTTAAATATAAATATAAACATATATTATCGTAGGGATATTTTATTTTATCAATTTCAACGCTTTATGCATTCCATTTAACTTTTATTTTTTCTTAGTATTGAACATTATGGAGTGGTAACATATTGTCAATACGGAGGATTCTTATGAAATTAATTTTATTGAACCTTCACACATATTTTTAATAAGAATTTAATAGATAAATTTTTATAATTTTAAAATATTAAATATTAAAAAAATTAACATACAAGGTATTGCAACCCAAAAAATAGATGATTATATATATATGTCATTTCCCTATGAGTTCTTCTAATTAATATATTGGGACTATTTTGGTCTATCAATATTGTATTCGTACTTTTATAATAATATATATAGGCTCTCCTTTTTCTAAATGGATTTGAAAAATATAATACATTCTCATATTAAATTAGTAATAGGATATTATAATACGTTTTCAAATTAAATTAGTAATAGAAATTTTTAAGAAGTACCTAACGTGTTCCTAAATGTATTAGATTTACATGCTAACATGTAGTATTATATGTTTATGCCCGAAAATAATTATACTAATAGAATTCCTAAAGGTAATCATGTAGGATTCCTAATGTGTAGTATATGTCCTAAAACTAATAAGATTATAAGGCTAATGTCTAGAATTCCGGTTATGTTATTTTATTGTGAGTTATTATGCTTAATATTATAAGGTTATTTTTGTAATCCGACATTATATTCATGCTTTTATAATTATTTTTGTAATCCGACATTATATTCATACTTTTATAATAGTATAGATAGATATAAATACATAGATAGATATACCAAAAATTTTACGATAAAAATATTTCTAAAATAATATTCCACACCAGTATGGTTGGGAGAAACTTATACTTAATACTTGCATATTACAAACTTTTCGAAACTATTACATACTTAACTGATATTCCTCATAGAGGGAGCAGAACCTTCCATTTAAAGGCGAAGAGGAGAATTTGATCCCGTCAAGCACCGCATAACTTCTTCTTTCTCCTTTTCTTTTCTTTCTTAATTCCTTCTTTTTAACCACTTTCTTTTATTCCCTCCCTTTTTGACTTTGCAGATCTCCATATTCAAAATCCACATACCTGATAGATCATTAATTAGACTTTCTACTAGAGTCTGCAGTGACAATATTCTCACAACTAATCCATGAACATATCTCTCGTGTTATTTATTTTTATTTTTTTACTTTTTAACATGTGGGGTTCTCTTTTTCTTGAATTTTATTACCACTTAGCTCAATTAGATAGGAGACTTGTTCATTTTAAGCACATTTTCCCATATTTCTTATTTAATTTTTTATTGTTTAATAAAAATTTATTAAGAGTACCATTTTGAGATTGTATTAAAGTTTCAATCATTTTATTTTTTAAATTTTCAGTAACCTGATTCATACTTATTTTTGTTGTTGACATATTTAAATTCAGATTAAAAAAAAGAAAATAGAAAAATAAAACGATTCAACCTGATTATGAAAGTTGATAATTTGATGATTGGTATCAAAATAAACCAATCCTTGAGAAAGTTTCACTACTTCAATTGACTTATTTTAATGCTTGAAAACACGTGGAAGAATGAAACTGAAGGTACAATCCAAATTATTCAATACATTTTGGTTCTTTGACAAAATATGTATATTCATAGGAAGAAGAAAAAAACATATGTACAAATATGAAATTCGAAGACATGACTTAGGAAAAAAAATGTGGATTGCCAAAAATTATTATTTTTTTACACGTAAAGGTTATTATTTCCATGTCTCCTCCTTTAAATTGTCCTTTTTCATAACTACTTCTTTCTTTTTTTATAAAGAGTTTGTATTTATTTTAACAAGATTCAATTTTTTTAAAAATGCTAAAGACATAAAACTAATTAGTAAGAATATTTTGGGGCCCCAATTTTTGAGGGGCCTAAAGCAAGGGCCTCACTTGCTTGGACCTTAAGCCGACTTTGGTAATGAGGGCATACTTTGACGAAAGTATCTCAAATAGTGTAATGACCCGACAACTTGTTTTGATTATTGGCATTCCGTTGGATGATTTGGAGTCTTGAGTAACTTCATATGATGTATTATGACTTGCGTGTATGATTCGTTTTGATTTTTGGGAAGTTCGGGAGTGATTCAGAAGAGTAATCCTTTATTTGGAAGCTTTAAGTTGAAGAGTTGACCAAGGTTTGACTTTTGTGTAAATGATCTCGAATTCATATTTTGATGGTCCCAATAGGTTCGTATGGTAATTTTGGACTTAGATGTATGTCCAAATTCACATTTGGATGTTCCTAGAAGGTTTTGGCTCTATTTGGCGAAAGTTGGAAATTCGAAGGTTTGGAAGGTTCATATCTTGACCGGGAGATCACTTCGATGTTATCGGGTTTGGATTATTGTTCGGGGAGTTGAAATATGTTCTTTATGTCATTTGAAACTTGTGTGCAAAATTTGGTTTCATTCCGAGTTGATTTGGTAGGATTCAAATAAGTTCGACGGAGTTTGAAGGTTTGAAAGTTAAGAGAAAGATCTTGGTCTTTGATGCTTGTTTTTGATGTTATTTATGTTGTGTCGAACTTTTAGATAATTTTGGATAATATATTTGGACTTGTTGGTGTATTTGGACGGGGTCCCGGGGTCTCGGGTGTGATTCAGGGTGGTTTTTGTGTTGCTGGTTTCTCTGATTTTCTGGTGCTAAGAGTGTTCTTCGCGATCGCGTGAAGAGGATTGTGATCGCGAAGTGTTCTGGGAGCTGGTTGGACGTTCTTCTTCGCATTCGCGACACTGGAGTCGCGTTCTCAGTCGTTGAGGCTTTAAGCCTCCGCGTGTAGGACCACGAGTTCGCGCAATGTTGAGTTAGGCTGAGAATGTCATGTTGGTTGACCTTCGCGTTCGCGAGAAAACATTGCGTTCGCGTAGGTCTGCGAGGCCACGCATCGCGATCGCGTGCCTGGGGCCGCGTTCGCGTAGGGGTCTTTGAGGTAGTTAAATTTTTGTGCTTCGCGATCGCAAAAGGTTTACCCGGAGCAGTGGTATAAGGTTCTATTTTCGGACTTTGAGCTCATTTATCATATTTCTAGATTGGGAGCTCGGATTGAGGCGATTTTCACTACTTAGATTGGGATAAGTGTTCTTGACTCAGATTTAATTATTTTTCCTGATTCCATCCTTGATTTTAATATTTGATTGGTGAATCTAAATCATTTATTATGACGACCCGATAGGTCATTTTGAGTACTATCCTTAATTTCAGTATTCCGAGACCTCTCATAGCTTCATTTGATATTTTTGATTTACGTGTGTGGTCCGTGTCGCCTTTCGAAAAGCTTTTACGTAAATTTTTAAAGTAAATGATATTTTTAACTTAAAATAAAGTTTGGGTTGACCACGGTCAATATTTTTTATAAGCGACCTCATATTGGTATTTTGACGATTCCGGTAGGTTCGTAAGATATTTTTGGACTTGCGCGCACATTCGGTTGGAGTCCAGGGTGATTCGAGCATATATCGATGCATTGTGTGAAAAATTATGAAAATTAAGTTTAAAGTTGATATCTTGAGTTCTGAGGATCAATTCTTGTTATTTGATATTATTTTGACGATTTGAGGTAGTAAGCAGGTTTTTATGATGTTATTACACTTGTGTGCATGTTTTGTTTGGGCTCGGGTGAGTTTCGGAGGCGTTGCGGATTGATTCGGAATAGTTGGTGCATTTCAGTTGCTGGTGTTCAGTTGCAGATCTCGCATTTGCTATCAAGGGATCGCATTTGCGAACATGTGTTGGGCGCTGGGTTTTCACATTTGGGAAAAATGAGTCACTTTTGCGAACCTTGCTATGTTCGCTTTTGCGACTCTGGCATCGCAATTGCGATGAAGCGTAGTGTTGGTCAGCTTCGCATTTGTGAAGCTTGGCTAGCATATGCAAAGGGGGTGTCCTTCGCAAATGCGGAGGTTTTGTCGCATTTGCGACTTTTGCATGACTATTAAACTGATCGCTTTTACGATCAGTGTTTCGCAAATGCAGGCTTTGTAATTTCGAACAACAGTTCACAATTGCGATACCTACAGCTGGGTAAAAGAAGGAAAAATCAGGACTTAGCTTATTTTACACCATTTCTTAACCCTAAACACTCTAGAGGCAATTTTTGAAGAACCTTTTATTCCCAAATTCATTGGTAAGCAACTATAATTCATTTTCTATCAATTTTCCATTACTTTTCATGAGTTTTTAACATCAAATCTATGAATTTCATGGTATAAATTAGGGATTTTGGGTATAATTTAGGAATTTTGTAAAGTTGAGATTTAGACCTCAAATTGAGATCGGATTTCAAAATAAATCATATAACCGGGCTCGGGGCCGAATGGCTAATCGAGTTTTGGTCCGAATCTCGATTTTTGACCATGCGGGATCGGGGTTGACTTTTTCTAAAATGATCAAAATTGAACCTTTTTCATTCTTGAGTAGTTTCTAAAGCTTATTTTAAATTATTTGAACGGTATTTGGTTAGATTTGGTTTGTTTGGAGGCTTGATTTGAATGAAAAGCCGTGATTGAGTATCAATTTGATTGTGGAAAGAGGTAAGTATCATGTTTAACTTTGACTTGAGGGAATTAGAACTTGTTGGTCTATTTGCTACGTGAATTATGTGTGAGGACGACGTATATGCGAGGTGACGAGTATATATGCGTTGTTATGGGTTATAGCATGCAGGTTGGGTTATTTACCATATGTCATCACTTAATCCATGTTATCTCTCGTTACATGCTTTAGTTGCTACATGAAATTACTTGCTATCCATGCCTTGTTATCTATCATTTAGCTATTACCTGTTATGATTTATTCATTTCTCGCTCAATATCTGATTAACTGCTATATGTTCCTACATGTATTAATTGTATATCGTCATTGCCTCATGTATTTACTTGCCTTTATTGTTTTTACCTTACTCGTTGCACTTTATTATGTTATATCTGATTGCGTGAGTCATTTAGCTGTTCTAATATTAATAAATTTGTTGAGGTTTGTGATTACGAAGTATTGGTTATTCTCTATTTGTACTTGTAGTTCCTTGATGTTCTGTACGCTTTAGTTTCCCTTGTGTTGAGATTACGCTATTGGTTGTGTTGAGATGTTATGTTAATGAGTTGATACTGGTAACGGGTTGCGTGCTACAACAATATTAAAATAAATTGATAATGGGATCGGGTTGTACGCCGCAACATATATTGATATGATATTGGGATCGAGTTGCACGCCGTAACAGATATTGTGATATTGTTGGGATCCGATTGTGCAGCGCAAAGGAGTATGATGTATTGTAGTGTTGTAGCTGTAATGTTCTGTTCCGGTACGGTGATATGAGTGTTTTGAGATGATATTATTCTAGGGCCCTCTTTTAGTTGACCTTCGAGTTTCTATCTTATGAGTTTACTTGTTTTTTTCATATTTCCATCTTCTTTTATTATTATCCGTATAGGTTTATAGCCAGTCGCCTGTCACAGCATCATCACTACTTCGTCAAGGTTAGGCTCGACACTTCATGTAACGACCCGACTGGTCGTTTTGAGCTCTAATGCATCGTTCGGCGGTTTGAGGCCATGAGCAGCTTCACTTCGGGTATTATAACTTGTACGCGTGGTCGGAATTGAATTTCGGAAAGTTCAGAGTTGATTTGGAAAGAGAATTCTAATTTCGGAAGCCTTAAGTTGGAGGAATTGACTAAAGTGTGATTTTTGAGTAAACGACCTCGGAACTGAGATTTGAAGGTTCCAACAGGTTCGTATACTAATATTGGACTTTGGCGTATGTCCGGATCGGGGTTTTTGGATGACCCGGAAGCATTTTGGCGCCTATTGTAGAAGTTGGCATTTTGAAAGAATTTCATAAATTTGGGATGAAGTGTATTTCAATGTTATCGATGTCCGTTTGGGATTTCGAGTCTGGGAATAGCTCTGTATGGTGATTCTGGTATTGGAAGCGTGTCCGGAAGTGGATTCGGAGGTCCGTAGGTCATTTTGGGGTCATTTGGCGAAAGTTATAAATCTCAAGGTTTATGAGAAGTTTGACCAGGAGTGGACTTTTTTTATATCAGGGTCGGAATCCGATTCCGGGAGTTGGAGTAGGTCCATAATGTCAAATGTGACTTGTCTGAAAAATTTGAAGTCAATCGGACGTGATTTGATGGGTTTCAGCATCTAATATAGAAGTTTGAAGTTCTAAAGTTCATTAAGTTTGAATTGGGGTGTGATTCATGATTTTAATGTTGTTTGATGTGATTTGAGGCCTCAAGCAGGTCCGGGTTATGTTATGGGACTGGTTTGTGCGATTTGGACGGGGTCCCGGGGGCCTCGGGTGTATTTCGGGATGGTTTCAGATCATTTCGGGTTGTTTTGGACTGTTGTTGCTGGTGTATGGTGTCCTTCTTCGTGAACGCGAAGGACGTCCTGCGTTCGCATAGAGGAAATTGTGAGGCTCCTGGGTTGGCCTTCGCGAACGCGGCCAAGGCGACGCGAAGCGAAGAAGAAAGGGGGATATGGACCTAAGGCCATTTGGCCTACGCGAACGCGTAGAAGGGAACGCGAACGCGAGGGATCTGGGTAGCTGGCATTCACAAACACGATCAGAGTGTCGCGAACGCGAAGAGAGATTTCTGGGCATGAGGTTGTTGAGCCTCGTTAACGCGAGGTATGTGCCGCGTTCGCGAAGAAGGGTCGCCTGGGCAGTGAGGTTTTTAAAAGAAGGGATTTGGCCATTTTCCTCCATTTTTCATTTGGTTGGGCGATATTTGGAGCTCTTGGAAGGGAGATTTTCGTAATCTATGTCAAGGTAAGTGATTCCCACCTATTTCAAGTTAAATACTTGGATAATATAAGGATTTAGACTTGAAAATGTGTGAAAATTTGTGGTTTTGAAGAAAAAACTAGAAATTGGTATTTTTGGATTTTGACCACGAAATTGACATAGAATTTGGAATAAATTATATATTTGAGTTCGTGGTGTTATGGGTAAAGTTTATCTTCGAAAATTTTCGAAATCCGGGCACGTGAGTCCGAGGGTGATGTTTATCGACTTTTCAAGCGGAGTTAGGAATTGTTATAAACTGGATTATAAGGAGTATTAGACTATATATTTATGGATTCGCACATTTATTGACTAGTTTTGGAGCGTCGGGCATCGATTGGAGTCGTTGGAAAGACGTTGGAGCCGGTTATGGGACTTCAGAACGAGGTAAGTCTCCTTTCTAACCTTGTAAGAGGGAATTAACCCCCATAGGTGAATCAAATTATTATGTGCTTCTATTTATGGGGGCTTCGTACGCACGAGGTTACAAGAGTCCGTGCGTAGCTACTATTATGCTTATGTCCGGGTAGTCTAAGACCCATATCATGTTGTACTTGTGATGTCTGCGCCCTACTTGTTAATTTAATCGTTTAAAACATTTAGAAACTCGATAGAGGAATTGTAAAAAGGTTAAACTTCATTTACTTGACTGTTAAATGAGAATTTGTAATTCTTGGAATATTTGCCCCTTAATAAATCTTGAATTGATTGTTTAATGTGTTTTCTCTTTTGTGGAGTGGACCGAACGCCTCGGTAGCAGATAGATGCATCTATAGTTCGTGTCGTTCGACCCTCGGCAGTGCACAGTTTAAATATTATGTTGGATCGGGCCGTACGACTTCGACATAATTTGCGCATGATAAATCTTTGGAACCAATTATAATTGAGATCGCTTCTTTGACTTGAGATATAAATTGTTAAATGACGAGAATAAGTTTGGAAAAATTTCCTATTAATAAAAGAATTGTCCACTCACTTCTTGTTATTGAGTTAACAGTTACTTCATACAATCCATGCTGAAGTATAATATCGGTATTTACTGTTAGCCCATAGTAAGTGTTGGAGTCGACCCCTCGTCACTACTTCTTCGAGGTTAGACGGGATACTTACTGGGTATGCGTTGATTTATGTACTCATACTAAACTTGCTGCATATTTTTGTGCAGGTACATATATGTCTAGTGGCCTTTTGGGTGCGGAGGCGTGGTTATTGCGGCGACTTAGGTGAGCTGCATTCTATACTACGATCCGCAGCCAGCAGAGTCTCCTTCAGAGTATTTATATTTCTCCTATCCAAATTTGTATTCCGGACAGATGTTGTATTTTATTTTATATTCCTAGTTAAGGCTCATGCACTTATGACACCGGATTTTGGGGTGATTTTGGGTTGTCCTGTATTAAAATTGTTAAACATATTATTATATACTCTGTAAATTCCATCTTTTACTATTTAATTGAAGGAAATATGATTTCAAAAATATTAAAAATGAGAACCAAATTAAGTATTTATTTTTGGCTTGGCTGACAAGGGTGTCCGGCGCCATCACGACCTTTAATGGATTTTGGGTCATGATACTTCAGAGTACATGGGGTCGGTTGTACTCATACTATACTTTTACACTTCTTGTGCATATCCCGGTATTGGTCCTAGCGATGCGTAGAGGAGTTCGCTCGGATCTGACTTGCCCATGAGACTTGAGGTAGAGCTGCTTAGCGTTCGCAGTCTCTAATGTCCATTTTTATTCTGTCTTTACTGTTTACTTTATTTTAAACAGATGTATTTCATTTAGACCATATTTGTAGTATTCTAGTAGCTCATGTACTTGTGACTCCAGATTTCTGGGATTAGTATAGACGCATTATATTATGGATTTATCATATGTATTTCAGATTTTTATTAATCGTTTATTATTATTATTCTATTTTAAATTGCTAAAATTGGTTAATTCTATGGTTGACATCGGCTTGCCTAGAAAGTGGATGTTAGGCGCCATCATGGCCCCATGGTGGGATTCCGAGTCGTGACAAGTTAGTATCAAAGCACTAGGTTTACTAGGTCTCACGAGTCATGAGCAAGCTTAGTAGAGTCTGGAGGATCGGTACGGAGACGTCTGTACTTATCTTCTAGAGGCTACAGGGGTTTAGGAAAAAATTCACTTCTTTTTTTCTCTTTCGTGTGATTTTATTCTATCTTTAAGTTTGAATCATTCTATTCTTATTCTCTCACAGATAGTGAGGACACGTACATCATCCACAGGCGATCAGGATCCGGAGCCCCAGATCGTAGCCAATACCAAAGGTTAAGGTTGGGGCCGAGGCACAACTCAACCTAGAGCACGTGCAGCAACACCTATTGTAGAGTCTCGGATCAAGAAGGAGTAGGAGGTCCATGTTCAGAACGTACTAGTTGGACCAGATTAGATCTCAGAGGGGTTCATTGCCAACCCCGTACTTTAAGCGCCCTAGTCCGCTTGGTGGGCCTTAGAGAGAGTGTGGCCCAAGCCAGTGCATTTTCTGAGCACTAATTGTCTCTCAAGATGGGGGAGGAGCCCAGACTCTCATCACTCACACACCAGAGCTGATGGCTCACAGATATCAGACTCGCAGTTCTAGCAGTTGGAGCAGTTTAGCCTATCATTGCTACACAGCCCAAGGAGGGACCCGCTATGTCATCCGAGGGGCTGAAGAGTTGGATAAGTTCACCAAGCTCTTTCCTATTCATTTTAGTGGTACACCTTCTGAGAACCCACAGGATATCTTAGACCGTTGCCATGAGGTATTGCACAACATGGGCATAGTGGAGTCCAATGGAGTTAACTTCGCAGTGTTTCAAATGCACGGTTCCTCCAAGAGGTGGTGGTAGAACTATCTTCGAGGCAGGCCAGCAGGTTCACTTCCACTTATTTGGGATCAGTTCTCACAGCTATTTTTGGAGAAGTTCATCCCCTTTACTCTAAGAGAGGACTACCACAACCAGTTTGAGCGCTTCAGCAGGGTAGCATGATTGTTACACTGTACGAGACCAAATTCTTGGACCTTTCTTGCCATGCAGTTGTCTTGATCCCTACTAAGAGGGAGAGGGTGAGGAGATTTATAGATGGCCTTACTTATGGTATCATGTTACAGATGACCAGAGAGACTGAGGATGATATTTCTTTAACTCGAGTTTTAGAGATTGGTAGACGGATCGAGAGGATTCGTAGTCAGGGTAGAGAGGCGACATCTAAGAAGAGGCCTTGCTATTATGGTGGTTTTGGTGGTGCCTCATTTGGAGGCAGGGGTTCATTTGGAAGAGGTCATCCTCCCAGGCCGATTTAGTTAGCGCTTCATGTAGCACATGGTGCTTCGGGTAGTCACGGTTCTTATGGGTCTCATCTTGAGTAGCCAATATTCAGCACAACTTCAGCTTCTATTAGTGCACCACCGCTACAGAGTTACTACGGTGGTCATTTGGGTCATAAGGGATTGTCTCAGACTCAGTAGTTGCGCCAATCGAGGGGTTGTTTTGAGTGCGGCAACGCAAGTCATATCAGGATGTACTGTCCTAGATTGAGGAGCAGCAGACCATATCAGGGTAATCGTGCCATGATTCCAGCACCGATTGCTCCACCACCCTCTCAGCCAGCTAGAGGCAGGGGTCAGGCGGCCCGAAGTGGTGGTCAGGCCGTTAGAGGTGGAGGCCAACCAGTTAGTGGCAGTCTGAGAGGCGAAGGTTAGATTGGTGGGGCTCAGCCCCACTGCTATGCATTCCCAGCTAGACCTGAGGAAGATTCGTCTGATGCGGTCATCATAGGTATTGTTCCAGTTTTCCATAGAGATGCATCATTTTTATTTGATCAGGGTTCCACTTATTCATATATGTCATCCTACTTTGCTTCATATTTGGAATGTCTTGTGATTCTTTGAGTGCTCCTATTTATGTATCTACGCCCGTTGGGGATTCAATTGTGATAGACCATTTTTATCGCTCGTGTGTCATCTCTATCGAGGGTTATGAGACTAGGATAAACCTTATGTTACCTAGTATGGTGGACCTCAACATGATTTTAGGCATGGATTGCTTGTCGCCATATCATGCTATATTGGATTGTCACGCCAAGACTGTGACGTAAGCCATGCCGGGGTTGCCTCGATTGGAGTGGAGAGGGACTCCTGGTCATTCCACTAGCAGGGTCATTTCATATGTGAAGGCTCAGTGTATGGTCGAGAAGGGGTATCTGACATATTTGACCTATATCCATGATTCTAGTATGGAGGTTCCTTCCATGGATTCGGTACTAGTTGTGCACGAGTTCCCAGAGATGTTTCCTATAGATTTTCCATGGATGCCACCCGACAGAGATATCGATTTCTGCATTGGCTTGGTTCTGGCACTCAGCCCATTTTTACTCCACCATACCGTGTGGCCCTAGTTGAGTAGAAAGAATTGAAGGAGCAGTTGTAGGAGTTGTTTGATAAGGGATTCACTAGACCTAGTGTCTCGCCTTGGGGTGCACCGGTATTGTTTGTGAAGAAGAAGGATGGATCAATTAGAATGTGTATAGATTATCGGCAGTTGAACAAGGTCACTATCAAGAACAAGTATCCATTGCCGGGGATTGATGATTTATTTGACCAGCTTCAGGGTGCCAAGGTATTTTCGAAGATTGATTTGAGGTTTGTCTACCTTCAGTTGAAGATTAGGGCATCAGATGTCCCTAAGATAGCTTTTCGGACTCGGTATGGTCACTACGATTTCTTAGTGATGTCATTTGGCTTGACCAATGTCCCAACAATCTTTATGGATTTGATGAACCAGGTGTTCAAGCCCTATCTGGATTCTTTTGTGACTGTCTTCATTAACGATATCTTGGTTTACTCCCGCAGTCGAGAGAAACATGAGCAGCATCTGTAGATCGTACTTCAGACTCTAAGGGATCATCAGTTATATGCCAAGTTTTCATAGTATGAGTTTTGGTTGGACTCAATTGCCTTTTTGGACCATGTTGTATCTTTCCATGGCATTAAGGTAGATCATAAGAAGATTGATTCAGTTCAGAATTGTCCCAGACCTACTTCAGCTACAGAAATTCAGAGCCTCTTGGGTTTGGCGGGTTATTATTGCCGGTTCGTGGAAGGATTTTCATCTATCTTAGCCCCATTGACCAAGTTGACCCAGTAGGGTGCTCTTTTCAGATGGTCGATGAGTGTGAGTTGAGATTTTAGAAGCTCAAGGCTGTATTGACCACAACCCAAATGTTAGTGTTGCCTACAGGTTCAGAATCCTACACCGTGTATTGTTTTTTTTATTGTGTATTTTGATGCATCGCATATTGGGTTTGGCATGGTATTGATGCAGGACGATAAGGTGATTGCCTACGCATCTTGATAGTTGAAGATTCATGAGAAGAATTACCCTATGCATGATTTAAAAGTTGACAGCCATCGTTCACGCGCTGAAGATTTTGAGGCACTATCTATACGGCATTCCATGTGACATCTATACTGACCATCGGATGCTCATGCACCTGTTCAAGCAGAAAGACCTTAATTTGCGGCAGCAGAGATGGTTAGAATTGCTGAAAGACTATGATGTCAACATATTATATAATTCGGGGAAGGCCAATGTAGTGGTCGATGCATTGAGTAGGAAGACTGAGAGCATGGGTAGTTTGGCATATTTACAAGTAGCAGAGGGGCCACTAGCTATGGATGTTCAGGCGTTGGCCAACCGATTTGTGTGATTGGATGTCTCAGAGCCTAGCCGGGTTCTTTCTTGTGTTATGTCACAGTGATCGTTGTCGGAGCGTATCAAGGCTCGCTAGTTTGATGATCCTCACTTGTTGGTGTTAAAGGACATGGTGCAGCAGGGTGGTGCCAAGGAGGTTGTGATGGGAGATGATGGTGTTCTGTGTCTTCAAGGCTGGATATGTGTTCCAGATGTTGATGGGTTGAGAGAGTTGATCCTTGAGGAGGCACACAGTTTGTGCTACTCCATTCACCTAAGTGTCACGAAGATGTACCGTGACTTAAATCAACACTATTGGTGGCAAAGGATGAAAAAAGATATCTGTCGCTTATGTCTCTTGGTATTTGAATTGTCAACAGGTGAAGTATGAGCATCAGAAATAGGGTGGGTTGACCCAGAGATTGATGTTACCAGAATGGAAGTGGGAGCGCATCACTATGGATTTTGTGGTAGGCTTACCATAGACCTTGAGGAAATATGACGCAGTATGGGTTATTATGGACCGGTTGACTAAGTCCGCATACTTCATTCCAGTGATGACTTCCTATTCTTTAGAGCGGTTGGCTCTGATTTATATCTGAGAGATTATCCACTTGCACGGCGTGCCTATTTCTATCATTTTTGACCGAGGCACACAGTTCACATTGCATTTTTGGAGGGCTGTGCAGTATGAGTTGGGCACACGGGTCGAATTGAGTACCCATTTTGTCCTCAGACGGACGTACAGTCCGAGCGCACTATTCAAATCTTAGAGGACATGTTCGTGCATGTGTTACTGATTTTGGAGGTTCATGGGATCGATTTTCCTCTAGAAGAGTTTGCCTACTACTACAGCTATCAGTGGAGCATCCAGATGGATCCGTACGAGGCCTTATATAAGAGGCAATGTCGTTTGCCGATTGGTTGGTTTAAGCCTGGAGTGGCCAGATTATTGGGCACTGACTTGGCTCGTGATGCTATGGAATAGGTTAAGATGATTCAGGAGCGACTTCGTACAACTCAGTCCAGGAAGAAGAGTTATACAAACCGAAGGTTCGAGATGTGGCTTATATGGTAGGTGAGAAGGTTCTTCTCCAAGTGTTTCCTATGAAGGACGTGATGCGGTTTGGGAAGAAGGGAAAGTTGAACCTAAGGTTTATTGGCCCGTTTGAGATCTTGGAGATAGTTGGGGAGGTTGCTTATAACCTTGCATTGCCTCCTACCTACCAGGGGTACATCCGATTTTTTATGTTTCCATGCTTCAGAAGTACCATAAGGATAGATCATATGTTTTGGACTTCAGCACTGTGTAGCTTGATGAAAATTTAGCCTATGAGGTAAAGCCGATGACTATTCTAGACCGGCATGTTCATAAGGTGAGATCGAAGAGTTATCCTTCTGTGAAAGTGCAATGGAGAGGTCAGCCAATTGAGGAGGCTACGTAGGAGTCCGAGTCCGATATACGGAGTAGATACTCCCACCTCTTTACCTGTCCAGGTACTTTTCTATGTCCGTTTGAAGACAAAAGTTTCTTCTAAAGGTGCAGAATGTGACGATCTGATACGTCATTTTGAGTACTAGCCTTAATTTTAGTATTTCGAGACCTCTCATATCTTTATTTGATATTTCTTGATTTGCGTGCTTGGTCTGTGTTGCTTTTCAGAAAGCTTTTACGTTAAATTTTGAAGAAAATGATATTTTTGATTTAAAATGAGCTTTGGGTTGACCACGGTCAATATTTTGGGTAAACGACCTCAGATCGGTATTTTGACGATTTCGATAAATTTCTATGATACTTTTGGACTTGTACGTACATTTGGTTGGGGTCCGAGATAACTCGAGCGCATTTCGATGCATTATATGAAACAATTATGAAAATTAAGTTTAAAGTTGAAATATTGAGTTATGAGGATCGATTCTTGTTATTTGATGTTATTTTGATGATTTGAGGTAACGAGCTACTTTGTATAATGTGATTACACTTGTGTGTTTATTTGGTTTTGAGCTCGATCAGCTCGGGTGAGTTTTAGAGGGGTCGCGAATTGATTTGGAATAGCTGGTGCATTTCAGTTGCTAGTGTTCAGTTACAGATCTAGCATATGAGAGGTCTGGCTCGAATTTGCGAGCCTCGCTTTTGCAGTCAAGGGATCGCATTTGTTAACATGGGATGGGGGCTGGGTTTTTGCATTTGCAAAAAATGAGTCGCTTTTGCGAACCTTACTATGTTCTCTTTTGCGACTTTGGTATTGTGGTGAAGCGTAGTGTTGGTCAACTTTGCTTTTGCGAAGCTTGGCTCGCATATGCGAAGGGGGAGTCCTTCGCAAATGCAGAGGTTTTTGCGACTTTTGCATGATTGTTGCACTGATCGCTTTTATGATCAGGGTTTTGCAAATGCGGGCTTCACAATTGCGAATAAGAGTTCGCAATTGCGATACCTGTAGCTGGGTAAAAGAGGGAAAAAATCGAGACTCAACTCATTTTATACCATTTCTCAATCCCAAACACTTTAAAGGCAATTTTTGAAGAACCTTTTCTTCCCAAATTCATTGGTAAGCAACTCTAATTCATTTTCTATCAATTCCCTATTACTTTTTATGAGTTTTTAACATCAAATCTATGAATTTCATGGTAGAAATTAGGGGTTTTGGGTAGAACTTAGGAATTTTTTAAAATTGAGATTTAGACCTCAAATTGAGGTCAGATTTCGAAACAAATCACATAATCGGACTTGGGGGTGAATGGGTAATCGAGTTTTCGTCCGAATCTCGACTTTCGACCAAGCAGGCTCAAGGTTACTTTTGTTGACTTTTTAAAAAATGATCAAAATTGAACCTTTTTCATTCGTGGGTAGTTTCTAAGCTTATTTTGAATTGTTTGAACGATATTTGGCTAGTTTCGGTTGGTTTGGAGGCTTATTTTAAAGGAAAACTCGTGGTTGAGTATTGATTTGGTTGCGGAAAGAGATAAGTGTCGTGTTTAACTTTGACTTGAGGGAAGTAGGACTTGTTGGTGTCACGACCCCAAATCCCAACCCGTCGTGATGGCGCCTAACACACTTGCTAGGCGAGCCGATCATTACAAGTAAAGAACCAAAATAACGTAAAATATATAGAAATAGCATAAGTTTGAAATCTCAATGTAACAAAATACCGCTAATGCAAGATAAATCCCCAGAAACTGGTAAATACGGAGTCATAAGCTCTATAACGGAATACAAGTCTGAAAACTATATAACAATACTATCTGAACTAGAAACAACAGTACATAAGAAAAGACAAGCCAAGACTGTGAGCTGAAAATGCAGCTCTACCTCATCTCTCGATACGCAGCTCAACAAGCAACGCTGCTACTGATAAGTGGTACCAACACCTGGATCTGCACAATTAAGTGCAGAGTGTATTATGAGTACAACTGACCCAACGTACTCAATAAGTATCGTAACTAACCTCGGCGAGGTAAAATAAGCAAGAATTATAAATGATACTTACTATAACCTGTACAGTTTCATCAATTTAACAAGTACAGAACAATGATGTAATCAAGTCATAAAGCACAGAAAGAACCCTCTGTGTGTGTGTACAATTACGCAAGTTCTCTATTCAACAAATGATACAACATATAGAGATGATATGCAAAAAATATCAGGTAATTAACCATGGAAATTGCAAGTAAAGATGAAATGCAAATCCAAACAAAACACTGGCCAGACTTTCCTCAACCTTTCCATATCCGTACCAAACCACTGATCAGTTTTCCTCAATATCCACGTGTACACCATCAAGAGAGAAACATGAGAGGGTGACCCTAGGGGGATGGATCCATATCCACAAGCTGCGGATAACTCACATGCTACACGGACAACTACGTACTAATAGTATCAACCGCACGGACAACTCACGTGCTAATAATATCAATATCTGGATCCGCACAGACAACTCACATACTGCAAGGATGACTCACGTTCCAATAATATCAACCGCATGGACAACTCACGTACCAACAATCACAATCCGTCTGGCGTGGTCACAGGCTACCAATCCAAATCATAACTCACAGATAGAAAATATACGAGAATACATGTACATGATCAATGTTTATCAAGTTTTTATACTCCTGGAATGGTATAACTAACATGCTATAGTGTAGGTATGTGCAATGCGTGTTATCATAGCTTAAACAGACAATTTCATCATGAAATAGCAGTTTATCAGGTTCAATCGGGAGAATAACCTCAACAAAATCTCAAATGTGGTATGAATAGCTCACATAGGGGTACAAATAGGAGAAATATCTTAGCTTGAAGCTTAGCAATCAATTCAAGTCATGCCATATCCCAAGCACTACCCCGAATATGTAAATAGTACCCCGGTGCATGCATATGGGCTTAACCCCACACATATGCACCACTCATAGCACATAGCTACCACAAATAATTCTGGCAACTAGTGTCTCAACCAAGTTTAGATAAGATACTTACCTCAAGCAAGCCAAATCACTCCTCTAACAAGCACTTCCCATGCGTATCAATCTCCGGACGGCTCGAATCTAGCCAAAACAATGCAATACCATCGACAAAAGCCATATCAAGTTATTCCGGGCCCGCACCTTGAAATCGACAAAATTCACAAATTCCAGACACTCATTCAATTACGAGTCTAACCATACCAAAATCATCCAATTCAAACTACAAATCTGCCCTATAATCCTCAAATTTCACTCTTCAATGACATAGTCAAAAAATCCCATAATTCTAACTTAGATTCATGAGAATTAGGCGTAATAATCAATGGGTAATGAAAATCTAACACCAAAATCGAATAAACATCACTTACCTCTTCAATTGGGATGAGAAATGCTCCAAATATCGCCTTAGACCGAGTCCAACAATTCCAAAAAAGAGAAAATAATGAAAACCCTCAACTTTAATGCACTGCCCAGCGATTCTCGCTTCTGTGGTCCACGGGGTCGGATGTGCAATGGCGCACCTGCGGACAGACCAATGTAGGTGCGGAAACTCATTAAACTCCGACCATGTGCACCTGCAGCCCAAAATGCTCACCTGCAGGACCGCTTCTGTGGTCCTTCCTCCGCTCTTGTGTTTACGCACCTGCGAAGAACTTCTGCTTCTGCGACTCCATCCCCATCCTGCCCATTTGCGCTTATGCGCAAAATTTTCTCGCACCTGCACTTTCATAGATGCGGAAAGTTCCTCGCATCTGCAGCCTCTGCCAATCCAGCTATCCTCCGCTTCTGCGATACATTTGTCGCTTCTGCGGCTTCGCACCCGCGACCATAACCTCGCAGGTGCGCTCGCACCAGTACCTGAAGCTTCAGCAATTCTCCAAAGTGCAACCATGTTCCGCCAACCATCCAGATCATCCTCGAGGCCCCTGGGACCCCATCCAAACATACTAACAAGTCTTAAAACATAATACGAACGTGCTCGAAGCCTCAAATCACATCAAACAATACCAAAACCACGAATCACACATCTATTCAAGCCTAATGAACTTCCAACTTCTAAAATTAATGCCGAATCATATCAAACCAACTCCGATTGACCACAAATTTTGCACACAAGTCATAAATGGCACAACGGACCTATTCCAACTCATGAAATCAAAATCTAAATTCGGTATCAACAAACTCAACTCTCGATCAAGCCTCTCAACCTTCCAAACCTTCAACTTTTCGACTTTCGTCGAAAAGTATCAAACTAACCTACGAACCTCTAATTCAACATCTGGACATATGCCTTAGTCTAAAATCACCATATGAAACTATCAGAACCATAAAAACTCCATTCCAGAGTCGTCTACACAAAAGTCAAACTCTAATCAACTCTTCCAACTTTGAGACTAAGTGTCCCAATTCACCCCAAAATACCCCCGGAACCAAACCAACCACCCGGCAAGTCACATAACCAAAAATGAATATATAAAAGGCAGTAATAGAATGGTGGAGAGCTGATTGTTATGCTAAACTAAAACCACTATACCAAGCAGCTCCAACCATTATCACTTGGGAACTATGGAAAAGGAGGAACACAATGAAACATGAGGGAGGTCCAGTTTCTTTTAACAAGATAGTACATGAGGTTAACAAAAGTCTACACTATCTTGCAAGGAGTAGGTACCTTTGGATGCCTAATATACCACTATGCTGGCCAGATATGGTTACTCTTTTTGAAGGCTACATGCCTTACATTGTCACAAAGAGAGTCCAATGTTAGCTTCCTTATAACAGATGGTTCAAATGCAATACTGATGGTGCTTCTAGAGGGTATCCAGGGCCAAGATCATATTATTTATGTATAAGAAATGATGCAGGGGATGTGCTGCTTGCAAAGGCAGAAGAGATATGGATGTCTACTAATATAGTAGCTGAGGCTAAGGTAATTGTAGAAGGACTTTCATATTGTGTATGACTGCAACTGCATCCTCTCATTATTGAGACAGATTCTCTAGTCATGAAAAAAATAATTGAAGGTGATTGGGATATACCTTGGAGTATAGGGAAGGAACTGAAGAAGATCAATCAAATGAAGAAACAATTCAATGTGATGTTTTAGAATGTTCTAAGGGAGGGCAATACTGTGGCAGACTATTTGGCTAACATTGTTTTCTCTGGTGCAGGTACACTCACATTTCAATCATTTCAAGAATTACCTAATGTAGGCAAGACACTTAATTAACTAAGACAAGGCACAAATCCCAAACCTTAGAGTTAGAATTACAAGAACAAGACCTCCAGATTGAAGACAGTTATCATGGCTACAATAATTTCTACAGATATATTCATATTGGATTACTGTTGTATACTTTCAAGTTGTCATTCAGTGCTACAAGCAAGTTACTACTTTGTGCATTCAGGGTACCCTTTGTATAGCTGTTGTGGATTCATATATGACCTCCTTTCTGGAATGCAAAAAAAGGCACCCGGTGAAAGCTTTGTGGGTGCTACAAGGGATACACTTGGCATATATTGGTTGGTTATAGCAGCTTATGCACAAATACATACCAATGTAATTTGGCTACTGCTTCTTCCTTGCTGTTATGATTACATCACCCCCATATCCTTTGGCATTACAACAAACCTATACTGGTACAGTTGGACACCTGCTTTTACTACTGTGATTTCGGAGGTATTGAATAATTGTGTGCTATCTTACTACTTCCCAGTGGTATTATCATGTCATCATGCTCATTCTGGGGTAGTTTGACTACATGCAACAACAATATACCACCCAACCAGCTTAAAGGAGCCAACATATGCAAACAGGTTTGTAAGAAGAGAACACTGGTCGTCCTGGACAACTTCAGTCAGTTTACTGAATATTTGGAGCAGTGCCATTTTCCAGTGATATTAGCATGTTATAATCCTCATGCTGGGAATTCTACATCACCATTTTTGAAGGAATTGCATTGCTTGAACTGGCTTATGGAGATTTTGTTTTTGTCAACTTTTTGGTTTATTGGAATGGATCATACAACACTGGATTTCTACCAAACTCATATTGAATTACTGGTTACTATCTCAACACATCTTCTCAAAGTCCAATACTTCAATACTACATTGAAGATTTCAAATCTACTGTGGTGCAACTTCTATGGATTTATGCATGCTTTCTACTCAGAAATGCAAACGATGGCGCATGGTGAGAGATTTATAGGTACTACACGGAGATGTTTGCAATTGGTGTGTCAATTCAAAATCAACACTACAAGATGGAAATATTTGAGTACACGTTGTGTAACATTCAATTTTCTGATAAGTTATTGCTACTTTGTATCAACTTGCACTATCCGTTTCTTTACTTTTTATTTTAATTCTGTTGGACAATTTGTAATATTTGGACCCATTTTGGGATTTATTATATATAATAACTACTAGGTGAATAACCTAGTATTATATTTGCTTAAAAATAGAAAAACGGGGTTATAATACACAAAACGACTGGTCGGATCATTACAGTTGGTCTATTTGATACGTAAATTATGTGTGGGAACGATGTATATGCTAGATGAAAAGTGTATATGCGTTGTTATGGTTTATAGCATGCGAGTTGGGCTATTTGCCTTATGTCATCACCTATTCCATGTTATCTCTCGTTACATTCTTTGGTTGCTACATGATCTTACTTGTTATCCATGCCTCACTTGTTATCTGTCATTTATCTATTACCTATTATGATTTATTCACTTCTCGCTCAATATCTTCTTACCTGCTATATGTTCATACATGTATTAATTGTATATCTTCATTGTCTCATGTCTTTACTTGCCTTTATTGTCTTTACGTTACTCGTTGCAATTTATTATGTTATATATGATTGCGTGATTCATTTAGATGTTCTTGTATTAATGAATTGTCGAGGTTTGTGATTATGAGGTATTGGTTATTCTCTGTTTGTACTGGTAATTCCTTGATGTTTGTAACCACCCGACCGGTTGTTTTGTGTATCTGAGCCCTGTTTTCCCTTTTTATGCATCACACATGTGCATTTATGGTTTTATGACTTATTGGGTAGGTTAGTTTCGTTCTGAGAAGGTTTTGGGTTGATTTGGATCCTTTGATTCTTGGTTTAGAAGTTTAAGTTGGAAATATTGACTGAAGTTTGACTTTTATGAAAACGATACCAGAATAATATTTTGATGGCTCCAATAGGTTGGTATCATAATTTTGAACTTGGACTTATGCCCGGAATCAAATTCGGGGGTCCCTAGGTTGATTTGATTTATTTTGCCGAAAGTTGGCAATATGAGGTTTAGAAGCTTTCCCAAGTTTGATCGTAGGTTGAAATTTTGGCTATTGGGTTCGGAATTTGGTCTTGGGACTACGAATAGATCCGTTTTGCTATTTGAAACTTGTTTGCAAAATTTGGTGTCATTTGGAGTTGGTTTGATAGGATTCAGACGTTTAGTTGTAATTCTAGAGGTTCTTGAGTTTTCCTTTAAAATTCATGCATTTTGATGTCCGATTCGTAGTTCTAGATGCTATTTTTGTGTTTTGATAGCGCGAGTGAGTTCGTATGATATTTTTATACTTTTGTTGATGTTTGGTTTGGAGCCCCGAAGGCTCGGTAAATTTCGGACGCATTTCAGATTGGATTGAACTCATTTTGGGTTGCTGGTGTTATGGTGATGCGGTTGTCGTAATTGCGAGCACCAGCCTCGCAATTGCAAAGTGAACATGTGAGGGTTAGGTATTGCACCTCACTCGCAATTGCAAAGTGTAGACTATACTAGGTAGATTCGCATTTGCGACACTTTAGTCACATTTGTGAAGGGAGCAGGCTTCACAATTATGACTTCCCCCTTAGGCTATCAGTAGCCGCAATTGCGAGACTTTCTTCGCAATTGCGAGGGTTCACAATTGCGAATCCAGTGTCGCAATTGCGACATCTGCAACTGAACAACAGGTTGGAAAGTTTGGATTTTATCTCACTTCTCTCATTTTGGAAATGTAGATTCGGTAGGAGGCGACTTGGAGAGGGGATTATCATCTGCAATTATTGGGTAAATAGTTTTAATCAATTTTTAACTATATTTCATGATTATATATGATATTTAACATCAAATTTATGAGAATCAAAGAGAAAATTTAGGGATGTTTGTCTAAGTTTTGAAAAATGAAAATTTGGGTTTTGAGAGTCGAATTGGACTCGGATTTGAAAACAAAACACATATATAGACTCGTGGGGTTATGTATAGTCAAGATCTACCCTTGAACTTGGGTTTTGCCCGGGAGAGTCCGGGGTTGACTTTTGTTGACTTTTGGAGAATTGTGTAAAGATCGTAGCTTTATCTATCATAATTGGTTTTCCTTGCATTGTTTGATGATATTATGTCACTTTTGGTTAGATTTGAGCCAAAAGCTATTTTTGAGGGTTGATTTGGCCTAGTCGAGGTAAGTATCTTACCTAACATTGCGTGGGAGAACTACCCCTTAGAATTTGGGTTGATTGTGTTATTTGAATTATGTGAAAGGCGTGTACACAAGGTGACGAGTGTGTCCACAGGCTTATATGTGTTATTCGACCGGTTTAGACTCTTAGAATACTTATAATCACTTAACTGAAGTTATTATTCATTGTTCTATTTTTTGTTGTAAATTTCACTCTTACATGCTTTATTGAAGTTATTATTACATGTTTTAGTTTTCCATTGTCAATTTACCCTTATATGCACTTATTGTAGTTGGTGTTATATAATATTCTTTACATTTGTTGAAGTTGCTCCCATGCATTTTCATGTAGTTTTTATTCCATAATATCTCTTTTATAGTTAAGCTTATGTTATGCACTTGTAGTGAAAGTTGCTATTTCTGGAAAATACCTTCATTTTGAGTTATTGAAGTTGAAGTTGTGAAAAAGTATTAACACATTGAGGTCGAAGTTGTTGATTATTAAGTTATCTTTCCTTGTTGAGTATTTCTCACTCATTTTGTTATTATTGAGAATCTTGTTCACATTGTGTTTAAGCCGTGGGCTATGTGTTGTGAAAACATTGGTATTGTTGATTTTGGCAAGTGTTGTGGCATATGTGCACGTGTGGTGCGAGTTGATTATTGTGTTGTGGTATTGTATGCATGCGATGGTATAAGGATAGGGGTTGATACGTATGCGGTGAGATAAGGTGGTATTTATACGCGTGTTGCTAGTAACAGAATTACTTGAAGCCATGCGGTGAGATAAGGGGGCTAAAACACATGTAGCTATTTCAGAAAAACTATTTTTAAAATAAATGCAAGGCTGACGCGGTGATATAAGGATGTTTGGGATTATCACTTATAAAATGAGATTGTGAGGTGTGGTACCTCAGTTGTGATTCTTGTTGTACATTCTATGTTAAAGAGACTTGTTGGTTGAACAGTTTTGTTATCTCTTCATTTGTCTTACTTGTATTTGTCCGTATTTGATTACTTTTTGTTCATATCATGTGTTCACTCCTTGTTGCCTTTCTTTCCTTCAAATTTCGTTGTTAGCCTTCATTATTGTACTGCTTTATTACCATTCATTTCCTCGCTTTCCATTTTTAGACTATACTATACTTTGTTCAGTTTTCTTGCCCTAGTAGGTGTCTTGACCTGGCCTCGTTACTACTCTACCGAGGTTAGGCTTGATAATTACTGGATACCATTGTGGTGTACTCATGCTACACTTCTACACAATTTTGTGCAGATCCAGGCATATCTGCTCGTGCCGGACGCCAGTAATCGGACCACATATTCCGGAGATTTCAAGGTATACCTTCTTGACGCCCGCAAGCCTCGGAGTCACCTTTCACTACTATCTTTTATACTGTTTATTTCCACATCAAACAATATTGTATTTTGAGACCTCTAGTATACATTTTATAGCTTTTGACTCAGTTTCACCGGGTTTTTGGAATATTAGAATTGCGAATTCAGTATTGAAGTTATTATGAGACTTATAAGCTTTATTTAATGCTTTTAGTTGTTATTTATGTCAGATTCTCTTGTATGTTAGGCTTACTTAGTCTTAGTGATTATGTGCCATCATGACTACCTCCGGTGAAATTTTGGGATCATGACAATGTTCTGTACGCTTTATTTTCCCTTTTGTGTTGAGATTACGTTATTGGTTGTGTTGACATGCTATGTTAATGAGTTGATATTGGGAACAGGTTGCGCGCCGTTGTTTTGAAATGAATTGATAATGGGATCGATTTGCACGCCGCAACAGATATTGATATAATATTGGGATCGGGTTTTATGCCGCAACAGATATTTTGATATTATTGGGATCGGGTTGCGTGCCGCCAAAGGAGTATAATGTGTTGTAGTGTTGTAGCTATAATGTTCTGTTCCGGTACGGTGATATGAGTATTTTGAGATGATGTTATTCTGGGGACCTCTGTTAGTTGACCTTCGGGTTCCGTTCTTATGAGTTTACTTATTTACTTCATATTTCCGTCTTCTTTTATTATTATCCGTACATGTTTATAGTGAGTGTCCTGTCATAGCCTCGCCACTACTTCGTCGAGGCTAGGCTCGACACTTACAGAGTACATGCGGTCGGATATAGTCATACTATACTTCTACACTTCTTGTGCAGATCTCGGTGTTGGCCCCAGCGGTGCATAGAGGAGTTCACTAGGATATGACTTGCCCAGGAGATTTGAGGTAGAGCTGCTTGGCGTTCGCAGTCCCTGAAGTCTCCTTCTGTTATGTCTTTACTGTTTATTTTTTTTCAAAAAGATGTATTTCATTCAGACCATATTTGTAGTATTCTAGTTGCTCATCTACTTGTGACTCCGGATTTGTGGAATTAGTATAGACGCGTTATATTATGGTTTATCATATGTATTTCAGATTTTTATCAAACGTTTATTATTATTATTCTTATTATTCTGTTTTAAATTGCTAAAATTTGTTAACTCTATGGTTGACGTCGGCTTGCCTAGCAAGTGTTAGACACTATCATGACCACGTGTTTGGGATTCCGGGTCGTGACATTTATTAGAACAATTTATACTTATACCTATTTTCTCTTCTTTTTTTCTTTTTCTATCCTTTTTAGATTTATTTATTATTTTTTCTTTATTTTCTATTTTTAATAATTTAATTGTGCACACCTTTTTGCTCCTTTATTTTTGTTCTTTTTATTTTTTTCTCCTTTTTTACTATATTAAAAAACGCTAACTAATATAGTGTATATTTTTATTTATTTTTATTTTTTATATATTAATTATTAAAGAATAACTTATTCTACATATAGTATATCAAAAATAATATATTAATAGCAGAGAAAATATATTATTGTAGTATATTATGATACCCACATGGCATATATCATACACTGACAGGGTATCATAAAGGACTAGTTCATTTCTTCACTAAAAAAACTACTCATTTCGGTCCTCTATGATAACCACAAGGTATATATCATACATTGACAGGGTATTATAGAGGTCTAGTTCATTTCTTTTAGGAAAATACTTAGTCCTCTATGATACCAATCTGGTATATGTCACATACTAACAGAGTATCATAGAGGACTGGTTCATTCTCTCAAAAATAATTAGTAGTATATTGTTGTGATTAATTATATTGTACATTATTACTGTATATTGTGGTAGTATATTATATACTATTATAGTATGCTATTGCAAGATATTGTATATTATTATAATATATTATTCTAGTATATTGTATACTATTAGAGTATACTATTGCATTATACTGCAGTAAACTATATAATACAACAATATATTTTTATAGTATATTGTATACTATAGCATTATATTATTGGAAAACTATTTTTCTTCTGCAGTTTTCAGCTGAAAAATTCAATCCTGATCACCTTAAGTTAGCTCCAAATACGACCAAACTTCTACATGAACATTCCGAAAGTACTATTGTTTACCCTTAAAAATGGATAATAAATGAATTTATACGCGGTTTTGAGGATATGTATACTAATTCAATACAAGTGATTAATAAAGTTAGATGAACAAATTAAAAATAGAATAAACAACCAAACCAGTAGTAGTATTGAGTCCGGGCTCGGTTATGAGCTTAACAATTAGCCTGCCTTCGGTTCGGAGCCAGGCACTTATGATGAACTATGAGAAAAATTGAGGACTTTGAGTCACTTTTAGGAGCAAAGAGAACAGATGTATATTGCTTTGATATGCGTGTTACAATGTGTCTATTGAATAATAAGCTTCTCCTTTATATATTAGGAGAGTTTTACCCTAAGTACAATTCTAAGAAAGGTAAAAATCTTCCTTTTCGCTAATCACTGGTCCGTTGTCGATACGGGCCGAGATTCACGTTGTGATATCCGGTTGGGCAAGAATATCACGGTCCTTTGTTAATCGTGCGCGGTCGTTTGGTAATGCTTTCCGAGGTCTTGAAACTCGAACTGGATCCGGGAGGCGTGGTCTCGATGGCTCCGAGGGCAGGTGTTTTGTTCGGGCCTTTATACGAGAGGCTCCTGGCTTTGATTCTGATTCTCTGTAGTTACGTCCTTGCTTCGTTTGCCTCACCGGAAAATCGGGGTGCTCATTAGCCTTGGTTTTATCCGTATACAACTATAAAAAATATTTTATAACACCCACATCGAATAAAAAAATAAATCTTCAAAATTAAATTTCAGGTTCAAGAGCTTCAAGCTCAACAATGCGGGTTTTTAGACACATAAAAATTTAGTCCGAAATTTTGAAAAAAAGACTTTAAGAAGAAATTTTTAAAATTTTTCATTTTACCAAACCACATAAAAAGTGCAAAACCCGCAAACATGAGATTTGGCAGAAGTTGCATAGTATGTAATTTTATATGGAAAATTTAAAATAGACTTTAGAAGATTAAATATTAAAAAACAGAAACAAAATTGAATTGTTTATGACTAGTCAATTTTATTAAAGTATGAAGAAATCTTATCCACGTTAGATACTTCATAAAGAATATTTTGCACAAATAAATAAATTTAAAAAAACGATGTGTGTAAATTGAAATATTATTAAGACGAGGGCGACGTTGCAAAAAACCGTGGATGCTTTGGGACAAAAAAATTTCTAGGACACGGGCGCAACTTCAATCTTGTAGTCGAGGATGAATAATTGACAATAATTCAAAACAAATTAAAAGGTGGAAGGGGATATGTAGGCTGGTAATAACTTTGGGCCCCATAAAACTAGTAAGTAGTTTTAAAATGAGTATAATCGGTAAATTGTTTTCTCTTTTGTAGGCATATAATATAAATAGGGACAAAAACAGAAGCAGCCGACTCATTGCTGCTCCTTACTTTTATTGACCCTATCTTTACTTACACTAATTAACTCTCAAACTTTTCTAGCTAAATTCAATCACCGGACTATCGGATAGAAACTTCCAGAAAGAAGGGCGAAAAGCACGCTTCTTTTAATTTCTCGATGGAAATCTAGCGCTTTTTGTGTGATTTTAACAAACACAAACCTAAATAAATCTATATATATATATCGTGTGAACCCAACCTTTTACCGATTGATTTTTGTCCAGTATTAAAATAAAATCGAGCATCAAATGCGACAATTGTCACATTGCACGTTGTCAAATGTGACAATGTCGTTCTTCAGCGGATTAGGCATATTTTAAGTTCTTGTTGGGCCAAACCCATGTTGTTTACCCAAAGGCCCATGGCCTAATTTTGTTCTCTTTTGGTTCTCATTCCTATTTGGAATTGGATTCGATTTTTATTCCTATTAAATTGATTTTGACTTTAAGAGAAAGCACCGCTCATTATCTACAAATAAAACAATCTTGGAGAATTGTTCTTGTATAGGATAAAATATGCTATGCTATGTGGCCGTCCAAAAGAGGGACACGTGGAACCTAAAACTGGGGATAGCTAAAACCGAAGGCAATTGTCCCGTCTGTCAACGAAAAGAATAAACTCATAAAGATGCAATAAATACTCTTCGTCCGGTAGCATTTAATGGAGAATATTCCACAGCATTTAGTACGCTGCCCGTTACAGAGAATTTATGCTCACCATTACACCCTCTTCAATGGCCCTCATAATTTACATTAAAGAAGGGCATGATCCTAGGACCTTGTTCCCTAGGTGCAACTATAAATAGTGAGTTCAGTTATCATTGTAAGGGGGATGACTTTATTGGCAAACCTACGCTATAATCAATAAAAAGCTTTATACAATTTTACTTTCCTATTCTTCGTTTTCATCACTGTTGTACCCGGAAGCTCTGCTCCCGAATCATTATTCTTCGTGATTTTATCTTCATTTCAAGCATCAAATTAATTCACTTGTCTAGAAACTACGTATAAATTCAACTGTACCGTTTTACAGAAAAACAGTTTGGCGCCCACCGTGAGGCCTAGACAGTCGTGTAATTAAGTTGATCCTTGTCTTTTTTACTAACGTGTTTTGATTATTCATCTTAGCAAAAAATCATAAGAAAAAGCAGAAAAATGGTGTTAACAACGCACACAATCCTGAGGTTCAAGGAGACCAGCCTCACCTCGAGGATTCAGTCAGTGACACCCACAATGAGGAAAATGATGCCACGCCGATCCACAACAGGCGGTACCCACAACATGTTCGGGAAGCAACCCCCGATGATGCTGAAGAGGAACATGTTGTTGATGCGGTAAGGGTCTTACAAGAACAACAAGCGATCATTCTAGGCCACCTCACGCGATAGGATAAGGTTATGACGGACTTGAAGCAGGCGCTGTCGGGGGCTTCGAATATCGCAAATAGACGAGGTCCGGTTCCTCCTGATGCTCCCGCGAATCAAACAATGCAGAGGATCGGTAACAATACCCCAAGAGGCGAAGTTGGCTCCGATAGGGCTGGGGGGAGCGGATCCGGCCCCAATAAAAAAAACAATCCCTTCAAGAATGAACTCTTACGATTTGTGAGGAAAGTGAATGCCCGCATGGGCCAAATCCCGAGCACACTACCGGTGCTAAAAGGTCCATACTCAAAGAAGTATACTCAATTGCCATACAAGCGAAGTGCGACACCAGAATTAATCCCGAAGCGATTTAAAATGCCTGATGTGCCAAAGTATGACGGAACTTCAGACCCTCAGGAGCATATTACTACTTATACAACGACGGTGAAAGGGAATGATTTAGCTCCTCATGAAATTGAATCTGTTTTGCTGAAGAAATTTGGAGAGACTCTCACGGGGGGAGCCTTGACGTGGTATTCACTATTACCCGAGCTTTCCATAGATTCGTTTGTGATGCTCGTGGATTCTTTTATTAAGTCTCACACCGGGGCCAGAAACGTGCAGGCCCGAAAGGCCGACATATTCATAATTGCACAAGGAGAATCCAAATTACTGCGAGAATTTGTTACCCGATTCCAAAAGGAAAGAATGTTGCTCCCAGCTGTTCCGGATCAATGGGCGGCTGAAGCATTCACCAAGGGACTGAATCCGAGAAGTTCGGACGCTTCCCAGAAATTGAAGGAAAGCCTGCTTGAGTTTCAAGCAACAACTTGGGCGGATGTCCACAACCGGTACGAATCAAAGATAAGGATCGAAGATGATCATGTTGGCTTTCAATCGTCGACAAAAGGATGGGAGAAGAACAGAGGAAAATTAAAAGGCAATCTCGACACGGACAGATGATCTTCGAGGGGCCGATTTTTGCCCTACGAATGGACCGAAGGCCGCGGCAGAGGCGTTCAGTCAGCAGACAGGTTCTCCATTGATAGAAGGATTGATCGTAGTCGGAATAATAGATCATTGCAGGACAAAGAAGCATCAGGTACGCGGGATCCTTCTTACCCCAAGCTGTCAGAATAAAATTTCAACGTTAGTGTAGTAGAGTTGGTGTCAGTCATGAGAAACATCAAAGAAGCACGGTTCCGAAAGACAATGAGATCCGATCACAGCTAGAGGGATCCAAACTTGTGGTGTGAATACCACGGGACGAATGGCCACCGGACAGAGGACTGCCGACATCTTCGGGAAGAAATGGCAACACTGGTAAAGAATGGGCATCTCAGAGAATTCTTAAGTGATCAGGCCAAGAATAACTACGGTCGCAACAGGGGTAATGCGGAACCCTCGAAGGCAGGAGAAGATCCTCCTCGACAGAGGATCAACATGATCTTCGGGGGGAATGAAATCAACGGGGTCACCTTCTCAGCAGCAAAAAAGACGAAGGTATCAACAACCCATAGAAAGAGACTTCGGGAAGTTGCTGAAGACGACATCACTTTCACGGAGGAAAACGCATATAGATTGTTGCTACCGCACAACGACACATTGGTAATTTCTTTAAACGTGCTAGACTTTAAAATCAAACGTGTTCTAGTGTATCCAGGAAGTTCGGGCAATATCATACAATGGAGAGTATTGGAGCAAGCTAAACTCACCGGAAGCATCATTTCGGCCACAAAACTCCTCGCCGGATTCAACCTTGCGAGTGTGACAACCCGAGGAGAAATTTTGTTTCCCACGAATGCTGAGGGAGTGATGAAAATGACTCTTTTTGAAGTGGTAGATGGTGACATGGGATATAATATTATTCTGGGAAGGCCATGGTTGCACGAGATGAGAGTTGTACCATCAACGTATCATCAGCTGCTAAAATTTTCAATGCCCGAGGGAATCAAACAGAAAAAGGGCGATCAACTGGCAACAAGGGAGATGAATGCAATTTTGATTTCCAGTAGCAAAGGGAAGGAACATGCGGCATAGCAACTACAGGAACCAGCGCCCGCTTTCGAATCGAATGAAGTTAGCCCATGGGTAGAGGCGTCGGAAGCTTATCAAGTGCAGAAGTATTTGCAAGTACCAGAAGAGACGGATGCAACAAAATCCACATCGGAAGAGGTCGAGCAAGTTGTATTGTTTGAAGAGTTCTTAGAAAGGAAATTCCACTTGGGGACAGGACTACACCCCGAGCTCAGGTCCAGCTTTATTGAATTTCTTAAATTTAATGCCGATTGTTTTGCTTGGTCGCATGAGGACATGATAGGTATCCCAATGGAGGTGGCCATACAAAATCTATGCTTGGATCACAACGTCCCTCCTTTAAGACAAAAGAAACGCCCTATTACGGAGGGCAGCAATAAATTCGTCAAAGAAGAGGTAACCCGCTTACTTGATATCGGTTCGATCCGAGAGGTAAAGGATCCATACTGGCTAGCTAATGTAGTAGTAGTTCCTAAGAAGAACAATAAATGTCGCATGTGTGTAGATTATAAAGATTTGAATAAGGCATGCCCGAAAGACTCGTTCCCACTGCCAAACATCGACCAAATGATTGATGCTATGGCCGTGCACGAGTTAATGAGTTTCCTCAATGCTTATTCCGGGTACAACCAAATTAATATGAATCCGGAGGATCATGAAAAGACTTCTTTTATTACGAATTTTGGTACATATTGCTATAATGTGATGCCCTTTGGGTTGAAGAACACTCCAGCCACTTATTAGCGGCTCGTAAACAAGATGTTTGATAAACAAATAGGGAAAACTATGGAAGTTTATATAGACGATATGCTCATTAAGTCTTTGAATGCAGGTTATCACCTTAAGTATCTACAAGAAACTTTTTACATCCTAAGGAAGCACAATATGAAGCTTAACCCCGAGAAGTGCACGTTCGGGGTCCGCTCCGGTAAGTTCCTAAGATTGCTGGTATCACAAAGGGGGATTGAGGTAAACCCCGATAATATCAAGGCCATCAAAGACATTCCAGATCAGTTGTCAAGAGTAAAAGAAGTCCAAAGACTCACGGGAAAACTGGCCGCTTTGAGCAGATTCATTTCTCGGTCATCAGAGAAATGCTACCATTTTTTCACTGCTCAAAAAGAAAAATATCTTCGAATGGACACCATAGTGCCAGTAGGCTTTGAGAGATTTAAAAAGGTATTCGTCAAGCCCTCCATTACTTTCGAAACCGAAGGAAGGTGAAACACTGTTGGTATACCTCGCAGTCTCGGAAGTAGCGGTAAGTGCAGTTTTGGTCTGAGAGGACGAAGGTACGCAATCTCCCATTTATTACGTTAGTAAAATTTTAACGGGAACAGAAACTTGCTACCTGCACTTGGAGAAGCTGGCCTTAGCTCTAATAGTCGCCACTCAGAAGCTGAGGACCTACTTCCAATGTCACCCGATAGCTGTGGTGACCACATTTCCCCTGTGGAATATCCTTCACAAACCCAAACTCTCGGGCAGGCTGTCCAAATGAGCCGTCGAATTGAGTGAATTCAACATAGAATATAAACCAAGGACTGCAATTAAGTCACAAGTCTTGGTTGACTTTGTGGCGGATTTCAGTCCGGGATTGCTGCCTCTAACAACCAAAGAGGCAGTTATGGTGTCAGAATCAACATCGGGAGTTGGACCTTATTCATGGACGGAGCCTCCAACGTAAAGGGGTCCGGGCTTAGCATAGTATTAACCACGCCTTTGGGAGAAACCCTAAGGCAAGCCATCAGAACAGTCCCTTTAACAATGAAGCAGAGTATGAGGCTTTAATTACAGGACTCGAACTGGCCCGGGGACTAGATTCCGAGGTCATAGAAATCAAGTGCGACTCACAACTTGTGTTAAATCAGGTCTACGGGATCTTTGAAACCAAAGAGGAGTGCATGCAACAATACGTGGTGAAGGTCCAGGCTCTGCTGGATCGATTTCGGGAGTAGTCGATTAATCACATCCCGAGGGAAGAAAATGCTGAAGCGGATGCACAGGCCAACCTCGGCTCGTTAACGAAAATGAAAGGATCAGAATTCGAGATGGTAGTACAACTGATGCACTCGGTCCTGGATGCAGATAGCTATTACGAGGTAAATTCTACTAATTTGGACTGGGACTGGAGGAATGCGATCATCGATTATCTCGAGCATGGGAAATTGCCCAATGATTCCAAGGCGTCTCAGGCGCTGCGTGTCAAAGCAACACGGTATAGCTTTAAAGGAGGACAATTGTACAGAAAATCTTTCCAAGGCCCGCTGGCCCGATATTTGGGAGCATCCGAAGCAAATTATGTTATGCGAGAGGTCCACGAAGGTATATGCAGAAACCATTCGGGCGCAGATTATTTATTGTTAAAACTGGTAAGGGCAGGATATTATTGGCCCTGCATGGAACAAGACGCCAAATCTTTCATACAAAAATACGCTAAGTGCCAATGCTACGCATCGCTAGTACATCAACCGACGAAACCACTACATTCAGTCTTGTCTTCATGGCCGTTCATGAAGTGAGGGGATGGACATCGTTGGGCCGCTGCCGCGGACTCCCGGTAAGGTAAGATTTCTATTGATTTTAATTGATTATTTTTCTGAGTGGGTGGAAGCAGGTCCTTATAAGAAGATCGGCAAACGCGAAATGGTGGATTACTTATGGGAAAACATAATCTGCAGGTTTGGAATACCAAAAGAGATAGCACGTGACAATGGGCCGCAATTTATAGGCGCAAATATAACAAAGTTCCTCAAAGATTTGAAACAAAAGAGGATCACATCTTCACCCTATCATCCGAGCACAAATGGTCAAGCGGAATCAACAAACTAAGTGATCATACAAAACCTCAAGAAAAGGTTGGAAGCAGCTAGAGGTAAATGGCCTGAGGAACTACCCGGATTCTTATGGGCCTATCGAACGGTGGCCAAGTCGAGCACGGGGGAAACTCCCTTTTCCCTTGTGTACGGAACTGAAGCCTTGATTCCGGTAGAAGTAGGGGAGCCTATCTTAAGGTATTTCCAGGCAAGCAAAAAAGCAAACAATGAAGCGATGCTGGTCAACTTGGAATTACTCGATGAGCGCAGGGACTTGGCACGTGTAAGGATGGCGGCACAAAAGCAGAGAATGAAAAGATATTATAATTGATAAGCCAACCTTCGTTAATTTAAAGTGGGAGATTTGGTTTTAAGTAAAGTAATCCAAAACACTCGGTAACTCAATGCAGGGAAGTTAGGCCCGACCTGGGAAGGCGCCTACCGGATCTCTACTGTCACGGGGAAAGGTTCGTATGAGTTAGAGAATCAAAATGGAAAAAAATTTCCAAGCAATTGGAATGTGTCACACCTCAAGAGATACTATTGCTGACAATCCTCGTCTGTATTGGAAGTATGCGCTGCACTCTTTTTCCCTTCATCTAGTTTTTGTCCCAATTGGGTTTTTTTGGTAAGGTTTTTAATGAGGCTGCCATGGAAAGCATACTACGAATAAAGTTTCAACGGCAACAATAAGACCTTTAATAGCAAGGCACACAAGCGAAGAGCTACTCAGAGGTGGTTAGATAATCTTTGGCTCTATAGCAAAATTTCCATTGGAAAAATAAGTTTGCTGTAAAGCAAAGATTACCCGACCGTTCATAAGTGCAAACCGTTAGAGGATTGTTAGATAGTCCTTTGCTTGATAACATAAATTCCTAAGGGGAAGTGAAGTTTGTTACCGAGTGGAGGATTGCCTAGAAATTCATTAGTGGGATCCTCGAAGGTGCAAGATTCCCAGTGTTCCAATTTGCATTCTTCGCATTTGAACACTGGGGGGGATGGATGATATGAGAATGCAACAACAATGACTGTCATGTCGATCGGAGCACAAAAACTGAGAATATAATTATGTCATCTGAACCGGGGACTGCGGGGCCAGCCCGTAGAAACAAGATGTACAAATTAGCCACAAGAAATGACAATTTCTCTTTAACATAACGAAAGGAATAAAGTAAAGTGCTTTTATTTTCCATCTTGTTTCTTATCTGATCGATGAATTAATTTTATCATTTGAAAGATAAACAAGTACTTCAAATGCTTATGCCATAATGAATAGGAGACGTCCTCTTCAAGAGCACCGTAAACATAAAAGGGCCCTCTCTTATGAAAACCCTAATGTAAAAGGGTTAATTTTGGAAGAAATTATGCCCGAAATCAAAATGCTTTCGGGAAAAATACACCCAAGGCTTCCCATAATAAGACACAAAGAGTAAAACTTGTGCAAAACTCTTAAGCAAAAAAGAAGAGAATGCAAATATTAAAACATGCATAAATGTTCAAACGAAAGAAAGACTCAAAGAATACTTGAGCAAAAAGATGTTTCTATTTACAATAACATGCCAAAATGGCACAAATACAAGAATTGGAAAAAGAAAAGAAAAGCTAAACTGCTGCATCTCCGGAACCCGGAGGAAGAGAAGTGTCCGCGCCCCCAGGGGAAGTGAATAGATCCGTCGATGGCTCAAAATTTTGGCCCTCTCTAGTTTGGCCTTCAACATCTTCGCCTTCCGCTTCCTCTTCAATTCCCGATGTTTTGGAATCAGAACCGGAAGCAGTAGGCTCTGTCGGGAGACCATTTTTAGCGGCTAACGCGAGCTCATGGGCCTTAGCAATGTAAGCATCAAAGTCAATGATACCAACTTTGGCCTCTTCCAAGGTTTTTCTCCTCATGCTGTACATAGCGTAAGTTTTCTCGACAACGAGGGAAGCCGCTCGACGCTTAAGTTCTTCTTTGAGTTGGGTTACCTCGGCAGAAAGGCTTTCCTGTGAGGATCTAACGGATCTAAGGCTAACATCAAGGTCACGGACAGTTGAACTAGAGAGTCTGTATATTTTCCCAATCTTTCTCTGATGCCAAAGGCTTCAGATAGTTAGCAAGTTCCATCGGTCGGGATAGCAAATTGCATTCGGTGGAGACCGAGAAAGTAACGCTCCTCCTCCTTTGCGCATCTTCTGAGGGAGGAGCATAGTTTTGCCCCTAATTCCCATGAACTGGGGACTGGGGGAGAGGGACACCCTCTTCTCGGGCAGATGCGGCTGGTGGAGATGATGTAGCGGTTGCTGGTGGAAGAGTTGATGAAGGTGGAAATTTTGTAGCAGTTGCTGGTGTTGGTGAAGATGGAGATGAAGCTGATGGATTTGAAGAGTGAGAAGCAGTTGCAACAAACACAGTGTTGGTTGTTGGTTGCTCGTTAGCCGAGGACGGATGGGACCGGGTACTCATGTCATGACCCGAAGTTTCCCACCGACGGGACCATGATGACGCCTAACATTTCACTTGACAGGCAAGCCAACGTTAGAGAATCATTAAACCAATTCCTTATTTCCATTCAGTAAATAACAATAATTAACTAAGATGAAATATAATAAGTGCGGAATATCATAAAACTGTATTAATTACTACCACCCGGATCTGGAGTCACAATTCACGAGCATTCTAGAATTTACTACAAGTAATATTCTGAAAGAAATACAACTGTCTGAATGAAAGAAAACAGTAGGACATAAAAGATAGACGGGGACTTCAAGGTCTGTGAACGCCGACAGATCTGCCTTGAGTCTCCGGACAGCGAACCAATAGATAAATCTCGATCAACCCGAGCCGGTATCAAAATCTGCAATGAAAGTGCAGAGTGTAGTATCAGTACAACCGACCCCATGTACTGGTAAGTGTCAAGCCTAACCTCAACGAAGTAGTGACGAGGCTAAGGCAAGGAGCCTATAAATCAACCTGTACAATTTAACAGTGTATATGCAAATAACAGAAATGAAGAACTAAACAGGAAATGTCAAGAGGGGAACATACTGAGGGGAATACAAGATAAAGAACTACAACAGAGTGATCACTGGAGCAGTCAATATACCATGAATCAATAGGAATAGTGAATACAGTAAGGAAAAATGCACGGCATCACCCTTCGTACTTTTATTCTCAATCTCAACATAAAATTAATAGAAACGGCACGGCATCACCCTTCGTGCATTAACTCTCATATCATGGAATGACATCACCCTTCGTGCATTAACACTCACAATATGGCATGACATCACCCTACGTGCATTAACACTCACAATATGGCACGACATCACCCTTCATGCATTATCACTCACAATATGGCACGACATCACCATTCGTGCATTAACACTTACAATATGGCACGGCATCACCCTCCGTGCATTATCACTCACAATATTGCACGGCATCACCCTTCGTGCATTAACACTCTCCCTTACCATAATGAAATGCATAAATAACAACAGGGAGATAGAATAACAAGTACAAACCTTACTTCAATATTTGGTTCCATAATATCAATCTTAACTTTGGAATAAAAACTCAATTATCACCAGAAAATCCGTAAACATGATAAAAACGATAAATTGAACAACACTAGTATAACACATAGCAATTTGGCATAGGAATGAGACAATATAAGAAAAATAGAGAAACATGGAAAAATAGGTAAATTGGCGGCTCATAAGTACTCGTCACCTCACATATACGCCGCTCACATGAATTTCACTTAGCAAGTAATCTATGGTTTCTAATTCCCCCAAGTCAGGGTTAGACACAACACTTACCTCGCTCCGAAAGCCACTTAATTCTCAATCACAGCTTTTCCTTTGGAATTCACCTCCAAACCACTCGTATCTATTCAAAAATGACTCAATAATATCAAATATTGCTAAAGGAATCAATTATATTGCATAAATTAAATTTCCCAAATTTTCCTCCAAAAAGTCGAAAAACCGACCCCGAGCCCGCTTGGTTAAAACCCGAGGTTCGGACAAAAATCCATTTACGCATTCATCCCCGAGCCCGAATATATAATTGGTTTTGTAATCCGACCTCAAATTGAGGTCTAAACTCCCAAATTCCCGAAATCTCTAGTTTCTACCCTAAGCCCTAATTCTACCATGAAAACTCTAGATTTTAGGTTGAAAATTCAAGAAATGTAATGGGTAATTGAAAGAAAATGGTTTAGAATCAGTTACCAACACTTTGGAGAAGAAATGACTCTTGAAAAATCGCCTCTCACCGTTTGGTTTTTGAGAAAAATAAATATTTGGCTAAAATCCCGTTTTTGGGTTCTGTTAAGTGCTGGTCGATTGTGTTCATCGCGTTCGCGAGAGCACTGTCGTGTTCGCGAAGTGTATGGGCTCCCAAACCTTCACGTTCACGAGACAGTGCTCGCATTCGTATAGACTACCCTTCCCTGGTCTTCGCGTTCACGAGTCATTGTTCGCGTTCGCGATGAAGAAAAAGCTGTCTGCCCCTCCCCAATGCCTAACACTATGCGTTAGCGATGGGTTTGTCGCGTTCGAGAAGAAAAAATCCTCAGCTACCCAGTTTACTCTTCGTGTTCGCGAGAGTACCTTCGCGAACGCGAAGAAGGACATGCCAGAACACAGACTCTGCACAAAAATAAGATTTCCAAAGTTGAAAACATCCCGTGGCCTATCCGAAACTCACCCGCGCCCTCGAGGCTCCAAACCAAACATGCCCACAAGTCTAAAAATATCATACGGACCTAATTGCGCAATCAAATTGCCAAAATAACACCTAGAACTACGAATTTAGCACCAAATCAAATGCAAATCTCAAAAACACTTTAAAATTTCTATTTTCTCAACTGGACGTCCGAATCACGTCAAATCAACTTCGTTTCTCACCAAATTTCACAGACAGGTCTTAAATATCATAACGAACCTGTACCGGGCTTCGGAACCAAAATACGGACCCGATACTAATTATGCGACCTGTACCAGGTCCCATAATTCTTTACGGACCCACCGGGACCGTCAAAGCACGGATCCGGGCCCGTTTATCAAAAATATTGACCGAAGTCAACTAAAATCAACTTTTAAGGCAAAAATTCTTATTTTCATTAGTTTTCAACATAAAATCTTTCCAGAAACCTGCCTGGACTGCGCATGCAAATCGAGGAGGGTAAACATGAGATTTTTAAGGCTTAAGAACGCAGATTCGAGTTCTAAAATATAAGATGACCTTTTGGGTCATCACAATCTTCACCTCTAAAACAACCATTCATCCTCGAACGAACATAGAATAGTACCTGGGCTGGTGGAAAGGTGGGGATATCTACTCTGCATATCGGACTCGGACTCCCAAGTAGCTGCCTCAATAGGCTGACCTCTCCAATGCACTCGAACTGAAGGGTAACTCTTTGATCTCAACTGGCGAACCTGCCGGGCTAGAATTGCCACCGGTTCCTCCTCGTAAGTCAAATCCTTGTCCAACTGGACAGAGCTGAAATCTAACATATGGGACGGATCGCCATGATACTTTCGAAGCATGGACACATGGAATACCGGATGAACAGCTGCTAAACTAGGTGGTAACGCAAGCTTGTAAGCCACCTCTGCAACTCTCTCTAGAATCTCAAAAGGTCTGATATACCTAGGGCTCAACTTGCCCTTCTTTCCGAACCTCATTACACCCTTCATGGGTGATACCCGAAGTAACACTCTTTCTTCGACCATGAATGCAACATCACGAACTCTACGGTCGGCATAACTCTTCTACCTGGACTGAATTGTGCGAAGTCAATCCTGAATAATCTTGACCTTATCCAAGGCATCCTGTACTAAGTCTGTGCCCAACAACCGAGCCTCTCCCCGCTCGAACCACCCAACTGGCGACCGACACCGCCTACCATATAATGCGTCATAGGGAGCTATCTGAATTCTCGACTGGTGGCTGTTGTTGCAGGCAAACTCTGCAAGGGGCAATAATTGATCCCACGATCCTCCGAAGTCTATAACACAAGCACGGAGCATATCCTCCAAGATCTGAATAGTACGCTTGGACTGCCCGTCCGTCTGAGGATGAAATGTTGTGCTCAACTCAACCCGCGTACCCAACTCACGCTGAACTGCCCTCCAAAAGTGCGAGGTAAACTGCGCACCTCGATCAGAAATGATAGACACGGGCACACCGTGAAGACGGACGATCTCTCGAATGTAAATCTCTGCCAACCGCTCTGGGGAATAGGTAACTGCCACAGGAATAAAATGCGCTGACTTAGTCAGCCTGTCCACAATGACCCAAACTTCATCGAACTTCCTCTGAGTCCGTGGGAGTCCAACAACAAAATCCATATTGATACGCTCCCACTTCCACTCAGGACGTTCTAACCTCTGAAGTAAACCACCAGGTCCCTGATGCTCACACTTTACCTACTGGCAATTTAGACACTGAGCTACATAGGCAACTATGTCCTTCTTCATTCGCCTCCACCAATAATGCTGCCTCAAGTCCTGATACATCTTGGCGGCGCCCGGATGAATAGAATACCGGGAACTGTGGGACTCTTCAAGGATCAACTCACGAAGTCCATCCACATTAGGCACACAAATACGACCCTGCATCCTCAAAACTCTGTCATCTCCAATAGTAACCTGCTTGGCATCACCGTGCCGCACAGTGTCTCTAAGGACAAGTAAATGAGGATCGTCATCCTGCCGATCTCTGATGTCCTCAAACAAAGAAGACCGAGCAACTGTACAAGCTAGAACACGGCTGGGCTCAGAAACATCTAACCTCACGAATTGGTTGGCCAAGGCCTAAACATCCAATGCAAGCGGTATCTCACCAATTGGAATATATGCAAGGCTACCCATACTGACCGACTTTCTACTCAAAGCATCGGTCACCACATTGGCCTTTCCGGGATGATACAATATGGTGATATCATAGTCTTTCAATAGCTCCAGCCACCTCCTCTGCCTCAAATTGAGTTCCTTCTGCTTGAACAAATACTGCAAGCTCCGATGATCAGTGAATACCTCACATGGCACGCCGTAAAGATAGTGCCTCCAAATCTTCAGTGCGTGAACAATGGCTGCCAGCTCTAGATCATGAACATGGTAATTCTTCTCATGAACCTTCAGCTGCCGTGAAGCATATGCAATAACCTTGCCACCCTACATCAATACCGCACCCAGACCAATACGAGATGCGTCACAATATATTGTATAAGATCCTGAACCTGTGGGTAACACCAATACCGGTGCCGTGGTCAAAGCAGTCTTGAGCTTTTGAAAGCTCACTTCAGACTCATCTGACCACCTGAACGGGGCACCCTTCTGGGTCAATCTGGTCAATGGGGCAGCTATGGATGAAAACCCCTCCACAAATTGACGGTAATAACCCGCCAAACCCAGGAAACTACGGATCTCTATAACTGATATGGGTCTAGGCCAATTTTGGACTGCCTCAATCTTCTTAAGATCCACCTGAATACCCTATGCTGATACAACGCGACCCAAGAAAGAAACTGAACTTAACCAAAACTGGCATTTTGAGAACTTAGCATATAACTGGCTGTCTTTCAGAGTTTGGAGAACGATCCGAAGGTGCTTCTCATGCTCCTCTCGACTGTGGGAGTAGATCAAGATATCATCAATAAACACAACCACAAAGAAATCCAAGTAGGGTTTGAACACCCAGTTCATCAAATCCATGAATGCTGCTGGGGCATTTGTCAACCCAAATGACATCACTAGAAACTCATAATACCCATACCGAGTTCGAAAAACTGTCTTAGGAACATCAGATGCCCTAATCCTCAACTGATGGTAGCCAGATCTCAAATCAATCTTCAAAAATACCTTGGCACCCTGAAGCTGATTAAATAAATCATCAATCCTCGGCAATGGATATTTGTTCTTGGTGGTGACTTTGTTCAACTGCCGATAATCTATACACATCCTCATCAATCCATCTTTCTTCTCCACAAATAACACAGGTGAACCCCAGGGCGATAATCTTGCAACTGCTCCTTCAGTTCTTTCAACTCCGGAGGGGCTATGTGATATGGCGAATTGGAAATAGGCTGAGTTCCCGGAGCCAAATCAATGCAGAAATCAATATCCCTGTCGGGTGGCATCCCCGGCAGGTCTGCAAGAAACACCTCTAGAAACTCACGAACAACCGACACCGAATCTATGGAAGGGACCTCCGTATTAGAATCGCGAACATAAGCCAAATAAGCTAGACACCCCTTCTCGACCGTATGCCGAGCCTACACATAAGAGATAAACCCTACTGGAAGAATGACCAAGATTCCCTCTCCACTCTAATCGAGGCAACCCCTGCAAGGCTAAGGTCACCATCTTGGCGTGACAATCCAATATAGCATGATAAGGTGACAGCCAATCCATACCCAGTATGACATCAAAATCAACCATTTCAAGAAGTAAAAGATCTACACGAGTCTCAAGACTCCCAATGGTGACCACACACGAACAATAAACACGATCTACAACAATAACATCTCCCACTGGTGTGGACACATACATAGGAGCACTCAAAGAATCACGGGGCACAACCAAATAGGAAGCAAAATAGGATGACACATAAGAGTAAGTAGATCCCGGATCAAATAGAACTGAAGTATCTCTACTGCAAACTGAAATAGTACCTGTGATAATAGCGTCAGATGACTCAGCCTCAGGCCTGGCTAGGAAAGCATAACACTGGGGTTGGGCCCCACCACCCCTGAACTACATCCCTAGGATGGCCTCTAACTGGATGGTCTCCACCTCTAATGACCTGACCTCCACCTCTAACAATCTGGCCTCTACCTCTGGCTTCCTGACCCCTGCCTCTGGCTGGCTGAGCAGGTGGTGCAGCAACTGGTGCCGGAACCATGGCACGAGAACTCTGCTGTTGTGAGCTGCCCGTTGCCCGAGGGTAAAATCTAGCAATGTGCCTCGGATCACCACACGTATAACATAACCTCGGCTGCTATGACTGCTGACCCTGAAACTGCCCATGTCGACCTGAATAACCACCCTAATAACTCTGGAGTGGAGGTGCACTAATAGGAGCTGGTGGTGCACTGTAGGCTAGCTGGTCAGAATAATGCATTTGAGGGCCACGACCACCTGAGGCACCGTGGGATGCTTGGAGCGCTGAATGAAACGACCTGGGAGGATGGCCTCTACCAAAGGTACTCCTACCTCTAGATGAGGCACCGCTGAACTCACCGGAATGACGAGGCCTCTTGTCAGACCCCTGACCTTCCTGAGTAAGAACCATTTTGACTCGTCTGGCGACATTAGCAGCCGCCTAAAAAGAAATCTCACTCCCAGTCTCCTTAGCCATCTGCAATCTGATAGGCTGAGCAAGTCCATCAATAAACCTCCTCACCCTCTCTCTCTCGGTGGGTAGCAGAAGAATGGCATGATGGGACAAATCCACAAAACGGGTCTCATACTGAGTAACAGTCATACTGCCCTGCTAGAGACGCTCAAACTGACGGCGACGCTCCTCTCTCAATGTGATAGACAGAAACTTCTCTATGAAGAACTGAGAGAACTGGTCCCAAGTAAGAGCAGGCGACCCAGCTGGTCTGGTCAACAAGTAATCTCTCCACCATTTCTTGGCGGAACCAGTCATCTGAAATGCAGCAAAATCGATCCTCATGACAACTGTCAAGATACCCCTAGGGATCCTCTGAAGGAGCACCACTGAAGTGAACAGGAAAGAGCTTGGTAAACCTGTCCAATCTCCATAAAGCCTCAGAAGACATAGCTGGCCCATCTCTGACCTGTGCTGCAATAACCGGCTGAACTAATCCGACTGTCTGAGCTGTTGGAGCCTGATATTGGAGAGCTATCTGCTCCAGAGCGGGAGTGGTAGGAGTCTGGGCTCCTCCTCCAGCCTGAGAGACTGCTGGTGCCATGGGAAATGTGCCAGTATGGGCCACACTCTCGATAAAGCCCACCAAACGGACCAAAGCGTCCTGAAGTACTGGGGTAGCAATGAACCCCTCCGAAACCTAAGCTGGTCCGGCAGGAACAGTCTGGGCTGGAACCTCCTCGACAAGCTCTATCTGAGGTTCCACTGCTGGGGCTGCTGCTCGGGCCCTAGGCTAAGCCCTGCCTCGGCCTCTGGCATGGCCTCGGCCTCGACCTCTGCCCCGCGTAGGAGCTGTCACTAGAGGCTCTAGATGCTGCTCAGCTGAGGAAGCGGTACACTTTCTCGCCATCTACCAGAGAATAAGAGTAGAAGAGTTCAATCAGCATTGAGAAAGCAAAATCGCACGACAGAGAAAAAAAAAAGTGAAACTTGTTCCTAAACTTCGTAGCCTTTGGAAGATAAGCACAAACGTCTCTGTACCGATCCTACAGACTCTACCAAGCTTGCTCGTGAATCGTGAGACCTAGGCAACCTAGTGCTCTGATACCAACTGTCACGACCCGAAGTTTTCCACCGACGAGACCGTGATGGCGCCTAATATTTCACTTGCCAGGCATGCCAACGTTAGAGAATCATTAAACAAATTCCTTATTTCCATTCAGTAAATAACAATAATTAACTAAGATGAAATATAATAAGTGCGGAATATCATAAAACTGTATTAATTACTACCACCCAAATCTGGAGTCGCAATTCACGAGCATTCTAGAATATACTACAAGTAATAGTCTGAAAGAAATACAACTATGTGAATGAAAGAAAACAGTAGGACATAAAAGATAGACGGGGACTTCAAGGTCTGTGAACGCCGACAGATCTACCTTGAGTCTCCGGATAGCGAACCAATAGCAAAATCTTGATCAACCCGAGCCGGTATCAAAATCTGCACAGAAAGTGCAGAGTGCAGTATTAGTACAACAGACCCCATGTACTAGTAAGTGTCGAGCCTAACCTCAACGAAGTAGTGACGAGGCTAAGGCAAGGCACCTACAATCAACCTGTACAATTTAACAGTGTATATGTAAATAACATAAATGAAGAACTAAACAGAAAATGTCGGGAGGGGAACATACTGAGGGGAATACAAGATAAAGAACTACAACAGAGTGATCACCGGAGCAGTCAATATACCATGAATCAACAGGAATAGTGAATACAGTAAGGAAAAATGTACGACATCACCCTTCGTGCTTTTACTCTCAATCTCACCATAAAATTAATAGAAACGGCACGGCATCACCCTTCGTGCATTAACTCTCATATCATGGCACGACATCACCCTTCGTGCATTATCACTCACAATATGGCACGACATCACCCTTCGTGCATTAACACTCACAATATGGCACTGCATCACCTTTCGTGCATTACCACTCACAATATGGCACGACATCACCCTTCGTGCACTAACACTCTCCCTTACCATAATGAAATGATAAATAACAACAGGGAGATAGAATAACAAGTACAAACCTTACTTCAACATTTGGTTCCATAATATCAATCTCAACTTTGAAATAAAAACTCAATTATCACCAGAAAATCCGTAAACGTGATAAGAACGATAAATTGAACAACACTAGTATAACACATAGCAATTTGGCATAGGAATGAGACAATATAAGAAAAACACAGAAACATGGAAAAATAGGTAAATTGGCGGTGCATGAGTACTCGTCACCTCACATATACGCCACTCACATGAATTTCACTTAGCAAGTAATCTAAGGTTCCTAATTCCCTCAAGTCAGGGTTAGACACAACACTTACCTCGCTCCGAAGGCCACTTAATTCTCAATCACAGCTTTTCCTTTGGAATTCACCTCCAAACCACTCGTATCTATTCAAAAATGACTCAATAATATCAAATATTGCTAAAGGAATCAATTATATTGCATAAATTAGATTTCCCAAATTTTCCTCCAAAAAGTCGAAAAATCGACCTCGGGCCCGCTTGGTCAAAACCCGAGGTTCGGACCAAAATCTATTTACCCATTCATCCCTGAGCCCAAATATATAATTGGTTTTGGAATCCGACCTCAAATTGAGGTCTAAATCCCCAAATTCCCGAAAAATTGCCTCTCACCGTTTGGTTTTTGAGAAAAATGATTTTTTGGCTAAAATCCCGTTTTTAGGTTCTGTTAAGTGCTGGGCGATAGTGTTCATCGCGTTCACGAGAGAACTGTCGCGTTCGAGAAGTGTATGGGCTTCCAAACCTTCGCGTTCGCGAGACAGTGCTCGCATTCGTGTAGGCTACCCTTCCCTGGTCTTCGCGTTCGCGAGTCATTGTTCGCGTTCGTGATGAAGAAAAGATTGTCTGCCCCTCCCTAGTGCCTAACACTACGCGTTCGCGATGGGCTTGTTGCGTTCACGAAGGGTAAATCCCCCATAGCTTCGTGTTCGCAACCAAGCCTTCGCGTTCGCGAAGAAGAAATCCTCAGCTGCCCAGTTTACTCTTCGTGTTCGAGAGAGTACCTTCGCGAACGCGAAGAATGACATGCCAGAACACAGACTCTGCAGAAAAACCAGATTGCCAAAGTCTAAAACATCCCGTGGCCTATCCGAAACTCACCCGAGCCCTCAGGGCTCCAAACCAAACATGCACACAAGTCTAAAAATATCATACGGACCTGCTCACGCGATCAAATCGCCAGAATAACACCTAGAACTACGAATTTAGCACCAACTCAAATGAAATTCTCAAGAACACTTTAAAATTTATATTTTCTCAACTGGACGTCTGAATCACATCAAATAACTCTGTTTCTCACCGAATTTCACAGACATGTCTTACATATCATAACGAACCTGTACCGGGCTACGGAACCAAAATACGGACCCGATACTAACAATGCCAAATATCAATCAATTCTTAAAAACAAATAATTTACAAACTTTTAATTTTCATAAAAAAATCATAACTTGAGCTAGGGACCTCCGAATTCAATTCCGGGCATACGCCCAGGTCCCATAATTCGATACGGACCGAACGAGACTGTCAAAGTATGGATTCGGGCCTGTTTACCAAAATACCGGGCGCGACGACTGGGACACAAAAGCGGGAGTTGACATTTTCCACCATTTCATACTCCCCCTAGAGCGCCGAGACATCGTCCTCAGCTAGTGTAACTAACTCAACGGATTGAGCGGTCTGTTGAGTTGAGGAAGGTCATAGTCTTCTATGTAGAGAAGCTCCATCCTCGCTAGCTTCTCCATCATCGTCAATTATCACAGTATCAATGGCCGGCCCAGGCAGAGGGCTCGTCAGCATGACTTCTGGAGATGATTCGGGGGCATCACTCTTGGCCCTCTTATTTTTCCCTCCGGCCGTAGAGGAACGCCTTCTTTTTGGTTGCTTGTTCTCCGGCCAGGGACTTCGTGAAGAAACACCTATACCCGAAGTAGGCCCGGAGACACTTATTCGACTAAGAGCCTCCTGAAGCAGCCTCACCGCATCAGCAGGATCAACCAAAATGTCCTCCTCGGGGGCAACTATCGAGCTCGTAGGTAGACCTGATTTCACGAAATAAGGAGAAGGAGTCAATCAATTTCTTAGCGTGAAAAGCAAAAATGAGACAAGTTTGAGTTACCATAGTTTTTGGCCTTCCACCCGTATTTAAGGGCCTGTTCTTTCCATGCACGGATCTCAGGCGTAGTAATGTCCATGATTCTTTGGACCCACCAGGCCAAGACTTCAACCCTAGGTGGAACCCACCGAGTTGCTGAAACAGGTGAAAGGTGGAGGATCAGTGCAAATATGAAGAAATTTCTAGCAAAAGGGATATTAAACAAGGAGCTTACGAGTGCAGTTCCATGATTCCGGAAAAGATGAAGCCGTTGCCAGAATGTTATCGCTCATGGAAATAGCAACGAACCACTCCATCCATCCACGGTCGTTGTTGTCATCCATGCTACATAGTAGAGCATAGTGACTGCGCATGCTGAAATTTATCATTCCCCCGCGGAAGATCTTGGGGGAATAGAGATTCATCACATTAGATAAGGTTAGCTCCTCTCCCATATCTTGGCACAAACGCCGAAGGCAAGTAACTGTCCTCCACACAAAAGGACTTACTTGTGCCAAACACACCTGGTATCGGAGGTAGAACTCCACAATAACGGAGTCAAGTTCTCCACTCAAGGAAAACACACCCAAAGTAAAGGGATACGTGTAAAAGTATGTAAAACCCTCCTTCGGTAGGGTTACCCGCTCCATCAGATCGGGAGCTAACATGGTCAGATCTTGGTAGCGATAGTCTTCCTTCACAGCAGGAATGCTAGAAGGACGGATGGAATAAGGATACCTACTGACGGCCCATGTACGAGAGCTAGCAGAAAGAAATTTCTCTTCGAAGTCTTTTATTGTAACAAGACTTCTAGGGATGATGGTGCCCACTGTTGGAGGAGCAGATTCCTCAGCTTTGTTCTTGTTCTTTGTAGAACTGGTATTCATTGAGGAAGAATCCATTATAGGAAGAAGAAAAAGATTTTTTCGCTTGAAGAGAATTGGAAAAAGGTTGAAGAACGGGATGCAGGTCAAATGAGAAAAGTTTAGAGAGTTATGAAGTATGCATGAAAAAGGTTTATGCGTTTAAGTAAAGGTTTAGGCGGCTATGGTCGTGGCCATGATTACCTCGATAACTGGCAAACATTATGCTAAATCATGGGTTGACGTGTGTTCGGGGCATTAAATGTGGAGAGACGTGCGTCTAATCAACCGTCAGAAGCTTTTCTAAAGGAATCATAGTAATTCCCGCCAAAAAGAGTGCTCCTACAAACTTCCTGGTGACACAAAGTTATGTCACCGGAAAGCAGGGGGACTATCTGTATAGGGTAAAATATGCTATGCTACGTGGCCGTAAAAAAGAGGGACACGTGGAACCTAAAATGGGAGATAACTAAAACCGAAGGCAATTGTCCCGTATGTCACCAGAAAGAATAACGCTCATAAAGATGCAATAAATACTCTTCGCCAGGTAGCATTTAATGGAGAATATTTCACAGCATTTAGGGCGCTGCCCGTTACAGAGAATTATGATCATCGTTACACAATCTTCAATGGCCCTCATAATTTACATTAAAGAAGGGAATGATCCTAGGACCTTGTTCCCTAGGTGCAATTATAAATAGTGAGTTCAGTTATCATTGTAATGGGGATGACTTCCTTGGCAAACCTACGCTATAATCAATAAAACGTTTTATACAATTTTACTTTCTTTTTCTTCATTTTCATCACTATTGTACCCGGAAAGCTCTGCTCCTGAATCATTATTCTTCGTGATTTTATCTTCATTTCAAGGCTATGTATTGTGCATTCCTTAATTATTTTATTATTTTATTATTTCAGGATCAAATTAATTCACTTGTCTAGAAATCATGTATAAATTCAATTGTATTATTTTACCAGAAAACAGTTCTATGCTCATTGATATAAGTCTTTGAAAGAATTTGGCACATAAGAGTAGTTTTGAGAGAGCTTCCATCAAGAGAGAAGAAAAAGTCTTTGTTATGCTGTAGATTTTGTTTCGACCAACCAGTTTCAAATCACGTTTTCCGATTTGTTCACTATTGGATCGAGCTAAAATTTTGACTGAGTGTTCCTAATATCTTGGTCTTTGTTTTGGACTATGAAGATTGGATTTGGTGGCATGTGGCATCCGATTTCGAGCCCTGAACAACAACTCCATTTTTTAATAAATTTTTCTCTTTCTTTAATTGATTTGTTGTTGCTATTGTTGCTCCGTGTTTGGCACTCGTTGTGAGTTAATATGGAGAACTTTTATCACGATCCAAAATTTCAACTATAGAGACGTGATGATGCCTAATGTCCACTTGCTAGGCAAGCCAAAATTAGCTACATAATATTCATTTTTAACAATTTAAAAGTAGATTAATAAGAAGGTAAAGATGTAGATCTTCAAAATATATATAATAAACTCCAAATACGCTATCTAGTCTAATCCTGGAATCAGGTGTCACAAGAGGTAATTATAGGAGTATTTATTAACAGAATGATGTCAAATTTTTAATGTTAGAGGACGGAAGAACTGGCATATAAAAAAAGGGGTAATTATACTTAATAGATACTATATCCACTTTGATTATAGGCACAGAGTTCATTGAACAGCTCCTATAGGTTTGTTAGTGACATTCAAATTGATGCCTCATTAGGGACCTCTTTAGAAGATTGCACTTGGATGGAAACAATGATGTCAAAAAATTTGATTGCTCGAGATTCTTTTTTTAACAGAATGATGTCAAAATTTGATGTCAAAAATTTTAGACGAAGTTCTATCAAATTTGCACTTGTTCTTTGCGTGATAAAATTTGATTGCTCGAGATTCTCTTTTTATCCTTATTCAGCAGATTCTACGATTTAGACTATGTTTTAGAACTTGCACATCAATGTATTACTCAAATAGAATTATAGTTTTATAGTATTGTAATATGTAAAAAGGGCAAAAAATGGAGGCTTTGGTTCTGTGATCAATTTATCAAGCTGCTCAATAATGAATTGAGTTTGAGCGGAGTGATGCTTTGAAGAAACTCAAGTTGATCATATTCAAGTGAACTCTTGCCTCCAAACTTCGCCCTACAGCTGTAGGTAAAATGTAGAAAAGGAGTTAAGAGGGTAATGTGCATAACAAATATTTAGAGGACTATGATAGAATTAAGGCCCAAGCCCCTTCCCGGACTATGGCATAAGAAATTTAGAGGACAATATTTATTCTCAAAAATGCTGACGACAGTACACATCAGGCCTTAGCCTTCTTCATAAATCATACAAGCATCACACTAATTCTTTTCACTCTAAAGAAAAAACCACAGAGAAAAATTGTGGGCCTGCCCCATTAAATTACATCAACAACTGGATAAGATTCAGAATCATAAAGGGCCTGTTGTTTCTCACCGTACTTGGACTTGGACTTGTTACAGTTGTTCCGGATGGCGGTCAGCTCATATGGCGAAACGTCAATGCTGAGCTACTGCTCCATAGTGAAAAGCTACTGGTTGCATTGTTTGTGGGCTCCAGTAACGGTAACTTCGACATAGTTACAGTATCATCCAGCTTGTGGGCCCAATCCATCAGAAGTCAGATTCATTTTGCAGATCGGGCCAGTCAAACATAGACCACGTCCACTAAAGATATCCAAGTTTCCTCTTTCGAAATAGTTGTAACCTGGGACCATAAGCCCACCCCATGCCTCTAAGTTTTTAATTCTAATCCCATAGCCATCGGCATCGTAGATAGTCAAACTATTGTTTGAGTCAGTTCCAACCTTTATGATTGATCCAGTATGAATGTAAGTTGTGTACACACAATTATCTTCCTGCATTTTTAAATCAAATCAGCACTTCAGCAAATCACAAGGAAAAAAAAATAAAAAAATCAGATGAGCAATTACAGAGACAAAAAATAAAATAAAATTACATAAGGGTATTATAGGAAAATGACCATAGGATTTAAAATCAGTGAGTTTTATTTGCTTATTTTTACTTCTTTGCATACACTATATATATATATATATATATATATAAAGTAGAGAGTTTGACCGAACTCGATGCGTCTATTCTAGATCTGCCATTACTGTAAGAAGAGAGGGGTGACTTATAGATGCCGAAATAGAAGATATGGAGATGAAGAAGAGGATGATCACTGTAACTACCTGACCAATCGTTTTGAGAGTTGTAACCCCGTTCTCCCATTTACTGCTCATTTTGTACTTTATAGCTATTATGTGACTTGTCGGGGTAGTCGGTTCAGGTCCGGAGAGATTTCGAAATGAATTGAGACAGTCTCCAAAATAAAAACTTAAGTTGAAAAAGTTGACCGGATATTAACTTATGTGTAAACGATATCAGAATAGAATTTTGATGATTTCAATAGTTTTGTATGGTGATTTTGGACTTAGGAGCGTGTCCGGAATTTTATTTGGAAGTTCGTAGTTATATTAGGCTTGAAATGACTAAAATAGGAATTTAAGTTTGAAAATTTGATTGGGGAGTTGACTTGTATGTAAACGACCTTGGAATAGAATTTTAATGATTTCAGCATCTCTGTATAGTGATTTTGGACTTAGGAGCGTGTCCGTAATTTTATTTGGAAGTTCGTAGTTAAATTAGGCTTGAAATGGCTAAAATAGGAATTTAAGTTTGGAAGTTTGATCGGGAAGTTGACTTTTTGATATCGGGGTCAGAATCCAATTCTGAAAATTTTCATAGCTCCGTTATGTCATTTATGATTTGTGTGCAAAATTTGAGGTCAATCGGAATTGATTTATTTGGTTTCGGCATCAAATATAGAAGTTGGAAATTCTTAAGTTTCATTAAGCTTGAATTGGGGCATGATTCGTGGTTTTAGCGTTGTTTGATGTGATTTGAGGTTTCGACTAAGTTCGTATGTTGTTTTAGGAGTTGTTGGTGTATTTGGTTGAGGTCCCGAGGGCCTCGGGGGAGTTTCAGATTGTTAACGGATCAAAATTTAGACTCAAACAGCTGCTGGAATTTTTCTGATGCCTGTATCTGGTTTCCTTCATCCGTTCGCGATCGGAGGCAGCGACCGGAGGCACGCCTGGACAGAAACTTCAAGTTATAAAAAGGGAGCTTCGTCCCATTTTCCATTTTTGACAAATTGGAGCTTGGGGAGAGGCGATTTGTTTAGATATTTTCAAGGAAAAATATTGGGGTAAGTGATTCTAACTCGGATTTGGTCAATATACAAGAATATATTATTATTTTCATCATTTAATTAGTGTTTTGAGATGGAAATTTGGGGAAAATTGTAGAAATCTCATAAAACAAATTTTTGAGACTGCGATGTCGATTCAGAGTTGGATTTGAGTGAAACTAGCATGGTTGGACTCGTAATTGAATGTGTTATCGGATTTTGTGAGTTTCGTTAGATTTCGAGACATGGGCCCCACGAGCGATTTTTGAGTTAAATTTCGGATTTTTGTTGGAAAATTTGTATTTTTATATGGAATAAATTACAATAAATTGTATTGACTGAATCGAATTAATTGTGACTAGATACGAGACTTTCAGAGGCTAATTCGCGAGGCAAAGGTATAGCAGAGTAAAGAATTACACAAGTCGAGGTAAGTGACTTGTCTAACTTTGTGTGGGAAAAATTCCCCTTAGGGTTGGTATTGATATGAAAATGTTGATGTGTTGAAAGTCGTGTATACGAGGTGACGAGTGTGTAAACAGGCTAAATGTGTAAGATTATGTCTTTAAATTGTGTAGAGCATTGTTGCATATTAATTAAATTATTTTATTCTGTTATATTCATCATCATTAATATATTTTCGTATTTTAAATTTTCCTAACCTATTCTTGCTAAGTGGTTTACCTGTTTAGTTGAAACTCTATTTCTTTTTTTCTGTTCATTATTTGAAGGTTGGATTTCTTAATTTAAATATTATTAAAAATAAAGTATTTTACATTTTAAAAAAAAATTGATGTTAAGTCCAGATGTTAAATTTGTGAAATATTATTTTTGCTGAATATTTTGTGAGATTTTTGTACTCATTGTGATTGAGCCGTGAGCTCCTTATCATGGAAAATATTGTTGTTGTTCATTTATTTTTGGCAAGTTGAAATAGTTGAGCACTTGAGGTGCAAATTGTAATATATTGTAATATTGATACGCATGCCCTGGCATAAGGTCTGGGTGTTGAAACACATGCGGTGAGATAAGGGTGGCTTGATACGCGTGGCTAGTAGGGAAACTACTAGAAGTCATGCGGTGTGATAAGGGTGGCTAAAACGCGGGATGCTATTTCGAAAAAAGATGTTTCCTTTAAAATTTAATGTGAAGGCTCCCGCGGTGATATAAGGAAATGAGATATTGTGAATTTACTTATAATTTGGGACTACGAGGTGGTACCTCGGGAGTGCCTTTGTTGATATTTCTTTATGGCTGCATTTGCCTTTGGTTATTTTGGTGATTTCCTTAAAGTTGTAAATTTCTGTTTTTCCTTCCGCGAGGTATTGTTTGCCCTTATTCAATGTAGTTAAATTGTGACATACTACTTACTTGATTTATTCTCATTGTTATATTTATTATTATATTGTTAAACTTGCCACCCTGTCTTAATTTGCGGCAGCGGAGGTGGTTGGAGTTCCTTAAGGATTATGATATCACCATTCTCTATCATCCCGGAAAGGCCAATGTGGTGGCCGATGTCTTGAGTCGTAAGGCGGAGAGTTTGGGCAGCTTAGCATATTTACCGGTAACAGAGTGGCCTTTAGCCTTGGATGTTCAGGCCTTGGCCAGCCAGTTTATTAGATTGGATGTTTTCGAGCCGAGTCGAGTTTTGGCTTGTGTGGTTTCTCAGTCTTCTCTGTATGGTCGTATTAGGGAGCGTCAGTATGATGACCTCCATCTTCTTGTCCTTAAGGACACAGTTCAACATGGTGATGCCAAAGAAGTAACTATTGGAGATGACGGTGTATTACGGATGCAGGGCAGGCTATGTGTGCCTAATGCAGATGGTTTGCATGAGTAGATTCTCCAGGAGGCTCACAGTTCGCGGTACTCCATTCATCCAGGCACCGCGAAGATGTATCAAGATTTGAGGCAGCACTATTGGTGGAGGCGGATGAAGAAAGACATAGTGGAGTATGTCTCCCTGTGCATAAATTATCAACAGGTGAAATATGAGCATCAACGACCGGGTGGATTGCTTCAGAGGTTAGAGATTCCAGAATGGAAATGGGAGCAGATCACTATGGATTTCGTTGTTGGGCTCCCACGGACTCAGAGGAAGTTCGATGCGGTTTGGGTGATTGTGGATAGATTGACCAAGTCAGCTCATTTCATTCCTGTGGTTACTACTTACTCTTCGAAGTAGCAGGCTCAGGTTTACATTTGCGAGATTGTTAGGCATCATGGCGTACCACTATCTATCATCTCTGACCGGGGTACGCAGTTTACATCACAGTTCTAGAGAGCCGTACAGCGAGAGTTGGGTACTCGGGTAGAGTTGAGTACAGAATTTCACCCTCAGACGGACGGGCAGTCCGAGCGTACTATTCAGATACTGGAGGATATGCTTCGTGCTTGTGTGATAGATTTTGGGGGTGCTTTGGATCAGTTTTTGCCACTTGCGGAGTTTTCTTACAATAACAGTTATCAATCGAGCATTCAGATGGCGCCGTATGAGGCCTTATATGGTAGGTGGTGCCGGTCTCCAGTTGGTTGGTTCGACCCGGGCGACTCTAGACTATTGGGTACATACTTGGTTCAATATGATTTAGAAAAGGTTAAATTGCTTCAGGATCGGATTCGTACAGCCCAATCTAGACAAAAGAGTTATGCGGATCGGAAGGTTCGTGATGTTGTATTCATGGTTGGTGAGCGGGTCTTGCTCCGAGTTTTGCCCATGAAGGGTGTTATGAGATTTGGGAAGAAGGGCAAGTTGAGCCCTAGGTATATTTGGCCTTTTGAGATTCTTGAAAGAATTGGAAAGGTAGCTTATACACTTGCACTACCACCTAATCTCTCTGCAGTTTGTCTAGTTTTCCATGTTTCCATGCTCTGAAAGTACCACGGCGATCCGTCTCATGTGTTAAACTTCAGCTCAGTCTAGTTGGATAAGGATCTATCTTATGTTGAAGAGCCAGTGGCCATTTTGGACAGACGAATTAAAAAGCTAAGATCGAAGAGCATTGCTGCAGTAAAAGTACAGTGGAGGGATCAACCGGTTGAGGAGGCGACTTGGGAGACCGAGCATGATATGCGTAGCTGTTATCCTCATCTTTTCAAATCTCCAGGTATAATTCTAAACTCATTCGAGAAAGATCATTTGTTTAAGAGGGGGAGGATGTAACGATACAGTCAGTCATTTTGAGAGTTGTAGCCTCGTTCCCCCATTTACTGCTCATTTTATACTTTATAGCTGTTATGTGACTTTTCGGGGTAGTCGATCCAGGTCCGGAGAGATTTCGAAATGAATTGAGACACTTAGTCTCCAAAATGAAAACTTAAGTTGAAAAGGTTGACCGGATATTGACTTATGTGTAAACGATCCCGAAATATAATTTTGCTGATTTGGACTTAGGAGCGTGTCCGGACTTTTATTTGGAAGTCTGTAGTTAAATTAGGCTTGAAATGGCTAAAATAGGAATTTATGTTTAGAGTTGACTTTTTGATATCGGGGTCGGAATCCAGTTCTGAAAATATTTATAGCTCTGTTATGTCATTTATGACTTATGTGCAAAATTTGAGGTCAATCAGAATTGATTTATTTGGTTTCGACATCAAATGTAGAAGTTGGAAATTATTTAAGTTTCATTAAGCTTGAATTGGGGTATGATTCGTGGTTTTAGCATTGTTTGATGTGATTTGAGGTTTCGACTAAGTTTGTATGATGGTTTAGGATTTATTGGTGTATTTGATTGAGGTCCCGAGGGCCTCAGGTGAGTTTCGGATGGTTAACGTATCGAAATTTGGACTTAAACAGCTGCTGAAATTTTTCTGATGCATGTATCTGGTTTCCTTCATCCGTTCACGATCCGGGGATGCGACCGGGGGCAGCGATCGGGGTCAGCGACCGGGGGCACGCCTGGACAGAAACTTCAAGTTATAAAAAGGGGACTTCCTCCCATTTTCTATTTTTGACAAATTGGAGCTTGTGGAGAGGCGATATTTGAGAGATATTTCAAGGAACAACATCGGGGTAAATGATTCTAACTCGGATTTGATCAATATACATGAATATATCATTGTTTTGATAATTTAATTAGTGTTTTCAGATGAAAATTTGGGAAAAATTGTTGAAATATCATAAAACGATTTTTTGAGATTTTGATGTATTCGGAGTCGAATTTGAGTGAAACTAGTATGGTTGGACTCGTAATTGAATGTGTTGTCGGATTTTATAAGTTTCGTCGGATTCCGAGACATGTTCCCCCTCCCCCCCCCCCGGCGACATTTGAGTTAAATTTCGGATTTTTGTTGGAAATTTGTATTTTCATATGGAATAAATTGTAATATATTATATTGACTGAATCAAATTAATTATGACTAGATACGAGACTTTCGAAGGCTAATTCGCGAGTCAAAGGCATAGCAGAGTAAAGAATTACACAAGTCGAGGTAAGTGACTTGTCTAACATTGTGTGGGGGAAATTTCCCTTAGGGTTGATATTGATATGAAAATATTGATGTGTTGAAAGTCGTGTTCACGAGGTGACGAGTGTGTACACATGCTAAATGTGGAAGATTATATCTTTAAATTGTGTAAAGCACTGTTGCATATTAATTAAATTATTTTATTCTGTTATATTCATCATCATTAATATATTTTCGTATTTTAAATTTTCCTAACCTATTCCTGCTAAGTGGTTTACCTATTTAGTTGAAACTTTGTTTCTTTTGTTCTGTGCATTATTTGAAGGTTGGATTTTTTAATTTAAATATTATTAAAAATAAAGTATTTTACATTTTTAAAAAAATTGATGTTAAGTCAAGATGTTAAATTTGTGAAATATTATTTTTGATGAATATTTTGTGAGATTGTTTTACTCATTGTGATTGAGCCGTGAGCTCCTTATCGTGGAAAATATTGTTGTTGTTGATTTATTTTTGGCAAGTTAAAATATCTGGGCACTTGAGGTGCAAATTATGATATATTGTGATCTTGATACGCATGCGGTGGTATAAGGTCTGGGTGTTGAAACACATGCGGTGAGATAAGGGTGGCTTGATATGCGTGGCTAGTAGGGGAACTACTAGAAGTCATGCGATGTGATAAGGGTGGCTAAAACGCGAGATGCTATTTCGGGAAAAATATTTTCTTTAACATTTAATGTGAAAGCTCTCGCGGTGATATAAAAAAATGAGATATTGTGAATTTATTTATGATTTGGGTCTACGAGGCGATATCTCGGGAGTGCCCTTGTTGATATTTTTTTATGGCTGCATTTGCCTTTGGTTATTTTGGTGATTTCCTTAAAGTTCTAATTTTCTGTTTTTCCTTCCGCGAGGTATTGTTTGCCCTTATTTTGTGTAGTTAAATTGTGACATACTACTTACTTTATTTATTTTCTTTGTCATTTTTATTATTATATTGTTAAACTTTTCACCCTGTCTTTTATTATTCTAGAAGGGCCTGACCTGACCTCGTCACTACTCTACCGAGTTTAGGTTTGACACTTACTGGGTAGCGCTGTGGTGTACTCATACTACGCTTCTGCACCTCTTTTTGTGCTGATCAAGGTACTTCCTATTAGACCAGGCATCATTGAATTAGACTGTACACAGAGACTTCAAGGTACATCTGCCAGCGTCCGCAGACCCCGGAGTTCCCTTGTATCCTTATTATGTTGTTTTTCTTATTTTCTTTAGATTCTAATGTATAGAGATACTGAAGATAAATTCTTAGATGCTTGTGATTTATTCCTATCGGGTTTTGGGAGTTAAAATTGTTAAATTTGCAGTTCTTATTTATTCGACTGTTAAGAATTAAATTTCTGTTTATATTTAGTTATTCCGCATTGATCGGCTTACCTAGTATTAAAAGTTAGGTGTCATTACGACATCTTGCGGTCGTGACAATCACGAAATGGAACCATATTTGTTTAACTTGAGCTATTCCCATGGTTTCTTGAACTCTCTTTATGTCCAGTTGTTTCTTTCTCTAAAAATGAAAGGATAAAGGCAAATGATTTTGAGATAGTGAGAGTGAATAGTATGATAGTATATTTATAGATTGGATCAAAGCTCAGAGTCAAATGGGACCATATTATATTGCTAGTTGGATCAAGATTAAATGGCGGTATCCCTAAATGTGACTCGTGAGCCACGCTACTACTATAAAACCGGAGTCGATGAATAAATAAAGATTATGACTCATGGCTAACTCGACGCGCACAGCATATACATGATTTTCCAGACGCTGTTCCCATTATAATTTCAGCAACTTGCTTCTCGGCTCCATACACTTGTCGCTACATCCTACAAGACCTTAAGCATTGAATCCATAATTTATGGGGAAAAAAAACAAATCATCATCGTGTTGGGGTATGTCTTGGTGTATTTTTTATATATCTAATTGTATACGGTAAAATACGCTATGCTAAGTGACCGCTTAAGAGAGTGACATGTGAAATTTAAGGCGGGGATAATTAGAACCGAAAGCAATTATCCTGTTTGTCACCGGAAAGAATGACACCCGTAAAGATACAACAACTACCCTCCGATCGGTAGTATTTAATGAAGAAAATTCCACAGCATTTAGTGCACTGCCCGTTATAGAGAATTTGTCATTTATGCTCACCATTACACCTTCATCAATGACCCTCATAATTGACATTAAATAAGGGCATGATCCTAGGATCTTGTTCCCTAGGCGTAACTATAAATAGTGAGCTCTGTTATAATTGTAAAAGACACGACTTTTCTCGCAAACTTACACTATAATTGGTTAAAAGCTTTATACAATTTTACTTTCTTATTCCTCGGTTTCACCACTATTGTGCCTGGAAGCTCTGCCCCCGTAATTACTATTTTTTGTTATTTCATCTTCATTTCAAGGCTAAGTATTGCGCATTTCTTTAATTATTTTATTATTTCAGGATCAAATTAATTCACTTTTCTAGAAACCATGTATAAATTCAACTGTACCGTTTTACAGGTAAACAGTTTGGTGCCCACCGTGGGGCCTAGACAACCGTGTAATTAAGTTGATCCTTGCCTCTTGCCTCTTTTACTAACGTATTTTGATTATTTGTCTTAACAAAAAATCATAAGAAATGGCAGATAATGGTGTTATCAATACACACAATCCTGAGGTTCAAGGAGACCAGCCTCATCTCGAGGATTCAGTCAGTGACACCCACAATGAGGGTAATGATGCCACGCCAGTCCATGACAGGCAAAGCTCGCGACATGTTCGGGAGGAAACTCATGATGATGCTGAAGAGAAGCATGTCGTTGATGCGGTAAGGGTCCTACAAGAGCAACAAGCGATCATTTAGGGCCACCTCACATGGTAGGATAAGGTAATGACGGAGTTGAAGCAGGTGTTAACGGGAGCTTCCAATAACGCGAATAGACGAGGTCCAGTTCCTCCGGGCGCTCCCGCAAATCAAACAACGTAGAGGATCGACAACAGCACTGTCATGACCCAAACCGATGGGCCGCGATGGGCACCCAGTACCTCACTCAATCGGGTACCAACATAACGTATCTTTTCATATCATACTATCATAGATAAACTCAACTGTAGAGCTGCCATGAGATAAGTAGAATACAACATGAAATACCAACTTATACATAATACATACGAGCCTATAAGACCAATGTGATCCATTATATACTTATAACGTAGGCCGACAAGGCCATAAAAGTATCTGTATACATGTCATTTGTCGACAAGCCTCTAAGAGTACATAAATATCATAAAGGTCGGGACAAAGCCCCACCATACCAATCAACGCATGTCCTAATCATACTGACCAAATAGCAACTCCGGAGCAAATTGAGCGCACCAACATCTTCTGCTGAGCTGATAGCCTACTTGGAGGACTCTCGTCTATCAGGACCTGCGGGCATGAAATGCAGCGTCCCCAAGCAAAAGGGACGTCAGTACAAATAATGTACCAAGTATGTAAGGAATGAAATTCAGTAAACAATAGACATGAGAGAAACATGGAGTAAAAGACTTAACATGTATATCTGCATAGCTCTGTGAATCATTAATATTTACAATGTCATGCATATCCGTATAAATATCATACCATGCTTAGGTATATGCGTTCATAACATCATCAAGCCTCTGAGGGCGTCCCATCATATCATCACGGTCACTGTGGGCGAATCATTAACGTATACCAGCTGATCAGGTGGTGGTGCGTGTATAACGCCATAACCTTTCCCCATATCCCATATACATATAACATATGCATATATATCACCGTATGAGGCCTTATATGGTAGGTGGTGCCGGTCTCCAGTTGGTTGGTTCGACCCGGGTGACTCTAGACTATTGGGTACATACTTGGTTCAATATGATTTAGAAAAGGTTAAATTGCTTCAGGATCGGCTTCGTACAACCCAATCTAGACAAAAGAGTTATGCGGATCGGAAGGTTCGTGATATTGCATTCATGGTTGGTGAGCGGGTCTTGCTCCGAGTTTCGCCCATGAAGGGTGTTATGAAATTTGGGAAGAAGGGCAAGTTGAGCCCTAGGTATATTGGGCCTTTTGAGATTCTTGAAAGAATTGGAAAGGTAGCTTATACACTTGCACTACCACCTAATCTCTCTGCAGTTTGTCTAGTTTTCCATGTTTCCATGCTCCGAAAGTACCACGGCGATCCGTCTCATGTGTTAAACTTCAGCTCAGTCTAGTTGGATAAGGATCTATCTTATGTTGAAGAGCCAGTGGCCATTTTGGACAGACGAATTAAAAAGCTAAGATCGAAGAGCATTGCTTCAGTAAAAGTACAATGGAGGGATCAACCGGTTGAGGAGGCGACTTGGGAGACCGAGCATGATATGCGTAGCTATTATCCTCATCTTTTCAAATCTCCAGGTATAATTCTAAACTCATTCGAGAAAGATCATTTGTTTAAGAGGGGGAGGATGTAACGATACAGTCAGTCATTTTGAGAGTTGTAGCCTCGTTCCCCCATTTACTGCTCATTTTATACTTTATAGCTGTTATGTGACTTTTCGGGGTAGTCGATCCAGGTCCGGAGAGATTTCGAAATGAATTGAGACACTTAGTCTCCAAAATGAAAACTTAAGTTGAAAAGGTTGACCGGATATTGATTTATGTGTAAACGATCCCGAAATATAATTTTGCTGATTTGGACTTAGGAGCGTGTCCGGACTTTTATTTGGAAGTCCGTAGTTAAATTATGCTTGAAATGGCTAAAATAGGAATTTATGTTTAGAAGTTTGATCGGGGAGTTGACATTTTGATATCGGGGTCAGAATCCAGTTCTGAAAATTTTCATAGCTCTGTTATGTCATTTATGACTTGTGTAAAAAATTTGAGGTCAATCGGAATTGATTTATTTGGTTTCGACATCAAATGTAGAAGTTGGAAATTATTTAAGTTTCATTAAGCTTGAATTGGGGTATGATTCGTGGTTTTAGCGTAGTTTGATGTGATTTGAGGTTTCGACTAAGTTTGTATGATGGTTTAGGACTTATTGGTGTATTTGATTGAGGTCCCGAGGGCCTCAGGTGAGTTTCAGATGGTTAACGTATCGAAATTTGGACTTAAACAGATGCTGGAATTTTTCTGATGCATGTATCTGGTTTCCTTCATCTGTTCACGATCCGGGGCAGCGACCGGGGGCAGCGATCGGGGTCAGCGACCGGGGGCACGCCTGGACAGAAACTTCAAGTTATAAAAAGGGGACTTCCTCCCATTTTCTATTTTTGACAAATTGGAGCTTGTGGAGAGGCGATATTTGAGAGATATTTCAAGGAAAAACATCGGGGTAAATGATTATAACTCGGATTTGATCAATATACACGAATATATCATTGTTTTGATAATTTAATTAGTGTTTTCAGATAAAAATTTGGGAAAAATTGTTGAAATATCATAAAACGATTTTTTGAGATTCTGATGTATTCAGAGTCGAATTTGAGTGAAACTAGTATGGTTGGACTCGTAATTGCATGTGTTGTCGGATTTTATAAGTTTCGTCGGATTTCGAGACATGCCCCCCCCCCCCTCCCCAAGCAACATTTGAGTTAAATTTCGGATTTTTGTTGGAAAATTTATATTTTTATATGGAATAAATTCTAATACATTATATTGACTGAATCAAATTAATTATGACTAGATACGAGACTTTCGGAGGCTAATTCGTGAATCAAAGGCATAGCAGAGTAAAGAATTACACAAGTCGAGGTAAGTGACTTGTCTAACATTGTGTGGGGGAAATTTCCCTTAGGGTTGGTATTGATATGAAAATATTGATGTGTTGAAAGTCGTGTTCACGAGGTGACGAGTGTGTACACATGCTAAATGTGGAAGATTATGTCTGTAAATTGTGTAAAGCACTGTTGCATATTAATTAAATTATTTTATTCTGTTATATTCATCATCATTAATATATTTTCGTATTTTAAATTTTCCTAACCTATTCCTGCTAAGTGGTTTACCTGTTTAGTTGAAACTTTGTTTCTTTTGTTCTGTGCATTATTTGAAGGTTGGATTTTTTAATTTAAATATTATTAAAAATAAAGTATTTTACATTTTAAAAAAATTGATGTTAAGTCAAGATGTTAAATTTGTGAAATATTATTTTTGCTGAATATTTTGTGAGATTGTTTTACTCATTGTGATTGAGCCGTGAGCTCCTTATCGTGGAAAATATTGTTGTTGTTGATTTATTTTTGGCAAGTTGAAATATCTGGGCACTTGAGGTATAAATTGTGATATATTGTGATCTTGATACGCATGCGGTGGTATAAGGTCTGCGTGTTGAAACACATGCGGTGAGATAAGGGTGGCTTGATATACGTGGCTAGTAGGGGAACTTCTAGAAGTTATGCGGTGTGATAAGGGTGGCTAAAACGCGAGATGCTATTTCGGAAAAAATATTTTCTTTAACATTTAATGTGAAAGCTCTCGCGGTGATATAAAAAAATGAGATATTGTGAATTTATTTATGATTTGAGTCTACGAGGCGATACCTCGGGAGTGCCCTTGTTGATATTTTTTTATGGCTGCATTTGCCTTTGGTTATTTTGGTTATTTCCTTAAAGTTCTAATTTTCTGTTTTTCCTTCCGCGAGGTATTGTTTGCCCTTATTTTGTGTAGTTAAATTGTGACATACTACGTACTTTATTTATTTTCATTGTCATTTTTATTATTATATTGTTAAACTATCCACCCTGTCTTTTATTATTCTAGAAGGGCCTGACCTGACCTCGTCACTACTCTACCGAGGTTAGGTTTGACACTTACTGGGTAGCACTGTGGTGTACTCATACTACGCTTCTGCATCTCTTTTTGTGCTGATCAAGGTACTTCCTATTAGACCAGGCATCATTGAATTAGACTGTACACAGAGACTTCAAGGTACATCTGCCAGCGTCCGCAGACCCCGGAGTTCCCTTGTATCCTTATTATGTTGTTTTTCTTATTTTCTTTAGACTCTAATGTATAGAGATACTGAAGATAAATTCTTAGATGCTTGTAATTTATTCATACCGGATTTTGGGAGTTGAAATTGTTAAATTTGCAGTTCTTATTTATTCGACTGTTAAGGATTAAATTTCTGTTTATATTTAGTTATTCCGCATTGATCGGCTTACCTAGTATTAAAAGTTAGGTGTCATTACGACATCTTGCGGTCGTGACAATCACGAAATGGAACCATATTTGTTTAACTTGAGCTATTCCCATGGTTTCTTGAACTCTCTTTATGTCCAGTTGTTTCTTTCTCTAAAAATGAAAGGATAAAGGCAAATGATTTTGAGATAGTGAGAGTGAATAGTATGATAGTATATTTATAGATTGGATCAAAGCTCAGAGTCAAATGGGACCATATTATATTGCGAGTTGGATCAAGATTAAATGGCGGTATCCCTAAATGTGACTCGTGAGCCACGCTACTACTATAAAAACGGAGTCGATGAATAAATAAAGATTATGACTCATGGCTAACTCGACGCGCACAGCATATACATGATTTTCCAGACGCTGTTCCCATTATAATTTCAGCAACTTGCCTCTCGGCTCCATACACTTGTCGCTACATCCTACAAGACCTTAAGCATTGAATCCATAATTTATGGGGAAATAAAAACAAATCATCATCGTGTTGGGATATGTCTTGGTGTATTTTTTATATATCTAATTGTATACGGTAAAATACGCTATGCTAAGTGACCGCTTAAGAGAATGACATGTGAAATTTAAGGCGGGGATAATTAGAACCGAAGGCAATTATCCCGTTTGTCACCGGAAAGAATGACACCCGTAAAGATACAATAACTACCCTCTGATCGGTAGTATTTAATGAAGAATATTCCACAGCATTTAGTGCACTGCCCGTTATAGAGAATTTGTCATTTATGCTCACTATTACACCTTCATCAATGACCCTCATAATTGACATTAAATAATGGCATGATCCTAGGATCTTGTTCCCTAGGCGTAACTATAAATAGTGAGCTCTGTTATAATTGTAAAAGACACGACTTTTCTCGCAAACTTACACTATAATTGGTTAAAAGCTTTATACAATTTTACTTTCTTATTCCTCGGTTTCACCACTATTGTGCCTGGAAGCTCTGCCCCCGTAATTACTATTTTTTGTTATTTCATCTTCATTTCAAGGCTAAGTATTGCGCATTTCTTTAATTATTTTATTATTTCAGGATCAAATTAATTCACTTTTCTAGAAATCATGTATAAATTCAACTGTACCGTTTTACAGGTAAACAGTTTGGTGCCCACCGTGGGGCCTAGACAACCGTGTAATTAAGTTGACCCTTGCCTCTTACCTCTTTTACTAACGTGTTTTGATTATTTGTCTTAGCAAAAAATCATAAGAAATGGCAGATAATGGTGTTAACAATACACACAATCCTGAGGTTCAAGGAGACCATCCTCATCTCGAGGATTCAGTCAGTGACACCCACAATGAGGGGAACGATGCCACGCCGGTCCATGACAGGCAGAGCTCGCGACATGTTCGGGAGGAAACTCATGATGATGCTGAAGGGAAGCATGTCGTTGATGCGGTAAGGGTCCTACAAGAGCAACAAGCGATCATTTAGGGCCACCTCACATGGTACGATAAGGTAATGACGGAGTTGAAGCAGGTGTTAACGGGAGCTTCCAATAACGCAAATAGACGAGGTCCAGTTCCTCCGGGCGCTCCCGCAAATCAACCAACGTAGAGGATCGACAACAGCACTGTCACGACCCAAACCGATGGGCCACGACGGGCACCCGGTACCTCACTCAATCGAGTACCAACATAACGTATCTTTTCATATCATACTATCATAGATAAACTGAACTGTAGAGCTGCCATGAGATAAGTAGAATACAACATGAAATACCAACTTATACATAATACATACGAGCCTATAAGACCAATGTGATCCATTATATACTTATAACGTAGGCCGACAAGGCCATAAAAGTATCTTTATACATGTCATTTGTCGACAAGCCTCTAAGAGTACATAAATATCATAAAGGTCGGGACAAAGCCCCGCCATACCAATCAACGCATGTCCTAATTATACTGACCAAATAGCAACTCCGGAGCAAATTGAGCGCACCAACATCTTCTGCTGAGCTGATAGCCTACTTGGAGGACTCTCGTCTATCAGGACCTGCGGGCATGAAATGCAGCGTCCCCAAGCAAAAGGGACGTCAGTACAAATAATGTACCGAGTATGTAAGGAATGAAAATCAGTAAACAATAGACATGAGAGAAACATAGAGTAAAAGACTTAACATGTATATCTGCATAGCTCTGTGAATCATTAATATTTACAATGTCATGCATATCCGTATAAATATCATACCATGCTTTGGTATATGCATTCATAATATCATCAAGCCTCTGAGGGCGTCCCATCATATCATCACGGTCACTGTGGGCGAATCATTAACGTATACCAGCTGATCAGGTGGTGGTGCGTGTATAACGCCATAACCTTTTCCCATATCCCATATACATATAACATATGCATATATATCGCCGTATGAGGCCTTATATGGTAGGTAGTGCCGGTCTCCAGTTGGTTGGTTCGACCCGGGCGACTCTAGACTATTGGGTACATACTTGGTTCAATATGATTTAGAAAAGGTTAAATTGCTTCAGGATCGGCTTCGTACAGCCCAATCTAGACAAAAGAGTTATGCGGATCGGAAGGTTCGTGATGTTGCATTCATGGTTGGTGAGCGGGTCTTGCTCCGAGTTTCGCCCATGAAGGGTGTTATGAAATTTGGGAAGAAGGGCAAGTTGAGCCCTAGGTATATTGGGCCTTTTGAGATTCTTGAAAGAATTGGAAAGGTAGCTTATACACTTGCACTACCACCTAATCTCTCTGCAGTTTGTCTAGTTTTCCATGTTTCCATGCTCCGAAAGTACCACGACGATCCGTCTCATGTGTTAAACTTCAGCTCAGTCTAGTTGGATAAGGATCTATCTTATGTTGAAGAGTACAGTGGAGGGATCAACCGGTTGAGGAGGCGACTTGGGAGACCGAGCAAGATATGCGTAGCTATTATCCTCATCTTTTCAAATCTCCAGGTATAATTCTAAACTCATTCGAGAAAGATCATTTGTTTAAGAGGGGGAGGATGTAACGATACAGTCAGTCATTTTGAGAGTTGTAGCCTCGTTCCCCCATTTACTGCTCATTTTATACTTTATAGCTGTTATGTGACTTTTCGGGGTAGTCGATCCAGGTCCGGAGAGATTTCGAAATGAATTGAGACACTTAGTCTCCAAAATGAAAACTTAAGTTGAAAAGGTTGACCGGATATTGACTTATGTGTAAACGATCCCGAAATATAATTTTGCTGATTTGGACTTAGGAGCGTGTCCGGACTTTTATTTGGAAGTCCGTAGTTAAATTAGGCTTGAAATGGCTAAAATAGGAATTTATGTTTAGAAGTTTGATCGGGGAGTTGACATTTTGATATCGGGGTCGGAATCCAGTTCTGAAAATTTTTATAGCTCTGTTATGTCATTTATGACTTGTGTGCAAAATTTGAGGTCAATCGGAATTGATTTATTTGGTTTCGACATCAAATGTAGAAGTTTAAAATTATTTAAGTTTCATTAAGCTTGAATTGGGGTATGATTCGTGATTTTAGCGTTGTTTGATGTGATTTGAGGTTTCGACTAAATTTGTATGATGGTTTAGGACTTATTGGTGTATTTGATTGAGGTCCCGAGGGCCTTAGGTGAGTTTCGGATGGTTAACGTATCGAAATTTGGACTTAAACAGATGCTGGAATTTTTCTGATGCATGTATCTGGTTTCCTTCATCTGTTCACGATCCGGGGCAGCGATCGGGGTCAGCGACCGGGGGCACGCCTGGATAGAAACTTCAAGTTATAAAAAGGGGACTTCCTCCCATTTTCTATTTTTGACAAATTGGAGCTTGTGGAGAGGCGATTTTTGAGAGATATTTCAAGGAACAACATCGGGGTAAATGATTATAACTCGGATTTGATCAATATACACGAATATATCATTGTTTTGATAATTTAATTAGTGTTTTCAGATGAAAATTTGGGGAAAATTGTTGAAATATCATAAAACGATTTTTTGAGATTCTGATGTATTCGGAGTCGAATTTGAGTGAAACTAGTATGGTTGGACTCGTAATTGCATGTATTGTCGTATTTTATAAGTTTCGTCGGATTCCGAGACATGCCCGAGTTCTGAGACGTGGGTCCCACGGGTAATTTTTGAGTTAAATTTCAGATTTTTGTTGGAAAATTTATATTTTCATATGGAATAAATTCTAATACATTATATTGACTGAATCAAAATTAATTATGACTAGATACGAGACTTTCGGAGGCTAATTCGCGAGTCAAAGGCATAGCAGAGTAAAGAATTACACAAGTCGAGGTAAGTGACTTGTCTAATATTGTGTGGGAGAAATTTTCCTTAGGGTTGGTATTGATATGAAAATATTGATGTGTTGAAAGTCGTGTTCACGAGGTGACGAGTGTGTACACATGCTAAATGTGAAAGATTATGTCTTTAAATTGTGTAAAGCACTGTTGCATATTAATTAAATTATTTTATTCTGTTATATTCATCATCATTAATATATTTTCGTATTTTAAATTTTCCTAACCTATTCCTGCTAAGTGGTTTACCTGTTTAGTTGAAACTTTGTTTCTTTTGTTCTGTGCATTATTTGAAGGTTGGATTTTTTAATTTAAATATTATTAAAAATAAAGTATTTTACATTTTTAAAAAAATTGATGTTAAGTCAAGATGTTAAATTTGTGAAATATTATTTTTGCTGAATATTTTGTGAGATTGTTTTACTCATTGTGATTGAGCCGTGAGCTCCTTATCGTGGAAAATATTGTTGTTGTTGATTTATTTTTGGCAAGTTGAAATATCTGGGCACTTGAGGTGCAAATTGTGATATATTGTGATCTTGATACGCATGCGGTAGTATAAGGTCTGGGTGTTGAAACACATGCGGTGAGATAAGGGTGGCTTGATATACGTGGCTAGTAGGGGAACTTCTAGAAGTCATGCGGTGTGATAAGGGTGGCTAAAACGCGAGATGCTATTTCGGGAAAAATATTTTCTTTAACATTTAATGTGAAAGCTCTCGCGGTGATATAAAAAAATGAGATATTGTGAATTTATTTATGATTTGAGTCTACGAGGCGATACCTCGGGAGTGCCCTTGTTGATATTTTTTTATGGCTGCATTTGCCTTTGGTTATTTTGGTTGTTTCCTTAAAGTTCTAATTTTCTGTTTTTCCTTCCGCGAGGTATTGTTTGCCCTTATTTTGTGTAGTTAAATTGTGACATACTACTTACTTTATTTATTTTCATTGTCATTTTTATTATTATATTGTTAAACTTTCCACCCTGTCTTTTATTATTCTAGAAGGGCCTGACCTGACCTCGTCACTACTCTACCGAGGTTAGGTTTGGCACTTACTGGGTAGCGCTGTGGTGTACTCATACTACACTTCTGCACCTCTTTTTGTGCTGATCAAGGTACTTCCTATTAGACCAGGCATCATTGAATTAGACTGTACACAGAGACTTCAAGGTACATCTGCCAGCGTCCGCAGACCCCGGAGTTCCCTTGTATCCTTATTATGTTGTTTTCCTTATTTTCTTTAGATTCTAATGTATAGAGATACTGAAGATAAATTCTTAGATGCTTGTGATTTATTCCTAACGGGTTTTGGGAGTTGAAATTGTTAAATTTGCAGTTCTTATTTATTCGACTGTTAAGAATTAAATTTCTGTTTATATTTAATTATTCCGCATTAATCGACTTACCTAGTATTAAAAGTTAGGTGTCATTACGACATCTTGCGGTCGTGACAATCACGAAATGGAACCATATTTGTTTAACTTGAGCTATTCCCATGGTTTCTTGAACTCTCTTTATGTCCAGTTGTTTCTTTCTCTAAAAATGAAAGGATAAAGGCAAATGATTTTGAGATAGTGAGAGTGAATAGTATGATAGTATATTTATAGATTGGATCAAAGCTCAGAGTCAAATGGGACCATATTATATTGCGAGTTGGATCAAGATTAAATGGCGGTATCCCTAAATGTGACTCGTGAGCCACGCTACTACTATCAAAACGGAGTCGATGAATAAATAAAGATTATGACTCATGGCTAACTCGACGCGCACAGCATATACATGATTTTCCAGACGCTGTTCCCATTATAATTTCAGCAACTTGCCTCTCGGCTCCATACACTTGTCGCTACATCCTACAAGACCTTAAGCATTGAATCCATAATTTATGGGGGAAAAAAACAAATCATCATCGTGTTGGGGTATGTCTTGGTGTATTTTTTATATATCTAATTGTATACGGTAAAATACGCTATGCTAAGTGACCGCTTAAGAGAGTGACATGTGAAATTTAAGGCGGGGATAATTAGAACCGAAGGCAATTATCCCGTTTGTCACCGGAAAGAATGACACCCGTAAAGATACAACAACTACCCTCCGATCGGTAGTATTTAATGAAGAAAATTCCACAGCATTTAGTGCACTGCTCGTTATAGAGAATTTGTCATTTATGCTTACCATTACACCTTCATCAATGACCCTCATAATTGACATTAAATAAGGGCATGATCCTAGGATCTTGTTCCCAAGGCGTAACTATAAATAGTGAGCTCTGTTATAATTGTAAAAGACACGACTTTTCTCGCAAACTTACACTATAATTGGTTAAAAGCTTTATACAATTTTACTTTCTTTTTCCTCGGTTTCACCACTATTGTGCCTGGAAGCTCTGCCCCCGTAATTACTGTTTTTTGTTATTTCATCTTCATTTCAAGGCTAAGTATTGCGCATTTCTTTAATTATTTTATTATTTCAGGATCAAATTAATTCACTTTTTTAGAAACCATATATAAATTTAACTGTACCGTTTTACAGGTAAACAGTTTGGTGCCCACCGTGGGGCCTAGACAACCGTGTAATTAAGTTGATCCTTGCCTCTTGCCTCTTTTACTAACGTGTTTTGATTATTTGTCTTAGCAAAAAATCATAAGAAATGGCAGATAATGGTGTTAACAATACACACAATCCTGAGGTTCAAGGAGACCAGCCTCATCTCGAGGATTCAGTCAGTGACACCCACAATAAGGGGAACGATGCCACGCCGGTCCATGACAGGCAGAGCTCGCGACATGTTCGGGAGGAAACTCATGATGATGCTGAAGAGAAGCATGTCGTTGATGCGGTAAGGGTCCTACAAGAGCAACAAGCGATCATTTAGGGCCACCTCACATGGTACGATAAGGTAATGACGGAGTTGAAGCAGGTGTTAATGTGAGCTTCCAATAATGCGAATAGACGAGGTCCAGTTCCTCCGGGCGCTCCCGCAAATCAAACAACGTAGAGGATCGACAACAGCACTGTCACGACCCAAACCGATGGGCCGCGACGGGCACCCAGTACCTCACTCAATCGAGTACCAACATAATGTATCTTTTCATATCATACTATCATAGATAAACTGAACTGTAGAGCTGCCATGAGATAAGTAGAATACAACATGAAATACCAACTTATACATAAGACATACGAGCCTATAAGACCAATGTGATCCATTATATACTTATAACGTAGGCCGACAAGGCCATAAAAGTATCCGTATACATGTCATTTGCCGACAAGCCTCTAAGAGTACATAAATATCATAAAGGTCGGGACAAAGCCCCGCCATACCAATCAACGCATTTCCTAATCATACTGACCAAATAGCAACTCCAGAGCAAATTGAGCGCACCAACATCATCTGCCGAGCTGATAGCCTACTTGGAGGACTCTCGTCTATCAGGACCTGCGGGCATGAAATACAGCGTCCCCAAGCAAAAGGGACGTCAGTACAAATAATGTACCGAGTATGTAAGGAATGAAAATCAGTAAACAATAGACATGAGAGAAACATGGAGTAAAAGACTTAACATGTATATCTGCATAGCTCTGTGAATCATTAATATTTACAATGTCATGCATATCCGTATAAATATCATACCATGCTTAAGTATATGCGTTCATAATATCATCAAGCCTCTGAGGGCGTCCCATCATATCATCACGGTCAGTTTGGGCGAATCATTAACGTATACCAGCTGATCAGGTGGTGGTGCGTGTATAACGCCATAACCTTTCCCCATATCCCATATACATATAACATATGCGTATATATCGCCATCTGGTCATGGGTCAATGTACATGTATAAATGCATGAAATGCATAAGAAATACGTTACTAAGATTTCTCGGAATATCATAAAAATTAATTTGCCTTTCGGATAAACTTTATCAAATACGTATTTTTCTGAGACCCATGTACAGAAGATATAATAATATTTCACCTGGGGGATCAAGAATATAGACACCCCTAGTACTTCTATGATTAGAGTCATTTATAAAAGTTGCGTATTTTGCTCGTTTCATTTATATCGTATTGATCATGCCAAAAAGAAAGAAGGGATAGCCTTAACATACATGTGTCGATTCTTTTGACAATCCCTCTAACACACCACGTAACGGCGGATCGAAGTAGGAAAACATCCGTATGATATTCTTGGGAAAGATTGCACTGTACTCCCTTAGAATTGCAAAATCTTACGTTGCTTAAGACACAATCTCATATGAATTGTTGGATAACTCACGTTACTATTAAATAAGTTCTTATATGAACTTACCGAAGCATCCTTCATCACCTTGTAGAGATACAAAGTGAGTTTAGAAAGGTTTTTAAGCCTTTAGGTGTGGGCCCCACATGGCATGATTATTTGGCCACTAAATTCTATTAAAAAGTGCCACCTTGCTATGTAATATAAGAGTCATAATTTGGGTTTTGATCCTTGTTCCAATTGCTTCCACATTGGCTTAATTAATCTTATCCAAATATTATAATTAATTAATCACTAATCTCTTGATTAACTTAATAATCTCCCACTATCCAATAATTAACTAATTACCCACATAATTAAGAATTATCTCAAATTACTTAAAATACCACATACTTTTAACACATTTTATACACCTTATAATCACGGTCATGTGGTACTCTGTATGGCACTAGTCCATAAATACCGGGTATTATAGCTTGGACCGTATTTTATCTCAAATTGCAAAATTTCGACGAAACTCATCTTCTTCGATTTGCTTACCCTATCACCTTCATAAATTTACTTATCACTTGTTTGAAATAACGTAATACTTATAATCCCAAAATAATCTCATTCCCGAACTTCTGTCGCTTAACTTACGATGAAATTTTAATGTACGGATGTAACATCTCATTTCCGAGCTTATATCAATTTATTTATGGCGTACTTCCATGTACGAAAATATGGAGTGTAACATTATCCCCCCCTTTGGAACATTCGTCTTCGAATGTTGAGTGATGCAATTATCATTTTCATAACTTATGGCTTCCGAATACTTTAGTACTTTCCTTGCCATCTAGGCAATTGCTCGGGCATTCCCCCCTTTAGGCCTCTTTCTCACACCACGACTTGTGGTCAGAATTCTTCCAATCTCGTAACTGTTGCTACCTTCTATCATGCAACCTGTACCACGTTTTCCTTGTATGTGCATCTATGCGACTCTTTCCTCCAGCTTTTTCCTCCAGTTTTTAGCCAATTTTAGGCATCACTTTGTAAATATATATAGAGCTTGACAAGATGTCTCTCTGGGCATCTATAGGTATACTGAAGTTCCTCGCTCGGTACTTTGTCGAACCTATGAATGTTGCTATATCTTATTTCATAGACACAGTTATCTATCCGTATGACTTTACTACATCTAGATAGGGCATAATATACCATAACTCTTACTTCGATTTATCATTACTGAGGTCTGCTTCAAAACTCCAGGTTACTCTCGTTGCTCATCCTACATATATAAATCTAAGTCCTTTAATGCTTCCTCATTACTGTTCATCTTAAGAATGATGTCCTAATCTCATCTCATGCTTTGTGACTTTTGTTCATCCATTGTTGATTCACCTCAATATTGATCTATAATCTACCATTGATAACTTGAAACTTATTACGTAATACCTTGCCACTAGGGCTTACGTTGCATCGAGGAATATTTGAAATGATTTTCCTGATCCACATAGGGGCGATGATGTACTTCAATAATCGTATTTTATAGCATCCCAATGTGATTCAACTTACGTGGGTATTTTAATCCCGTACAATTCATGAAATCCTCTTCAAATCATTACTCAATCGAAGGCCCAAACGTCATCCTTTATCTTTCACAATTACACCCTTATTCTACTATCAGAGCAGCATTCCATCTCTTCTACATGCTATTAGTCTTAGACTCCTTTAAGTTCATTCAGGCTATACCGAACTTTCTATAACTTAGACAAACCATCAGCTCTCTTGTTTTCATGGTCTTAATCCCGAGGACTTATCCCTTCTCATCACCTTCTCACTCGCCCTTTCTTATCCTTACTCCTGTTTTCCTAAAACCTTGTCGCTTTACCATAGTTTAGCTTGCGACCTACACATGTCTCTTTATACTACTTGCAACCTTCCTCCAGCTTGCTTGCTCCATAGATTTCCTTATGTTATTCTGGAACATCAAGTGAGATATCACATAATCTCTAACTCTTATTTACTCTCTTGACTAGGACTCTCGGTACCTAGAAACCATAGGCTGGAAGATATGCCACTGACGATGACACTACCATTCTTGGATACTAAATCCCAACGCTTCTAGCCTTCTATCTGCAGTATGGATTATTCGCAACCTTCTGCATTTGAGTATCTCATACGTTGTACCTCTGATATTAAGAGTGATTCTGCAATGTTCTCAATCATGATGTCTATAATTTTCTAGGTCCAATAATCAGACTCGTGATTTACTTGGTTGACGTAACTCTTTAGTTTCCTCTTTCTTCTAATCATCCTTTATGTAGGCTTAAGCTATCTTCCGATCTGTGGCTTCTCGTATTAGTGATTACTTTAGCCTTTCATGGGCGCTATGGAATATCCATGATACAATCCTTTAATAATTCAATCCTTTGTCTATGACCCGGGCTCAATTTTTCCTTCTAACTTATACCGGAACCTTCTACGGCCGTATGATTGTCAACATATATGCTACATGGATAATACTCTGAAATCTTAAGTGTGTTCAGAACGTAACTAGCTCTGGATCATTGATCGAATAATTCCTTTCGTTCCATCTCAGTTTTCTTTAAACGTAGGCAATTACTTTTCCTGGTCTTTCTGCCCCCTTGTTGCGTACATACTTAGCTTATCTTAGTTCTCACGCATGCCAAAATATTTGTGCAACTCATATGGTCTTGAATATTACTTTCGATTTTTACTCCCCGTTCATTAGCCACGGTAGGTGCAACTTTCTTTTGGAGTGCATATAATTTTGTTGTGAGACTGTTGTTACATGACCATTTCCTCTTTAGGTCACTGTACTTAGGTTGAAGCCTTCTCCCTTATTTCCTCAGCTAGTCTTTCATTGTAGTACTTAGGGAGGACCCTCTGATTCTTGCAAGGCTACGAGCTTATTACATCGTTTATCCGGCGAAATTTTTGATGTTCTTTATTACTTGTAATTATCCTTACTTACTTACCTTCATGCCCTTGTGCTCGTAGGGTTGCTTATGAGCTGATATTTTGATTGTCTTCCCAGTGGCACTCTCTTTTATCTCTGTAACCCTCATATGGTACCTTTACTACCCTAACTTCTATCTTAATATTTCTCAAGGTTACGATGTCATATCTGCGAGACTGAATGCCTCATGTTGGGGTTCATTATGTTTATCTTGCACGATCTGTTGATTTGTCTGTATCCTCTTGTTTAGCCATAACTAGGCCTTTCCTGAATCAACTACTGACTACTTGTTGGCCCATTCTCATATCAGTATTCCGCGTAATCATTCTTAGGTTATTTCTTTTGTCTTAACTTACCATTCGCACTGGCTCCTTATTTGTCAAAAACATCCCGGGCTGGAACCCTTACTTTTTCTCCTTGACGTCGTGTCTGCATAATGTTCTGGAATCGTAGCATATCTGTGTTTTGAATAAGTGCAATCTCATCCCTTTCTCATTTTTATCGTATTCTTCCTTTACCATTCCGTAGTTACTAGAACCACTTAATTATGACTTCATGCCACATCACTCCATATTTCCCCCTTTAGGGGAGTACTAAAATTTAGAACTATGACGATCTACCTATAGATGTTTTATCTCTTTATCTTTGTTGTCTTTTCACATCATTGATGATCCTTACTTGCCTTACGGTAATTCTTCTGTACCAAGGATAACAAAATTCCTTACTCGCGAGGGTGACACTTAGTGTAACTGGCACATACCGTCCCTTAAGCTGAACTTTGCTCACATTGCTTGCTTTAGGGAAGCGTCTTCCTGAATGACCATGCTCTGAATTTCTCATGAATCTTCTTCTATTGTCTATTCTATTATTGCCGGAACGAAATCTGAAATTCTCATGATGTCGACCATTATCAAATTACTCAGTCCCTAATTCATGTTTAGCTTATCTTGTTCACCAGCCCATACTGATTTTTATTATTTCTGGGGTCTAACATTTCCTTCTGGTAATCACGTTAGAGTCACAAACTTATTTCTTGAAATGAGGATATGACTTTATGGCCTATACTCTTTTGTTGCCTCCAGGCCTGACACCTCTCATCTTTTCCTTCCCTCGATTATAGACTATGTAATACTGTCATTTCATTTCTTTTTCCACCGTTTTCATTCATGTATCACATCTTACTCATAGTGCTTCATTAACTCCTTTCTTATTTCCCGCAAATATTTATGTCTATCACTTTATTCTGAAGATGCGAACAAGATATTCTTTTGCTCTTAGCCCCCTTGCTCCATCCATTGTCTCTTCGAGTTGCCTAACATTCTCTCTCTACTAAGTACGGGAGCCATACTAAGATAATATTTATCCCTTCCAGGATTCTAGTACCCATCTTTGTAGTACTCATATCTAGCTGTACTATTTTATAGTGCACCATCTGGGTGTCTCACAAGGAGATATATTAGCATATTTGCACTATCCTTCGGAAATGTCAACTAACACAAATAATCCATTCACCATTTTGGGTTATTCTATCCCTAGCCAGATCCTGATATCCCGTCCTTTTTTTAAACTACTTCTGTTAACCCCCATAGGGCATAACTGGAATGGGTATGACCAATTGTACACACCTCTGTTACTATTGAAGGTAACTCGAAATGCTTACATCTCTCAACTTGATTTGAGAATACCGATAATCTTCATTAACTGGGTACCTCGTACCCTTTTTCACCTTGCTTCTTTTACTTACTAGAACTTATGTCTACTTTCTGATTCTCTTATTCCTTTTTACTATAGGGGTGGATAGATATTCTTGCCTTAAGGCATATCAAGAGGCTTACTTGTCTTAGTACACACATGATTTGCTGAAGGCCTCACATTTACTGATCATACGCATGATGCAAAATCGAGAGCCTCCGGCTTAACTCTTCCACAGCCACATGCAATCTCTTACTAGCTGTCTTTCTAATGTAGGCATCGTCGTATTATGAATAAGATAGAGTTTAGGAAATTGAGTTCTTACAACTGAGCTCTACCACAGGATCTAGAGTAAGAAGGAAGAGTGACAGTCCTAAATGCCCTGTAGCCTCCTGCTTATAAGTGTGGTGCACGACACACCCATAAACAAGACTCTACTAGACACGGCCTATAGACTCCCTAGGACAGAACTGCTCTGATACCACTTTTGTCATGACCCAAACCGATGGGCCGCAATGGGCACCCGGTACCTCATGGGTCAATGTACATGTATAAATGCATGAAATGCATAAGAAATACGTTACTAAGATTTCTCGGAATATCATAAAAATCAATATGCCTTTCGGATAAACTTTATCAAATACGTATTTTTTTGAGACCCATGAACAGAAGATATAATAATAATTCATGTGGGGAATCAAGAATATAGATAGTCCTAGTACTTCTATGAATAATGTCATTTATAAAAGTTGCGTATTTTGCTCGTTTCATTTGTATCGTATTGATCATGCCAAAGAGAAAGAAGGGATAGCCTTAACATACCTGTGTCGATTCTTTTGACAGTTCCTCTAACACACCACGTAACGGTGGATCAAAGTAGGAAGAAATCCGTATGATATTCTTGGGAAAGGTTGCACTGTACTCCCTTAGAATCGCAAAACCTCACGTTGCATAAGACACAATCTCGTATGAATTGTTGAATAACTCACGTTACTAGTACATAAGTTCTTATATGAACTTTCTGAAGCATCCTTCATCACCTTGTAGAGATACAAAGTGAGTTTAGAAAGGTTTTTAAGCCTTTAGGTGTGGGCCCCACATGGCATGATGATTTGGCCACTAAATTCTATTAAAAAGTGCCACCTTGCTATGTAATATAAGAGTCATAATTTGGGTCTTGATCCTTGTTCCAATTGCTGCCATATTGGCTTAATTAATCTTATCCAAATATTATAATTAATTAACCACTAATCTCTTGATTAACTTAATAATCTGCCACTATCCAATAATTAAAAATTATCTTAAATTACTTAAAATACCACATACTTTTAACACACTTTATACACTTTATAATTACGGTTATGTGGTACCTTGTATGGCACTAGTCCATAAATACCGGGTATTATAGCTTGGACCGTATTTTATCTCAAATTGCCAAACATCGACGAAACTCATCTTCTTCGATTTGCTTACCCTCTCACCTTCACAAATTTACTTATCACTTGTTTGAAATAACGTAATACTTATAATCCCAAAATAATCTCATTCCCAAACTTCTGTCGCTTAACTTACGACAAAATTTTAACGTACGGATGTAACATCTCATTTCTGAGCTTATATCAATTTACTTATGGCGTACTTTCACGTATGAAAATATGGGGTGTAACAAATAACCCGAGGGGCGAGGTTGGTTCTGATGGGGCTGGGGGCAGCGGATCTGGCTCCAATAACGAAAACGGTCCTTTCAAGAATAAACTCTTACAGTTTCTGAGAGAAGTGAAGACCCGCATGGACCAAATCCTTGGCGCACCATCGGTGCTGAAAGGTCTGGACTCAAAGAAGTATACTCAGTTGCCGTACGAACTGAGTGTGACACAATAATTAATTCCGAAGCGGTTTAAAATGCCCGACGTGCCAAAGTATGATGGAACTTCAGACCCTCAGGAGAATATTACCACCTATACAACGACGGTGAAGGGGAATTATTTAGCTCCTCACGAGATTGAATCTGTTTTGCTGAAGAAATTTGGAGAGACTCTCACAATGGGAGCCTTGACGTTGTATTCGCTGTTACCCGAGCATTCCATAGATTTCTTTGAGATGCTCGCAGATTCTTTTATTAAGGCTCATGCCGGGGCCAGAAAGGTGCAGGCCCGAAAGGCTGACATATTCAGAATTGCACAAGGAGAATCCCAGTTGCTGCGAGAGTTCGTTACCCGGTTCCAAAAGGAGAAGATGTTGCTCCCGACTGTTCCGGATTAATGGGCGGCTGAAGCATTCACTAAGGGTATGAATTCGAGAAGTTCGGATGCCTCCCGAAAACTGAAGGAAAGCTTGCTTGAGTTCCAAGCAACGACTTGGGCGGACGTCCACAACCGGTACGAGTCAAAGATAAGGATTGAAGATGATCAGGTTGGCTTCCCGTCGTCGGCAAAAGGACGGGAGAAGAGTGAAGAAAAAATAGAAGATGATTTCGACACGGACAGATGGTCTTCGAGGGGCCGATTTTCCCATATGAATGGACCGAAGGCCGCGGTAGAGGCTTTTGGTCAGCAGACAGGTTCGCTACCAACAGAAGGACTAATCGACAAAGAAGCGTCGGGTACGCGGGTATCCAGGCTAGCAGAATACAGTTCCAACGTCGGTATAGTAGAGTTGGTATCAGCTATGAGAAACATCAAAGAAACACGACTCCCAAAGCTGATGAGATCCGATTTGAGCTAGAGGGATCCCAACTTGTGGTATGAATACCACGGTACAAATGTCCACTGGACTGGGACTGCCGACATCTCTAGGAAGAAGTGGCGACACTACTTATGAATGGGCATCTCGGAGAATTCTTAAGCGGCCGGGCCAAGAACAACTACGGTCTCAACCGAGATAACACGAAACCCTCGAAAGCAGGAGAAAATCCCCCGCTCTAGACGATCAACATGATCTTCGGGGGGAACGATGTTACACTCCATATTTTCGTACGTGAAAGTACGCCATAAGTAAATTGATGAAAGCTCGAAAATTAGATGTTACATTCCACATTTTCGTACGTTAAAGTTTCGTTGTAAGTTAATCGACGTAGGTTCGGGAAGGATATTATTTTAGGATAAAATATGGTCTAAGCTATAATACCCAGTATTTATGGACTTGTGCCATACAAGGTACCCCATGACCGCGATAGTAGGGTACATAAAGTGTGTTAAAAATGAGTAGTATTTTAAGTAATTGGAGATAATTCTTAATTATGTGGGTAATTGGTTAATTATTAGTTAACGAGAGATTAACTAGTTAATTAATAATTAGTGGATGATTAATTAGGATCTTGGATAAAGCCTAAAAGGCCTTAACGTGGCAGCCAAGAGAGCCAAGGATTTTGACTCATTAAGTCCATATATAGGTGGCACATATATGGCTTAGTCATCTAGTATGTGGGGCCCACACCCACCTAGCTTTAAAACATCTCTAATTCACTTTAAGAGATGTTGATATCTCTATCATATGAGAAAGGAAGGCTTCATCCAACTCAAACAACAATTTGCATCTTAGTATCGTAAGTAACGTGATTATTTTTGAAACAAAATTCAAGCAAGATCCAAAATCAAGAATTGAGTCTCTTACGTAAAGAGAGTGGGCTGGTCGTGAGTCCTTCAGGAAGCAAATATTTCCATACCAAATATGGATAACGTTGTTTGTTGATTCCGTTCCAATGGGATAAAGCGTGAATTGCAAATTCTAAGAGAGCACGGTACAATCTTTCTCAAGAATATCATACAGATTTTCCCTACTCAGATCCGCCATTATGTGTTTTGTCACAATTGACATATGTTAAAAGGTTTTTCAAAAAATAAATCGGCTCAGGTATGTTAAGGCTATCCCTTCTTTCCTTTTGGCGTGATCCAAATGATACAAATGAAACGAGCAAAATAAGCAACTTTCATAAATGACTCTATTCATAGAAATACTAGGGGTGTCTATATTCTTGATTCACCATGTGTCTTATTATTCTATCATCTGTTCATGGGTCTCAAAAAATACGTAAGTTGATAAAGTTTATTTCATGATATTAATCAAAGACATAAATAGTGGTCTTATAACATTCCTAAAGATTTTATTCACGTACTTCTCATGCAGTGCATTCATTTATACATGTACATTGACCCATGACTAGATGGTATTATATACGTGTATATATGTATATAGATGTATATGGGATATGGAAAAAGGTTACGGCGTTATATACGCACCACCACCTGATCAGCTGGTATACGTTGATGATTTGCCCACAGTGGCCGAGATGATATGATGGAAAGCCCTCAGAGGCTTGATGATGTTATGAACGCATATACCTAAGCATGGTATGACATTTATACACATATGCATGACATTATAAATATTAATGATTCACAGAGTTATTCAGACTTACATGTTGAGTCTTTTACTCCATGTTTCTCCCATGTCTATTATTTACTGATTTTCATTCCTTACATACTTGGCACATTATTTGTACTGACGTCCCTTTTGGCTAGGGACGCTACGTTTCATGCCCGCAGGTCCCGATAGACAAGTCGAGAGTCCTCCAAGTAGGCTATCAGCTCAGCGGAAGATGTTGGTATGCTCCATTTGCTCCGGAGTTGGTTGTTTGGTTAGTATGATTTGAACATACATTGTTTGCTATGGCGGGGCCCTGTCCCGACCTTTATGATAAGTATGTACTCTTAAAGGCTTGTAGATAGATGTCATGTATACGGATACTTGTATGGCCTTGTCGGCCTATATTTTAAGTATATAATGGATCACATTGGCCTTATAGGCCCGTATGTCACATGTATGAGTTTCTATATCAGGTTGGGTTGTTCTATATTGAGTGTTCCCTCATGCGTTACTCTTCTTATCTCATGATAGCCTTTTTGGCTCATTTACCTATAATAGTAAGATACGTTACGTAGGTACTCGGTTGAGTAAGGTATCGGGTTCTCATCGCGGTCCATTGGTTTGGGTCGTGACAAAAGTGGTATCAGAGCAGTTCAGTCCTAGGGAGTCTACAAGTCGTGTCTAGTAGAGTCTTGTTTATGGGTGTGTTGTGCACCACACTTATAAGCAGGAGGCTACAAGGCATTTAGGACTTTCAATCTTTCTTCTTACTCTAGATCGTGTGGTAGAGCTCAGTTGTAAGAACTCAATTTCCTAAACTCTATCTTATTCATAATACGAGTATGCCTACTTCCAGAAAGACGGTTGGTAAGAGATATTGCATCATGCTTATGATGCTTATGAGGAACTCGATTTTTGCATCATGCTTATGATGAATAAATATGAGGTATTCAGCAGATCATGTGTGTACTAAGATGTGTAAGCTTCTTGATAAGGATCCCTAAGGCAAGAATGTCCATCCACTCTTATGGTAAAAAGGAATAAGAGAATCGGAAGGTAGACACAAGTTTCAGTAAGTAAAAGAAGCAAGGTGAAGAAGGATATGAGGTATCCAGTTAATGAAGATTAACAGTATTTACAATTCAAGCAGAAAAATATAAGCATTTTGAGTTACCTTCAGCAGTGACAGAGATATGTATAATTGGCCACACCCATCTCAGTTATGCCCTATGGGAGCTAACAAATTGAGAGAAGGACGGGATATCAAGATCCCGCTGGGGTTAAAGTAACCCAAAATGTTGGATGGATTGTTAGCGTTAGCTGACATTTTCGAAGGATCTTACAAACGTGGTAATAATTCTCCTTGTGAGACACCCAGATGGTGCATTCTAGAATAGTACAACTAGATATGAATACTAGAGTGTCAAAAAAAATAATTTACAAAGATAGGCACTGGAAGGGATAAATATTACCTTAGTGTGGCTCCCGTCCCTAGTAGAGAAAGAATTTTAGGCAACCCGAAGAGCCAGTAGATGGAGCAATGGGAGCTAAAAGCAAAAGAATGTCTTGTTTGAGTTTTCAGAATAAAGCGATAGACATAAATGCTAGCGGGAAATAAGAAGAGAGTTAATGAAGCATTATGAGTAAGATGTGATATATGGATGACAACGGTAGATTAAAAAGATGACAGTATTACAAAGTCTATAGTCTAGTGAAGGAAAAGACGAGAGGTGACAGGCCTTGAGACAACAAAAGAGTATAGGCCATAAAGTAATATCCTCATTTCAATAAATAAGTTCATGACTCCAACACGACTACCAGAAGAAAAAGTTAGACCTCAAAGTAATAGAAATCAGTATGGATTGATGAACAAGATAAACTAAACATGAATTAAGGACTGAGTGATTTGATAATGGTCGGCATCATGAGAATTTCAGATTGCGTTCGGACGATAATAGAATGTACAACAGAAGAAGATTCATGAGAAATTCAGAGAATAGTCATTCAAGAAAATGCTTCCCTAAAGCAAGCAATGTGAGCAAAGTTAAGCGTAAGGGACTGTGTGTGCCAGTTACACTAGGTGTCTCCCTCGTGAGTAAGGAATTTTGTTATTCTTGGTAAAAAAGGATTACTGCAAGGCAAGTAAGGGTCATCGATGATGTAAAAAGATGCCAAAGATAAAGAGTTAAAACATCTATGGGTAGATTGTCGTAGTGCTAAATCTTAAGTACTCCACTAAAGGGGGGAATATGGAGTGATGTGGCATTAAGTCGGAGTTAAGTGGTTCTAGTAACTATGGAATGATAAAGGAAGAATGAGATAAAAATGAGAAAGGGATGAGATTGCACTTATTCAAAGCCTACATATACGCTATGATTCCAGAACATTATGCAAACATGATGTCAAGGAGAGGAAGTAAGGGTTCATGCATGAGATGTTATTGATAAATAAGGAACCAGTGCGAGACATAAGTTAAGACAAAGGAAATAACCAAGAAAGATTACGTGGAATATTGATATGAGAATTGGCCAGCGAGTAGTTAGTAGTTGATTCAAGAAGAGCCTAGTTATGGCTAGACAAGAAAATACAGACAAATTAATAGATCGTGCAAGATAAATATAGTGAAACCCAACATGGGAAATTCAGTCTCGTAGATATGACATCGTGACCCTTGAGAAATATTCAGATAGGAGTTGAGGTAGTTAAAGGTACCGTATGGGTGTTACGGAAATAAAAGAGAGTCCCACTAGGAAGATAGTCAAAATTTCAGTTCAGAAGCAACCGTACGAGCACATGAGTGTGGAGGTAAGTAACTAAGGATAATTATAGGTGAGTACGAACATCAAAAATTCTATCAGGAATACGATGTAATAAGCTCGCAGCTCAACAAGAGTCAGAGGGTCCTCCCTAAGTACTACGATGAAAGACTAGCTGAGGAAATAATGAAGAAGGCTTCAACCTAAGCACAATGACCTAAAGAGGAAATGGTCTTTTAACAACAGTTTCACTACAACATTGTAAGCACTCTATAAGAAAGTGACACCTATCATGGCTAATAAGCGGGAAGTAAAAATAAAAGTAATAGTCGAGATCATATGAGTTGCACAAAAAATTCGGCATACGTGGGCACTAAGATAAGCTAAGTATGCACGCAACAAGGGGGCAGAAAGACCAGGAAAAGTAATAGCTTACGTTTAAAGAAAGATGAGAAGGAACGAAAGGAATTATTTGATCAATGATCCAGAGTTAGTTATGTTATGAACACACTTAAGATTTTGGAGTATTATCCATACATCATATATGTTGACAGTCATACAACCATATTCTATAACGGCTCTACCATAAAGCCAGTTAGAAGGGTACCAGCCTCATAAGAAGTCAGTATGAAGCTCCCACCGGATTGTGTATGCACTATAGGTGCAAGTATTATAATAAAGTTTCAAGTTGTTGATATAAATTATACCTGTGTAGAAGGGAGGTCATGAAAGAGATAGAAGATATGATGCGAGATTCTAAGGTAAGTAAGGTAAAGGTGAACAACGTACGAGATACTCAAATGCAGAAGGTTGTGAATAGTCCATACTTCGGATAGAAGGCTAGAAGCGCAGGGATTCAGTATCCAGGAATAATAGCGGCATCGTCAATGGTATATCTTTCAGCCTATGGTTTCTAGGTACCGAGAGATCTAGTCAACAGAGTAAAGAAGAGTTAGAGAAGATGTGATGTCTCGCTTGATATTCCAAAATAACATAAATCTATAGTGCAAGCAAGTTGAAGGAAGGTTGAGAGTAGTATTAATAGATATGTGTAGGTCGAAAGCTAACGTATGATAGAATGACAAGGTTTTAGGAAGACAGGAGTAAGGATAAAAAAAAGAAGAAAAGAGAGAAAAAAAGAAGAAGAGGTGAGTGAGAAGGTGACAAGAATGGATAAGTCCTCGCGATTAAGCCCTTGAAAAACAAGAGAGTTGATGGTTTCTCTAAGTTATAGAAAGCTCAGTATAGCCTGAATGAACTCAAAGGAGTGTAAGACTAGTAGCATTTAGAAGAGATGGAATGCTGCCCTGGTAGTAGAATGATAGTGTAATTGTGATGGATGAAGGATGACGTTTGGGCCTTCGATTCAGTAATGGTTTCATGAACTGTATAGGATTAAAATACCCCCATAGGATGAATCACGTTGGGATGCTATGAAATACGGTTATGGAAGCATGGTATCGCCCCCAGGTGGATCAGTCTAATCATTTCAGATGTTCCCCGATGAGACGTGAGCCCTAGCAGCAGTGTTACATAAGAGGTCAAGTTATCGGTATTAAGGTGAATCAACAATGGATGGATAAAAGTTACAAAGTATGAGATGAGATTAGACCATCATTCTTAAGATGAATAGTAATGAGGAGGCATTAAAGGACTTAGATTTATATATATGGGATAAGCAACGAGAGTAACCTGGAGTTTGGTAGTAGACCTCAGTAACAATAAACTGAAGTAAGAGTTATGGTATAGTATGACCTATTTAGATGTAGTAAAGCCATAGGCGCCCAGAGGGACAACTTGTCAAAATTCTGTATATGTTCACAAAGTGAGGCCTAGAGATTGGCTAAAAACTGGAGGGAAGAGTCGCATAGGCGCACATACAAGGTCAGAGACGTACATACTGCATGATAGAAAGTAGCAACAGTTATGAGATTGACAGGATTCCGACCACAAGTCATGGTGTGAGAAAGAGGCCTAAAGGGGGAAATGCCTTGGCCTCTGAATTTATTCACAGAACAGTTGCCTAAATGGTAAGAAGAGTACTAAAGCATTCGCAAGAGCTATAGGTTATGATAAGTGCATCAGTCAACACTCGAGGATGAATGTTCCAAAGGGGGGGAATGATGTTATACCCCATGTTTTTGTACGTGAAAGTACGCCACAAGTAAATTGATGAAAGTTCGAAAATGAGATGTTACATTCCGCATTTTCGTACGTTAAAGTTTTGTCGTAAGTTAATCGATGTAAGTTCAGGAAGGAGATTATTTTGGGATAAAATACGGTCTAAGCTATAATACCCAATATTTATGGACTTGTGTCATACATGGTACTTCATGATCACGATAGTAGGTTACATAAAGTGTGTTAAAAGTGAGTAGTATTTTAAGTAATTTGAGATAATTCTTAATTATGTGGATAATTGGTTAATAATTGGTTAACGAGAGATTAACTAATTAATTAATAATTAGTGGATAATTAATAAGGATCTTGGATAAAGTCTAAAAGGCCTTAACGTGGCAGCCAAGAGAGCCAAGGATTTTGACTCATTAAGTCCATATATAGGTGGCACATATATGGCTTAGTTATCTAGTATATGGGGCCCATACCCACCAACCTTTAAAACATCTCTAATTCACTTTAAGAGATGTTGATATCTCTATCTTATGAGAAAGGAAGGCTTCAGCTAAATCAAACAACAATTTGCATCTTAGTATCTTAAGTAACGTGATTATTTTTGAAATAAAATTCAAGCAAGATCAAGAATCAAGAATTGAGTCTCTTATGTAAAGAGAGTGGGCTGGTCATGAGTCCTTCAGAAAGCAAATATTTCCCTACCAAATATGGATAACGTTGTTTGTTAATTCCATGCCAATGGGATAAAGCGTGAATTGTATATTCTAAGAGAGCACGGTACAATCTTTCTCAAGAATAGCATACGGATTTTTCCCTACTTCGATCCGCCGTTACTTGTTTTGTCGCAATTGACGTATGTTAAAGGAATTGTCAAAAAAAGAAATCGATTCATGTATGTTAAGGCTATCCCTTCTTTCCTTTTGGCGTGATCCAAATGATATAAATGAAACGAGCAAAATACGCAACTTTCATAAATGACTATATTCATAGAAATACTAGGGGTGTCTATATTCTTGATTCCCCATGTATCTTATTATTCTATCATCTGTTCATGGGTCTCAGAAAATACGTAAGTTGATAAAATTTATTTCATAATATTAATCAAAGACATAATGGTCTTATGACATTCCGAAAGATTTTATTGACATACTTCTCATGCACTGCATTTATTTATACATGTACATTGACCAATGACTAGATGGCGTTATATACGCGTATATATGTATATTTATGTATATGGGATATGGGAAAAGGTTACGGCGTTATATACGCACCACCACACGATCAGCTGGTATACGTTAATGATTTACCCACAGTGGCCGAGATGATATGATGGGAAGCCCTCAGAGGCTTGATAATGTTATGAACGCATATTCCTAAGTATGGTACTCTCCAAAAAAGCGATGTAAATGGCGTGCCTCGATCCGCGATAATAGAGTAGGGCATACCATGAAACCAACAATATCTCGAATATAAATTCGAGCCAATTGCTTTGAAGAGTAGTTAGTCATGACTGGAATGAAGTGTGCAGACTTGGTCAATTTGTTCACAATGACCCACACCGCATCGAATCTCCTTAAGGTACATGGAAGTCTAAATACACAATCCATAGTGATATTCTCCCAATTCCCCTCCAGAATATCTAGCCTCTGAAGCAAACCACTGGGTTGCTGATGCTCGTACTTCACCTGTTGACTGTTCAAACACCGATCAACATACTCAGCAATATCCTTCTTTATCCTCTACCACCAATAGTACTACCTCAAATCATGATACATCTTCCTGGCCCCCGGATGAATGGAATACCGCAAACTATGGGCCTCCTAAAGAATCAACTCTCGCAGCTCATCCACATTTGGAACACAAATCCGACCCTATAGCCTCAATACCTCATCATCACCCATAGTAACCTCCTTAGCATCACCATGGTGCACCGTGTCTCCCTAGGCAAGCAAGTGGTGATAATCATACTGGCGCGCCTTGATGTACTCAAACAAAGATGACCATGATACAACACAAGCAAGAACTCTACAGGACTCCAAAGTATCCAACCTCACGAACCGATTGGCCAAAGCCTGGACATCCAATGCTAACGATCTCTCCCCAGCTCGAATATAAGCAAGACTCCCCATGCTTTCATCCTTCATACTCAACATACCGGCCACCACATTGGCCTTTCTCAGATGATAAAGAATAGTCCTTTAGTAGCTCTAACCACCTCCATTGCCTCAAGTTCAGATCCTTTTTCTTGAATAAGTCCTGGAGATTCCTGTGATCTGCGCCTTACATGACATGCCGTAAACATAATGCCTCCAAATTTTGAGCGGATGAACAATGTCTGCTTATTAGTTATAACGACCCGACTTATCGTTTTAAGCATTTACGCCCCGTTCAATAACTTAAAATCTCGAGCAGCTTCGCAATATGTATTATGACCTGCGGGTGTGGTCGAGTTTAATTTACTAAAGATTAGGAATTAAATTAAACGTACAATCCTTAATTTGAAGCTTAAATGGAAAGAGTTGACCGGAGAGTTGACTTTTGAGAAAATGGCTCCGAAATGGAATTTTGATGATGTCAATAGCTCCGTATGGTGATTTTGAACATAGTAGCATATCGGGTAAATTATTTGGTGGTCTGTAGTGGAATTAAGCTTGAAATGCTGAAAGTTAAAGTTTTGGGAAGTTTGACCGGGGGGTTGACTTTTTGATATCGAGGTCAGAATCCAATTCTGGAAATTTGATTAGGTCCGTTATGTCATTTATGACTTATGTACAAAATTTGAAGTCATTCCGGATTGATTTGATATGTTTCGGCACAAGATATAGAATTTGAAAGTTCAAAGTTCATAGATTTTGATTTGAGGTACGATTCATCGTTTTGATGTTATTTGATATGATTTGAGGCCTCTAGTAGGTCCGTGTTATGTTATGGAATTTGTTGGTATGTTCAGACGGGGTCTCGAGGGCCTCGGGTGAGTTTCGGATGCTTAACGGATCGAATTTGGATTTGGAGGAGGAGTTGAAGAAGCTGGCCTGCTGGTGTGATCGCACCTGCGCGAAAAAGGGCTGCAGGTGCGAGCTCGCGGATGCGAGAAATGAGTCGCGGAAGCGGAAAATTCATTGGCTAGCCAGGCACCGCGGGTGCGAAAAATTTGCCGCGGATACGAAGGCCGCGGGTGCGAAAAATTGGCCGTGGATGCGAAGGCTGCGGGTGCGAAAAATTCGCTGCGGGTGCGAAAAATATACCGCATGTGCGAAAAAATCACCGCGGATGCGAAAAACCCTGGGCAATACAAAAAACAGAGAGGTTTCAAGCTTTTGCCATTTTTGGGCATTTCAAGCTCGGGTTGAGCGATTTTTGAGCAAGGTTTTCATGGGAACACTTGAGGTAAGTCCCTTGTGATCATTTCTACTCCCTTGTTTTTGAGTTGTTATTGGAGGCCGAGTTGTTATTGGAATTCGATAAAATTGGTATGGTTGAACTCGTATCGGAATGGGTATTTGGATTTCATGAAAATTTTGTCGGGTTCCGAGGGGCGGGCCCCGCGTTAACTTTTGTTGACTTTTGGGAATAAAATTTTATGTCGACGCATTATTATCCGGAATTATTTTCGATGAATTTTAATAAAGTTATACAATTAATTTGGATAGATTTGAGCTGTCCGGAGGTCAATTCAAGCAAGAAGGTTATTTTGGAATATCGGCCTAAGTTCAAAAAGGTAAGTATCTTGCTTAACCTCGAGTGGGGGAATTACCCCTTAGGCATTGAGTCTTATGAGCCATTTGTGAAATGTGAAAAGCCGTGTACGTTAGGTGACGAGTACGTACTCGGGATTGTACGTGCAAAAATTCATTGAATTAAAGTGTTAGGCATTTTTGTATAGTAAATTGGGAAATTGTGAAAAATTATTAAATCATCTGTTTGCCATGCCTAAATCCTTATTGTTGAATTTGTTTTTATATGATAATTTGATGTGATTTTTACTTGAAATATTTATGAAATTTCGTGAGTATTGTTGGTTTAATATTTCTTGGAAATGCGTCGGGCTATTTGTTGTGAAATTAATTAATTTTGTCATATCTTTGGAATTTGGTTGTAGCCATTGGGAAATTGTGATATGAATTGATTTTATTATGTTGGTGTGATAATTTCCCGTGTAAATTGTTATGTTGTGTGAGTTGTTATTTTGGGGAGATAAGGGTGGTATTTCACCGTTGATATTATGTGGTTATAAGGGTGACATTTCATTGTTGTGTTTGTTGGAATATTGTCTGGGCGGAGCGATAAGGGTGGTTATAGGAGCGATAAGGGTGGCAATAGGAGCGATAAGGGTGGCTATTGGTATTGTCTGAGCGGAGCGATAAGGGTGGCAATAGGAGCGATAAAGGTGGCTATTGTCAGGGACGATATGTGATGATGTGGGGTTGTGGTGTTGACAATTTTTATGTGATATTGCGATTTTCTTGTGTTTATTTTTATACCTTGTGCAACTTATCTTGTTGTTAGTAAATTAATAATAATCTGATTTATGTTGAAATTGGGAGCCTGTGGCTATTGCCAGGCGGTTTATAAAATAAAATGTGGGCATGAGGTGCCGTGAATTGTGATATGAAATGGGGATATTGGCACGTGAATTGTCCGTGCAGTTGTGATATAAAACGTCGGCATGAGGTGCTGTGATGAAATGATAATGATATTTGGCACGTGAATTATCCGTGCAGTTGTGATATGAAATGAGGACACGAGGTGCCGGGCAGATTTGATAATTTAATTATGGGCACGAGGTGCCGTTGAAATATGAAAATGGGCTGAGACCCGTATTTACGAAAACTATGAAAATGGGATGAGACCCGTATTTTGATGATTTTGAAATGAGGTGTCACATGGTGACTTTTTAATTGAAAGAATTATATTCAAAATATTTATTTGGAAGGATTTTACTTAGAAAGTATTATATAAAAGAATTGTATTTTGAAAGATATTTATTTGAGGAAATTGTATTTGAAAAGATTTATTGAAAGAATTATATTTGAAAAATAATTATTTGAGAAAAATTATATTTGAAAGATAGTTATCTGGAAGAACTATGTGAAAGACATTTATTTGAAGGGCTTGATTTAATTGGGTGTAATTGTGTTTATTAATTGTTGAGTGATATTAATGGTATTCTTGTTGTCTGTTGTGCATATCACTAGTTGTTTTATCCTGCCTTTATATTATTTGTTTCCTATTATTATGTATATTTATATTGCATAGGTTATTAGACTAGTGAGTGTCTTGACTGTACCTCGTCTCTACTCCATTGAGGTTAGTCTTGATACTTACTGGGCACCGTTGTGGTGTGCTCACTCTACACTTCTGCACATTTTTGTGCAAAGCCAGGTATTGAAGATAACGGACTTGAGCAAAGTTAAAGCGGGATCGTAAGGATTCAAGTTAGAGCTGCTTGGTTGTCGAAGTCCCTTGGAGTCTTTTCATTTCATTGTACTGTTAATTTGTAATCAAACAGTATTGTATATTCGGTCCTCGTGATCATTCTATGTCTTCAATTAGAGTTCGTGACTCAGTACTACCAGTCTTGGGAGGTAGTATATTGTAATTATTTCCACCGTTAGTTTTGATTATTTATTTAATTAAAAAAAATGGCTTAAAAAAAATGCAATGGAAATCGGCTTACCTAGTCTTAGAGACTAGGTGCCATCACGACTCTTGTGGTGGGATTTTGGGTCGTGACAAGTTGGTATTAGAGCTCTAGGTTCATAGGTTTTACGAGTCATGAACGAGTCTAGTAGAGTCTTGCGGATCGGTATGGAGATGTCTGTATTTATCTTTGAGAGGCTACAGGACTGTTAGGAAATTTCCATTTCATTCATTCTTGTCGTGCGAAATTTGTTGAATTTGGAATTTGAACCTTTGTATCTCCATTCTCTCACAGATGGTGAGGACACGTGCTACTGGGTTAGCTGAGCATGTATCCGCACATACTGTTAGGGCTACAAGAGGCCGGGGCCGAGGTAGAGGTCGAGGAAGGGCACGTGCTGCGACTAGAGCACATGTCAGAACAACAGTTAAGGAACCACTAGTAGCTCCAGTTGGGGGACAGGTACCAGAAGCACCTGTTGTTACCCCTGGACTTCAGGAGACCTTAGCACATGTCCTGAGTATGTTTGATACATTAACTCAGGCTAGATTGATCTCTGTTGTACCAAATATTTCACAGATTGGGGGAGTAGATCAGACTCCTACCATAATTCCAGAGCAGCAGATTCACGTTGGTCAGGTTTCGGGTGCAATACCGGTACAACCTATTATTCCGGTTCGGCCTGAGGTCAGGCTCGAGGCATCAGAAGAAGAACAAAAAACACTTGAAAGGTTTAAGAGGTATAGTCCACCTACTTTCAGTGGCACAACTACAGAGGATGCCCAAGAATTTCTAGAAAATTGTCACCGTATTCTCCGCACCATGGGTATTGTGGAGGTGAGTGGATTTGCCTTTACTACATTTCAACTGTCAGGCGCATCGTATCGGTGGTGGCAAATCTATGAAGAAGGTAGTCCATCTGATGCAACACCACCAACTTGGGCTCAATTTTCGGAAATGTTCTTGAAAGAGCCTTTTCCCCAGACTCTCAGAGATGCGTGGCACACAGAGTTTGAACGGTTGTGTCAGGGCACCATGACGGTGTCAGAATATGCTATCAGGTTCAGTGAGTTAGCCCGTCATGCACCAATCTTGGTTCCTACAATCAGAGAGCGGGTCTGCAGATTCATTGAGGGGCTCGATTATGATATTAAAATATGCATGGCTCGAGAATTGCAAACTGATACTCCATTTCAACCAGTAGTGGAGATTGCAAGGAAGATTGAGGGTGTTTTAGGCGAGGAAAGGGAGTCTAAGGAGGCCAAAAGGTCTCGAAGATCTGGAGGGTTCAATGGGTTTTACTCTTCAGCTAGAACCCATTATAGCGGAGGCTCGAGCAGTCGGTCAGCTCAGTCCGCACATTAGATTACTCGGGGTGCTCCAATTTATAGTGCACAACCGATACGAGATTCTTACAGTGGTTATTCCAGTTATCCGGCACAGACTCAGTACGAGTAGCCGCGACCTCAGAGGGGTTGTTATGAGTGTGGTGATACTAGGCATATCATGAAAGATTATCCCAGACTTGGGAGGGGTGAATTTCATCAGAACACTCCAGCTACAAGCTTTATTCCAGTTGATACTCCACGTGCACAGTCAGCTAGAGGTGGAGGACAGGCGGGTAGTGGGCGCCTAAGAGGTGGAGACCCGACCCACTGATATAATCACTATGATCTGGCTGGGGCCAATACACCAGATGGTGTCGTTGCATGTACAATCCTGATATTTATTATAAAAGGATATTTTCCTTAATTTGATTTGGTTCTGAATAATGAGGGTCCTCCTATTATGCTCCACTTATGGTGAGCTTCGTAAATTTGTGACCCACTTATATGTTTATCCCTGTTGGGAGATTTAAAGATGTGAGTCCATGTCTGTTATTTTATTTCTGTACACCATTGAGGGCTATAAGTCCAAAAATAATCTTTATTATTCATTACAGTGGATTTAATGTGTTTCAGAATAATTGATTCCAATTTTTATAAATTATGGGGGTTCATTATATGTTGTGAAAATTGTTTATGAAAAGTATTGAAAGGAAGAAATAAAGAAAATTGAAAATTTCAGTTGGCACAATGTGCAACATAATTGTGATTCGGATTTGAGGACGAGATTCTCGCATTTTTACATAATGTGAAATATTTAAACCAGGCTGCAAGCCGCGATGGAAGTTATATAAGGACGAGGTCCTTGTGGTGAAATATTTATGAGTTTAAAATTCTCCCCTGTGAAATTTAATTTGTGCAATAATATTAATAGGGAGTCATACCGGTTAGGCTTATTTGATAATGCTTGTATATTTTCTATTCATATTCAGCCATTTTCGTGCTGTAAATATTGAGTTTTAGCCTATGAGGCGAGTGCCCATGTGATGTTAAATGTTACTCATTAATCCGAGTAAGTAATCATGAGGTCTTCATGCCTTACATTCCATTGTCAGTGTTGTGAAAATTCAAAATGAGGTGGTGGTTAATATGAGATTAATTGATGATGCTGGAATTAATTATGAACAACTTTTAAGACAAGAGATGCGGTGATGAGCATACATATGATGTGCTTTATGTCCTGATATCATTATGGTAATGCAGTGCTTGTGATGCCAAGATTAATGTTATTGATATATACCCTGTGGTATTTTGTTGGGTTGTGGATATGTTATTAGGAGTTGTTTGGGTGTTACTCTGGCAGGTGGATAGGCTCAATTACAGGGGAGACTCTGCCGAAATTTTCTGATTTTTTTTTTGAGAGTTAGAAATATTTGGGGGATTGAGATGTGCGAAAGAAGAGATAAGTTATGTTGTGTGTTTGAGGGTGAATGATCCTAAGCAGGGAAGAATGAAATACCCCAGAAAAGTTGATGTGTGCATATGCATGAGTTGCTATAGCCAGTTGAGACTAATACCGTGCGTCGAAGTGAAAATCAGGTATTTTGGAAATGAATGGAGAGTTTGGGATTTTTGCTCTAAAGCTTATAAGAATGGAGAAAAGAAATAATCTCAATTGAGATGGTGTTGTCCGACCCGTGTTAAATTGCGGGAATGTAAAATCACTCACTAATATGTGTGCAAGAATATACTCAGTAATTTAACATCCTTAGAAAGATTCTTAGCACGTTCGAGGACGAACGTTTGTTTAAGAGGTGGAGAATGTAACGACCCGACTTGTCGTTTTAAGAATTTACGCCCCGTTCAATGACTTAAGGTCTCGAGCAGCTTCGCAATATGTATTATGACCTGCGGGTGTGGTCGAGTTTGATTTACTAAAATTCGGAATTAAATTAAATGAACAATCCTTAATTTGAAGCTTAAATGGAAAGAGTTGACCGGAGAGTTGACTTTTGAGAAAACGCCTTCGGAATGAAATTTTGATGATGTCAATAACTCCGTATGGTGATTTTGAACTTAGCAGCGTGTCGGAAAAATTATTTGGAGGTCTGTAGTGGAATTAAGCTTGAAATGCCAAAAGTTAAATTTTTGAAAAGTTTGACCGGGGGTTGACTTTTTGATATCGAGGTTGGAATCCAATTCTGGAAATTTGAATAGGTCCGTTATGTCATTTATGACTTGTGTGCAAAATTTGAAATCATTCCGGATTGATTTGATATGTTTCGGCACAAGATATAGAATTTGAAAGTTCAAAGTTCATAGATTTTGATTTGAGGTACGATTCATCGTTTTGATATTGTTTGATATGATTTGAGGCCTCGAGTAGGTCCGTGTTGTGTTATGGAATTTGTTGGTATGTTCGGATGGGGTCCCGAGGGCCTCGGGTGAGTTTCGGATGCTTAACGGATCGAATTTGGATTTGGAGGAGGAGCTGAAGCAGCTGGGCTACTGGTGTGATCGCACCTGCGCAAAAAAGGGCCGCAGGTGTGAGCTCGCAGATAAGAGAAATGAGTCACGGAAGCGGAAAATCCATGGGTTGTCCAGGCACCGCGGGTGCGAAAAATTTACCGCGGATGCGAAAGATTTGCCGCGGATGCGAAGGCCGCGGGTGCAAAAAATTGGCCGCGGACGCGAAGGCCGCGGGTGCGAAAAATTCGCCGCGGATGCGAAAGCCGCGGGTGCGAAAAATGTACCGCAGGTGCGAATAAATCACCGCGGATGCGAATACCCCTGGGCAATACAAAAATAGAGGGGTTCCGAGCTTTTGCCATTTTTTGGCATTTCAAGCTCGGGTTGGGCGATATTTGAGTAAGGTTTTTACGGAAAAACTTGAGGTAAGTCCCTTGTGATCATTTGTACTCCATAATATTGAATTATCATCGAATAATTCGATTAGATTACATGTTTTTGAGGTGTAAATCGGGGGTTTGAAAATGAAAAATTAAGATTTGGAGGTCGAGTTGTTATTGGAATTCGATAAAATTGGTATGGTTGAAATCGTATCGGAATAAGTGTTTGAATTTCATGAAAATTTTGTCGGGTTCCGAGGGGCGGGCCCCGTGTTGACTTTTGTTGACTTTTTGGAATAAAATTTTATGTCGACGCATTATTATCCGGAATTGTTTCCGATGAATTTTAATGAAGTTATACAATTAATTTGGATAGATTTGAGCTGTCCGGAGGTCAATTCAAGCAAGAAGGCTATTTTGGAATATCGGCCTAAGTTAAAAAAGGTAAGTGTCTTGCTTAACCTCGAGTGGGGGAATTACCCCTTATGCATTGAGTCTTATATGCCATTTGTGAAATGTGAAAGCCTTATACGCGAGGTGACGAGTACGTACTCGGGATTATACACGCAAAAATTCATTGAATTAAAGTCTTAGGTATTTTTGTGTAGTAAATTGGGAAATTGTGAAAAATTATTAAATCATCTGTTTGCCATGCCTAAATCCTTATTGTTGAATTTGTTTTTATATGATAATTTGATGTGATTGTTACTTGAAATATTTATGAAATTTTGTGAGTATTGTTCGTTTAATATTTCATGGAAATTTATTCCAATATGAATTTTTCTTGGCAAATAATTAATTAAATGAGCTTAAGAAGAGGTGTTATATACATTGTGTGTTGCCTTGGGCTATTTGTTGTGAAATTAATTGATTTTGTCATATCTTTGGAATTTGATTGTGGCCATTGGGCAAATTATGATATGAATTGATTTTATTATGTTGGTGTGATAATTTTCCGTGTAAATTATTGTATTGTGTGAGTTGTTATTTTGGGGAGATAAGGGTGGCATTTCACCGTTGATATTATGTGGTTATAAGGGTGGCATTTCATTGTTGTGTTTGTTGGAATATTGTCTGGGCGGAGCAAAAAGGGTGGCTATAGGAGTGATAAGGGTGGCAGTAGGAGCGATAAGGGTGGTTATAGGAGCGATAAGGGTGATGGCAATAGGAGCGATAAGGGTGGCTATTGTCAGGGACGATATGTGATGATGTGGGGTTGTGGTGTTGATAATTTTCATGTGATGTTGTGATTTTCTTGTGTTTATTTTTATACTTTGTGCAACTTGTCTTGTTGTTAGTAAATTAATAATAATCTGATTTATGTTGAAATTGGGAGCCTGTGGCTATTGCCAGGCGGTTTATAAAATGAAATGTGGGCACGAGGTGCCGTGAATTGTGATATGAAATGGGGATATTGGCACGTGAATTATCCGTGCAGTTGTGATATAAAATGTCGGCACGAGGTGCTGTGATAAAATGATAATGATATTTGGCACGTGAATTGTATGTGCAGTTGTGATATGAAATGAGGACACGAGGTGCAGGGGAGATATGATAATTTAATTATGGGCACGATGTGCCGTTAAAATATGAAAATGGACTGAGACCCGTATTTACGAAAAATATGAAAATGGGCTGAGACCCGTATTTTGATGATTTTGAAATGAGGTGTCACATGGTGACTTTTTAATTGATAGAATTATATTCAAAATATTTATTTGGAAGGATTTTACTTAGAAAGTATTATAAAACATAATTGTATTTTGAAAGATATTTATTTGAGGAAATTGTATTTGAAAAGATTTATTGAAAGAATTATATTTGAAAAATAATTATTTGAGAAAAATTATATTTGAAAGAGAGTTATCTGGAAGAACTATGTGAAAGACATTTATTTGAAGGGCTTGATTTAATTGGGTGTAATTGTGTTTATTAATTGTTGGGTGATATTAATGGCATTCTTGTTGTCTGTTGTGCATATCACTGATTGTTTTATCCTGCCTTTATGATTATTTGTTTCCTATTATTTTATATATTATATTGCATAGGTTATTAGACTAGTGAGTGTCTTGACTGTACCTCGTCTCTACTCTATTGAGGTTAGTCTTGATACTTACTGGGCACCGTTGTGGTGTGCTCACTCTGCACTTCTGCACATTTTTGTGCAGAGCCAGGTATTGAAGATAACGGACTTGAGCAGAGTTAAAGCGGGATCGTAAGGATTCAAGGTAGAGCTGCTTGATTGTCGCAGTCCCTTGGAGTCTTTTCATTTCATTGTAGTGTTAATTTGTAATCAAACAGTATTGTATATTCGGTCCTCGTGATCATTCTATGTCTTCAATTAGAGTTCGTGACTCAGTACTACCAGTCTTGGGAGGTTGTATATTGTAATTATTTTCACTGTTAGTTTTGATTATTTATTTAATTCAAAAAAAATGGCTTAAAAAAAATGCAATGAAATCAGCTTACCTAATCTTAGAGACTAGGTGCCATCACGACTCTTGTGGTGGGATTTTGGGTCGTGACAGTAGTTCTTCTCTTGGGGTTTCAACTGACGTGAAGCATAAGCAATATCTCTACCCTTCCTGCACCAACACACATCCAATGCCAATCCGTGAAGCATCATAATAGACTGTATAATAACCCGATCCTGAAGGCAAAACCAGAACTGGAACTGTAGTCAAGGCAGCCTTGAGTTTCTTAAGGCTCTCCTCACACTCATCGGACCACCCGAATTGGGCACCCTTCTGCGTAAATCTAGTCAATGGGGCCACTATGGATGAAAACCCCATACAAAACAGCAGCAATACCTAGCCAAACCAAGGAAACTCGATCTCAGTAGCATAAGGCTGTCTGGGCCAACTCTGAACTACCTCTATCTTCTTCGGATCCACCTTAATCCCCTCACTGGACACTACGTGGCCCAAGAATTCCACCGATTCTAGCCAAAACTCGCACTTGGAGAATTTAGCATATAGCTTCTTCTCCCCTAAAGTCTAGAGCACGGTCCTCAAGTACTACTCATGATCCTCCCGGCTGCAAGAATATACCAATTTATCATCAATAAAAACTTTGACGAAGCAATCAAGATATGGCTGGAATACGTTGTTTATCAAGTGCATAAAAACTGCTGGGCCGTTGGTAAGAACAAAAGACATTATTAGAAACTCATAGTGACCATAGCGGGTCCTGAAAGGTATCTTCAAAATATCTGAAGCCCGAATCTTTAACTGATGATATCCTGATCTCAAATCAATCTTAGAGAAAACCTTAGCACCCTGAAGCTTATTAAACAAATCATCATTACGCGAAAGCTGGTACTTCTTTTTAAAGTAACCTTGTTCAACTGCCTGTAGTCAATGCACATCCATATAGAACCATCTTTCTTCTTCACAAATAGTGCTGGTGCACCCCAAAGTGACACACTATGCCTGATGAAACCCTTATCAAGCAACTCTTGAAGCTGTACCTTTAACTCTATTGGTGCCATGTAGTACGATGGAATAGAGATGGGCCAAGTGTCCGACACCAAGTCTGTAACACCCGAAAGTTTTAGAATAATATTTGCATTCTCAATTGACCATCTTTAAAATGAGGATAGATTTTATTTCGCATTTCCTAAATGTGAATTTGATGACATATAAAAATTGCCTATTTTTTATTATGTTAATATGTACAAAGAAGGCATGGTTTTGCTATGTTTAACAGTTAACATCATTTTGATGAATTGTTATGAAATACAATAGATATATATAATTTTTTAGGCAGAAAACCTTCTATAATCTAAAGATATTTAGTAGTTTGGGCAGCCACCTTTTTCATACTTATTCATACTTCATATATATTAATTTTGTGACTTGCTTTTCCATAGCCTCCTCTCATATTTCATTCCTCCATGCCAAAGAAAACCCCAAACCTCTCTCCTTCTTATCACATGATATACTACATGAAAACCATCAGAAATTTTCACTAAACCAACCAGCCAAACTAGTTCCTGGCGAAGCTCAAGTTGCTCTTCTCTTTTGTGGTAAGTTACTAAACCCATTTTTTACACTAGACAATTGTTAGTGTTCATCATATCGCCTTGTATAAAACTTCGTTTGAAGTGAGGCAAACTTTTCTGGAGATCTATTTTATTGCTCTATGACTTTTGAGTATAACTCTTTGTAAAGAACATATATGGGGAAGATTCAAGTCTATGGGGAACCCTAATAAAGTTTGTTGTTTCCATTTACATCATCAAAACTTAGCCACAACATAAGATAGTGGTACTATCCAGAATTTTTGTTTCAAAAATTTAGGGTCATTTTACCTATATCATGTTTAGTTCGATATGTTGAAATCACTGAACTTATATAGATATTTGATTATGTATTTAGGGTATATATACCCTTGTAATATCTAAGATAAAGTGTAACGACCCGACCGGTTGTTTAGTATAATTGTGACATGTTTCCCCTTTTGATGCTTCACACATGTGTGTTTATGATTTTATGACTTACGGGGTTGATTTGTTTCGTTCCGGGAAGATTTCGAGGTGAATCAGACCCTTTGATTCTTGGCTTAGAAGTCTAAGTTGTTTATGTTAACCAATAGTTGACTTTTTGTGAAAATGACCCCAGAACAATATTTTTATGGCTCTGATAGCTTCGTATCGTGATTTTGGACTTGGGCGTATACCCAGAATCGAATTCGAAAGTCTGTAGGTTGATTTGTGTTATTTTGTTAAAAAATGGCAATTTGAAGATTAGGAGTTTGTCTGTAGGTTCACTTTTAGGTATCGGGTTCGGAATTTGATTTTTTGAACTTGGAATAGGTCCGTTATGCTATTCAAAACTTGTCTGCAAAATTTGGTTTGATTTGGAGTTGAATTGATAGGATTCAAACACTTAGATGTAATTCTAGAAGTTTTTGAAATTTACTTTGAAATTCATGCGTTTGGTATCTGATTCGTAGTTCTAGATGTTATTTTTGTATTTTAATCATGCGAGCGAGTTTGTATGATATTTTTAGACTTGTGTAGATGATTGGTTTGGAGCCCCGAGGGCTCGGATACGCTTCAGACATATTTCAGAATGTTTTGGACTGAAAATAAAATGGCTGGTGTGCGGGTGTTTTGTTATCACAATTGCGAGCACTAGCCTCGCAGTTGAGAAGGTGTCAATGGGTGCTCTGATGTCGCAATTGTGACTCACCCCTTTGTAATTGCTAAGTCAGCAGGCCTGGGTCGCATTTACGACAATTTGTTTGCTATTGTGAGGATGTCCAGCTTCGCAATTGTGAAGCCTCTGTCGCAATTGCGGAATTTGTTGAGGCTGTCAGCGTTTGCAAATGTGATCGCTGGTCCGTAATTGCGAGGGATCGCAATGCGAACCCTGTGTTGCAAATGCGATATCTAGAGTTGGACAAAAGGGTTGGGAGTTGGGATTTTCAACATATTCTCTCATTTTAGAACCCTAATCTCGGTAGGAGGCGACTAGGAGAGGGGATTTTCATCTACAAACTTTGGGTAAGTGATTCTAGTCAATTTCCAACTATATATCATGATTATATCTTAAATTTAACATCAAATTTATGTGAATACAAGAGGAAAAATTGGAAAATTTTGTCAAGTTTTTGAAAAATGAGAAATTGAGTTTTGAGAGTCGATTTGGACTCAGATTTTGAAACTAATCATATATATGGACTCGTGGGTTTAGGGGTAGTCGGAATCTACCCTTGGACCCGGGTATTGACTGGGCAAGCCCCGACTTGACTTTTATTGACTTTTCGAGGAAAGTGTAAGGATCATAGTTTTATCAATTGTAATTGTCTTTCCTTGCATTGTTTGATAATACTAAGTCAATTTTGGTTAGATTTGAGCCGTATGGAGGCGAATATTAGGGGAAAATCTATTACCGAGGGTTGAGTTGGCCTAGTTGAGGTAAATATATTTCCTAACTTTGTGTGTGGGAACTACCCTTTAGGAATTTATTTGTTTGTGCTTATTGTGTTATGTGAAAGCCGTGTACGCAAGGTGACAAGTGGGTACATGGGCTATATTTGGTATTTGACCGGTTTAGGCTATTTAGACTCTTTTCATGCCTTTAATTGAATTGTCATATCATATTTTAATACTCATTGTCAATCTACTCTTAATTGTGTTAGTTTATCCTTACATGCCTTATTTGACTTGTTTAACACTTGTTCTACATCTTGCTTGATACTTTGCTCTTATACTTTATTTGAAGTTATTGCTTTCCTTGTTTCCTTGTTACATCCTTAATTGTTGTATTACTTTCACTTGAAGTCATTATTTCGCAAATTATCTTCTTGTTGAGTTATTAGTATTGAAGTTGGGAATGCAGTTATCACATCGAGGCGAAATTGTTAATTGTTGAGATATCTTCCTTGTTGAGCAATTTACATTCTTTGTTATTATTGATGTTCTTGTACATATTGTGGTTTATCCATGGGCTATGGTTGTGGAAACATTGATATTGTTGATTCTTGGCAAGTTATGGCATATGGGCACTTGTAGTGTGAGTTGTTATAGTGTTATGATATTGATGCGCATGCGGCGGTATAAGAATATGGGTTAATATGCATGCGATAGTATAAGGTGGGATTTATGTGCATGTTGCTAGTACGGGAATTACTTGAAGCCACGCGGCGTCATAAATTGGTCTAAAGAGCGTGTACCTTTTTCGGGAAGCATGTTTTCAAAACTATCTAAACGTAAGGCTCACGCGATGATATAAGGAAAGATTGTGATTGAAATTGAGAATGTCAATACGAGGCGGTACCTCGTTTTTGATTCTTGTTGTATACAAGGCGGTACCTCAGTTGTGATTCTTACTGTGCATCTCATGTTAAAAAGAGTTATTGGTGGAATAGTTCTTTTTGCTTTTATCTTCCTTGTCTTATTAGTTTTGGCCCATATTTGACTATGGTGGTTCTCTTTATTTGCTTTCTTCTTGTTAACTCTATGTTTATAATTCTATCATTAGTCTACATTTTTACATACTTCGTTATCGCTTATTTCTTTACTTTCCATTACTTCTCATTATTATTTTTGTAGTTTTGTTTATTATGTCCTAGTATGTATCTTGACCTGGCCTCGTCACTTGTCTACCGAGGTTAGGCTTGATACTTAATGGGTACCATTGTGGTGTTCTCATACTACGCTTCTGCATATCATTTTTTGAAGATCCAGGAACGTCTGCTTGTGTTGGACGTTAGTGTTTGCTTGTAGTTTCTATCAAGAGACTTCAAGGTATACCTGCTCACCGTCTACAGGCGTCGGAGTCACCTTCCATATCATTTCATTTTTTTTGTTATTTTTATTCCGGCAGTGTTATAGTAGACATTCTAGATTACTCTATAGAGCTTATGACTCAGTTCCACTGATTTTGGGAGAGTTGTGGTTGAGATTCTATTTTAGAAGTCGATAAGAGTTTATCAGTCTTGCTTTAGTATTTCTGTTAAGTTATTATTACATGTTCGACTTACCTAGTCTTAGAGACTAGGTGCCATCACGACTTTCTAAGGTGGGAAACTGGGGATGTGACAAGTTGGTATCAGAGCTCTAGGTTCATAGGTGTTACGAGTCATAAGCAGGTTTAGTAGAGTCTTGCGGATTGGTACAGAGATGTATTTACTTATCTTCGAGAGGCTACGAAACTGTTAGAAAAACTCCACTTCCTTGATTCCTTATCGTGCAAATTGGTTGACTTCGAAATGTAAATCTTTGACTTTTTATTCTCTCATAGATGGTGAGGACACGCACTGCTGGATCCGACGATCATACACCAGTGCCCCCTGCTAGAGTTGCGAGAGGTCAAGGACGGGGAAGAGGCTGAGGAGGGGCACATGGTGCAGCTAGAGTACCTACCCCGAGCAGCGACAGAGGAGCCACCAGTAGATCCAGTTGGGGGACAGGCACCCAAGGCGTCTGTTGCCACCCCTTTACTTAAGGAAACTCTCGCATAGTTCTTGAGCATGTTCAGTACTCTAGCTTAGGCGGGGTTGATTCCACTTGCACCGTCCACATATCAGGCTGGGGGAGGAGCTCAGACTCCCGCAGCCCATACTCTAGAGCAGGGATTCACATTGATCATGTCCTAGAGGTTATGCCAGCACAACCTGTTGTTCCAGTTTAGCCCGTGGTTAGGGCAGTGGCATCTGAGTAGGAACAACTTAGACTTGACTGGTTCAAGAAGTACCATCATCCTACTTACAGTGGCTTAGCTATAGGGCTTTCTAGAGAAGTGCTACCGTATTCTCCACACCGTGGGTATTGTGGAGACGAGCGAAGTTGCTTTTACTGTATTCCAGCTGTCAGGAGCAGCGTATTAGTGATGGTGGGCTTACGAGGAGGGTAGCCCAACCGATGCAGCTTCACTTACATAGACTCTATTTTTAGAGATGTTCTTGAGATATTTTATTCCCCAGACTCTTCGGGATGCATGGCCCGCAGAGTTTGAGCAGCTGCGCTAGAGTACTATGACAATGTCAGATTATGCTATCAGATTCAGTGATTTGTCCAGACATGCACCTGCCTTGGTTTCTACTATGAGAGAGTGAGTCTGCCGATTCATTGAGGGGCTCAACTATGGTATTAGATTCAGCATGGCTTGAGAGTTGGAGACAGATACCCCATATCAGCAGATGGTGGAGATAGCACGAAGGTTGGAGGGTATGCGGGGCCGTGAGAGAGAGGACAGGGAAGCCAAAAAGCCTCGAGGTACTGGAGGATATAGTGGTGGGCACACTGTAGCTACAACCCATCATGGTAGGGTCTATGTGAGCCGTCCAGTTCATTCAGCACTTCCAGCTTCTAGTTGTGCTTCGGCTATTCCGAGGTCTCGGGTTGGTTTGCTCAACCACTTTCTAGTGCACCTCCTACACGGGGTGCCTTCATCGGTAAGTCTAGCCGGCCAGGCCTGAGCCAGTTTCAATAGCCATGTCCACCGAGATCTTGCTTTGAGTGTTGTGATACCCATCATATGGTGAGGGACTGCCCCAGACTCAGGAGGGATGCACCTCTACGGACTACTCAGGTTTAACGGATTTGCCGCTCCACCCGCACATCCAACTAGGGGTGGGGGACAGGCGGGTAGAGGTCGCCCTTGAGGGGGAGGCCAGGCTAAATTCTATGCTTTTTCGGGTAGGACGGAAGCAGTCGCATCAGACGCAGTCATCACAGGCATGGTTCCGATTTGTCATAGAGATACATCAGTCTTATTTAATCTGAGATCCACTTATTCAAATGTGTCATCTTACTTTGCTCCATATTTGGATATATCTTGTGATTCTTTGAGTTCTCCTATTTATGTGTCCACGCCTGTGGGAGATTCTATTATTGTGGACTATGTGTATCGGTCGTGTTTAGTTGTTATTGGTGATTTTGAAATCAGAGTTGATCTATTATTGCTCAATATGTTAGACTTTGATGTGATCATGGTCATGGACTAATTGTTGCCCTATCATACTATTCTGGATTGTCACGCTAAGACGCTAACATTGGCTATGCCAGGTTTACCCCGATTGGAGTGGAGGGGTACTTTGGATTATGTTCCTAGCATGTTTGTGTCATTTATAAATGATCGGCAGATGGTTGAGAAAGGATGTGATACTTATCTAGCCTTTGTGAGGGATATCAGTGCTGATACTCTTACCGTTGAGTCCGTTACGGTAGTGAGAGATTTCCTAGATATATTTCCAGCAGATCGTTCGAGCATGCCGCCTGATAGGGATATCAATTTTGGTATTGAATTGTTGCCGGGCACTCAACCCATTTCTATCCCACCATATCATATGGCTCCAGCGGAGTTGAAACAATTAAAGGAGCAATTGCAAGAGTTGCTTAATAAGGGTTTCATTTGGCCTAGTGTGTCGCCTTGGGTTGCTCCGGTGTTGTTTATGAAAACAAAAGATGGTTCTTTGTGCATGTGTATTGCTTATCGGTAGTTGAAAAAAGTTATAGTGAAGAACAGCTGCCCATTACCACCCATTGATGACTTATTTGATTAGCTACAGGGTGCCAGAGTGTTCTCAAAGATTGATTTGTGGTCAGGGTATCATCAACTGAAGATTTAGGATCTAGATATTCCGAAGACTGCCTTTAAGACTCGGTATGGTCACTACGAGTTCCTTGTGATATCATTTGGGTTGACCAACACCCCATCAGCATTTATGCACTTGATGAATAGTGTATTCCAAACATATCTTGATTCATTCATCATTGTGTTTATTGATGACATCTTGGTGTACTCCCGAAGACGGGAAGATCATGAGCAGCATCTGAGGATCGTGCTCCAGACCTTGAGAGAGAAGAAGTTGTATGCAAAATTCTAAAAGTATTAATTCTGGCGTGATTCGATGGCTTTTTGGGTCATGTGGTGTAATTCTGTTTCTTAGAGGGTTTCTCATCCATTGCTGCACCTATGACTAGAGTGACCCAGAAGGGTGCTCCTTTCAGATGGTTCGAGGAGTGTGAGGCGAGCTTTCAAAAGCTCAAGACTGCTTTGACTACAGCCCCAATGTTGGTGTTGACTACGACTTCAGGGTCTTACACTGTGTATTGTTATGCATCACGTGTTGAGCTTCGCACGGAGACGGTAGGGTGATTGCCTATGTGTCTTGGCAGTTAAAGGTCCATGAGAAGAATTATCAAGTTCACGACTTGGAGTTGGCAGTTATTGTTCATGCATTGAGGATTTGGCGGCACTAACTGTACGGTATCCCTTGTGAGAGGTCTATACCGACCATCGGAGTCTCCAACATCTGTTCAAGCAAAAGGATCTTAATTTGCGGCAGCGAAGGTGGTTGGAGTTGCTTAAAGACTAGATATCACTATTCTATATCAGCCGGGGAAGGCCAATGTGGTGGCCGATGCCTTGAGTCGAAACATAGAGAGCTTGGGCAGTTTAGCATATCTACCAGCAGCCGAGAGGCCACTAGCTCTAGATGGTCAGGCCTTGGCCAATTAGTTTGTTAGATTGGATATTTCGGAGCCTAGCCGGGTTCTTGCTTGCGTGGTTTCTCGGTCTTCTTTATATGATCCCATCAGTATGATGACCCCCATTTGCTTGTCCTTAAGGATACAGTACAACATGGCAATACGAAGAAGGTTTCTTTATATGATCGCATAAGTATACAAAATTTTCCTATAACAACAGCTACTAATCGAGTATTTAGATGGCTCCTTGCGAGGCCCTATATAGGAGACGGTGTCATTCTCTAGTTTGTTGGTTTGAACCAGGAGAGGTTAGGTTGTTGGGCACAGATTTGGTTCGAGATTGTTTAGAGAAAGTCAAGTTGATTCAGGATCGGCTTCGTACAACCCAGTCTAGACAGTAGAGTTATGTTGATCGGAAGGTTAATGATGTAGCATTTATGGTTGGAGATCGGGTTTTGCTCCGGGTTTCACCCATTAAGGGTGTGATGAGGTTCGGGAAGAAGGGAAAGTTAAGCCCTAGGTATATCAGACCTTTTGAGATCCTTGAGAGGATTGACGAGGTGGCCTACAAGCTTGCATTTCCACCTAGCTTATCTGCAGTTCATCCGGTGTTCCATGTTTCTATGCTCCAGAAGTATTATGGTGATCCGTCTCATGTTTTAGACTTCAGCTCGGTCCAATTGAGCAAGGATTTGACTTATATTGAGGAGCCGATGGCTATCTTGGACAGACATGTCCGAAAGTTGAGATCAAAGAACATTGCTTTGGTGAAGGTTCAATGGGGGGGGGTCAACCGGTCGAGGAGGCGACATGGGAGACCGAGCACGACATGCGAGGTTGTTATTCTCATCTATTCATCACTTCAGGGATGCCCTTATGTACGTTTGAGGATGAACGTTTGTTTTAAGAGGGGGAGAATGTAATGACCCGACCGGTTGTTTTGTGTAATTGCGCCCCATTTCCCTTTTTGTTGCTTCATACATGTGTGTTTGTGGTTTTATGACTTACGGGGTTGATTGGTTTCGTTCCTAGAAGATTTTGGGTTGAATTGGACCCATTGATTCTTGGCTTGGAAGCCTAAGTTGTTTATGTTGACCAATGGTTAACTTTTGTGAAAACAACTCCGAAATAGTGTTTTTATGGCTCTAATAGCTCCGTATCATGATTTTGGACTTGGGTGCATGATCGAAATCGAATTCGAAAGTCCATAGGTTGATTGGTGTTGTTTTGCCAAAAATTGGCAATTTGAAGTTTAGAAGTTTGACCGTAGCACTTTTAGCTATTGGGTTTGGAGTTTGCTTTTTTGGACTTGGAATAGGTCCGTTATGCTATTTGGAACTTGTTTGAAAAATCTGGTATCACTTGGTATTGAATTGATAGGATTCAGACGCTTAGTTGCTATTCTAAAGTTCTTGAAATTTACTTTGAAATTCATGCATTTTGGTGTCCGATTCATAGTTTTAGATGTTATTTTTGTATTTTGATCGTGCGAGCGAGTTTGTATGATGTTTTTAGACTTGTGTAGGAGCTTGGTTTGGAGCCCCGAGTGCTCGGATAAGATTCAGACATGTTTCAGAATGTTTTGGACTGAAAATTAAATTGTTGGTGTGCTGGTGCTTTGTTATCGCAATTGCGAGCACCAGCCTCGCAATTGCGAAGGTGACAGTGGGTTGTCTGATGTCGCAATTGAGACTCACCCTTCGCAATTGTGAAGTCAGCAGGCCTAGGGCTTGGATCGCATTCTGCAATGATTTGTTCGCTTTTGCGAGCATGTCCATCTTCGCAATTGCGAAGCCTCTGTCTCCATTGCGACATTTGTTGAGGCTGTCAGCATTCACAAATACGATCCATGGCCCGCAATTGCGAGGGTTCACAAATGCGACATCTGTAGCTGGACAAAAGGGTTGGGAGTTGGGATTTTTCAACATATTCTCTCATTTTAGAACCCTAGACACGATATGAGGCGATTTGGAGAGGGGATTTTCATCTATAATCTTTGGGTAAGTGATTCTAATCAATTTCTAACTATATTTCATGATTATATCTTAGATTTAACATCAAATTTATGTGAATCAAAGAGGAAAAATTGGGAAATGTTGTCAAGTTTTTGAAAAATGAGAAATTGAGTTTTGAGAGTCAATTTGGACTCGGATATTGAAACTAATCATATATAAAGACTCGTGGAGTTATGGGTAGTCGAAATCTACGCTTGGACCCAGGTTTTGACAGGGCAAGCCCTAGGTTGACTTTTGTTGACTTAATTTAAAGATCATAGCTTTATCTATTGTAATTAGTTTTCCTTGCATTGTTTGATAATATTAAGTCAATTTTAGTTAGAGTTGAGCCGTGTGAAGGAAAGTTTAGGGGAAAAGCTATTTCTGAGGGTTGAGTTGGCCTAGTTTAGGTAAGTATCTTGCCTAACTTTGTATGGGTGAACTACCCCTTAGAAATTGGTTTGTTTGTGGTAATTGTGTTATGTGAAAGCCATGTACACAAGGTGACAAGTGGGTACACGGGCTATATTTGGTATTTGACTAGTTTAGGCTATTTAGACTTTTTCTATGCCTTTAATTGAATTTTCATATCATGTTTTAATGCTCATTGTCAATCTACTCTTACTTGTGTTAGTCTATCCTTACATGCATTATTTGACTTATTTAACACTTGTTCTACATCTTGCTTGATACTTTGCTCATATTCTTTATTTGAAGTTATTGCTTTCCTTATTGCCTTGTTATATCCTTAATTGTTGAATTACTTTCACTTGAAGTTGTTATTTCGAAAAATATCTTCTTGTAGAGTTATTGGTGTTGAAGTTGGGAAGGCTGTTATCATATTGAGGTGAAGTTGTTAAGTGTTGAGATATCTTCTTTGTTGAGCAATTTACATTCTTTGTTATTGTAGATATTCTTGTACATATTGTGGTTGAGCCTTGGGCTATGGTTGTGGAAATATTGATATTGTTGATTCTTGGCAAGTTATGGCATATGGACACTTGTAGTACGGGTTGTTATTGTGTTGTGATATTGATGTGCATGCGGCAATATAAGGATATGGGTTAATGTGCATGCGGTAGTATAAGATGGGATTTATGTGCATGTTGCTAATAAGGGAATTACTTGAAGCCACGTGGCGTCATAAGGTGGGCTAAAATGCGTGTAGCTATTTTGAGAAATATATTTTCAAAACTATCTAAATATAAGGCTCACGTGACGATATAAGGAAAGATTATAATTGAAATTGAGAATGTGAATACGAGGCAGTACCTCATTTGTGATTCTTGTTGTATACGAGGCGGTACCTCGGTTGTGATTCTTGCGGTGCATCTCATGGTGAAAAGAGTTATTGGTAGAATAGTTCTTTTTTGCTTTTATTCTTCCTTGTCTTACCAGTTTTGGCCCGTATTTGACTATTGTGGTTCTCTCTATTTGCTTGCTTCTTGTAACTCTATGCTTACAATTCGGTCATTAGTCTACGTTATTAACCTGCTTCGTTATCGCTTATTTCTCCGCTTTCCATTACTTCTCGTTATTATATTTATAGTTTGGTTTATTATGTTCTAGTAGGTGTCTTGACCTGGCCTCGCCACTACTCTACTGAGGTTAGGCTTGATACTTATTGGGTACCGTTGTGATGTACTTATACTACTCTTCTGCACATCTTTTTGTGAAGATCCAAGTATGTCTGCTCGTGCTGGACGTTAGTGTTTGATTGTTGCTGCTATCCGGAGACTTCAAGGTATACCTGCTCGGCGCCCGCAGGCCTCAAAGTCACCTTCCATATTATTTCATTTTTTTGTTTTTTTTCTTTTTCATACAGTGTTGTAGTAGACATTATAGATTACTCTGTAGAGCTTATGACTAAGTCCCACCGATTTTGGGTGCGTTGTGGGAGATATTCTACTTTGGAAGTTGATAAGAGTTTATCTGTCTTGCTTTAGTAATTCTGTTTGATTATTTTTGTTAAGTTATTATTACATGTTCGGCTTGCCTAGTCTTAGAGATTAGGTATCATCACAATATCCTAAGGTGGGAAACTGGTGTCGTGACATGAAGTGGGCAGATTTGGTTGGTCTATGGCGTAGATGATTTGAACGTCCTCAAGTTGTGGTAGAACTATTTCGTGGTAAAACACCAAGGTTTGTTTATAAACTTGATCTTTAAATCTCTGTACTTGATGGATATTTGGAAATAACTTTAACTTTTGCTTCCTTTCTCTTCACTTTATATCGTTGTATTGGTATTATCTCAATATTGTGAGATATTTGCTAAATCGCCCACTCGTACGGATCGCTTGATCATTTTGCATTCTTGTTGGGACTTTGTCCTTCTTGTGGCAGTGAATTTATCACTCATATCGGCATGCCTCTTGATTCGGATCTTTTGCCATCTTGACTTTGGATTTGTGGTTCGTCTTAAATTATGGAACTTGCATGTTAAGTACGAACTAGAAAGCCATTTTTAATATGGTTATTGATTCTCTTGACTATTGGACTTCGACCCTACTTGATTTGGGACTTCGATCCATCTTGATAACTGATTATGCTTATTGTGATGGCATGACGTACATATTGGGCGAAAATGGATATTTGGCAAACTCGCTTGGATTGATGTTATACACTTTCTTGACACTTGAATCTTGAACATTGATATTAATATTTGGAAACATTTCAAGGTTTGATATTCGATACCTTTGGTATATTTGCTTACTTTCTTTAAAAATTATATTTTATTTGAGCTACCTATGATTGAAAAAGAGGAATTGGAGAATCTAATGGATCCAAGACTAAAGTTTATACGCCACTAAGCTTTATGCTTAGCGATAGTTGTTTTCTATCGTAGGTAATATGCGAGAAGAGATTTAAGAGGGCCTTTTGGAGTAGACTTTTCTGGATCTTTTGTGGAGATCACATTTGCTTATGCACCTAGGTTTTGTATAGTTTTGGGACTTGTACATGTTCTATATGTCACACTTATGTATGTAATTTTGGAGGCTTGTTGGATCTCATGATCATAAGCTTATAACTTGAATTTGGTGACTTGTTTTGCTGTTTTGGGGTGTGTTAATAACCCAAGTCTTGTAATATGCTAAATTTATACTTTGTCTTGTAAATATTTACAAAGGAGAAGACTAGTTTTCCTTTTATACTCGCTAGTTTGAAATTCATGTATAATATGAACATGTAGTGATGTTGAACGAAAAGTACAATTTTGTTAAGAAGTTGCTTTAATGTGTTGATTATTCAATAAGGGTTGTATCACATTACCTTGATACTTTGATATTATATTTCATTTAAGAAATTTTACAAAGTGTATTTTCAAAAACAAAATATTGCACTTTGAACCTTTATCGAATGAACCTATTTCCGCTACTAAATTGTTATGAATGTCTTTTTAAATTAATATCTTCTGAACGTTGTAAGTAGTAAATTGGTTTTGTTTCGTAAGTAGCACCCTCCTAAAGTGGTTGCTACAAGTTTTGATATCAGAGCTTTAGGTTTGTATTTTAGGACAATTGTTGTGACTTGTTAGTGTACTTGTTTCTTTTTAACATGCTTCATTGCATGTATTGTACATATGCATCATGTACATGTCCCTAATACAATGTGATCTCCTTTATGTAATAATTAAGTTACGGCCTCTTCTTCTAATAGACGTATGGAAGCCGCTCGTGAGGGTTCAGATAACTCTTATTCCCAACATCATTTACAAGAAGAGGTTGGAGAACATTCTTATCTTAATTTTCCCCATACTAGTGGATATGAAGTGGGAAATAATCAGGGTGCAAGAGTTGGGCCACATCCTCATATGAGTCATAGTACTCATGTTGTTGATTCTACTTTTCAGCAAATGGCTGATTTCTTTTGTCACTTGGCTAGAACAATGTCCGACTCTAATGAAATAAGCTTTGAGAAAATGAGAAAAATGGGTGGAGTTGAGTTTGAAGGCACTGTTAATCCTATTGATGCTGAACAATGGCTTGAGTGCATATAGAGAGTATTGGAGCAATTAGAGTGTTCGGAAGCTGCCAAATTTAAGTATGCCATCTCACTGTTACAAAGGGATGCTTATGACTGGTGGGCAAGTGTACCAAATGCCAAAGCAAAAACTCAGCTGCTTACTTGGGATGATTTTTTAAAGAATTCCGAATGAAGTATGTCCCACCTGCTTACCATGATGCGGAGAAAAAGGAGTTTCTGGATGTAAAGCAAAGGGGTAATGTTTATTGCTGAATATCAACAAAAGTTTCTCAGGCTTTCTCATTATGGTGGAGGTATTATTGATGATGAAAAAGAAAAGCGCAGGAGATCCAGAGATGGTTTGAATGATTCTATCCGAAAGTCTGTGACGGTCCTGCAACATGAAATGTTTTCCAAACTAGTTATAATTTCTCTTACTTGGTAAAGAATTGACAAGGAACAAGATAGTAGAAATGAAAACAGGTTCAGAAAAGCTAATTCACATTATGGTGGTCCATCCAAATGGGGAAAGTTTTACAATTCAAAGGTTGGTAGTGTTCCTAGGTCAGCTCAACATAATCAAAATAGATGAAATATTTCTACTAGTTGCACTCCAAATTTTGGCCAAGTCAAGACTCGTATACCCACGTGTGCACAATGTAGGAAGAATCACTATGGTACTTGCAGGAAAGCTTCTGTTGCTTGTTTTAATTATGGGAGCTTCGATCACAAAGTGAAGGATTGCCCTAATCCTAATCCTATTTCTTCTCCGCATACTGAAGGTTCAGTTCAGAAACCTACTAGCGCTCCTTCTCAAGAGAATATAGGTGCAAGATCGAGAAACACCCAAACCAAAGGTGCATGTGGAGCTAATCAAGCTAGTTGGTCAAGATCTACAACACGAGCTTATGCTATGAGACAGAGGGATGACCAAGATGGGGCATACATGGTTGTTGGTAAATTTTACTTATTTGGCCTATGTGTTGTTACACTATTTGATCCTGGTTCTACACATTCCTATGTTTTCTAATAACTTGTTTTTCTTAAAAATGTGAAATCTGTTAGATTTGATTGTGGTGTGCTTGTCAAAAGTCCTTTGGGTCATCAGTTTGTTTGTAATCAGATCTATCGAGGTTGTCCCTTCGTGATTCAAAATCAAGTCTTCCCTGTTGATTTGATTGAAATGCCTTTTCAAGATTATGATATCATCATCGGTATGGATTGGCTTGATATATACCATGCAGTAGTTGATTGTAGGTTAAAACGTGTGACCTTTAAAGCTCCTACATTTTCACACATTGTTATTCAACGTGAAAGTTCATTGACATCTAATATTATCTCTGCGGTTGTGGAAAGAAGGATAATTAGTTAGGGTTGTGAAGCTTATCTTACTCATGTAGTTTATACATACCTAGAAAGTCCAAGCCATAAAGATATACCAGTTGTATGTGAATTTTCTGATATTTTCCCTGAAAATCTTTCTGGGTTGCCCTCGGAAAGGGAAATTGAATTTCCTATAGAGTTTATTCCTGGAACTACTCCTATTTCTATAACTCCTTACCGAAAGGCTCCAGTGGAATTGAAGGAGTTGAAAATTTAATTGCAAGAACTTCTTGAGAAGGGTTTTATTCGCCCAAGTGTTTCTCCTTGGTGAGCTCCTGTTTTATTTGTGAAAAAGAAAGATGGAACTCTTTGGCTTTGTTTTGATTATCGGCAACTGAACAAGGTAATAATTAAGAATAGATATCCATTGCCTGGGATCGATGATTTATTTGACCAGCTAAAGGGTGCTAGGTTGTTCTCAAATTTGACTTTAGGTCTGGGTATTACCAAGTGCGAGTAAGTGAGCAAAATGTTCCTGAAGCTGCTTTTAGGACTCAGTATGGTCATTATGAATTTTTGATGATGCCATTTGGGTTAACAGATGCATTTGCGGTGTTCATGGATCTAATGAATCGTGTATTCAAGCCTTATCTTGATCAGTTTGTGGTGATATTTATTGATGATATTTTAATAAATTCCAAGAATAGTGAAGATCATGATAAACATCTCCGAATTGTTTTGCAAATTTTGGAGGAGAAAAAGCTCTATGCGAAGCTTTCCAAATGTGAATTTTGTCTTAGTGAAGTGGCTTTTCTGGGGCATGTTGTGTCAGCAGAAGGTGTGAAGTTGATCATGGTAAGATTCAAGCTATTGTTGAATGGAAACCGCCTAAAAGTCCAACTGAAATACGAAGTTTCTTGGGCTTAGCGGGATATGATAGAAGGTTTGTCAACGGATTCTCCATTATATCCTATCCTTTGACACAACTTTTGAAGAAGGACGTCAAGTTTGCGTGGGATGACAAATACCAAGAGAGCTTTGAAAAGCTCAAATATTTATTGACTAAAGCTCATATACTTACTCTACCAATTGAAGGAAAAGAGTATGTGATATATAGTGATGCTTCTCATTATGGTTTGGGTTGTGTTCTTATGCAAGAAGGGAAAGTGGTTGCATATGCCTCTCGAAAATGGAAACCACATGAGTTGAATTGTCCAACTCGTGACCTTGAGCTTGCAGCCAAAGTGTTTGTATTGAAAATTTGTAGACATTACTTGTATGGCGAAAAGTGTCATATTTTCACAGATCACGCGAGTTTGAAGTACTTGGGTACGTAGAAATAGTTGAATTTGAGGCAGCGTAAATGGCTATAACTTATCAAGGATTATGACTGCACAATTGACTATCATCCAGGTAAAGCCAATGTGGTTACCGATACTCTAAGTCGCAAATCCTTTGCTGGTTTATCTCTAAGTCCTTTGCCTTTGTATCTTGAATTGAGAGAAATGAATGCTTGTCTTGCATTTAAAGTTGATGGTTCTATTATTGCTAGTTTGCAAGTCAAGCCAGTTCTACTTGAACATGTAAAAGAAGCACAAAAGTTGGATGAGAAGCTTGCAAAACTGCTCAAAGAAGTTCAAAATGGAGAAAAACTTGATTTTAAATTGAGGGAGGATGGTGTCCTATTTTTTCAAAAATAGGTTATATGTTCCTAAAGTTGACAAATTAAGGAAAGAGATTCTAAATGAAGCACATACTTCACCATATGCAATTCATCTCGGAGGCACTAAAATGTACCAAATCATCCAAGAACACTACTGGTGGAATGGTACGGAGAAAGACATTGTAGAGTTTATCTCTAAATGCTTGATTTGTCAAAAAGTAAAGGCTGAGCATTAAGTCCCGACTGGTTTGCTATAACCCTTGTCGATACTAGAGTGGAAATGGGCGAGAATAACAATGGACTTTGTTTCTGGGCTTCCACTCACTCAAAGATCTCATGATGCAATTTGGGTTATAGTTGATAGGCTAACCAAGAGTGCTCATTTCTTGGCAACCAAAATGGACTAATCACTTGAACATTTAGAAGAATTGTACATTAACGAGATTGTGAGGTTGCATGGGATCCTTGTTTCTATTGTATCTGACCGGGACTCGAGGTTTACATCAAGATTTTGGACTAGCTTGCAAGAAGCTTAGGGTACCAAGTTTAATTTTAGTACTTCTTTCCATCCTTAGACAGATGACCAGTCTGAGAGGGTAATACAAAACTTGGAAGATATGCTTTGAGCCTGTATTATTGAGTTTGAAGGTAGTTGGGACAAACACTTAGCCTTGATAGAATTTGCTTACAATAATAGCTACCAATCAAGTATAGGCATGCCTCCTTATGAAGCTTTATATGGGAGAAAATGTAGAATTCCTCTTTGTTGGAATGAGGTTGGCGAAAGGAAATTGGTAGGTTCTAAGATTGTTCAACAAACTGAAGATAAGGTAAAAATCATCAAGGATCGCTTAAAAATGATTCAGATAGACAAATGTCTTATGCTGATCCAAAGAGGCGTGAAATTGAGTATCAAGCGGGCGATAAGGTATTTTTAAAGGTTTCTCCATGGAAGAAGAATATGATATTTGGTCAAAAAGGTAAACTTCGTCCTTGATTTATTGGACCTTATGAAGTGCTTGAGAGAGTTGGCCCAGTTGCTTATAAACTAGCTATTCCACCTGATTTAGAAAAGATCCATAACATCTTCCATGATTCTATGCTTAAGAGATACCGCTCAGATCCATCTCATGTCCTTCATGTTGAATCTACTGAGGTCAATCCTGATTTGACATGTGAAGAAGAACCTATTCAAATCTTAGCGCGTAATATAAAAGAGCTTAGAAATAGGATAATCCCCTTAGTGAAAGTCCTTTGGAGAAGTCATTATCGCAAGGAATCTACTTGAGAGCGAGAAGACGATATGCGAGTTCGATATCCACATTTGTTTCGGGACTAGTATAGGGTAAATTTTGGGATGAAATTTATTTAAGGGGGAGAAAGTTGTAACACCCCAAAATTTTAGACTAATATTTGCATTCTTAATTGACCTTATTTATAATGAGGATAGATTTTACTTCGTAGATTTTACTTCGCACTTCCTAAACGTGAATTTGACGATATATGAAAATTACCTACTTTAGATTGTGTTAATATGTACAAAGAAGTCATGGAATTGCTATGCTTAACACTTAACATCATTTTGATGCATTGTTATGAAATACAATAGATATATATAATGTTTTGCATAGAAAACCTTCTATAATCTAAAGATATTTAGTAGTTTGGGAAGCCACCTTTTTCATACTTATCCAAAGTTCATATATATTACTTTTGTGACTTGCTTTTCTATAACCTCCTCTCATATTTCATTCCTTCATGCCAAAGAATATCCCAACCCTCTCTCCTTATTATCACATGAAATACTACATGAAAACCATCATAATTTTTCACTAAACCAACCAGCCAAACTAGTTCTTGGCGAAGCTCAAGTTGCTCCTCTCTTTTGTGGTAAGTTACTAAACCCGTTTTTACACGAGACAACTATTAGTTTTCTTTATCATACCTCCTTGTATAAAACTTCATTTGAAGTGAGCCAAACCTTTTCGGAAATATATTTCGTAGCTCTATAACTTTTGTTCAGGCACCAAAACCTAGTTTTGCTTGTATTTATCCGAAAAGTGGTGATAAAGTATAGTGCATGTGTTGCCCAAATTCTCTGTTTTACAAACCCTCCATGTACTACTGTTAGTATTTTGAGCATAACTCTTTGTAAAAATGGATATGGGGGTGATTCAAGACTATTTGGAACACTAACACATATATATACAACTTTCATAAAGACCATGAAGTCCAGTGTTTCCTTTTACATATTCAAAACATAGCTACAACACGAATTTCTGTTTCAAATATTTAGGGTGGTTTTACCGATATCATGTTTAGTTTGATATGTTGAAATCACTGAACTTATATAGTTATTTGATTATGTATTTAGGGTATATATACCCTTGTAAAATCTAAGTTAAAGTGCTTGAGGTAGTGATCGGAGTTGATTGGTCTATGACGTAGATGATCGAACATCCTCAAGTTGCGGTTGAACTATTTCTTGGTAAAACACTAAGGTTTGTGTATAAACTTGATCTTGAAAATCTCTGTACTTTTTGGATATCTTGAAATAAATTTAAATCTTGCTTCCTTTCTCTTCACTTTATATCGTTGTATTGGTATTATCTCAATATTGCGAGATATTCGCTTAATCTACCACTCGTACGGATTGCTTGATCATTTTGCATTCTTGTTGGGACTTTGTCCTTTTTGTGGCAGTGAATTTATCACTCATCTCGGCATGCCTCTTGATTTGGGTCATTTGCTATCTCGACTTTGGATTTGTAGTTCGTCTTAAATTATGGAACTTGTCCGTATTAAGTATGAACTAGAAAACTATTTTTAATATGGTTCTTGATTCTCTTGACTATTGGGTTTCGACCCTACTTTATTTGGGGCTTTGGTCCATCTTGATATCTGATTATTCTTAGTGTGATGGCATGACGTACATATTGGGCAAAAATAGATATTTGGCAAACTCTCTCTGATTGATGTTTTACGCTTTCTTGACACTTGAATCATAAACATTGATATTGATATTTAGAAACACTTCAAGGTTTGATATTCGATACCTTTGGTATATTTTATTAATTTCTTTAAAAATTATGTTTCATTTGAGCTACCTATGACAGAAAAAGGGGAATTAGAGAATATAATGGCTCCAAGACTAAAGTTTATATGCCACTAAGCTTTATGATTAGCGATATTTGTTTTCTATCGTAGGTAATATACGAGAAGAGATTTGAAGAGGGCCTTTTCTATCGTAGGGAAGATGCTAAGTCAAGCACTTAGAAAGATTTTGAGAAAATATTTATAACTAAATGCGAAATTATAAACTAACCTAGAAAGCAAGTAAAATGATCAATGGCTACAAGCATGGATATAAAGAAAATTACACTCAAGTAACGATCCAATATATTTCAAAATTTTATAAATATAAGCGAGTTTATGTTAATTAGCCTCGGGTAATAATTCTATATTAGCTTCTATCGAAGACTAACAAGACTTCCTAATTAAATTATCCCTAAAATAAGTAAGAGATTAAGCACACCCGAATATGGCCACAAGTTCTTATTAATTAATCTTTTCCAACCCCAAATTATCTTTTCCAAAATTAATTCGAAGTTAACGGGCGAGTCCTAGGGTTAGCTAATCCGTTTGGAAACATTAAAGAACAAGAATAATTAAAGAAACAATAACTCACTTTATAATAAATAAAAATCGTTCAATACATAAGCAAAATAACATATTTAATCCATACTTTAAATATGAATTAAATAAGATTAAAGTGTTGGAAAAAATATTATACACTTAGATATACAATACAAAGCAAGAAAATGAAGAAATGAATATAAATGGGTAAGAAATTCTCAACCAAAATCTTCAAATCTTCAAGACCCAAGTGTGTGTGCAAGAACCCTAGCTCCCAAACTTGTCTTCTCTAGTCAAGAGACTGAAACATAAGCCAAAGATGTGTTTCCAATAAGCTAGGTAGTGTATTTGTGGGTTTGGAATCAAAAAATATAAAATTACATAAGTGTCCAGAACAGAAGCGTGATCATTGCATTTATGAAGGAAAGTTCGCATTTGCGAACCATTGCTTTTCTGTTCATAATCGCATTTGCGATGGAGGACTTCGCATTTGTGAAGGTTTACTGTCTTGTTTGACTTCACATTTGCGTACCTTATTTCGCATTTGCGAACGTTGTTTTGCTCAGTTAGATTCGCAATTGCGATTCACATGTTCACATTGACTTTCTTGGTTGACTTCGCAATTGCGAGCTACTGCTCGCATTTGCGACCCCTGAGGCCAATTTCCAGATTTATGTTTGTGAGCCCCTTTTTGACTTGTTTTCGCTTGGTTTCTTTCCGATCACTTCTAAATCACATAAAACCTGTACAATAGAAGTAAACAACATTAAACAAACTATTTTATCAATCACACCTAGCAAAAATCTAAGATTAAAGACGAGATAAGTTGGTAAATTACCAACTTATCAAACCCCCAAACTTAAACTATTGCTTGTCCTCAAGCAATCAAAGCAAATCTCCTTCCATGTAATCAACTCAATAGTGCATCAATATCATACCAAGTCAAAAGGTCTACTTTAAGTACAAACACATGACTTTGATTGGTACCAACAATTAATCCAAAGCATATGAAACACCAAAAACTTCTCATAAATCTCATTACAATTCACGTGGTCAAACACTATGTTAATCAAAGTAGCAATCAAGTCATGACACTAAAGCTTCAAAATTTGCCTCTTTATCATAAATAACTTTCCCTTGTTCATTTCTCCCAACTGAAAATGGGATTAAATTCACAACTCAAATATCATGTGCCCTCACACTTAATAGAGAATACCACACTCATAAATTGTAATTTAAAACATAAATGGAATATCAAATGGAAAGAATTAACTATCTCTCACAAAGATGTTCAAATACACACAAGTAGTACCATAGGCTTGCCCTTCATTTATTTCTCCACTAATGTAGACCAACTTGGTTCAAAATCTATTAGGACTTAAAGGGTTGTAGTTTAGGCTTTTGGTTAAGGTAAGGCACAATTTTGGTTAGAGTGACTCAAAACCTCCCTAAGCACTATAATTTTGCAATAATTAAAGTACACTTCCTTCAAGAACTTTTCCACCCTTTCTTCATTTTTCACTCCATACCTAATGTTCCCTTTATTCACAACTCCTCAACTCCTTATTTTTCCTTCCTCTTTCTTCTTTCTTACACTACTTTTTTTTTCAAAAATTAAGGAAGGTTCCACATTTTTTTAATTATCTTCCACCTTTTAAGCAACTTCCACATCACAACTTTTCTAACCTTCACCCCCAATCATAGGCTTTTAGCCTATGTCTACACATTCAAAGTACTTAGGGATGCAAGATGCCAAAAGATAGATCAATAAAGAACGAAGGGTTAAAGTTTGTAACATGATTTCTAAAGAAAAAGTTTAAAGGCTCAAAATGGGTTGACTAGGGAAAATATGGAAGGGTAGGAAATTTAAGGCATAATAACTGTCCAAGGAAGGCCTAACATCATTTTTCAAACCAAGTTAGTCTAGGATTTAACCTTGAAGCACATTCCGAGCAAGTTCTAGACTACAAATAATGCAAAAGAACTCACAATAAATCTCACCACATATGGCACATGAAAACTCGAGTAGAATACAAATCCAAAATCCAATTGAAACCAATGAACTCAAAGAAGGCACATATAGCTTAAGAGACTATTTAATGAATCAAAGAGCCAAAAATTGAGTCTAAAATCCATGACAATGTATTTTACTTCAATTATTTTTCTTTTTCAAAGATCAAGAATTCATATGTCGAGGTTTAAATCATGTTGGTACCAAGCAAGCCACAAATTGGCCAATGGGCACAAACCCCAACTCATACCACTTATTCTCCTAAATTAACAAAAAACTATATTTAAACTACAAGACTAATTCCCTTAAGAAAATCGCCTAGCTATCCATCATTAGGAAAAGTCGACACAATAATTTACCAAAAGTTATTCGGTTCAAACAAAATTTGCATCCTCAGAAAAAGAACCGTGGTACAAAGAAAACTAATGATATTGCCAACAAATCAAGAAGCTAGTAAACATACTAATATAGCACATCACATGAAAATAAAATATCAATCTACCATATCAATAATTATACAAGAAGCCATCCCCAACTAGAAATGTTGCAATGTCTTCAATGAAACTAAAACAAATAGAGTAAAATGGTGGAAAGTGCTCCCCGAATACTGCATCAGGTGCTCTCCTTCCTGTCGAAATCAGTCGTAGCCTCTTCCTCTTCCTCGGACCAATGAACTGGAGCATCATCATCATTTTCTGGCTCGGTTCATGGCACTGACTCTTGAGGCTTTAGAGATTTCCATAGCCCCTTCACACTCTTCCACATGCGGGTGAAGAATTTATCTTTTTTCTTCTCCCTCTTCTTCATCCTGGTGTGTGCATTTGCCAGCCTAGCATAAGAAGTACTCAAAGTACCGTGCACTGTGGCCAAATCAGTGTTTGCTTTCTCCAGCTTCATAAGGTAATCCCCTTGCTTCTTCTCATCATCAAGATACTTTTGAAATTCTTTTTTTGAAATGCATACAGAGGGTCCCTCAGATATTTCCCCAGGTCCCCGTGGAAGGCCAACTACTAGGTCGCAAATCTGTCATATTTCCTTAGTATGCATAGCAAGTGGTCCTCCTGCAGAAGATGATGGCTGGCTACCCTGGTCAGTCTGAGAAGAAGATCCCAATTTTCTCTTTTCGCTTTTCACGGCGCCATCCTCTCCTCTTTTCTTCAATGGAGCAATAGTCTTTCCCGGATCTATCCAGTTGTCTTACGTTAAGCCAGATATCATCAAGAATGGAAGCTATCATTTGAGCTCTCATTGTTGGTACATTCCATATATTCCCCGCAGGAGAGATGCGACTGCATATGATAGCTAGCCATATCTTTGCTTCGGCAAAGAATTCTTTGGATGTGATCCCTCTTTTCAGCTGTCCATGGAACATCCACACCCGGGCACAATTTGGAGACCAACCACTCGCCTGAGGCACAATCTTTCTCATGGAATGGTTCCATGTCATGGTCCTGCAGGTGATAGATTCGGTTCACAACTTCAGCTCTGAAATTCACCATTTTGCCACGAATCCCCATGATTGGCTTTCTTAAATTGATGTATGGAAGATTAGCATAAAATTTCCTCACCCATTTCTCATTTGCTTTGCAAGGTTGAGGGGCAAAACAGGTCCATTCCATGGCCACAAGCCTCTGATGAAACTCGGGCAGACGTTCTGGGATGTTTTCCAGCAATATACCACTTTCCAGGAGCAATTTTTTCGTAATCAACTCGACATAGTACCGTTACTGGCATTCCAATGACAAGAACCAGTGTTGGTCATAGTTCTCCTCCACTTCCAAAGGATTGTCATGTGCGGATTCGTTGGAATTAAAGCTCATTTTCAGCTTATGGTACCCGGATGCTTGCAATTAGGAGTGAGAATGAGGGAGTCTCAAAGTGGGAGAGTGAGGAAGATGAAGGTCGTTTTATTTTTGAGAGCCCCAAATTTTTCTGACTTCTGTTCAAAATGAAGCAAAGTTACCTATTTAAGACTTCTGATGTCACAATTGAGAAATGTAAAAATTCAGTACAGGTGATTCAGACTTCCCCAATTTCTTTTCAACAGCACCAAACACACACGCTACACTCAACCAATTTCCCTCACTCCTAAAGCTTACAATGATTGAGAAGGTAAAATAAGGGTTGTGGGAAAAACAACTATGGAGAAAAGAAACAGAGATGAAGAAGAAAAAAAAAGAGAGAAAAGAGCAGCTGAGAAAGGGACGAAAACGAGTACCTGATTGTCTTGTGCGAGAGAAGCAGAAATCGAGAGCAATGGAGATGTAGAGTAATGGAGATGAATGTGATAGATGAGAGAAGTTAGATTTTGGGGAAGGTGGGTTTTGAATTTTACCTGCTGAAGAACCTATTGAATCTTTAAGATTACCAACGAGTCGCATCTGCAAGTTTTTGACCGCTTCTGTGCCTAAGCTTTTGCGGTTAGCAAACTGCTTCTGCGATGTTTCCGCATCCGTGCTTCATTTCACGCTTCTGCGAGGCCGTATCTGCGAGCAAAGCTTCACAGATGTGGTTGCACTAGATGACTGATGCACAGACTAGGCAGCTGCTGTTTTGTTCACTCCAACACCTCAAACTCCTCAATTCAACTCCAATAAATCTTAAACTTTGCAGATTAGTAAAAAACAATATACTAAACTATTCTTAAAAAAAAATCAAAAATGACTACAAAATTTGAAAACGATGGGTTGCCTCCCACCAAGCACCGCATTTAACATCGTGGCATGACGCAAATCGACTTTACCACTTTTCCCTCCACTTGAAAGATATGAATTGGGCACCTAACTTGGAATCAAGCTTGTGACCACGAGCAACGGGGGGTGGTAAGTAGATGATCAAGCCAAACTTTAATATCTCTATTTTGCATTTCATGGCTTTCTTTTGAGGGATGTCATTTTCCGTTCTTGAATATGCAAATTGCAAGATGTATGGCTCTTGTCTTTCTTCTTTGCACTCCCATAAGGATTCACATGGTTCAATTCCTATATCACCATACAAGTCCAAAGTTGAAAAATGCTTGGAGTGAGATAATTTCCTCCCAACTTGCAACGTTTTTCAGATTTTGACATCCATTTTTTTGCCCCCGAACAAGAGTCATTTTCAACCATCTTTTCAACTACAGGGTAATCGATGTGAACCATAGGGTTTAGAAGCAGCCGCTTTCAGTCATTCCCAACGTTTTGATTGAGTAGACATCAAAGGAGAGAGAAGACGAAGGTTGACTCTAATTCCAGATTTTTATTGGCATCACCAACAAGTATGGAGTCGGTTGGAGGATGTTCAATTCTTGATTCCTCAAAATAAAACTCACTTTCTTCCTCGTAGTTGGACTTTTCTTGAACTCTTTCCACACTCTCTAGGTGGTGGGTATAATGAGCCTCAACCAATATTTTTTTTGATCTTCCAAGGTGCGGATATTCTCAGCATTTTGAGTTAGTACTATCCCCGAGTGCCAAGTTGTGCTTCTCCTCATTTTCAAGAATGGCCTCCAACATGAGCATCATCTTCTCATTTTGAGCATTTGATTGTTCTTCTTGGTTTTGATTAAGTGCTAAAGAAGGATTTTCGGCTTCAACCTCTAAGGAAGGTTCTTGGCCATCATTCACTTTCGAGGCTTTTTGGACCTATAAAGCTTCAAGCATTTCTCCCATTTGTAAGTTCAACCTTGCAAGCGCTGATAACTAGGGGTCTTAGCCTATTATTTATTCTCTTTTGCTTAGGTTTTGGGTCAAAAAATGTGTAAAGGTATTCCCGAAAACTAACTTAATGTGCTTGCTTGCAGGGTTTGGTCAAAATTAGGCAAAAAAGCCATAATCAACTCAGGAAGGAGTCAAACCTGCACGAATCCAAGGCTGAGACTAGAGCACTGAGAGCGACAGAAAAGCGCGGCCGCGTAAGGACCACCGCTGAGGCGGCCACTATTACCCGGTCTGCAAAAGTAGATTCAGAGAAGTTGCTTTAAGTACTAAAATCACCGCTGACCGCGTTGGAAAAATATGGCTGCGAAATCTTTGGCGCGGCGGCGAAGGGATGTCCGCTGAGAGCGCATCTTGAGGTTCAGAGACCCTGCATGTCAGGCTTAACTGAAGAACGCGGTCCGCGTCTAAATTACGCGGCTACGATAGAAGTATACGCAGACGCGGTTGAAATTACGCAGTTCGCAAAATTAAGCCCAGTATTGAAGAAACGCGGACCGCGCTCATTATTACGCGGCCACGAAAGCTCAAGCGCGGACGCGGTCAAAATTACGCGTCCGCAAATCCTCTGCATGGGCATTTTTGTCTGAAAATTTTAGCCTATTATAAATAGATCCTTTTATCAATTTTAGGTTAAGTTTTGTAAAAGAGAGCACGTGAACAACTGGTTTTTCCCTTTTTGGGCAAATTTAGAGTAGATTTACATTCTAACTTTAGATTTTCATCTTGTACTTTAATATTATGGCTTATATTTCATCTTTATCTTTGATTTCTGCAACTATTATGAGTAGCTAGACCCCATATATAGGGTTGTGACCCAACCCTAGTGTGGGTATTTAATGGGTCTTGAATTTTATGGGTGAATTGTTTATGGGTTAGTGATATTTAGCCTAATTTATGCTAATATTGTAGAATTAGGGGTTGCAAACACTGATTCATGCCTTTATGACTTAGGCTCTTCTTGAGAAAGAGGGACTAAGTTTAGAAAAATAAGGCTAACAAGGAATTTGGGTGAACTCAAGAGATTGATAGCCCCAGTTAAAGGGTTAAACCTAGAGATAGTAATGCCCGACTTGAGCAAATTTTACTTGTATTGTATGAACACCCATTTGGGCTTGAGAAAGCCAAATCAGGCAAAGTCACTCAAACTACCGAGAGGTATAGAGTGAGCATTTATGTGTGATGGTTATATTACGACCCCAATCATAACAAACTTGTCCTAGATTCTTGATACCCATTAGATACTCACCTAGGCGGAAGTCACTTCCCTAGTGCTTTTTAACACTTGAAAACTCTCACCAAAAATATTGTACTTAGCTTACACTCAGCATACTATAGTATAAAATTAGAATAGAATTAGTTGCAACAATGTTTGGAAGTGCAATTAGGAACAACACGCACATCTAGATTAGTTAGATACCCAACTCTAAACCAAATTAACTCCCTGTGGAAATCGATCTCGACCTCGTTGGGTAAAACTGCATCGACAATCCTCGCTACTCTATAGTGGTGTAGGTTTGGACCCGATCACTTTTTGGTGTCGTTGCTAGGGAGTTAGACGGTGTTGGCTATCTATCTAACTATTTGTGTGACTTGTTTTTCTTTCCTTCTGATTTTCTAACTTTTGTGTATCAATCACTTTAGGTACCAAATGGCTCATAATGATGCTCTCGGACAAGTTCTTCCGGAGGAGGAGGTAGATGACAATGGTGAGGATGAGGTTAATCTAGAACCTCAAGTCCAAAGAAGAGGCCGCAAGGCTAATGACAACATTCCAACCCCCCCCCCCCCCACCTCCTCCACGGGCAGCACATCGGGTGCTACCCAATGAAGGTTACGCAAGTGCAATTGTCCCGCCCCGGATTCAGGCGGGCAATTTTCAAATTACAAATGTCATGTTGACCCTATTGGAGCAAAGGGGCTTCTTCACTGCAACTCCTCATCAGAATGCATACAAGCATCTAAAGGGTTTTGTAGACACATTCTGGGGGAGCAAGTAGACGAACGTGTCGGAGGACTATCTGAGATTGAGACTTTTCCTATTTTCACTTAGAGGGAAAGCTTTTGACTAGCTCTAGAGGCTACCCAACCACTCCATACACACGTGGGATGAGTTGGCAGAAAAGTTTATAGCCAAGTTTTTCTCACCGGGTCATATGGCAGCATTGAGGGATGGGATCTTAGCCTTTAAACAAGAACCTAATGAACCCCTTCATGGAATCTAGGATCAATACCGGACAATGGTCAAGGAATGCCCAAACAATGATATGACTGAAGCAATGATTCAACAAACATTCTATAGGGGCATCAACATGACCAACCAGTGTGTGGTAAATCAGCTAGCTGGGGGAATGCCTTATGCCGATGCTTGTGACATACTTGATGAGATGGCTGACACATCCTCAGCTTGGCAGAGTCGGGCAAATGTTCCTCAGGGTGACACTAATGTCATCCATCTTTACAAGGAACTTCATGATCACAGACAAGCCATAGCCGAGTTGACAACTACTATGAATAAGTTAGCGAAGGCCCAGCTTATGCAAGTTCAAGGGATAAAGAAAGTAAATGCCATGGTCAACAACAGGAGACAGCGTGGTCAACAAGTACAAAACAATCAAGATCAATATGAGCAAAGTGGTAGTGGTTACAATCAAGACGATTCTTATGATGATCAAAGTAAGGAAGTGTTATATGCCAATAACTACCAAGGTCACCAACTCAACAATGGAGACCGCAAGGGAACAATCAAAATTGGGGAAACCAAGGCCAAGGGAATTGGAACAATGGCAACAACAACAACTCGAACAATTGGGGGAACAACAATCAAAATTGGGGGAACAACAATAACAATTGGGGCGGCAATGGAAACCAAGGGGGTTGGAATAATAATAATCAAGGAAATCGGGGGCCGGGCTTTCAAAGGCCCCCAATGTATCAACAAGCCAACAATCCGCCTCCATATTCGTCTCAAGGGAAAAGCTCCTCAAACAATGAGATGGGGCGGATAGAGAGTATGTTTAAACAAATGATGGAAAGGAATGCTGGCTATGATACCCAAATAGCCTCCCATACTACCTCTATTCGCAACTTGGAAGTACAAATAGGTCAAATTTCTCAAGCATTGAATACTTTCCCTAAAGGGGCACTACCAAGTGATACAGTAGTAAACTCGAAGGGTGGGAACAATACAGGACATACTATGGCGGTGACCACAAGAAGCGGTAGAGGTGGAGATGCAAGTACCTCTAATCCAAAGAAGATTATGAGTGATGATGTTGTGTTGCAAGAAGATGATGAGATTAAAGCCAATGATGAGAATGTGAATAATGAAGTGAGGATCGATATTGATAACAACATGGACGAGACTCAAAATGATGTGAACCCGTCTAGGGAACACGTGATAGACATACCGGAAACGGTAGTGCCTAAAGCCAAGGCCCCTTTGCCAAAGCCTCCTCCACCGTATCCTCAAAGGCTTGCAAAGTAAAATAATGAAAACCAATTCAAAAAATTTATTGAGATGGTGAAAAGTTTGTCAATCAATGTTCCCTTGGTGGAAGCTCTCGAACAAATGCCGGGATATGCTAAGTTCATGAAGCACTTGGTAACTAAGACGAGGTCTATGAATTGTGAGACCATCAAAATGACTCATCAAGTGAGTGCAATTGTGCACTCGATGGCTCCAAATCTTGAAGATCCCGGTGCCTTTACAATTCCATACACCATTGGTAGCGCCGATTTTGCAAAAGCCTTGTGTGATTTGGGAGCAAGTATTAATTTGATGCCATATTTCGTGTTCAAGACACTAGGTATTGGGCCACCAAGAACTACTTCCATGAGATTACAAATGGCGGATCGGACAATGAAAAGGCCACTTGGTATTATTGATGATGTTCTAGTCCGGGTCGACAAGTTTATTTTGCCTGCCAATTTTGTGATTCTCGACTGCGAAGTCAACTATGAGGTGCCTATAATATTAGGGAGACCTTTACTAGCAACAGGGAAGACATTGGTTGACGTGGAAGTAGGGGAGCTCACCTTCCTAGTGGGCGATGAAAAAGTTGTATTCCACGTGTGCAAATCAATAATGCAACCAAATAGCAATGAAGTTTGCTCTTTTGTGGATCTTGTGATGGAAGTGATAGTTGATGACACGAGTGCCATCATCAATGTGGAAGACCCTTTGGAAGCTGTGTTGTTAAACCATGAGGATGATGACAAGGAAGGCTTGGTTGAATGTGCAAATGTATTGAAAGGAATGGGATCCTACTCATATGGGCCCCGTAAACTTTCCTTAGACTTGGAAAACCAGAAGACTCCACCAACAAAGCCCTAAATCGAGGAGCTACCAACATTGGAATTGAAGCCTTTGCCTTCACACCTCAGGTATGAATTCTTAGACCCTTCTTCCACACTACCTGTTATTCTTTCTGCTTGCCTAACTAACGTGCAGATAGACTCCACCTTTGCAGTGCTTAAAAGAAGGGAAAAAGGCAATTAGATGGACTTTGGCTGACATTCGGGGTATAAGCCCCGCCTTTTGCATGCACAAAATTATACTAGAGGAAGATGCCAAACCCTCTGTAGAACATCAAATGAGGTTGAATGAGGCTATGTAAGAGGTCGTCAAGAAGGAAATTATCAAGTGGCTTGATGTAGGGGTTATGTACCATATCTCAGATAGTTCATGGACTTCACCGGTACAATGTGTGCCGCAGAAGCGGGGTATTACTGTGGTCACAAATGAGAAAAATGAGTTGATCCCCACTCGTACTGTCACCGGATGGAGGGTATGTATGGACTACAGAAAGCTGAACAAAGTGACCCGCAAAGACCACTTTCCATTGCCTTTCTTGATCAAATGTTGGACAGACTTGCCGGGAGTGCCTACTATTGTTTTTTGGATGGGTACTCAGGGTACAACCAGATTCTCATTGCACTGGAAGACCAAGAGAAAACCACCTTCACATGTCCGTATGGCACATTTGCATTCTCACGGATGCCGTTTGGTTTGTGTAATGCACCGGCTACCTTTCAGCGGTGTATGATGGCAATATTTATGGATATGGTGGAGGACTTCCTCGAAGTGTTCATGGATGATTTTAGTGTTGTGGGGGACTCATTTGAAGAATGCTTGGATAATCTTGACAAAGTGTTGGCCCGATGTGAAGAGACCAGCCTAGTGCTTAATTGGGAAAAATGCCACTTTATGGTCAAGAAGGGCATTGCCCTCGGCCATAAGATCTCAAAGAACAGTATTGAAGTGGACAAAGCGAAAATTGAAGTTATTTCAAATCTCCCTCCTCCTACTTCCGTCAAGGGAGTTAGGAGCTTTCTTGGGCACGCGGGGTTCTACCGAAGGTTCATCAAGGATTTCTCAACGTGGTGAACCCCTTGTGCAAGCTGCGAGAAAAGGATGCAAAGTTTGTGTTCAATAAAGATTTCATGAAAGCTTTTGAGCTTCTGAAGTATAAATTGACAACCACTCCCATCATTACCCCACCCAATTGGAGCTTACCATTTGAGCTCATGTGCGATGCTAGTGACATTGCGGTAGGAGCGGTTTTGGGGCAAAGGGTCAACAAGATATTTCATCCGGTCTATTATGAAAGCAAAATGATGAATGATGCCCAAGTCAACTATACGGTGACCGAGAAAGAGTTACTAGCCCTTGTCTTCGCCATGGAAAAGTTCAGGCCATATCTGATGGGCGCCAAAGTGATTGTGCACACCGATCGCGCGGCACTCTGTTACTTGATGACAAAAAAGGACTCAAAGGCTAGGTTGATGAGATGGGTTCTTATGCTTCAAGAGTTTGACCTTGAAATCATTGAGAGAAAAGGAAGTGATAATCAAGTGGTGGACCACTTGTCCCGCTTAGAAGAGGAGGGGAGGCCCCACGATGGCCTCAAAATTAATGATTCTTTCACGGATGAACAACTCCTCTCTGTGTCTTTGAATGGTATGCCTTGGTTCGCCGATGTGGCTAACTTTATTGTGACCGGCATTGCCCCGAGTGATCTCTCTTCAAACCAAAGGAAGAAACTCAAACGGGACAATTTGGATTATTATTGGGACGAGCCCTATCTTTTCAAGATTTGCAATGATGGTGTGATTCGGAGATCTGTTCTGGAAGAGGAGCAAATGAATATTCTTGATGTTTGCCATTCATCGCCCTACGGTGGTCATCATGGTGGGGCGAGAACTATTTCAAAGGTTCTTAGCTGTGGATTTTATTGGCCTACCCTGTATAAAGATGTAAGTGAGCTTGTTAAGAGGTGTGATGAATGCCAAAGAGCTGGTGGAATTTCCAAGAAGGATGAAATGCCTCTCACCACTATTCTAGAGATCGATATTTTTGACGTGTGAGGCATAGACTTCATGGGGCCTTTTGTGAGTTCGTGTGGTAACACTTACATTCTGTTTGCTATTGATTATGTTTCCAAGTGGGTTGAAGCTGTAGCTTTGCCCAACAATGAGGCATGGAGCGTGGTGACTTTCTTAAAGAAAAATATCTTCACAAGGTTTGGCACTCCTAGGGCGATCATCAGTGATTGGGGTTCTCATTTTTGCAATAAGGCCTTCGACACTTTACTTTCCATGTATGGTGTCAATCATAAGGTGTCAACCTCTTATCATCCCCAGACTAGTGGAAAAGTTGAGGTCTCCAACAGGGAGATAAAGAGCATATTATCAAAAACTGTCAATGCTAACCAGACTGATTGGTCAAGAAAACTTGACGATGCGTTATGCACTTATAGAACTGCGTACAAGACTCCAATTGGTATGTTTCCATACCGGTTAGTATTTGGGAAAGCATGCCATCTTTCGGTTAAGTTAGAGCACAAGGCCATGTGGGTGCTCAGGAAGTTAAACCTTGAATGGGATGTAGCAGCCAATCTCCGGGTAGAGCAACTCAATGAACTTGATGAATTCCGGTTTCATGCCTATTCCAGCTCATCCTTGTATAAGGACAAGATGAAGTACTTACATGACAAATATGCCCAGAACAAAGAATTCAAGAAGGGTGACTTAATTCTTCTATTCAACTCTCAGTTACGACTATTTTTGGGAAAGCTCAAGTCAAAATGGAGTGGCTCTTTTGAGGTGGTGTACGTGACTCCGTTTGGTGCTCTTGACCTGAAAAACAAAAATGGTGAAATCTTCAGAGTTGATGGGCATCGAGTGAAGCATTACCTTGGCAAGTTTGATTACAACCATGTGGTGGCATTGATCAAATTACAATGATGTTGGTAACATGCGTCATGCCGCGACTTTAAATCAGGCGCTTCTTGGGAAGCAACCCATGTATTTTTCTTTCTCTTTTGATTTTCTTTTTCATCTTAGATCAAGCTTTATTTGAAAAAACCGGTTGTGAGCTTTGTGTAGGAATTTCTTGTGCTGTACAGGATTGTTGCTGGAAACATTTGCCTAAGTATGGAGAATTATGCGGACCGCGCTCAAAGTTTTGCGGTCCACGAGAGTGTTTCGCGGGGGCGCAATTTGTCAGCGTACGCAGACTTGAAAAGTCCAGAATATCAACTCTCTGAAGTTGTATTCACGTCCGCATTTGTAATTTCGCGGTCCGCCTTGATCTTACACGGCCGCACCCGTTAATCCGCTCTCAGCGGGACTGTTTCTGAAAAGGCTCTACGAAAGGTAAAAAGCGCGTACCGCGGTGGACTTCTGCGGACCGCCCTCAGGTAAGTCGGTGGAACCTCTTGGGTTAGTATAAATAGGAAGTCCTTAGGACTTTTACACTTTTCGAACCCCACACTCTCACCGAAATAGACCACTATTCATCTTCACCTTCTTACACTTTCAGTTTCATATCTTATTAATCAAGAAGCAATTTTCTATTACAAATCAACATCTGGTATGCTCAAATCTTTACATTAATTTCATCTTTGGATTTTCTTTTCTTCTAGTTTTAAGTTTTCTTTTTAGTTAGGGTTTAATACATGCCACAATCTCAAAATCAAGCTTAATTGATGCTTAAATTCATGTGGGTAATCGCTTTACTTGCCTAATGGGGGATAGGGTTATTAACTATGCATGTTAATTGCATTAATTTTTGTACTTAGTGAAAACCCTAGTTTTCAAATGTACCAGTGCCAATTTTTGTTTGAATTCCGCGGACAATGGTCCATTTTACGCAGTCCGCATTCTTTAATTTGCAAGAGCTGAGTATAGTTGCATGTTCGCGGATGTGATTATTCTTCCGTGGTTTGCGTTTGAACTTACGCGGCCGCGTCCAAAATACACGGTCCACGCTCATGAGTTTTAGAGAGTTTGACAAATTGATTTCGCGGCCGCGTTCATTTTTACGCGATCCGCGCTTTGTCTTTCGCGGCCGGGTCCCAAATTACGCGGTCCAAGGAAGACTATGATCAGAGATTTGGTAGTCTGAGTCCAACCTCTTTCGCGGCCACGGTCCTTTTTACGCGGACCGCGCTGACCATTCCGCGGATGCGCTCCTTTTTACGCTATCAGCGGATCCTTGCTTTGAGAAACAATATGATCATATCATCTATTTTCCTTTGCTGATTCATTGAAACACATTACTAATAATCTTTCACTAATTGTTTATGCAAATAATGGTGCGATCTCGTAGCGATCCTGAGAAATCACAAGGGAGGGGAGAATCATCCTGAGGCCGGGGCAGAGGGAAACAAACTGCATCCTTAGCACCTAAAAAGGTCATTGGCAAGAAACAAACCATCCGAAGACCCACTCCCGACTCTTCTGAGACTAGTGAGTATGTCCCCTCTCCGGAGAATTTTGAAGGGGAAGCTGCACAACCCTAACAAGAGGCTCAATCACAGCCCTACGGCCTCGTCGATGAATCTACCTCCCTGTCTTGGTCGTCTGATGGCTCAGGAGGAGGTAGTGCGACTTCCACACCACCTGCCCCACCTGCTGCAACTCCGGCCTCAACAACGGCTCTAATTAATATTGATGATGAAGAGGATGTCCCAGATGACGGGAGAGGTGGTGATACCAGGGTTGGAGGTTTGATTAAATCAAGGAAGCCAGGAGTGTGGCAAGATAGGTTTGTGAGTGAGAAAGCCTACCACAAATTCCGGGAATGGTGGCCACAAAGGTCGCTCATCCTTGAGAGGCATTTCATAGAAAGAGATCTTCTACCCCACAATCCCAATGTGAAGAAGCAATTTGATGAAAGAGTGGGGTGGAAATTCTTCACTAGCAAGCTACCGGAGGCCAATGAGTACTTAGTCAAAGAATTCTACACCAATGTCGCCCACATCAAAAAGGGCACCTATGTGACTAAGGTACGGAACCGGAAGATCAGATTTAATGCAAGACACTGAACACATATGTCGGGTTCGATGATGTGAACGAATCCCTGTACTTGGAAAAGTTGGCATTAGATGAGGCAGCCCGTCTATGGCTTGCAGAGGTGATAGCCATCCCTGGGTCAACACGGGTTTAGCTTACACCTGGGGTCCATATTACTAGAAAAACTTTGAGCTTTGAAGCAAAAGGGTGGTGCACCTTCGTCTGCAGCCGTCTTGATCCGTGCCTGCATGAGAGTTACATTCTACTCTCCCGGGCGATCCTCACAGCTTTCATCATGGTAGGGTACCCAATAAATATGGGGAACCTCATGGCCCAGAACATATATAAGGCAACCGGGAAGGAAGAAATGTCCTACCCTTACCCCAATTTCATCACTATGCACCTGGAGGACCAAGGGGTTGAGGGGAGACACTTTGACACGAAGGTGAAGCCGAAAAAGCCCTTCTCTTGGTATAGCCTTCAGGGAGTAGACAATCCCAAGTCCTAAGGCAAAGCTACTACCTCCGCTGGTCAGTCTGAAGAGTCAAGGGTAGTGGCTACTGGGTCTGAGCCTTCCACAGCCGAAGGTTCATCTGCTGATATGCCACCTCCGTCCTCAGGGCTATCAGTCTTTGCCCCACTATCTGTGCATTCCTCCTTAGCTTACCCTCAGACTGCACTGCGAGTTACTCAGACTTTATCTAGCATCAACAACTGGATGCAGATAGCTACATCAAAGCTATCTGCCTTATCCAGTGCAGTTGCAGCACAGTTAGCTCCAACACAGCTTCAGATGCCTCAGTCAGTGGAGGATTCATTGAAGAAGATCCTTGACAACCAAAAGCAAATTCTGGAGACTCTGGGTAGTCATGTGAAGGTAATCAAGGAGATGGAAAAACAGGTCAAGAAGGTGAAGAAGAATCAAGAGCTGTTAAAGAAAGAGGTGGAGAAGCTTACTTCTACCAGTGATATTCCTCTGGACCTCCTTATGGAGGAGACTGCACCGGCAGCACAGGCATCAGAGCAGGAGGCTGACAGAGAGCCGGTGAGAAGATTTGTGATACCCCAGACCGAGGACCTGGAGATCCAGTTAGAGGATCCTGATGGTGCTGAGAGATATACCAGTTGAGGACAACACTAACTTTTATTTGGGGGGGGGGGGCTTATTTTGATTTGATGACTTTGATGATTGGCATGTAATAATTACAATACTATTTTGTTTTATTTTTACTTATCGTTATTTTCATTTTCGTTGTTTTTCACTTTTGGTATGTATATAACTTTACCATTCCATGTATATATTCATCCCCATTTTGTGTATATTCGTTTCACTCCCCTATTGTACATATTCATTTTACTTTTCGTATCTTACTTTGTAACTTCTTTTGTAATTTTCCTTAATAGCTTACCTTCTTATTTCCTTAAGTAGTTTCTTTTTGAGTTTGTATCCTCTTTTTACATTTCTGCGTGATCAATAAGCCTTTGGTTTTCTTAATGCCACTGTTCTTTCCAAAGGTGGATGTTGTGTAAATCGGGTGGCTTTTCCCAACGATGGATGGCGTGACAACCTTCTTAAGGGATTGAGTCTATTTTTCTTTCTGTTTTGATATATAGTAGTAATGAATAAAAGAGTCTCAAGCAGGCTTCACTTGGCACTATCACATTTGCCTTTGACCTCATGGTTAGAGACAAGTTTGTTGACGAGATTAGCTCTAGTTGTGACCTTGAGCCATCTGTGATATTCAATCTTAGCTAGGGTTGTTGTGGGCCCTCGACTCTATTCTCTTTAACAATCCATTAGCTTGAGAGGGAGGTGAGGTATTGAATTGCAAGTCGAAGTCCCGTGCCAATAAGTCTAGAACTTGCCCTGAATATTTGTCTAGGTAAAATTCTAAGTGTAGCTCGACTTGAGAAGTGATTAAAGGCTATCCTTGGTCCCATTTGAACATTTGAAAACTTTAGTAACCTACCATTATGATATCCTTAGTCAACCCCTTTTAGCCTAAGCCTTTTTCATTCAATAACCTCATTACAAACCCTCATCCGTTTTATAATGACCCTCTCTTGGCACCCAATATTTCCTTAGCATTCATGATGAAAATTTGGGAAAAACATAAGTTTGGGGGAGAGATGAGGAATTACATAGTGATGAAAGGTTCAAAGAACAAAAAGAATTGATGGAAAGGAAAGGCAAAGAAAGGATGAAAAAATCAAAAAGAAGCATGTCAAAAAGAAAGTAAAGGTTGAGAGGATTCAAGAAAACAATGTTGAAAGGCAAGGAATGATGAGAAAAGGAGAAAAATGATTATCATGAACAATAAAGAGTGACAATGTGTCTCTCTAGTTCCCCTGAGGAAGAAGAAAATGACTCAAAGAGTCAAGAAAGTATGAACCGAGATGAGAAAATGGAGCGCTTAAGGAAAGATGAAACCATCATAGTTCATTGTATCCTACCTTGATCCAAAAAGCCTTCATTACATCCTGCTAAAGCCTTATATGATTTCAAGTTGAGTGAGCTTGCATTAGTGGTGATTTACAAAAGGGGCAAGCTTATGGTACTTAGAGCCGGACTTGTGGTATTCTTTTGAGAGTGATGAGCGCACTTCTTTACAATAATTGTTTTGAGTGTCACATTCTATAAAGCGAGATCTGCTCATGGGGAGTAGAGAAGGAGGAGTTTGGGATCCCCAATGACCTACGTGAGAGAGCAAACTTCCTTGATGAATTTAGTTAACTCTTGATGCTTTTGTGTCATATTAGAACTATGGAAGTCATAGCATGATATTGTTGATAATGCATTTGTGTTGAGGGTAATTGTTAGTCCCAATTGATGTTTGATGAAGTCACCTTAGGACAGCTGAAATATTTATTTCTTTTTCTTGTGGAGGTAGGAATTACCTTGTTTGCTTGAGGACAAGCAAAAGCTTAAGTTTGGGGGAGTTGATAACTAGGGGTTTTAGCCTAATATTTACTCTCTTTTGCTTAGGTTTTGGGTAAAAAATGTGTAAAGGTATTCCCGAAAACTAACTTAATGTGCTTGCTTGCAGGGTTTGGTCAAAATGAGGCAAAGAAGCCATAATCAACTCATGAAGGAGTCAAACCTGCACGAATCCAAGGCTGAGACTGGAGCACTGAGTGCGGAAGAAAAGCACGGCCGCGTAAGGACCACCGCTGAGGCGGCCACTATTACGCAGTCCGCGAAAGTAGATTCAGAGAGGATGCTTTGAGTACTAAAATCACCGCCGACCGCGTTGGAAAAACTCGGCCGCAAAATCTTTGGCGCGGCCGCGAAGGGATTTCCACTGAGGCATCTTGAGGTTCAGAGACCCTGAAAGTCAGGCTTAACTGAAGAACGCGGTCCGCGTCCAAATTACACGGCTGCGATGGAAGCATATGCGGACGCGGTTGAAATTACACGGTCCACGAAATTAAGCCCAATCCAAGCCCAGTATTGAAGAAACGCGGACCACACTCATTATTACATGGCCGCGAAGCTCAAGCGCGGACGCGGTCAAAATTACGCGTCCGCGAATCCTCCGCAGGGACATTTTTGTCTGAAAATTTCAGCCTAGTATAAAGAGATCCTTTTATCAATATTAGGTCAAGTTTTGTAAAAGAGAGCACGTGAACAACTGGTTTTTCCCTTTTTGGGCAATTTTAGCCTATTATTGAACAACTAGGGGTCTTAGCCTATTATTTATTCTCTTTTGCTTAGGTTTTGGGTCAAAAAATGTGTAAAGGTATTTTCAAAAACTAACTTAATATGCTTGATTGCAGCGTTTGGTCTAAATTAGGCAAAAAAGCCATAATCAACTCAGGAAGGAGTCAAACCTGCACGAATCCAAGGCTGAGACTGGAGCACTGAGAGCAGCAGAAAAGCGCGGCCGCGTAAGGACCACCGCTGAGGCAGCCACTATTACCCGGTCTGCGAAAGTAGATTCAGAGAAGCTGCTTTGAGTACTAAAATCACCGCTGACCGTGTTGGAAAAACGTGGTTGCGAAATCTTTGGCGCGACCGCGAAGGAATTTCCGCTGAGAGCGCATCTTGAGGTTCAGAGACCCTGCATGTCAGGCTTAACTGAAGAACGCGGTCCGCATCCAAATTATGCGGCTGCGATAGAAGTATACGCGGACGCGGTTGAAATTACGCAGTCCGCAAAATTAAGCTCAGTATTGAAGAAACGCGGACCGCGCTTATTATTACGCAGCCACGAAAGCTCAAGCACGGATGCGGTCAGAATTACGCGTCCGCGAATCCTCCGCAGGGGAATTTTTGTTTGAAAATTTCAGCCTATTATAAACAGATCCTTTTATCAATTTTAGGTCAAGTTTTGTAAAAGAGAGCACGTGAACAGCTGGTTTTTCCCTTTTTGGGCAATTTTAGAGTAGATTTACCTTCTAACTTTAGATTTTCATCTTGTACTTTAATATTATGGCTTATATTTCATCTTTATCTTTGATTTCTGATGCTATTATGAGTAGCTAGACCCTATAGATAGGGTTGTGACCCAACCCTAGTGTGGCTATTTAATGGGTCTTGAATTTTAGGGCTTAATTGTTTATGGGTTAGTGATATTTAGCCTAATTTATGCTAATATTGTAGAATTAGGGGTTGCAAACACTGATTCATGCCTTTATGACTTAGGCTCTTCTTGAGAAAGAGGGACTAAGTCTAGAAAAATAAGGCTAACAAAGAATTTGGGTGAACTCAAGAGATTGATAGCCCCAATTAAAGGGTTAAACTTAGAGATAGTAATATTCGACTTGAGCAAATTTCACTTGTATTGTATGAACACCCATTTGGGTTTGAGAAAGCCAAATCGGGCAAAGTCACTCAAACTACCAAGAGGTATAGAGTGAGCATTTATGTGTGATGGTTATATCACGACCCCAATCATAACAAGCTTGTCCTAGATTCTTGATACCCATTAGATACTCACCTAGGCGGAAGTCACATCCCTAGTGCCTTTTAACACTTGAAAACTCTCACAAAAAATATTGTACTTAGCTTACACTCACCATACTATAGTATAAAATTAGAAAAGAATTAATCACAACAATGTTTGGAAATGCAATTAGGAACAACACACACATCTAGATTAGTTAGATACCCAACTCCAAACCAAATTAACTCCCAGCGGAAATCGATCCCGACCTCGTTGGGTAAAACTGCATCGACCATGCTCGCTACTCTCTAGTGGTGTAGGTTTGGACCCGATCAAGCGCCAAATCATTTTGGAGACTATTTTTCAAAAGCTCCATCAAGGCATTTTGCTCTTTGTTTCCTCCTTCAAGTAGGCATTCCATCATGAGTTTGAACTCTCCATTTTAACCATGCTCAATTGCTTCCACTTCCATATCCCTATACTTGTCATCACAAAAACTAGAATCATCATAGTGGGGGTTCGGGGAAGGGAAGGACAAATAAGCACAATTATCCCAATGGCCATGTTGACTACCACACTTATCACATATACTCCACTTATGGGTTTGACATTGTGCGCACAATCTACCCCTGGTAGAATTTAAACAATTTTGCCAAGAGTGTGGTCCTCCACAATAAGGACAAGGGTCATCAAAGTATGAACAACTACCATCCGACCAATTTTTATTACATGATGTCATTTTTCAAAAACAAAGAAATAAACAAGAAACAAACAAGAAAAGTAAATAAAGTTAAGAAAATAATTACACAAATATTCACAAGTTTGGACTAAAGCATGTACGCTTACTTCCCAAACAACCTAAATACACCAAATAATTCCCCGACAATGACACCAATTTTGATGACGTCCAAATCCACTACTAAAAAGTAAATGGACATGGTCGCATGCAATATAATTTACCCAACTATGAGTCGGGGTCGAATCCCACAGAGAACAATATGTAGGCGATTAGGCGTGTAAGTGAATTATCTCTTATTATGCTAAGCCAAACACTTAGGAAGGTTTTGAGAAAATATTTATAACTAAATGCAAAATTATAAACTAACCTAGAAAGCAAGTAAAATGATCAATGGATACAAGCATGGATACAAGGAATATTACACTCAAGTAACGATCCAATGTATTTCACGATTTTATAAATATGAGCGAGTTTATGTTAATTAGCCTCGGGTAATAATTCTATATTAGTTTCTTCCGAAGACTAACAAGACTTCCTAATTGAATTATTCCTAAAACAATTAAGAGATTAAGCGCACCCGAATATGGCCACAAGTAGTTCAATTCTATCCCTAGGTAGAATCTATAAAGTGAGGTTTAACGTCTCAAGTTCTTGTTAATTAATGTTTTCCAACCCCAAATTATCTTTTCCAAAATTATTTCGAAGTTAATGGGGAAGTCCTAGAGTTAGCTAATCCGTTTGGAAACATTAAAGAACCAGAATAATTAAAGAAATAATAACTCACTTTATAATAAATAAAAATCGTTCAATACATAAGTACAACAACATATTTAATCCACACTTTAAATATGAATATTCCCATAAACAAGATTCAAGTATTGGAAAAAATACTACTCACTTAGATATAGAATACAAAGCAAGGAAATGAATAAATGAGTATAAATGGGTAAGTAATTCTCAACCAAAATCTTCAAGACCCAAGTATGTTTGCAAGAACCCTAGCTCCCAAACTTGTCTTCTCTAGTTAATAGACTGAAAAATAAGCCAAAGATGTGTTTCCAATAAGTTAGGTCGTGTATTTGTGGGTTTGGAGCCAAAAAATATAAAATTACAGAAGTGCCCAGAACTGAAGCGCGATCATCGCATTTGCGAAGGAGAGTTAGCATTTGCAAACCATTGCTTTTCTATTGATAATCACATTTGCGATGGAGGACTTCGCATTTGCGAAGGTTGACTGTTTGGTTTGACTTTGCATTTGCGTACCTTATTTTGCATTTGTGAACGTTGTTTGGCTCAGTTGGATTCGCAATTGCGATTCACATGTTCTCATTTGCGAAAGTTGTCTTTCTTGGTTGAATTCGCAATTGCGAGCTACTACTCGCATTTGCAACCCCTGAGGCCAATTTCCAGATTTTTGTTTTGAGCCCCTTTTTGACTTGTTTTCGCTTGGTTTCGTTCCGATCACTTCTAAATCACATAAAACCTGTAAAATAGAAGTAAATGAAATTAAACACACTATTTTATCAATCACACATAGCAAAAATCTAAGATTAAAGACGAGATAAGTTGGTAAATTACCAACTTATCAATAGCCTATGTCACGGTCTTAGCATGACAATCAAGAATAGTATGGTTTGGTGACAACCAATACATGCCCAAAATCATGTCAAAATCTACCATGCTGAGCAATAAGAGGTCAACTCTCATCTCATAAGCCCCATTGGTCACCACACACGACCAATATACACGGTCCGCCACAATAGAATCACCCACTGGTCTAGATACAAGAACATGCATAACTAAAGAATCATGACGCATATCCAAATAACGAGAAAAGTATGATGACACATATGAATAAGTGGAACCAGGGTCAAATAACACCGAAGCATCCCTGTGGCATACTGGAACAATACTTATGATCACGACGTCGGAAGCCACTGCCTCTATCCAAGCGGAAAATGCATAGCAATGGGCCTGACCACCTCCTGATCGACCTCCCCCTCAAGAGAAACCTTGAACTGACTGAGCCCCACCCCTAGATAGTTGTGTGGGTATTGTAACTGCTTATGTTGAAATCATAGGGTGTGAGCTCTGTTGTGGGACCCTACTCAAAAGTCTGGGGCAATCCCTCTTGAGATGACTCAAGTCTTAACACTGGTAACAACCCCTCCTCTTAGGCTGCTGACCTTGATAACCCGAATAACTGCCTATACAACCCTGAGTACATGGAGCATGGTAATAACTCTATGCCTGCAATGCATTCAATGATGACTGAACTGGGCAAGCACTGTATGAATTGTGGCTAACTGTTGAACCACGAGGAGTCTGACGAGTTATCTGAGCGGGCCTAAAAGGAACCTCTGCTGAAATGTGACTGGCCTCCAAATGAGGCACTACTGAAACCACCTGAACCATGAGCCCTCTTGGCCTCCCGCTTCTCATGCTCAAGCCTGCGAACCTGCTCCAAACATCTAGCAATCTCAACCACCTGGTCAAACCTAGCATCCGTCTCGGCCTATCGAACTAAACTGTAAGGTAAACCATAGTTGAGGCTATCAATGAACCTCCTAATCTTCACCCTCTCTGTGGGAACCAACCATACTGCATGATGTGCCAAATCTGCACATCGCATCTCATACTAAGTCACAGTCATACCCTTCTGGCATAGCTACTCAAAATCCCTACGCAACTCCTCTCTACGAGTCTATGGAACAAACTTCTCTAAGAAGAGAACAAAGAACTCATGCCATGTAGTGGTGTTGCACAAGCTGGCTTGCTTGACTCATAGGTCTGCCACCATTTGTAGACTGCCCCCTATCAGTTGAAAAGTAGTAAAGGCAACTCCACTGATGTCCAAAATACCCGATGTGAGAAGGATTCGATGACACTGACCCAGGAAACTCTAAGCATCCTTTGACTCTCCTCCACTGAACTTGGGAAGGTCAAGCCTCTTGAACTGCTCCAACATCTTGTGCTCCTCATAGGACATAGGTGGACCAACCTCGGCCCGAGCAGCAACAACTGGCTGAACTAGTAATACCCTTGGTGTCTGATAACCTTGAGGAAGCTGCTCTAGTGTATAGGCGGTGGGAGTCTGGGTTCATCCCCAATCGTGTGAGGTAGCTGGTACAACTGGTATCGTAACTGCCTGAGCCAAGCTCGTGCACACACTCAAGATCTGAGCCAAATCCTCCTAAAGACCAGGTATAACAATAGGTACTGTCGGTTTTTGAGCTGGTCCCACCAGTTCAAAAATATCAGGAACCTGCTCCTCCACTAGAGCGACTGGTGGTGCCACAGGTGCTACTCTATCTGTAGTGCGAGCCCCACCTAGACTTCACCTCGGCCCCAGCCTCTCGCGGCCCTGCCTGGTGGTATTTCTGTCTGCCCGTCTGATCCGGCTGAATGTATCCTCACCATCTATGAGAGAATAGAAGGGTAAGGTTCAAACTTTAGAATTAATAAATCTGCACGACAAGAATGCAAGAAAGTGAAGGGTTTTCTAACATTTAAGTAGCCTTTCGAATATAAATGTAGATGTCTCTGTACCGATCCGCAAGACACTACTAAACATGCTCATGACCTGTAGAATCTCTGAAACTAGGGCTCTGATACCCACTTGTTATGACCCAAGACAACCATTCATTCATGATGGCGCCTAATGCATATGCTAGGCACGTCAAACATAACTAGAATGAGATATAAATATTGAATTTAACTAAATTTTAACAAGTCTAAGGCCAATTACATAACATAATAGTGTCGTTATGTAACACATCCCAAAGAACTGGTAAATACAGAGTCATGAGCTTTAAAATGGAAATACAAGTCTGAAAAGTTGAATAACACTACTGTCCGAAATAAGGACAACAATACCAATGAAAATTTACACCAACACTGTGATCGAGATGCAGCTCTACCTCGTCTCTCGGATAACTCAGCAAGCAAAACCCCGCTACCGGTGGCTCAATCCAACACCTGGATCTGCACAATTAAGTGCAGAGTGTAGTGTGGCTACAACCGACCAAATGTACTTAGCAAGTGTCATAACTAAGCTGGGCGAGGTAAATGAAGCAATAATTATAAATTATACTTACTAATCACCTATACAATTCATGAATTTAACAAGTACAAAACAATAATATGATCAAGTCATAAACTACAGAAAGAACCATCTTGGTTTACAATTACTTAAGTACTCTGCTTAGTCAATGATCCAGCATATAAAGATCAAATGAAAGTAAATCAGGTAAATACCCAAGCTTTTCCTCCAAATTGCAACAAGCGTACCAAACCACTAATCAGTTTTCTCAATCTGCATATACACCATCAAGAAGAAACATGAGAGGGTGACCCTAGAGGGATGGATCCATATCCACACGCTGCACGGTGTAATCATGTGCAATAATCATAATTCGCCTGCCGTGGTCACAGGCTCAATATCATAATCCGCCCTGCATGGTTACAGGCTAAAAAACACAACTTGCCCGGTGTGGTCACAGGCTCAATAACACAATCCGTCTGGCGTGGTAACAGGCTCAACAAAATCTTCCCGGCGTGGTCTTAAGCACAATATCACAATTCGCATGGTGTGGTCACGTGCTACCAGTCCAAACCATACACATAGAAAGCAAATATACAAGAATACATGTATATGATCAATGAATATTAGATTTCATTAAGTGACATTCTAAGATGTATGCATGTGCAAAGTGTTATTGTCACGACCCAAACCAATGGGCCGCGACGGGCACCCGATGGCTTACTCAACCGAGTACCAATGTAACATATCTTTCGTATCATACTATCATAGGTAAATGAGCCGGAATGGCTATCATGATATAACTAGAATAAAATAGGAGGGAATACTCATCATAGGATTACCCAACATGACATACCAACTTATACATATAATATACAGGCCTGTAAGGCTGACATGATCATTTGTATACTCAAAACATAGACTGACAAGGCCATACAAATATCCAAATACCTGACATCTGTCTACAAGCCTCTAAGAGTACATAAATATCATAAAGGTCGGGACAAGGCCGCCATGCCAATCAATACATGTCCAAATCATACTGACCAAATAGGAAACTCCGGAGCAATTGGAGTGCACTAACACCTTCCGCTGAGCTGATAGCCTACTTGGAGGACTCTCAACTTGTCTATCGAAACCTGCGGGCATGAAACGCATCGTGCCCATGCAAAAGGGATGTCAGTACAAATAAAGTACTGAGTATGTAAGACATGAAAGCAGTATATAGTAAACCTGAAAGAAACATGGAGGAAAAGACTTAACCTGTAAGTCTGAATAGCTCTGTGAATCATGAGACATTTATAATGTAATGCATATGCCTATAAATGTCATATCATGCATAGGTATACATAACATCATCAAGGCTCTGAGGGCATCCCATCATATCATCTCGGCCACTGTGGGCAAAATCATCAACGTGTACCAGCTAATCAGGTGGTGATGCGTATATAAAGCCATAACCTTTCCCCATACCCCATATCTATATAATATATGTGTATATAATGCCATCTGGTCATGGGTCAATGTACATGTATAAATGAATGCAATGCATAATGAAGTAAGTCGATAAGATCTCTCGAAATGGCATAAGATCATTATGCCTTCGATTAATATCATTAAATAAACTTTATCAACTTACGAATTTTTTGAGACCCATGAACAGATGATATAATAATAGGACACATGGGGAATCAAGAACATAGGCACCACTAGTACTTCTAGGAATAGAGTCAATTGTAAAAGTTGCGCGTTTGCTCGTTTTGTTGTATCATATGGATCATGCCAAAAGCAAAGAACGGATAGCCTTAACATACCCGAGCCGATTCTCTTAACAATCCCTCTAACCCATATCTTTTTCAATAAAACACGTAATGGCAGATTAAAGTAGGGAAACAAATCCGTATGATATTCTTGAGAAAGATTGTATCGTACTCCCTTAGAATTTCAACTCAAGTACCACACTTTAATGATGTAGGAAGATTTCTTATCATTGTGGGTTGTGGGCACCACTTTTGTGGATTACTTTGCCAAAAATACCCTAAATATGCCACCTAGCCACATAGGTCAAGAGTCACTCTTTGGTCTTAGCAAATATAACCCCTTGCTGCCATGTCGGGGGGGGGGGATGCTTCCACCAAATACTTATCCACCAATTTCTAATTAATTTATTAACTTACCACTAAAATCAATAATTAACCCCTTACCAATATAATTAGGTAATATTCTAATTTACTTAAAATACTAATCACTTTTAACCTACTTTATATACCTTACTATCATGGTAATGTGGTAGAGTACTAGTCCATAAATACGGTGTATTATAGCTTGGACGGTATTTTATCTCAAAATGCCAAACTTCGACGATACTCATTTTCTTCGATTCGCTTACCCTCTCACCTTCACGAATTTACTTATCACTTGTTTGAAATAGCATAATATTTATAACCACAAAATAATCTTGTCCTTGAACTGATGTCAATTATCTTATGACAAATCCAACGTACAATACTACGGGATGTAACATCATCGTAATACTGCGGAGTGTAACATCGACGTAATACTGCAGGGTGTAACATCATTTTCCCCTTTGGAACATTTGTTCTTGAATATTGACTGATGTACTTATCGGTCTCATAACCGGATAGCTCTTACGAATAGTTTTAATATTGTCTTTGCCATCTAGGCAACTGTTCTCTGAATAAATCCAAAGACCAGGGCATTCCTATCTTTAGGCTTATTTCTCACACCACGGCCTGTGATCGAAATTCTTCCAATCTCGTAACTGTTGCTACCTTAATGTAGCATGTACGATGTTTTCCTTGTATGTGCACCTATGCGACTCTTCCTTCCAGCTTTTAGCCAATCTCTAGGCCTCACTTTGGGAACATATACAGAACTTGATAAAATGTCCCTCTGGGCATCTATAGGTGTACTGAAGTTCTTCGCTCGGTACTTTGTCGAACTTACGACTATTGATATATCTTGTTTCATAGCCTTGGTTATCTATCCTTATGGCTTTACTACATCTAGGTAGGCCATACTATACCCTAACTTTTACTTCTATTTATTATTACCGAGGTCTACTACCCAACTCCAGGTGTTACACCCCATGTTTTCGTACGTGTGAGTACGCCATAAGTAAATTGATGGAAGCTCAGAAATGAGATGTTACATCCCACATTTTCGTATGTTAAAGTTTTATGGTAAGTTAATTGACGTAAGTTCGGGAATGAGATTATTTTGAGATTATAAGCATTATGCCATTTCAAACAAGTGATGAGTAAATTTGTGAAGGTGAGAGGGTAAGCAAATCGAAGAAAATGAATTTCGTCGAAGTTTGACATTTTGAGATAAAAGACGGTCCAACCTACAATACCCCGTATTTATAGACTAGTGTCATACAAGGTACCACATGACCATGATAGCAAGATATATAAAGTGGATTAAAAGTGAGTAGTATTTTAAGTAAGTTGAGATAATTCTTAATTATGTGGGTAATTGGTTAATTATTAATTTTAGTGGGAGATTAACCATGTAATTAAAGTTTGTGGATAAGTTGAATAAAGACCCTATCCTCACGCGGCAACAAGGGACTTAAGATGTAATGACTCTTTGGTCTTTATAAATTGGTGGCATGTTAGGAAAATTTTGGATAAAATAATCCCCAAAAGTGGGCCCCACACCCACTAATATAAAAAGCTTCTCTAAATTGCAATATTGAGATTCTTACTACAAAGTAACGAATGGAATTGTCAAAGAAGAAATTCATATGAATCCTTTACAATGCTTATGGCAACGTGATTTTTCTTCAGCAAACTTATACAAAAGAACGTCCAAGACAAGCAACAAGAAGCCACAAAATTCATACAAGATTAGATGATAGCAACATGATTTGCTACAACAAAATTTCATACGAAGTTATACTACGTAATAGCAACGGGATTTGAATACGCATAAAGTTTATTAAGTTGATAAATTTTATTTCATGATATTAATCAACGGCATAATGATCTTATGACATTCTTAGAGATTTTATTGACGTACTTCTCATGCATTGCCTTCATTTATTCATGTACATTGACCCATGACCAGATGGCATTATATACGTATATATATATATATGTATATATATATATATGGGATATGGGAGAAGGTTATGGCGTTATATACGCACCACCACCTGATAAGCTGGTATACATTGATGACTTTACCCACAGTGGCCGAGATGATATGATGGGATGCACTCAGAGGCTTGATGATGTTATGAACGCATATGCCCATGCATGGTATGACATTTATACGCATATGCATGACATTATAATATTAATGATTCACATAGTTATTCAAACTTATATGTTGAGTCTTTTACTCCATGTTTCTCTCATGTCTATTGTTTACTAATTTTCATTCCTTACATACTCCGTACATTGTTTGTACTGGCATCCCTTTGCTTGGGGATGCTGCGTTTCATGCCCGCAGGTCCCGATAGACATGTCGAGAGTCCTCCAAGTAGGCTATTAGCTCAGGGGAAGATGTCGAGAGCCCGCAGGAGTTGCTTATTTGGTCAGTATGATTTGGACGTGTATTGGTTAGTATGGCGGGCCCCTGTCCCAACCATTATGGTATTGATCTACTCTTAGAGGCTTGTAGACATATGTCATGTACGTAAAAGATTGTATGGCCTTGTCAGCCTATGTTCAGTGTACGAGTGATCATTTTGGTCTTATAAGCTCGTATGTTTTAAGTATAAGTTGGTATTACGTGTTTTATTCTAGTTATCCCATGGCAGCCTTATCGTCTCATTTACCTATGATAGCATGATATGAAAAGATATGTTATGTTGGTACTCGGTTGAGTAAGGTACCGGGTGCCCGTCGCGGCCCATCGGTTTAGGAAAGTGGTATCAGAGTAGTTCTTTCCTAGGGAGTCTACAAGTCGTGTCTAGTAGAGTCTTATTTATGGGTGTGTTGTGCACCACACTTATAAGCAGGAGGCAACAGGGCATTTAGGACTATCACTCTTTCTTCTTACTCTAGATCATGTGGTAGATCTCAGTTGTAAGAACTCAATTTCCTAAACTCTATCTTATTCATAATACGAGGATGCCTACATCCAGAAAGACGGTTGGTAAGAGATATAGCTGTGGAAGAGTTGAGTCAAAGGAACTCGATTCTTGCATCATGCTTATGATTGATAAATATGAGGTATTCAGCAGATTATGTGTGTACTAAGATGTGTAAGTTTCTTCAAAAGGATCCCTAAGGCAAGAATGTCTATACACTCTTACGGTAAAAAGGAATAAGAGAATCGGAAGGTAGACACAAGTTTCAGCAAGTAAAAGAAGCAAGGTGAAGAAGGATACGAGGTACCCAGTTAATGAAGATTAACAGTATTTATAATTCAAGCAGAGAAATATAAGCATTTTGAGTTACCTTCAATTGCAACAGAGGTATGTACAATTAGTCACACCCATCTCAGTTATGCTCCATGGGAGCTAACAGATATAGTTTAAGAGAAGGACGAGATATCAGGATCTAGCTGGGGTTAAAGTAACCCAAAATGTTGGATGGATTGTTAGTGTTAGCTTACACTTTCGAAGGATATTATAAACGTGGTAATAATTCTCCTTGTGAGACACCCGGATGGTGCATTCTAGAATAGTACATCTAGATATTAATACTAGAATGTTCAAAGATAGGCACTGGAATCCTGAAGGGATAAATATTACCTTGGTATGGCTCCCGTCCCTAGTAAAGAGAGAATGTTAGGCAACCCGAAGAGCCAATGGATGGAGCAAGGGGAGCTAAAAGCAAAAGAATGTCTTGTTCGAGTTTTCAGAATAAAGTGATAGACATAAATATTAGGAGGGAAATAAGGAGAGAGATAATGAAGCATTATGAGTAAGATGTGATATATGGATGACAACGGTAGATAAAAAAGATGAGAGTATTACAGAGTCTATAGTCAAGTGAAGGAAAAGATGAGAGGTGACAAGCCTTGAGACAACAAAAGAGTATAGGCCATAAAGTCATATCCTCATTTCGAGAAATAAGTTCGTGATTCCAACGCGACTACCAGAAGGAAAAGTTAGACCCCAGAGTAATAGAAATCAGTATAGGCTGGTGAACAAGATAAACTGAACATGAATTAGGGACTGAGTGATTTGATAATGGTCGACATCATGAGAATTTCATATTGCGTTCCAGCGATAATAGAATGGACAATAAAAGAATATTCATGAAAAATTCAGAGAAAGGTCATTCAGGAAGACGCTTCTCTAAAGCAAGCAATGTGAGCAAAGTTAAGCTTAAGGGATTGTATGTGCCAGTTATACTAAGTGTCACCCTCGCGAGTAAGGAAATTTGTTATCCTTGGTATAGAAGGATTACCGTAAGGCGAGCAGGGGTCATCGATGATGTGAGAACACGCCAAAGATGAAGAGGTAAAACATCTATAGGTAGATCGTCGTAGCGCTAAATCTTAGTACTCCCCTAAAGGGAGAATATGGTGTGATGTGGCATTAAGTCAGAATTAAGTGGTTCTAGTAATTAAGAAATGGTAAAGGAAGAATGTGATAAAAAATGAAAAAGGAATGAGCTTGCACTTATCCAAATCCTATAGATATGCTACGATTCCAGAACATTATGCAAGTACGGCGTCAAGGAGAGGAAGTAAGGGTTTTTGCCCGAGATGTTATTGATAAATAAGGAGCCAGTGCGAGACATAAGCTAAGACAAAGGAAATAACCCAAGAAAGATTACGCAGAAAATTGATATGAGAATGGGCTAATGATTAGGTAGTAGTTAATTCAGGAAGAGCCTAGTTGTGGCTAGACAAGAGGATACAGACAAATCAGCAGATCATGCAAGATAAACGTAGTGAACCCCAGTATGGGGAATTTAGTCTCGCAGATATGACATCGTGATCCTTGAGAAATATTCAGATAGGAGTTAGGATAGCTAAAGGTACCGTATGAGTGTTACAGAAATAAAAGAGAGTCCCACGGGGAAGACAATCATAATATCAGTTTAGAAGCAACCCTACAAGCACAAGGGCGTGAAGGTAAGTAACTATGGATAATTATAGGCGAGGAAGGACATCAAAAATTATATCGGGTATACGACGTAATAAGCTCGCAGCTTTACAAGAGCCAGAGGGTCTTCCCTAAGTACTACAACGAAAGACTAGCTGAGGAAATAAGGAAGAAGGCTTCAACCTAAGCATAGTAACTTGAAGAAAAAATGGTCAGTAAAAACAGTCTCACTACAAAATTGTATGCACTCTAAAGGAAAGTGGCACATACCGTGGCTAATGAACGGGAAGTAAAAATCAAACGTAATATTCTAGGCCATATGAGTTGCACAAAAATCCCGGCATGCGTGGGAACTAAGATAAGCTAAGTATGCATGCAACAAGGGGGCAAAAAGACTAGGAAAAGTAATTGCTTACATTTAAAGAAAATTGAGAAGGAACGAAAGGAATTATTCGATCGATAATCCAGAGTTAGTTACATTATGAATGCACTCAAGATTTTGGAGTATTATCCATGCAGCATATATGTTGACAATCATACAGCCGTAGAAGACTCCAGTATAACTTACAAGAAAGAATTGAGTCTAGGACATAGACAAATGATTGAATTGTTAGAAGATTGAATCATGGATATTCGCGCCCATAAAAGGCTAAAGTAATAACTAATATCATGAGCTGCAGATCAGAAGATAGCTTAAGCCTACATATAGGCTAATCAGATGAAAGAGGAAACTAAAACAGTTACATCAACAAAGTAAATCAGGAGTCTAATTATTGGACCTAGAAAATTATAGACCTCGTGATTGAGAACATCGCAGGATAACTCTTAAATATCAGAGGTACAAGAGAGATAGTACAACTACCATATTCTATAACGGCTCTATGATAAAGCCAGTTAGAAAAGTACCAGCATCATAAGAAGTCAGTATGAAGCTCCCATCAGATTATGTATGCACCAGAGGTGCAAGTATTATAATAGAGCTTCAAGTTGTGGATGTGAATATACCTATGTGGAAAGGATCTCATGAAAGAGATAGAAGATGTGATGCGAGATTTTAAGGTAAGTCAGGTAAAGGCGAACAACGTACGAGATACTCAAATGCAGAAGGTTGTGAATAGTCCATACTTCGGATAGAAGGCTAGAAGCGCGAGGATTCAATATCCAGGAATGATAGCGGTATCGTCAGTGGCATATCTTCTACCCTATGGTTTCTAGGCACCGAGAGATCTAGTCAAGACAGTAAAGAAGAGTTAGAGACAATGTGATGTCTCGCTTGATATTCCAGAATAACATAAATCTATGGTGCAAGCAAGTTGAAGGAAGGTTGAGAGTAGTGTTAATAGATATGTGTAGCTCGCAAGCTAAAGTATGATAGAGCGACAATGTTTTAGGAAGACGGGAGTAAGGAAAAAAAAGGGCGAGTGAGAAGGTGACGAGAATGGATAAATCCTCGGGATTAAGCCCATGAAAAATAAGAGAGTTGATGGTTTCTCTAAGTTATAGAAAGCTCAGTACCAACGTAACATATCTTTCGTATCATACTATCATAGTTAAATGAGTCGGAAAGGCTATCATAAGATAACTAGAATAAAACATGAGGTATACTCGACATAGGATGACCCAACATGACATACCGACTTATACAGATAATATACGGGCCTATAAGGCCGACATAATCTTTTGTATACTCAAAACATAGACTGACAAGGCCATACAAGTATCCATATACCTGACATCTGTCTACAAGCCTCTAAGAGTAAATAAATATCATAAAGGTCAGGACAGGGCCGCTATGCCAATCAATACATGTCCAAATCATACTGACCAAATAGGAAACTCCAGAGCAATTGGAGTGCACTAACACCTTCCACTGAGCTGAAAGCCTACTTGGAGGACTCTCAACTTTTCTATCTGAACCTGCGGGCATGAAACGCAGTATCCCCATGCAAAAGGGATGTCAGTACAAATAAAGTACTGAGTATGTAAGGCATGAAAGCAGTATATAGTAAACATGAAAGAAACATGGAGGAAAAGACTCAACCTGTAAGTCTGAATAGCTCTATGAATCATGAAACATTTATAATGTCATGCATATGCATATAAATGTCATATCATGCATAGATATATGCGTACATAACATCATCAAGCCTCTGAGGGAATCCCATCATATCATCTTGGCCACTGTGGGCAAAATCATAAACGTATATTAGCTGATCAGGTGGTGGTGCGTATATAATGCCATAACCTTTCCCCATACCCCATATCCATATAATATATGCGTATATAATGCCATCTGGTCATGAGTTAATGTACATGTATAAATGAATGCAATGCATAATGAAGTAAGTCAATAAGATCTCTCGAAATAGCATAAGATCATTATGCCTTCGATTAATATCATGAAATAAACTTTATCAACTTACGAATTTTCTGAGACCCATGAACAGATGATATAATAAGAGGGCACATGGGGAATCAAGAACATAGGCACTACTAGTACTTCTAAGAATAGAGTCATTTGTGAAAGTTGTGCGTTTACTCGTTTTGTTGTATCATATGGATCATGCCAAAAGGAAAGAAGGGATAGCCTTAACATACCTGAGCCGATTCTCTTAACAATCCCTCTAACCCATGCCTTTTGCAATAAAATACGTAACTGCGGATCGAAGTAGGGAAAAAAATTCATATGACATTCTTGAGAAAGATTGTACCGTACTCCCTTAGAATTGCAACTCACGCTGCTATAGCATTATGTAGTTTTGTATGAATTCTTTTGTGGGTCCATCCATTACTTAGACACATAAACACCACACTTTAATGATGTAGGAAGATTTCTTATCATTGTGGGTTGTGGGCCCCACTTTTGTGGATTACTTTGCCAAAAGTCCCCTAAATATGCCACCTAGCCACATAAGTCAAGAGTCACTCTTTTGGTATTAGCAAATATAACCCCTTGCTGCCATGTGTGTGGGGGGGGGGGTGATGTTTCCACCAAATACTTATCCACCAATTTCAAATTAATTTGTTAACTTCCCACTAAAATCAATAATTAACCCCTTATCAACATAATTAGATAATATCCTAATTTACTTAAAATACTAATCACTTTTAACGTACTTTATACACCTTACTATCATGGTCATGTGGTATAGTACTAATTCATAAATACGGGGTATTATAGCTTGGACCGTATTTTATCTCAAAATGCAAAACTTCGACGAAACTCATTTTCTTCGATTCACTTACCCTCTCACCTTCACGAATTTACTTATCACTTGTTTTAAATAGCATAATACTTATAACCTCAAAATAATCTTGTCCTTGAACTGATATGAATTATCTTATGACAAATCCAACGTACAATACTATGGGGTGTAACATCGTCGTAATACTGCGGAGTGTAACAGTTATCATAACTCAAATCGACAATATCGTCACGGAAATAGATATTATCAAGTTCAATCAGGAGATCAACCTCTATGTAACCTCAAACATGGATCAAATAGCTCACAACAAGGTTACAAATATGAGATACATCACAACATAAAGCTTAACAATCAATTCAAGGCATACCATAGCCTAAGCATTACCCCGAGCATGGACAAATACCTCGATGCTCGCACATGGACTCAACCCCACACATATGGGCCACCCATAGAAGGTAGCTATCAAACATAACTCTAGCAACTAGAGCCTCAACCAAGTTTAAGTAGGAGACTTACCTCAAGCAAGCCAAATCAGTACTCTAAGAAGCCCTTCGTGTGTGAATCAACTTTCGGATGACCCGAATCTAACCAAATTAACTTAATATAATCAATAAAAACCATACGAACCGATTCCAAATGATAAAGCTAAGATATTTAGCCTAAATCAAAAAGTCAACCCAAAATGTTAACCCCGGGCTCGCACCCCAAAACTCGACCAAACTCATAAATTTTGAACACCTACTCATATACGAGTCCAAATATGTGTTTCATCCCATTCCGACCTCAAATCGACCGTCAAATCATCAAATCTCACTCTCTAATAACATAATCCAAAAACTCCCAAATCCCACCATAAATTCTTGTAAATTAGGTGTAATAATAAGTGACCCTTCAATTGTGACAAAAAGCACTCAAAAAATCGCCCTTAATCGAGCACCACAATCCCAAAAATAAAACAATTAATCAAACCCTTTGAAATATAACACTGGTAGTGATCCCGCATCTGCGGGCAACTGCACATGCGATGTCGCTTCTGCGGTCAATGAACATGTTCTGTGATCCCCTCTAAGCGCCTAACCTTCCGCTTTTGTGGATCCTCCTTAGCGCTTGCGAGTCCGCTTCTGCGGACTACTACCGCTCCTACGCAAGCACATCTGCGGTCATATGCCCGCATCTACGGACATCATCTGCCAGCCCAATTTCTGCACTTGCGGCCAAACCCCCCGCAGATGCGAAAACACCAGAAGCCAAAATCTTCATCAATGCACTCAAGTCCAACAATGATCCAAAATCAATCTGAAACACACCCGAGTCCCCCAAGACCCCATCAAATACACCAATCAATCTGAAGACATAATACGGACCTACTCGAGGCCTCAAATCATACAAAACAACATCAAGGCCAAGAATCGCACATCAATTCAAACCTAAGGAACTAATCAAAATTTCAAAATTCAGAACATACGCCGAACAAGACTAAACAACCCGGAATAACGCCAATTTTGCATGCAAGTCACAAATGACATAGTGGACCTATTCCAACTCCCGAAACCAAACTTCGAATCCGATATCATCAAAGTCAACTCTCGGTCAAACTTATCAACCTTCTAACTTTCGCCAAGAAGCATCAAATCAATCTATGGACCTCCAAATCCACATCCAGATATACGCGTCAATCAAAACTCATCACATGAAGTTATTGGAACCGTCAAAAATCCATTCCGGAGTTGTCTACACAAAAGTCAAACTCCGATCAACTATTACAATTTATGCTTCCAACCTTGAAACTAAGTGTCCCAGTTCACTCCGAAATCAAACCAACCACCCCAGCATGTCACGTAACTACAAATACACATATGTAAAGCATCAAATAGGGGAAATGGAGAAAGTACTAAAAACGACCAGTTGGATCGTTACAATGCATTTGAGGAAAGTGACAAAGGCAATAGCGCAGTTAGATGTTTTGCAATCATATTTGTGTTTGTAACGTATGTCACATCTCTAATTAATGTACTAATAAGATCAATGTATTAATCTTCTGATATTTATAATAAAAATATAATAATTTATCCAATGTAAACTCCGTTAGGTCTGTGCTAGCATAACATAGCATCAAGAGGACAAAAATAGACAAAAGAGAAAAAATTGCAGAATTCTTTACTTTACGTCAAGTGTTTTATTTTATGATCGTAATTCAGTTTCTAAAATAAGAAATGCAGTTAACCAAGGAACTAACACAATATTCTAACTATAGCTCTTATTAATGCCTAATCTATCCTCATACGCAAAATCCCAAATAGAAGTCGCAGCTACTTGATTTAGAACATCTTTGAAATTGAGCTCCATTTAGGTTCATGTATTGTTCATGGATGTTGTCTCCCCAATAGCATTCAAAATTCTTCAAATTTCCTCCAAGACAAATTAATTGTGCATGATAGTTGTTGAAGCTCCTTTGTATCTCCATGTTCATCCAATCATTTGGAGCAATATCTCCTCCTCAAGCAATCCAATCATCACGTGACATCATTTGTGCCTCAATATTCAAGCTAGGAATAAAGTTGTTGCTCGATAAATTTAGTTGGTATTGAACATTGATATTGGTTATTTAGACTCTCATTTTTGCGATAGGAACAACTCGTCTCATGCTCCATTCAACTAATGTTGTCCACAAATCTGAAACCTAAATCACTCTCTGGGCAATGCAAGTTTTACATGGATACAATATATCCTCTGTTGTAATTTTATGCTCAAATTTGCACTTCCTCTTGTCTTTTTACTTAAGAAAAAGTCATCAAATACATTTCGGGGAACCAAAGCAAGATCTTCTTTTCTTTTTTCTTCTTCCTCGGATGACGAAATGTTGAGAGCCTTTTCAGTCAAATTGACAAGGGCTTCTTCTTGGTTAACCAATTTAGAGCACGTAGACGTCTTTTTGGCTGGCATCTTGCTCTGCAAGCTCCTAGACTGCATCACCAACTTTGTCATTTTATCTAAATTGGGAGTCATTTTCTTGACAGCCAAAACAATTATCTTCTGTGCCTTCTTCAAATCATGAGGCTTCTTGTAAGGTGGTGGGCCTTGTTCTTACGATAATCCTTGATCACCTCACCAGAGTTCTTTCCCTGTAGCCCACAAAGGTGGAGCTAATCCTCTTTCCAAAGGGAAACTCCTCTGTGGAGGATCACGATGTTGCATGAGGGTCGAAAGTAGTGTGCTTAAATTATTATCTCGCAAATCTTCTAAATGATAAAATATGCGAAGAAGTAACATTCAAGATGTTGTCTTCTACCAATTTAGGCAAGAATTCAGCAATGGAAGGAGGGGCACTCTGCTCAAACCTCACTTTCTCCTTCCACCATTCTCTCAAACTATCTGTGTCACGACCCGGAATTCCCACCGTCGGGACCGCGATGGCGCCTAATATTCCAATTGCTGGGCAAGCCGACGTTAGAGAGTTGTTAAGTCAATTCTTATTCAATTCAGTAAATAACAACAAATAAGCTAAAATGAAATACAGCGAGTGCGGAATAATATGAAAACTTCATTAATTACTACCACCCGGATCTGGAGTCACAACTCACGAGCTACTATGATTTACTACAAACAGAGTCTGAAAAGGAAAAATACACTATTTTGGAGTAAGGAACTAGTAAATGATAAAAACTAGGAAGAGACTCCAGGGTCTGCGGACGCAAGCAGATCTACCTTGGGTCTCCTGACAGCAGTCCAAGCTGCTAAGCCTCACAATCAGCTAGGACCGGTACCAAAATATGCACAAGAAGTGCAGAGTATTGTATCAGAACAACTGACCCCATGTACTGGTAAGTGTCGAGCCTAACCTCGGAGAAATAGTGCCGAGGCTATGACAAGACACCCAAATAATAAACCTGTGCAGATAACAGTATATGTACAAGAAAACAACAGTAACAGCTAAACATGTACTATTGGGAGGGTGAACAGGCTAAAGGGGCACATAATATAGGACATACAACGGAAATGATAACCAGAACAGTCAACATGCTTTTACCCAGTGAAAACAACTAAACACAATGAAGAAAATTGCACGGCATCACCCTTCGTGCTTTTACTCTAAGCCTCACAATATAAATCAATAGATACGGCATGACATCACCCTTCGCGCATTAACTCTAATAACGTAACACATCATCACCCTTCGTGCATTAACACTCATAAGATGGCACGGCATCACCCTTCATGCATTACACTCACAACATGGCACAACATCACTCTTCGTGCATTAACACTCATAATATGGCACGGCATCACCCTTCGTGCATTAACACTCCCCCTTACCATAATGCAATGAACAAATAACAACAGGGAGATAGAATAACAAGTACAAGCCTTACTTCAATATTTAGTTCCACAATACCAACCTCAACTTCGAAATCAATACTGAATTATCACCAGAAGATCCATAAACATGATAAGAACGATCAATTTAACAATACTAGTCTAAACATGGATAACATGAACAAAGGAAGCTATAATTGCAAAAACCAAGCCCCCACCCGCATGCTTTGACCCGACTATAATGCATAAGTACTCGTCACCTCACATATACGTTATTCCCCAACATCTTAACATGTAGCAAATATACAAACAAGTCATTTTCCCTCAAGTCAGGGTTAGACACAACACTTACCTCGCTCCAAAGGCCACTCAATGCTCAATTATCGCTTTTCCTCTAGAATCCACCTTCAAACCGCTCATATCTATCTACAAATGACTCAATAATATCAAATATTGCTAAAGAAATCAATTACAATGCATAAATTTAGATTCCCCAAACTTTTCCCCAAAAAGTCAAAAATCGACCTCGGGCCCGCTTGGTCAAAACCCGAGGTTCGGACCAAAATTCATTTACCCGTTCACCCCCGAGCCCGATTATATAATTTATTTCGAAATCCGACCTCAATTTGAGGTCTAAATTCCAATTATGTAAATATCCAAAATTCTACCCAAACCCCCAATTTTCACCATGAAAATCCTAGATTTTAGGTTGAAAACTCATGAAATGTAATGGGTAATTGAAATAAAGTAGGTTAGAATCACTCACAAACAAATTGGGTAAGAAAAGCTTTTAGGAAAATCGCCTCTAGGTCTTCTAGTTTTGAAATTTTTGAAAGAATGGCAAAATCCCGTAATTGGGACTGCTTTAAGGTCTGGGCGTCAGGCCTTCTTCGTGTTCGCGAATGGCATGCTGCGTTCGCGATGTGCAGCAGCCCAAAAGGCTTTCGCATTCGTGAGTTCCTCTTCACGTTCGCGAAGATCATCCCCCCTGGCCTCCGCGTTCGCGAGCCAGTGCTCGCGTTCGCGAAGGAGAACGAGTGCCCCCTCCCCCAAGTCCCTCAAACTTCACGTTCGCGAGAAGCTGGTCGCGTTCGCGAAGGGTAAGGCACCCATTGCTTCGCATTCATGACCCATCTATCGCATTCGCGATGAAGAAAATCTTCCCCAGTCCAGTTCACTCTTCGCGTTCGCGAGAGTACCTTCGCAGAACACACCAGATATCATCTGAGGCAAAACATCAGATTTTTCTAATTCCAAATCACCTCGTAGCCTATCCGAAACTCACCCGAGCCCTCGGGGCTCTAAACCACACATGCACACAAGTCCTAGAACATCATACGAACTCGCACGCGCGATCAAAACACTAAAATATGGCCTTGAACTACGGATCAGACACCAAATCAAATGAAATTTTTAAGAAAACTTTAAGCCCTCTATTTTCACAACCGAACGTTCGAATCACGTCAAATCAACTCTATTTCTCACCAAATTCGACAGACAAGTCATAAATATAATAGAGGACCTGTACCGGGCTCTGGAACCAAAATACGGACCCGGTATCAACAAAACCAAACATCAGTAAATTCTTATAATAATTAAACTTTCAAACTTTTAATTTTTCATCAAAATTCCATATCTCGAGCTAGGAACCTTGGAATTCGATTCCGGGCATACACCCAGGTCCGAAATTACGATACGGACCTACCGAAACCGTTAAAACACAGATCCGGATCCGTTTACTCAAATTGTTGACCAAAGGCAACTTAAATAGTTTTCAAAGCAAAATTTTATATTTTTCACAGTTTTTAACATAAAAGCTTTCCAGAAACAAGCCCGGACTACGCACGCAACTCGAGGAGGGTAAAAGTGAGATTTTTAAGGCTCTAGATCATAAAATTAGGTTTTAAAACATAAGATGATTTATCGGGTCATCACATTCTCCACCTCTAAGACAATTGTTCGTCCTCGAACGGACATAGAAAAGTACCTGGACTGGTGAAAAGATGTGGATATCTACTCCGCATATCTGAGTCGGACTCCCAAGTAGCCTCCTCAACGGGCTGACCTCTCCACTACACTCGAACTGAAGGATAACTCTTAGACCTCAGCTGTCGAACCTGTCGGGCTAGAATAGCCATCGGCTCCTCCTCGTAAGTCAAATGACAGAGCTGAAATCTAGCACATGGGACGGATCGCCGTGATACTTTCGGAGCATGGACACATGGAATACATGGATGAACAGTTGCTAAACTAGGTGAAAATAAGAGTCTGTAAGCCACCTCGCCCACTCTCTCCAGAATCTCAAAAGGTCCGATATACCTCTCAATTTGCCCTTCATTCCGAATCTCATTACACCCTTCTTGGGTGATACCCGAAGCAAAAGTCTCTCTCCGACCATGAATGCAACATCATGAACTCTACGGTCGGCATAACACTTCTGCCTAGACTGAGCTGTGCGAAGTCGATCCTGTATAATTTTAACCTTATCCAAGGCATCCTGTACTAGATCTATACCCAATAACCGAGCCTCCCCCGGCTCGAACCACCCAACTGGCGACTGACACCGCCTACGTATAATGCCTCATAGGGAGCCATCTGAATGCTCGACTGGTAGTAGTTGTTGTAGGCAAACTCTGCAAGGGGAAGGAACTGATCCCACGATTCTCCGAAGTATATAACACATGCACAGAGCATATCCTCCAAGATCTGAATAGTGCGCTCGGACTGCCCGTCCGTCTGAGGATGAAACATTGTGCACAACTCAACCCGCGTGCCCAACTCACATTGTATTGCCCTCCAGAAGTGTAAAGTGAACTGCGTACCTCGATGAGAAAAGATAGACGTGGGCACACCGTGAAGACGAACGATCTCGCGAATGTAAATCACTGCCAGCCGCTCCGAAGAATAAGTAACTGCCACAGGAATGAAATACGCTGACTTAGTCAGCCTGTTCATAATGACCCAAAATGCGTCGAACTTCCTCTGAGTCTGTTGGAGTCCAACAACAATATCCATAGTGATACGCTCCCACTTCCACTCAGGAATCTCTATCTGCTGAAGCAAACCACCAGGTGTCTGATGCTCATACTTTACTTACTGACAATTTAGACACCGAGCTACATAAGCAACTATGTCCTTCTTCATCCTCCTCCACCAATAATGCTGCCGCAAGTCCTGATACATCTTGGCTCCACCCGGATGAATAGAATACAGGGAACTGTGAGCCTCCTCAAGAATCAACTCACAAAGTCCATCCACATTAAGCACACAAACACGACCCTGCATCCTCAAAACTCCATCATCTCCGACAGTAACCTACTTGGCACCACTGTGCCGCATTGTGTCCCTAAGGACTAACAAATGAGGGTCGTCATACTGCCGATCTCTGATACGCTCAAACAAAGAAGACCGAGAGACTGTACAAGATAGAACACGGCTGGGCTCTAAAATATCCAACCTCACAAACTAGTTGGCTAAAGTCCGAACATCTGAGGCAAGCGGCCTCTCACCGACTGGAATGAACGCAAGGCTGCCCATACTCGTTGCCTTTCTACTCAATGCATCATCCACCACATTGGCCTTCCCTGGGTGGTACAAAATAGTGATATCATAGTCTTTCTATAGCTCCAACCACCTCCTCTGCCTCATATTGAGATCTATTTGCTTGAACAAATACTGAAGGCTCCGATGATCAGTGAAAACCTCACACGACACACCGTAAATATAGTGCCTCCAAATCTTCAGCACATGAACAATGGCTGCTAACTCTAAGTCATGGACACGGTAATTCTTCTCATGAACCTTCAACTGCCGCGACGCATATGCGATCACCCTTCCCTCCTGCATCAATACCGCACCAAGCCCTACACGGGATGTATCACACTCATCCGACCATCTGAACGGGGCACCCTTCTGGGTCAACCTGGTCAATGGGGCTGCTATAGATGAAAACCCCTCCACAAATCGATGGTAATAGCCTGCCAAACCCAAGAAACTCCTGATCTCCGTAGCTGAAGTGGGTCTAGGCCAGTTCTGAACTGCCTCAATCTTCTAAGGATCTACCTGAATGCCCTCTACTGATACAACGTGCGCCAAGAAAGTGACTAAATCCAGACAAAACTCGCACTTTGAAAATTTAGCATACAACTGGCTGGCTCTCAGAGTCTAAAGTACAATCCTGAGATGCTGCTTATGCTCCTCTCGACTACGGGAGTAGATCAAGATATCACCAATAAACACTATCACAAAGGAGTCCAAATAAGTCTTGAACACACGGTTCATCAAATCCATGAATGATACTGGGGCATTTGTCAACACAAAGGATATCATAAGAAACTCAAAATGCCTGTAACGAGTCCGAAAAGCTGTCTTCGACTGATGGTAGCTGGATCTCAAATCAATCAACTGATGGTAGCCGGATCTCAAATCAATCTTCAAAAACACCTTGGCACCCTGAAGCTGATCAAATAAATCATCAATCCTCGGCAATGGATTCTTGTTCTTAATGGTGACTTTGTTCAACTGCCGCTAATCTATGCACATCCTCATCGATCCATCCTTCTTCTTCACGAACAACACAGGTGCACCCAGGGCGAGACACTAGGTCTAATAAAGCCCTTATCAAGTAAATCTTGCAACTGTTCCTTCAATTCTTTCAACTCTGGTGGGGCCATACGGTATGGCGGAATAGAGATGGGCTGAGTGCCAGGAGCCAAATCAATACAAAAATCAATATTCCTGTCGGGTGGCATCCCCTACAGGTCTGCAGGAAACACCTCTGGAAACTCACAAACCACATGTACTGAATCCATGGAAGGAACCTCCGCACTAGAATCGCGGACATAAGCCAAATAAGCTAGACACCCCTTCTCGACCATATGCCGAGCCTTTATGTAAGAGATAACCTTGCTGGTAGAATGGCCATGATTCCCTCTCCACTCTAATCGAGCCAACCCCGGCAAGGTTAAGGTCCGCGTCTTGGCATGATAATCCAATATAACGTGATAAGGTGACAGCCAATCCATACCCAAGATAAAATCAAAATCGACCATATCGAGAAGTAGAAGATCTACACTAGTCTCAAGACTCCCAATGGTGACCACACAGGAATGATAAACATGATCTACAACAAAAGCATCTCCCATAGGTGTGGAGCACAACCAAATATGAAGCAAAATAGGATGACACGTAAGAATAAGTAGAACCCGGATCAAATAGAACTGAAGCATCTCTACTGCAAACTGAGACAGTACCTATGATAACAACGTCATATGACTCAGCCTCAGGCCTGGCTGAAAAAGCATAACATCGGGGCTGGGCCCCACCACTCTAAACTATATCTCTAGGACGGGCCCTAGCTGGCTGGCCTCCACCTCTAATGGCCTGACCTCCACCTCTAACAGTCTGGCCTCTACCTCTGGCTGCCTGACCCCTGCCTCTGGCTGGCTGAGCAAGCGGTACAGCAACTGGTGCTGGAACTATGGCACGAGAACCCTGATGTTGTGAGCTGCCCGATGCCCAAGGGCAAAATCTAGCAATGTGCCTCGGATCACCACAAGTATAACAGGACCTCGACTGCTGTGACTTCTGACCATGAAACTGACCCTATCGACTTGAGTAACCACCCTGAAAACTTTGAAGCAGAGGTGCACTAATAGGAGCTGGTGGTGCATTGTAGGCTAGCTGATCGGAATAAGGCATGTAAGGGCCACGACCACCTGAGGTACCGTGGGATGCCTGGAGTGCTGAATGAAACGTCCTGGGAAGATGGCCTCTACCAAAAGTACCCATGCCTTTAGATGAGGCACCGCTGAACCCCCCGGAATGACGTGGTCTCTTGTCATACCCCTGACCTCCCTGAGCAAGAACCATCTCGACTCGCCTAGCGACATTGGCCGCCGCCTGAAAAGAAATCTCACTCCCAGTCTCCTTAGCCATCTGCAATCTGATAGGATGAGCAAGTCCGTCAATAAACCTCCTCATCCTCTATCTTTCGGTAGGAAGCAGAAGAAGAGCATAACGGGCCAAATCCACAAAATGGGTCTCATACTGAGTAATAGTCATATTGCCCTGCTGGAGATGCTCGAACTGACGACGGTGCTCCTCTCTTAGCATGATAGGGAGAAACTTCTATAGGAAGAGCTGAGACAATTGGTCCCAAGTAAGAGCAGGCGACCCCGCTGGTCTGGTCAACAAATAATCTCTCCACCATTTCTTAGCAGAACCAGTCATCTGAAATGCAGCAAAATTGACCCCATTGGTCTCCACTATACCCATGTTCTGTAGCACCTCATGATAGCTGTCAAGATACTCATGGGGATCCTCTGAAGGTGAACCACTGAAGTGAACTAGAAAGAGCTTTGTAAACCTGTCCAATCTCCATAAAGCCTCAGAAGACATAACTGACCCATGACCTGTCTATGCCGCAACAACCGGCTGAACTACTCCGACTGGATGAGCGGCTGGAGTCTGATACTGGGGAGCCATCTGCTCCGGAGTATGAGTAGCAGGAGTATGGGCTCTTCCTCCAGCCTGAGAGACGGCTAGTGCAATGGAAAATGCACCAGTCTGGGCCACACTCTCCTTAAGGCCCAACAAACGGACTAAAGCGTCCTGAAGCACTAGGGTTGAAATGAACCCCTCCGGACCTGAGCTGCTCCGACATGCACAGCCTGGGCTGGAACCTCCTTATCAAACTCTACCTGAGGCTCCACTCCTGGTGCTGCTGCTCGGGCTCTAGGCTAGGCCTTGCCGTTGCCTCGGCCTCTGGCATGGTCTCGTCCTCGACCTCTGCCCCTCGTAGGAGCTGCCACTGGAGGCTTTGGCTACTTCTCGACTGGCTTCTTCAAGACTGCTTTCAATAGTGTGCTAAAATTATTATCTCGCAAATCTTCTAAATGATAAAATATGCGAAGAAGTAACATTCAAGATGTTGTGTTCTACCAATTTAGGCAAGAATTCAGCAATGGAAGGAGGGGCACTCTGCTCAAACCTCACTTTCTCCGTCCACCATTCTCTCAAACTATCTTTGTCACGACCCGAAATTTCCACCGTCGGGACCGTGATGGCGCCTAACATTCCAATTGCTAGGCAAGCCGATGTTAGAGAGTTATTAAGCCAATTATTATTCAATTCAGTAAATAACAACAAATAAGCTAAAATGATATACGGCGAGTGCGGAATAATATGAAAACTTCATTAATTACTACCACCCGGATCTGGAGTCACAACTCACGAGCTACTATGATTTACTACAAACAGAGTCTGAAAAGGAAAAATACACTATTTTGGAGTAAGGAACTAGTAAATGATAAAAACTAGGAAGAGACTCCAGGGTCTGCGGACGCCAGCAGATCTACCTTGGGTCTCCTGACAGCAATCCAAGCTGCTCAGACTCACGATCAGCTAGGACCGGTACCAATATTTGCACAAGAAGTGCAGAGTGCAGTATCAGTACAACTGACCCCCATGTACTGGTAAGTGTCGAACCTAACCTCGACGAAGTATTGACGAGGCTATAACAAGACACCCCCATAATAAACCTGTGCAGATAACAGTATATGTACAAGAAAACAACAGTAACAACTAAACATGTACTATTGGGAGGGGGAACATGCTAAAGGGGCACAGGATATAGGAGATACAACGAAAATGGTAACCAGAATAGTCAACATGCTTTTAACTAGTGAAAACAACTAAACACAATGAAGAAAATTGCACGGCATCATCCTTCGTGCTTTTACTCTCAGCCTCATAATATAAATCAATAGATACGGCACGACATCACCATTCGTTCATTAACGTTAATAACGTGGCACTGCATTACCCTTCGTGCATTAACACTCATAAGATGGCACGGCATCACCCTTCGTGCATTAACACTCATAAGATGGCACGACATTACCCTTCGTGCATTACACTCACAACATGGAACGGCATCACTCTTCATGCATTAACACTCACAATATGGCATGGCATCACCCTTCGTGCATTAACACTCTCCCTTACCATAATGCAATGAACAAATAACAACGGGGAGATAGAATAATAAGTACAAGACTTACTTCAACATTTGGTTCCATAATACCAACCTCAACTTCGAAATCAATACTGAATTATCACCAGAAGATCCATAAACATGATAAGAATGATCATTCATCAACAAATTGGGGAAGAAAATCTTTTATCAAAATCGCCTCTAGGTCTTCTAGTTTTGAAATTTTTGAAAGAATGGAAAAATCCCGTAATTGGGACTGTTTTAAGGTTTGGGCATCAAGCCTTCTTCGCGTTCACGATGTGCAGCAGCCCAAAAGGCTTTCGCGTTCGCGAAGGCTGTCCCCCCTGGCCTCCGCGTTCATGAGCCAGTGATCGCGTTCGCGTAGAAGAATGATTGCCCCCTCCCCCAGGTCCCTCAAGCTTCGCGAGAAGCTGGTCATGTTCGCAAAGGGTAAGGCCCCCATTACTTCGCGTTCGCGACCTATCTACCGCGTTCGCGATGAAGAAAATCTTCCCCAGTCCAGTTCACTCTTCGCATTCACGAGAGTACCTTCGCGAATGCGAAGAAGAACACACCAGATATCAGCTGATGCAAAACATCGGATTTTTCTAAGTCCAAATCCACCCGTAGCATATCCGAAACTCACCCGAGCCCTCGGGGCTCCAAACCAAACATGCACACAAGTCCTAGAACATCATACGAACTTGCTCACACCATCAAAATACCAAAATAATGCCTAGAACAACGAATCAGACACCAAATCAAATGAAATTTTCAAGAAAACTTTAAAACCTCTATTTTCACAACCAAACGTCTGAATCACGTCAAATCAACTCCGTTTCTCACCAAATTCGATAGACAAGTCATAAATATTATAGTGGACCTGTATTGGGCTTCAGAACCAAAATACGGGCCCGGTATCAACAAAACAAAACATCAGTAAATTCTTAAAATCATTAAACTTTCAAACTTTTAATTTTTCATCAAAATTTCATATCTCGAGCAAGGGATCTCGAAATTCAATTCCGGGCATACGCCCATGTCCCAAATTATGATATGGACCTGCCGGGACCGTCAAAAAATAGATCCGGGTTCGTTTACTCAAAACGTTGACCAAAGTCAACTCAAATGGTTTTCAAAGCAAAATTTCATATTTTTCACAGTTTTTAACATAAAAGCTTTCTGGAAACACGCTAGGATTGCGGATGCAACTCGAGGAGGGTAAAAGTGAGATTTTAAGGCTTCAAATCATAGAATTAGGTTTTAAAACATAAGATGACCTATCAGGTTATCACAATCTGATGATCCGCTCACTGGCTTCCTCTTTTCTGGTATGATTCTATAAATAAAGCATTGCCCTTAGAAAACCTCCATAATTTTAAGCATGTACTTGAAAATCAAATTGTCATGACCCAAAAATCTCATCGGAGTCGTGACAACACCTAACACCGCTTGCTAGGCAAGCCAACAATCAATAAGCATAAATAAACTTAAATAACAGTATTAAATAGTCTCAACAATAAAATAACATATATAACTAAAGTCCATAGGAACAATACAAATGAAAACCATCCCATGATCTGGTGTCATCGAGTACATGAGCTCTAAGGAATTAAAATACAGAGTCTAAAACCAAAATACAGTACTGTCTTAAAAATAGAACAATAATAACATGAACTAAGAGAAAGAGGGACTTCAAGGCCGGAACAATAGCTACCTCGAAATATCTAAAATTGGTATCAATGCCACTCTCTAGCAATTACCTCTCTCAGCAGCACCTGGATCTGCACATAAAGTGCAGAATATAATAGAGTACAACCGACCCCATGTACTTAACAAGTAACAACCCTTACCTCGGACTGAAAGCAGTGAAGAGCTTGGCAAGGTCCAATATTCATTTCCAATAGCCAACAACAAAAATAAAGATATAATAGCGGCAAAAGGAAAAGTAGCTCAGGAAATATCAAATTCAACCTTGTCACAATAAGATATGTGAGAATGCTTTTCAAGAATAATAGTTAAGGTATAAATTCTTCCATAGAAATCACCTAAACATGATTTTATCAATTTAACTGTGATTCCAAGTTCTACACAACAAATAGAGACATCAAATACCAATTAGCATGAGGAAGGAACACAACCCTATACATACACAACAAGTACACATGCTAGAATCAACAATATCACAGTTAAATCATCAAGTATACCAAATCTTAGCACATGTATAGTGCCCGATACAAATACCCTTCAATCATCACACAGCCAAACTCAGCCCTGTACGAGTGTGTGACATAAGTCTATCACCAAGCACATATATGACATGTGTGCCAGACCCATATGTTAATACCTAACTCCAGAATGGCGGGTCCTAGTCCAAGCACTGATTGGATCTAAGTCAACAATCAGTATCACTTAACCCAATATGGGGCATGGCGTATAGGTCACCTCAAAATCAATACCACTCAGCCCAATATGGGGCCTTGCACATGCGACATCTCACTATCAATACCAAATGGGCTCTATGACCCAAGATCATCCATCAATCACTCAAGTCTCAAATATTTACATCTCACATTATTTATCTCAACCCATGTCACACATATAAGGACACCAACAACATGTGAGATAACACATAAAGAGTGTACAGGGATAGGGATATAATATGCGAAATAATATCATGACTAAGGATTTGATTACAATTAAGGCAAACAGCTTAACATAGCAAAAATAGCCCTATCATGTCTCAAACAGGTAAGCACATAGCCTAGACATGATTCCTAGCATGAATAATAACACATGTAGTCGTACAAGAAAATGAAACATGATAACAAAGAGGCATTTTAGCAAAACAAGGCACATAATAGCCTAAAATCTACCCGGATCATGAGATACCACAGTGTATGGATATAAGCTTGTCACCTTGCATGTACGTCACCCCCAACATATCTCAAATATCATAGACAACGAGAATATTATCCTCAAACCAATTATAAGCAAGTTACTTCTTCAAATGCACATGAATCAATACTCCAAAAAGCCCTTGCCTCGCGAATCGGCCTCTGAATGGTTCATATCTAGCCAAACATAAATTAAGAACATCAAACTAGGTTATAGGAATGGATTCCAAATAATAAAGCTCCAAGTTTTATCAAATTGTACAAAGTCAACCAAAAGGTCAACCCGAGCCCGCTTCCCGAAACCCGACAAAAATCACAAATCTCGATTACCCATTCAAATACAAGTCCAAATATACAACTTTCATCCAAATCCAACTTTGAATTGGGGTTCTAATCTTCACTTTTCACTCTCCAAAATCATGGTCAAATTTCTCTTTCTAATACCATAATCTATGTTTAGTAATCCATGGAGAAACAAGATATAATATACAAATCAAGTAGAAATCACTTATCCTCTTGTTTTGTGTGAAAATACTCTTCAAAAATTTCTCATCTCCAAGTCTAGGGTTCAAAATATGAGAGAATAGGCTAAAACCCCAAAATTAGAACTTCATATAGGCTTCCCAGCGATACCCTTTTGGGATCTCCGCATATGCGGGCTTGTGGGCGCATCTACGGTAGCGCAAAAGTGATGGCTCTGGGTGCAGGAGCGAGAAGGAGCGCATGAGCGGATAGTTGCTCGCACCTGTGATGTCGCATAAGTGAAAATGTGTCCGCACGTGCGGGAGGTCGGGGCTTCAGTGAATTCCGTAAAATCGATTGTCGTAGATGTGACTTACTGACTGGAAATACGGAAATGCCTGGGCACATTGTATTTAATTCGAGGGTTTGTTCATATCACATTTGGAGATTCTGAGCTCGATTTTTGTGATTTTGGAGGGAAATTTCACCACATGGATTGGGGTAAGTTGTTTTTACTCAGTTTTGATTATATTCAATGATTCCATCTTCTATTTTGGCATTTGATTGATGATTTTAAAAGAAGAGTTGGAGATATTTGTCTAAATTTTCCTAAAATAAATTATGGAGTTTTGAACATCGATTCGGAGTCGTATTTGAGTAAACTAAGTATGGTTGGACTCATATTCGAATGGGTTGTCGGAATTTGTGAGTTTTTTCGGGTTCCAAGGTGCGGGCCTGGTTGACATTTTGATTGATTTTGAGTTTCCATTAAAGATTCGAACTTTATCGCTTGAGGTGTTTCCTAAGGCATTATTTGATATTTTTGAGCTACTTTTGGCTAGTTTCAAGTCGTTCGAGGCTGATTCGCGTGGGATGGAATTTCTAGAGTGTTATTTGGCTTGCTCGGTGTTTGATTTGGCTTGTTCGAGGAAAGTAACATATCTAAACTTGGATTTGAGGGTAATTATCCCTAAGAACTATGATGTTTGAGATGGGTTGGGGGTGACGCACGTGCTAGGTGATGGGCATGTGTGCATGTACTGAGGTATTCATGATCCGAGTAGTTCGTAGGCTATTATGTACATTCCGTTGCTATCATGCTTCTTGATATCATGTTTTCCCCACTGGTATGACTACGTGAGTGGTTATTCATGATAGAAATTATGTCTAGGATATCTGATTTATTGTTGAGACCCTATAGGGCTATTTTTCCTTGTTGAGCTTTTTGTTTTAGCCATAGTCATACTGGTTCAGTCATGATAGTTATATTCGCACGTTATATCTCTACCTCTATGAATTCTTTATATGCTATCTCATATGTTATTGGTGTCTTTGTATGTGACACGAGTTTGAGTTGTATTTGAAGCACATTGTGGTATTCTGTGTTATATGATTGGATTATGTTTATGTGATATGTTGACATATGGAGACTTGAGCGGATTGATGACTGGTGTGGGTCGTAAAGCCTTGTTGTGAGTTATGTTGGATCAGGTTTCACTCCACAACAGTTATATTGTTATTAAGATGACGTGACTCCAGGCCCCGCATTGGGCTAAGTGTTACTGGTTTTGAGGCTACGTGTCCACCACGCCCCACGATTGGGCTATGTGATTATGATTAGCACTTGGGTAGGATCCGCCCATCCGGAGTCAGACATACCAGCACTGGGTGCATGTATAGTGTTATATATACGTGTTTTGATGAGGGGCATTTATGCTAGGTATGCATACAGTGCTAAGCGTTACTATGTGTGATGGTGAGGGCCTAGTGCCAGGCACCGTGAACGTGCTAAGTGTGGTTATTCTCGATGGTTTCACTATAATTATATTGAGTTGACATGAATATTTGACATGTAGGCATATAGATGCATTTTCTCATTGTAGACGGTAATATGGCATTTGAGGATTTGACATGTATATTAGACATATAGGCATAGAGATGTATATTCCTCATGCTAGACGGTATATGATAATTGATGACTTGACATACATATTAACATGTAGGTATAGAGATGTACTTTTCTCATGCTAATTCATAAACGAAAATCCTTATCTGGTGTTGTAAAATGAAAAATACAGTTCTTTTGATAAACTCTTGTTTAGTTGATTTCGGTGATAAACTCATGTTTAGTTGAAAAACATGTCTATTTTCCCGTAACTGTGATCGAACTGAGCATAATAGTTTTTCTTCCTGATTTGTTTACTATTTTTTGCATTATTATATATTATTTTATTATCGATTATTGATGTTAGACTCTGACTATCGTCCGAGCTCGTCACTGCTTTCAACCTGAGGTTAGGTTTGTTACTTATTGAGTACATGGAGTCGGTTGTATTCATACTACACTTATGTACCTTGCGTGCAGATCTTGGAACTGATGTTCTTGTGTATGGCAGGAGTTGGTATTGAATATGTACCTGCTTTTCGGATATATCTTCCGCTTGTCCTTGGTAGCTTTAGATTTGCAAAATCTGTTTATGTATATGTCGAACATATGATGCACTTATTTCGTACCAGCTTTGTAAATTCAAAGTCTTAGAAGCTCATGATATGTTCTACCATTCCTTGGGATTTTTGTATAGAAGTTCAGTTATTGTACTCATTGATTCTTATTATTCTCATTTGAGTTTTGTTGAATATTATTTGGCTTACCTAGTGGGCCGGGTTAGGTATCTTCATGACTGGTTGGATTTTGGGTCGTGACATTTTCTTTTTCCTCAATCTTTCTTTCTTTTTTTGTGTTTTGAATTTTGATGGCTATGAGTAAAATATTACACCCTGTCAATCCTCCAGCCTTGAAAATAATAATAATAATAAATAACTATAGTTTATAATCTAAATTTTTCAGTGTCATACAATAACAAAAAAATAGAACTCATAAAATTATGCATAAAAATTGTCAAGATATAAATTACAATTCAAAGAAAGACAAAAAAAAGTTTGAACGACTAAAATATTGCCAATTTAAAATCAAAACTATCGCACTCTTCCCTCAAATTGGAACAAATACTTTTTTGACTCTGCAATAGACCTTTAAAATTATGCATCAAGTCGATGAAAGTATCTTACCTCAGTTGATGCTTCATACGTGTAACAATGTTGCACTGAGTATTGTGAGATGAGGTTAACAGAGACTTTAGCGGTTGATAACTGACCTTGGGCCATAAAGCCAATTTGGTATTGATTTTGAGGTGATGCGTATTCCAGGACCAAATTGGGCTAAGTGGTACTTGTCACGAACCAAACCGATGGGCCACGACGGGCACCCGGTACCTTACTCAACCGAGTACCAACGTAACGTATATTTCGTATGACGACCCAACATGATGTAGAAATTTATGCACGTGACATACGGGCCTATAAGGCATACATCATCATTTGTACTCTCAAAACATAGGCCGACAAGGCCATACAATCTTTCATATACATGATATATGTCTACAAACCTCTAAGAAGACATAAACGTCATAAGGCTGGGACAGGGCCCCAACATACCAATCAATACGTGTCCAATGCATACTAACCAAATAGGAAACTCCGGAGAAAATAAAGCGCACCAACATCTTTTGCTGAGCTGATAGCCTACTTGGAGGACTCTCGAGCTATCTATCGAGACCTGCGGGCATGAAACGCAGCGTCCCCAAGCAAAAGGGATGTCAGTACAAATAATGTACCGATTATGTAAGGAATGAAAATCAGTAAATAATAGACATGAAAAACATGGAGTAAAAGACTCAACATGTAAGTCTGAATAACTCTGTGAATCAATAATATTTACAATGCCATGCATAGGTATATACGTACATAACATCAGCAAGCCTCTGAGGGCATCCCATCATATCATCTCGGCCACTGTGGGCAAATTATCAATGTATACCGGCTGATCAGGTGGTGGTGCGTATATAACGCCGTAACCTTTTTCCATATCCCATATACATATAATATTCGCGTATATAACGCCATCTAGTCATGGACCAATGTAGATGTATAAATGAATGAAATGCATATGAAATGTGTTAATAATATTGCTTAGAATGTCATAAGATCAATATGCCTTTGATTAATATCGTGAAATAAACTTTATCAATTTACGTATTTTCTGAGACCCATGAACAAATGATAAAATAATAGGACACATGGGGATTCAAGAACAGAGGCACTTCTAGTACTTCTATGAATAGAGTCATTTATGAAAGTCGTGAATTTGCTCGTTTCGTTTGTATCGTATTGATCATGCCAAAAGAAAGAAAGGATAGCCTTAACATACCTGAGCTGATTCTCTTGACAATCCCTCTAATACACATCATTTGCGACAAAACACGTAACGGCAGATCGAAGTAGGGAAAAATCCGTATGATATTCTTGAGAAAGATTGAACCGTGCTCTCTTAGAATCATATTTTTCGCTACTGTAGCGTTATAAGGGTTCATAAGAATTCCCCTTGAGAAAGAGAATTCCATCCGTCAGAGTATCCAACGTTGTTCATCTTTGCAAGCAATGTTATAAATAAGAAACCAAAGGACTCTAAATTACATACAGGCTGGTCCTATTATCAAATAAGAAAACATACAAGCAACGTTGCTGGTCCTAGTCTCTAAATTACATTCCCAAATAAGAAACCAACCAAGGTAGTTATCCAAAGGACTCTTACGTGCAATCAAGGCAACTTATGTCTTTTGACTCATCATGAATTGGTGCCACTTTGGCTTGGCTTAATGCCATGTGGCAGCCCCCAAAAAAATCCTTATCCACTTAATCCTACTTCATACCACAATTATCCCCACCATTAATCAATTATCCACATAATTAAGAATTATCTCAAATTATTTAAGATACTACTCACTTTTAACACACTTTATATACCTTACTATCATGGTCATGTGGTACCTTGTATGGCACTAGTCCATAAATACGGGATATTATAGCTTGGTCCATATTTTATCTCAAAATGTCAAACTTCGTCGAAGCTCATTTTCTTCCATTCACCTACCCTTTCTCCTTCACATATTTACTTATCACTTGCTTGAAATAGCATGACACTAATAATCTCAAATTAATCTCATTCCTGAGCTTATGTCGATTAACTTACGACGAAACTTTAACATATGAAAATGCGAGATGTAACATCTCATTTCCGAGCTTATATCAATTTACTTATGGCGTATTTCCACGTACGAAAACATGGGGTGTAACACTTTTCCCCATTTGGAACATTCGTCCTCGAATGTTGACTGATGCACTTATCATTTTTATAACTTATGTCTTCCGAATACTTTAGTACTCTCTTTTCCATCTAGGCAACTGGTCTGTGAATAATTCCAAAGGCCAGGGCATTCCCCCCTTTAGGCCTCTTTCTCACACCACGACTTGTGGTCGGAATCCTTCCAATCTTGAACTGTTGCTATCTTCTATCATGCAGCCAATACGACTCTGACATTGTAAATGCAGTTATGTGACTCTGCTCTACTTGTTCCCCCAGCTTTTAGCCAATCTCTAGGACCTCACTTTGTGAACCTATACAGAGTTTGATAAGATGTCCCGAGGGGCATCTATAAGTATACTGAAGTTCTTCGCTCGGTACTTTGTTGAACTTACGAATATTGCTATATCTTATTTCATAGACCCGGTTATCCATTCGTATGACTTTACTACATCTAGGTAGGTCATACTATACCATAACTCTTACTTCGATTTATCGTTACTGAGGTCTACTACCAAACTCCAGGTTACTTTCATTGCTTATCCTATATGTATAAATCTAAGACCTTTAATGCTTCTTCATCCCTGTTTATCTTAAGAGTGATGGCCTATTCTCATCTCATACTTTCTAACTTTTGTCCATCCATTGTTGATTCACCTCAATATTGATCTATAATCTATTATTGATAACTTAACCTTTTATGTAATCACCAGGGCTCACGTCTCATCGGGGAACATCTGAAATGATCAGACTGATCCACCTGGGTTGTGTCACGCCCCGAACCTAGGAGCGAGACAAGCACCCGGTGCCTCACCTAACCTGGCGTACCAAATTGTGACTAAGGGACTCTGAACACATAATGTCATACTTTGGCCATGGGGCCACCTTGCAAGACAATTTGCGAAGCAAAATATAAAACTGAATGGAAACTAGCGCTAACTAAACATCAATATAAAGCTAGGATGAAAAGGCCGTCATAGCTACTACAGCTGACAAACCACCAAATTATACATACCAGGCCTACAAACCCAACATACTGCACTAACCAACAGGATATGTCTACAAGCCTCTATTGATAGATGTACTATGATCGGAACAGGGCCCCGACCTACCCATAATATATATACAGATATACATAAGATGTACACAACACTCTAGACCTGGCAACTCCGAAAGACGTGGAGCTTACCGATCAGGCTGAACTCGGGAAACACCTACTGAGGAGATCTACTCGTCTGTCTATCTGAACCTGCATGCATGAAATGCAGCGTCCCCGAAAAAGGGACGTCAGTACGAAATAATGTACCGAGTATGTAAGGCAATAACATAACTGAAAATCGAAACTGAACTAATAATATAATAACTGGAAGTAACTGGGAGTCAAAGATGATCTGGAGATATACTTACCTGCTGATACTGACTCAACTCCTTCAATATAGTAAGTAAAATAATTGTACGGCCTTATAAGGCTCGGTATATATAACTGCTCTGCCATAGTAGGCTCGCTCATAGGCGCTCGGCCATACTAGGCTATGTATCTCGACCATGCTGGGCTCGCTCATAGGTGCTCGGCCACAGTAGGCTCGGTATATAACTTTCCATCTGATCAGAGGTTGCCTAATAGGGGCCTGCCCATCGATTATAGCTCGATGGTAATGAAAATACTGTAATACTGTATATATAGGCTTGCTGCTCTCTTGACTGGAAGAAGACAATACTAAAATTGAATATAGAGTCTCGATAAGGAATAATATTGTAACTTATGAGACTAGAATAGTGTGAATAAATTCATGAATATGAACTTCTCTTTTTGTCTCATTACTAACACATGTAGCTACGAGATCATGCCAAAATGAAGGAAGGCTTAGCCTTAACATACCTTATCACAATCTTTCCAATCACCAAGTTGAACTCACCTCTTCGCACCTTAATCTACAAGAATGATAATAATACTATCGTTAAGTTACGAAAGGTACAACTATCGCACAACGAACGACAAACCTATTTTGTATTAAAACGGGCAGCATCTCCCCTATAATCCTTACTTCCTCCAAATTCAAGATAACACCAACAATACAAGAACAGAACAATAACAACATATATACATCATTTTCCAGCCCTATATACACCATCAAATACTACAAAACAGCCCAATACACCCCAATCTCTTCGTACACAAAACGACCACCGTAGTAGTGTCAAACGACCCGAAAATGTTATGACGAACGACCAGCCAACCACCCTACATTTATATGGTGTTTATAAACCCACTTCCTCCTCCAAAACTCCACAAAATAGTAGTAAAACACGCAGCCCAACAACAACACAAAACAGTCCACAAAACAGTCCGCTACAAGTGAATAACTCGAACTCACGGCTTCCGATCACCGTCCCGTGAGTTCTTACAAGTATAGAACGACTTACCATGAATTTACAGAAGAAAAATTGGATGAAAGAGAGAAGTAAACTCACCTTATTTGTTGGATAACTCAGCTCTTATCTTGGTTCTTCAAACTCTAGGTTTTACCTCCAATTGGAACTTGAAAGGGAGAGAAAATCAATTAGGGTTTGTGGGAAATTTTTGGGAGGATTCTTTGCAGAGCTTATGTCTGGTTATTATGATCTATTTTAAGTCTAATATATGAATAAAATAGGCCCTTAAAAGGCCTCTTTGGACGACCCGAAATGGCCCATTTTTTTGGGCTCTCATTTAAGCAAGTAGGTGACACACCTACTTGTCACCTAGCAGCTTGCGCAGTATCGCACAAATGCCCATATATTTCTACTCCAATGTCGTATTGACAAACGGTTTAATGCGTTGGAAAATAGACTCATAGGTATTTAATTTGATGGGTGGAACACCCCATAAATCTAAGTATATTAGGAGAAAATCGCAGTTACATTTGACCCAAAGTTTCAGTAAAACTTATGAATGTAACTTGTGATGACTTTCATCGACTTTTGTTCCACAACTCTCTTGACTTCAAAACATAACACACGGATGTCATACGACTAATATAAATCATAACATAATCTCCTTATCATGTTAAGCACCCTAGTCTCACCCCAAAGGTATATGTTATAACATTCCCAACTTGTCGACTTTCGACGAAACATTATTTTCTTCAATTACTTTATCTTCTGAACCGTCCAACCCTCTTTGTACTTGTTGTTCATGATCTTCAATATTTGTAACCTCAGAGGTAACATGATTAAATTAATTTATGTACTTTTAAATATTATCTCATTTTTGGTCCTACATTAGTTTGCTTACGATGCATTTTTATGTACGAAAATATAGGGTGTAACAGGTTGATACCATGCTTTCATAACCATATTTCATAGCATCCCAATGTAATTCACCTTATGTGGGTATTTTAATCTTGTACAATTTATGAAATCTAATCATTACTCAATCGAAGGCCCAAACGTCATCCTTTATATATCAAAATTACACCTTCATTCTACTACTAGGGCAGCATTCCATCTCTTCTAATTGCTACTAGTCTTAGACTCCTTTGAGTTCGTTCAGGCTATACTGAGCTTTTTATAACTTAGAGAAACCATCAGCTCTTTTATTTTCATGAGCTTAATCCGAGGATTTATCCATTCTGGTCACCTCCTCACTCACCGTTTCTCATCCTTACTCTTGTCTTCCTAAAACTTTGTCGCTCTACCATACTTTAACTTGTGACCTACACATACCTATTAATACTACTCGCAACCTTCCTTCAACTTGCTTGCACCAGCCGCTACCATTCCTGGATACTGAATCTCGGCGCTTCTAGCTTTTTATCTGCAGTATGGATTATTCACGATCTTTTGCATTTGAGTATCTCGTACGTTGTTCACCTTTGCCTTACTTACCTTAAAATCTCACATCATATATTCTATCTCTTTCATGACCTCCCTTCCACATAGGTATAATTCACATCCACAACTTGAAGCTGTATTATAACACTTGCACCTTTGGTCCATACACAATCCGGTGGGATCTTCATACTGACTTCTTATGAGGCTGGTACTCTTCTAACTGGCTTTGTCGTAGATTCGTCATAAAATATGGATGTTGTACTATCTCTCTTGTACCTCTGATATTAAGAGTAATTCTGCAATGTTCTCAATCATGATGTCCATAACTTTCTGGTCCAATAATCAAACTCCTAATTTACCTAGTTGATGTAACTCTTTAGTTTCCTCTTCCTTTTGATCGGCCTTTATGTAGGTTTAAGCTATCTCCCGATCTACGGCTTCTGGTATTAGCTATTACTTTAGCCTTTCATGGGTGCTATGGAATATCCATTATACAATCTTTTAACAATTCAATCCCTTGTCTATGACCTGGACTCAATTCTTTCTTTTAACTTATACCAGAGTCTTCTACAGCTGTATGATTGTCAACATATATACTGCATGGATAATACTCCGAACTCTTAAGTGAGTTCATAACGTAACTAACTCTGGATCATTAATAGAATAATTCTTTTTGTTCCTTCTCAGCTTTCTTTAAACATAAGCTATTACTTTTCCTGGTCTTTCTGCCCCTTGTTACGTGTATACTTAGCTTATGTTAGTTCCCACGCATGCCGGAGTTTTCGTGCAACTCATATGATCTGGAATATTACTTTTGATTTTTTTTCCCGTTTATTCGCCACGGTAGGTGCCACTTTCTTATGGCGTGCATACAATGTTTTAGTGAGACTGCTGTTAGAAGACCATTTCTTCTTCAAGTTACTATGCTTAGTTTGAAGCCTTCTTCCTTATTTCCTCAGCTAGTCTTTCATTGTAGTACTTAGGGAGGACCTTTTGACTCTTGTAAAGTTGTAAGCTTATTACATCGTATACTCGACAAAATTTTTGATGTCCTTCCTCGCCTATATTTATCTGTAGTTACTTATCTTCATGCCCTTGTGCTTGTAGGATTGCTTCTGTACGAATATTTTGACTTTCTTCCCAGTGGCATTATCTTTTATTTCCCTAACACTTATACGGTACCTTTAACTTCCTCAACTCCTATCTGAATATATCTTAAGTATTACAATGTCATAACTGCGAGGCTGAATTTACTATATTGGGTTTTGCTATGTTTATCTTGCACGATCTGCTAATTTGTCTGCAACCTCTTGTCTAGCCATAGCTAGGCTCTTCCTGAATCAACTACTAACTACTCGTTGGCCCATCCTCATATCAATATTCCGTGTGATCTTTCTTGGTTCATTTATCAATAACATCCTGGGTAGGAACCCTTACTTCCTTTCCTTGGCATCGTGTTTGTATAATGTTCTGGAATCGTAGCATATATGTAGGCTTTGAATAAGTGCAATCGCATCACTTTCTCATTTTTATCTCATTCTTCCTTTAACATTTCATAGTTACTAGAACCACTTAATTCTGACTTAATGCCACATCACTCCATATTCCGCCCTTTAGGGGAGCACTAACATTTAGTGCTATGATGATCTACATATAAATATTTCACTTCTTCATCTTTGGCGTCTTTTCACATCATCGATGACCCTTACTCGCCTTGCGTTAATCCTTCTGTAACAAGGATAACAAATTTCTTTACACGCGGGAGTGACACTTAGTGTAACTGGCACATATAGTCCCTTAAGCTTAACTTTGCTCACATTGCTTGCTTTTGGGAAGCATCTTCCTGAATGACCATTCTCTGAATTTCTCATGAATCTTCTTCTGTTGTCCATTCTATTATCGCCGGAATGCAATTTGAAGTTCTCATGATGCCGACCATTATCAAATCACTTAGTCCCTAATTCATATTTAGTTTATCTTGTTCACCAATCCATAATGATCTCTATTACTCTGGGGTCTAACTTTTCCTTCTAGTAATCACGTTAGAGTCACGAACTTATTTCTCGAAATGAGGATGTGACTTTATGACCTATCCTCTTTTGTTGCCTCAAGGCATGTTACCTCTCGTATTTCCCTTTCCTTGTTTATAGACTCTGTAATAGTCTCATTTTTTTTTTGATCTACCGTTGCCATCCATGTATCACATCTTACTCATAATGCTTTATTAACTCTCTTCTTATTTCCCACTAATATTTATGTCTAACGCTTTATTCTGAAAACTTCAACAAGATATTCTTTTACTTTTAGCTCCCCTTACTCCATCCACTGGCTCTTCAGGTTTCCCATCTTTTTAAAAAAAAAAATTTGAACACTCTAGTATTCATATTTAGTTGTACTATTCTAGAGTGCACCATCTGGGTGTCTCACAAAAAGATCTATTAGCACATTTGCAATATCCTTCGGAAATGTCGACTAACACAAACAATCCATTCACCATTTTGGGTTACTCTAACCCCAGCCATATCCTGTTATCCCGTCCTTCTCTTATGCTACTTCTGTTAGCTTTCATAAGGCATCAATGAGATGGGTGTGGCCAATTGTACATACCTCTGTTATTATTGAAGGTAACTCAAAAGGCTTATATTCCTCTGCCTAAATTATAAATACTGATAATCTTCATTAACTGGGCGCCTCACACCCTTCTTCATCTTGCTTCTTTAACTTGTTGAAACTTGTATCTACCTCCTGAATCTCTCATTGCTTTTCACCATATGGGTAGATATTCTTACCTTAAGGCTCCTTAACAAGAAGCTTACACACATGTTCTGCTGAAAACTTTACATTTACTCATCATAAGCATGATGCAAAATCGAGTTCCTTTGACTCAACTCTTCCATAGCCACATTCAATCTCTAACCAACTGTCTTTCTGGATGTAGGTATCGTCTTATTACGAATAAAATAGAAGTTAGGAGTTTGAATTCTTATAAGTGAGCTCTATCACACGATCCAGAGTAAGAAGCAAGAGTGACAGTCCTAAAGGCCCTGTAGCCTCTTGCTTATAAGTGTGGTGCACAACACACCCATGAACAAGACTCTACTAGACACGGCTTGTAGACTCCCTATGACAGAACTGATGTATTACCACTTTTGTCACGACCCAAACTGATGGGCCGCGATGGGCAACCGGTACCTTACTCAATTGAGTACCAACGTAACGTATATTTCGTATGATGACCCAATATGATATAGAAATTTATGTACGTGACATACGGGCCTATAATGCCTACATGACCATTTGTACTCTCAAAACATAGGCCGACAAGGCCATACAATCTTTCATATACATGACATATATCTACAAGCCTCTAAGAAGACATAAACGTCATAAGGCCGGGACAGGGCCCTGACATACCAATCAATACGTGTCTAATGCATACTAACCAAATAGGCAACTCCGGAGCAAATGGAGAGCACCAACATCTTCCGATGAGCTGATAGCCTACTAGGAGGACTCTCGACCTGTCTATAGGGACCTACGGGCATGAAATGCAGCATCCACAGGAAAAAGGGACATCAGAATAAATAATGTACTGAGTATGTAAGGAATAAAAATCAGTAAATAATAGACATGAGAAACATGGAATAAAAGACTCAACATGTAAGTCTGAATAACTCTATGAATCAATAATATTTACAATACCATGCATATGCGTATAAATGTCATACCATGCATAGGTATATGCATACATTACATCAGCAAGCCTCTGAGGGCATCCCATTATAACATCTCGGCCACTGTGGGCAAATCATCAATATATACCAGCTGATCAGGTGGTGGTGCGTATATAACGCCGTATTCTTTTCCCATATCCCATATACATATAATATACAAGTATATAATGCCATATGGTCATTGGGTAAATGTACATGTATAAGTGAATGAAATACATATGAAATGCGTTAATATGATTTCTCAGAATGTCATAAGATCAATATACCTTCGATTAATATCATGAAATAAACTTTATCAATTTACTTATTTTATGAGACCCATGAATAGATGATAAAATAATAGGACACATGGGGAATCAAGAACATAGGCACTTCTAGTACTTCTATGAATAAAGTAACTTATGAAAGTCGTGCATTTACTCATTTCGTTTGTATCATATTGATCATGACGAAAGAAAGAAGGGACAGCCTTAACATACCTGGGCCGATTCTCTTGATAATCCCTATAATACATGTCAATTGGGACAAAACACATAACGGCGGATCGAAGTAGGGAAAATACGTATGATATTCTTGAGAAAGATTGCACCATGCTCTCTTAGAATCGTATTTTTTGCTACTGTAGCGTTATAAGGGTTCATAAGAATTCCCCTTGAGAAAGAGAATTCCATCCGTCAGAGTATCCAACATTGCTGGTCTTTGCAAGCAACGTTATCAAATAAGAAACCAAAGGACTCTAAATTACATACAGGCTGGTCCTATTATCAAATAAGAAACCATACAAGCAACGTTACTGGTCCTATTCTCCAAATTACATTCCCAAATAAGAAACCAACCAAGGTAGTTATCCAAAGGACTGTTACGTGTAATCAAGGCAACTTATGTATTTTGACTCATCGTGAATTGGTGCCACTTTGGCTTGGCTTAGTGCCATGTGGCAGCCCCAAAAACAATCCTTATCTACTTAATCCTACTTAATACCACAATTATCCCCACCATTAATCAATTATCCATATAATTAAGAATTATCTCAAATTACTTAAAATACTACTCACTTTTAACACACTTTATACACATTACTATCATGGTCATGTGGCACCTTGTATAACACTAGTCCATAAATACAGAGTATTATAGCTTGGACCGTATTTTATCTCAAAATGTCAAACTTTGCCGAAACTCATTTTCTTCGATTGGCTTACCATTTCACCTTTACGAATTTACTTATCACTTGCTTGAAATAGCATGACACTAATAATATCAAAATAATCTCATTCCCGAGCTTGCGACGATTAACTTACGACAAAACTTTAACATACAAAAATGCGGGATGTAACATCTCATTTTTGAGATTATATCAATTTACTTATGGCGTATTTCCACGTATGAAAATATGGGGTGTAACAGTACTGATTAGGGGCGACGCGTGCACGAGGCTCCACGATTGGGCTATGTGTTATTGATTAGCACTTGGGCTAGGATCCGCCCCTCTGGAGTCTGATATTGCAGCAAACGCAGGCACTGTGAAATATACATATTTTGGTGAGGGGCATTATGCGAGGCACCCGTACAGTGCTGAGTGTGATTGTGTGTGTGATGAGTATGGTCATTGTTCCAGGCACCGTTAGTGTGCCGAGTGTAGTTATACATGATCGTTTCGCTGTGAGGATATTGACTTGACATGTACATTTGACATGTAGTCATAGGGATGTACTTTCCTCATGCTAGCTGGTAAATGAAATGTCTTATCTATGTTGAGCTTTATTTATACTTGGAAAGCATGTCTAAATTTTCTATATTTGTGTACGAGCTGAACATGATATCTTTTGAGTTACTTACTTTTACTGTTTCATTTTATTCTGAGTTGTTATTGATTATTGATGTTGGTCACTAACTTTTCTTCCGAGCTCGTCATTGCTTTCAACCCAAGATAAGGTTTGTTACTTATTGAGTTCATGGGGTCGGTTGTACTCATACTACAGTCGGCACTTCATGTGCATATCCAAGTACTTTTGGGTACGGTGATTGCTAGGGTTGCATTGGAACCATTTTGTGGAGACTACGAGGTAGCTTCTATGTCGTTCACAGACCTTGAAGTTCTCTTCCCTTTACTTCTTTTGTTACTGTTATATTGCTCAGATAGTTGTATTGAGGATTTAGTCATGTATTTTTAAGATTCTATTATGCTTATGTACTCGTTGGCACCAGATCACTGGAATGGTTGTAGTTGTGTTTCGTTATTCTTCTTAGATATTTCATGATATTTCTATTGTTGAGATTATTAATTCTTTTTATTGAGTTCATTTTTATTGTGAAATTTTTTGCTTGCCTAGCAAGTAGTGTTAGGCGCCATCATGGCTCCGGTGGGAGTTTGGATCATGATAAGTTGGTATCAGAGCACTAAGTTGCCTAGGTCTCACGAGTCATGAACAAGTTTAGTAGAGTCTCGCAGATCGGTACGGAGAGGTCCATACTTATCTTCGAGAGGCTACCGAACTATTAAGAAACTTCACCTTCTTGCATCCTTGTCATGCGGATTTGTTAATTTTGAAGTTTGAATCTTGATTATTCTATTCTCTCATATATAGTGAGGACACATTTAGCTGATCACGCACCAGTGCCACCAGTCAGGGCCGTAAGAGGCTGGGGCCGAGGTAGAGACCGAGGTAGAGGCCGAAGTGAGGCTCGCACTAAAGCTAGAGCAGCACATGTGGAGCCACCAGTTGCTCAAGTGGAGGAGCAGGTTCCGGAGACTTTGGCTCAGATCTTAAGTGTGTACATGAGCTTGGCTTAGGAGTGTATGATCCCAGTTACACCAGCTACCTCACAGGCTAGGGGATGAGCCCAGACTATTGCCGCCCCATACACCAGAGCAAGTAGCTCAGGGGTATCAGACACCGAGGGTGTTACCAATTTAGCCAGTTGTTGCTGCTCAGGCCGAGGTTGTTCCACCTATGTCCAATGAGGAGTAGAATAAGTTGGAGCAATTTAAGAGGCTTGATCCTCGAGAGTTCAGCGGAGGAGAGTCAGAGGATGCTCAGGATTTTCTGGATCAGAGTCATCAAATTTTTCACACACCGGGTATTGCGGACACTAGTGGAGTTGCATTTACTACCTTTAAGCTGACAGGGGTAGCCTACAAATGGTGGTAGATCTATGAGTCATGTAGGCTAGCTGACGCATCAGTACTTACATGGCATTAGTTCTCAGTTCTCTACTTAGAGAAGTTTGTTCCACAGACTCGCAGAGAGGAGCTGCATTGGGAGTTTGAGCAGCTATGCCAGGGAGATATGACATTGACTTAGTACAAGATGAGGTTCGTGTATTTGGCACATCATGCAGTATGGTTGGTTTCTACTAAGAGAGAGAGAGAGAGAGAGATGAATAGGAGATTCATTGATTGACTTAATTATGGTCTATGTTACAGTTTTGCTCGAGAGGTCGAGACTAATGCTAGGTTTGACTAGGTGGTTGGTATTGCTAGGTGCTTGGATCAGGTTTGTAGGCTTGAGCGAGAGGAGAGAAAGTGTAAGAGGCCCCGTGGTTTAGGTGGTTTTGATGGTACCTCATCTGGAGGTCAGTCACATCACAGCAGAGGTCGCCCTTTTAGGCCCGCTCAGGCAGCTCATCAAATTCCTCGTGGATCGTTAGTAAGCCACAGTTCATACAGTGCATGTCCAATTCAGTAATCATTCAATTCACTCCCACATCACAACTTATACCGTACTCTATCAGTTTATGGTTCATTAGTATCGGGTTCTTCTAGTGGTTATTCCAGTTCACGGGGTCCAATTCAGGCCATGCAGTCACTCCTAGGTCGAGTTTGCTACGAGTATGGAGAGTTGGTGTATGAGAGGAAGTATTACCCTCGCTATTATAGAGGTCCGGTGCAGCAGGGAGGTCATACTATGACTCTCGCACTAGTTTCTACACCACCTGCTCAGCCAGCTCGGGGTGGAAAACATACGGGTCGAGGTTGCCCTAGAGGGGTAGGTCGTTCAGGCGATGGGCAGGCCCCTTGCTATGCCTTTCCAGCCAGGCCAAAGGCAGTTGCTTCTGACATCGTGATCACAGGTATTGTTTCCGTGTACCACAAAGATGCTCCAGTGTTATTTGACCCTGATTCCACTTATTTATATGTGTCATCATACTTTTCTCATTATTTTGATCTGCCTCGTGATTCTTTCGATATGCATGTTCATGTATCTATACTGGTAGGTGATTCTATTATGGTGGACCGTGTATATCAGTTCAATGTGATGACCATTGGGGGTTATAAGACTAGAGTTGATCTATTATTGCTCAACATGGTAGACTTTGATGCGATTTTGGGCATGTATTGGTTGTCATCATATCATGCTATTCTTGATTGTCACTCTAAGACCATGATGTTGGCTATACCGGGGTTGCCTAGATTGGAGTGGAGAGGCTCTCTGGATCATGTTCCTAGTAGCATGGTGTCTTTTCTGAAAGCTCAACGGATGGTTGAGAAAGGGTTTTTGGCGTAGTTGGTCTTTGTGAGAGATGTTAGTGCTGATACTCCTACTGTTAAGTCAGTTCCAATAGTCAGGGAGTTTCAGGATGTGTTTCCTTTAGACCTGCAAGGCATGCCACCTGACAAGGATATTTATTTTGGTATTGATTTGGTGTCGGGCACTCAGCCCCTTTATTCCACCGTATTGCATGGCACCAGTAGAGATGAAGGAGTTGAAGAAACAATTATAGAAGTTTCTTGATAAGGGTTTCATCAGGCCTAGTGTGTCGTCTTAGGGTACACCAGTATTATTTGTAAAGAAGAAAGATGGTTCTATGAGGATGTGCATTGACTACAGGCAGTTGAACAAGGTTACTATCAACAACAAATACCTACTACTGCATATTTTTGATTTGGCTGATTAGCTTCAGGGTGCTAGGGTGTTCTCGAAGATTGATTTGAGATCGGGGTATCATCAGTTGAATACCCGGGCTTCAGATATTCTGAAGACGGCATTCATGACCCGCTATGGTCACTATGTCTTTTTGGTGATGTCTTTTGGGTTGAACAATGCCCCAACAACTTTTATGCACTCGATGACCAACATATTCTAGCCCTACCTTGGATCCTTCGTCATAGTTTTCATTGATGATATATTGGTGTATTCTGCCAAGCAGTAGGATCATGAGCAGTACTTGAGATCTTGCTCCAGACTTTAAGGGAGAAGACGCTATATGCTAAATTTTCCAAGTGCGAGTTTTGGTAAGACTCGGTGGTATTATTGGACCACGTGGTGTCTAGTAAGGGGATTAAGGGGGAACCGAAGAATATTGAAGGAGTTTAGAGTTGGCCCAGACCGTCTACTACTACTGAGATCCGGAGATTCCTTAGGTTTGCTGGGTATTATTGCCATTTTGTGGAGGGGTTTTCATCTATAGCAGCCCCATTGACTAGATTGATGCATAAGGGTTCCCCATTCAGGTTGTTTGATGAGTATGAGGAGAGTTTTCAGAAGCTCAAGACAGCCTTGACTACAGCTCTAGTTCTGGTTTTACCTTCGGGATCGGGTTCTTATACAGCCTATTATGATGCTTCATAGATTGGCATTGGTTGTGTGTCGATATAGGAGGATAGAGTGATTGCTTATGCTTCACGTCAGTTGAAGCCCCATGAGAAAAACTACCCTATGCATGATTTGGAGTTGGCAGCTATTGTTCACATTCTCAAGATTTGGAGGCATTACCTTTATGATGTGTCTTGCGAGATGTTCATAGATCACAAGAGTCCCCAGAATTTATTTAAGCAAAAGGATCTGAACTTGAGGCAACGAAGGTGGTGATCTACTAAAGGACTATGATACTATGATTCTTTAACACCCAAGAAAGGCCAATGTGGTGGCCGATGCATTGAGTAAGAAGGTTGAGAGCATGGGGAGTCATGCTTTTATTCCAGTTGGGGAGAGACCGTTAGCTTTGGATGTTCAGACTTTGGCCAACAGGTGCATGAGGATGAATATTTTGGAGCCAAGAAGGGTTCTTAAGTGTGTCGTATCACGATCGTCTTTATTTGAGCATATCTATGCGCGTCGGTATGATGATCCCCACTTTCTTTTCCTAAAGAATACGGTGCAGCACGGTGATGCTAAGGAGGTTACTATTGGTGATGATGCGGTATTGAGGCTGCAGGGTCGGATTTGTGTTCCCAATGTGGATGGGTTGCGAGTGTTGGTACTTGAGGAGGCTCATAGTTCAAGGTATTTCATTCATCCGCGTGCCGCGAAGATGTACCAGGACTTGATGCAGCACTATTGAGGACGGAGGATGAAGAAGGATATTGTTGAGTATATTGCTCAGTGTTTGAACTGTCAGCACGTGAAGAACGAGCATTAGAGACCGAATAGGTTACATCAGAGTCTTGATATTACAGAGTGGAAGTGGGAGTGTATCATTATTGATTTTGTAGTTGTACTTCCACGGACCTTGAGGAGATTCATGAGATCAGTTTCTTCTGTTAGCAGAGTTCGCCTACAACAACAAGTATCAGTTGAATATCCAGATGGCTACTTATGAGACCTTATATGGGAGGCGGTGTCATTCTCCAGTTGATTGGTATTAGCTTGAGGAGACTAGGTTGTTGGATACTGATTTGGTCTGTGATGCTTTGGAGAAACTGAAGTTTATTCAGGAGCATCTTCGTACAACGCAGTCCAGGCAGAGGAGTTATGCTGACAGGAAAGCTTGTGATGTTGCATATATGGTGGGTGAGAAGGTTCTACTCAGAGTTTTGCCCATGAAGGAGGTGATAAGGTTCGAGAGGAAGGGCAAGTTGAGCCCTAGGTATTGGCCCTTTTGAGGTGCTTGAGAGAGTCGGAAAGGTGGCTTACATACTTGCTTTGCCACCTAGTCTATCGGGCGTTCACCCAGTGTTTCATGTCTCCATGCTCCTAAAGTAATATGGAGATTCGTCACGTGTATTGGACATCAGCACGATGTAGTTGAACGGGGATTTGACTTATGATATGGAGCCGGTGGCCGTTTTGGTCCGGTAGTTTTGAAAGTTGAGGTCAAAGAATATCACATCAGTGAAGGTTCATTGGAGAGGGAATCCGGTCGAGGAGGCTACTTAGGAGACTTAGCAGGAGATATGGAGCTGATATCCTCACCTTTTTTAGACTCCAGGTATGATTCTAGACTCGTTTGAGGACGAATGATTATTTAAGAGGGGGAGAATGTAATGCTCTAGCCGGTCATTTTTAGTATTTTAGCCTCACTTCCCCTATTTGATGCTTTACATATGTGCATTTGTGGTTACGTGACTTTCCGGGGTGGTTGGATTGGTTTCGGGGAGGTTTTGGAGTGAATTGGAACACTTAGTCGCAAGGTTGGAAGCTTAAGTTATAAAAGTTTACCGGAGTTTGACTTTTGTGTAGACAACTCCGGAATAGTGTTTCGATGGTTCTAATAGCTTTATATGGTGATTTTGGACTTAGGCATATGTTCGAATTTGGATTTGGAGGTTCGTAGGTCGATTTGGTGCTTTTGGCAAAAATTGGAAAGTTGAAGATTTGGAAGGTTGATAGGTTTGACCGGGAGTTGACTTTGTTGATACCGGGTTCGGATTATGGTTCTAGGAGTAGGAATTGAGGTGCAATTCGTAGTTTTGATGTTTTTTGGTGAGATCTGAGGCATGGAGTAGGTTCGTGTTATGTTTTGGGATTGGTTGGTATGGTTGGACGGGATCCCGAGGGCCTCAGGTGCGTTTCGGATTGGTTTCGACTTGTTTTGGATTGTATTGCATGGCTGAAGTGTTGCTAAGTCTGATGCTTTCGCACCTGCGGAGGACTGGTCGCAAATTCGACACCGCATATGCGGCCTTGGGGGTGCAGATGTGAGAGTGGGTTGGAGGAGCTATTTCCGCAGATGTAGAACTATTAACGTGGAAGTGAGACCGCACCTGCGATGAGAGACCGCAGAAACGGATGTATCCTTCCTAGGATTGATGATTTATTCGACCAGCTTAAGGGTGCCAAGGTGTTTTCCAAGATTGATGTGATATATGGTTACCATCAGATGATGATTAGGGCATCTGATGTCCCTAAGACGGCTTTTAGGACTCATTATGGTCATTACGAGTTCTTAGTGATGTCATTTTGCTTGACTAATGCCCTAGCAGCCTTCATGGATTTGATGAACCGAGTGTTCTAGCCTTATCTGGATTCCTTAATGATTGTCTTCATTGTTGATTTTCTGGTTTACTCTCGTAGTAGAGAGGAGCATGAGAAGCACCTACAGATTGTACTTCAGACTTCAAAGTATCGTCAGCTATATGCCAAGTTTTCTAAGTGTTAGTTCTGGTTAGACTCAGTTGCCATTTTGGGACATGTTACATCTTCCGAGGGTATCATGGTGTATCAAAAGAAGATTAAGGAAGTTCAGAACTGGCTTAGAGCTACTTCAGCTACAAAAATCTGGAGCTTCTTGGGTTCAACGAGTTACTATTGCCGGTTCATGAAGGGGTTTTCATCTATCTCGGATGGTCCGACGAGTGTGAGGAGAGCTTTCAGAAGCTCAAGACTGCCTTGATTACAGCCCCAGTATTGGTGTTTCCCGCGGGTTTGGGATCTTACACTGTATTATGATGCATCGTGTATTGTACTTGGCGTTGTATTAATACATAATAGTAGGGTGATTGCCTACGCGTCTCATCAGTTGAAGGTCCATGAGAATAATTACTCTATGCATGACTAGGAGTTAGCATCCATTGTTCACGCGCTCAAGATTTGGAGGTACTATATCTACGGCGTTCCATGCAAGGTCTACACCGACCATCAGAGTCTCCAACATCTGTTCAAGATGAAGGATATTAATTTGAGGCAGCGAAGAAGGTAAGAGTTATTTAAAGGCTATGATATCACCATATTATATCATCAGGGGAAGGCCGATGCCTTGAGTAGAAAAGTGGAGAGCATGGGCAGTTTGGCATTTTTACTGGCAGTGGAGAGGCCATTAGCCATAGATGCTCAGGCTTTGGCTAACTGATTAATGGGGTTAAATGCTTCGGATCCTAGCAGGGTTCTTGCTTGTGTTATGTCACAATCATCATGGTTGGAGCGCATCAAGGCTCCCTAGTTTGATTATCCCCACTTGTTTGTGTTGAAAGACATGGTGCAGCGGGGTGGTGCTAAGAAGGTGATTATTGGGTATGATGGTTTTATGCGGCTTCAGGGCCGGATTTATGTTCTGAATATTGATGGGTTGAGAGAGTTGATTCTTGAGGAGGCTCACAGTTCACAGTATTCTATTCACACTGGTGTCACGAAAATATATCGTGACTTGAAGCAGCACTATTGGTGGCGAAAGATAAAGAAAGATATTATTGGACATGTCTCTCAGTGCTTGAATTATCAACAAATGAAGTATGAATACCAGAAACCGAGTGAGTTGACTCAGAGATTGGTGATAACGAAGTGGAAATGGGATGCATCACGATGGACTTTGTGGTAAGCTTACCACGGACCTTGAGGAAGTAAGATGTTATTTGGGTCATTGTGGATCGGTTGACTAAGTTCGCACACTTCATTCCGGTGATGGCATCCTATTCTTCAGAGCTGTTGGCTCAGATTTATATCCGGGAGATTATCTGCCTACACATTGTGCCCATTTCTATCATTTCAAACCGGGACATGCAATTCACTTTATACTTTTTGAGAGCTGTTGGGAGTGCCGGTTGAGCTGAGTACATGTTTCATCCTTAGACGGACGGACAGTTTAAACGTACTATTCAGATTTTGGAAGACATGTTGCAAGCATGCTCTATGGATTTCTGGGGCATGTGGGACCAGTTTCTACCTCTAACGGAGTTTGTCTACAACAACAATTATCAGTCGAGCATCTAGATGGCTTTGTATGAGGCCTTATATGGGAGATGATGTCGTTCTCCAGTCGGTTGGTTTGAGCCCGGTGCAGCTAGATTGTTGGGCACAGACTTGGTTCGTGATGCTTTGAAAAAGGTGAAGGTGATTCAAGAGCGGCTACATACAGCACAATCCATACAAAAGAGTTATGCGGATTGGAAGATTTGAGAAGTGGCTTACATGGAAGGTAAGAATGTTCTTTGCCGAGTGTCGCCTATTAAGGGCGTGATGCGATTTGGGAAGAAAGGCAAGTTGAGCCCGAGGTTTATTGGCTCGTTTGAGATCTTGGAGAGAGTTGGGGAGGCTGCTAATAGGCTTGCATTGCCTTCTAGGGTAGCATGGGTACATCCGGTATTTCATGTCTTCATGCTTCAAAAGTACCATGAAGATAGGTCGCATGTTTTGGACTTCAACACGGTGCAGCTTGATGAGAATTTGACCTATGAGTAAAAGCGAGTGGCTATTCTAGACAGGCAGGTTTAGAAATTGAGATCTAAACATATTCCTTCTGTGAAAGTACGTCGTAGAGGTCAGCCAATTGAGGAGACTTCTTGGGAGTCCGAGTCCGATATGAGGAGTAGATACCCACATCGTTTTGCCAGTCTAGGTACATTTCTATGTCCGTTCTAGGACGAACATTTCTTTTAGAGGTGGAGAATGTAACGACCCGATAGGTCATTTTGAGTACTATCTTCCTTTTCTGTGTTCCAAGACTTTTTATAGCTCAATTTGGTGATTTATGAATTGCATGCGTAGTCCTTGTCGATATCCGAAAAGTCTATAAGTGAAATTTTAAAGAAAATATGAGTTTTGACTTTAAAAATGACTAGAGTTGACCACGGTAAATGTTTTTGGTAAACGACCTCGGATCGGTATTTTGATGATTTTGGTAGGTTCATATAATGAATTTGGACTTGTAACCATGTTTGGTTGGAGTCCCGGGTGATCTAAAATCCGTTTCTACGCATTATGTGAAAAATTGGAAAAATGAGTTTTGAACATGAATATCTTGAGTTTTAATACCGATTCTTCAATGTTGATGTTATTATGATACTTTGAGCTCGCAAGAGAGATTGTATGATGTTATTAAACTTGTGTGGATGTATGGATTGCAGTCCAAAGGGCTCGGGTGAGTTTCGGTTGCGTTGCGGATGGTTTTGGCTTAGCTAAGAATTTACTGTTGGTGTTAATCTGGAGGTCTTCCATTTGCGAGGAGGACCTGTTCGTAAATGCAAGCACCGCATTTGCGATGCCATGCTCGCATTTTCCATACTGGAGGGGGCTGGTTCAGCTTGGCTTTTGCGAATCTCCATTCGCATTTGCGAAGGTGGAGGTTTTCGCTTATGCGAGGGTTTTGTCGCATTTGCAATTGTGAGGAAATTAGGAGCAGCTTCGCATTTGCAAAGCATTGTTTGCATTTGCGGACTGCCCAGGGTTCGTATTTGCGATAAATTAATTGCTTTTGATATATTGAAGACTCAAAGGTTGGTTCGTAGTTGTGACAAGCTATTCGCTTTTGCAAGCATTGCAATTGCGAACAAGAGTTCGGAATTGCGATATCTGGAGCTAGGTAAAATATGAGAATTTTGGGACAGCTCATTTTACACCATTTTTTAACCCTAGACTCCATAGAGGAGTTTTCTTAAGAGAAATTTCTTCTCAATATCATAGGTTGTTCAATTTCAATTAGTTTTTCATGAATTTCAGCATCAAATCTAAGAATTTCAAAGTAGAAATTGGAGATTTTGGGTAGAATTTAGGAATTTTATAAAAATTGAGATTTAGACTTCAAATTAAGGTCGGATTTTGAAACAAATCACATATCCGAGCTTAGAGGTGAATGGGTAGTCGGGATTTGGTCTTAATTTTTGATTTCGACCATGTGGGGCTGGGTTGACTTTGTGTTGAATTTTTCAATTATGTTAAAAATTAAACCTTTTTCATTCGAGGATAGTTTCTAAAGCTTGTTTTGACTTGTTTGAACAATATTTGACTAGTCGATTGATTTGGAGGCTTGTTCTAACGGAAAAGTCGTGATGGATTGTTGATTGTGTTCCGGAAAGAGGCAAGTATTTAGGTTAATCTTGATTTGAGGGAAATAGGGTAATCGAGTCTTTTTGCTAGGTGATCTATGTCTTAGGGGCGGCGTATATGCAAGGTAACAGGTGTATATGTGTTGGCCATGGGCTAAGCATGGGGGTAGAATTAACATTATTTGTGCCATGTTATTTGTGTATTATATCTTCCATGCTTCAGATCGATTGTGTAATTATTTAATTTCTCGTATTTATGTTTTTTCCTATGTTTATATTATCGAGATATTGGGTGTTGAGATCATGGAATTGTCGATTGGTTGTTGGCATTAAATGTTGAAAGATTCTCATATGACGAGTTGTGTTTAAATAATATGATTGATGGTGAATTTGATTCCCATCTTGCTTGGTAATGTGTTGTATGTGATTGCTTGGTGAGGAATAGTGAAATGCATGAAGGGTATTGTTGTGCTTGTGAAAAAGAGTGATTGTGCACGAAGGGTATTTCTGTGCCTCATTTATATATTAATATTATTGCTTGAGTGAAGGATATGCACGAAGGGTGTTTCCATGCTTGTTATTATTTTATAATGTGTGAATGAGAGTAAAAGCACGAAGGGTGATGCTATATAATTTTTATTATTTTTTAATGTGAGGATGAAAGTAAAAGCACGAAGGGTGATGCCGTGTAATTATTTTTATATTATAATGTGAGGATGAGAGTAAAAGCACGAAGGGTGATGCCGTGCAATTTGGTTGATTTTATTGCTCTTTACATTGATATTTTGGATGTGGACTTGGCTTTGTGGTTTCGTTATTTACTTTTGAAAGAAGCTTACTCAGTAATACTTTACTCTATGTTTCCGTTTTATGCCCCTTCACTACTGTACTTATTATCCCTTCCACTTGTCATTATCTTGTTGTTATATTTGATACTCTATATGTTATTTCGTTACTTCTTGATATAATACTGCACAGGTTCATTGAAGGTATCTTGTCTTAGCCTCGTCACTACCCCGTCGGGGTTAGGCTCGACACTTACTGAGTATATTTGGTCGGTTGTACTCATACTACACTTCTACACTTCTTGTGCAGATCTAGATATCGGTACCAGCGGAGTCCCGAAGGGTACTTAGCAAATATCGGACATGTGATTTGAGGTAGAGCTAAATTCCATTCGCATGCCTTGAGTCATCTTCTAATTTCTATTGTATTGTTTCCATTTTTCGGACAGTGTTGTATTTCTTTTAAAACGGTGTATGCAGTAAACTTTAGAAGCTCATGTACTTGTGACTTCACATCTTGGGATGGTTTGCGTTAGATATTGGATTTAGAATTATTATATTTATCTCCAAATTATTTTTACGCTATGTTATTATCCTGGTTTTAGTCATTTATTGCAGTTCTTTCGTATTTTACTGTTGTGTGTTGGCTTGCCTAGAAAGCGGTGTTAGGCGCCATCATGACCCTGATTGGTTGGGATTTGGATCGTGATAATTTGAAGCCAAGATGAAGGAGATACAGGCTGAACCTCACAAACCAAGACCTAGGACTCGGTTTAGGCCATAGAGTACCTTCTTCAGTAGGCACACCTGATTTGGATGATTTGGATCAACAAAACCCAAAACCTGGGGCTGAGTCATATACATTTAATCTTGTTGATATCCATGTGTAGTGTCAGGGGCGGCTTTCCAGCCATGCCCCATGACCCCTTGGAAGTGCCCCATGGCGTCTTAGCAAGTCTCCCAACGCCTAGCGCCATGGACGGCCCCGTGGTCTTGGCTGCGCCAAGTGACAAGCGCGCAAGTGCCCCTGTCATCCCACCAATAGCCCTCGCCAGTGCCCAGCCACAGGCAGATGCCAACAGTATCACGCACGCAGACCGAGATGCCAAAGACAAGGCTGATGACAAAAGACCTGTTTCTACCTTGCAGAAAATTAAGTCCTTTTCATTGTAAATATAGAGTAGTTTTATTTCATGTACTTTTATTATGTTCCTCTAGCTTAGTTAGGCCAAGGCCTGTAACTTGGGTTTATTTTTTTTAAGCATTATTAAGGGGGATCAAGCAATCAAACTTTCTAGCAAGCAAGCAATTCTCTGTACTAGTGTCTCTCCACCTCGACACCATGTTGCGTTTCTGTAATAGCTTTCATTAATGGAATCAAGCTTTCTTTCATTATCAATTCTCTTTTTTGTTCTCTCAATTGCTCTTGACATTGGTTTTTTCGAACGGCACTGACAATCTAGTCTAGCGTATGGTGGGGACCTCAGTTGGTGCACAGTAACTACACAGACATCAGTTGCTTAGCCTTACGTCGCCCTTCCAAGGAATCTCAAGAAGACACCCCGTAACAAAATCACGGTGAAGAACAAGTACCCTATTCCGCTAATGGCAGACTTGTTCGATAGGCTAGGTGGTGCGACGGTGTTCACCGAAATAGACCTGAAGACAGGTTATTGTCAAGTTCGTATTGCGGAGGGTGATGAACACAAGACGACCTGTGTGACCAGATATGGGTCGTACGACTTCGTGGTTACGCCATTCGGCTTGACTAACGCTCCAGCCACATTTTGTACCCTGATGAACCAAGTCTTCCGAGAATACATTGACGCATTTGTGGTAGTTTATTTGGATAACATTGTGGAATATAGCCAAACATTGGAAGAACACATGGAGCACTTGCGGAAGGTCCTAGGCCGATTGCGGGAGTACGAATTATATGCAAAGCTATTCAAGTGATCCTTTGCTCAAAAACATATTGACTTCCTCGGACATGTCATCGAGGAAGGGCTGATCAAGATGGACCAGCAGAAGATTTAGGTTATTACAAATTGGCCACCGCCTAAGGATATCCACGCCTTGAGAACGTTCCTTGGCCTATGCAACTTCTATCGGCAATTTGTGAACAATTACTCCCTCATCGCAGTGCCATTGACAGAACTCCAAAAGAAGGACACACCTTGGGATTGGGGACCCGGGCGAGCGGCGGCCTTTAACGCATTGAAAGCGCCTATGTCTAGTAGCCCCGTCTTGGCCCTCCGTGATTTGGCCAAGCCGTTCGAGGTACAAACGGATGCCTCCGACTATGCCCTTGGAGGGGTATTGCTACCAGAAGGGCATCCAGTAGCGTACGAGAGTCGAAAGCTGAAAGATGTAGAGCGGCGTTATGCTACCCACGAAAAAGAATTATTGGCTGTCGTCCATTGCTTACGCCTTTGGAGGCACTATCTGCTGGGAACCCCGTTCGTGGTCAAGACAGACAACACGGCGCTTAGCCATTTCATGACCCAGCCAAAGTTGAATGGCTACCAAGCCCGATGGCAGGAACTCTTAGCAGAATTTCACTTCAACCTGGAGTACCGAAGTTGTAAGACTAACCAGGTTGCTGATGCGCTCAGTCGGAGGGCTGACTTAGCATCGGCGTGCCTACTCGCCACCCTAAAGGTGAGCGAAGTAGCCACGACCATAAAAGACCAGATACATTATCTAATCATCAAGGATCATACTGCATAGTATTTGGTTGATCTGGTAGGACAGAGCAAGACTCGCCAGTTATACTTAGAAGATGGGTTCCTGAAAGAGAAAGGGAACCGACTTTATGTTCCTAAAGGAGGAGATTTGTGAAGGACTCTTCTGATAGAATGTCATGATACATTGCGGGTCGGACATCCCGGTGAAGAATGCACCATGGCATTACTTCGCAGCACATATTATTGGCCTCAAATAGCTGATGATGTCGCTCAGTATGTGAAGACTTGTCTAGTATGCCAGAAGAACAAGTCGAACCGCTTGACACAAGTGGGACTCTTGAAACCACTACATGTCCCAAAGAGACCATGGGAAAGCGTTTCTCTGGATTTCATCACTGGGTTGCCCAAGGTCGAACATCACACAACTATCTTGGTTGTGGTGGATCGGTTTTCCAAGTATGCTACCTTTATAGCAGCCCCACAATATATATCAGCAGAAGATACATCTCGACTCTTCTTCTCTCATGTCGTCAAATATTGGGGCCTGCCTAAAGACATCGTTAGTGATCGCGACTAACAAAGTTTTGGACCCAACTCTTTAAGTGCCTCGGGTCAAAATTGAGTCACAGCTCAAGTTTTCATCCGCAATCTGATGACTAGATGGAGCGGTTCAATGGTATGCGGGAGGAATATCTGCGCCACTTTGTAACCGGATCGCAGAAGGATTGGGTGAAACTTCTGGATGCTGCTCAACTGTGTTTCAATTCACAAAAGAGCTCTAGTACAAACAAAAATGCTTTTGAAATTGTTACCGAACAACAGCTACTCCCACACACCGTGAATGTACCAAATATGTCAAAATCACCTCGAGCTGCTAGCTTCTCAAAAGAATGGAAGCGAAATTTGGATATAGTGCGAAGCTATATTGTCAAAGCCCAAAAGCGGATGAAGAGACATGCTGACCAAAATTGTCACTTTGTTGAATACCAAGTAGGCGACAAAGTGATGGTCAAAATCCCAAAGCAGTACCTATTTGTAGGGGTCCATGACCCTCACCTATTGCAAAAATATATTGGACCCTTGTCCATTGAAAGACGCATTGGGAAAGTTGCATATCGGGTGGAGACCCCAGCTTGGTGGAAAATCTATCATGTCTTCCATGTCAGTCTTCTTAAACCTTTTCGGGAAGACATGGAGGATCCTTCACGGAGCCAACTCACAATACCCAGTATTCGAGGCCCCAATTCAACTCACGCCTCAATGAAAGATCACCAAGAATTCTTGGTGAAATGGGAGGGTTGTGATGCATAGGAGAATACATGGGAGAGGGGAACAAACCTCAAAGCCTACAAGAGCCTAATTGATGATTATCTTGCAAGTAAGGCGCAGAGGACGTCGCCAACTCAGGTGGGGAAGAAATGTCATGGGCGGCTTTCCAGCCATGCCCCATGACCCCTTGGACGCTCCCTATGGCGTCCTAGCAAGCCTCCCAATGCCTAGCGCCATGGACGGCCCCGTGGTCTTGGCTGCGCCAAGTGACAAGCGCATATGTGCCCCTGTCGCCCCACCGATAGCCCTCGCCAGCCGCAGGCAGATGCCAACAGCACCGCGCACGCAGACCGGGATGCCAAAGACAAGGTTGCTGACAACGGACTTGTTTCTACCTTGCAGAAAACTAGGTCCTTTTCATTGTAAATATAGAGTAGTTTTATTTCATGTACTTCCATTATGTTCCTCTAGCTTAGTTAGGCCAAGCCCTGTAACTTGGGTTTATTTTTTTTAAGCATTATTAAGGGGGATCAAGCAATCAAACTTTCTAGCAAACAAGCAATTCTCTGTACTGGTGTCTCTGCCTCTCGACAGCGTCTTGCTTTTCTGTAATAGCTTTCATTAATGGAATTAAGTTTTCTTTCATTCTCAATTCTCTTTTCTGTTCTCTCAATTTCTCTTGACATTGGTTTTCTTGTACAGCACTGACAATCTAGTCTAGTGTATGTAGGAGATCTCAGTTGGCGAACAGTAACTACACGAACATCGGTTGTTTAGCCTTACGTCGCCTTTCCAAGGAATCTCATGAAGGCGTCGCGAAATAGTAGGAATGCATATTTTTCTAAAAGACCAAAGCAGGCTAACATCAACTGATAAAATTACCCATATATTTTTAACTTCACCTGCCTAGATGTATAAGCTTCGGACAGTCCGAGAAACAAGCTCAATATGACAACTCTTTCCCTGCCTTCCATTTTCCAATCAAAACTAATTCTGATACAGCTTGTAATTTGACCAGACCAAGTCTTGAGAATTGTGCACAATATACTTTTTCCTAGTGGGACACCCACAACATGCAGCTTCAGCAACGAGCCGGTCCTTCCTTCGCGTTGCTTGATTTGGTCAAACAATTGCATGCACCAGTAATTAAAAGTGAGCCGGTCCTTCCTTCGCGTCTCTTGATTTGGTCAAACAATTGCATGCACCAGTAATTAAAAGTTGTCATACTTAAACGATAAAGAAGAGAATAGTATTCCTTCCGTTACTATTTAAATGAGGTAATTTGATTCAGTACGGAGATCAACAACAATAATAACCAAATATAATTTTATTAGTGGGGTCTGGGGAGGGTAGTGTCTACGTAGAGAGGCTGTTTCCAATAGACCATCGGCATCCTTCCCTCCAAGAACTCCCCACCTTGCTCTTGGGATGACTCAAACTCACAACCTCTTGGTTGGAAGTGGAGGTTGCTTACCATCAGAGCAACCCTTCTCGGTATGGAGATCAAGAAAAAAAAAATTTTAAATTTGTGATCTTAAAAGCTTAAGGGATTAAAGTTTTGTGGGGCCATGACATTTGTGTGGTTATAAAAGCTTTTCATTAAGGGTAAAATGAAGAGTTTAAAGTAGAATTATTTCCAAATTTTAAAATGTATCATTTATTTTATAACAGACTATAAAGAAAAGTAGCTCATTTAATTTGAAACGAAGGGGTATTAGAATTTTGGAAAAAAAGATAATCATTATAACAGGTGTACGACTGAATAAGAAAATTATTTACACCACAATTTACTAAACCACTTTAATTTGAATAGAATCTATTTTGTCCAGTCTTTGCCTTACTTTCTCGTTTTTACTTGTTATTAACGAGCATTCCTACTTTACACTGACTTGCTTCTAGTGATGGTTTTATTGTCTTCCCAATAGGTTGCTCAAAACAGGAATTTATCACAGGACCTCAACATACATAATTTAAGACTTCGGAAATGAAGAATGCTTTCGAATCTTCAACTTTTCTTTCAAACATACCTCACAAGAGAAAGTTTATGCTCCAATTTCTTGTGCCCCAAAACAAGTTGCCTCTTTCTTTCAGATCATAAGCAGTACATTCTTTCTGTTGATGCTAGAAGAAATAGAAGATATCGTATGGTAGTGGTATCTCTTCTGCAAGAGTACAGACAATGAGATAAACCGCCTCCTTTCAAAAACTCTCCTGTAGAAAACCTTTGATCGTACGAATTCTTCATCTTCTGTGCACAAGTTAAAACTGTTCTCGAATTTCAGGTGATAAAGGAGCATCTGTGAGCGAATAATTACATGTGCTTTTGATGGGAAATATGTGGAGATTAAAATGGAATCTTATTTTATGGATTGTCGGTGTGAAGAAGCTATTTAAACCTACACAGTTTGCAGCTTCAAGGGCACCTCCTGTTGTCACTTACGATCTCATTCTTATTTAAAAACAAAAGAAAAATCTATAAAAGTTTAGCCTTAGCAAAGATCAGTGTAAGTACTGACTAACAAAACTTTCAAAGAGTAAAGTCCTATATTAGGATTAAATTTGCATTTCTCTTACAGACCATTTGCCTCTATTTCCATAAAGTACATGTATTGCTGATGCTATAAGAAGCATTTCAAACTTCCAATTGAATAAAAATAGAGTTAAAAATTGCATAAATATGCTTCAACTCTGAATGCAATACTGGCATACCATGTGCAGCTAAGAATAACTCAACAATTTGAAGGTCCGCTGCAGAGAATGAATAACACTATCTTAAAGCTCAATTTGATGAGATTAATAGAAAAGTGTTCCGCCAATGATTTCTTTAACTCTTGATTGTTAAGTTCCAGAGTCCAGACTAACCATGGATGCTCTAAACTTCATACGCACCAGCACAGATCATAGATCAAGAAACAACTGGTGTTCAGGAATCCCAAATCAAATTAGATCATGGTAATAAGAGGGATATGGAAATTGTCACAACCCAAAACACACTAGTCATGATGGCACCTAACCCCAACCCGCTAGATAAATCAACAGTCACATAATAATAATGAAATTGAATAAACATGGTTTAATAACTCATCAGCAGAAAATTATCATGAAGTAATTGAGAATATAACCATAATACTACTATGACCATCCCAAAATATGGTGTCAACGAGTTCACGAGCACTACTGAATAACAAGATACAAGCAAAATCCTCTAATACAACTGTCTGATTAATAGAACAGTAAAGATAGAAATAACTGAAAAAGAACTTCAAGGACTGCGGACGACATAACAGCTATCTCGTAGTCTCCCAAAACGCTGGCAACAACTCAAGTCTGAAAACCACCTCGACCGGATGTACTTGGATCTGCACACGAAGTGCAGAGTGTAGTATGAGTACAATCGGCCCCATGTACTCAATAAGTAACAATACTAACCTTGGGCTGAAAGCAGTGACTAACTCAGAAACAAAGGTCAGATGCCAATATCAATAACCAGTAACAGTTTAGAATATAAAAGGGAAGCAATAGAAACAGGTAGCTCAGGGATATTATGATCAACTTGTTCACATTACGAGAATTTAGGTATGCTTTCAAGTATAATAGTTAAAACCCAACAAAGATAAAGCATTTTATTTATCAGTTATCATGAGGAGAGTACATCACTATGCCTACATGTCAAATAAATAACATTAGAGGGGATCCACAAAATATTCACTCTTAGCACTGTACGGGTGCCTGGCATATTTGTCCATCATCAAGCACGTATATAAAATATTGTGCCTGCGTCCACTACTGGCATGCCAGACTCCGGAAAGGCACATCATGCCCAAGCGCTAATCATGATCATTTAGGATAATAGTGAGGCTCGTTTCATGCGTAGCCCCAAAACCATAATACTTAGCCTAATATGGGCCTACATATGTGTCACCTCAAAATCAATACTAAACTGGCTCTATGACCCAAACTCAGTCATTTACCGTTCATGTCTCAAATAAACACATCTCAAAATACTCAGTTTAACAGTGTTACACATAAGAGGCATCAACAATATGTGAGGAACCAAATAAGAAGTACTGAGACAGAGATATGATACACGGATACAATATCATGACTGAGAACATGTGTGAAAATACGACATATAGCTCTAAAACAGCAAGAATAGTCCTATCAAGTCTCAAATAAATAGCACCTAGCCTAGACATAATGTCTAACATGAATCACAGTTCAAATGATCAAACAAGTAGGAAAATGTGGGGGTAACAAGATATGATACCAAAACAAGCCCGGTAATAGCCTGAAGGCCTCCCCAAACCATGAACATACTGGCGCATGTACACACGCCTGTCACATAGCGCATACGTCACCCTGATATCTTTCATATAATGTAGTTCTAAGGGTTAAATATCCTTAAATCCAAGTTTAGATATATTACTTACCTCAAAGCGCGCAACTCAACACTCCAACAAGCCCTTGCCTCTTGAACCGGCCTCCGAAAGACTCGAATCTAGTCACAAACAACTTAATACCAACAATAATAGCTATAAGAAACAATTCCAAAAAATAAAGCTAAGGTCTTGAGTCAAATACACAAAGTCAACCCAAAAGGTCAACCCCAGGCCCGCACCCTAAAACTCGACAAAATTTGCAAATTCTGAAAACCCATTCAATTACGAGTCCAACCTTACTAATTTCATCCAATTTCATCCTCAAATCGACCCCTAAACCACCAAATCTCGCTCTCCAATAACATAGTCGAAAAATCCCAAATTTCACCTCACATTCACATAAACTAGGTGTAATAATCAATGGGTAATCAATATCTATCATTAAAAGTGATTAAACTTCACTTACCTCTTGAATTATGGTGAAAAGCCCTCCGAAATTTGCGCTTAGCCGAGTTCCAAAATCTAAAATGAGAACAAAAGAACCAAACCCTCGTTTATAAAGTCTACCCAGCGATTTCACACCTGCGGCTCACTTAACCGCATCTGCATCCAAAAGTCGCATCCGCGATCTAACAAAGCCTCCAGCCTTTTCGCTTTTGCGGACAAAGTTTCTCTTCTATGGGTCCGCTTCTGCGGACACCCTCCGCATCTGCAGCCTCTAAAGCCCTTAGCCTCTTCTGCATTTGCGGACAACCTTTCGCATTTGCACTCCAAAAATGCGGCTCCCCGTCCGCATATGCAACCACAGCCTTGCCCAGCTAACCCCACTTCTGCGATACATCAGTCGTTTCTACAGCTTCGCACCTGCGGCCATAATCTTGCAGGTGCAATCACATCAGCACCTCAAGCTTCAGCATTTCCCTTAACTCCAATTATGATCCGCTAACTATCCGGAACACTCCTGAGGCCCCTAGGACCCCATAAAATCATGCCAACAAATCCTAAAACACGATACGAACTTACTCGAAGCCTCAAATCACATCAAACAACATCAAAATCATGAATTGCGCCTCAATTCAAGCCTAATGAACTAATGAACTTCCAACATTTAAAACCAATGCCGAACCATACCAAATGAACTCCGAATGACCTCAAATTTTGCACACTAGTCCCAAATGATACAACAGACCTATTTTAATTTCGGGAAAAAAAATCTGAACCCGATATTAATAAAGTCAACTCTCAGTCAAACCTCTCAACCTTCCAAACCTTCAACTTTCCAACTTTCGCTAAAAAGCCTCAAACCAGCTACGGACCTCCAAATCAATATACAGACATACGCCTAAGTCCAAAATCACCATACGAAGCTATCATAATCATCAAAACTCCATTCCGGAGTCATCTAAACAAAAGTCAAAGTTCGGTCACCTCTTTCAACTTAAGCCTTCATCCTTGGGACTAAGTGTCCCAGTTTACTCTGAGTCATTCCCGAAACCAATCCAACCACCCCGGTAAGTAACATAGCCACAAATGAACATAGAAGAAGCAATAATTAGGGGATCGGGGCTACAATATACAAAATGACCTGGCTACATTCTCCCTCTCTTAAACAAACGTTCATCCTCAAACGGGTCTAGAATCAACCTAGAGTCTCAAATAGGTGTGGATATCTGCTCCATATGTCCTTCTCGGTCTCCCATGCATCCTCCTCGGTTGGCTAACCTCTCTAGCGAACTTTCACTTATGCTATATTCTTTAACCTCAACTTTTGAACCTGCCGGTCCTAAATAGCTACCGGCTTCACATGTTAAGTCAAATCCCTATCCAGCTGAACCATACTGAAGTCCAAAACATGTGACAAATCACCATAATACTTCCGAAACATAGAAACATGAAACACTCTATGAACACCCGATAGACTAGGCGGCAAGGCAAGTATGTAGGCCACCTATCCAATCCTCTCAAATACCTCAAAAGGACCAATTTACCGAGGGCTCAACTTGCCTTTCTTCCCAAACCTCATCACACCCTTCATGGGTGAAACTCTGAGCAACACCTTCTCACCCATCATGTATGCAACATCGTGAACCTTCCTATTGGCATAACTCTTCTGCATGGACTGGCGTTGCACGAAGCCGCTCCTGGGTCATCTTAACTTTCTCCTTAGTATCACAGACCAAATCAGTGCCCAACAACCTAGCCTCCCCAGGCTCAAACCAACCAATCGGAGAACGACATCTCCTCTCATACAAGGCCATATAAGGAGCCATCTAGATACTCGACTGAAAGTTGTTGTTGTAGGAAAACTATGCTAATGGAAGAAACTGATCCCATGAACTCCCGAAGTCCATAACACAAGCACATAACATGTCCTCCAAGATCTAAATGGTGCGCACGGACTGTCCGTCCGTCTGAGGATGGAATGTTGTACTCAACACAACCCGTGTGCCCAACTCTCATTGCACTACTCTCCAAAACTACAATGTGAATTGCGTGCCTCAGTTATAAATAATTGAAATGGGCATGACATGCAAGTGGATAATCTCCCAGATGTAGATCTGAGCCAACTGCTCTGAAGAATAAGAAGTCATCACCGGAATGAAGTGTGCGGACTTAGTCAACCGGTCCATAATAACCCAGACTGCGTCAAACTTCTTCAAGATCCATGGGAGCCCGACAATGAAATCCATGGTAATACGCTCCCACTTCCACTCCGGTTTCTCTAATCTCTAAATCAACCCTCCCGGTTTCTGATGCTCATACTTCACATGTTGACAATTCAGACACCGAGAGACATAAGCAACGATATCTTTCTTCATTCTCCGCTAATAATAATGTTGTTTCAAGTTACGGTACATATTTGTGACACCTAGGAGAATAGAATAGCACGAGCTGTGAGCCTCCTCAAGGATCCAATCTCTCAACCCATTAATATTTGTAACATAAATCCGGCCTTTAAGTCGCATAACACCATCATCACCGATCATAACCTACTTAGCACCACCCCGCTGAACCATGTCCCTCAACACCATTAAGTGAGGGTCATCAAACTGGCAAGCCTTGTTATGCTACAACAACGATGAATGAGCCACAATGCAAGCAAGAACCCGACTAGGCTCCGAAACATCCAATCTCACAAACTGATTGGCCAAAGCCTGAACATCCATGGCTAGTGGCCTCTCTGCTATCGGTAAATATGCCAAACTGCCCATACTGTCAGCCTTCCTACTCAATGCATCGGACACTACATTGGCCTTCCCTGGATAGTATAATATAGTGATATCATAGTCTTTCAACAATTCTAACCATCTCTGATGCCGCAAATTAAGATCCTTCTGCTTGAACAGATGCTGGAGACTCCGATGATTGGTATAGACCTCACATTAAACACCGTACAGATAATGCCTCTAAATCTTCAATGTGTGAACAATAGCTACCAACTCTAAGTCATGCACATGGTAATTCTTCTCATGAACCTTCAACTGCCGAGACGCGTAGTCAATCACCCTACCGTCCTGCATCAACACTGCGCCAAGCCCAATATGTGATGCATCACAATACATAGTGTAAGATCCGGAACCCGTAGGCAACATCAATATTAGGGTTGTAGTCACTGCAGTTTTGAGCTTCTGAAAGCTCTCCTCACTCTCCTCAGACCATCTGAAAGGAGCCCCTTTCTGGGTCAATCTGGTAAAAGGTGCAGCAATGGATGAAAATTCCTCCACGAAACGACGATATTAACCAGCCAATAAAAGAAAACTCTGAATCTCAGTAGCTGAAGACGGCCTGAGCTAACTATGAACTGCCTCAATCTTTAGAGAATCTACCTTGATCCCCTCACTATATACCACGTGGCCCAAGAACGCCACCGAATCAAGCCAAAACTCACACTTGGATAATTTAGCATATAGCTTCTTCTCCCTCAAAGTCTGGAGTACGATCCTCAGATGTCACTCATGATCTTCCTGGCTGCGCTAGTACACCAAAATGTCATTAATGAATACTATGACGAAAGAATCAAGATATGGCTGGAATACACTATTCATCAGGTGCATAAAGGCTGCTGGAGCATTGGTCACCCTAAAGATATCACAAGAAACTCGTAGTGACCATAACGGGTCCTGAATGCCATCTTCAAAATAGCATAATCCTAAATCTTCAGCCAATGATACCCAGACCTCAAATCAATCTTAGAGAACACTCTAGCACCCTGAAGCTAATCGAATAAGTCATCAATGCGTGGTAGTGGATACTTGTTCTTAATTGTAACTTTGTTCAACTGCATGTAATCAATACACATCCTCATAGTACCATTATTCTTTTTCACAAATATAACCGAGCACCCCAAAGAACCATGCTAGGCCTGATGAAACCATTATCAAGTAACTCCTGAAGATGTTCCTTTAATTCCTTTAACTCTACTGGTGCCATACGATATGGAGGAATAGAGATGAGCTGAGTGTCCGGCTCCAAGTCAATACCAAAATTAATGTTCTTGTCGGGTAGCATATCTGGCAGGTTTATAGTAAACACATCTAGGAAGTCTCTCACTACCAGAACTGACTCCACCGTAGGAGTATCAGCACTAACATCCCTCCCGAAGGCCAAATATGCTAAACATCTCTTCCCAACCATCCGTTGAGCCTTCAAATGAGAAATCACTCTACTCGGAACATAATCCAAGGAGCCTCTCCACTCCAACCTCGGTACCACCAACATCACCAACGTCATAGTCTTAGCGTGTCCAAAATAGCGTGACACGGCGATAGCCAATCGATGCCAAATATCACGTCAAAATCAACCATTCTGAGTAGTAAAAGATCAATCCTGATCTCACAACCCTCAATAGTCACCACGCATGATCGATATACACGGTCCACAATAATAGAATCACCCACTGGCGTAGATACATGAACAGATGTAACTAAAGAATCACGGGGCATATCCAAATAACGAGCAAAGTATGATAACACATATGAATAAGTGAAACCTGGATCAAATAATAATGAAGCATCCCTATGGCACACTGAAACAATACGTGTGATCACAACATCGGAAGCAACTACCTCTCGTCTGGCAGGAAAAGCATAGCATCAAGCCTGACTACCACATGTCTGACCTCCCCCTCTGGGGCGACCTCGACTCGTGAAACCTCCACCCCGAGGTGGCTGAGCGTGTGGTGTAGCATCTGGTACATGGGTCATAGACTGGCCTCCCTGCTACACAAGACCTCTATAATGATGGGGACAATACTTCCTTATATGCCCCAACTCTCCACAATTGTAACAACCTCGAGCCAGAAATGATGGTGGGGCCTGCATCGGACCCCGAGAACTAGAATAGCCACTGGAAGAACCTGGTACTAAGGAACTCTAAACTGATGGAGCACGGTACGAGCTTTGAGCTAGAAGCGCACTCAAAGATAATTGAACTGGATGAGTACTATATGAACCGTGGCTAGCTGATGCACCATGATGAATCGGACGATCCATCTGATAGGCCTATAAGGACGACCTCTGTTGTGATGTGACTGACCTCCAGATGAGGTACCACTAAAGCCACCGGAAACACGGGGCCTCTTTCCCTCCCGCTCCTTGCACTCAAGCCTGCAAACTGACTCCAAGCGCCTGGCAATCTTGACTACCTGGTCAAACCTAGCATCCGTCTCGGCCTCTCGAGTTAGACTGTAACGTAAACCATAGTTGAGGCCATCAATGAACCTCCTGATCCTCTCTCTCTCTCGGTGAGAACCAACCATATAGCATGACGGGCCAAATCCACGAATCGCATCTCATACTAAGTCACGGTCATATCCTACAGGCGTAGCTGCTCAAAATCTCTACGCAATTCCTTTTTGCGAGTCTGTGGAACAAACATCTCTAGGGAGAACTCAGGCCATGTAAGTGGCACTGCGCCAATTGGCCTGCTCAACTCATAGGCCTGCCACCATCTATAGGTTTCCCAGTCAACTGAAAAGTGGTAAATGCAACTCCACTAGTATCTAAAATACCCGATGTTTAAAGAATCCGCTGACACTAGTCTAGAAAATCATGAGCATCCTCTGACTCCTCCCCGTTGAACTTTGGGGGCTTAAGCCTCCCGAAACGCTCCAATCTCTTCTGCTTCTCATCACTCATGGGTTTACTAAAAAATAAATGGACACGGTCGCATGCAATATAATTTACCCAATTATGAGTCGGGGTCAAATCCCACAGAGAACAATATGTAGGCGATTAGGCGTGTAAGAGAATTATCACTTATTATGCTAAGCCAAACACTTAGAAAGGTTTTGAGAAAATATTTATAACTAATTGCAAAAATGTAAACTAACCTAGAGAGCACGTAAAATGATCAATGGCTACAAGCATTTATGCATTGGGAATTACACTCAAGTAATGATCCAATGTATTTCACGATTTTACAAATATGAGCGAGTTTATGTTAATTAGCCTCGAGTAATAATTCTATATTAGCTTCTTCCGAAGACTAACAAGACTTCCTAATTGAATTATCCCTAAAACAATTAAGAGATTAAGCACACCCAAATATGGCAACAAGTAGTTCAATCCAATCCCTAGGTAGAATCTATAAAGTGACGGTTAACGCCTCAAGTTCTTATTAATTAATCTTTCCCAATCCCAAATTATATTTTCCAAAATTAATTCGAAGTTAGTGGGCGAGTCATAGGGTTAGGTAATCCCTTTGGAAACATTAAAGAACAAGAATAATTAAAGAAACAATAACTCACTTCATAATAAATAAAAATCGTTCAATACATAAGCACAACAAGATATTTAATCTACACTTTAAATATGAATATTCCCATACACAAGATTCAAGTGTTGGAAAAAATATTACACACTTAGTTATTCAATACAAAGCAAAGAAATGAAGAAATGAACATAAATGTGTAAGAAATTCTCAACCAAACGCTTCAAATCTTCAAGTCCCAAGTGTGTGTGCAAGAACCCTAGCTCCAATACTTGTGTTCTCTAGTCCAGAGACTGAAAATAAGTCAAAAGATATTTTACAAATGAGCTAGGTCATGTATTAAAGGGTTTGGGATGAAGAAAATGTGATATGACAGAAGTGCCCAGAACTGAAGCACGATATTCGCAATTGCGAATATAAGTTCGCAATTGCGAACCTTGACATCATTGTTGAACATCGCATTTGTGATCTGTATGTTCACAATTATGACCTATGCCCCGTGCCCTTGGTTTCACATTTGCGATGAAGGGCTTCTCATTTGCAAATGTTGACTGTCTGGTTTGACTTCGCATTTGCGACCCTCATTCCGCATTTGCGAACATTGACTTCGCATTTGCCAAGTTGATGTCGCAATTGCAACATCTGAGGCTATTTTCTAGATTACTTCTTTTCAACTTCTTTTTGACTCGTTTTTACTTGGTTTCTTCATGATCACTTCTAAATCACATAGTAACTGTAAAATAGAAGTAAAGAACATTAAACACACGATTTTATCAATCAAACATAGCAAAAATCTAAGCTTAAAGACGACATAAGTTGGTAAAATACCAACTTATCAAACCCCCAAACTTAAACTATTGCTTGTCCTCAAGCAATGAAAGCGACAAAATCTCCTTCCAAGTATTTAACTCAATAGTGCATCAATATCATGCCAAGTCAAAAAGGTCTACTGTAGGAACAAACACAAGACTTCGATTAGTACCAACAATTAATCCAAAGCATATGAAACACCAAAAACTTCTCATGCATTTCATTACAATTCAAGTGCTCAAACACTATGTTAATAAAAGTAGCAATCAAGTCATGACACTAAAGCTTCAAAATTTGCCCCATTATCACAATTAACTTCCCTTATACATTCCTCCCAATTGAAAATGGGATTAAATTCGCAACTCAAATCTCATGTGCCCTCACACTTAAGAGAGAATCCCACACTCGTAAATTACAATTCAAAACATAAATGGGATATCAAATGGAAAGAATTAACTCTCTCACACACAAAGATGTTCAAATGCACACAAGTAGTACCATAGGCTTGACCTTCATGTATTTCTCCACTAATGTAGACAAACTTGGTTCAAAATCAATTAGGACTTAAAGGGTTGTAGTTTAGGCTTTTTGGTTAATGTAGGGCACAATTTTGGTTAGAGTGACTCAAACCCTCCCTAAGCACTATAATTTTTCAACAATCAAAGTACACTTCGTTCAAGAACTTTTCCACCCTTTCTTCATTTTTCATTCCATCACCTAGTCTTTCATTTATTCAAAATTCCATTTTTTTCCTTCCTTTTTCTCAATTTTCTTTTTTTCAAAAATAAAGGAAGGTTCCACTATTTTGTTTTTATTACCTTTCACCTTTTAGGCAACTTCCACATCATAACTTTTCCAACCTTCACCCCAAACTTAGGATTTTAGCCTATGTTTACATTTTCAAAGTACTTAGGGAGGTAGGATGTCAAAAGTTAGATCACTAAAGAACGAAGGGTTAAAGCTTGTAACATGGTTGTCAAAGAAAAGGTTTAAAGGCTCAAAAAGGGGTTGACTATGGAAAATATGCCAGGGTAGGAAATATAAGGCATAATAACGGTCCAAGGAAGTCCTAACATCATTTTTCAAACCAATTTAGTCTAGGATTTTGCCTTGATGCACATTCCGGGCAAGTTCTAGACTACAAATGATGCAAAAGAACTCACAATAAATCTCACCACACATGGCACATGAAAACTCGAGTGGAATACAAATCCAAAATCCAATTGAAACCAATGAACTCAAAGAAGTCACATATAGCCTAAGAGACTATTTAGTGAATCAAAGAGCCAAATATTGAGTCTAAAAGTCATGACAATGATCTTTACTTCAATCATTTTTCTTTTTCAACGATCAAGAATTCATATGCAGAGGTTTAAATTATGTTGGTACCAAGCAAACCACAAATTGGTCAATGGGTACGAACCCCAACTCAAACCACTTATTCTTCCTAAATTAACAAAAACTATATCTAAACTACAAGACTAATTCCCTTAAGAAAGTCGCCTAGCTATCCATCATCGGGAAAAGTTGACATAAACATTTACCAAATATTACCCGGTTCAAAAAGAAAATTGGCATCCTCGGAAAAAGAACCGTGGTACAAAGAAAACCAAGGATATTGCCACCAAAATAAAACATACTATTTCTAAAAAAAATCAAGAACCTAATAAACATCAAGTCAATAAAACATACTATATATTAAAAAAAATTAAGAAACTAGTAAACATACTAATATAACACATCTCATGAAACTTTTTAAGAAACTAGTAAATATACTAATATAACACATCACATGAAAATAAAATATCAATCTACCATATCAACGGTTATACAAGAATATCAACATTTATACAAGAAGCCACCCCCAACTAGAAATGTTGCAATGTCCTCAATGCAACTAAACAAAAGAGAGTAAAATGGTGGAAAGTGCTCCCTGAATATTGCATCAAGTGCTCTTCTCATTGTCAGACTCAGTCGCATCCTCCTCCTCTTCCTCTTCCTCGGACCAATAAATTGGAGCATCATCTTCCGGCTTGGTCAATGGCACTGGCTCTTGAGGCTTTAGAACATTCCATAGCCCCTTCACATCCTTCCACATGCGGGAGAAGAATTTATCTCTCTTCTTCTCCCTTTTCTTCATCCCGGTGTGTGCATTTGCCAGCTTGGCATGAGAAGTACTCAAAGTACCGCGCGCCGTGGCCAAATCAGTGTATGCTTTCTCCAGCTTCTTAAGGTGATCCCCCTACTTCTTCTGATCATCAAGATACTTTTGAAATTCTGTCTTTGAAATACATGCAGAGGGTCCCTCAGATGTTTCCCCAGGTCCTTGTGGAAGGCCAGTTACTAGGTCGTGAATCAGCCGCATTTCCTCGGAAAGCATAGCAAATGGTCCTCCTGCAGAAGATGATGGCTGGATACCCTGGTCGGTCTGAGAAGAAAATCCCAAATTTCTCTTTTTGCTTTTCACGACGCCGCCCTCTCCTTCTTTCTTCAATGGAGCAATAGGCTTTCCTAGTTCTACCCAGTTATCTTCCAGATCCTCCTCAACCCCAGCAATTTGGCACAGCTCAGTGATGAGAGATGGGAAGATCAGTGATTGACCCTCATGAATCCGATACTCCCTCAGTTCATTGATGAAAATCTCACCAACACTGAGCCGGATACCATCAAGAATGGAGGCAATCATTTGAGCTCTCGTTACTGGTACATTCCATATATTCCCCGCAGGGGAGATGAGACTGCATATGATGGCCAGCCATATCTTTGCTTCGACAGTGAATTCTTTGGATGTGATCCCTCTCTTTTAGGCTGCTCATGGAACATCCACACATGGGCACAATTTGGAGACCAATCACACGCTGAAGGCACAATCTTTCTCATGGAATGGTGCCATGTCATGGTCTTGTAGGTGATATATTTGATTCACAGATTCAGCTCCGAAAGTCACCAATTTTCCACGAATCTTCATGATTGGCTCTCTTAACTTGATGGCTGGAAGGTTAGAATAGAATTCTCTCACCTATTGCTCATTTGCACTGCAAGGTTGAGGGGCAAAATAGGTCCATCCCATGTCTACAAGCCTTTGATGGAACTCAAGAAGACGTTCTGGGACCTTTTCCAGCAATATACCACTTTCCAGGAGAAACTTCTTCGTAATCAACTCGGCATAGTACCGTTCCTGGCATTCCAATGATAAGAACCGGTGTTGGTCATAGTTCTCCGCTACTTCAAAAGGGTTGTCATGCGCGGATTCATCGGAGTTAGAGCTCATTTTCAGCTTATGGTACCTGTGAACACAGTATTCGAGTGAAAACGTGGTATGGCTATGAACTATATTGCAAAATGAGTCAACTATGCCAAAGAAATGATTGGACAGTCGAAACCCAGCCTTAGAAAAAATTCCATGATTTTTAGTTAAGCAGAAGCCTGCTCTCTGATGTCGCAATTGCGAAGACAGCAGGAATCCACAGAGTTCGCAATTGCGATCTTTTCTTCGCAATTGCGAAGGTTGCCAGAGCTGACTGTTTTCGCAATTGCAACCACCTTTTCGCAAATACGAAGCTCGCAAATGTGAAGAGGCCATCGCAATTGCGATCTCATCGTCCCCAGCCACCTTCTCTCACAGAACAGTCCCAAGCTCCAATATTTTAAAACAAAATCACACTTTTAGAGAACCCAGTCATTTTTTAAGCACAAAATCATGCAATAAACTTCACACACAACCACGAAATGAAACAATTTGAATGATTTGGCCAAGAATCTCATCCGGACCTTTTATCGAACATATAGTAAGCACACAAAATCACTCCTATTTTAACAAAGCCATTGGTACTCAGACTTCCCCATTTTTCAAGCAAAGAAATAAGCTCACACTCTCAACCAAACTCACCCAGAAATCAACACATGATTTGAACATTTTTCAGACAATTTCGTACCAAAGACAAGGACCCATTTGAAACCTAATTGTTGAGGGATGAAGGAGAGAAATAGAAGAAGAGTATGCTGCAAATCATAAAGAGTGCAAAGGTTAAGCTTTCATACCTTGATGCTTGCACTTAGGAGTTAGAATGAGGGAGTTTCAAAGTTTTGAGAGTGAGGAAGATGAAGGTTGATTAATTTGTTAAGAGCCCCAAATTGTCTGACTTCTGTTTAAAATGAAACAAGGTTACCCGTTTCAGACCTCTGATGTCGCAATTGCGACCCCGTTTTCGCAATTACAAAATTCAAAAATTCAGCAGAGGTTGCAAATGCGACCCTTTCTTAGGTTTTGCGACTAATCATATGATCGCAATTGCGATCAATTTTTCGCAATTGCGAAATCAGAGGCCTGGGCCTGATTTTTCTCACTGCCTAATCTCCATACTTTTTGTCTTGAACACTTCCAAACTTCCTGGAACTTGGTAGATTGATCAAAAATAATATAATAAACTATTCTATAGAGAAAATTTGAAAAACCAAAATAATGTTTTTAAAAATGAAAGAAAAAGAAATGAAAAAAAATTAAAAATGATGGGTTGCCTCCCACCAAGCACCGCATTTAACGTCGTGGTACGACGCGAATCAACTTTACCACTTTTCTCTCCACTTGGAGGATATGAACTGGGCACCTAACTTGGAATCAAGTTTGTGACCATGAGCGGTGGGAGGTGGTAAGTAGATGATCAAGCCAAACTTTAATTTCTTCATTTTACATTTCTTGGGTTTCATGTGAGGAATGTCGTTTTTCCTTCTTGAACTTTCAAACTTTAAAATGTATGGCCTTTGCCTTTCCTCTTCGCAATCCCTCACTGGTTCTTGTAGTTCAATTCCCATATCACCACACAACTTTAATGTTGAGAAATGCTTGAAATGTGACATCAAGCCTCCAAATTTCAATTCTTTCCGGATTTTGATATCCTCTTAGTCCCCCGAACTAGAGGCAACTTCAACCATATTTTCGATTACAACGGTTGAGTCTAATTCGATATTTTTCTTGGCATCACCAACAAGTATGGAGTCAGTTGGCGGGTGTTCAATTCTTAATTCCTCAAAATAAAGCTCACTTTCTTCCTCGAAGTTGGACTTTTCTTGAGCTCTTTCCACACACTCAACTAATATTTTTATTTGAGCTTCCAAAGTGCGGATATTTTCATCATTTTGAATCAAAACTTGTTTCAAGTCCTCGAGTACCAAGTTGTGCTTCTCCTCATTTTCACGAATGGCCTCCAACATGAACATCATCCTCTCATTTTGAGCAATTGAGAGTTCTTCTTGGTTTTGATCAAGTGCCAAAGAAGGATTTCCGATTTCAAACTCTAAGGAAGGTTCTTGGCTATCATTCACTTCTGAGGTTTTTCGGACCTCTAAAGCTTTAAGCATTTCTCCCATTTTGCTCTTTGTTTCCTCCTTCAGGTAGGCATTCTATCATGAGTTTGAACTCTCCATTTTGACAATGCTCAATTTCTTCCACTTCCATTTCCCTATAATTGTCATCACACAAAGTAGAATCATCATAGCGGGGGTTCGGGGAAGGGAATGACAAATAAGCACAATTATCCCAATGGCCATTTTGACTACCACACTTATCATAAATACTCCACTCATGGATTTGAGATTGTGCGCACAATCCGCCTCCGGAAGAATTTAAACAAGTTTTCCATGAGTGTGGTCCTCCACAATAAGGACAAGGGTCATCAAGTATGAACAACTACCATCCGACCAATTTTCATTATATGATGCCATTTTTCAAAATTAAGAAAATAAATAAGAAACAATCAAGAAAACAACAAGAAAAATAGACAAAGATGAGAAAAATAATTACACAAATATTCACAAGTTTGGACAAAAGCACGTACGCTTATTTCTGAAACAACCTAAATACGCCAAATTGTTCCCCGGTAACGGCGCCAATTTTGATGACGTCCAAATCCACTACTAAAAAATAATGGACACGGTCGCATGCAATATAATTTACCCAGTTATGATTTGGGGTCGAATCCCACAAAGATCAATATGTAGGCGATTAGGCGTGTAAGAGAATTATCACTTATTATGCTAAGCCAAACACTTAGAAAGGTTTTGAGAAAATATTTATAACTAATTGCAAAAATATAAACTAACCTACAAATCAAGTAAAATGATCAATGACTACAAGCATGGATGCATTGGGAATTACACTCAAGTAACGATCCAATGTATTTTTAGATTTTACAAATATGAGCGTGTTTATGTTAATTAGCCTCGGGTAATAATTCTATATTAGCTTCTTTCGAAGAATAACAAGACTTTCTAATTGAATTATCCCTAAAACAATTAGGAGATTAAGCACACCCGAATATGGCTACAAGTAGTTCAATCCTATCCCTATGTAGAATCTATAAAGTGAGGGTTAACGCCTCAAGTTCTTATTAATTAATCTTTTCCAACCCCAAATTATATTTTTCAAAATTAATTCGAAGTGAATGGGCGAGTCCTAGGGATAGCTAATCCCTTTGGACACATTAAAGAACAAGAATAATTAAAGAAACAATAACTCAGTTCATAATAAATAAAAATCGTTCAATACATAAGCACAACAAGATATTTAATCCACACTTTAAATATGAATATTCTCATAAAAAAAATTCAAGTGTTGGAAAAAATATTATACATGTAGATATTCAATACAGAGGAAGGAAATGAACATAAATGGGTAAGAAATTCTCAACCAAAAGCTTCAAATCTTCAAGTCCCCAGTGTGTGTGCAAGAACCCTCACTCCAATACTTGTGTTCTCTTGTCAAGAGACTGAAAATAAGCCAAAAGATATTTTAAAAATGAGCTAGGTCATGTATTAAAGGGTTTGGGATGAAGAAAATGTGATATGATAGAATTGCCTAGAACTGAAGCACGACATTCGAAATTGTGAATATAAGTTCGTAATTGTGAACCTTGACATCACTGTTGAACATCGCATTTGCGATCTGTATGTTCGCAATTGCGAACTAGGCACTGTGCACTTGGTTTTGCATTTGCGATGAAGGGCTTCGCATTTGCGAAGGTTTACTGTCTGGTTTGACTTCACATTTGCGAACCTCATTTCGCATTTGCGAACATTCACTAGAATGGTTGACTTCGCATTTTCCAAGTTGATATCGCAATTGCGACATCTGAGGCTATTTTCGAGATTTCTTCTTTTCAACTTCTTTTTGACTCGTTTTCACTTGGTTTCTTCATGATCCCTTCTAAATCACATAGAACCTATAAAATAGAAGAAAACGACAATAAACACACGATTTTATCAATCAAACATAGCAAATATCTAAGCTTAAATACGAGATAAGTTGGTAAAATACCAACTTATCACGGCCCCGGCCTCTCGCATCCCTAACTAGTAGTACTGGTGGCCGTCTGCCTAATCTGGTCACATGTGTCCTCACCATATGTGAGAGAATAGAAGAATCAAGTTTCAAACTTCGAAAATAACAAGTCCGCATGATAAGAATGTAAGAAAGTGAAGTTTCCTAATAGTTTGGTACCCTCTCGAAGATAAGTACAAATATCTTTGTACCGATTCGCAAGACTCTACTAAACTTGCTTATGACTCGTGAGACCTAAGCAACCTAGTTCTCTGATACCAACTTGTCATAACCCAAAATTTACTAGTCGTGATGGCACCTAACCCCAATTCGCTAGGTAAGCCAACTGTCACATAATAACAATAAAATCGAATAAACATAGTTTAATAACTCATCAACAAAATATCATGATGTAACGGAGAATATAACCATAAGACTACTACAAACATCCCCAAAATATGGTGTCAACGAGTTCATGAGCACTACTGAATAACGAGATACAAGAAAATTCCTCTAATACAACTGTCTGAAAAATAGAACAGTGAAGATAGAAATAACTGAAACAGAACTTCAAGGACTGTGGACGACATAGAAGCTACCTTGTAGTCTCCCAAAATGTTGGCAACAGCTCAAGTCTGAAAATCACCTTGACTGGATGTACCTGGATCTGCACACGATGTGCAGAGTATAGTATGAGTACAACCGACCCCATGTACTCAATAAATAACAACACTAACCTTGGGCTGAAAGTAGTGACGAGCTCAGAAACAAAAGTCAGATGCCAATATCAATAACCGGTAATAGTTTAGAATATAAAGGGGAACCAATAGAAATATGTAGCTCAAGGATATTATGTTCAACTTGCTCACATTACATGAATTTAGGCATGCTTTCAAGTATAACAGTTAAAGCCCATCACATATAAAGCATTTCATATATCAGTTAGCATGAGTAGAGTACATCCTTATGCCTCCATGTTAACTATAAATGTCAAATCAATAATATCATAGTGGATCCATCAAGATATTCACACTTAGCACTGTACAGATTCCTAGCATATCTGCTCATCATCAATCACATATATAAAACATTGTGCATGCGCCAGCTGCTGGCATGTCAGACTCTGGAGGGCGGATCCTTCCCAAGCGCTAATCATGATCATTTAGCCCAAGAGTGAGGTCTGGTGCACGCGTCGCCCCAAAACCATAAGACTTAGCCCAATATGGGCCTGGCGGACGCGTCAGCCCTAAATCAATACCAACCCAGCTCTATGGCCCAAACTCAGTCATTTCCCATTCATGTCTCAGATAAATACATCTCAAAATACTTAATTTAACAGTGTTACACATAAGAGGCATCAATAACATGTGTGGAATCAAATAAGAAGTACTGAGACAGAGATATCATACACGGATATAGCATCATGACTGAGAACATGTGTACAAATAAGGCATATAGCTATGAAATAGCAAGAATAGCCCTATCAAGTCTCAAACAAATAATACCTAGCCTAGACATGATGTCCAACATGAATCACAGTTCAAATGATCAAACAAGTAGGGAAAGCGCGGGGATAACAAGATATGATAGCAAAACAAGCCCGATAATAGCCTAAAGACCTCCCGAAACCATGAATACACCGGCGCACGTACATACGCCCGTCACCTAGCACGTACGTCACCCCAATATCTTACATATAACGTAGTTCTCAGGGATAAATACCCTCAAATCCAAGTTTAGATGTGTTACTTACCTCAAAGCACGGAACTCAACACTCCAACAAGCCCTTGCCTCGCGAACCGACCTCTAAAGGACTCGAATCTAGTAACAAACAACTTAATACCATCAATAATAGCTATAGGAAAAAATTCCAAATGATAAAGCTAAGGTCTTGAGTCAAATATGCCAAGTCAACCCGAAAGTCAACTGTCATACCCCGACCTCAGAAAGCATGACCGGTGCTCAACCGATATAACCCGACCGAGCAAGCCTGTACAATACCTTCTACCCGAACTCACTCATGAATAAAGAGAAGATCTATTTCATTAATTAGGCTGTGAGGAGATTCATGTGAACAACAACACCAATTCATTATCAGTAGTTTCATCATCTATAAGTTTCAGAATACATACACTTTCCTAGTTTGATGTGGAACGTGTGATGCAGTTACCAAAATTACTAGTTTTACTTTCCCAACACTGACATACCACCCACACAATGTCTACGGAGCCTCTAATAGATACAAAAGAGTACGATGATAGTGCCGGCAACAAGTCCCCGGCTATACCTCAAAACATAATGCATAAGGACAAAAGATATACAACCCCGAATGAGGTGGGGCTCACCAAGTCAGCTAGGAAGAGGGTGTTCCACTATCAACGATCAAAGCCACCTGCTGTGGAACCACTTGCATCCATTAAAGATGCAGCGCCCCCAGCAAAAGGGACATTAGTACATGTGGAATAGTACTAGTATGAATGACTAAGCACCCTACCAATAGAACGAATGATAAGGCAAGAATGAACAATCATAAAATCAATGGGAGTCTCAAACAATACCCAAAACATCAAGTTAGGAACAAGACAAGTTTTCAAGTGATTTCCATATTTTAAGTTAGGAGATCTTTAGTACCGATATGCCACCGTTTACAGTTTCGATTACAATTTTTGACACAGTCACCACCATGTGTGCGGCATGACATCCGATCACGACCCGATCGGCTAGGCCATCTCATACGAGACATCAACCACAATCATAATTTTAATTTCCATTTCCATCACAATCACCACCATATGTGCGGCATGGTGTCTGATCACGACCCGACCGGCTAGGCACCACCTCATCCGAGACATCATCCTTTTCTATCAATCATCACATTCCATACCTCTTTCACATCTTTTTATTTCATTGGCACTAGTGGTCACAATTGTAATATCCCCTTTTTGTGTCGCGTGTTGGCCATATTTAATATTTTATATTTCGTGTTCACGTTTTCACTTACAACTATCATCATGGATTTTCAACAACAAGGCATTTATGTTCAAGACAATAAGCATACATATGAGCAAACAAGAGTCTTAAGTGTATTGAGATTTCTTACACAATTGGCATTAGCTATCATTTGAAACGCTACTTGAAGTCATAGCTTTTAACTAAGCAACCAATACTTTGAACACGTTACCAAATAGTAGTACAACTTAACAAGAGCATTTGGAATACATATTGAACATAAAAGTCTTTTGCCGCAAAGTTTATTCGGAATAAACGATTCATAATGAGTAACTTGGGAATTAAATGACATTATGGGGTTCAATTCTAAGGAAAGAGTTTAGCCAACATACCTCACCTGAGCTTCCTTAAACTCTAAAATGTTCTGGAAATCTTAGCAACGTTGATCTATTTCAGATATATAACAAATTGAACCAAAAATTAGGAGGATGATCATGGTTCCACTTCATTTGAGCATTTTATCAAACACTAGGTGTGTATTAAGGTTTCAAGGTCCTCCTATGGTGGATTCCATCATCCCACAATCCATTATCTACCATTTTTAGCTCAACAATCTTCCTACACCCCTTGATAATGCATGCATGCAAAATGAACAACTTCCACACCCAAGAATTTCCTTACTAATTACCTATTTTTAGTTGAATTTCGAAATTGAGAGTTAGGGTGTAGAATCTTACCTCTAGGATGAATACCTAGTGAGTTTCCCTTCTCAATCTTCTAAGATTTGAGCAAAAATTGAAGAATAAATTATTGAGGAACCCCCTCCCACTCCAGAGCACTCTCTCACTTTCAAAATACCAGGTTTTTACTTAAGAAATGGTCCATAGTGTCTATATAATGGAATAGGGTCGGGTTATAAGAACCAGAAAAATGAAGCTCCGGAACCCAATCTGCGGTCACATATGCGATCGCATAATGCTTCTGTAGTCCGCAAAAGGGGCCGCGAAATGTCCCTCCGGAACTGGGCAGCCCTGCCTGGGTATGCAGCCGTTTTGCGGTCCGCATATTGATTCTACAGTCGTGAAACGGATCGCAGAATCTCCTCCCGGAATTCCTCATGTCAATCCTGCGATGCAATCTATGGCCCACAAAGCAATTCTACGGCCGCATAATGGACCGCACAATGGCCCACAAATTTTGCTCAAGTTCACGCTTCACTCTGCAGCCATTCTGCGGCCCGCAGAGTGATTATGCGGCCCAAATGTCTATTTATGCCAACATTTTCCTTTAACTCCCCAGCGTACTGTTCAACCCAAAAAGTTTGTACCGCGGCGAGCTTGCTCGCCGCGAAGAATTTCTACCATCACCAAACATATTAGCCTACCTCGCCACCACGGAACCTCGGGTTTTAGGTGAAATTTAATGGGGCCATACATCAACCCAGGCCCGCACCCCGAAACCTGATAAAATTTGCAAATTCCGAACACCTATTCAATTACGAGTCTAACCATACTAATTTCATCCAATTTCATCTACAAATCAACCCCCAAACCATAAAATCTCACTCTCCAACAACATAGTCTAAAATTCCCAAATTTCACCACAAATTCACATAAACTAGGTGTAATAATCAATGGGCAATCAATATCTAATCATTAAAAGTGATTAAACTTTGCTTACCTCTTCAATTATGGTGAAAAGCTCTCCAAACAAAAATGCCCTTAGCCGAGTTCCAAAATCCAAAATGAGAACAAAAGTACAAAACCCTCAATTATAAGCCCTGTCGAGCGATCTCGCACCTACGGCTCAGTTAACCGCATCTGCGGTTCCGCTGGTGCGGTCCAAAAGCCGCATATGTGTTCCAACACAGCCTCCAGCCGTTTCGCTTTTGCAGACAAAGTTCTGCTTCTACGAGTCCGCTTCTATGGACACCCTCCGCATCTGAGGTCTCTGAAGCCCTCAGCCTCTACCGCATCTGCGCTTATGCATATGCGGCTCCCCATCCACATCTGCGACCACAGCCTTGCACAGCTAACCCCGCTCCTGCGATACATCATCTACGCATGTGGCTTCGCACCTGCGGCCATAATCTCGCAAGTGCGATCACACCAGCACCTGAAGCTTATGCATTTGCCTTAAGTCCAAATATGATCTGATAACTATCTGGAACACCATTGAGGCCCCTGGGACCCATCCAATCATATCAACAAGTCCTAAAGTACGATACGAACGTACTTGAAGCCTCAAATCACATCAAACAACATGAAAATCACGAATTATACCTCAATTTAAGCCTAATAAACTAACAAACTTCCAACTTCTAAAACCAATGCCTAACCACATCAAATCAACTCCGAATGACCTTAAATTTTGCACACTAGTCCCAAATAATACAATAGACCTTTTTTGACTTCCGAAACCAAAATCCAAACCCAATATTAACAAAGTCAGCTCTCGGTCAAACCTTCTAAACCTTCAACTTTCGCCGAAAAGCCTCAAACCAACCTACGGACCTCCAAATCAATATCCGTACATACGCATGATCGGTGCCAAACCTACACCACTATTGAGTAGCAAGGATGGTCGATGCAGATTTACCCAACAAGGTCGGGATCGATTTTCACAGGGAGTTAATTGATTTGGAATTAGGTATTTATCTAAATCTACATGTGTGTGTTGTTCCTAATTGCACTTCCAAACATGATGGTGTTAATTCTACTTCTATTTCTATTTCTATTGTATGCTAAGATTAAAGCTAAGTACAATATTTTTGATGATAGCTTTCAAGCGTTTAAATGGACTAGGGTAGTGACTTCCGCCTAGGTGGATATCTAACGGGTATCAAGAATCTAGGGCGAGTTTGATTTGATTGGGGTCGTAATATAGCTATCACATTCAAGTACTCACTCTATACCCCTCGGTAGTTTGAGTGATTTTGCCCAATTTGGCTTTCTCAAGTCCAAATGGGCATTCATGCAATACAAGTGATATTAGCTCAAGTCGGGTATTACTATCTCTAGGTTTAACCCTTTTATTGGGGCTATCAATTTCTTGAGTTCACCCCAATTCCTTATTAGCCTAGTTTTTCTAGACTCAGTCCCTCTTTCTCAAGAAGAGCCTAAGTCACAAAGGCATGAATCAGTGTTTGCAACCACTAATTCTACAATTCTAGCTTAAACTAGGCTAAATATCACTAACCCATAAACAATCAAGCCCTAAAATTCAAGACCCATTAAATACCCACACCAGGGTTGGGTCACAGCCCTAGATATAGGTCTAGCTACTCATAATAATAGCAGAAATCAAAGATAAAGAGAAGATATAATCCATAATACTAAATTAAAATATGAAAATCTAATGTTATAAGGTAAATCTTGTACAAAATTGCCCAAAAGGGAAAACCTAGTCGTCTTACGTACTCAGCAAAAACATAACATTCCTAAAATTGACAAAAAAATTTATTTATTCTAAGCTAAAATTTCCGGACAAAAATACCCCGACGGAAGTTTCGCGACAGCGTAATTTTGACCGCGGCCGCACACTTGCTTTCGCGGCCTCGTAATTCTAATCGCGGTCTGCATTTCTTCACATCTGAACCTGGGTTTAACCTTGTTTTGCGGACCGTGTAATTTCCACCGCACCCACGTGAGAGACTTCCGTAGCCGCGTAACTTTGACGCGGACCGCCCTTCTCATTTTTGCTTGAATTATGCACTCTCTGAACCTTAGTAACCGCGGTCCGCAAAATTCCCATCGCGGCCGTGCTGGTACTTTCGCGGCCGCATCTTCTTGTCACGGTCCGCGTTAATGTTTGTGCCCAGAAAAACCATCTCTTTGATTCTTCTTATCGTGGTCCTCGAAATAATGGCCGCGTCCGCGTTGATACTTTCGCGGCCGCACTTTTTTGTCGCGGTCCGCGTTCCACACCTCTTGGCCCAGTCTTGGTTTTTGTTCAAGTTTTGACTCCTTTATGAGTTGATTATGGCTCCTTTGGCTCATTTTGAACAATCCCTGCAAGCAAGCATATTAAGTTAGTTTTCGGGAATACGTTCACGCATTTTTGGCCCAAAACACAAGTAAAAGAGAGCAATTAATAGGCTAAAATCCCTACTTATCAACGCCTAAGTCCAAAATCACCATACGAAGCTATCGGAATGTCACGACCCCAAATCCCCACCTTAGGATGTCTTGATGGCACAAAGTCTCTAAGACTAGGTAAGCCCAACATTCATTGATAGCTTAACAAAATTAACAAACTAAGATAATAAAATAAACCAATAAAAATCATAATAACTCCCAAACGGAACATCAGTAACAAAATTCCCAAAACCGATGGAACTGAATCATTATCTCTATAGAAATGTACTAAAATCTCTAATACAATACTGTCAGATAATATGATAAACAGTAGTAAAGGAAATAATGGAAGGTGACTCAGAGGCTTGCGAGTGTTGAGCAGCTATACCTTGAAGTCTCCGAAAAAATAACTAAACGATCACTGGTGTCTGGCATGAGCAGATGTACCTGGATCTGCACAAAAATATGCAGAAGCGTTGTATGAGTACAACACAACATAACCCAGTAAGTATCAAGCCTAGCCTTGGTAGAGTAGTAACGAGACCAGGTCAAGACACCTACTAGGGCAAGTAAACTGAATAGAGTATAGTATAATCTAATAATGAAAAACGAGGAAATGAATGACAATAAGCAGTACAATAATGTAAGCTAACAACAGAAATTTAAGGCGGTAAAGGCAACAAGAAGTGAATACATGAATAGAACCACAAGTAATCAAATACGGACAAATACAAGTAAGGCATATGAAGAGTCAACAAGAACTGTTCAACCAACAAACCTTTTTAACATAGAAAGTACAGCGAGAATCACAATCGGGGTACCACACCTCATAATCTCATTTCACAAGTCACAATCACAATCTTCCTTATATCACCGCATGACCCTTGCATTTGTTTTGAAAACATTTTTTTCGAAATATCTACAAGTGTTTTAGCCCCTTTATCTCATCGCGTGGCTTCAAGTAATTCCCTTACTAGCAACACGTATATAAATCCCACCTTATCTCACCGCATGTTTATCAACCCCTATCCTTATAACAATGCATGTTTATCAATATCACAACACAATAATCAACTCGCACCATGCGTGCCCATATGCCACAACACTCGCCAAAATCAACAATACCAATATTACCGCAACATATAGCTCATGGCTCAACCACAATGTGTACAAGAATCTCAATAATAATAAAATGAATGAGAAATACTCAACAAAGAAAGGTATCTCAACATTCAACAACTTCAACCTCAATGTGATAATAGCTTCCACAACTTCAACATCAATAACCCAATAAGAAGATATTCCAATGAAATGACAACTTCAAGTAACAGTAATTTCAACAATAAAGGAGGTAACAAGACAATAAGAGAGGTAACAACTTTAACTAAGGCATATAAGAGAAAATATAATAATAAAATATAGAACATGTGCTAACAACATCAAATAGAGCATGTAAGAGTAAATTTAACAATAAAAGATATAACATGTAATGACAAATTCAATTAAATGCATGGAAAAAGTTTAAAAGTCTAAACCGGTCAAAATATCACATATAAGCCCGTGTACACACTCGTCACCTTGTGTACATGTCTTCCGCATAATTCAAATGACACAAACAGCCCAAATCCTAAGGGGTAGTTCCCCCACACAATGTAAGGCAAGATACTTACCTCAACTAGGCCAAATCAACCCTCAGAAAGAGTTTTTCCCCAAACATTTGCCTCTACACTGCTCAAATCTAACCAACAATGACTTAAACCAATCGCAATCAATAAAGTTATGATCTTACACATTTCTCCAAAAGTCAACAAAAGTCAACCTCAGGCTCGCCCGATCAAAACCGGAGCTCAAGGGTAGATTCCGACTATCCATAATCCCACAAGTCTATATATGTGTTTTATTTTGAAATCCGAGTCCAAATCGACTATCAAAAACCCAAATTTTCATTTTTTAAAACTTTGACAAAAATCCCGAACATTCATCTTTGATTCTCAGAAATTTGATGTTAAATCTGGTATATAATCATGAAATATAGTTGGAAATTGATTAGAATCACTTATCATATGACTGTGGATAAAAATCCCATATCCAAATCGCCTCTTACCGAGTCTAGGGTTCTAAAAAATAGAAAATGAGATAAAATCCCGACTCCCAGCCCTTTTGTTCAGTTGTAGATGTCGTAATTACGAAGGGAACCTCACAAATACGGCACATGTCAAGCCCAGGAGATGTCGCAATTGCGACACAGACCTTGCTAATGCAAAGTCTGTCCTCCTCGCAAATGCGACCTAATTATCACAAATGCGAACTAACCCACCTAAGCCTAGACTTTGCAAATGCGATACCTGAGTCCGCCCTGTCATGTTCGCAATTGCGATGCTGGTGCTCGCAATTGCGAAAACTGCAGCACCAACACACTAGCAACCTGTATTTGAGTCCAAACCTTTTGAAACATGTCCGAAACTCACCCGAGGCCTCGGATGTCATGCCCCGACTTCGGGAAGCGCAACCAAGATACCCTAGTTAAGAAAGCCTGCTAGATGCCTTCTACCCAACCTTGGACATTAACAATATAAGAACCAGTACAAGTGATAGACATGAGAAGAGTCAAGTGTTCCACAATATTTTCCATTACTAAAAAATATTCATTTATGATTTCCAAAATATTACAAGTTTATAGATATAATGAAAAACATGTTTTCCTAAATACCAACACTTACTAGTTTAATTCCCAACATCATACATCACCCACAACCTGTCTATGGAGCCTCTAAGTACAACAAAAGAGTAGTATGGAAGTGCCGGCGACAAGGCCCCGGCTATACCTCAAAACAAGAACTACAACGTCAAATGACATAAAGCTCGGAACAGAGTAGGGCTCACCAAAATCTGTTGAATAGAGCGTAACAGCTAACGAGGATCAAAACCGCCCGCTGACGAACCACCAGCATCCATTAAAGATGCAGCGCCCCCGACAAAAGGGACGTTAGTACATATGGAATAGTACTAGTATGTAAAGCTAAATGTCCTCTTTCAAAATAGAATGCCAATATAAGAAAAGGGAGAAACCATAGAAATAGCAAGTCACAATCAACAATATCCAAATACCCAGTCAAAACATAACAAGTTTCAAAATACAAAAATAATATATATTTTTTGTTGGGAGATCATTAGCACCGATATACCACCATATTTTTAGCACGGAGTCCGATCACGCCCGATCGGCTAGTCCATCTCCCCACAAACAATGTGGTTTGACATGTGATGTGAAAAACTGTATTACCAAGAGTAGTACCACCATGTGCGCAACATGGCGTCCGATCTCCACCTGATCGGCTAGGCCGCCTTCCCACATATGCCGTGTGGGTTGACTTTTCAATTCACGGATAATATCAATCTCATCCCCATTAAGGGGAATAATCACAGTCACATCAATATTTCAATCTCATCCCAAATAAGGGGAATAATCACAATCCACTCCTACAACGGCACGTGTTGTTTCGGGCGTAGGCCTTATGACCCACCCTTCCTCGGTTTGCTAATGATACTCCCAAAAATATTTTTGTTTTGCACACAAGGGAAACAAAAGTACAAATATATTTTATATCCATCTCTTAACCTTTCACCCTAAATATATAGCTTCATTAGTACTTTCAACCATTCATAACATCATTATTTCCTTGCCTATCTTGGCCATACTTGTGATTCTTCATTCGTGGCACGTTGGCCGCATTTTATATTCCACATTTTTATTTCTTTACTTTCATGAATCATCATCATAAATATCAACAAATAGAATATTCCGAAAATCATAACTTTAGGTTTATTACTAACGAAGACTTTAAACACAATGGATTTCTTTCCAAAAAATGGAGTAAATTGATTGGCAATCGAAGCACAAGCTAAAATCACAAATGTGTAACACAACATTTGTTCTTGAAATACCTTTCCCCAAAAAGGGCAATACACAATTTTAACTCATGAAGACATAAGAGCTCAAAACACATTGAAAATACTTACAAAGCATAGCATTAGTAAAAACAGCCACATTTGGGCATGACTCGGGTACATAAGCTTTTAGGAAATTCTATTTTAGAAGTCAATTTTGGAACAGTTGAATCAATGCCTATTTCATAACCTTTCTCACATCATTTTATTTCCCCGGCACCATTGACCACAAGTATAACTTTCATTCTTGGCACGTTGGCCACATTTTATATCTCCAATCCACTTCTTTCACTTTCAAGCATCCTTATAGATTATCAACAACAAGGCATTTCTACTCAAGACTTTAAATACACATTTGAGCAACTAACAAAATTAAGGGTCTTAGGTACATGTGGTTTCTTACACAATTTGACATGCTAGTTTTCATTAGAATCACGTTTTCAAATCATAACATATTAACACACAACCCATGCTTAATCACCTTCTCAAATAGTAACTCAATATAACAAGAACATTTGGAATACAAATTGAATGCATATATATTTTGACACAAGGCTAATTCGGAATAATCAATTTATAATGAGCAACGCGAGACTTACAAGGCCACTATGGGGGTCAAATTCTAAAAGAGGAGTTTAGCCAACATACCCTGTTTGAGCTTTCCTTAAGTTACTACAATGTCCCAATACTTCTAGCAATAACAATCTATAGGAAGATAGCGAAAATCGGATAATAATTAAAACGATTCTCATGGTGTAACTCTCTTAGGAATTTTATCAAACACCTAGTATGCAAAATAGACTATAAAGCTCTACAATAGTAATCCCTTCCTCCCTCAACAAATTTTAACAAGAAACTACACAAACTAGTATATTAACCCCACGTAGTACAATATATTGACACATACATGGCCTAATTTCAATCCCTCAATATACTTAGACCCTAAAATAACTTGTATGGGTGGTATAGGACAGGAACTTACCCGAATAGATGGTGGTCTAGTGATTGAGTTCCTTGATTCTTGAAGGTTGGGGCAAGATTGGATGATTAGAATGCTAGGTTTCCCCCTTCTCTCTCTAAAATGCTCTTACCTCTCTCTAAAATCATCAGAAAATCGTTCCAAAATAAGCCCCAAAGGCTATTTATTAAAATGGGATTGAGTTATAAAAGTAGGAAAATGGACATTCTGAACTCAGGTCTGTGGTCGCAGAATAGACCGCATAACAGATATGCGGCCCGCAAAATGGGCCGCGAAAATGATGCCAAGAAATGGGCTGGTCTGGACCGGTCTGCCACAGGTCTGCAGTCCATAGACCACTTATGCAGCCACAGAGTGGACCGCATAATCACTCTAAAAAATTCTTTATGCCAAATCTGCGACGGATGTGCGGCCCGCGGAGTGGTGTTCCGGTCGCGAAACTGACAATTGAATCGCCTTCTTCTGCCAAAACTTTTCATCAACTCCTAAGTGCATTCTTCAACCCAAAATGTCTGTACACATAAGCCTACCTCAGCACCACAAAACCTTAAATTCCTTGGCGAAATTTTACGGGGCCTTACATCGAGGCTCAAAACCAAATGTCCACACAAGTATCAAAATATTATACGAACTCGTTCGGATGATGAAAACAAAAAAATAACATCTAGAACTACGAATAAGACATCTAAACGCATAAATTTCAAAGAAAAGTTCAAGAACCTCTAGAATTGCAACCAAGCGTCTGAATCCTATCAAATCAACTCCAAATGACACCATATTTTGCAGACAAGTTCAAATAGAAAAACGGAACTATCCCAAATCACAAAACCAAATTTCGAACCCTATAGATAAAAAGTCAACCTACGGTCAAACTTGAGAAAACTTCCAAACCTCAAATTGTCGATTTTCGACAAAACAAGTCAAATCAACCTAGGGACCTCCGAATTCGATTCCGGGTATACGCCCAAGTCCAAAATCACGGTACAAACATATTGGAGCTATCAAAACACCGTTGGGGTCGTTTTCCCAAAAGTCAAACTTTGGTCAATATTTTTAACTTAGGCTTCTAAGCCAAGAACCAAAGGGTTCAAATCAACCCAAAACCTTCCCGGAAAGAAACTAACCAACCCCGCAAGTCATTAAACCACAATTACACATGTGTGAAGCATCTAAACGGGAAACAAGGCGCAAATACACAAAACGACCGATCGAGTTTTTACATTCTCTCCCTCTTAAAACAAATATTCATCCTCAAACGTGCATAAATACATACCTGAAGTGACAAAAAGGTGAGGATAACGACTCCGCATGTCGTGCTCGGTCTCCCAGGTCACCTTCTCGACCGAATGACCCCTCAATTAAACCTGCACTGAAACAATATTGTTTAATCTCAACTTCCGGACCTGTCTATCCAAGATAGCCATCGGCTCCTCAACATAAGTCAAATCCTTGTCCAATTAGACTGAGCTAAAATCTAATACATGGGATGGATCACCATAATACTTTCGGAGCATGGAAACATGAAACACCGGGTGGACTGTCGAAAAGCTGGGTGGCAACGCAAGTCTGCAGGCCACCTCACCAACTCTCTCAAGGATCTCTAAAGGGCCAATATACCTAGGGCTCAACTTGCCCTTCTTCCGAAACCTCATCACACCCTTCATGGGGAAAACCTGCAGCAAAGCCCTCTCTCCCACCATAAATGCTACATCACGAGCCCTCCGATCAACATAACTCTTCTGCCTAGACTGTGTTGTACCAAACCGATCCTAAATCAACTTGACTTTCTCCAAGGCATCCCGAACCAAATCAGTGCCCAACAACCTAGCCTCTCCCGGCTCAAACCAACCAACTGGAGAACGACACTGCCTCCCATATAAGTCCTCATAAGAAGCCATCTGAATACTGGATTGGTAGTTGTTGTTGTAGGAGAACTTTGCAGGTGATAAAAATTTGTCCCATAAACTGCCGAAATCCATAACACAAGCACGTAGCATATCCTCTAAGATCTGAATGGTGCGCTCGGACTGCATGTCTATCTGGGGTGAAATGCTATACTCAACTCAACTCGTGTGCCTAACTCACACTGCATAGATGTGTAGAAATGCGATATGAACTGCGTGCCTCGTTCAGAGATAATGGACACCGGCACACCATGTAGACGAACAATCTCCCAGATATAGATCTGAGCCAGCTACTATGAAGAATAAGTAGTCACCACCGGAATGAAATGTGCCGACTTGGTCAGCCTATCCACAATAACTCATACTGCGTCAAATTTCTTCAAAGTCTATTGGAGCCCAACAACGAAATCCATGGTAATACGCTCCCACTTCCACTCAGGAATCTCAGATCTCTGAAGCAGACTGCCCGGCCTCTGATGCTCGTACTTCACCTGGTGACAGTTTAAGCATTGAGCCACATACTCCACTATATATTTCTTCATTCTCCTCTACCAATAGTGTTGCCTCAAATCCTGATACATCTTAATGGCACCCGGATGAATGGAATACTGCGAACTGTGGGCCTCCTTAAGGATCACCTCATGCAACCCATCTACATTAAGCACACATAACCGGCCCTACATCCGCAACACCCCATCATCACCAAAAGAAACCTCCTTGGCATTGTCACGCTGCATTGTGTCCTTAAGGACAAGCAAATGGGGGTCTTCATACTGACGTGCTCTGATGCGCTCATACAAAGAATATCGAGAAACCACGCAAGCAAGAATTCGCTTGGGCTCTGAAACATCCAGTCTCACAAACTGATCGGCTAAAGCCTGAACATCCCTAGCTAGTGGCCTCTCTGCTGCCGGTAAATACGCCAAACTTCCCATACTCTCAGCTTTTCTACTCAAGTCATCGGCCAACATATTGGCCTTCTCAGGATGATACAGGATAGTTATTGTCACGACCCAAACCAATGGGCCACGACGGGCACCCGGAGCCTTACTCAACCGAGTACCGACGTAACGTATCTTTCGTATCATACTATCATAGGTAAATAAAAAGAAAGGTTGTCATGAGATAACTAGAATAAAGCATGAGGGAATACTCGACATAGGATGACCCAATATGATATACCGATTTATACATATGACGTACGGGACTATAAGGCTGGCATGATCCTTTATATACTCAAAACATAGGCCGATAAGGCCATACAAGTATCCATACATGACATCTGTCTACAAGCCTCTAAGAGTAGATAAATATCATAAAGGTCGGGATAGGGCTCCGCCATACCAATCAATACATGTCCAAATCATACTAACCAAATAGGCAACTCCGGAGCAAATGGAGAGCACCAACACCTTCCGTTGAGTTGATAGCCTACTTGGAGGACTCTCAACCTGTCTATTAGGACCTACGGGCATGAAACATAGCATCCCTAGGCAAAAGGGACATCAGTACAAATAAATTACCGAGTATGTAAGGAAGGAAAAGCCGTATACAATAGACATGAAAGAAACATGGAGTAAAATACTCAACCTGTAAGTCTGAATAGCTCTGTGAATCATGAAACATTTATAATGTCATGCATAAGTGTATAAATGTCATACCATGCATAGGTATATGCGTACATAACATCATCAAGCCTCTGCGGGCATCCCATCATATCATCTCGGCCACTGTGGGCAGAATCATCAACATATACCAGATGATCAAGTGGTGGTGCGTATATAACGCCATAACCTTTTACCATATCCCAAATACATATAATATATGCGTATATAACGCCATCTGGTCATGGGTCAATGTACATGTATAAATGAATGCAATGCATAATGAAGTAAGTCAGTAAGATCTTTCGGTATGTCATAAGATCAATATGCCTTCGATTAATATCGTGAAATAAACTTTATCAACTTACGTATTTTCTGAGACCCATGAACAGAAGATATAATATTAAGACACATGGGGAATCAAGAACATAGGCACCTCTAGTACTTCTATGAATAGAGATATTTATGAAAGTTGTGCATTTGCTCGTTTCGTTTGTATCGTATGGAACATGCCAAAAGGAAAGAAGGAATAGCCTTAACATACCTTACTTGACAAATTTATCAAATACGTTTACTTGAGCTTGCCAAGAACAACTTTTTCTCCTTCTAAATCTTTGAACAAGAACTAAGCACTTCTTATGATCATGGCATACTTCATGTTGTTGAAGATATGGAGTATCATGTGTGTACATTTTTGGCTATGTTCTAAAGTAAGAGAATCCCCAATAATAGAAGGAAAGATTTCAACATCCTTTCTATATCTCAAATTACCAAAGAAGAATAACATAAAGGCTTAAGGGATATGCCTTGCACTTTCACGGGTAAACAAGGCACATCAAGTGCTATGACTCATCTATGCACATTGGTGCCACCCATGGCCAACTTAATGCCATGTGGCAGCCCATTAAAAATCCTTATCCACTTAATCCTATTTAATACCATAATTATTTCCTTATTTTCCCACATTATTCCCACAATTAATCAATTATTCACATAATTAATTCTAGCACACAATTTACTTAAACACTAATACACTTCATATACCTTATATCATGGTCATGTGGTACCTTGTATGGCACCAGTCCATAAATACGGGGTATTATAGCTTGGACCGTATTTTATCCCAAATTGACAAACTTCAACGAATACTCATTCTTTGATTTGTTTACCCTCTAATCATCATGGAACTCACTTATCACTTGTTACAAATAACATAAATACTTGTAACCTCAAATATAATCTCATTCCCGAGCATACGTCGATTAACTTACGGCAAAATTTAAACGTATGAAATGCGGGATGTAACATCCTTCCCCCTTAGAAACATTCATCCTCGAATGTTTAACTCCTCGGGATCTATATAAATTTTTGGTAGAGTCGCATTTGTAACAGTACTTCTACCAACCCTTCCTGTAGAAAACTCAATAATTTAATGCCACATAGGGCCACAATCATCAATAACGACAATAGCCTCACATGACCAATGATAATAACTAACACAAGAATCCATACACGAACCTTAAGGTTGTAATCTCTCAGTCGGATCTTCCTCTGGAAGAGGAAACAAGTGAGGATACCTAGACTTCATGTCTTCTTCAGCTTCCCAAGTCATTTCTTCCACATTATTGTTTCTCCAAAGTACTTTCACCGAAGCTATGTCTTTAGTTCTCAATCTCCAAACCTGTCTATCTAGTATAGCAATAGGAGCTTCCTCATATGGTAACTGCTCTGTGACCTAAACATCATCAACTGGTACGATTCTAGAAGGATCTCTGATACATTTATGGAGCATAGGCACATGAAAGACTGGATGTACAAACTCCAAGTTAGAAGACAAGTCTAACTCATATGCTACCTGGCCTACCTTGCGTATGATCTTATATGGTCCAATGTACCGAGGTCTAAGTTTTCCTTTCTTACCAAACCTCATAATGCCTTTCATCGGTGATACCTTTAGGAATACCCAGTTGTCAACCTGAAACTCCAAGTCTCATCGTCGATTATCCGCATAAGACTTCTGTCGGCTTTGAGCTTCTAATAGCCTTTCCTGTATAAGCTTAATCTTCTCGATTGCCTGTTGTACCAGCTCTGGTCCTACTAACTTAGTTTCCCCAACATCGAACCATCTGATAGGTGACCTACACTTCCGTCCATAAAGAGCTTCGTATGGAGCCATCTGAATGCTGGAATGATAGCTATTATTATACGTGAACACAATAAGTGGCAGATGATCATCCCAGCTACCCCTGAAGTCTATCACACATGCCCGTAACATATCCTCAAGTGTCTGAATAGTACGCTCAGCCTGTCCGTCTGTTTGTGGATGAAATGATGTATTAAGACTTACCTGAGTTCCCAATCCTTTTTGGAAGGACCTCCAGAAATTGGCTGTAAAATGAGCTCCTCTATCCGAGATAATAGATATAAGGACACCATGAAGTCATATTATCTCCTTAATGTAAAGCCTTGCATAATACTCTGTAGAATATATAGTCCTAACAGGCAAAAAATGGGCTGATTTTGTAAGTCTATCAACAATCACCCATATAGAATCAAACTTACGCTGGATATGTGGTAAGCCTATGATGAAATCCATATTAATTACTTCCCATTTCCAAGTCGGGATCTCTATAGCCTGCAATAATCCACCTGGCTTTTGATGTTCAATCTTAACCTGCTTGCAGTTAGGGCACTGAGCAACAAACTCCGCTATATCCTTTTTCATTCAATCCCACCAATATATTTCCCTGATATCATGATACATCTTTGTTGCTCCTGGATGGACAAAATAACGAGAATAGTGAGTTTCTCCCATAACCTGTCGGCACAGCCCTGCAATATTAGGGACACATAATCATCCTCGATATCTAAGAACTCCGTCTCCTATAATCTTAAATAGTGTCTTCTCCTTCAGAGGGGTTGTATCCCTGTAATGAGCTAACACAGGATCCTCGTACTAGAGTTCCTTCACTTCAGTTACTAAAGAGGATGTTGCTGTGTCTTATATAGTAACTCCAGTATCACCTGAATCCAGTAATCGAACTCCAAGACTAGCTAGATGATAAATCTCATGGGCTATCCCCCTCTTCTCTGGTTGTAAATATGATAGGCTACCCATAGATCTATGGATGAGGGCATCAGCTACTACATTCACCTTCCCATGATGGTATAAAATATCAACGTCATAGTCTTTCAGTGGCTCCAACCATCTCCTTTGACGTAAATTCAATCCCTTTTGCTTTAAGATATACTAAAGGCTTTTATGATCCATATAGATATCAACATGAATGCCATACAAATAGTTCTTTCATATCTTTAGTGCATGAATCACCGCGGCTAGCTCTAGATCGTGGGTCGGGTAATTCTTCTCGTGGTTTCTTAGTTGTCCAGAAGCATAAGCGACAAACTTACCATGCTGCATCAGTACACAGCCCAATCCAATGCTCGAAATGTCACAATAGATAGCATAACCATCGATTCCCTCTGGGAGTGTTAGAAAAGGTGCGTCTGTCCTTTAATGCCTAGAAACTCCGTTCGCAAGCATCGGTCTACTGCAACTTAGCTCCCTTCTGATTCAACTTTGTCAATGATGCTGAAAGAGAAGAAAATCCTGTTAGACCCCATGTTTTCGTATGTAAAAGCATGCCATAAGTAAATTGATGAAAGCTCATAAATGAGTTTCGTCGAAGTTTAACATTTTAGGATAAATACGGTCTAAGCTATAATACCCCGTATTTATGGACTAGTGCCATACAAGATACCACATGACCATGATAGTAAGGTGTATAAAGTGTGTTAAAAGTGAGTAACATTTTAAGTAATTTGAGGTAATTCTTAATTATGTGGATAATTGGGTAATTATAGATTTTTAAGTGGGAGATTAATTTGTAAATTTCATTTTGTGGATAATTATTTAGGTGAAGATTTTGGATAATTCTAAGGGGGCAACCTTCACGTGGGTGTATGAAGACTTGGCAGCAAGTTAAAGCCAATTTAATGACTCTTAAGTTTATGTGAAAGGTGGCGTTTTAAGAGATTTTAAGTGGCTAAAGTAAGCCTTATAAGTGGGGCCCACACCACTATAAAAAGGGACCTTTCTAATTCATTTCATTCATTTTAAGAAAGAATGTCATACGGATTTACTTTGGCAAAGTAAACTGCTTCAACAAAATTCAAGCAAAGATTTCTTAGCATCTTAGCAACGTGGGATTTTGCAATTTTAAAGAAGTACGGTGCAATCTATCTCAAGAACATCAAACGAATTTTTCCCTACTTCGATTCGCTATTACGTATTGTCACAATTGACGTGTGTTAGAGGGATTGTCAAGAGAATCGGCCCAGGTATGTTAAGGCTAGCCCTTCTTTCTTTTTGGCATGATCCAAATGATACAAATGAAACGAGTAAAATACGCAACTTTTATAAATGACTCTATTCATAGAAATACTAGGGGTGTCTATATTCTTGATTCCCCATGTGTCTTATTATTCTATCATCTGTTCATGGGTCTCAAAAAAATACGTAAGTTGATAAAGTTTATTTCAAGATTTTAATCAAAAGCATAATCACCTTTTGACATTCTGAGAAATCGTATTAACGTATTTCTTATGCATTTCATTCATGTATACATGTACATTGACCCATGACTAGATGGCGTTATATACGCGTATATTATATGTATATGGGATATGGGAAAAAGTTACAGCGTTATATACGCACCACCAACTGATCAGCTGGTATACGTTGATGATTTGCCCATAGTGGCTGAGATGATATGATGGGATTCCCTCAGTGGCTTGATGATGTTATGAACGCATATACCTAAGCATGGTATTACATTTATATGCATATGCATGACACTGTAAATATTAATGATTCACAAAGTTGTTCAGATTTACATGTTGAGTCTTTTACTCTATGTTTCTCTCATGTCTATTATTTACTGATTTTCCTTCCTTACATACTCGGTACATTATTTGCAATGACGTCCCTTTTGCCTGGGGACGCTGCGTTTCATGCCCGCAGGTCCCGATAGATAGGTCGAGAGTCCTCCAAGTAGGCTATCGGCTCAGCAGAAGATGTTGGTGCGCTCCATTTGCTCCGGAGTTGCTATTAGTCAGGATGATTAGGACATGTGTTGATTGGGATGGCGAGGCTCTGTCCCGGCCTTTATGATATTTATGTACTCTTAGAGGCTTGTAGACAGATGTCATGTATACGGATACTTGTATGGCCTTGTCGGCCTATGTTTTAAGTATATAATTGATCACATTGGCCTTATAGGCCCGTATGTCACATGTATGAGTGTTTATATCCGGTTGGGTCGTTCTATGTCGGTTATTCCCTCATGTTTACTCTGTTTATCTCATGACGCCCCTTCTGGACCACTTACCTATGATGATGTATTAAGAAAGATACGTTATGTTGATACTTGGTTGAGTAAGGTACCGGGTGCCCGTCGCAGCCCATCAGTTTGGGTCGTGACAAAAGTGGTATCAGAGCAGTTTTGTCCTAGGGAGTATATAAGCCGTCTCTAGTAGAGTCTTCTTTATGGGTGAGTTGTGCACCATACTTATAAGCAGGAGGCTACAAGGCATTTAGGACTGTCACTCTTTCTTCTTACTCTAGATCGTGTGGTAGAGCTCAGCTGTAAGAACTCAATTTCCTAAACTCTATCTTATTCATAATACGATGATGCCTACATCCAGAAAGACAGTTGGTAAGATATTGAATGTGGCTATGGAAGAGTTGAGTCGGAAGAACTCGATTTTCTTTTTGATGCTTATGATGAGTAAATGTAAGGTCTTCAGTAGATCATGTGTGTACTAAGACGTGTAAGCTTCTTGATAATGAGCCTTAAGGAAAGAATATCTATCCACCCCTATAATGAAAGGCAATGAGAAATTTAGAAGATAGCTACAAGTTTTAACAAGTAAAAGAAGCAAGGTGAGGAAGGGTACGAGGCCCCTAGTTAATGAAGATTATCAGTATTTACAATTCAAGCAGAGAAATATAAGCCTTTTGAGTTACCTTCAACAATATTAGATGTATGTACAATCAGCCACACCAATCTTAGTTATGCCTTATGGGGGCTAACAGAAGTAGTATAAGAGAAGGACGGATATCAGGATCCGGCTGGAGTTAGAGTGACCCAAAATGGTAGATGGATTGTTAGCGGTAGCTGACATTTTCGAAGGATATTGCAAATGTGCTAATAGATCTCCTTCTGAGACACCCAGACGGTGCACTTTAAAATAGTACAGCTAGATATGAGTACTACAAAGATAGCCACTGGAAGCCTTGAAGGGATAAATATTACCTTAGTAAGGCACCCGTCCCTAGTAGAGAAAGAATGTTAGGCAACCCAAAGAGCCAGTAGATGGAGCAAGGAGAGATAAAAGCAAAATAATGTCTTGTTAAAGTTTTGAGAATAAAGTGATAGATAGAAATATTAGCAGGGAAATAAGAAGAGAGTTAATGAAGCATTATGAGTAAGCTGTGATACATGGATGACAACGGTAGATCAAAAAGATGACAGTATTACAGAATGTATAGTCAAGTGAAGGAAAGGACGAGAGGTGATAGGCCTTGAGACAACAAAAGAGTATAGGCCATAAAGTCATATCCTCATTTCGAGAAATAAGTTCATGACTCCAACGCGACTACCAAAAGGAAAAGTTAGACCCTAGAGTGATAAGAAATCAGCATGGACTGATGAACAAGATAAACTAAACATGAACTAGGGACTGGATAATAGTCAACATCATGAGAATTTTAGAGATTGCATCCCGGCGATAATAGAATGGACGACAGAAGAATACCCTTTAAAGGTCATTTAGGAAGACGCTTCCCTAAAGCAAGCAAGGTGAGAAAAGTTAAGCTTAAGGCACTGTATGTGCTAGTTACACTAAGTGTCACCCTCGCGACTAAGGAATTTCGTTATCCTTGGTACAGAAGGATTACCGCGAGACGAGTAAGGATCATCGATGATGTGGAAAAATGCCAAAGATGAAGAGGTCAAACATTTATTCGTAGATCATCATAGCAATAAATCTTAGTACTCCCCTAAATGGGGAATATAGAGTGATGTGGTATTAAGTCAGAATTAAGTGGTTCTAGTAACTATGGAATGGTAAAGGAAGAATGCGATAAAAAAATGAGAAAGGGATGAGATTGCACTTATTCAAATCCTACAGATATGCTACGATTCCAGAATATTATGCAAATATGACGTAAAGGAGAGGAAGTAAGGGTTCCTACCCGAGAAGTTATTGATAGATAAGGAGCATGTGCAAGACGTAAGTTAAGATAAATGAGATAACCCAAAAAGATTACACGGAATATAGATATGAGAATGGGCTAACGAGTAGTTAGTAGTTTATCCAGAAAGAGCATAGTTATGGATAAACAAGAGGACACAGACAAATCAACAGATTGTGCAAGACGAACATAGTGAACCCCAACATGAGAAATTCAGTCTCGTAGATATGACATCGTGATCCTTGAGATATATTCAGATAGGAGTTGCGTAGTTAAAGGTAAATAAAAGAGAATGCCACTGGGAAGACAGTCAAAATATTAGTTCAGAAGCAACCCTACAAGCACAAGGGTGTGGAAATAAGTAACTACGGATAATTATAGGGGGGAAGAACATCAAAAATTCCGTCAAGTATACGATATGATAAGCTTGTAACTTTACAAGAGCCAAAAGGTCTCCCTAAGTACTACAACGAAAGACTAGCTGAGGAAATAAGAAAGAAGGCTTCAACCTAAGCACAATGACCTAAAGAGGAAATAGTCTTGTAACAACAGTCTCACAACAACATTGTATGCACTCCATAAGAAAGTGGCACCTAGTGTGGCTAATGAGCGGGAAATGAAACCAAAAGTAATATTTGAGACCATATGAATTGCACAAAATTTCGACATGCATGGGGACTACGATAAGTTAAGTATACACGCAACAATGGGGCAGAAAGACCAGGAAAAGTAATTGCTTAAGTTTAAAGAAAGCTAAGATAGAATGAAAGGAAGTATTCTATCAATGATCCAGAGTTAGTTACGTTATGAACGCACTTAAAATTTCGGAGTATTATCCATGCAGCATATATATTGATATTCATATAGCCGTAGAAGACTCTGGTATAAGTTAAAAGAAAGAATTGAGCCTAGGGCATAGACAAAGGATTGAATTGTCAGAAGATTGTATCATGGATATTCCATAACGCCCATGAAAGTCTAAAGTAATAACTAATACCAGGAGCCGCAGATCGGAAGATAGCTTAAGCCTACAAGAAGGCTGATCAAAAGGAAGAGGAAACTAAAGAGTTTAATCAACTAAGTAAATCAGGAGTTTGATTATTGGACCCAAAATATTTCAAGAATCGCGATTGAGAACATAGCAGAATCACTCTTAATATCAGAGGTACAAGAGAGACAGTACAACAACAATATTCTATAACGGCTCTACGATAAAGCCAGTTAGAAGAGTACTAGCCTTATAAGAAGTCAATATGAAGTTCCCACCGGATTATGTATGCACCAGAGGTGCAAGTATTATAATAGAGCTTCAAGTTGTGGATGTGAATTATACCTGTGTTAAAGCAAGGTCATGAAAGAGATGAAAATTGTGATGCGAGATTTTAAGGTAAGTAAGGTAAAGGTGAACAACGTATGAGATACGCAAATGCAGAAGGTTACGAATAATCCATACTACAGATAGAAGGTTAGAAGCACTGAGATTCAGTATCCAGGAATGGTAGCATCGTCGTCAGTGGCATATCTTCCAACCTATGGTTTATAGGTATCGAGAAGTCTAATTAAGAGAATAAAGAAGAGTTAGAAATGATGTGATGTCTCGCTTGATGTTCCAGGATGACATAAGGAAATCTACGATGCAAGTAAGCTGAAGGAAGGTTGCGAGTAGTATAAATAGATATGTGTAGGTCGCAAGCTAAAGTATGGTAAAGCGACAAGGTTTTAGGAAGATAGGAATAAGGATAAGAAATGGTGAGTGAGAAGGTGACGAGAATGGATAAGTCCTCGGGATTAAGCACATGAAAACAAGAGAGCTGATGGTTTCTCTAAGTTATAGAGAGATCAGTATAGCTTGAATGTACTCAAAAGAGTCTAAGACTAGTAGCATTTAGAATAAATGGAATGCTGCCCTGGTAGTAGAATGAGGGTGTAATTGTAATAGATGAAGGATGACATTTGGGCCTTCGATTGAGTAATGATTTCATGAATTGTATAGGACTAAAATACCCACGTAAGGTGAATCACATTGGGATGCTATGAAATATGGTTATGGATGTATGGTATCGCCCCAAGGTGGATCAGGAAAATCACTTCAAATGTTCCTCGATGCAACATAAGCCCTAGTGGCAATGTATTACGTAAGAGGTTTCAAGTTATCAGTAGTATATTATAGATCAACATTGAGGTGAATCAATAATGGATGGATAAAAGTTACAAAGTACGAGATGAGATTATGCCATCAGTCTTAAGATGAACAGTAATAAAGAAGCATTAAAGGACTTTGATTTATACATATAGGATAAGCAACGAGAGTAACCTGAAGTTGGTGGCAGACCTCAGTGACGATAAATCTAAGTAAGAGTTATGGTATAGTATGACCTACATAGATGCAGTAAAGTCATACGGATGGAAAAACGGAGCTATTAAATAAGGTATAACAATATTCGTAAGTTCAACAAATAACCGAGCAAAGAAATTCAGTATACCCATAGATGCCCAGAGGGACAGCTTGTCATAATTCTGGATATGTTTACAAAGTAAGGCCTAGAGATTGGCTAAAAGCCGGAGGAAAAAGGATATAAGAGTCACATAGGCACACTTTCAAGGTCAGACTCGTACAGGCTGCATGACAGAAGGTAACAACAGTTATGAGATTGGAAGGATTCCGACCACAATCATGGTGTGAGAAAGAGGCCTAAAGAGGGGAATGCCCTGGCATTTGGACTTATTCACAGAACTGTTGCCTAGATGGCAAGGAAAGTATTAAAGTATTCGCAAGAACTCTAGGTTATGAGAATGATAAGTGCATCATTCAACATTCGAGGACGAATGTTCCAAAGGGGGGAATGATGTTACACCCCATGTTTTCGTATGTAAAAGTATGCCATAAGTAAATTGATGAAAGCTCGGAAATGAGTTTCGTCGAAGTTTGACATTTCGAGATAAATACGGTCTAAGCTATAATACCTCGTATTTATGGACTATTGTCATACAAGGTATCATACGACCATGGATAATTCTAAGGGGACAACCTTCACGTGGGTTTATGAAGACTTGGCAGCAAGTTAAAGCCAATTTAATGACTCTTAAATTTATGTGAAAGGTAGCATTGTAAGAGACTTTAAGTGGCTAAAGTAAGCCTTATAAGTGGGGCCCACACCACTATAAAAAGGGACCTTTCTAATTCATTTCATTCATTTTAAGAAAGAATGTCATACGGATTTACTTTGGCAAAGTAAACTGCTTCAACAAAATTCAAGCAAAGATTTCTTAGCATCTTAGCAACGTGGGATTTTACAATTTTAAGGAAGTACCGTGCAATCTTTTTCAAGAACATCAAACGGATATTTCCCTACTTCGATCCGCCGTTACGTATTGTCATAATTGACGTGTGTTAGAGGGATTGTCAAGAGAATCGGCTCAGGTATGTTAAGGCTATCCCTTTTTTCTTTTTGGCATGATCCAAATGATACTAATGAAACGAGTAAAATACGCAATTTTCATAAATGACTGTATTCATAGAAATACTAGGGGTATCTATATTCTTGATTCTCCATGTGTCTTATTATTCTATCATTTGTTCATGGGTATCAGAAAAATACGTAAATTGATAAAGTTTATTTCATGATTTTAATCAAAGGCATAATGACCTTTTGACATTCTGAGAAACTGTATTAACGTATTTCTTATGCATTTCATTCATGTATATATGTACATTGACCCATGACCAGATAGCGTTATATACGCATATATTATATGTATATGGGATATGGGAAAAGGTTACAGCATTATATACGCACCACCACCTGATCAGCTTGTATATGTTGATGATTTTCCCACAGTGGTCGAGATGATATGATGGGATGCCCTCAGAGGCCTGATGATATTATGAACGCATATACCTAAGCATGGTATGACATTTATACGCATATGCATTACATTGTAAATATTAATGATTCACAAAGTTGTTCAGATTTACATGTTGAGTCTTTTACTCTATGTTTCTCTCATGTCTATTATTTACTGATTTTCATTCCTTACATACTCGGTACATTATTTGTATTGACGTCCCTTTTGCCTGGGGACACTGCATTTCATGCCCGCAGGTCTCGATAGACAGGTCGAGAGTCCTCTAAGTAGGCTATCAGCTCAATGGAAGATGTTAGTGCACTTCATTTGCTCCGGAGTTGCTATTGGTCACGATGATTAGGACATGTGTTGATTGGTATGGCGGGTCTCTGTCCTGACCTTTATGATATTTATGTACTCTTAGAGGCTTGTAGACATATGTCATGTATATGGATACTTGTATGGCCTTGTCGGCCTATGTTTTAAGTATATAATGGATCACATTGGCCTTATAGGCCCGTATGTCACATGTATGAGTTTTTATATCCGGTTGGATCATTCTATATCAGTTATTCCCTCATGTTTACTCTGTTTATTGCATGACGCCCCTTATGGCCCACTTACCTATGATAATATAATAAGAAATATATGTTATGTTGGTACTCGGTTGAGTAAGGTACCGGGTGCCCGTCGCGGCCCATCAGTTTGGGTCGTGACAAATCCCTCTACAAATCTCCTGTAATAACCTGCCAAATCGGGAAAGCTACGAACCTCCGTCGGTGTCGTAGGTCTAGGCCAAGTCTTTACTGCCTCAATCTTTTGTGTATCAACCCGGATACCTTCACCTGAAATAATATGCCAAAGAAAATCTACAGAATTCAACCAAAATTTACATTTAGAGAATTTTGCATACAACTTCCCTTTTTGTAGAACTCTGAGCACAATATGCAAATGATCTGCATGCTCAGTCTCTGAACAAGAATACACCAATATATCATCAACAAATACAATCACGAACAGATCTAGAAAGGGTCTGAACACACGGTTCATCAAATCCATGTATACTGCTAGGGCATTGGTCAAGCCGAATGACATAACACGAATGACATAACACGAATGACATAGATTGAATGGTTGGTGACTCTACTTTCACATCTCGTATCCAAACTAAGTGATAAATATAGCCCTTTCTAATCATCCTCCATACATTGAGATAGGAAATAAACATACCTCTTGGCGATGCCGTATTACCTTTCCACTCCAAAACAGGCTCCCCTGGAAACTGGAATCGAACCATCTTTGATCTACAATCAACGTTGGAATAACAAGAAGCCAACCAATCCATACCAAGTATAACATCAAATTCTACTATATCTAACTCAATTAGGTATGCTACTATACATCGACTATGAACTACTACTGTACAATCTCTATATACTCGCCTAGCAATCACTAGATCCCCAACAGGTGTGGACACCTCAAAAAGTTTAACCAACTCAGGTTCTATTCCAAACTTACTAGCAACCAACAAAGTAACATATGATAAGGTGGAACTTGGGTCAATCAATGCATATACATCATATGAGGAGACTAATAATACCTGTAACAACATCAGGTGACGACTCTTGATTATGTCGACCTACTAATATATCAGTCTATCACTTTATTCTAAAAAATTCAACAAGACATTCTTTTACTTTTAGCTCCCCTTGCTTCATCCACTGGCTCTTCGGGTTGGCTAACATTCTCTTTCTACTAGGGACAGGAGCCACACTAAGGTAATATTTATCCCTTTCAGGCTTCCAGTGCCTATCTTTGTAATTGTTTTTTGAACATTCTAGTATTAATATCTAGCTATACTATTCTAGAGTGCACCATATGGGTATCTCACAAGAAGAACTATTAGCACATTTGCAATATCCTTCAGAAATGTCAACTAACACAAACAATCCATCCACCATTTTGGGTTACTCTAAACCCAGCTGGATCCTAATATCCCGTCCTTCTCTTAAACTATATCTGTTAGCTCCCATAGGGCATAACTGAGATGGGTGTGGCCGATTGTGCATACATTTGTTACTGTTAAAGGTAACTCAAAATGTTTATATTTCTCTGCCTGAATTGTAAATACTGATAATCTTCATTAACTGGGTGCCTCGTACCCTTCTTCACCTTGCATCTCTTACTTGTTGAAACTTGTATCTACCTTCTGAATCTCTCATTTCTTTTCACCATATGGGTGGATAAATATTCTTGCCTTAAGGCTCCTTATCAAGAAGCTTACACGTCTTAGTACACACATGTTTTGCTGAAGACCTCACATTTATCCATCATAAGAATGATGCAAAATCGAGTTCCTCTAACTCAACTCTTCCGCAACCACATGCAATCTCTTACCAACTGTCTTTTTGATATAGGTATCGTCTTATTACGAATAAAATAGAATTTAGGAGTTTGAATTCTTACAAATGAGTTCTACCACACGATCTAGAGTAAGAAGAAAGAGTGATAGTCCTAAATGCACAGCACACCCATAAACAAGACTCTACTAGACACTGCTTGTAGACTCCCTCAGACAGAACTACTCTGATACCACTTTTGTCACAACCCAAACCAATGGGCCGTGACGGACACCCGGTGCCTTACTGTAACACCCCGAAAAAAAATATTCAAAGTACTTAAGTGTAAGGCCTGGCAAAATTTGCAAAGAAAATAATGTTTTATGGTGCCGGACTAGGCTCGGACTTTTTGGGTTGAACAATGCATGAGAATGAAAAGAAAAACTTTTGGCAAAAAAATGTAATTCTGCGGTCCATTATGCGACCGCAGAATCACTCTACGGGCCGCATAATGGTCGCAGAAGTGAGCAAGAGAAGGGCCAGTCCGGGGAAATTATGCGGTCGATTATGCGACTGCCTAACTATTTTGCAGTGCATTATGCGATCACATAACAGTTATGCGGACCGCATAGTGACCGCATACACAGACAGATTTTGGCCAACTTTGCACACCAATATGCGACCGCAGAACCTGTTCCGGAGCTTCATTTTTGGGTTTTTAAAACTCGACCCTACTTCGTTAAATACACGTTTTGGGCCATTTTTTAGAGATAATCTGACATTTTAGAGTGAGAGAGGGTGCCCTAGAGTGAGAAGGTGTTCTCCAATAATTATTCTTCAATTCTTGCCCAAGTTTTGGAAGATTGTGAAGGGAAACTCACTAGGTCTTCATCTTAGAGGTAAGATTCTACACCCTAACCCTCAATTTCGAATTTTGTGTAGAAATGGATAATAAGCAAGATAATTTCTGGGCAAGAGGGTTGGTTATTGTATATGCATGTGTTATCAAGGGGTGTAGAAAGATTGTTGAGCTAAAAATGGTAAAGGTTGGGTTGTGGGATGATGGAATCCTCCATAAAAGGATATTGAAAACTTAATGCACATCTAGTGTTTGATAAAATGCTCAAATGAGCTAGAACCAGAATCATCTTCCTAATTGTGGTTTAATTTGTTATATTTCTAAAATAGATTGAAGTTGCTAAGAATTTTGGAACATTTAGAGTGTAAGAAAGCTCAAGTGAGGTATGTTGGCTAAACTCTTCTTTAAGAGTTGGAATTCTCATTATCCTTGTGAGTTCCGAGATGTTGATTATAAATTGAGTATTCCGATCAGCTTTGTTATGAAGATATATGTTCAATTCATATTTCAAATGCTCTTATCATATTGCATTATAAATTGATGATGTGTCCCAAACTATGGATTACGTATCCACATATTATAATTTCTAGTCGTGATTTATGTGAAAGGTATTATGCCAAGTTGTGTAGAGATTGTGATTGTGATACACCTCCACCCGCATACATTGGGGTGAGGCGGCATGACCTCTTTGTGTAGGAATTATGATATTGTGGGACTTCACCTCCACCCGCTTACATTGGGGTGAGGCGGTACGACCGCTTTGTGTATAGTTTTGGTATTGTTGTGGCACCACCACCCGCATACATTGGGGTGAGGCGGCATAGCCGCTTTGTGTAAGTTCTTAGTATTGTGGTTATATATCCACCCGCATACATTGGGGTGAGGCGGCAGGGCCGCTTGATTAGAGTTGTGGTATTGTACATACACCTCCACCTGCATACATCGGGTGAGGCAGCGGGGCCGCTTTGTGTGAAGATGGTTACATAGGATCTCATCTTAAATCCTATAAATGTTGTTGATAGCTTTTAATAAGTTTGCTATGGTTGAGACAGTTATTTATATTATTCTATTGCCGCACTGGTTTATCATAATTATCTTGTATTTCTAAATTCTTAAATTGGTGTTTAGTTTTCATACTAGTACTATTCGATGATACTAACGTCCCTTTTGCCGGGGGCGCTACATCTTTAAATGGATACAGGTGGTTCCACAGCAGGATCCATTGATCAATGATAGCAGTACACCTTCTTCCCAGCTGACTTGGTGAGCCCCACTTCATCCCGGGGTCATGTATCTTTTGTTCTTTGTGTATTTCATTTGAGGTATAGCTGGGGCCTTAAAGCCGGCATTATCATTGTACTCATCTTTATCTATAGAGGCTCCGTAGACATAGTGTGGGTTGTGTATTGGTGTTAGGGAAAGACAAACTATGTTATGTTGTGGTTGTATTACTTGCCCATTTGAGACTTTAAAAATGATGAAACTATTGGTAAGAAATTGGTAATTGCAGATATGACCACTTTATTGTTTAATTAAGGAAAAGCATATATTCTCTTTATTCATGAATGAGTTTGGGTAGAAGGAATCTAATAGGCTTGCTCGGTCGGGTTCACTCGGTTGAGCGCCGGTCGCGCTCCTCGGTTTTGGGGCGTGACACTTACTCAATCGAGTACCAATGTAACGTATCTTTCGTATCATACTATCATAGTTAAATGAACCAGAAAGGTCGTCATAAGATAACTAGAATAAAGCATGAGGGAATACTCGACATAGAATGACCCAACATGATATACCGACTTATACATATGACGTACGGGCCTATAAGGCCGGCATGATCCTTTATATACTCAAAACATAGGCCGATAAGGCCATACAACTATCCATACATGACATCTGTCTACAAGCCTCTAAGAGTAGATAAATATCATAAAGGTCGGGATAGGGCTCCGCCATACCAATCAATATATGTCAAAATCATACTGAATAAATAGGCAACTCTGGAGCAAATGGAGCGCACCAACACCTTCCGTTGAGCTGATAGCCAACTTGGAGGACTCTCAACCTGTCTATCGGGACCTGCGGGCATGAAACACAGCGTCCCCAAGCAAAAGAGATATCTGTACAAATAAAGTACCGAGTATGTAAGGCAGGAAACGCCGTATACAATAGACATGAAAGAAACATGGAGTAAAAGACTCAACCTGTAAGTTTGAATAGCTCTGTGAATCATGAAACATTTATAATGTTATGCATATGTGTATAAATGTCATACCATGCATAGGTATATGCGTACATAACATCATCAAGCCTCTGAGGGCATCCCATCATATCATATCGACCAATGTGGGCAGAATCATTAACGTATACCAGCAGATCAGGTGGTGGTGCATATATAACGCCATAACCTTTTACCATATGCGATATACATATAATATACGTGTATATAACGCCATCCGGTCATGAGTCAATGTACATGTATAAATGAATGCAATGCATAATGAAGTACGTCAGTAAGATCTTTCGGTATGTCATAAGATCAATATGCCTTCGATTAATATCATGAAATAAACTTTATCAACTTACGTATTTTCTGAGACCCATGAACAGAAGATATAATATTAAGACACATGGGGAATCAAGAACATAGGCACCTCTAGTACTTCTATGAATAGAGCTATTTATGAAAGTTGTGCATTTGCTCGTTTCGTTTGTATCGTATGGAACATGCCAAAAGAAAAGAAGGAATAGCCTTAACATACCTTACTTGACAAATTTATCAAACACATTTACTTGAGCTTGCCAAGAACAACTTTTTCTCTTTCTAAATCTTTGAACAAGAACTAAGCACTTCTTATGATCATGGCATACTTCATGTTGTTGAACATATGGAGTATCATGTGTGTACGTTTTTGGCTATGTTCTAAAGTAAGAAAATCCCCAACAATAGAAGGAAAGATTTCAACATCCTTTCTATATCTTAAATTTCCAAAGAAGAATAACATAAAGGCTTAAGGAATATGCCTTGCACTTTCACGTATAAACAAAACACATCATGTGCTATGACTCATCTATGCACATTGGTGCCACCCTTGTCTAACTTAATGCCATGTGGCAGCCCATTAAAAATCCGTATCCACTTAATCCTATTTAATACCATAATTATTTCCTTATATTCCCACATTATTCCCACAATTAATCAATTATTCACATAATTAATTCTAGCACACAATTTACTTAAATACTAATACACTTCATGTACCTTACTATCATGGTCATGTGGTACCTTGTATGGCACTAGTCCATAAATACGGGGTATTATAGCTTGGACCGTATTTTATCCCAAATTGACAAACTTCAACGAATACTCATTCTTTGATTTGTTTATCCTCTAATCTTCACGGCACTCACTTATCACTTGTTACAAATAACATAAATACTTATAAACTAAAAAAGAATCTCATTCCCGAGCTTACGTCGATTAACTTACGGCGAAACTTTGACGTACGAAATGCAGGATGTAACAGAGATATCATAGTATTTCAGCAACTCTTACTATCTCCATTGCCGCAAATTGTGGTCCTTCTGCATGAATAGATGTTGGAGACTCCGGTGGTCTGTATGGACCTCACATGGAACAACGTACAGATTGTGCCCCCAAATCTTACATGCATGAACAATAGTTGCCAATTCTAAGTTGTGCACTGGGTAATTCTTCTCATGAACCTTCAATTGCCGAGACGCGTAGGCAATCACCCTACCGTCATACATCAACACCATGCTAAGCCCAATACGCGATGCATTACAATACACAGTGTAAGACCCCGAACCTATAGGGAACACTAACAATGGGGTTGTAGTTAATGCAATCTTGAGATTTTGAAAGATCGCCTCACACTCCTCAGACCATCTGAAAGGAGCACCCTTATAGGTCAATCTAGTCAAAGGTGCAACAATGGACGAGAAACCCTCTACAAAACGGCGATAATATCCAGCCAAACGAAGAAAACTAAGAATCTCAATAGCTAAAAATGGTTTAGGCCAACTCTAAACTGCCTCAATCTTATTTGGATCGACCTTGATCCCCTTACTAGAAACAACATGACCCAAAAACGCTACTGAATCAAGCCAGAACTCACACTTGGAGAATTTTGCATACAATTTCTTCTCCCTCAAGGTTTGGAGCACGATCCTCAAATGCTGCTCATGATGCTCCTAACTGCGAGAATATACCAAGATGTCGTCAATAAACATGATGACGAATGAATTAAGATATGGCTGGAATACTCTGTTCATCAAGTGCATAAATGCTGTTGGTGCGTGGTCAGACCAAATGACATCACAAGGAACTCGTAGTGACTATACTGAGTCCTGAAAGCAGTCTTCAAAATGTCTGAATCCCGAATCTTCAGTTGATAATACCCTGACCTCAAATCAATCTTGGAGAACACTTTGTCACCTTGAAGCTGGTCAAACAAGTCATCAATGCACGGTAATGGGTACCTGTTCTTCATTATAACATTGTTCAGCTGCCTATAATCAATACACATCCGCATAGTACAATCCTTATTCTTCACAAATAGAACTGGAGCACCCCAAGGTGAAATACTCAGCTGGATGAAACCCTTATCAAGCAATTCCTAAAGTTATTCATTCAGCTCCTTCAACTCCATTGGTGCCATATGATATGGTGGAATAGAAATGGGTTGAGTGCCCTGCACCAAGTAAATACAAAAATCGATATCCCTATCGGGCGGCAATGCTCGAAAGGTCTGCTGGGAACACATCTGGGAAATCTCTCACTACCTGAACAGACTCAACGGTAGGAATATCATCGCTAACATCCCTCATAAAGGCTAGATATGCTTCGCACCCTTTCTCAACCATGCGTTGTGCCTTTAGAAAGGACACAACCCTGCTAGGAATATAATCCAATGTACCCCTCTACTCCAACTGCGGCAAACCTGGCATGGCCAGTGTCACAGTCTTGGCATGATAATCCAGAATAGCATGATAGGGCGACAACCAGTCCATGCCCAAGATCATGCCAAAGTCCACCATACTGAGTAGCAATAGGTCAACTCTAGTCTCATAACCACCAATAACGACTAAACATGACCGATAAAAACGGTCCACAGTAATAGAATCTCTCACAGGCATTGACACATATACAGGAGCACTTAAAGAATCACGAGATATATCCAAATACGGAGCAAAGTAAGATGACACATGAATAAGTGGATCCCGGATCAAATAAGACTTATGCATCCCTATGACAAACCAAAATCATACCTGTGATGAAAGCATCCGATGTAATTGTACTAGGAAAAGCATAGAAACGAGCCTGGCCTCCCCCTCTAGGGAAACCTCTACCTGCCTGGCCTCCACCCTAGCTTGTGCTGCTAGTGGAGCGACAATTGGAGCAGCAACTATGGCTTATGAACACTGTGGAATCCGTGGAGCCTGTGTAGTCGTTGGAGGGGCACCCCTCCTGAGTCTGGGGAAGTCCCTCCCAATATGTCTGGTATCACCACACTCACAACAAGCTCTCGATGGGCGTGGCTGCTGAAACTGACTCTAGCCTAGTTGGCTAGACTAATCGCTAAAGACACCCCGTACGGAGGTGCACTGAACAGTGGCTGAGCAAATGGGAAACCTAAGACCTCGAAATAGCTGGGGCACCGCTAGTAGCTGGAAGTGTTAAATGAACTGGGTGGCTTACATAGCCTTTTCCATGGTGGGCTGCAACCGGAGTGCGGGCACCGCTATATCCTCCAGAATCTGGAGGCCTATTGGCCTCCCTGTTCTCTCTCTCTCTCTCTCGGCCCCGCATACCCTGCATCCTCCGCACGATCTCTAAAACCTGCTGAAAAGTAGTAAAAGCAACTCCGCTCACCTCCACAGTACCCATGGTGCGAAAAATACGGTGGCACTTCTCTTGAAAACCCTGCGTATCCTCGATAATTGTGCCACTAAAAGTAGGAGGATTGTACTTCATGAACCTCTCAAGTCTCCTTTGCTCCTCCTCATATGCCTCTGGCATGACCTCATGCTGAACCGGAATAACGGGTTGTGCTGGCATGACACCTGGGACCTGATCAATGTGGACCCACTGCTCTGGGGTACATGCCGTGGGAGTCTGAGCTCCTCCACCAGCCTGAGATGTAGCTGGTGCAAGGGGAATCAATCCTGCCTGAGGTAGAGTGCTGAACATGCTCAAAACCTGTGCTAGGGTCTCCTAAAGTCCAAGGGTAGTAACAGGCGCCTCAGGTGCCTGCCCCCCAATCGGAGCTACTGGTGGCTTCTCAATCGCAGCTCGGGCAGGTGCTCTAACTGCAGCACGTGCCTCTCCTCGGCCTCGCGCGGCTCTAGCAGGGGGCGCGAGTGTCTGATCATCGGATCCAGCAGTGCATGTCCTCACCCTCTATGAGAGAATAGAAAGACAAAGATTCAGATTTCGAAATCAACCAATTCACACGATAAGGATATCAAGATATGGATTTTTTCTAACAGTTTCGTAGCTACTCAAAGATAAGTACAGACGTTTCCGTACCGACCCGCTAGACTCTCTTAAACATGCTTATGACTCGTAACACATTCGTACCTGGAGCTCTGATACCAACTTGTCACAACCCCAAATCCTCACCTTAGGATGTCGTGATAGCTTCATAAAATTAACAAACTATGATAATAAAATAAACCGATAAAGCTCATAATAACTCCCAAATGGAACATCAGTAACAAAATTCCCAAAACCGGTGGAACTGAGTCATAAGCTCTATAGAAATGTACTAAAATCTCTAATACAACACTGTCTGATAATAGGATAAATAATAGTAAAGGAAATAACGGAAGGTGACTCCGAAATCTGCACGCGCCAATCAGGTATACCTTGAAGTCTCAGAAAAGATAATTGAATGATCACTGGCGTCCGGCACGAGCAGATGTACCTGGATCTGCACAAAAATGTACAAAAGCATAGCATGAGTACACCACAATGATAACCAGTAAGTATCAAGTCTAACCTCGGTAGAGTAGTAACGAGGCCAGGTCAAGACACCTCCTAGGACAACAAAACTGAACAGAATATAGTATAATCTAATAATGGAAAGCGAAGAAATGTATGACAATAAGCAGTAAAATAATATAAGCTAAAAACGAAAATTAAGGCGGTAAAGCCAACAAGAAGTGAACACATGAATATAACAATAAGTAATCAAATACGGACAAATACAAGTAAGACAAATGAAGATTCAACAAGAACTATTCAACCAACAAGCCTTTTTAACATAGAAAGTACAACAAGAATCACAACCGAGTTACCACACCTCATAATCTCATTTCACAAGTCACAATCACAATCTTTCTTATATCACCGCGTGACCCTTGCATTTATTTTTGAAAATATTTTTTCCAAAATAGCTACACGTATTTTAGCCTCTTTATCTCACCGCGTGGCTTCAAATAATTTCCTGACTAGCAACACGCATATAAATCCCACCTTATCTCACCGCATGCGTATCAACCCCTATCCTTATAACACCGCATGCTTATCAATATCACAACACAATAATCAACTCGCACCACACGTGCCCATATGCCACAACACTCGCCAAAATTAACAATACCAATGTTACCACAATATATAGTACATGGCTCAATCATAATGTGTACAAGAATCTCAATAATGACAAAATAAATGAGAAATACTCAACAAGGAAAGATATCTCAACAATCGACAACTTCAACCTCAGTGTGATAATAGCTTTCTCAACTTCAACATCAATAACACGACAAGAAGATATTCCCACGAACTGACAACTTCAAGTAACAATAATTTCAACAATAAAGGAGGTAACAAGACAATAAAAGAGGTAACGACTTCAACTAAAACATAAAAGAGCAAATATAACAATAAAAGATAGAACATGTGCTGACAACGTCAAATAGAGCATGTGAGAGTAAATTTAACAATGAAAGATATAACATGTTATGACAAATTCAATTAAATGCATGGAAAAAGTCTAAAAGCTTAAACCGGTCAAAATACCATATATAAGCCCGTGTACACACTCGTCACCTTGTGTACACGTCTTCCGCATAATTCAAATAACACAAACAACCCAAATCCTAATGGGTAGTTCCCTCACACAAAGTTAGGCAACATATTACCTCAACTGGGCCAAATCAACCCTCAAAAATAGCTTTTCCCCTAAAATTCATCTCCGCACGGCTCAAATCTTACAAAAAACGACTTAATATCATCAAACAATACAAGGGAAACCAATCTTAATCAATAAGGCTATGATCTTTACACATTTTCCCAAAAGTCAACAAAAGTTAAACCCGAGACCGCACGATCAAAATCCGAGCACAAGGGTAGATTCCGACTACCCATAACCCCATAAGTCTATATATGTATTTTGTTTTGAAATCCGAGTTCAAATCGACTCTCAAAAACCCAAATTTTTATTTTTCAAAACTTTGACAAAAATCCCTAACATTCCTCTTTGATTTTCATAAATTTGATGTTAAATCTAGTATATAATCATGAAATACAGTTGGAAATTGATAATAATCACTTACCTAATGATTGTAGATGAAAATTCCCTCTCCAAATCGCCTCCTACCGAGTCTAGGATTCTATAATGAGAGATAATGAGATGAAATCCTGAGTCCGGCTCTTTTGTTCAGTTGCAGATGTCGCAACTGCGACACTGGGTTTGCAATTGCGAAGGGAACATCGCAAATGCGGCACATGTCAAGCCCAGTAGATGTCGCAATTGCAACACAGACCTCGCAAATGTGAAGTCTGTCCTCCTCGCAAACCTTTCCAAAACATGTCTGAAACTCACCCCGAGCTCTCGGGGCTCCAAACCAAACATCCACAACAAGTCTAAAAATATCATACGAACTCGCTCGCGTGATCAAAACACAAAAATAATAGCTAGAACTACGAATCGGACATCAAAACACATGAATTTCAAAAAAAAGTTCAAGAACCTCTAGAATTGCAACCAAACGTCCGAATCCTATCAAATCAACTCCAACTAACACCAAATTTTGCAGACAAGTTCCAAATAGCAAAACATACATATTCCAAGTCCCAAAACCAAATTCTAAATTCGATAGCCAAAAAGTCAACCTACGGTCAAACTTGAGAAAACTTCCAAAACTCAAATTGCCAACTTTCGGCAAAACAAGTCAAATCAACCTAGGGACCTCCGAATTCGATTCTGGGCATACGCCCAAGTCCAAAGTCACGGTACGAACCTATCAGAGTCATCAAAATACCGTTCCGGGGTCGTTTTCGCAAAAGTCAAACTTTTGTAAACATTTCTAACTTATGCTTCTAAGCCAAGAACCAAAGGGTCTAAATAAACCCAAAACCTTCCCGGAACGAAACTAACCAACCCTGCAATTTATAAATCCACAAATACATATGTGTGAAGCATCAAAAGGAAAAACGGGGCACAAATACACAAAACGACCGGTCGGGTCAATAATTGGAATCATCAAAACTCCATTTCGGAGTCGTCTACATAAAAGTCAAATTCCGGTCAACTCTTTCAACTTACGCCTTCAACCTTGAGACTATGTGTCCCAGTTCACTCCGAATCATTCCCGAAACCAATTCAACCACCCCGACAAGTCACATAACCACAAATGAACATAGAAGAAGCGATAATTAGGGGATCGGGGCTACAATACACAAAATGATCTGTCCGGTCGTTACAGAAATGAGAATTTCTTAGGAAAGAATAAAGCAGTAAGGTACATAATAATGCGCATCAACCAAACATTAAAGCCAGCAAGGTACATACTAATGCGCATCAACCAAACATTCCAAAATTGAGTATATCTCTTCCATTCTAGGGTGAGATTTGTCTACTGAATAGAACTGATGAACTTGGTTATCAAGCTCAATCCAACTGCAACCACGAGCTTTATAAGCATTCTGCTGATTTAGGATCTTCCTTATTTTTCGAACCTCTTCCCACTTCCCCAACTCCCCATATAAATTAGCTAGCATAGAGTAATAACTACCATTATTTGGATCAATACTAATCAAGTTTTTAAGTGCATATTCAGCCAAGTCAATACGCCCATGAATTTTGCAGCCGTTAAGCAAGGTACCCCATATAACTGCATCTGGAGCTATGTGCATCTTTCTAACAATTTCCATAATTTCCTCAAACCGACCTGCTCGTCCATGAAGATCAACTAAACACCCATAATGTTCAATTTCAGGGTTAATTCCGTATACCCTAGTCATTAAGTCATAATAACTAAGCCCCTCTTGAACCAACCCTCCATGAGTACAAGCATTCAACAAGCCAATAAAAGTCACTGAATCAGGTTTTAAATCATCGCCATGTTGCAACATATCTTTGAAAACTCCAATAGCACCTTCCCAATGACCTTGAAGGGCCAAACAATTGATCATAGAATTCCAACATGTCAAACTCCCTCTATTAGCCTTATCAAAAAGATATCTTGCTTCTTTCAAACTCCCGCATTTTCCATACATATCAATGAGAGCATTCAAAGTAAGCGAATTCAAATGAACACTATTCCGATACACATATCCATGAATGCATTTTCCGAGCTGAAGCATTCCGGTATGCCCACAAGCAGCAAGTACACACGCAAATGTAACATCATTAGGCTTATTCCATTGAACCATACCTTCCTCAACAATCATTCTTCTTAAAAATGAAATGGCCTCAGAAAACAACCCATTTTGTGTACACCCCGCAATTATGGAATTCCAAGAGGGAGTGTCTCTTACACACTGAGGAACTTCTTCAAAAAGCAAAATAGCATCCCCCATTTGCCCAACTCTAGTATATCCCGATATCATTGCAGTCCATGAAACCACATTCCTGTCAGTAATTTCATCAAACAGTTGCCGTGCAACTCTAATATCAGACGAAGACCTTGAATAAACATCCAATAGAGCTGTCTGAACAACAGGGTATTTTCCAAAACCCATTTTGTCAATATGGGTATGCGCCATCTCAATCCCATAAGACTTTATAACTTCAGGGAAAGACTTTAAGATTATAGGGAATACAAAATGGTTAGGCCTTGACAAGCCATTACGAACCATTTCACGGTATAACAAAAGAGATGATGTATGATCTTGAACGGAAGTGTATGAAGTAATCATCGCAGTATAAAGGTAAACATTGGGAAAATTAAGGTAATTGAAGATTAAGCGAGCATAATGGAGGTTTGAGAGAGTGATGGTGCAGAAACGAACAAGCTTGAACGCATAAAGCTGCGTTTGGCCATGACCAGTGGTAATGAGATGGCCTTGCAATTGCTTGAGTAGAGCAAGACTCTTGCATTTATCTAGATTAACTAGGATGTCTTGATATAGATTTTGTCCGAGTAGCATTTTCCTCGACAACAATACATTAAAAATTGGAGGTATAAATACTGGGATATACACTCAACTCCCAAGTCATCTGTTAACCTCCTGCTTTATTTTTAAGGTTATAAATAAATTTCACGTTTCAAAAAAAAGAAGAAGAAAGAATTAACAATAAATATCAGACATGATAATGTATAAATTTCATTGTAATGTTGGTATACAAGTTAAAATTTAATTACGTTAAGCCGTTCAAGATATTTGTTTGATTGGATACATTTATATATATCTATATATTATTAAAAGAAGAGCAAAAAGTCTATCTCCTTAAGTCACTTGGCAGCCTAGAAAAAAGTCACATGTGATAAGTAGTTAATAATTAGTTATTGGGTCAAGTTGGAGTTTTTAACTTATTTTAAAATAAAAAAACTAAAATTACAAAAAATAAAAAACTACCAATTAAAAGTTTCTTGATTTTTTAATAATTTTTCTTTTTCTTTTTAAAAATAAAAAATTTATTTCTTCAAAAAATATTATTGCGAATAATAGAATAAAATATAAAATTAAAAATATATATCTTCTATTATATTATAAAAAAAAAGTAGCACACAAAAATTGGAGAGTGGTTTCAAGTTGGAGTTTTTAACTTATTTTAAAATAAAAAACTAAAATTACAAAAAATAAAAAAAATGCCAATTCAAAATTCCTTTGTTTTTTTTTTAAATTTTGTTTTCCTTTTTAAAAATAAAAAGTTTATTTATTCAGAAAATATTATTGTGAATAATAGAATAAAATATAAAATAAGAAAAATATATATCTTCTATTATATTATAAAAAGAAAGTAGCACACAAAAATTTAAATATTGTAATATGCTAATAAAAGTTTTTATTAACAATGCAATAATGCTAAATGTTGGATAATATAATAAAGAAAAATATAGAGAAAAACAATTATTCGATGCCTATATAAATCATTTTAATTCAATAGAAATTTTATTCATTGATATTCAGATAATATTATTGATAACAATAGGATAAAATTTAAATAAAAAAATTCAAGAGTAATAAAATATATATCTTCTATTATATTATAAAAATAAAGTAGTAGACAAAAATATTAAATAAAGTAATATTCTAATAAAAGTTTCTATTAACAATACAATAATACTAAATATTGGATAATATAATAAAGAAAAATACATAACATAAAAGTTATTCAATGACTATACAACTCTCTTTAATTTAATAGAGAATTTATTCATTAAAATTCAGACAATATTATTAAGAACATTAGAATAAAATTTAAAATCTATATATTTAAAGATTAATAAAATATATATCTTCTATTATATTACAAAAATAAGTAGTAGTAGACAAAAATATTAAACAAAGTAATATGCTAATAAAAATTTCTATTAACAATGCAATTATATTAAATATTGGATAATATAATAAAATAAAATACATACAACAAATTTATTTGATGACTATATAACTCCCTTTAATTTAATAGAAATTTTATTCATTAAAATTCAGATAATATTATTGACAACAACAGGATAAAATTTAAAATAAAAAATATTTTAAGATTTAATAAAATATATATCTTCTCTTATATTATAAAAAGAAAGCGAGCAGACAAAAATATTATAAAGTAATATGCTAATAAATATTTCTATTAACAATGCAAAAATACTAAACATTGGATAATAGAATAAAAAAAAATATAAACGAAAAAGTTACTCAATGAATATATAAATCCCTTTAATTTAATAGAAATTTTATTATTGGGTATATCATATTGACAAATAAGATGATATTTAAAATTTATTAAAGCAATACGATCTAATATGTTCAAACAAGTCCGATCACAATTTAATTTAATTAATATTTTTTAATATTGATCGCGCATTGCGCAGGTACAACTACTAGTTATTATGAAAAAGAGAGGACATTTTAACAAATAATTAAATACATCTTGATCTTCATCTTGTTTTTTTTTTCCTTCTATTTTTCCAAATTGAAATCGGAAAAAGCATCTTACTTTTATCTAGGTACATCAACAAAACGACAAAACTTTCCAATAATCATGTAGTCATTCTCTTAATAGAGTATTTAATTATTTTTTTACCAATTATAAATATCCCGATGAGTCAATTCTATATCTGGTCATTTGATATTTGGCTTAAAGTATATATATTTATATGTATATTGTCTCATGTTTTACTCGTGTCTCGTAGATTTCAGATATAAAATGTATTGATTTATGTTAATTCGTGGTATTTCTATATGTATGAATCATCTAGAGGCAATAGGGGGCGAAAGATGCGAGATTAGAGCCAAAACGGAGAACAAATGGAAAATGTTGAATTCCAGCGCCACAGCCAGCGCCCCACGCTACCCTGGGCGCTGGTGATGGGAAATATCTCCTACTTCACCTGGGACAAGGTTATTTCGGCCCAAGACCCCCTCCCCCCAACTCGTATAAAATCAAGTCTAAACCTAATTTGGAGGGTATCTAACATATTTTTGAGGGAGAACATGTCACTTTGGAGAAGGAGAACATAAACCACGCTTGGAGCAAGGATTCTCAGTTTTCTTCTCTTCCCTTCCTTTAATCTCATATTTTATTAGTTCTAAAGTTTTGGGTGCTACATGAACATTGTAGTTTGAAACTTGAATTGTTCTTATTATTTTATCATATTAGTTTATTTATTTAATTTTGTGCTTAATTATTTAATTGCTTGATCACCAATTAAATACTATCTACGAATCTAGGATTGAACTCGGGAGAGGGAATACTAAATTGAAAATAAGATTGAGTAGAGCAAGATCTTGAACTCGAGCATCGGGAACGGATTTATGGTTAGGATAGGGATATACCTAATCGCCTTGCTTGGTTATTATACGAAAATTATTAATGCGTTCTTATTAATCATAATTCCATAAAAATATATGTCACGACCCAAAATTTAATTGTCGTGATGGCGCCTATCGTGGAACTAGGCAAGCCACAACTCAACATCTCAACACAGAAAAAAGAAATCTTTAAAAATAAAGACGGAAGCAATTTAATAATTTAAGAAAGCCTTTTTTGAAAATAGAAATATCCAAAATACGATACAATCCATCCCAAAACCGGGGTGTCACTGAGTACACGAGCATCTAAATCAGAATACAGTCCACTATGGTATCTAGAGAAATAAACTGAAAATACAACTAGTGATATAGAAGGAAAGTCAAGGCCTTCAAACGCCGTGCAGCTACCTTGGTAGTCTCCGAACTCTAAAGTCTCAATCAGCAACTGCCGCCGTGACCAAAAATGCTTGGATCTACACACGAGGTGCAGGGAGTAACGTGAGTACATCCAACTCAGTAAGTAACAAGTCCAAACTTTAGACTGAAAGGTAGTGACGAACTCAACCGGTACAGATAAAATAAAAATAATTGTACAGAAACATAGGCATGCTTTCAAATTAAATAGGCAACTCAAAACAATAAAGTGAAGCAGATCTGAACAGTGTAAAGAATATAACTCTGCTATCTCTACATGCCAATACACATCATGTATGTGATGCACCATGCTGTCAGCCTTATGTGCTCACACTCTCGAATGCTCAACTACTCGGTACTGTATATGGCCCATACGACCCAAGGGAAGATCCATCCCGGAACATCTACATCACTGACTATAAGTCACCTAGTACCGAGGAAGGTCAATCCAGCCCTGTGGAGAAGATCCATCTCCAGGTATCAAGTACTTCGGACAAGATTCATGTCCAGGGAAGATCCATCCCTTAATAATATCAACCGCTCTCACTGGAGGTGTGTTACAGACTCCAGAGGGGCTCCTACAGTCCAAGCGCTATCCTAAAATCAGTATAACCGATGCGGCGTGCAGCCCGATCCCATAACTGTCACTCATAATCAGGCTCTCAGCCTCACTCAGTCGTCAATCTCTCCAGTCTCACTCACGGGCTCACAATATCATGATAATAAGTCCAAAATAATGATATGATGTATCAATAAATAACAATTGAGACAGAGATATGATATGAAATGCATGAACATGACTGAGTACATAATATCAATGAAATCATTGAAATGACAGCAAGAAACGACCACTAGGGGTCCCAACAGTGCCGGCATAAAGCCTAAACATGATATCTAGCATGATTGACTGCTCAATTACTTTATCACAAGATGAAAACATGGATATCAACAAAATAGAGACACTATACAGTACAATGGAATCAACCAGGCCACAGTTCTCACGGTGCACGCTCGCACGCCCGTCACTTGGCATGTGCGTCATCTCAATACCAATCGTATAGCACATAGTTCGTGGTTTTGAACCCTCAGAACCAAGTTTGAAAGCGTTACTTACCTTAAACTGAGCAAATCCTACTCCGAAATGCCTTTGCCCCTCGAATCAGTCTCCAAACGCTCAAAATCTAGCCACAAGCAGTACGGTATAATTAATATAGGCTAAAGGAAACAATTCCACAAGAAAAATACAAAATTATAAGCCAAAATCCGAAAGAGGCTCAACCCGGCCCCCGGGTCCACGCCTCGAAATCTGAAAAAAGTCACAAAATCCGAAAGCCTATTCACTCACGAGTCTAACCATACCAAATTTATCAAAATCCGACACCATTTGGTCATCCAAATCCCCAAAATCCACTCTCCAATTCTCAAGCCCTAAACCCCCAAATTTCACTTCAAAATCTCACTAATTAGGTGAGGAAATCAGTGGGGAAACAAGTTTTATGATCCAAAACAAGTACAAGAAGCTTACCTCAATAATCACCTCGAAAATCTTCTCCAAAATCGCCTAAGTCCGAGTCCAAAATGTTGAAATAAGACTAAAATTGCGAACCCTTGCTTTTAAACCTTATGCCCAGACTTTTTGCATCTACGGACCTATTGTCGCACTTGCGACACCGCATCTGCGGTAAAAATGCTGCTTCTGTGGAAGTCACTTGCACCTCCAGGGCTCGTACCTGCGCTCCAGGTTCCGCACCTGCGAACGCGCATCTGTTGCCCTGGCCTCGCTTCTGCGGAGTCACTCTCTCCTAGCTGCCCCCATACCTACGTCCACTTGTCCGCATCTGTGCTACCGCAGGTGAGGAAAATTCTTCGCACCTGCGACCCTGTCCTTCATGGCCTTGCCCGCATCTGCGATTCATGCCACGCTTCTACGTGCTCGCACCTGCGGTGCCCACTCTGCAGGTGCGGTTACCCCAGTAGCAGCAGCTCTTCAGTTGCTTCATCAACTCAAAAATAAAGTCTGTTAACCATTCGAAATCTACCTGAGGCCCCCGGGACCTCAACCAAACATGCCAATAAGTCATATTACCCAATATGAACTTACTCGAACCTTTGAATCACTCAAAACAACACCAAAACACTGATTACACCCGGATTCAAGCTTAAAGAACTTCTAAACTTCCGAATTCTACAAACGATGCCGAATCATACCAAACTATGCCCGATTGACCTCAAATTTTGCACACAAGTCATATTCAACATTATGGACCTACTCCATCTTCCAAAATGGGAATCCGACCCCGATATCAAAAAGTGAACCCCCTGGTCAAACTTCAAAAAATTCGACTTTCGCCATTTTAAGTCTAAATCAGCTACAGACCTCAAACTCACAGTCCGGACACGTTCCTAAGTCCAAAATCACCCAACGGAGCTAACGGAACCAACAGAACTCCATTCCAGAGTCATCTTCATACTATTCCGACTACGGTCAAAATCCTAAGACATAAGCTTCCCTTTTTAGGGACTAAGTATCCCAAAACACTCCGAAACCGAAACAAGACCTCCTAGCATGTCACATAAGCAGAAACAGATACGGGGAATGCAGTAAATAGGGGATCGGAGCTAATGCGCTTAAAATTACTGGCCGAGTCGTTACAATATAGGCGATAGATTAGCTTGAATAGGCAAGTTGTACTTCGAAAGAAGGCTACAAGAAATATTAACCCTATCAATCAATAAACCAGATAAATTAATTAGACGATTTAAGTGAAAAACTCAACTGGATTGTTAGCTAACCCATAGCTCTGGAAAATTTTCTCCCATTGAATTCATCTCTATGATTGCAAACTTGTTTTCTTTAATTTCATAGTTTACTATTCTAGATTAGTTTTAGTTAAATATTCATACTTTAGAAAATCGCTTGAATAGTTTTAAGTTAGTTGATAGTTAATAACAAGTCCCTATCGGTACGATATCTGGACTTATAATCCTATATTACTTGTCGACCACGTATACTTACGTGTGCGTTTGGGAGCAACACGTTTTTGGCGTCATTGCTGGGGACTTAGAAATTAACTATTTTACTAGATTAGATTTTTACTTTTTGTCTATTCAAGTTTTTTATTTTTATCTTAGTTTAATATTTTATTATCTTTGTTGACATGGCATCTTGGAATGAGAATTGGTCGAATATTGGTTATTCTTATTATGGTGATCCTTATCCATATTGTGGAGGACCACACTTGTGGAAAAATTGTGAATCTCAATCTTATGAGTGGAATATTTGTAATGTGTGTGGTGGTCAAGGTGGTCATTGGGATGGTTGTCCTAATTCTTATTATCTTTTTTAGAGCTCTTATTATGATGTTTTTAATCATGTTTATGAGTTTGATAGGAGCAATGAAGTGGAGGATATGGAACGCGTTGCTCGTATTATGGACATGATGAGGCAAGTAGCCGAGCAACAAGATGCAATTCACAAAAAGACTGCCTTAGCGATCAAAGGACTGCATGCTAGATGTCACGCCCCAAAACCGAGGAACGCGACCGGCGCTCAACCGAGTAAACCTGACCGAGCAAGCCTGTTAGATTTTATTCTACCCAAACTCATCCATGAATAGAGATAATACATATTATCATTAATTAGGTGAAAATGTGTTCATGTCTACAATACCAATTCATTTCCAATAGTTTCATCATTTTTAAAGTCTCAAATTGACAAGTAATACATCCACAACATAACATAGTTTGTCTTTCCCCAACACCAATACACAACGCACACTATGTCTACAGAGCCTCTATAGATAAAGAAGAGTACAATGATAATGCCGGCAACAAGGCCCCGGCTATACCTCAAACAGAATACACAAAGTACAAAAGATTCATGACCCCAGAATGAAGTGGGGCTCACCAAGTCGGCTGGGAAGAAGGTGCACTGCTATCACTGACCAATATCTCCTACTGTGGAACCACCTGCATCCATTGAAAGATGCAGCGCCCCCTGTAAAAGGGACGTTAGTACTGTCGAATAGCACTAGTATGTACAACTAAACACCCTCTCAATAAAATGACAAATAATACAAATAAGATTATCATAATATCAATGAAAGCCTTAATTAACATCAAACCTCAATTTAGGATCAAGACAATGTTCAAATTAATTTCCATATCTCACATTGGGAGATTATTCGTATCGATATACCAATTTCCATAATACCAGTATCATTATTCACCATACCAATACCACTATTCACAATACCATTATTCACAATACAATTATTCATAAGACCAGTACCACCGCACTCTTAGCACGGAGTCCGATCACGACCCGATCGGCTAGGCTATCTCGGTAGAGACATCAACCACAATTTCTCTCAATATCAATACCACCATCTTTAACATGGAGTCCGATCTCGACCCGATCGACTAGGCTATCCATTAGGGACATCGACCACAATCACAATTTCAATTACAATTTCCAGCACAATCACCACCATGTGTGCGGCATGGTGTCCAATCACGACCTGACCGACTAGGCTGTCTTGTTTGAGGCATCAACCTTTTTATATCAATCATCGCATTTCATAATACTTTCACATCTTTTCATTTCATTGGCACTAGTTGCCATAATTATAAGATCATTCTTGACCCGTTGGCCATATTCAGTATTCCATGCTCACATTATCAATTTCAATTATCATCCTCATTATCAACAACAAACACAATTCAAATCAAAGTGTGTAGTACACATGTGAGCAATTTAGAGTCTAATGCACATCGAGATATTTCACAAAATGTGGCATAATAGCCTTCATTTGAACTTGACTTAAAGTCGAAACATTATTAATGCACAGTCCATATTTTAACACATCCTCAATTGGTAACATAACATGGATAGAGCATTTGGGAGGCTTGTTGAACATATATCTTTCAACCCAATCTTATTCGGAATAGCCAATTTCATAATGAATTACTCGGGCCTTACATAATTTACATGAATATCATGGGATTCAATTCTAAGAGAAGAGTTTAGCCAACATACCTCAATTGAGCTTCCTTAAACTCTAAAATGTTCCGAAATTCTTAGCAACTTCAATCTATTGTAGAAATATAACAAATTGAATCAAAATTTGGAAGATGATCATGGTCCTAGCTCACTTGAGCATTTTATCAAACGCTATGTGTGCATAAGGTTTCAATGTCCTTTTTATGAAGGACTTCATCATCCCACAACCCAATCTTTACCATTTTTATCTCAACAATCTTCCTACACCCTTTGATAATACATGCATGTAAAATAAACAACTCTCATGCCCAAAATTTTATCTTGCTAGTTACCCATTTTCAAAAAATTTCGAAATTAGGGTTTAGGGTGTAGAATCTTACCTCTAGGATGAAGACCTAGTAAGCTTCCTTTCTTAATCTTCCAAAACTTGCGCAAGAATTGAAGAAAAATTATGGAAGAACACCTTCTCACTCTAGAGCATTCTCCCTCACTCTAAAATATCAGATTATGTCTCAAAAATGGCCCAAAGAGTGTAGTTAACGAAATAGGGTCGGGTTTTAAAAACCTAAAAATGGAGCTCCGGAACAAGGTATGCGATCGCATAACCGATATGCGGACCGCATATCGGTCGCTTATTTAGTTACAAAATAGCCAAAAGAACTACCTATGTATGCGGTCACTATGCGGTCCGCATAACTGTTACGCGGTCGCATAATGCACCGCATAACAGTTATGCGGTCGCATAGTCGACCGAATAGTTGCTTCCAACTGACCCAATCAACTGCCTCACTCTGCGGCCATTATGCTGTCCGCGGAGTGGTTCTGCGGTCGCATAATGGACCGCAAAAATGCACTTTTCTGCCGAAAATTTTTCTTTACTTTCTGGTGCATTGTTCAACCCAAAAAGAATTTCTACAATCCTCAAACACGTAAGCTTAGTCCGATATCATGAAACATTTTTTTCTTTGCATATTTTACCGGGCTTTACACTTAAGTACTTCGAACTTTTTCGGGGTGTTACATTCTCCCCCGCTTAGGATCATTCATCCTCGAATGAGGGTATAAATTCGTCATTAGCATCTTATGAAACTCAGTTTGTTTCATACCATATTCGAGCAGCCCCAAATTTGACTAACTCCCAAAATCTCCAAAAATTTCGCTAGAGTTTTCCTTATAACTAGGCCTATCCACCTGTCAGAGAGCCCCAGAAACACGTCCTAACAACATATACGTATTCCAACGACGTAACATAATACAAATAAACACTAAATGTGGTCTCATAAGCAATATATATCCAGAAAAGAACACCCTTAATGCCAATTGTTCACATGATATAAAATTCATAAAAAGTAAGTCTTATAATTTTTTTTCCTAGATCACAATTTTAAATACATGGTCATTCAAACAAATAAGGATACTTTTTCTTAATTTCTTCCTCGGCCTCACAAGTAGCCTCTTCAACCTATTGGTTTCGCCACAACACTTTCACGGAGGCAGTTTCTTTATTCCTCAATTTTCGGACTTGCCGATCAATAATAGAAACTGGAATCTCTTCGTAAGTCAATTTCTCATTTACCTCAATAGTCTCAACCGGAACAATGGGTGTCGGATTTCCAACTACTTTCTTCAACATAGACACATGAAACACCGGGTGTACTAATGACATCTCAGGTGTCTGAATGATTTTGTACTGCCCGACATACCTCGGACCCAATTTCCCTTTCTTACCAAATCGCATTACCCCCTTCATGGGGGAAACTTTCAAGAATACCCATTAATCTTTTGTGAACTTCAAATCTCTATGGCGAACATCCGAATAGGATTTCTGACGACTCTAAGCAGTCTTCAACCGCTCCTTAATGATTTTAACTTTTTCCATGGCCTGATGCACGAGGTCTGGCCATATCAACTCTGCTTCCCCAATTTCGAGCCACCCAATGGGAGATCTATATCTCCTACCATATAAAGCCTCGAATGGTTCCATCTGAATGCTAGCATGATAGCTATTGTTATATACAAATTCTATGAGTGGTAAATGATCATCCCAGCTACCTTTGAAATCTAGAACACAAGTGCCCAACATATCCTCAAGCGTCTGAATATCCGCTCTGCCTGCCCGTCAGTCTGCGGGTGAAAGGCTGTACTAAGATTCACCTGAGTACCCAAACCTTGCTGAAATTTCTTCCAAAATTTAACAGTGAATTGTGCTCCTCGATCAGAAATGATGGAAACTTGGGTGCCATGCAACCTGACTATTTCTTTGATATACAGCTGAGCATACTGCTCCGCTGTGTCGGTAGACTTAACCGGCAAAAAGTGTGATGACTTCATGAGTCGATCTATAATCACCCAAATTGAGTCAAACTTGCACGAAGTGCGCGGTAATCCTACCACAAAGTCCATATTAATTATTTCCCACTTCCACGTTGGAATTTCTATGTTTTGTGCCAACCCACCAGGCCTTTGGTGTTCAGCCTTTACTTACTGACAATTCGGACATCTTGCCACAAAGTCCTCCACATTCCTCTTCATATCATTCCACCAATAGACTTCCTTAAGATCATGATACATTTTTGTAGAGCCTGGATGCACGGAATACCTAGAAGTGTGAACTTCAGTCATAGTTCTTTCCCGGAGACCATCCACATTTGGAACACAGAGTCGCCCTTGGTACCTTAGTGTACCATCATTCATGCTAAGAGAAAGGGCCATGGTATTATGCTTATGAATCCCCTCTTTCAACTGCACCAACAATGGATCGTTGTATTGCTTCTCTTTGACTTCCACAACAAGCGATGATTCAACTCTATTTTGCACAATTACCCCTCCTTCACTAGAGTCCGCAAGACGAATTACCAAACTAGACAATCGGTGAACTTCCTTGGCTAATGGCCTCTGATATGCCTCCAAGTGAGCCAAACTACCCATAGATTTCCGGCTAAGAGCTTCCGCCACAACATTAGCCTTCCCCGGATGGTATAAAATATCAATGTCATAATCCTTGAGTAATTCAAGCCATCTTCTCTGCCTCAAATTCAATTCCTTCTGTTTGAAAATATATTGAAGGCTCTTATGGTACGTGAATATATCCACTTGGACCCCATATAAATAATGATGCCAAATTTTCAAAGCAAATACCACCGCCGCAAGTTCTAAATCATATATTGGATAGTTCTTTTCATGATTCTTTAGTTGCCTAGAAGCATAAGCTATCACCTTCCAATGTTGCATTAATACACACACAAGCCCGATTCTTAAAGCATCACAATATACCACAAATCCATCTATACCCTCTGGTAGAGTCAACACCGATGCCATAGTCAATCTTGCTTTCAATTCCTGGAAACTCTTTTCACAAGCATCTGACCATTGGAACTTAATTGCCTTCTGCGTCAATTTAATCAATGGAGAGGCACGAGTAGAATACCCCTCCACAAACTTTCTGTAATATCCAGCTAAGCCTAAGAAACTGCGAATCTCTGTTGGAGTTGTAGGCCTCGGCCAATTCTTCACCACTGAAATTTTCTGAGTGGGATCAGCCTTAATTCCCTCACTAGAAACTACATGACCCAAGAATATGACTTATTCAAGCCAAAATTCACACTTTGAAAACTTTGCATATAACTGGTGCTGATGCAGGGTTTGCAGAACTACCCTGAGATGATCGGCATGGTCTTCTCGACTTCGTGAATATACAAGAATATCGTCAATAAACACTGTCACAAAAGAGCCAAGGAATGGCTTGAAAACGCGATTCATAAGATCCATGAAGGCTGCTGGGGCATTTGTTAGCCCAAAAGACATCACCAGAAATTCAAAATGCCCATACTGAGTTCTAAAAGCTATTTTCAGAATATCCCGCTCCCTGATCTTCAACTAGTGATACCCGGATCTTAAATCAATCTTGGAGAAGTACCTGGCACCTTGCAATTGATCAAGCAAATCATCTATCCTTGGCAGTGGGTACTTATTCTTGATTGTTACCTTATTAAGTTGCCGATAGTCAATACACATTCTCAGTGACCCATCTTTCTTTCTTACAAAAAGGACCGGTGCGCCTCAAGGCGACACACTTGGCCGGATAAAACCATTTTCTAACAAATCTCTCAATTGTTCCTTTAGCTCCTTCAATTCTGCCAGTGCCATTCTGTAGGGTAGAATGGATATAGGACGTGTGTCTGGCATCACATTAATCCCAAAATCAATCTCCCTGTCTGGTGGGATTCCAGGGAGTTCATCCGGAAATTCATTCACAACAGGCACGGACTCAAGTGTAGGCGCCTCAGCATCGGTGTCCGTAACCCGGCCCAAATGGTAAATACATCCCTTGTTGATCATTTTTGTGGCCTTAAGGTATGAAATAAACCTACCCTTTGGCACCACATCATCACCCTTCCACTCAATAACTGGCTCATTTGGAAATTTGAACCTAACGGTTCTGGTTCGGCAATCAAGCTTGGCAAAACATGAATAAAGCTAATCCATCCCCATTATCACATCAAAATTGACCATTCTCAATTCAATAAGATCGGCCACGGTGTCCCGACCACACAACGTAACAACACAATCCCTATAAACCCGCGGGGCTAAAATAGACTCACCAACCGGAGTAGATATAGAGAACAACTCATAAAGCTGTTCTGGTTCTATCCTAAATTTCATAGCAACATAAGGTGTGACATATGACAAAGTGGAACCGGAATCAATAAGAGCATATACTTCATGAGATTGGACAGCCAATATACCTGTGACAACATCTGGAGAAGCCTCTGAATTTTGGCTACCCCTAATAGCATAGAAACAGTCAGATCCTCCTGAACTCTGTGCTCCACTCCTAGCTGCACCACGCCCTGCGGGTGTTGGAGTGCCTCGAGCTGCAGGAGGTGCTGCAGATGTAGTAGCTGTAGAACTGGCTGGCTGTGCCATGCCCCTGCCCGCACCCTGGTAGGACGAACGACAATCCCTCTGAATGTGACCCCTCAATCCGCATCCGTAGCATATGGGTAAGTCCATGTAGCATATTCCTAGGTGCATATTTCCACACCTAGGGCATGGGGCCTCCTCTGCTGCTGGAATCTACCACCATGACGACCCTGTTGATTGGATCCTGTGTTGCCCTGACTGGGCCTGAAACGGCTCCACTGCTGCTGCTGACTAGGCCCTAATGGCAGGGCACTAGCCGAAGACTGAGCAAAGGACTGTGATGGCCCTGGCGACCCTCCTCTGAATGTTGACTTGCCACCACCTGAAGAACCACCAATGTTGCCCGTAGATCGGGCCTTATTACCCTCTCGCTCTATTCTGTTACTTAATTTGCGGGTCTCTGTGTCTTGAGCGAATGCCACCATCTTTCCATAGTTCATATCAGAATTCAAGGTTGCTCTAGCGGCCTCATTAATTACCGAGGGACTAAGGCCCTGCACAAATCGGTGAACTCTAGCCTCCATAGTGGGCAGCATGTAAATAGCATATTTAGACAGGTGTGCGAATCTCATATGGTAATCCCACACACTTATGCTACCTTGCCTCAAGTTATCAAACTCAGCAGCACGGGCTGCCTTAGTCTCGGTAGGCAAGAAATGATCAATGAAGGCATCAGCAAACTCACCCCACCTCGTCGGAGGGCTCCCTTCTTCACGGGACTCCTCCCATAGTTCAAACCAAGAATATGCCACCTCTTTCAGGCAGTAGGAGGCCAATTCCACTGCCTCTGTTTTAGTAGCATGCATAACTCTGAGAGTCTTATGCATCTCATCAATGAAATCCTGGGGATCTTCCTCTGGGTTAGTACCCGTGAACACTGGAGGATCCAACTGGAGAAACCTGTTCACCCTAGAACCAGTAGAATCCCCTAGCTGACTGGAAGAAGTGGGTGCAACATTTGACCTCTGGGTCTGGGAAGCCACTATTTGAGCCAACATCTGTATGGCTCCCCTAAGATCAACATCAGAAACACCAGAATCAGAAGCTGGAGCTGGAGGTGCAACTGGTATATCAGTTGGAGGAACTGTTACACCTTCAGTAGGTGTAGGAACAGGTGCGGTCTGATCAGTTATAGTAGAGTCAGGCAGTGTAGTAACCGGAGGGATATTCTCACTCCTCGGGTGCTCACCCGCATCATCAATTATACGATCAATTGTCACTCCTGGGGTGACATTGGTTCTGTGGCCAGTTCTTGCCTTCTTCTTAGGCACCATGTACTGAAAATTAGAGTAACTCAGGAGTTAAAGGAGTAGGAGTCTTACAACAAGCTTTATCGCACGATCAATAACATGAAAGAAGGGTATTATTCCTTATGCCCAAGTAGCATCCTAATTATAGATGTGGTCGACAACACACCGATAATAAGGACTCTACTAGACATGGCTCCGAGACATCCTAGGACACTTTAAAACCTTAGGCTCTGATACCAAGTTTGTCACGCCCCAAAACCGAGGAACGCGACCGGCGCTCAACCAAGTAAACCCGACCGAGCAAGCCTGTAAGATTTCATTCTACCCAAACTCATCCATGAATAGAGATAATACATATTATCAATAATTAGGCGAAAATGTGTTCATGTCTACAATACCAATTCATTTCTAATAGTTTCATCATTTTTAAAGTCTCAAATGGACAAGTAATACATCCACAACATAACATAGTTTGTCTTTTCCCAGCACCTATACACAACCCACATTATGTCTACGGAGCCTCTATAGATAAAGAAGAGTACAATGATAATGCCGGCAACAAGGCCCCGGCTATACCTCAAACAGAATACACAAAGTACAAAAGATTCATGACCCCGAAATGAAGTGGGGCTCACCAAGTCAGCTGGGAAGAAGGTGCACTGCTATCACTGACCAATATCTCTTACTGTGGAACCACCTGCATCCATTGAAAGATGCAGCGCCCCCTGCAAAAGGGACGTTAGTACTGTCGAATAGCACTAGTATGTATAACTAAACACCCTCTCAATAGAATGACAAATAATACAAATAAGCTTATCATAATATCAATGAAAGCCTTAATTAACATCAAACCTCAATTTAGGATAAAGACAATGTTCAAATTAATTTCCATATCTCACATTGGGAGATTATTCGTATCGATATACCATTGTCCACAATACCAGTATCATTATTCACCATACCAATACCACTATTCACAATACCATTATTCACAATATCATTATTCACAAGGCCGCTACCACCGCACTCTTAGCACCGAGTCCGATCACGACCCGATCGGCTATGCTAATTCTGTAGAGACATCAATCACATTTTCTCTCAAAATCAATACCACCGTCTTTAAAACGGAGTCAGATCCCGTTCCGATCGGCTAAGCTATCCATTAGGGACATCGACCACAATCACAATTTAAATTACAATTTCCAGCACAATCACCACCATGTGTGCGACATGGTGTCCGATCACGACCCGACCGACTAGGCTGTCTTGTTTGAGGCATCAACCTTTTTATATCAATCATCACATTTCATAATACTTTCACATCTTTTCATTTCATTGGCACTAGCTGCCATAATTAAAAGATCATTCTTGACACGTTGGCCATATTCAGTATTTCATGCTCACATTATCAATTTCAATTATCATCCTCATCATCAACAACAAACACAATTCAAATCAAAGTGTGTAGTACACATGTGAGCAATTTAGAGTCTACTGCACATAGAGATATTTCACAAAATTTGGCATAATAGCCTTCATTTGAACTTGACTTAAAGTCGAAACATTATTAATGCACAGCCCATATTTTAACACATCCTCAATTGGTAACATAACATGGATAGAGCATTTGGGAGGCTTGTTGAACATATATCTTTCAACCCAATCTTACTCGGAATAGCCAATTTCATAATGAATTACTCGGGCCTTACATAATTTACATGAATATCGTGGGATTCAATTCTAAAAGAAGAGTTTAGCCAACATACCTCAATTGAGCTTGCTTAAACTCTAAAATATTCCAGAATTCTTAGCAACTTCAATCTATTATAGAAATATAACAAATTGAATCAAAATTTGGAAGATGATCATGGTTGTAGCTCACTTGAGCATTTTATCAAACACTAGGTGTGCATAAGGTTTCTATGTCCTTTTTATGAAGGACTTCATCATCCCACAACCCAATCTTTACCATTTTTAGCTCAACAATCTTCCTACACCCTTTGATAACACATGCATGTAAAATAAACAACTCTTATGCCTAGAAATTTATCTTGCTAGTTATCCATTTTCTGAAAATTTCTAAATTAGGGTTTAGGGTGTAGAATCTTACCTCTAGGATGAAGACCTAGTAAGCTTCCTTTCTTAATCTTCAAAAACTTGAGCAAGAATTGAAGAAAAATTATGGAAGAACACCTTCTCCCTCTAGGGAACTTTCTCTCACTCTAAAATATCAGATTATGTCTCAAAAATGGCCCAAAGAGTGTATTTAACGAAATAGGGTCGGGTTTTAAAAACCTAAAAATGGAGCTCCGGAACAAGGTATGCGATCGCATAACCGATATGCGGACCGCATATCGGTAGCATATTTGGTTACAAAATAGCCAAAAGAACTGCATGTGTATGCGGTCACTATGCGGTCGCATAGTCAACCGCATAGTTTCTTCCAACTGACCCAATCAACTGCCTCACTCTGCGGCCATTATGCGGTCTGTAGTGTGGTTCTGCGGTCGCATAATGGACCGCAGAAATACACTTTTCTGCTGAAAATTTTTCTTTACTTTCTGGTGCATTGTTCAACCCAAAAATAATTTCTACAATCCTCAAACACGTAAGCCTAGTCCGGCGCCATGAAACATTATTTTCTTTGCATATTTTACCAGGCTTTACACTTATATACTTCGAAATTTTCCTGGGTGTTACACTAGAATGGATGAATTAATGGCTAATTTTCAAGAAGAACCTCAACTTGACGAAGAGAATGAGTTCCCACAAGAAGATAACTTTGAAGAAGCAGCTATCGTGAGCCAATCTTGGCTAGAGGAACAAGCTCAACTAGCTCAATTGAATAAAAAGGTTGAGGCGTCTGATGCCCTACAAATAATTGTTGTTGATACTGGCAAACTTGTGAAGCAGAAAGAGGAATTTCAACTATTTGACCAAAATATTATTAATGATGCCAAGGTTGACGAAGTGTGCAAAAGTGAGGATATCAAAAGTGAAGAGATTATAGAGTTGGAGCACATTGGACCTCATTCTAACCACTTTTAAATATTGTGCTTGGTTGGTGACATGAGAATTGATCCATTCGATCCTATGGAGGAGTCAATGGATGGGAAACAAAGTGCATATATTCTAAAATTTGCAATGCCAAGGAGACAAAACGACATCCCTCACATAAAGGGCAAGAAGTGCAAGATGCGACATTGTTTACTTGGTTCTTTTGTGTTCGTACCACCACCCCAGGAATGTGATAGAAAAATTGATGCAAAATTGGGGGCGCAATTTATATCCTCAAAGTGGAGGAAAAAGTGGTGAAAGTGATAGCGTCGTGCCACGACTATAAATAAGGCGCTTGTTGGGAGGCAATCTGTAACGACCTGGCCGGTCATTTTGAGAGTATTAGCCCCGAACCCCTATTTATTACTCCCTCTATTTTATTTTATGGTTTTGTGACTTGTCGGGGTGCTTGGTGTCGGATTCGGGAGAGTTTCAAAGTGGAATGGAATACATAGTTCCTAAATTGGAAGTTTAAGTTCTAGAAATTGGATGTAGTTTGAATTTTATGAAGACAACTCCAGAATGGAGTTTCGACAGTTCCAGTAGCTCGTAGGGTGATTTTGGTCTTAGGAGCGTGTCTGGATGTTTACTTGGAGGTCCGTAGGTCATTTCAGCGTTAATTGGCGAAAGTTGGAAAATTGGATAATTTTTGGAAAGTTTCACCGGGAGTGGACTTTTTGATACCGGGGTCAGATTCTGATTCCGGAAGTTGGAGTAGGTCTGTAATGTCAATTGTGACTTGTTTGTAAAATTTGAGGTCAATCGGACTTGTTTGTAAAATTTGAGGTCAATCGGACTTGATTTGATAGGTTTCTGCATCGAATGTAGAAGTTAGAAGTTCTAAAGTTCATTAGGCTTTAATTGATGTGCAATTCATGTTTTAGCATTGTTTGATGTGATTTGAAGGGTCGGCTAAGTTCGTATGATATTTTGGGACTTATTTGTATATTTGGTTGAGGTCCGGGGGCCTTGGATGGATTCCAGATGATTAACGGAATGAAAATTGGACTTAGAACAAATCTGAAAATTTTTGCCTTCTGGTGCAATCGCACTAGCAGAATTTTGCTCGCAGGTGCGAGCTCGCAAATGCGAGCATGGCAGCGCAGAAGTGGAAAGGGGCTGGGTGTGGCAGTGGCTGCAGGTGTGCATGAATGACCGCAGAAGCAGAGTCACATCTGTGGCAGGCCAACCGCTGATGCAGAAATAGGAGAAGGGGAGCTGCTTCGCAAAAGCGACCAACTTCTCGCAGAAGCGATGTCCGCAGAAGTGGACTTCTGTCCAAAGAAACATGATGAGCTACAGAAGTGTGAGCAGGCCTCGCATCTACGAGACCGCAGATGCGGCCAACTTTATCGCAGATGCGGAAGTCCTGGGCAAAAAAGGCCTAATTTCGAGGGTTTGATCTCACTTTGATTTTTTTACCTAGAGAGCTTGGTTTGTGGAGATATTTCGAGAGATTTTTAGAGGAAACATTTGGGTAAAGATTATTGATCATTTTTGATTAATCTCCACTAATCTATCATTAATTTCTTCATTTAATTAAGGATTTGGGTTGAGAAATTTGAAAAACAATGGTGAAAGTTCGTAGACCGAATTTGTGGGTTTTGAAAGGCCAAATGAGGTTGGATTTGAGTAATTCTTGTATGGTTGGACTCGTTATCGAATGGGTGTTCGGATTTTATAATTTTGGTCGGATTTTGAGATGTTGGCCCGGGTTGACCTTTTGGAGCGATTTTTCAATTCTTTGCTAAAGTCGTAGTTTCATTATTTAAATTAGTTTCTTATAATTATATTTATAGTATCTAATTGTTTTGGCTATATTCGAGCCAATTGGAGTTGGAAAATCGAGGGAAAGGCCTTCTTATTGACTTATTAAGCGAAGTTTGAGGTAAGTGACTTGTCTAACCTTGTGTGGGGGAAATTTCCCTTAGGATTTTGTACTGTTATGGTATTTGCAATACGTGAAGGCCGTGTACGCGGGGTAACGAGTGCGTACTTGGGTTAAATGTTAAAAATCTGGTTTTTACTAAGTAGTTTCCTTTTCAATTCCTTAACTGAGTTACTCTAGCATGTGTAGTCATCATGTTTAGCCTAATGTCGCGTGTCTACGTGTATTAACTCTTACTTACAATTTGTGCAACATGCTTAGTTGAATTACCTGGTTCCTTTGATTACGTATTCATTCCTTAACTATAGGATTCCTTGCTATAATTTCATTGTTCCATTTGTTATGTGTTGTTTTCATAACTTTTGTTGAGATAACTATTTGGTTGTGGCACGGGGTTTCTGCCGTGCAAAGTGTTATTGTGGAATGAGGTTTCTGCTGTGCGGAGTGTTATTGTGGCATGAGGTTTATGTCATGCAGAGTGTTATTATGGCACGAGGTTTCTGCCGTGCGGTTATCAGTGTTTGCACGAGGTTTCTACCATGCCGTTGTGAGATATTTACTTTTAGAACTATGAGGCGGTACTTCGGGAGTGCCCCTGTTGTGTGAGATATTTACTTTTGGGACTACGAGGCGGTACCTCGCGAGCGCCCCTGTTGTTTACCTCTATTTGCTATATTGTTGTTGTTGTTGTTGTTGTTGTTTCTTAACTTGTAAGAATCTTGTTTTCCTCACGTGTTGTAGTTGTCTTCTTGAATCCCGTGTTGTTATCTTCTGTAAATTCTCATTGTTCACTTCTCAGTCATTTCATTATATTATTATATCTTCTGCCTTGTTTCCTATTATTTTCAGTAGGGCCCTGACCTGACCTGGTCGCTACTCTACTGAGGTTAGGCTTGGCACTTACTGGGTACTGTTGTGGTGTACTCATACTACTCTTTTGCACATCTTTTGTGCAGATCCAGGTGCATCCTACCAGATATATCTTTTGCGTCCGCAGACCTCGGAGTCCCCCTCTATCTTTATTATGTTGTTTTTCTTATCCTCATTGGACTCCGATGTATAGAGATATTTAGTATTTCTCTTTAGAGCTTGTGACCTATTTCTACTGAGTTTTGGTTATTGTAACTATTTTGTATCGCATTTTTATTTATTTTAGACGATGAGGTTTGAGTTTCAGATTTATATTCAGTTATTCCGCATAATTGTTAAGCATACCTAGTCTTAGAGACTAGGTGCCATCACGACATCCTACGGAGGGAAATTGGGGTCGTGACAAGTTGGTATCAGAACACTAGGTTCATAGGTGTTATAAGTCACAAGCAGGTTTAGTAAAGTCTCGCGGATCGGTACGTAGACGTTTGTGCTTATCTTCGGGAGGCTATGGAACTGTTAGGAAAAGCTTCACTTCTTTGATTCCTTATCGTGCGAAATTTTTGACTTTGGATTCTAAATTTTTGTCTTTCTATTCTCTCACAGATGGTGAGGATACGTACAACTGGATCAGATGACCAGACACCCGTGCCACCTACTAGAGCCGCGAGAGGCCGGGGCCGGGGTCGAGGCCAAGGACGTCCACGTGGTGTAGCCATAGCACTCGCACGAGCTGCTACAGAGGAGCCACCAGTAGCTCCAGTTGGAGGGCAGGCACCTGAGACGTCTGCTACTGTACCAGCCCTCCAGGAGACTCTCGCCTAGTTTCTGAGCATGTTCAGCACCTTGGCTCAGGCAGGATTGATACCGCTTGCTCCTGCCACATCTCAGGCTGGGGGAGGAGCACAGACTCCTTTCGCCCGTACCCTAGAGCAGTGGGTCCAGGCCGATCAGGTTCTAGAGGTCATACCAATGCAGCCGGTAGCCCAGTTCAGCCCGAGGTTAGGGTAGCAGTTTCTGAGGAGGAGAAGCTCAGGCTCGAGAGGTTCAAAAAGTACCACCCTCCTACTTTCAGTGGCTTGGCGTCAGAGGATGCCTAGGGTTTTCTTGAGGAGTGCCACTGTATCCTCCATACTATGGGTGTTGCGGATTCTAGCAGGGTTTCTTTCATTATATTCCAACTTAGATGAGCGGCCTATCAGTTGTGGCGAGCATACGAGTTGGGTAGTTAATCCGAGGCAACTTCACTCACTTGGACTCAGTTCTTAGATATGTTCTTGAGGGATTATGTTCCCCAAAGTCTCAGAGATGCATGGCGCACAGAGTTTGAGAAGTTGCGCTAGGGTTCTATGACCGTGTCAGAGTATGCGGTCCGGTTCAGTGATTTGGCCAAGCATGCACCAGCCTTGGTTGCTACTATTCGGGAGCGGGTTCATTGATTTATTGAGGGTCTCAATCCCCAACATCAGATTTAGCATGGCCTGAGAGTTGCAGATGGACATCGCATACCAGCAGGTAGTGGGGATTGCTAGGAGATTGGAGGGTATGCTGACTCAGGAGAGATAGGAGAGGGAGGCCAAGAGGTCTCGAGAGTGGAACATATAGTGGTACTCGTGCCCTAACTACAGCTCATTAGGGTAGGGGCTATGTGGGTCGCCCTGTTCATTCATCACTTCCAGCCGACAGCAGTACTTTGACCACTCCTAGGCTCAAGGGTCCCTATTATGCACTGCCATTGTCTAGTGTACCTCCTGCACGGGGTGCTTTCAGCAGTCAGTCTAGCCAATCAGGCCTGAGCCAGTCGCAGCATCCACTCAAGCCCCGTGTGCTCCACCAGGTCCTCAGGCTATGGTTACAGCACCAGCTACCACTCCACCTGAACAGACAGCTTGAGGTAGAGGTCGCCCTAGAGGGGGAGGCTAGGCCAGATATTATGCCCTTCCTGCTAGGACGGAGGCAGTTGCATCCGATTCTGTCATCACGGGTATTGTTCCGGTCTGTCATAGAGATGCATCGGTCTTATTTGATCTAGGCTTCACTTATTCCTATGTGTCATCTTATTTTTCTCTGTATTTGGGTGTATCCCGTGATTGTTTGAGTTCTCATGTCTATGTGTCTACACCTATGGGAGATTTTATTGTTGTTGACCGTGTGTATCGGTTGTGTTTGGTTGTTCTTAGTGGTTTTGAGACCAAAGCCGACTTATTATTGCTCAGTATGGTGGATTTCGATGTTATTTTAGGCATGGACTGGTTGTCGCCCTATTAGGCTATCCTTGATTGTCACGCCAAGATGGTGACGTTGTCTATGCCAGGTCTACCACGGCTAAAATGGAGAGGTACTTTAGATTATGTTCCTAGCAGGGTTGTTTTATTTCTTAAGGCTCATCGAATGGTTGAGAAGGGGTGTGATGCGTATCTAGCATATGTGAGGGATGTTAGTGTTGACACTCCTACCGTCAAGTCAATTCCGGTAGTGAGGGATTATCCAGACGTATTTCCGGCAGATCTTCCTGGGCATACTGCCTGACAGAGATATCGGCTTTGGCATTCATTTGTTACCGGGCGCTCAACACATTTCTATTCTACCCTATCGTATGGCCCTATCATAGTTGAAAGAATTAAAGGAACTGCTACAGGAGTTGCTTGAGAGGGGTTCGTTAGGCCTAGTGTGTCGCCTTGGGGTGCTCCAGTCTTATTTGTAAAGAAGAAGGATGGTTTTATGTGGATGTGTATTGATTATCGTCAGTTGAACAAGGTTACAGTGAAGAACAGGTATCCATTGCCACGTATTGATGACCTATTTGATCAGCTTCAGGGTGCCAGAGTGTTCTCTAAGTTCGACTTGCGTTCAGGCTATCATAAATTAAATATTTGGGAGCCAGATATCCCAAAGACTGCTTTTAGGACTCAGTATGGTCATTACGAGTTCCTTGTGATGTTTTTTGGACTGACCAATGCCCCAGCAACATTCATGCACTTGATGAATAGTGTATTTTAGCCCTATCTTGACTCGTTCATTGTGCTTATTGACGACATTCTGGTGTACTCCCGTAGCCGGGAGGATAATGAGCAGCACCTGAGGAATGTGCTTCAGACCTTGAGAGAAGAGAAGTTATATGTAAAATTTTTGAAGTATGAATTTTAGCTAGATTCAGTTGCATTCTTGGGTCATGTAGTATCGAGTGAGGGGATCAAGGTAGATCCGAAGAAGATTGAGGCAGTGCAGAGTTGGCCCAGACCGTCCTCAGCTACGGAGATCCTGAGTTTTCTTAGTTTGGCGGGGTATTACCACCTATTTGTAGAGGGTTTCTCGTTTATTACAGCACCTATGACCAGATTGAGCCAGAAGGGTGCTCCGTTCAGGTGGACCGATGAGTGTGAGGGGAGCTTTCTAAAGCTTAAGACTACTTTGATGACATCCCCAATGTTGATATTGCCTATTGGTTTGGGGGTCCTATACGTTGTATTGTGATGCATCGTGCATTAGCCTTGGCACGGTGTTGATGCAGGACGGTAGGGTGATTTCTTACGCGTCTAGACAACTGAAGGTGCATGAGAAGAACTATTTTGTCCACGACCTTGAGTTAGCAAATATTGTTCATGCCTTGAAGATCTGGTGGCACTATTTGTACGGTAGCCCTTGTGAGGTCTACACCAATCACCGGAGTCTATAGCATCAGTTTAAACAGAAGGATCTTAACTTGCGGCAATGGAGGTGGCTGGATTTGCTTAAGGACTATGATATCACCATTCTGTATCATCCCGGGAAGGCCAATGTGGTGGCCAATGCCTTGAGTCGTAAGGCGGAGAGTTTGGGCATCTTAGCATATTTACCGGTAATAGAGAGGCCTTTAGCCTTTGATGTTCAGGCCTTGGCCAATCAGTTTGTTATATTGGATGTTTCCGAGCCGAGCTGAGTTTTGGCTTGTTTGGTTTCTCAGTCTTCTCTTTATGATCGTATAAGAGAGCGCCAGTATGATGACCCCTATTTGCTTGTCCTTAAGAACACGGTTTAGCATGGCGATGCCAAGGAGGTCACTATTGGAGATGACGGTGTATTACCGATGCAGGGCAGGCTATGTGTGCCCAATGTAGATGGTTTGCGTGAGTTGATTCTCCAGGAGGCTCACAGTTTGCGGTACTCCATTCATCCAGGTGTCGTGAAGATGTATCAGGACTTGAGGCAACACTATTGGTGGAGGTGGATGAAGAATGACATAGTGGAATATGTAGCTCGGTGCCTAAATTGTTAGCAGGTGAAGTATGAGCATCAGCGGCCAGGTGGACTGCATCAGAAGCTAGAGATTCCGGAGTGGAAATGGGAGCGGATCACTATGGATTTCATTGTAGGGCGCCCATGGACTCAGAGGAAGTTCGATGCAGTTTGGGTGATTGAGGATAGATTGACCAAGTCAGCTCGTTTCATTCTTGTGGTTACTACTTATTCTTCAGAGCAGCCGACTCAGGTTTACATTCGCAAGATTGTTAGGCTTTATAGGGTGCCAGTATCTAGCATGTCTGACCAGGGCACGCAGTTTACATCGCGGTTCTGGAGAGCTGTATAGCATGAGTTGGGTACTCGGGTGGGGTTGAGTATAGCATTTCACCCTCAGACGGACGAACAGTCTTAGCGAACTATTCATATATTAGAGGATATGCTTCATGCGTGTGTGATGGATTTTTGGGGTTCTTGGGATCATTTCTTGCCACTTGCGGAGTTTGCCTACAACAACATTTATCATACGAGCATTCAGATAGCCCCATATGAGGCTTTGTATGGTAGGCAGTGTCGGTCTCCAGTGGGTTGGTTCGAGCCGGGCAAGGCTAGGCTATTGGGTACAGACTTGGTTCAGGATGCTTTGGAAAAGGTTAAATTGATTTAGGATCGACTTCGTATAACCTAATACAGGTAAAAGAGTTATGCGGATTGGAAGGTTTGCGATGTTGCATTCATGGTTGGGGAGCAGGTCTTGCTCCAGGTTTCACCTATGAAGGGTGTTATGAGGTTCGGAACGAAGGGCAAGTTGAGCCCTAGATATATCGGGCCTTTTGAGATTCTTAGAGGGTTGGAGAAGTGGCTTACAGACTTGCACTACCACCTTGTCACTCTGTCGTTCATCTAGTATTCCATGCTCCGGAAGTATCATGATGATCCGTCTCATGTGTTAGACTTCAGCTCAGTCCAGTTGGACAAGAATCTATCTTATGTTGAGGAGCCGGTGGCCATTTTGGAGAGGCAGGTTTGGAAGTTGAGGTCGAAGAACATCGCTTCAATGAAGGTTCAGTGGAGGGGTCATTTAGTGGAGGAGGCAACTTGGGAGACCAAGCATGATATGCGTAGCCGTTATCCTCATCTTTTCACCACTTCAGGTATGTCCCTATACTCGTTCGAGGATGAACGTTTGTTTTAAAATAGGGATGATATAACGACCCAGTCGGCCGTTTTGAGAGTATTAGCCCCGAACCTCTATTTATTTCTCCCTCTATTTTTTTTGTGACTTGTCGGGCTGCTTGGTGTCGTATTCGGGAGTGTTTCGGAGTCGAATGGGACCCATAGTCCTTAAATTGGAAGTTTAAGTTCTAGGAATTGACCATAGTTTGAATTGTATGAAGATGACTCTGGAATGGAGTTTTGACGATTTTAGTAGCTCCGTAGGGTGATTTTGGTCTTAGGAGCGTGTTCGGATGTTTATTTGGATGTTCGTAGGTCATTTCGGCGTTAATTGGCGAAAGTTGGAAAATTGGATGATTTTTGAAATGTTTGATCGGGAGTGGACTTTTTGATATCGGGGTCGGATTCTGATTCCGGAAGTTGGAGTAGGTTCGTAATGTCAATTGTGACTTCTGTACAAAATTTGAGGTCAATCGGACTTGATTTGATAGGTTTCGGCATCGAATGTAGAAGTTAGAAGTTCTAAAGTTTATTAGGCTTGAATCGATGCGCAATTAATGTTTTAGCCATTGTTTGATGTGATTTGAAGGCTCGACTAAGTTCGTATGATGTTTTGGGACTTATTGGTATATTTGGTTGAGGTCCCAGTGGCCTCCGATGGATTTCAGATGATTAATGGAACGAAAATTTGACTTAGAACAAATCTGGAAATTTTTGCCTTCTGGTGCAATCGTACCTGCGGAATATTGCTCTCAAGTGCGAGCTCGCAGAAGCGAGCATGACGGCGTAGAAGCGGAAAGGGGCTGAGTGTGGTAGTGGCCGCAGGTGCGCATAAATGACCGCAGAAGCTGAGTCGTATCTGCAGCAGGCCAACGGCAGATACGAAAATAGGAGAAGGGGAGCTGCTTCGCAGAAGCGGACTTCTGTCCGCAGAAGCATGAGCAGGCCTCGCATCTGCGAGACTACAGATGCGGCCAACTTTGTCGCAGATGTGGCCAACTTTATCGCAGATGTGGAAGTCCTGAACAGAAAAGGCCTAATTTTGAGGGTTTGACCTCACTTTGATTTTTGGACCTAGAGAGCTCGGTTTGTGGCGATGTTTCGAGAGATTTTTAGAGGAAACATTTTGGGTAAGGATTCTTGACTCATTTTGGATTAATCTCCACTAATATATCATTATATTCTTCATTTAATTAGGGATTTGGGTTGAGAAATTTGGGGGAAAATGGTGAAAGTTCTTAGACCGAATTATTGGGTTTTGAAAGGCTATATGAGGTCGGATTTGAGTAATTCTTGTATGGTTGGACTCGTTATCAAATGGGTGTTCGGTTTTTATAATTTTGGTTGGGTTCCGAGACGTGGACCCGGGTCGACTTTTTGGAGCAATTTTTCAATTCCTTGCTAAAGTCATAGTTTCATTATTTAAATTAGTTTTTTATAATTATATTTATAGTATGTAATTGCTTTGGCTAGATTCGAGCCGATCGGAGTTGTAAAAATCGAGGGAAAGGCCTTCTTATTGACTTATTAAGCGATGTTTGAGGTAAGTGACTTGTCTAACCTTGTGTGGGGGAAATTCCCCTTAGGATTTGGTACTGTTATGGTGTTTGCAATACGTGAAGGACGTGTACACAGGGTGACGAGTGCGTACACGTGTTAAATGTTAAAAATAAGGTTTTTGCTATGTAGTTTCCATTTTAATTCCTTAACCGAGTTACTCTAGCATGTGTAGTCATCATGTTTAGCCTAATGTCGCATGTCTACGTGTCTTAACTCTTACTTGAAGCATGTGCAACATGCTTAGTTTACCTGCTTCTTTTGATTACGTATTCATTCCTTAACTGTAGGATTCCTTGCTGTAATTTCATTGTTCCATTTGTTATGTGTTATTTTCGTAACTTTTGTTTAGATAACTGTTTGGTTGTGGAACGAGGTTTTTGCCGTGTGGAGTGTTATTGTGGCACGAGGTTTCTCCCATGCGGAGTGTTATTGTGGAACAAGTTTTCTGCCGTGCGGAGTGTTATTGTGGCATGAGATTTCTGCCCTGCGGAGTGTTATTGTGGCATGAGGTTTCTGCCGTGCGGTTATCATTGTTTGCACGAGGTTTCTGTCGTGCTGTTGTGAGATATTTTCTTTTGGGACTACAAGGCGTTACCTCGGGAGTGCCCCTATTGTGTGAGATATTTACTTTTGGGACTACGAGGCGGTATCTCGAGAGCGCCCCTGTTGTTTTCCTCTATTTGTTATATTGTTGTTGTTGTTGTCGTTGTTGTTTCTTAACTTGTAAGAATCTTATTTTTCTCACGTGTTGTAGTTTTCTTCTTGAATCCCGTGTTGTTATCTTCTGTAAATTCTCAGTGTTCACTTCTCAGTCATTTCATTATATTTTTATATCTTCTTCCTTGTTTTCTATTATTTCCAGTAGGGCCCTGACCTGACCTCGTCACTACTCTATTGAGGTTAGGCTTGGCACTTACTGGGTACCGTTGTGGTGTACTCATACTACTCCTCTTCACATCTTTTGTGCAGATCCAGGTGCATCCTACTAGACCAGATATCAGTGACCTTGACCGTACGTGAAGACTTCAAGGTATATCTGCCAGCGTCCGCAGACCTCGGAGTCCCCCTCTATCTTTTATTATGTTATTTTCCTTATCCTCATTAGACTTTGATGTATAGAGATATTTAGTATTTCTCTTTAGAGCTTGTGACTTATTTCTACCGGGTTTTGGGAGTTGTAACAATTTTGAATCGTAGTTTTTATTTATTTCAGACGATGAGGTTTGAGTTTCACCTTTATATTCAGTCATTCCGTATAATTGTTAGGCATACCTAGTCCTAGAGACTAGGTGCTGTCACGACATCCTACAGAGAAAATTGGGGTCGTGACACAACCCAATTCTACTTTTTCTTTTTATTCAGTTTAATATTTTTTTACTGTGTTATTTTTTCAGTGTTATTTTTGTATTTTTGTAGGAGTAGGAGCATGAAATCAAAGCCAATAGGCGTGTGCAAAAGCGAGTATGCGGTTGAAACTAAGTGTGAGGTACCCGCACAAAGGATCATACCTAGGAGAAGTCTGAGTATCCCGTGAGCTGCTAATGCTTCGTCCTTTGACCTACCAAGGAGTCTCTTTTACCCTCTTGTTATTTATTGTATGCATTGAGGACATTGCACAATTTTAAGTATGGGTTGAGGAGATTATCTGGATGATTTTTTGTGCTATCCTAGCTTAATTGTAATATTCCTTCTTAGTGTAGTGAGTTTTGTAAAAAAAAAAAGGACAAAAAAACGAAAATTGAAAAAGAATTTAGAAAATTTTGGACTTTTCCCGACGATGGATTTTGTGGACAGTTTTCTTGAGGGATTAAAGTCAAATTAAAAAAATACCAAAAAGAATTTTTATTAGGATAGTTAGGTAGGATCCCTTGGTTTTTATTTAGGCGCCGATTCTTTTCCAAGGGTGTAGCTTGAACCGAGTACTTTATATTTTTTAGGAGTAGGTTAGGAAGAAACCGAGTTGCTCTGAGGTGCCTAGTGATATTTTGGTGCTGGCACATTAGGCTATGACATGCGATCTATCTTTCCGTACATTTGATTTAATTTGTGATGCCTGAGTAAAATAAATGGCCTATTCTGTGACGCCTTTTCTCAGTTGTTTGAATTGTATGCCACAGGGTGGAATATTACTTAAAATTTCTCAATTATATGTGCTTGCTGGACTTGAGAGTTGAACAGAACTGTCTTGATTGAGTCATGTGCAATGTGTGCGTATGGATTTGTGATCTTCTGTGCTATCCTGTGTAGTCTAGAACTTGCCCCGTGTGTTAATCGAAGCGAAATCATTAAGTTGAGCTAGTCTAGGAGATGACGTAGGCGCTTCTTGCTTGATCATATATGTGCTTGTGACTTAAAGATAAAATTTTCCGTTGCTAGCTCCCTTGAGCCTATAGACCTTTCCTTTGGCACCCACATTACAAGTCGTGCCCCTATTTTGTTCTTAAGTTGAGATTTTTGAACCTTTACCTCCTAAGGCACTTAGTCGCTAAAAGAAGTAAGGTGAGAGATAGAGGAGTAGCTTTCGAGTGGAACCATAGAAGGGCCCTTAAGGTGCACTAAAGTTGTGAAAAAAGGTCACTAGCCGATGAACCTTAATGTATGGAGTGTGTGTAGAAAAAACAAAAGAGAAAAAGAAAAACAATTGCAAGAAAGAAAAATAATAGTTCAAATAATGTAGAAAAACACACATCTCCTAATCCTACTAATTCATGATAGTGGAAATATAGAGGTACTTAATTGAAAAAAGGGCTATGTTATATATGGTGTATGATGAGTGAATTGGTTGAGAAGAAGATGTGCTCGATTTTTGAGTGTAGTGTATTAAAGTGCTTAGGAGGGTTAGTCACTATTCCTAAATGTATCCTACCCATCTCTTAGCCTACATTACAACCTTAAAGTCCTAATTGATCCTAGATTTGGCTAGCTTAGATTACTAAAGATGTACACTACAGGCATGCTTATGGTACGACCACGGGATGCGCATGAATTCTTTGTGAGAGCGAGCAAATTTTATTCAATTGTGTGATGTCCTTAAATTATATTCAATTGAATACTTGAATGTGTGAACTACTTTATATTCACTCTTTAGTTTGTTGGTGAGGGCACATGATCTCATGAATGATTGGTAATGTTGTAAACTTTTTTTGTTGGGTGAGTGCGCGAGTTGAGGGTGCTTAGTGGTAACAAGTCGGCTCTTGAGGTAGGGTGGTTGTTGATAGGTTGTTTGAATTGATTGAATTGAAATGATATACTTAGGCATGTTTAAAACGGGAAGAATGTGAAATTTGTATGTTCGTGCTTGATTGCCGGTATCGATCATAGTCAAGGGTAGAGTGTATGGTTAAAAACGATTGAAATGCTCCTCTCTAGTTGAGATGTGTACGTTGTTGGGGTATAGTTGATAGTCCCGTTGCTCGAGGACGAGCAAGAGTCTAAGTGTGGGGTGTTGATATTTGTCTTAAAGTATATATATTTATATATATATCTCCCCATGTTTTACTCGTGTCTCGTAGATTTTGGATGTAAAATATATTAATTTATGTTAATTCGTGGTATTTCTATATGTAGGAATCATCCGGAGGTAATATGGGGTGAAAGGTGCGAGATTAGAGCCAAAACGGAGTAAAAAATGGAAAATATTGAATTCCCGCGCCACAGGCAGCGCCCCACGCCACCTATGGCGCCTTTTACAGAATGCTCAGTTTGCCAGCGCCAGGGCCAGCGCCCCACGCTACCCTGGGCGCTGGTGATGGGAAACATCTCCTACTTCGTACGGGACAAGGTTATTTCGGCCCAAGACCCCCAACTCGTATAAAAGCAAGTCTAAACCTAATTTGGAGGGTATCTAACATATTTTTGAGGGAGAACACGTCACTTTGGAGGAGGTGAGCATAAACCACACTTGGAGCAAGGATTCTCAGCTTTTCTTCTCTTCCCTTCCTTTAATCTCATAGTTTATTAGTTTTAGAGTTTTGGGTGCTACATGAACGTTGTAGTTTGAAGCTTGAATTGTTCTTATTACTTTATCATATTGATTTATTTATTCAATCTTGTGCTTAATTATTTGATTGCTTGATCACCAATTAAATACTATCTATGAATCTAGGATTGAACTTGGGAGAGGTAATTCTAGATTGCATATAAGATTGAGTAGAGCAAGATCTTGAACTCGAGCATCGGGAGCGAATTTGTGGTTAGGATAGGGATACACCTAATCGCCTTGCTTGGTTATTATACGGAAATTATTAATGTGTTCTTGTTAATCCTAATTCCATAGGAATATAGGCGTTAGGTTAGCTTGAATAGGCGAGTAGTACTTTGGGAGAAGGCTACGAGCAATATTAACCCTGTCAATCAATAAACTAGATAAATTAATTAGACGATTTAAGTGAAAAACTCAACGGGATTGTTAGCTAACCCATAACTCTGGAATATTTTCTTCCATTGAATTCATCTCTAAGATTGCAGACTTGTTTTCTTTAATTTCATAGTTTGCTATTCTAGATTAAGTTTAGTTAAATATTCATAATTTAGAAAATTATTTGAATAAATTAATTGTCTTAGTTTAAATTAGTTGATAGCTAATCATAAGTCCCTGTGGGTACGATATCTGGACTTACAATCCTATATTACTTGTCGACCATGTATACTTGCGTGTGTATTTGGGAGCAACATCATTCAAGTTACAACAGCAACGACAACCCAGTGAAATCCCACTAGTGGGGTCTGGTATAGTCAATTATATATATATATATATATATATGAGTCCATTACTCAAATGATCACTCAACTATCCGAAATTACTTACTAAAATCATCTTTCTTTCGTTTGTAACAGTAAAGTCACTTAACTATGTCTGCAATATTCAGAAGGTCACTCAACTAGATTTCTCAAACTTTGATAGCCAAATACATATTTTATCCTCTAAATTATCAAATTTGTCATTCTTTTTATTTTTTTTAACTTTTTAATAATATAATTTTCTCTTTTTACTTTATATTATGGACTTACCAATAGAATAAATAAATTTTATTTATAAATTAAAAAAATAAAAATAGTATTTAAGGATATATAATGTTTGAATAATAAATTATTGAGCATAGTAAAAAAATCTAATTAGAATAATTTGATAGTAATAATAATTTTGATATTAACAAACAAAACTCAAAAATTTATTTACATAATTGAGAATGAAAGAAAATAAAATTTTTATAATATATATTCCATGCACGTAATATAAAAAATAATTATTTAAAATAAAGGTATTTTTCTAATATACATTATGTATTCTTGAATATTAAGCTCAATTATATTATTATTCAGACATTATATGCTAGAAAACTAATTTTTTATTTTTTATTTGATAAATAAAATTTATTTGTTCTATAGTCATAATGTAGGTTAAAAAAAGAAAAAATCATAATATTTAAAAAAAATAAGAAAAGAAGAAGATAAAAGTTGATAATTTAGAGGGTAGAATAGGTATTTGACAATCAAAAGTTTAAAAAAATCTGGTTGAGTGACCTTCTGAGTGCTATAGGCATAGTTAAGTGACATTTCTGTTACAAACAAAAGAAAAATGACTTTACTAGATAATTTCGGATAGTTGAATGACCATTTAAGTAATGGTTTCTATATATATCTCAAAAGGTCCACTACTCACATTTTCTCACTAGAATCATTTGCCATATTATTTAGAATGCCTACTTGTATAAGAATCACTTATTTTTTAGCCTACAAATATTTGATCCAAGATCCAAATTTCAAAATATGCCTTAAAATAAATGTTACAATATCATTTTTCAAATTTGCTTTCAGCCTTTATGTTCAACTGAGTTTGGAACTTTCTGATCCGCATGGCATCCAGCTAACTAGAATCGTAATTTTTGGTGCATATCATAGTTTTAACAGGATGATCTTCACCTAAGAAACATTAGAAGAAGAAAAAAATTCAATTGGAGAAATTGGCCACATATGATTCTGGTTTGTATCCTTTGGATATACACGTTTTAGACAAGAATCAATATTTTTTTAGTAGTAGATTAAGCCAACGGAATACTTCTTCTAAGGATTCAAAACTTTGGAATTTTGCACTTGTCTGTCTGTAATTAAACTCCATTAAATATTTTATTTTTAATTGTTGATATTACACATAAACTTTGAACAAATGATGTACGATAACATTATTTGATTCGCCAAAGGTTCTAAAGTTATTGCTCCGGTTCCAAAAGGTATACCTCTTGCCTAAGCTTTTTCTTTTATGAAAGAAGCCGCAAGTTTAGGTAGAACTAGGGCAGGAGAAAACTCTTATTAAGTATTGCCCCAGCATCAACTGGTACAAGGAAGAGGCACGATAGCGAAGATCAATCCATCTCAATCTACAAAAAGCACGATAGGTCACTCAATAGTCTTCTGCGGAGTATACCCTGTTTTAGTGAACCCTGTGAGTTGTCGGCTGCTCGACGATCTTTATTCCAAAAGAACCCTATTTAGGGAGTGCAAAAGAGAACCTGAGATCCAATGCGAACAATCAGTCGAAGAAGCGGAATCGAAGTTCCTATTTTGCTACCTCTTCGACCGTCTTCGACTCTTTGTAAAAAGGATATGTTGAGCACTAGGTTCTAAGAGACATAAACAATCATGGATAATTAAATTATGAGATCCTTTCGATCGTGCAGTTGATGATATCATTCCGAACTAGTTTCCTTCTCCTTATGTTATGGTAGATTTTGAATCCCAGAATAGCACGATAAAAATCAAAGATTATGTCCAATTTGAACCCTCTTTCATTCACTAAAGAAAACGTAACTGATAGAAGGAGAAAGCACCACGTCAGGGAGTGGATGACCAAGGCCAAGACTACAGGAGGACAAAGTGGTGCTCCATCTGGGAGCAAGGGAAAGCATGGTCGTGGTTCACAACTTCCTCCACTCACGTCCACGGGCGAATATAGCCTACTAGACTCTTTTTTGGCTGGTCTAGTAGAAAGAGGCAAATCAATTATTTCACCCGCCTACAATTGATTAGAGACTTATTCAGTAGGTCATCCTTCCCTACAGTAGCTTATGGGCATGTACCACTGCCCCAAAGTCAAAGAACAATGGGAAAAATATATGAAACATAAAAGGGAAAATGAAATAGAACGATAACTCATTCAAGAAAACTTAAGGAAACAAATACAATTAGCTTACAAAATAAAGGTACAACCTTGGTAGGACATCTATTTCTCAATTCTATAAACCGCTTAAGGAGTCAACTGAGCATCTCAGCGGCGGAATTGAATACTCGGATCGAATCAGAGTTCACACTACCTTTGACTACTTGCAAACCTCTAACCAAGGCTTGCTTCCTAGGATCTAGTCCAGATAATATAATTTGTACTTCTGGGTAAACCCGACGGCTTCTATGAAGAAGGCGGTGCAAAGGAGTTATTAAGCTCCCTTTCTTTGGGAGTAAGATCTCTTTCCTAGCCTTTCTATCATTTAGTGGATAAATCCTTGCTCCATTCCGCTTAAGGTGGCGCGCCTTAGTCCCATCGGCAAAAAGATCAGGAGTCTTCCTTGGAAGATCTCCAAAGGATGCTTGTAGCTTTAAACGAAAAGGGTTCGGAAAGTGTTCTTGCCTCTATCATTAGCTCGGGTAGGGCTTATCCATACAAGTAATGGAGAACATACGAAAGCTTTGGAATATTATGTTCGAGCACTAGAAGATGTAAGTACACAGTGCCCCACAAGTAGGCTGCCTTTTTCGGAAGGCAGTCCGAGATAACCGAGTCGTACCCCTAATAGAAAGGATAAATTGCTTGGAGGTACACATCCTCTTTCTCGGTGTGGAATGATATACCTAGAAAAATATAATTTTTTATTTCTTTCTTATTTCGCAGTCAAATACCTAAAAAAGAAAAAAAATCGTGGAAATAACCTAGAATAAGGAAGTTTTGGACCCACTCAAGGGAACTAGCAAAGAAGCAAGAGCACGGAAGATTGGCCCGTTCCAAAAAGCTGAGTTAAAATAAAGAGGAAGATGACTGAAGAGGAAGTGAAAAATAGGACCAACTATTTTAACCCATATGTATAATTTGGATATTGGGTCGGAGCTTTAGGGGTTAAAAATGGATTATTTTTGGTTGGATACTGGATCCGAGTATCGGGTCGCTTCATGTGGGTTGACCCAACCCATCTGGAAAAGAAATAATTTCAAAAAAGATTGGGTATAAAATAACTTCTTCAGAGAAGTTACTACACGTTTAAGTATAGTGGGAGCAATTTTCCCATAACTGCTATTTCATTCTCTTCTTAAACGTGATATTTCTTCTTCTTAAAAAAGAGAATAGAAGAAAGAGTAACTGAAAAATCAGAAAATTCTTTCTCATCTTCTTCCCAATCAACACCAAAGACATTTAGTTTCATGATAATTTTGCTTCGTTTCCAAGAGAAATAAAGTGGACTTAGAAGTAATTTTTTGGGTTAAGATTTGATTCCGCTATGTTAACATGTCCATATTCATGTCCCAGTAACTTATTTTGTTTACATTGCTATCAGAGCCAAATTACTAACTTCATAGTGATTAATTACTTCTATGTTAAATATACATTTATTAACCACGGGTGCGAATATCTATTCAACGTTAACAGTGATTTGACGTGAAAAGACTAGTGCAACAAAGAACTACAATAAAAGCTGTTAAAGTTTAATTGGATTTTTTTATACTGGTTTAGATAAATTACTATCTCCAAAACAATTTTAAAGAAACAATGCGGAGCACTAAATGTCTAACCTTCACGATCTGTGTGGATAACTTCTATGTTCTAACACTTTTTTGCAATGATGATGACATTTAAAATCCTAGAAAATTTACATCATAACTATTTTAAAATTATTTATGAGTTGGGACAAAGAAATATTTGCTACTTACTTGATTGGTAAAGTATATAAGACCTTAACTTTAACATTAGAATTGTGAACTATTGTTCAAACTGATAGTATTGGCAAATCTCTTGTCTGCAGTCAATGCGATTAACAAGCTATGTTTTTAATTTTATAGAATTATTAAGTGATTTTTATGAAGTTTGTTTGACTAGGTGGATGTTCTTTGTCTCCAACAAAGTTATGACAAATATTCTCTGAATTAATCAAAAGGAATTCTATTAACTTGAGTTAATGTAGACAGAGTATGCAGACCATTCCTTTTAGATTTTAAAAATTGATCTCCAAATATGTCATTTTCTGTTCTATTTGCTACGAGAATTTTTTATTACTGTTAACAGACATGATTGACATATGTCCATGGTTTAGAAGGGTAATATTTTTCCCACAACTATTAGAATATAAAATGATATGGAAATGATATGGCTTCCTGAGTCTTTGTCTCCGTTAATAGATTTAGTCTTAATACCTATTGTTGTCTCATTAAGTGTAAAAAAAGTTTAGTTTAGTCCTAATCCCTCGATTGATATCCTTCTACAAGTAATTGTGACATACGTTATTACATTGAATGGTAGTAGCCAATTTTATTATTTTTGTGTTCCTATTTTAGACATGGGTGAACAGGAACAAGCTCAAACTACACCAAGTAGGGGTTCTCGAAGTCCAGCAAGGGCACAATGTAGAAGGATGCATCGTGACCAGACTTATTTTTATAATGATTTAGACTTAGAACCTGAAGTCATCAGAGAAATCCTGAGGGTGATGCAAAATGAGTAAAGGGACCAAAGGGCTGAGCAAAGGAAAAGAGAAAAGAAATTTAAAGAGTTTAAGGAATTCAAGATGGCCCATGATGCCTCCATTCCTGAACATGTTCACCTTTTTCAGTCAAAAAGAGCCAAATTATCTAATTACATAGAGATTACAGATTGAAAAACGTTAGCTATTTTAGCAAACTCTCTCCAAAGAGCCTAGGATGATATTATATTTTAACTAATATTTATCAGGATATTCTAGTGCACCTTCTAGAATATATGTACAAGAGTTAACAGTTGATTGATATATATATATATATATATATATATATATATATATATATATATATGTGTCCTAGCAAACATGTAAATTGTTATTATGTATTTTATTTTAATTAAATTTGAATTTTTTGTTGTTTGTCTCACAAGTTATAATATTTTGTAATGGATTGAGACTTGAAATGAAGCACACACTAAGAAGTGATTTTAATATTAATTGAAAATATTTAGATATAGATAATGAATGGAAACATAGTGACCTTTCGATTCTATACTAAATGTAGAATTAATATTATAAGTAGGTTGCTTGAGTGTGTAATCACGTGCACAAATTGACTGAAGTATGTATTGATGAGTTAAACTTGTAATATTGTCTCTAATAACAGACATGAGATCGAAAAGTACAATAGCTGACTTGAACAACGGTGACAAACTGAATGGTAAAAATTACGACATTTGGAGTCGTAAGATGTGGTATGTACTCGAAGAGCAAGATTCTCTTGAAAGTATTAACCATGTTATGAGTTACCTAGAGGAGGGTAACACTGCCCAACACAAGAGATGTGAAAACTTACAATATTTGGAAAAACATATTCCACTACATGTAGAAGTATTGTAAGTTCAGTTGTTGATGATCTCATCCACGAATGTGAGCAATATCCTACTGCAGGTACATTTAAGAGAGACATATAATGGTACAATTGTGACTCGCCTTAGACAGTTGACGATTAATTTTGACACGTACAATAAGTGCCATGACCACAATGTCAAGAAACATCTAAGAGTGATGTCAAATATGATTGCTCAACTCAAAAGTGCAGGTCATGTTCTCTCTTATGAGCAGCAGGTTTGGGTAGTGATTCGATATCTTCTCAGTAACTGGGAGTATCTGAAGGTTAAGTTGACCCACAATGACAGCATCAAAACTTTTACTGATATTGCCCGTCATTTAGAACTTAAAGAAGAAATATTTAGTGCTCTAAAGATATATCTAGCGCCTTTGTCGCAGAATCAAGTAGTACACAGGGTTCAAGCTTCAAGCGCAAGAGAAACTGGAAAAATAACGAAAAGGGTAAAAAGACCGGAGAAGGATCAAGAAAAGAAATAAGACAAATTCCAAGAAGGAAAACTACTTCTACAAAAAGAAAGACAAAATCAAGATGAAGTGCTACAATTGCCAAGTTCCGCGACATTTTGATCGTGAGTGCACTAAGCCGAAAAATATAATATTTCAAAATGCATCTCTAAGTGCTATATATGTATCTAGCACTGTTTTACTAACTGAATCTTATTCTGTGTGGATTGTAGACTTAGGAGCCACCGACCATGTTAGTCGTGATAGAGAAGCATTTATAGAGTTTGGTCGAGTTTCACCTGGATCAAGGCATATATATGTAAAAAATAATGCAAAACTTGAAGTTAAAGGGATAGACAGTTGCAGAATGGACATGCGTGGTGGCTGACTTTTGGTATTGCATGATGTCATGTATGTTCTAGAGATTCAATGAAACTTAGTCTCTGTGTTTGTTATTCTATATTTTGGTTTCAATTTGAACTTTAGTCACAATGGTGTTAGAATTGCTCTAGATAATGTTTTTATGATTTTGGACATTATTATGATAGTTTTATTGTGTTAGATTTTAATCCTTCTACGTATAACTATTATATTGACCGTTGTATTATGATATTATTCTAGTAACAATGATATTGATGTTATTACATGGCATGCAAGATTATGTCACATATGGCAAGATCGAATGAATATATTGGCTAAGGAAGGAAATTTAGATTCTTTCTCTAAAATTGATATGTCACGACCCAAACACCCACCGGAGCCGTGACGATGCCTAATATCGTCTGCTAGACAAGCCAACGATCAAATAACAGTAATAAACTTATACAACATAATTAAATAGTCTCAGCAGCGAAATAATCATAAATAACCGAAGTCAATAATAATATTACAACTAAAATCATCTCACGACCAGGTGTCACCTGGTACATGAGCGCTATAGAATATTAAATACAGAGTCTGATCCAAAATACATAACTTCTTGAAAGATAGAACAGTAATAATATAAACAAAGGAAGAATGGACTTCAGGATCTGCGAACGGAATTAGCAGCTACCTCAAAAGCTCCAAAAAATGGTACTGGTGCCACTCGCTAGCAATCATCTTTCTCGGCAGTACTTAGATCTGCACATAAAGTGTAGAACATAGTATGAGTACAATTGACCCCATATTCTTAATAAGTAACAAGCCTATCCTCGGGGTGAAAGAGTGACGAGCTTGGCAAGGTCCAAAACTCATTTTCAATAATCAATTACCACAATAACAGAATAAGAACGGTAAGGAAAAGTAGCTCAAACAATATTAAATTCAACCTTTTCACAAATAGAAGGAAGATAGGCATGCTTTTCAAGAATAGTAGTTAAGGCATAAATTCTTTCAGAGAAGTCATCTAAATATGGTTGTATCAATTTATTAGTGATTCCAAGTCCAACACATTAAATAAGGACATCAAGTACCAATAAATATGAGGGAGAATCACAACCTGGTACCTGCATGATAAGTAAACATGCCAAAATGAACAATATTACAGTTAAATCATCAAGTATATCAAACCTCAGCATATGTATAGTGCCTGGCATAGTTTCCCTTCGGTCATCATACAGAACAACAACAACACTCAACACTGTATGGGTGCGAGAGACAAGTCCCACACCCAAGCACATATATGACCCTATGCATGCACCCACAGTTAATACCGGAATCCGGAGGGGCGGGCCCTTACCCAAGCGCTAATTGGATCAAAGTCAACTTTCAATCACTTAGCCCAATATAGGGCTTGACGACTATACGTGTCAGCTCAGTATTAGTGCCAAATCGGCTATATGGCCCAAGATCAATCATCACCCCCTCAAGTTTCAAATATTCACACCTTATAGTACTTAGTTCAATCCGTGTAACACATATAAGGGTATCAACAACATGTAAGATAACATATAAATAATGCATAGAGACAGAGATACAATACACGGATGTAGCATCATGATTAAGAATATGACTACAATTAAGGCAGATAGCTCAGTATAGCAAGAATAGCCATAGCATGTCTCAAACAGATACGCACATAGTCTAGACATGATTTCTCGCATAAATAATAGCTCAAGTAATCATACAAGTAGAGAGAACACGGAAATAACGGAGCGTAATAGCAAAATAAGGCATATAATAGACTAAGGTCTACCTAGATCATGAATAACCCTAGTGTACTTACATACGGCCGTCACCTAGCATGTGCGTCACCCCCAACATATCTCAAATATCATAGGCAATGGCGAATGTTACCCTCAAACCAAGTTTAGACAAGTAACTTACTTCAAAACGCGTGAATGAATACTCCAAAAAGCCCTTCCCACACGAATCGACCTCCAAACGACTCGAAATTGATTCCAAGTAATGAAGCTCCAATACTTATCAAATTGCAAAAAGTCAACTCGGATCCACTTCCTGTTACCCAACAATAGTCACAAATCCGGACTGCCCATTCGAATACATGCCCAAATATACAAGTTTCATCGAAATTCGACTATGAATCGGGGTACAAATCTCTTTTTTTCACTCTCCAAAATCATAGTCAAAATCCCCAAATATCTCTTTTAGATTTCACCAACCAAAAATCAAAATCAATGATAGAATCATGAATAATAATCAAATCTAAGTCAAGAACACTTACTCAATCCAAGTGAGTGAAAATCGCCCCAATCTGAGCTCCTAATCTCAAAATAATGAAAAATAAGCTAAACCCTCAAAATTAATGCACTGCCCAGTGAATGTCACTTCCGCAGACTCTAGCTCAAATCTACGAGCCCGCTTTTGCGAGCTACACTAAAGAACCGGCCTTTCACTTCTGCGTCCACAGTTTCGCTTATACGGATCCTTTTCTGCCAATATATCAGCGCACCTGTGCCAAATTCTCCGCACATGCAGACACTGCTGCCTTCCACCATCCTTTACATTTGCAAACCCCTGTCCGTATCTACGAACTCGCACCTAAGGAACAAAACTTGCTGGTGCGAAAACACTAGACATGGTCTGCCAACTAGCTCCAAAATGATCCGGAATCCATTTGAAACACATCCAAGGCTCCTAAGATCCTGTTCAATCACACAAACCAGTCCCAAAATAAAACACGGACCTGCTCGAGGTTCCAAATAACACACAGCAACATCAGAATTACAAATCACTCATCAATTCAAGCTTAATGAAATAACCAACTTTTGAACTTTCAAAACTCATGCGGAACCACGTCTAACAAACTCAGAATAACCCCAATTTTTGTGCACAAGTCCCAATTGACATAACTAACCTGTTCTAAATTCCGAAACACACTATCCGACCCCGATAGCCTCAAAGTCAATTTTCGGTCAAATCTATGGACCTTCCAAACCTTCAAATTTCCAAACTTAGTCAATTAGAGCCAAATCAACTAGAAACCTACAAATCTGAATCTAGACACAAGCCTAAGTCCAAAATTACCATACGAACCTATTGGACCATCAAATCACCAATACAAGGTCATTTACACAAAAGTCAAACCTTAGTCAACTCTTATAACTTAAGCTTCCAACCATAGAAATAAGTGTTCAAAATCACTTCAAAACTTTCCCAAAATCAAAACAACCATCCCCGCAAGTCATGTAATAATAAATACACATACGAGAAGCATCAAATAGGGGAACGAGGCATAAATATACAAAACGACCATCATGGTTGTTACATTATTCCCCTCTTAAACAAAGTTCGTCCTCAAACGCATTTAGAATTATACATGGGTTATCAAAAAGAGGACGTATTTGCTCCACATATTATGCTCAGTCTCCAAAGTCACCTCCTCGACCAGTTGACCTTTGAACTGAACCTTTACTTATGCACTCATCCTTGACCTCAATTTTTGAACCTGTCTATCCAAAATGGCCACTGGCTCCTCATCATAAGTCAAATCTTTGTCCAACTGCTTTGAACTGAAATCCAACATATGTTACAGATCCTCATAGTACTTCTGAAGCTTAAAAATATGAAACACCAGATGAACTCCCGATAAACTGGTGCAAAGCAAGTCTGTAGGCAACCTCACTAACTCTCTCCAACACCTCGAAAGGACCAATATACCAAGGGCTTAGCTTGCTCTTCTTCCCAAATCTCATCAAGCCCTTTATGGGAGAAACTCTGAGTAGAACCTTTTTACCCTCCATGAAAGCAACATCATGAGCCTTCCTATCAGCATAACTCTTCTGCCTGGACTGTGCTATACGAAGTCGCTCCTAAATCTACTTCACCTTCTCTAAGGCATCACGAACCAAATTTGTTCCCAATAGCCTAGAGTCGCAAGGCTCAAACCAACCAACTAGAGAAGAACATTGTCTCCCATATAATTCCTCATATAGAGCCATCTGCATGCTTGACTGGTAGTTGTTATTGTATGCAAACTACACTAAAGGTAGAAACTGGTCCCACTGACCTCCAAAATAAATAGTGTATGCCTTCAGCATATCCTCCAAGATTTGTGGCATCCGTGTTTGCCAGGTATTAACTGCGTTTGCATAGAAGGGAGTCAGGGGTAGTGTGGAATTGTGCATCGTGAAGTTATAATGGGTAGTGTATTTTAATTGCCATTTTTAGGAGTTTACCCATTATTTCATATTTTGAGCCTTAGACTTCGAGAAGAGGAAATTTTGAAGAGCAATTTCGCTACTACCTTAGAGGTAAGTGATTTTCATTTGGATTTGATTTTATATATTAATTACTCATGGATTTCTACACCAAAAACTTAAAATTTTGAAAGGAAATTTGGGATTTCTGTCGACACTTTAAGTGAGTATATTTTGAGAATTTGAGTACCAATTTGGACTCGGTTTTGGAAACTAATTACATATTGGACTTGATAGATTATGGGTCATCGGATTTTGGTATTGGTTTTGGATTTTGGGAACGTAAGCCCGGGTTGACTTTTTAGAATTTCATTAAAGATCGAAGCTTTATGGATTGGGATCGCTTCCTATAGCATTGTTGACTTTCTTGGATGATGTTTGGTTTGGATTTGCACGATTGGAGGGCTAGATTGAGGTTTTTGACGTGATTCAAGGTTGAAGACTAGCTAGGATGAGGTAAGTATCTTGCCTAGGCTTGAATTGAGGGTATTTCCTAGTTGGCTATGATATTTGTTATATGTTGTGGGTATCGTATATGCGAGGTGACGAGCATATATGCATGCACCGTGGATCTTCATGACCCGAGTAGATCTTAGACTATTATATGCCTTGTTTTACTATCATACTTCTTCGATATCGTATTTTCTCCATTTGTATAACTATGTGAGCTATCATTCATGCTAGAAATCATATCTAGGCTATTTGCTTTTTTGTGGAGGCATGATAGGGATATTTTTGCTATATTGAGCTATTTGTCTTAGTCGTAGTCATATTTTTCAATCATGATATTATATCCGCATATTATATATCTGTCTCTGTGCACTTTTTGTATGTTACCTCATATGTTGTTAGTGTCCTTGTGCGTGACACGAGTTTAAGCTGAATTATGGCACGTTGGTATATTCCGTGTGGTATATAGAATTATATTTCTGTGAGATGTAGGTATATGGAGACTTGAGCGGATTGATGTGGTCTTCTAGGCCATAGATCTATGTTGTTCTTGATAGTAAGGTGACGTGTGTGCCAGGCCCCATATTGGGCTGAGTGGTATTGATAGTGAGGTGACGCATGTGCCAGGTCCCATACTGGGCTAAGTGATAATAATCGCTGACTTAGATCCGATCAGTTCTTGTGCTAGGATCCGCCCTTTCGGAGTCAGTAACCTGTTTGTGGCACACGAGATGTTCTTAGTTAGGGACTTATGTTAGGCACCCGTCCAGTGCTGAGTGTGCGTGATGATCCATGGGCATTTTTCCAGGCACCGTGAGAGTGCTGAGAGTATGATTCATAGGCATTATGCTAGGCACCATGAGAATGCTGAGAGTGTGACATAGGGGTACTTGTTCCAGGCACTATGAATGTACAGAGGTTTGTTTATACTTGATGATTTATCTGTGAAATTGTTGACTTGGCATATATATTTTTCATGTAGGCATGGAGTTGTATTTTTCTCATACTATTTGGCATTTGATGTTTAGATCTTGAAAGCATGGTTTACCTTGATAAATCTCTGTCTAAGTGATTTCTGTAGGAAAAGCTGATGCCTTGACTGATATTCTTGAAAAGCAAGCCAACTTCTGTCACGACCCCAATTTCCCACCTTAGGATATTGTGATGGCACCTAGTCTCTAAGACTAGGTAACCCTAACATTCACTGATAGCTTAATAGAGATAACTGAGATTGAGATAATAAAATAAACCGATAAAACTCATAATAACTCCAAAATGGAACATCAACAACACAATCCTCAAAACCGGTGGAACTGAGTCACAAGCTCTACATAATGCTCTAAAATATCTAATACAACACTATCTGATAATAGGACAAACAGTAATAAGAAGATAACAAAAGGTGACTCTGAGGCCAGCGGATATTGAGCAGGTATACCTTGAAAACTCCGGAAAGATAATTGAACGTTCACTGGCGTCCAACACGAGCTGATGTTCCTGGATCTGCACATAAATGTGTACAAACGTAGTATGAGTTCACCACAATGGTACCCAGTAAGTATCAAGTATAACCTCGGTAGAGTAGTGACGAGACTAGGTCAAGACACCTACTAGGATAAGAAAATTGAACAGAGTATAACATAGTCTAATAATGGAAAGCGAGGAAGTAAATGACAGATAAGGAGTTCAATAATATACAACGAAAATATAAGCGGTAAATGCAACAAGTAGAGAACACATGATGAAATAACAAGTAGTCAAATACGGACAATTACAAGTAAGACAATGGAGAAAACAACAAGAACTGCTCAACCAACAAGCCCTTTTAAGATAGGATTGACAACAAGAATCACAACTGAGATGTCACACCTCATAACCTCATTTCACAATCGCAATCTCAATATTTCCTTATATCACCGCGTGAACGTTGCATTTATTTTTAAAAATATTTTCCAAAATAGCAACACGCGTTTTAGCCCCCTTATCTCACCGCATGGCTTCAAGTAATTCCCTTACTACCAACACGCGTATAAATCCCACCTTATCTCACCGCATGCGTATCAACCCCTATTCTTATACTACCACATGCGTATCAATATCACAACACAATAATCAACTCGCACCACATGTGTCCATATGCCACAACACTTGCCAAAATCAACAATACTAATGTCACCACAATATGTAGCCCTTGTCTCAATCATAATGTGTACAAGAATCTCAATAACAACAAAATGAATGAGGAATATTCAAGAAGGAAAGATATCTCAATAATTAACAACTTCAACCTCAATGTGATAATGGCTTTCACAACTTCAACATCAATAATCCAACAAGAAGATATTCCACGAAATAACAACTTCAAGTAAGAGTAATTCAACAATAAACGGGTAATAAGATAATAAGAGAGGTATAACCTTCAACTAAAGCATATAAGAGCAATTATAACAACAAAGGGTAGAACAAATGCTAACAACGTCAATTAGAGCATGTGAGAGAATACTTAACAATGAAAGATGTAACATGTTATAACAATTTTAATTAAATGCATGGAAGAAGTCTAAACGTCTAAACCAGTCAAAATACCATATATAGCCCATGTACACACTTGTCACCTTGTGTACACGTCTTCCACATAGTACAATTAACACAAACAACCCAAATCCTAAAGGGTAGTTACCCACACAAAGTTAGGCAAGATACTTACTTCAACTATGACCAATCAATCCTCGAAAATAGATTTTTCCCTAAAATTCACCTCCACACGGCTCAAATCTAACAAAAAATAACTTAATATCATCAAATAATGCAAGGGAAATAATTTACAATAGATAAAGCTATGAGCTTTACTCAATTCCCCCAAAATCAACAAAAGTCAACCCCCGAGCCCGCCCGGTCAAAACCTGGGTCCAAGGGTAGATTCTGATGACCCATAACCCCATGAGTCCATATATGTGTTTTGTTTTCAAATCCGAGCCCAAATCAACTTTCACAACTCAAATCTTCATTTTTCAAAACTTTGGCAAAAATTCCCAAATTTCCTCTTTGATACTAATAAATTTGATGTTAAATCTAAGATATAATCATGAAATATAGTTGAAAATTGATTAGAATCACTTACCCAATGTTTGTAGATAAAAATCCCCTCTCGAAATCGCCTCCTACCGAGTCTAGGGTTCTAAAAGGAGAGAAAATGATATGAAATCCCGACTCCCACCCCTTTTGTTCAGTTGCAAATATCGCAATTGTGACACTGGGTTCGCAATTGCAAACCCTTGCAATTGAAAAGAAAGTCTCACAATTGCGGCTACTGATAGCCTAAGTGGGAAGTCACAAATGCGCCATAAGCTTTGCAATTGTGAAGCCTGCTCCATTCGCAAATGCGACTAAAATGTCGCAAATGCAAACCTACCCAGAATGACATACACTTCGCAGTTGTGAGTGAGGCATCACAACTGCGATACCTGACCCTCACCTGTTCACTTCACAATTGCGACATTAGATACACCAGCACACTAGCAACCTATTTCAGTTCAAAACCATTTCGGAACACATCCAATCATCCGAGCCCTCGGAGCTCCAAACCAAATATCCACACAAGTCTCGAAACATCATACAAACTCGCTCATGCGATCAAAATACAAAAATGACATCTAGAACAAGAATCAGACATCAAAACGCATGAATTTCAAAGAAAAGTTCAAGAACCTCTAGAATTGCAACCAAGCGTCAGAATCCTACCAAATCAATTCCAAATGTCACCAAATTTTGCAGAAAAGTTTCAAATAGAATAACGAACCTATTTCAAGTCCCAAAACCAAATCCGAACCCGATAGCCAAAAGTCAACCCACAGTCAAACTTGGAAAATCTTCTAAACTTCAAATTGCAAAATTTCGGCAAAATAAGTCTAATCAACCTAGGGACCTCCGAATTCGATTACGGGCATACGTCCAACTCTAAAATCATGATAAAAACCCATCGGATCCATCAAAATATCATTCCGGGGTTATTTTTGAAGAAGTCAAACTTTGGCCAATATTTCTAACTTAGGCTTCTAAGCCAATACTCAAAGGGTCCAAATTAACCGAAAACCTTCCCAGAACGAAACTAACCAACTCCACAAGTCATAAAACTACAAATACACATATGTGAAGCATCAAAAGGAGAAACGTGGCTCAAATGCACAAAGCAACCGATCGGGTCATTACAACTTCTCTTCTTATTATGTTAGAGTTAATCCTGTTATTATTCGAGCTGCTTTTCTCCTTTATGTTATTATTCTATTATCAAGCTCGTCACTATTTTCAGCCTGAGGTTAGTCTAGCTACTTATTGAGTACATAGGGTCGGTTATACCCATACTACACTTTGCATTTCATGTGCAAATCTACTGTTGCTGGTCCTGGTAGTTGCCTGTGAGCCAAATCCGGACTACTTGGAGATTTCAAGGTAGTAATGTTGTTCTGTTTGCAAGCCTTGAAGTCCATCTCCTTATTTTCATGTTATCATTGTTTTGTCTTTCAGACAATATTGCATTTGACTCAGACCTTGTATTTACTCATACTATAGAGCTCATGTAACCGTTGACACCATATTTTGGGGTGGTTCTCAGTTGTATCATTTTTTTGACTTTATTTACACAAGAAACGGACTCAACATGTGAAGAGGAAGTGGCCTAGTTCCTGAGCTTGTGCTTGAGTTTCAAATGAACTTAGAAGGCCCAATTTGATCATGCATGCAAAGAATAAGGAGATAATTAGTGTATATCAATATAATATTAAGTAAAATGAAATTATATCAAGTAATAACAATGAACTAAAGAATGTGGTAAAATAAATTTTATATGTGCTAATCCTATGAGGATTAATTAGAGTCAGTGGCCAAAGGCTTAGGGTAAACCACATTCATGGATGAAATTTCCCTATGGACCCCTGACACTTCAGTGATCACGAGGGTCTCATGGACCTCGAGCAATGCTTTTGCTAGGGAGGGGTACCTCAAGCACAAACTAAGCTCACACCCAAATATCCTTGGTCATCAACTCTTAATCTTCCTCAAAGGTTTGGACACAAATAAAGTGTCAACTTAGCAGTTTCACATTGTCAGTATGAAAGAGACAAGTATCAATGATTCATCATAAACCTTTCAGAGGTTCAGCCACACAAAGTGTTAATAATTTGAAATAAACAGCTATATAAGACATTTACAACTATCATCAGAGTACATAGGCATCAACAACTCAGAACCAACACAACTTTGACCTTAAGACCTCTTATCAGAACACTGAGTATAAAGATAAGTCACTGCATGTAGACTTTTAAAGTTCTAATAATATCAAAAACCTTGAGATTGAAAAAAATACTTAAGAGGATCATTGCTAAGATGCCGTCAAGTAGAATCACAAAACAAAGAAGGCTAATTGCATGCTGTCAATAGATAGGTTCCATTTCTCACCACTTCAAGTTTAGGGATACCTTATTAAGTGGTCTAGAACATCAGTGAATGACAAAGATGAGCATATGCATTTGTTTTATTAATCCCACTAAAGGTTCGATATTTCAGGATAGGTTCAGATAACTTAGAACAGGTCAACATGCATTTCAACAATCTTCAGAATAGTTTTGAGTGAGCATGCACATAACTTGGACCTTACATCATTAAAAACTTAGGCTAATAACTTCATACAAACTTCCCAAAGAGTGTATCAATCAACCAAATCAGCAGAGACATAAATAGGAAAGTTAGTTTTAGTCTTTGTTTAGACCTAATAGGCATGGTATTTAGTTGTGACAGTGGGTAGCCTACTAGATTTCAAATAATCAGAACCAAACAATACTCAAATTCATAAGTGAGGATCATCCAAACAATATTGTCAGACAATCATGAGATATAAGGCAAGGCATTCATTTTATGGATGATCTTGGGAGGACATGCAGAACATAGAAAGTAGCAGGTTTAGCCATGCTAACTAATTATCACATGATTCAAGCTACCATGATAGACACACATGGATCTAATGCACAGAAAAACATACCATCAGGACAAGACTGTCAACTAAAGTCATCTAGGCAAGCAGATTAATATGAGAGCATGAGCAGAGTCATTAATGAGAATTAGTCTAGACCACCTCTTATGATCTTTAAGGATTGAGATAAAGACAATGGTGCAGGCAAAAGGGGTCCGATCTAGTTAACACAATGATTTAAGCATAAAAGTTTCTCAAGCTAAGGGCATACAAAAGTTCAAAACTTGACTAGAAGAAACAACATGACAAATGTAAGCATAAGTATAGGAATCAATGAGGGTCATTCAACAATACAAGTTTCATGTAGCTACTATCACAGAGTTAAGACAGTCATGAGATGGCCAATAGTGGTACTCAGTACATGGCTGATCCCAACAAGCTACATCTAGATATGTGAGCAGGTTTACTAATATACCAACAAGGGTCATCATATGATTCCTTTTACTTCAACCATAATAATAAACAAACATGATGTTACAACCCACATGTGAAGTTGGAGGATCTATGAGGCTTACGCGCAACCAATAAGATGGCGATGCATTACCGGGCAGAGGAGATAACTACATGCGACGAGATTTCGCCAGCTGTCTTACCGTGCATGACAGCCAAAGCGGGACAACCCATTTTGCATGTGGACCCGTTGGAGATTCCTAGGATTGGTACCTATATATAAAGGCAATAAGGCTCACTCTCATTCATTTTCCCAGGAGTATCACTTACTATAGTTCACCAAACACGTTTCCATATCTCCTTTGAAGTTCTAGAATAGACTAAACTGAATCAGAAGAGGGTTCTATCAGGATTTAACTTGAAGAAACATTGGAATCGTTGCTATAAAATCTATCATCTGGTTGTATTGATTCCAAAAATTTGTTAGAGGTAAAGTTAATCACCATAGAAGCATAGTTAGTTCTTCAACAAGGTGTGTAGGGCAACTTTCTTTACTGGCATGAATTAGTGTAAGTTCCCCTTCCTTCTATGTGATTCCTACACCGTAAGGTTTGGTGGTTCTAATCACCTTTAAATGATGTTATTCTGTCCTTGTATATTCATGCTGGTGTAGAATTCTTGTTTAAGTCTAAATTGTTCCCAGTTGGTATCTTGTGGTTGGAAAGTATGATTCATTTTGAGTTTAAACTTAATGTCTCTTGAAGTTGATTCTGCACATTACTTATATGTATGTACCTATTTTGATTTACCGAGCCGCGCTATAGACAGTCGGGTACAGCACCGATGGTGCAACCACTGATAAGTGGGGTAAAACATGAAATGCTACCGAGCCCTTACGCGGTCAAGTACGACCGGACCCTTGTGTGGTCGGGTACGAACAAATTCTCAATAAAGCCAGGTACGGAATGTGATATAAGACATTACCGACACCATGCGTGGCCATGAATGACCGAGCCCTTACGTGGCCGGGTACGACTGAGACCTCTTGATGGTGATAAAAGGAATGAATCTTACCGAGTCCTCTATGAGGCCGGGTACAATATAAAGATGCCCCAACACATGGCTAAGTAATTCTATATTGTACTCATTGCAAAGATTCAATAAGTGGCCCACTCCTTTATAAAAGTTGCATCTTTATAAGTTATGGCTTCTATTGTTCATGCCCCTGGTGGTTTTCTTCGGTACCCAGGTTGAGATCGTGCGATCATGTTTCTTATACTATTACTCTGATTTGTATGCTTCCTTAGCTTTGCGTACTCAGTACATTTTCCATACTGTCGCCCCTTTCTTTTGGGCATTGTGTTCATGCCCACAGGTGCGGATAGACTCGGTGACGTACCTCCCTAGTATGGCGCTATTCCAGTTGATAGGCTTTTTTTATTTTATTTTTTGGTAATTAAACATTTTGTATTAACTACCATTGTAATAATTTACAAAGTTGAGCAGATCACCACGACCTGCTTTAAAAGATAATTGAAAAAATAACAAAAACCTTAACTTTTTATGATCTTTGCCTCCTTTACACACTTTGATCTCTAAGTACTAATGACTAATATTTACCTTTACCCAGTAACACTCGTTTATAGCCTTCAGCTCCGATGTTCCATATGCAACCCACCCTCCTAGCGAGGACCTCCTATGTAGTAGCTTGTCTTTCAAAGATCTTTAGGTTTCTCTCTATCCACAGTGCATGAATGTATTTTGGGTAGACTAGCTTGAGCACTCTAGCCATCTAAGATCTACTCTTGGTCTTCATCACTATCCATTATTGTTTGGCCGGCCATGATCCTGTAGAAGGATGCTGAATTTGCAGCCAATTCATGAGCCTGCTCCATAGACATCTGCCATATTCACATTCAGCAAAAATGTGATCTCTTGTTTCAGGTCTTTGTTGGCAGAAGCAACATGTGTCATCTATTTTCATACCCCAATTCTTCAGTCTATCAGCTGTTAGGATTCTTCCTTGGATCTGGAGCCACATAGTGAATACTCCTTTTGGTCTAGCTTGGTTCTGACACATCAAGCATTTTTATGGTACTTTTGGTAGGATACCAAGCAGTTGCAGATATACTTGCTTTATAACAATGTTACGTGTCAGGTGTTTAATAAGACTCTTGTTGTTTCTTGCTTCAAATATTTTTCGAACCATCCAACAGGCTTGTTTTGGTACCCCTATGTTAGTGAAATCCTATTATTTGATATAATAGCTATGGGTCCATTTGATCTAGAACTTGTCTTTCTTGTTACCCAGCTCCCAAAAGATCTTGGTTATAGCATCCTTGTTCCACATGGCCAAGTTTATTATATTTAGATTCCCTGCAGCTCCTGGAGAGCACATCCTATTCCATGCAACTAATGAATTTTTGGTTATTGTATTCACCCCTAACCAAACATAGCTTCTACAATAGGCTTCAATTGCTTTGATGACTTTAGCAGGTATAATAAAAATTTGAGCCCATTAAGCCTGTATGCCAAAGATCATAGTTTAAACTAATTGGATTCTGCCTGCATAAGAAAGTTTCTTTGCTGTCCATGAAGACATTTTGGTCACTATTTTATCAATGAGTGGTTGCCATTGCATTAATGAAAGCTTCTTAGTGTCAAGAGGTATGCCCATATATTTGAAAGGCAGGGACCCTTGACTGTATCCCAAAGCCTGTTGTATCTGTTGTTTCGATTTAGTGCTAACTCCTTCATAGTATATTAAGCTTTTGGCTAGGCTTGCTTTAAGTCCAGAGGCTTTTGAGAAGGTGTTAAACTTGTGATGTAGAAGAGGAACAAAAGCAACATCTCCTCTTATTCATAAGAAGAGATCATCAGCAAAGCTCAAATGAGTCAGGTCCAGTTTTGAGCACATAGGGTGATAGAGAAAATCCTTCTCTTACTTAAGTGTCTTTAGATTCTTGCTCAAGTTCTCCATTGCTATGGCAAAGAGAAAGGGAGACATGGGGTCTCCTTGCCTAAGTCCTTTAGCTGCATCAAACGAATTGGTAGTCTCCCCATTGATGAGTATGGTATAGTTCACTGTTGACGCACATTCTAGGATCCATTTAATGAATTGATCTGTAAATCCCAGACCTTCTTTGACTTGATGCAGGTACCTCCAATTAACTGTATCATAAGCCTTCTGAATGTCCACTTTGATTAGGCATCTTGGAGATATATTTTTCCTTGAATAAGCCTTGAGTAACTCATGGGCAAATATAACATTATCTGCAACCCTCCTGCCTGGTATAAACCCAACCTGAGTATCTGACACAATTGAAATAATACCTTTTTGTAGCCTGTTTGCATGAACTTTGGCTATTAGTTTTTACAATATAGTGCAACAAGCAATATGTTTGTATTAGTAGGATTAGGAATCTTTGGGAGCAGTGTAATAACTGTTCAATTAATTGCTCTAAGTAGCTTGCCTGAATGAAAGAATTCCTTCAATGCGTGGCACACTTCAGAACTAATTAGTGGCCAGGTTCTCTTATAGAATAGTGCATTGTATACATCCACTCCCGATGCTTTGTCATCTCCAATTGCACAGAGTCTTTCATATATTTTCTGATCATTGATCTCTGCACATAGGCTCACGTATTGAGTATGAGTAAGTACATGTCCCAGTTTCATCACCTGCTTGTTCACTACTGGCAATTAAACTGCAGCAGAGCCCATTAAGGATTTATAGAAAGCAATTATTTCTTCTTGGATCTGATACTGATCTGTAAGTCTGTCTCCATAGGCATTAGCCAGTTCTGCAATTACTTTCTTGTGTCTTCTTTCCTTCATGAAAACTAAGAAGTATTTGGAGTTTGAATCTCCAAGTTTTATCCATTTTGCTCTGGATTTCTGCTGAAGAATACTTTCCTCAATCAATGACCATTTTTCAGTCTTTCTAACAACATTTTCTCTTCTAGTACTAGTTTGTCAGTGTAGCACCTGTTCAAATGATCTTGGGTATCTAATAGTTTGTGCCTGATTTGCTCCATCTTAGTTGTTATTCCTCTGAACTTAGCATTATTAAGTTGCTTTAATAATGGTCTTAGTACCTTCCGTTTGTACTAGATATCTTTTATAGGGTCTGAGTGCAGTTGTTTCTTCCAATCTCCTTCAACCAGTGGTAGAAAGTCTTCATGATCAGCCCATACATTGAAAAACATAAAAGGGATCTTGCCACTTGGTTCAACCCTTTTGAAAGTGATCATCATGGGTGCATGATCTGAGACAAATGGCATTTTATATTCTACTTCCATATGGCCAAAAGCATACATCCATTCATCATTTCCAATAGCCCTATCAATCATGCTATAACTCTGTCTAAGCCTTCTTGCTTATTTGACCATGTATAGTATTCCCTCTTACAAGGCAATTCACTCAAGTTTAAGCATTGCATACAGTTTGTGAAATCTTGAATTTCATTACTAGTTACTGTATTTCCATATAATCTATCTTGAAAAGTTAACATTAAATTAAAATCTCCCCAAATGAGCCATGGTTTGGTACTTTGTATTGCAAGAGCTTGCAGGTGCAACCACAAAGGTTTCCTCTGATCAATTGTATTAAAACCATATATGTCTGTCATGAGAAAGTTCATTGGCTTTTTCTTCCTATAACATTACAGTACATTGATTGGGCAGTCTGGTCTAGCATAATTATGTCATAGTAGATAGGATCCCACAACACCCGTATTCTTAAATTAGTGGCCTGATCATAGTTATACCTAGCTTGCCATCCTGGTACAACCATGTTGGAAATACAATATGTCTTTTCCTTGTTGACTCTTGTTTCTACTAAACCTACTAACTTTATATAGTTCTCTTTAATATAGCTACTCAACGCTTTTTGCTTATATCTTTTGATGGTACCTCTTACAGTCCATACCAACCAAGATATCAAGAAGGGTTGGATGTACCACTTGCAGTTGGTGGTAGCAAGTTGGCCATCACAACTACACTTGCCTGCTGAATAGATCCCTACTTTCCAAGTGTTGTCACTGCTTTAGCATAGTTCATGGACACCCCATTTATTTATGTTGATTTCTTCCCTTTGTCTAGTTGCATTTGCTGGCCTTACGTCGATATAGGATATGTTGCAATGCTCTCAGCTGTGCTAGTTGTAATCCATTGCTCCTTACTTAGGATCACTGCCTGCTCTTGGCTATTCTTTGGTGTATGAGCTAACACAACTCCTGTACTCCTACATACTTATTTCATAGGATGTGGTCTCTTTCTTCTGGGCTGATGGTCTTTCTTGACCTCTTCCTTGCGAGCTTTTGTACAGTCATGCCCTATTATTAAACACTTTCCACAAAAATCTAGTTTCCAATAATATTCCACTGTCTGTTCAAAGATTTTGTCTAAGTCATCCATGACTGGAACCTTTTTGGGAGAGGTTTAGTGATATTCACCTCAATGAGTATTCTTGCATAGGAGATTCTAGTTTTTTAGCAATGCACTCATCTGCAAACTATGGAATCCCTATTGTACTTGCAATTCGACTGAAGGAGCTACCTCCCTAGCAGTTCATGGGAAGCTTAGGAAACCTTACCCACAGTGGGATCTCAGTTAAGAATTCTGAGTCAAAATCAAACTGTGGACTCCATTGTTTCATTATCATAGGTTTGTTATTAATTGTGTAAGGTCCAGCACACAAAATGTTCATCATATCTGCCATAGAATGGAACCTAACTATGAAATAGCCATCATCATGAGAGTAGAGCTTTAGCATAGTAACAATATTACACATTTGGTTTATATATCTATACATATAGTTATATCCTGGCTTTTCCCCAATTACATAGATAATTAGGGCACACTTCCACTTCATAGTTTCTGAATCTAGATTTGATTTCTCAAGTTTAGTTACGAGATTACCTTCAACTAGATCAGGGGTGATATAGTGCAAAGCCATACCATTAGTAGCTGATCGATTGTCATTAAGTACTCCAGCCCATGTGGGCTCCCTGGTTACTTCCGGCAATGGAACGGTAACTGGAACTGGCGTTTGATTTCTAATTTCCTGCTCTTTACCCAATGGAACAGTAACTAGCACTTGCATCTAATTTCCAACTACATATTCTTTACCCAATGGACCAGTAGCATCGCGAGATGGTGGGGGTGTGACACTGCCCCTTAGATCACCATGCAGAGGGATATAACTCTGATTTGCTCATTTTTGCTGTAGACTCGCCGATGCAGAAGCTCCAACATAAGGGATCTGGGTGAGGATTCTAGATCCTCCCTGAGTTTTTGAAGCTCCAGAAATGGACTCTGTTGCTTTGGGACTTTGTCAACTACCTTGATTTGTTGCTTCTTAGGATGACTGCGTGACTTCTTTCCTTCGATTGACGAGGTCAGCGCTCGTTTGCTTAAATTATGTCGAGAGAATGGGGAATAAGCTATTTTGAAACAAAGAAAAAGAAAAGGAAATTAATTTTTGCAAGGTAGTTGATAGGCTTTTTCTCTCAACTCCTTCGGGGTAGCTTTTCAGAAGTCAATAGGTACTGAAGCAGATGTCATAAATATTTTGGGTACGGTGGGGCCCTATTCGGCCCAAGTTGTGTAAAATATGTCTCTTTTGGTATTGTTAGACGCTTGCAGACTAGTGTTAGTGTTTGGTTGCATGTAATGGTCGGGTATGATGATGTTGGTGACAGTAATGGTCATGTATAAAATGCCAATGTTCCTTTTGTCAATCAGCTATACACATGTTAATTCTTGTGACTATTATTTTAAGGCCTCAATGGCCCAGATTTTTATGAATAAAAAGAATATACGAACAGACGTCGGTTCGCAGGAGCCTTCAGGCATCGTGTGCTGGTCGAACTCTCCAAGGCTGGGGTGTGACACGTTAATCAATTTATTACTGTATCTTAAACAAGCTGTCAATTTCAGTCAAGCAGATTAACATGAGAATATGAACAATAATGAGAACCATTTCATTGTAGTGAAACAATGCAACACAATATCACATACATAAGGATTAAAATTGTCACGACCCAAATCCCACCATAGAACGTGATGGTGCCCAACGTCGTCGTTAGGCAACCCAACGATGAACTATCAACTTAATTATTCATTTTATTACTTTTGAAATCATGAGTTTTATTAAATAAAGGAAATTAATGCGGAGAAACCATGAAGATATAAAGAATTAATAAAACATAAAAATAAAATGATGACAATATTAAGCAAAACCATAAACATCTACTTGAAATTTTCCAAAATTCGGTGTCACAAGTGAACAAGCAATCTAGTAGAATATACAAGCCACTATAATTACTATCTGAAATGAAATAGTAAATGTAACAAGAAAGAGACTACGGGTACTGCAGGTCGGAGCATGGGGAGCAACTCACCACTAAGTCTCCTGATAGTGCGTATGCGCGCTTGTAGGGCCACCTGATGCACCTGCCTTAGTACCTTCACAATTAGTGAAGAAGTATAACATGAGTACGTAAATCAACGCGTACCCAGTAAGTATCTAGTCTAACCTCAAAGAAGTAGTGATGAGGGGTCGACACCGATACTTACTAGTGGTCCAATAAATAAAGTATAAGAATTATAAGTAGGCATAAAACGCAACAGTAATAATGAAATAACAAACGGTAAATAACATGATCCTTCAACATATTGACAGTTTGAAATTCTCAAATATCATGTGCTATCTCAAATAGATAATTAATATCAAGTAAACATCAAGTCTAAAATCAAAAGGGAAATCTCATGTATATCATGGCTCCTAGCGGTATTACGCATGAATTCTGTCTGGGTTGTACGGCCCGATGCCTAATAATCATGTACACTGCCGAGGGTCGAGCGGCGCGAACCATAAATGCATCTCAAATATACTGTCGTGGTCGTATGGCCCGATCCATAATGCTATTTCATAGCACTGCCGAGGTGTACAGTCCGGTCCACAGGAATATAAAAGATCTTCGGACTATGATTCAAACAATTACAACACAAGGATGGGCACATAAAGAAAATATGATGTTACCAACAATAAAGTATCCCAGCAAAACTCAAGGTAATGAAGCTTGGAATAACATGATCCCTAATAAAGTTTCAATTATAAATTTAAGTAATTAAACTAATAAGTTGAGTTCAAGTAGTACAGTTATTGCATGATAAAGTCCTATGTCTACCCGGATATAAGTATGATTTTAGTTACGTATGGACTCTCATTACCTCGTGCGTACGTAGCACACACAACAAGTAGCGCTTAACAATTAAAGCAACTACAGGGATAATTTCCTCTTATAATATTAGCCAAGAGATTTACCTCGCTTCCAAGTTCACTACTCGACTCTCCAGCCTCACTAATTGCATCAAATCGATGTGGAGAAATCTGAAACTAGCCAAAGGTCATACAAACTAATCAATATATACCCAAAAGTTCATAATTTAACTATTAGAGTAATTTTCCAACTCAGATATATAATTTATACTCAATTCCATAATCAATTTCGTGGTCAAATCCCACTTCTACTAAACCCTAGGTTTTTCAACATAATCCTATAATTTCCACAATTTCTATGTTAAAATCTACCCATAAACTATGTATTAAACTCAATTAGGTAGAAATCACTTACTTTAAAATGCTAGGTGAAAATACCTCTCCAAGAAGCTCCAATTTCTACCAAGAAAAGCGAGAAATGAAGAAAATAAGCATACGTCCCGTGTTTTAAAATGTTTCTGCACAGTTACTCCTTCTTTGAGATCGCAGAAAGCTCCTAGCGATCGCGAAGACAAATCTGTCATCGCCCCCAGGAATCTTCTTTGCAAACGCGGCCAGGTCCTCGTGATCGCGAAGACTAGCCTGGTCAACGCTTCGCGAACGTGGGCCTTCCATTGCGAATGTGAAGGCTACTTGTCCCTAAGACTTCGCAAACACGACCCTTAAATCACGAACGTGAAGCACAAAACACCTCAGCCCTAAATCCTTCATCGTGAACGCGAGACACCCTCCACGTTCCCGAAGAAGGAAACCAGTACCAACAAAATCTACCAATTTGACTTAGCTCCGGGTGGTCCGAAACACACCCGAGAAACCAAGGACCCTGTCCAAATGCACCAACAAATTGATAAACATAATCTGGAGCTGCTAAAAGTCGCAAAACACATAAAATAACATCGAAACCAAGAATCGCACCTTAAAACCAAATTAATCAACCTTTGAACGTTAAACTTCTTTAACTAGCTCCGAACGCGACGAATCATATTTCGACAACTTGGAATGATGCAAAATTTTACGCACAAGTCACAAATCACCATACGAACCTTTTCCAAGGCTCGAAATCCCAAACGAACATCGATAACTCCAAAGTTTACTTCAAACCAAACTTAGTAAACTCTAAAACCATCAAGCCACCAACTTTCAACAATAAACGCTGAAACGCACCCGGATCACCCCGAAACGCGATCCAAACACACATCCAAGTCCAAAATCATCATACAAACCTTTTGGAACCTTTAAATCCTGACTCTGTGATCGTTTACTCAAAGTGTTGACTCAAGTCAAACTTGGTCACCTCAGGCCACTATTATGGAACTAAGTGTTTCGAATTCAACCCGAACCCTTTCAAAACCAAACCAATCATTCCCGCAAGTCATAAAATAGTAAAAGCACATACGGGAAGTCTTAAATAGGGGAACGAGGATCAAGAAAGCAAAATGACCGGTCGGGTTGTTACATTCTCCACTTCTTACACAAATGTTCGACCTCGAACGAGTTTAGAATCATACCTGGAGTGCTGAATAAGTGTGGATATCTCCTTTGCATGTCCTCCTTGGTCTCCCAAGTCACCTCCTCGACTGGTTGACCCATCCACTAGACATTTACCGCTGAAATCATCTTAGACCTCAACTTGCGGACCTGCCTATAAACAATAGCAACTGGCTCCTCCTTATAAGCCAAGCTCTCATATAGCTGAACTATGTTGTAATATAACACCTGTGACCGATCGGCATGGTACCTTCGGAGCATAGACACATGGAAAATTGGATGAACTCCCAATAGACTGGGAGGCAAAGCAAGCCTGTAAGAAACCTCTCCAATTCGCTACAACACCTCAAATGGACTGATGAATCTTGGACTCAGCTTGCCCCTCTTTCCGAACCTCATGATACCCTTCATCAGTGAGACTTTCAAGAGCATCTTCTCTCCTACCATAAATGATAAATCACGCACCTTCTAATCCGCGTAACTCTTCTGCTTGGACTAAGTTGTGCGAAATTGCTCCTGAATCAACTTTACCTTATCCAAGGCATCCTTTACCAAATAAGTACAATATAACCTAGCCTCACCGGGCTCAAACCAACCGATGGGGGAATGACATCACCGACCATACAAGGCCTCAAATGGGTCCATGTCGATGGTGGACTGATAACTGTTATTATAAGCAAACTCGACAAAAGGTAAGAATCGATCCCACTGCCCTCCGAAGTAAATCACACATACTCTAAGCATATCCTCTAGAATCTGAACTGTCCGCTCCGACTGCCTATTGGTCTGCGGATGACAGGTCATGTTGAGCTCTACTTGGGTACCCAACTCACTCTGTACAACCCTCTAGAAATGCGAAGTGAACTAGGGGACTCTATCCGAAATGATGAAAATAGGCACGCCATACAACCAGATGATCTCCTAAATATAAATCTGGGCCAATCTATATGATGTGTATGTAGTCACCACTAGAATAAAGTGTGCAGACTTGGTCAGTCTGTCGAAAATGACCCAAACGGCATCAAACTTCCTCAAATCGAGGTAACCCAACTACAAAATCCATAGTTATGCGCTCCTACTTCCACTCTGGTATAACCATCTACTGAAGTAGGCCTCTGGTGCTCGTACTTAACCTACTGGTAGTTTATACATCTCGCAACATACTCAACTATGTCCTTCTTTATTTGCCGCCAGCAGTAATGCTGCCTCAGGTCACGATATATTTTCGTGACACCTGGATGAATAGAATACCGCAAATTGTGCACCTCCTCTAGAATCGTATCCCTCAGGCCATCTACATTAGGAACACATAAGCGACCCTGGAGACACAAAACACCATCATCACCAATAGTGACTTCCTTGGCATCACCCCGTAGCACTGTCTCTCTAAGAACCAGCAAGTGTGGATCATCATACTAACGAGCCTTGATCCTCTCGAATAAAGAAGACTGAGTCACAACACATGCAAGAACTCGACTAGGCTCTGAAATATCCAACCTCACAAGTCAGTTATCTAAGGACTGTATGTCCAAAACCAATAGCCTATCCCTTCCTGAAATGAATGCCAAACTACCCATACTCTCGGCCTTTCTGCTCAAGGCATCCGCAACAACATTCGCTTTTCCCGGATAATACATGATGGTAATATCATAATCCTTTAGTAACTAAAGCCACTTGTGCTGCCTCACATTAAGATCCCTATGCTTAAACAAATGCTGCAAACCACGGTGATTGGTGTAAACCTCACACGACACTCCATAAATAATTCCTCCAGATCTGGAAAGCATGAACTATCACAGCAAACTCCAAATCGTGCACATGATAATTCTTCTCGTGAAGCTTCAGCTGATGTGAAGCATATGCAATAACGCACCCCTCCTGCATCAATACACAACCCAAACCAACATGTGAAGCATCACAATACACAATTTAAATCCTTGAACCAGAGGGCAAAACCAATATTAGTGATGTAGTCAATGTAGTCTTGAGCTTATGAAATCTCGCCTCGCAATCATCGGACCATCTGAACTAAGCACCCTTCTGTGTTAATCTAGTCAAAGGAGCTACAATACACGAGAAGCCCTCCAAGAACCGATGATAGTAACCTGCTAGCCCCAAGACACTCCTGATCTCGATCGCTGTGGTAGGACGAGGCCAACTCTAAACTGCCTCGATCTTCCTGGGATCCACCTTAATACCCTCACCGGAGACAACATGGCCGAATAAAGCCATAGATTCTAACCAGAACTGACACTTAGAGAACTTAACATATAGCTTTTGTTCCCACAAGGTCTGAAGCACTATCCTCAAATGCTGCTTGTGAACCTCCATACTACATGAGTAGATCAATATGTCATCAATGAAAAATGGGTTAAGATATGGCCTGAACACCTGATTCATCAAATCCATAAACGCTGCTGGGACTTTAGCCAAGCTGAAGGACATCACTAGAAACTCATAATGCCCATATTTAGTCCTGAAAGCCGTCTTTAGAACATCCGAAGCACGAATCGTCAGCTGATGATACCCAGACCTCAAGTTAATCTTAGATAACACTATATCACCCTATAACTGATCAAACAAGTCATTAATGCACGGCAACGAGTACTTATTCTTGATAGTGGCTTTGTTCAGCGGGCGATAATCAATGCACATCCGCATACTCCCATACTTCTTCTTCACAGACAATATCGGTGCACCGTAAGGCGACACACTCGGCCTGATTAACCCCTTCTCGAGCAACTCTCTCAACTTATTTGAAGCAATGCGATAAGGCGAAATAAAGATAAGTTCGGTTCCTGGCGCCAAATCAATGTTAAAATTGATATCACGATTTAGTGGCATGACTGGTAGGTTAGAAAGAAATATATTGGAGAACTCCCGCAGCACGGGCACTGAATATATCTTGGGAGTCTCTACAGTAGTATCCCAAACGTAAGCCATATAGGCCAAATAACCCTTCTCAACCATATGTCGAGCCTTTAAGAAGGAGATAACCCGACTAGATGTACTGATAGATGAGCCCCTCCCCTCTAATTTAGATAATTCTGGCATGGCCAAGGTAACAGTCTTGGCATGGAAATCAAGAACGACATGGTACGGAGAAAACCGTCCATGCCCAGGATGACCTCAAAGTCAATCATATCAAGCAATAAAAGATCCGCTCTAATCTCGTAACCAGAAAAAGTCACTACAAAAGACTGGTAAACCTGATCCACAATAACAAAATCACATATTGGCATGGACACATATAAAAGAACACCCAAGGACTCATAAGATACATCCAGATAAGGAGCAAATAGGGAAGATACGTATGAATAAGTAGACCCTGGATCAAATAGTACTGAAGCATCCCTACTGTAGACAAAAATAATTCTTGTTATCATAGCATATGAGGCTACTACATCTGGTCTAGCTGGGAAGGCATAGAATCTAGCCAGAGCACCACTTGGCTGGCCTCCACCTCTAAGGCGACCCCTACCCACCTGCCCTTCGCCTCTGTCCAGCCTTAGGGTGGTGATAATGGGCTGGTGACCCTACTGACTGCCTTGCCCTAAAGCCTGGGGCAATTCCTCCTCATATGACTGAGCTCCCCGCACTCGTAGCAACCTCTCGGTGCGAAAGACTACTAACCCTAGGTATGACCTTGATGACCTGAATACCTACTGGAGGAACCCTGAATAGCCGGTGGACAGTAGGTGCTCTCTAGAATGACGCTAAAGTAGGGTCGCTCTAGAGTACTCTGAGCAGGCGGAGGTGTTGAATACATGGGCGTGATAGGCTGGCCCCTCATGAGCTGACCTCTACCCCTAGACCGGGCGCCACTGAATCCACCAGAATATCGAGGCCGCTTATCCCTCGATGTATACCCTCAGCCCTGGCTGCGGATACGCTTGATCCTCCAAGCTATCTCCACAACTTGCTCGTAAGGAGTCCCCATCTCAGCCTCTCGGGCCATAGAAACATGGATACCACTGTGCAAGCCCGTAATAAACTTCTGCACTCTCTCTGCATTTATGGTGAGTATCATAAGTGCATGGCGAGACAACTTAGATAATCTCGCCTCATAGTCGGTCACGAACATCTGAATTTGATGGAGCTGCTCGAAATGACCTTGTAACTCTTCCCTCTCTGAGGGTGTAATATATATCTTCAAAAAGAGACGTTTGAACTAATCCTAAGTCAAGGGAGGTGAACCTGATGTCTTGTTGTCGCGCCCCATTTTCTCGCGAAAGCGGGTTTCAAAATCTGACAACTCTTTTAAATTGGTATTAAAAGAGAAGAGTCGCCACCCAATAATTTTAAGGTGCGTTAGGGTACCTATTGGTAAATAACTCTGGTTTAACTAGGCCGCGTCACCAAAGATCGGGTAAGGGCTCAAATTACATCGAAGAGAAGGTATTAGGTATTTTTCGAGGTTCACAACTGTGGGTCCCAGCCAAAATTAATGCTATGTGGGATTATTGGATTATAATTGTCCTATGTGATCATGTAAATTGACGGAAGACAGGGAATTAAGTATTCAACTACGATATAAAACAAGTGTAAAGAAGATTACACATATGAAGGAATTAGACTATATATAACTGATCAGTATAAGTCTTTGGAGGTTACAAGGTACAACATAATTTGTTCTAAGTTCAAAGAAACAAAGGCGCGAGTAACAAACATATAAAGGGGGGGGGGTCCTAAGTTTTTTAGCCTATAGGATCACCCCGTGCAACATAAATGATACTTCGCAACTCCTATAAGGTAGGGGTTGCTCATATTATTCAGCGAGCATAGACTATCATCTCCTGGTACCTAATTACTATGTTAAAGTTGCTTACCTAAAGTGCTCTAGTTCAATTCTAGGTCGTATCCTATGCGTGCACTACCTGTCCCATGCCTAAGGTCCAGGAGGCTTTGGACCTACTATTTGGGTGGTTCTAGACTTTACTTAGGGTATTCTAAGTGATAAAACTAGGCACACATTCAAAACAAGTAGTACTACACATAAACACAATGAGTGGCTCAAGTTAGCCTCCACACATAAGAAACAAAAGCACACTAACATATTTGAGATTCTGCAGTAGGTAGTTTTAGAATTGAGATATATTGGAGTTGTTTAAAACCTATAGGCATGGCTTCTATGTGACCGATATCCAGTTTACCGAAATTACAGATTACAAGTGTTATAAAAGCCTATAGACATGATCTCTAAATGATTTTTGCCTGGGGCAGTGAAGCCATTGGAAAACTCAGAATTACTCATTTTTTTATCCTATTAGAATGCGATCTAAGCGAGTAGTAGTATCTTATAGGAATGTTCTCTAATAATTTGTATTTAAACATAGATTTATCATGCTTATTCCCTCAGGTATGTTATCTAAGCGGGCAGTGTGATAAGAACAACAAAACAGCCAATTAGTTAATCAATTAAGGCCCTACAGACATTGTATCTAGATGAGTATCGGTGGAAGCATTACTTAACACGTTCCTATATGCATGTTATCTAATAATCACATTGTAATTGCACAAGTTGAGCAAATAGTCAATGATGTTTTATTCCTATAGGCATGCTATCTAATAGTGCTTAGAAGTAAACATGTGAAGAAGTAAAACACTTAGGTTCTTACAAACATGTTTTTGATAATGTGCGGGCATTAGACAGGTTCAGTAGGTGAAGTGTTTGAGTTCCTATAGGCATGAATTCTATTAGTGTATAGTAATAAAGCACGTTAAACAAATAGCAAATAAAGCAATTAAACCCTATGGACAGGTTTTCTACCCATTCATGCAAGAATTTGAATACCCCACCTTTTCACTAATTTCCCCATCATTCAGTTTGACAAGTAATTACAGACCATATTGAATAATTATAGACCCAAATACAAATATAGAATAACCTAGTAACACATCTGAGCCTTCAAATAGGCTTAGAACTTCATGCGGGCATCATGCCCGAACTCTAGGTGCAAACAGTGTACTTCAAACCCCCAATACCAAAGGCAGGCCCAGCATGCCAGGCCCAAATGATTGAAGTAATTAAGCTAATGGATGCCAAATTTAGCCATACAGGTAACAAAACTACTCATAGAATAACTTATATACTTAGTTCTTACAACTGAAATAACTGCACATCAACCAATAAATAGGACCATGCTAAGTTGAAAGGCATCAAAGATACATACGGGCAAGTAATTCCAGAAAACAAAATTTAACAGTGACAAGATAAGATATCATAAGCTAGTAAACTACTGCAAATACTGTCTCAAAGTAGAACCAACCAAAAGAACTCCAGATGACAGCCTAGCAGAATTATAGATAAGAAGAAGGTGGAGTACAATCTTCATATGGGGATTTTAACATGAAAGCCTAGCATAACAACATACTAGTAGCACAGTTTCGCGAACAGACTTAGTTGATCATGAAACTTAACATGATGGACATTAACTATAGCACAAAGATTCTAATGAACTCATAGTAGGAAAAAGAATATGTCAACTCTAGGCTGTCAAGACAGGCATACATTAGGATTCATGTCAGTCGACCATATATGAGAGGAAACTATACATTGGTATTTATCCTAAAAGCAATGCTAAAGAGTGCAGGATTGACAAGTCAAGGAAAATAATTATCAGAGTTACAAATAGCAAACAAACATGCTTGGCAAGATATTAAGACAACGCTATAACATGGGAGAGTCAAGGATCAGTTTGTAGGAAATAGTAGATTACACATAAAGGATTTAGCAGGAAGAGATTCATTAAACCAAATTCTGAGCAAGAAGTTTCCACAAAAGGTCCCAGAAATCCAGGACATGAATGTTAACTCATAACAGGCAAAAGAAACAACATTCAAGGCTAACATGAGCACGACCAAATCATGCAAAACCTAAGAAGCCCAGAAACCATTTGAGTCAAATACACATAGTGAGAGTACACTACACATGTTGAAGCCTATAAAGTTTGATACTAGAGAACATGGAATTGCAGAACATCATTGAGACAATAGAATTACAGTAAAGCATACAACAATACAATAATGGGAGTTGACAAATAACAAAGAAACTTAGGTCATTCTTGTCTATAGAAGTTCAAACAGTGTTGGCACGCAAAATACACATACATGAAAAAGTAGAGGAGTAATAATTGAGGCTGTAAAGGGCCGAGAACAGTAACCAGTTGCAAAGATAAACGAGCAAAAAGAGTGAGTATTTTAGAATCTCAGCAGTGCCAGCAATAGAAAGATAATAGTGAGAACCCCAGATCATAGTGCGTCAGAGTTCACAGGAGCTTCAGTGAGCCCCAAGCAATGCTCGCACTAAGGAGGTTGATAGAGAAGATTCCGGTGGCCTAGGCTTTTAGCTGGTCACAATCAAGATAGAAGAAACAGTATAGATGGTGTGAAAGTGAGAGAATAACAGTTGTTGTTCAGGTCCTCTTAAAGGAATTTGGGAAAGGTTTTTTATAGTAGTTAAATCAAACGAGTAAACAAGGAAAGCAATTAAGCAAACATAAAAAAGGAAAGAAAAAATACACATGCAATCAGTAAAGTAACTGGTAAGGAAAGAAATCGAATTTCAAACCCTAGTCAAGGTTCAATGCTTGAAATCGGCCAACTGGTGTGAGGAATCAGGCCATTCTTCATGTATATGGATGAAATAGTGTCCAAATCTCAAAGATTGATGTTCATCATGTCCGATCTAGAAGATAGTACTTACCAAAATTGGGCAAGTACCTAGGTAATACCACAAACGTGTGACCAGTAGCGGAAAAATATAGATATGGTAAGCAAATAATGGAGGAATTGCATTACCAACGGGATTAGGAGAGGGATTTAAGGGGGAGGCGACTAGGGTTGTTTAGAGAGAAGGAGAGGATGAGAGAACACATAGTCGGCTAAATAGGAAAACTGGGTCTCTAGGGTTAGGGGTGAAGGATATAAGGAGAATAAGGGATTTATTATGGGTCATCGATCACTTAAGATCAACGGTCAAGATCGAACGGAATCAGAGCGGGTTATTTAACGGGTCGCGACTGGGTTAACTTAAAGGGTCATTTGGTTTGGGCCTCAAAAGGGTAAAAGAGATGGGCCAGGTGTTTTTGGGTCTGTTTTGGTCCAACTTAGCTCAAAATTGGGCTACAATTTAAATACCCGAAATTCATAAAAAATAAATTATAGAAAATAACAAATAAATAATAAAAATATTATTTATGTGATAAAATTCTTGAAAATAATAACTCCTTATTAAAAAGAGTATAAAATGATATTTTAGTATGAATAACACAATAACCGCAATTATTTATAGAATATAGGCTATTATTGTAAGTAGTGTAGATAAAATAGGAAAAATACAAATATAATTATGTAAAAATTCAATGAAATATTATAAAATGCATCTGGGTATAAAATGATAAATTTGGATGATTAAATAACCCTTAAATAATTTAAAGGGATAATTTATAAATATTTGAACAAATTAAATGGGAGAAAATCAATTTTAAAGATTTAAAAATTATAGAAAACTATAGAAAATACTTATATGACTCTTGTAAATTGAGTAATAATGCAAAATAATATTTGAAAGTATATGGAATACTTTATAAAATATGAGGGAGAAATTGGGTACCAACACTATAGAGATAAGAGTGCCACCATCTGCGAGCCTGTCCTCTGGCTGAAATGTGGTGAAATCCACCTCGTTGGACTCCAGTACTCCCATATTATGCAGCCTCTCCTTGCAACGGTCAATGAAATCCTATGGGTCCTCTAACCGCTAATTGCTAACTGCCAAAGATAGGAGGATGAAGCCTAGTCTATCTGTCTAGCCGCTTTTGCTCCTTAACGAACGCGGTGAGCCTGGTCTCTGGTCTAACTACTGCAACTGGCTGAGTTCTGCCCCGCAGGTAGTGCACTTGGGTTCTGATAAATAGCAGCAGCATGCCCTAGATCATGAGCGGTAGGGGTCTGTACTCCCCTTCCCGCCTGAGATATGGCCAGATTTGTGGGAAATAGTTCGACATGAGTCATCGAATCCATGAACGGCAGCATACGGCCTATGACCTCCTGAAATCCCAGTGCAGCCACAACATCCATCGAGACCGGCTCAGCTGAAGGTGCCTCAACCTGCTCCTCAATAACATGATCCTCCATCGGATCCACTAGTGGTACTACATGAGCAACTCTGGGATGCCTTCGTCCTCTAATAGGAGATGTGGCCCTCCCTCGTCCTCTGCCTCTACCTCTTACAACCGGGGGAGCAGCCCCTCATGCGGACATCATGCCCGAACTTTAGGTGCAGACAGTGTACTTCAAACCCCCAATACAAAAGGCAGGCCCACCATACCAGGACCAAATGATTGAAGTAATTAAGCTAATGGATACCAAATTTAGCCATACAGGTAACAAAACTACTCATAGAATAACTTAAACACTTAGTTTTTACAACTGAATTAGCTGCACTTCAACCAATAAACAGGTTCATGCTATGTTGAAAGGCATCAAAGACACATATGGGCAAGTAATTCCAGAAAACAAAAATAAACAGTGACAAGATAGGATATCATAAGCTAGCGAACTACTGCAAATAGTCTCTCAAAGTAGAACCAACCAAAAGAACTTCAGATGACAGCCTAGCAGAATCGTCGACAAGAAGAAGGTGGAGTACAAACTTCATATGAGGGTTTTAACATGAAAGCCTAGCATAACAACATACAAGTAGCACAGTTTGGCGAACTTACTTAGTTGATCATGAAACTTAACATGATGGACATTAACTATAGCACAAAGATTCTAATGAACTCATAGTAGGTAATAAAACATGTCAACTCTAGGCTAACTTGACAGGCATACATTAGATTTAATGTTAGTCGACCATACATGAGAGGAAACTACACATTGGTATTTATCCTAGAAGCAATGCTAAAGAGTGCAGGATTGACAAGTCAAGGAAAATAATTATCAGAGTTACAAATAGCAAACAAATATGCTTGGCTAGATATTAAGACAATGCTATAACATGGGAGAGTCAAGGATCAGTTTGTAGGAAATAGTAGATTACACATAAAGGAATCTCATTACCAACGGGATTAGGAGAGGGATTTAAGGGGGATGTGACTAGGGTTCTTTATAGAGAAGGAGAGGATGAGAGAACACAGAGTCGGCTAAACGGGGAAACTAGGTCTCTAGGTTTAGGGGTAAAGGATATAAGGAGAATAAGGGTTTTATTATGGGTCGTTGATCATTTAAGATCAACGGTCAAGATCGAACGGAATCGGAGCGGGTTATTTAACGGGTCGTGACTAGGTAAACTTAAAGGGTCATTTGGTTTGGGCCTCAAAAGGGTAAAAGAGATGGGCCAGGTGTTTTTGGGTCTGTTTTGGTCCAACTTAACTCAAAATTGGGCTACAATTTAAATACTCGAAATTCATAAAAAATAAATTATAGAAAATAATGAATAAATAATAAAAATATTATTTATGTGATAAAATTCTTGAAAATAATAACTCCTTATTAAAAAGAGTATAAAATGTTATTTTAGTATGAATAACACAATAACCGCAATTATTTATAGAATATAGGCTATTATTGTAAGTAGTGTAGATAATATAGGAAAAATGCAAATATAATTATGTAATAATACAATGAAATATTATAAAATTCATCTGGGTAAAAAATGATAAATTTGGATGATTAAATAACCCTTAAATAATTTAAAGGGATAATTTATAAATATTTGAACAAATTAAATGGGAGAAAATCAATTTTAAAGATTTAAAAATTAAAGAAAACTATAGAAAATACTTATATGACTCTTGTAAATTGAGTAATAATGCAAAATGATATTTGAAAGTATATGGAATACTTTATAAAATATGAGGGAGAAATTTGGTACCAACACTATAGAGATAAGAGTGCCACCATCTGTGAGCCTTTCCTCTAGCTGACATGTGGTGAAATCCACCCCGTTGGACTCTAGTACTCCCATATTATGCAGCCTCTCCTTGCAACGGTCAATGAAATCCTGTGGGTCCTCTAACCGCTAACCGCCAATGATAGGAGGATGAAGCCTAGTCTATCTGTCTAGCCATTTTGGCTCCTTAACGAACGCGGTCAGACTAATCTCTGGTCTAACTGCTGCAACCGGCTGAGTTCCGCCCGGAGGTAGTGCACTTGGGGTCTGATAAATGGTAGCAGCATGCCCTGGATCATGAGCGGTAGGGGTCTGTGCTCCCCTTCCCGCCTGAGATATGGCTAGATTTGTCGGAAATAGTCCAGCATGATTCATCGAATCCATGAACGGCAGCATACGACCTTGACCTCCTAAAATCCCGATGCGGCCACAACAGCCGGCGAGGCTGGCTCAGTTGCAGGTGCCTCATCCTGCTCCTCAATAACATGATCCTCCATCAGATCCACTAGTGGTACTATAGGAGCAACTCTAGGATGCCCTCGTCCTCTAATAGGAGATGTGGCCCTCCCTCGGCCTCTACCTCTACCTTTAACAACCGGGGGAGCAGCCCCTCATGCGGACATCATGCATGAACTCCAGGTGCAGACAGTGTACTTCAAGCCCCCAATACAAAAGGCAGGCCCATTATACGAGGACCCAATGATTGAAGTAATTAAGCTAATGGATGCCAAATTTAGCCATACAGGTAACAAAACTACTCATAGAATAACTTAAGCACTTAGTTTTTACAACTGAATTAGCTGCACTTTAACCAATAAACAGGTCCATGCTAAGTTGAAAGGCATCAAAGACACATATGGGCAAGCAATTCTAGAAAACAAAATTTAACAGTGACAAGATAGGATATCATAAGCTAGCAAACTACTGCAAATAGTGTCTCAAAGTAGAACCAACCTAATGAACGTCAGATGACAGTCTATCAGAATTGTAGACAAGAAGAAGGTGGAGTACAATCTTCATATGAGGATTTTAACATGAAAGCCTAGCATAACAACATATTAGTAGCACAGTTTGGCGAACATACTAAGTTGATCATGAAACTTAACATGATGGACATTAACTATAGCACAAAGATTCTAATGAACCCATAGTAGGTAAAAGAACAAGTCAACTCTAGGCTAACAAGACAGGCATACATTCAGATTCATGTTAGTCGACCATACATGAGAGGAAACTACACATTGGTATATATCCTAGAAGCAATGCTAAAGAGTGCAGGATTGACAAGTCAAGGAAATTAATTATTAGAGTTACAAATAGCAAACAAACATGATTGGCTAGATATTAAGACAATGCTATAACATGGGAGAGTCAAGGATCAGTTTGTAGGAAATAGTAGATTACACAAAGTATTTAGCATGAAGAGATTCATTAAACCAAATTCTGAGCATGCTGTTTCCACAAAAGGTCCCAGAAATCCATGGCATGAATGAGAACACATAACAGGAAAAAGACACAACATTCTAGGCTAACATGAGCACGACCAATCATGGAAAACCTAAGAAGGCCAGAAACTATTTGAGTCAAATACACATAGTGAGAGTACACTACAAATGTTGAAGCCTATAAAGTTTGATACTAGAGAACATGGAACTACAGAACATCATTGAGACAATAGAATTACAGTAAAGCATACAACAATACAATAATGGGAGTTCACAAATAACAAAGAAACTTAGGTCATTCTTGTCTATAGAAGTTCAAACAGTGTTGGCACGCAAAATACACATACATGAATAAGTAGAGGAGTAATAATTGAGGCTGTAAAGGGCCGAGAACAGTAATCAGGTTCAAAGATAAATGAGCCAAAAAAGTGAGTAATTTAGAATCTCAGCAGTGACAATAATTGAAAGATAACAATGAGAACCCCAGATCTTAGTGCGTCAGAGTTCACAGGAGCTTAAGTGAGCCCCAAGCAGTGCTCGCATTAAGGAGGTTGATAGAGAAGATTCCGCTGGCCTAGGCTTTCAGCCGGTCACAATCAAGAGAGAAGAAATAACATAGAAGGTGTGAAAGTGAGAGAATAACAGTAGTTGTTCAGGTCCTCTTAGGGGAATTAGGGAAGGGTTTTTTTTATAGTAGTTAAATCAAATGAGTAAACAAGGAAAGCAATTAAGCAAACATAAACAAGGAAAGAAAAAATACACATGCAATCAGTAAAGTAACTGGTAAGGAAAGAAATCGAATTTCAAATCTTAGTTAGGGTTCAATTCTTGAAATCTGCCAACTGGTGTGAGGAATCAGGCTATTCTTCATGTATATGGATGAAATACAGTCCAAATCTCAAAGATTGAGGTTCATCCAGTCCGATCTAGAAGATGGTACTTTCCAAAATCGGGTAAGTGCCTAGGTAACACCACAAACGTGTGACCAATAGCGGAGGAACATAAATATGGTAAGCAAATAATGGAGGAATCCCATTATCAACAGGATTAGGAGAGGGATTTAAGGTGGAGGTGGCTAGGGTTCTTTTGAGAGAAGAAGAGGATGAGAGAACACAGAGGCGGCTAAAGGGGAAACGGGGTCTCTAGGGTTAGGGATGAAGGATATAGGGAGAATATGGGGTTTATTATGGGTCGTTGATTATTTAAGATCAACGGCCAAGATCGAATGGAATCGGAGCGGGTTATTTAACGGGTCGCGACTGGGTTAACTTAAAGGGTCGTTTAGTTTGGGCCTCAGATGGGTAAAAGAGATGGGCCAGGTGTTTTTGGGTTTGTTTTGGTCCAAATTAGCTCAAAATTGGGCTACAACTTAAATACCCGAAATTCATTAAAGATAAATAATAAAAATATATTTTATGTGGTAAAATGATTGAAAATAATAACTCTTTAAAAATGGATGAAATGCTATTTTAGTATGAATAACACAATAACCGCAATTATTTTTAGAATATAGGCTATTATTGTAACTAGTGTAGATAAAATAGGAAAAATATAAATATAATTATGTAAAAATGCAATGAAATATTATAAAATGCATATGGGTATAAAATGATAAATTTGGATGATTAAATAACCCTAAAATAATTTAAAGGGATAATTTATAAATATTTGAACAAATTAAATGGGAGAAAATCAATTTTAAAGATTTAAACATTATAGAAAATTATAGGAAATACTTATATGACTCTTGTAAATTGGTAATAATGCAAAATGATATTTGAAAGTATATGGAATACATTATAAAATATGAGGGCAAAATTGGGTACCAACACTATAGAGATAAGAGTGCCACCATCTGCGAGCCTTGCCCTCTAGCTGATATGTGGTGAAATCCACCCTGTTGGACTCCAGTACTCCCATATTATGCAGCCTCTCCTTGCAACGGTCAATGAAATCCTATGGGTCCTCTAACCGCTAACCACCAATGATAGGAGGATGAAGCCTAGTCTATCTGTCCAGCTGCTTTTGCTCTTCAACGAACGCGACCAGCCTGGTCTCTGGTCTAACTGCTGCATCCGGCTGAGTTCTGCTCGTAGGTAGAGAACTTGGGTCTGATAAACGGCAGCAGTGTGCCCTGGATCATGAGTGGTAGGGGACTGTGCACCCCTTCCTGCCTGAGATGTGGCCAGATTTGCCGGAAATAGTCCAGCATGAGTCATCGAATCCATGAACGGCATCATACAACCCATGACCTCCTGAAATCCCGGTGCAGGCACAAAATCCGCTGGGGCCAGCTCAGTTGCAGGTGCCTCATCCTGCTCCTCAATAAGAGGATCCTCCATCGCATCCACTAGTGGTACTATAGGAGCAACTCTAGGATGCCCTCGTCCTGTAATAGAAGATGTGGTCCTCCCTCGGCCTCTGCCTCTACCTCTAACAATCGGGGGAGCAACCCCTCATGCGGACATCATACCCGCACTTCAGGTGTAGACAATGTACTTCAAACCCCCAATACCCAAGGCAGGCCCAGCATACCAGACCCAAATGATTCAAGTAATTAAGCTAATGGATGCCAAATTTAGCCATACAGGTAGAAACACTACACATAGAATAACTTAAACACTTAGTTTTTACAACTGAATTAGCTGCACTTCAACCAATAAACAGGACCATGCTAAGTTGAAAGGCATCAAAGACACATATGGGCAAGCAATTCTAGAAAACAAAATTTAACAGTGACAAGATAGGATATCATAAGCTAGCAAACTACTGCAAATAGTGTCTCAAAGTAGAACCAACCTAATGAACATCAGATGACAGCCTAGCAGAATCGTAGACAAGAAGAAGGTGGAGTACAATCTTCGTATGAGAATTTTAACATGAAAGCCTAGCATCATAACATACTAGTAGCACAGTCTGGCAAACATACTTAGTTGATCATGAAACTTAACATGATGGACATTAACTATAGCACAAATATTCTAATGAACTCATAGTAGGTAAAAGATCATGTATACTCTAGGCTAACATGACATGCATACATTAGGATTCATGTCAGTCGACCATACATGAGAGGAAACTACACATTGGTGTTTATCCTAGAAGCAATGCTAAAGAGTGCAGGATTTACAAGTCAAGGAAAACAATTATCAGAGTTACAAATAGCAAACAAACGTGCTTGGATAGATATTAAGACAATTCTATAACATGGGAGAGTCAAGGATCAGTTTGTAGGAAATAGTAGATTACACATAAAGGATTTAGCAGGAAGAGATTCATTAAACCAAATTCTAAGCAAGCAGTTTCCACAAAAGGTCCCAAAAATCCATGGCATGAATGTGAACTTGTCACGACCCAATTTCCCCTCAGTTGGGTATCATGATGGCACCTAGTCTTAGGGACTAGGTAAGCCTAACATTTACTGAATAACAACAATAATAAATAGCATCTAACAACTTTTGAAATACAAATCTCCATAAAATTTACCATTCCCAAAACCGGTAGTACAAGTCATAAGTTCTATAGAGATTGCTACAAATTTCTAAATACAACTATTTGGAAATAGGTAAAATAGTATGAATACAAAATAGGAAGGTGACTCTGAAGCCTGCGAACACAGCAACAGGTTTTTCTTGAGTCTTCACAGCAACAATCCGCTCAGCTAGCTAATGATTAACTGACTTCGAAATACCTGAATATGCACAAAAATGCGGAGAAGTGTAGTGTGAGTACACCACGGCGGTACCCAGCAAGTATCAAGACTAACCTCAGTGGAGTAGTAATGAGGTACAGTCAAGACACCTACTGGACTAAATAACCTGAACAAGTATAAGTATAGAAACAACATAGTATGATATCTACATAATGACTACGCGAAGTGGTAATTAATACGGTAATTGCAATAAGGAAGGAAAATAACAACTATCAGTGGAATACCATAATAATGACACAGAAGGATGAACGTAAACAAAACCTAAATCCGAAATCATAGATATAACAAGAACAAATAATAACTAAGCAACAACGACCGCTTTCACATCAGGTTTTAGTCAACAAACTCCACGAGGTACCGAACCGCGGACCAATCACAACTCACGGGTCTCAATACCCGAACCCTAACACTTGTCATCCTGAGCCCTCATTACACCTCATAACCGCACTAACGACTCGCGTGCCAAATAGAGTCATTCTCGCATAGAAAGCAAGTAAGCAAGGGTGTGCATTTATACTCAACAATATCAAGAAAAATCTCTTATCCAATAAGAGTGCTTAACTACGTGTATGCTTGTGCAAGTGTCCTAACATAGTTCATACCAGCTAGTGAGCATAAGGAAAAGAACGGATAGCACGTAGAATGTTTTGTCACAACTTTCACAAGATAAAGCTCACACAGGTAAGTGTACCACTACACAAATATCAACAACAAGAATGCCCCCAGGCCACAAATCATCACAAATCAATCCCTGACACAACCCACCTTATCTCGCCACGTGTGCAATAATAATGTAACTGCCCGCCTTGTCTCGCCACACGTGCATAATAATGTTTCCACCTTGTCTCGCCACATGTGCAACCCACATATATATATTCCGCCTTGTCACACCGCATGTGCAAATCTCAATAGTAACAATAGCACGGCAGAAACCTCGTGCAATCCCATAGCAAAGAGATGTTAACAAAGGGCACTCCCGAGATACTGTCTCGTAGTCCCAAAAGTAAATGCTCAATAGGGGATCTCCCGAGGTACCGCCTCGGAGTCCCAAAAGTAAATATGCATGACAGGGTGGATCTCCCGAGGTACCGCCTCGTAGTCCCAAAGTAAATACGCAAGAACAACAATTACAACGGCAACAATAACACTAATACAAGGGTACGACAAATAAATCAACTCAAAAATTCCAGAACTCAAAGGAACGGAGGAACTAATTCACAAAGAGTAGCCACAATAGAGAATTCTAGTCATAATAAGAATAGCTCAATAAGGGAGGAAATAATATGTAACAACGGTTCCACAAAGTACAATTCAACAACGAGGGAGATATCACGAGTCATTAATTCCAATAAGGATAAGTCAACTAAGATATAGGATATTTAAACTTCTTTTAAGGTTGGGCAAGTACGAAAGAGACACAACAACTTCAATTAAGGATAAGCAGTATAAAGAAAATCATAGCCTTAGTTAAGGATGAACAATTACAGAAGAAATAATTATAACTTCAAATGAAGATAAGCAGTTAGAGAAAAGACAACATGGCGATAGAAGAGATAACAATTTTAGTTAGGGCACATATGACTCAAATAAGCAACAAGGGCAGATCATGAAGCAATTAATTCTAATTAAAGCAGGTAGAACTGAAACTAGTAATTAAGAAACATAATCATAATGAGAACAACTGCATACTCAGCGAATACAAGGACCTAAGAACCCTAAAAGGCCAACTTTCCACAAATAAGTCCGAGCACATACTCGTCACCTCGCGTACACGGACTACAATTAGCATAGAAGACTCAAATCCTAAGGGGTGGTTCCCCCACACGAAGTTAGGCAAGATACTTACCTCAAAAAGATAGACCGATACTCTAAAATGATTTTCTCGGGTGAAATGACCTCCGGGCGGCTCAAATCTAACCAAAAATAACTTCAAAGCACAATAAAACTCATAAGAAACTATTCCGGATCATAAAACCTCAATCTTTATCAATATCTAAAAACCGACCCAAAAGTCGACCCCCAGGCCCGCACTTCGGAACCCGACAAATTTTTACAAAATCCAAACACCCATTTTGATACGAGTTCAACCATACTAAAATCATCAAATTCTGATACCATTTCGTCCCTCAAATCATGATTTTTTGTTTTGAAAATTTTCTTCAAAAACCACCATTTTCCTCAACTCAAAATATAAATTAAATGATAAAAATAAAGATAAAATCATGGAATATATTATATTATAGGTGAAGAACACTTATCCAATCGATTTGCTTGAAAACCCCTCAAAGAAGCTCCCAAAACCGAGGTCTAAAACTCAAAATATGGTAAAAATGGCCAAACCCTGGATTATAAACCTTCTGCCCAGGCATGACCGCACTTGCGACATAATTAGCCGCTTCTGCGCAACTGCAGGTGCGCACGAATTCTCCGCATTTGCGGAGGCTGCAAAGTCTAGCTCTTCTGGCACCTGCACCTCCATCTTCGCACCTGCGACCATGGCACCTGTGCCCAAGGTCCGCAAGTGCGATTGCACCAGAACTCAGACCTTTTCACAACCACGAAAACCATTCGAAACTCGTCCGAAATACACCTCGGACCCCCGCGACCTCGTCCAAGCATACAACCAAGTTCCATAACCTAACACAGACTCGTTCGAGGTCTCAAATCACATCAAACAATGATAAAATTACGAATCGCATGATTGATCGAACTTATGCACACAAGTCATATTCAATATTACAGACCTACTTCAACTTCCGGAATCGGAATCCGACCGTGATATCAAAAAGTCCACTTCCGGTCAAAATCTCCAAAAATTCGACTTTTGCCATTTCAAGCCTAAATAAATGGAAGACCTCTAAAATACAATCTGTACATGCTCCTAAGTCCAAAATCACCCAACGGAGCTAACAGAACCGTCGGAACTCCATTCCAAAGTTGTGTTCACCCAGTTCCAACTACGGTCAAAATCCTAAGACTTAAGCTTCCGTTTTAGGGACTAAGTGTCCCAAATCACTCCGAATCATCCAGCAACTGAATTCAACCATGCACGCAAGTCAATACACATAATACGAAGCTGCTTAAGACCTTATGCTGCCGATCGGGACTTAAGTTCTCAAAATGGCCAGCCGGGTCATTACAGAACTCATAACACGAAAAAGACACAACATTCAAGGCTAACATAAGCACGACCAATCATGCAAAACCTAAGAAGGCCAGAAACCATTTTACTAATATACACAGAGTGAGATTACACTACACATATTGAAGTCTATCAAGTTTTATACTAGAGAACATGGAACTGCAGAACATCATTGAGACAATAGAATTATAGTAAAGCATAAAACAATACAATACTGGGAGTTCACAAATAACAAAGAAACTTAGGTCATGCTTGTCTATAGAAGTTCAAACAGTGTTGGCACGCATAATACACATACATGAATAAGTAGAGGAGTAATAATTGAGGTTGTAAAGGGCCGAGAACAGTAACCAGTTGCAAAGATAAACGATCAAAAAGAGTGAGTAACTTAAAAATTCAGCTGTGACAACAATAGAATGATAACAGTAAGAACCCCATATCCTAGTGTGTCAGAGTTCACATGAGCTTCAGTGAGCCCCGAGTAGTACTCACATTAAGGATGCTAATAGAAAAGATTCCGGTGGCCTAGGCTTTCAGCCGATCACAATCAAGAGAGAAGAAATAATATAGACGGGGGGAACTAGGGAAGGGTTTTTTAATAGTAGTTAAATCAAACGAGTAAACAGGAAAAATAATTAAGCAAACATAAATAAGGAAAGAAGAAATACACATGCAATCAGTAAAGTAACTGGTAAGGAAATAAATCGAATTTCGAACCCTAGTTAGGGTTCAATGCTTGAAATCTGCCAAATGGTATGAGGAATCACGCCATTCTTCATGTATATGGATTAAATACTATCCAAATCTCAAAGATTATCCAGTCCAATCTAGAAGATGGTACTTACCAAAATTGGGCAAGTACCTAGGTAATACCACAAACGTGTGACCAGTAGCGGAGGAACATAGATATGGTAATCAAAAAATGGAGGAATCACATTATCAATGGGATTAGGAGAGGGATTTAAAGGGGAGGCGACTAGGGTTCTTCAAAGAGAAGCAGAGGGTGAGGGAACACAGAGGCCGCTAAACGGGTAAACTGGATCTCTAGGGTTAGGGGTGAAGGATATAAGGAGAATAAGGGGTTTATTATTTGTAACACCCCGAAAAATTTCGAAGAACTTAAGTTTAAAGCACGGTAAAATTTGCAAAGAAAATAATATTTCATGATGCCGGACTAGGCTTACGTGTTTGAGGAAAGTAAAGGAAATTTTTTTGGCGAAAAAGTACATTTATGCGGTCCATTATGCGACCGCATAATCACTCTGCAGGCCGCATAATGGTCGCAGAAGTGAGCAGGAGAGGGCCATTCTGGAAGTAGCTATGCGGTCGATTATACGACCGCATAACTGTTATGCAGTGCATTATGCGACCGCATAACTGTTATGCAGCCGCATAGTGACCGCATACACGGACATATTTTGATCATTTTTGTCAGCAATTATGCGACCGATATGCGGTCTGCATATCCATTATGCGCTTGCATATGCGCTCACATAACTGTTCCGGAGCTCCATTTTTGGGTTTTTAAAATCCGACCCTATTTCGTTAAATACACTCTTTGGGCCATATTTGAACAATAATCTGACACTTTAGAGTGAGAGAGAGTGCCCTAGAGTGAGAAGGTGTTCTTCAATAATAGTTCTTTAATTCTTGCTCAAGTTTTAGAAGATTAAGGAGGGAAACTCACTAGGTCTTCATCCTAGAGGTAAGATTCTACACCCTAACCCTCAATTTAGAATTTTGTGTAGGAATGGATAATTAGCAAGATAATATTTGGGCATGAGGGTTGTTTATTTTACATGCATGTGTTATCAAAGGGTGTAGGAAGATTGTTGAGCTAAAAATGGTAAATATTGGGTTGTGGGATGATGGAATCCTTCATAAAAAGGACCTTGAACACCTAGTGTTTAATAAAATGCTCAAGTGAGCTAGAACCATGACCATCTTCCTAATTTTGGTTCAATTTGTTATATTTCTAAAATATATTGAAGTTGCTAAGAATTCCGGAACATTTAGAGTGTAAGGAAGCTCAAGTCAGGTATTTTGGCTAAACTCTTCTCTTAGAATTGAATCCCACGATATTTATGTAAATTATGTAAGTCCCGAGTGATTCATTATGAAACTGGCTATTCCGAGTAAGATTGGGTTGAAAGATATATGTTCAACAAGCATCCCAAATGCTTTATTCATGTTATGTTACCAATTGAGGATGTGTTAAAATATGGGCTGTGCATTAACAATGTTTCAACTTTAAGTCAAGTTCAAATGAAGGCTATTATGCTAAATGTTGTGAAATATCTCTATGTGCCTTAGACTCAAAATTGCTCATATGTGTACTACACACCTTGATTTGAATTGCATTTGTTGTTGATGATTATAATGATATTTGAAATTGATAAGGTGAGCATGAAATACTGAATATGGCCAACGTGCCAAGAATGATTTATATAATTTTGGCCACTAGTACCAATGAGATGAAAAGATGTAAAGAAGTATGTAATGCGATGATTGATATAAAAAGGTTGATGTCTCGCATAAGACATCCTAGCCGATCGGGTCGTGATCGGACACCATGACACACAAATGGTGGTGATTGTGTTGGAAATTATAATTGAAATTGAGATTTTGGTTGATGTCTTCAAATAAGACAGCCTAGCCGATCGGGTCGTGATCGGACTCTGCACTAAAATTACGGTGGTATTGGTACTGATAGTGATTATGGTTGATTTTCTAAGGAGATAGCCTAGCTGATCGGGTCATGATCGGACTCCGTGTTAAAGACGGTGGTCTTGATATTGAGAGTAATTGTGGTTGATATCTCTAGTGAGATAGCCTAGCCGATCGAGTTGTGATCGGACTCCGTACTGAGAATACGATGGTACTGGTATTGTGGACAATGGTATATCGATACTAATAATCTCCCAATGTGAGATATGGAAATTAATTTGAACATTGTCTTGATCCTAAATTGAGGTTTGATGTTGATTAAGGCTTTCATTGATATTATTATAATCTTGTTTGTATCATTTGTCATTCTATTGAGAGGGTGTTTAGTTATACATACTAGTACTATTCGATGGTACTAATGTTCCTTTTGCTGGGGGCGCTGCATCTTTCAATGGATGCAGGTGGTTCCACAGCAGGAGATATTGATCAGTGATAGCAGTGCACCTTCTTCCCAGCTGACTTGGTGAGCCCCACTTCATTTCGGGGTCATGAATCTTTTGTACATTATGTATTCTCTTTGAGGTATAGCCGGGGCCTTGTTGCTGGCATTATCATTGTACTCTTCTTTATCTATAGAGGCTCCGTAGACATAGTGTGGGTTGTGTATTGGTGCTGGGAAAGTCAAAATATATATTATGTTGTGGTTGTATTACTTGTCCATTTGAGACTTTAAAAATGATGAAACTATTAGAAATGAATTGGTATTGTAGATGTGAACACCTTTTGTCTAATTAATGAAAATATGTATTATCTCCATTCGTGGATGAGTTTGGGTTGAAGAAAATCTAATAGGCTTGCTCGGTCAGGTTCACTCGGTTGAGCGCCGGTCGCGCTCCTCGGTTTTGGGGCGTGACAAACTTGGTATCAGAGCCTAAGGTTTTAATGTGTCCTAGGATGTCTCGGAGCCGTGTCTAGTAGAGTCCTTATTATCAGTGTGTTGTCGACCACATCTATAATTAGGATGCTATATGGACATTTAGGAATAATACCCTTCTTTCATGTTCTTGATTGTGTGGTAAAGCTGGTTGTAAGATTGTTCCTCCTTTAACTCTTGAGTTGATCTAATTTTCAGTACATGGCACCTAAGAAGAAGGAAAGAACTAGCCAAAGAGCCAATGTCACCCCAAGAGGGACAGTTGATCGTATAATTGATGATGCGGGTGAGCACCCAAGGAGTGAGGATATTTCTCCGGTTACAACACTGCCTGACCCTACTATAACTGATCAGACCGCACCTGTCCCTACACCTACTGAAGGTGCAACAATTCCTCCAACTGATATACCAGTTCCACCTCCAGATCCAGCTTCCGATTATGGTGTTTCTGATGTTGATCTTAGGGGAGCCATACAGATGTTGGCTCAAATAGTGGCTTCCCAAACCTAGAGGTCAAATGTTGCACCCAGTTCTTCCAGTCAGCCAGGGGATTCTACTGGTTCCAGGGTGAACAGGTTTCTCCAATTGGATCCTCCAGTGTTCACAGGTACTAACCTAGAGGAATATCCCCAAGATTTAATTGATGAGATGCACAAGACTCTCAGAGTTATGCTTGCTACTGAAATAGAGGCAGTGGAATTGGCCTCCTACCGCTTGAAAGAGGTGGTATATTCTTAGTTTGAACTATGGGAGGAGTCCCGTGAAGAAGGGAGCCCTCCGGCGAGGTGGGGTGAGTTTGTCGGTTCCTTCATTGATCATTTCTTACCTGCCGAGACTAAGGCAACCCATATTGCTGAGTTTGAGAACTTGAGGCAAGGTAGCCAGAGTGTGTGGGATTACCATATGAGATTCGCGTACCTGTCTAAGTATGTTATTTACATTCTGCCCACTATGGAGGCTAGAGTGCGCCGACTAGTACAGGGCCTTTGTCCCTTGGTAATTAATGAGGCTGCTACAACTGCCTTAAATTCTGATATGAACTATGGAAAGATGGTGGCATTCGCTCAAGCCACAGAGACCCGCAAATTAAGGAGTAGAATGGAGCGAGAGGGTAGTAATAAGGCTCGGTTTATGGGCAACTTTGGTGGTTCTTTGGGTGGTGGCAAGTCAACATTTAGAGGAGGGTCGTCAGGGCCATCACAGTCCTTTGCTCAGTCTTCGGCTAGTGCACTGCCATCAGGGCCTAGTCAGCAGCATCAGTGGAGCCATTTCAGGCACAGTCAGGGCAACAGGGGCTCATATCAGTAGGTTTGTCATGGTTGTAGGTTCCAGCAGTAGAGGAGGCCCTCATGTCCTAATTGTGGAAAGATGCACCTAGGAATATGCTACATGGACTTACTCATATGCTACGAATGTGGATTGAGGGGTCTCATTCAGAGGTATTGACGTTCGTCCTGCCAGGGTGCATGCAGGGGCATGGCACAGCCAGCCAATTCAGCAGCTACTACATCCGCAGCACCTCCTCTAGCTCGAGGCACTCCAACACCCATAGGGCGTGGTGCAGCTAGGGGTGGAGCATAGAGTTCGGGAGGATCCGGCCGTTTCTATGCTATGAGGGGTCACCAGAATTCAGAGGCTTCTCCAGATGTTGTCACATGTATATTTTCTGTCCAATCTCATGATGTATATGCTCTTATTGATCCCGGTTCCACTTTGTCATATGTCACACCTTATGTTGCTATGGAATTTGGGATAGAACCAGAACAGCTTTATGAGTCGTTCTCTGTATCTACTCCGGTTGGTGAGTTTATTTTGGCCGCGCGGGTTTATAAGGATTGTGTTGTCACGTTACATGGTCGGAACACCGTGGCCGATCTTATTGAATTGAGAATGGTCGATTTTGATGTGATAATGGGGATGGATTGGCTTTATTCATGTTTTGCCAAGCTTGATTGCCGAACTAGGACTATTAGGTTCGAATTTCCAAATGAGCCAGCTATTGAGTGGAAGGGTGATGATGTAGTGCCAAAGGGTAGGTTTATTTCTTACCGTAAGGCCACAGAGATGATCACCAAGGGATGTATTTACCATTTGGTCCAGGTTACGGACACCGATGTTGAGGCACCTACACTTGAGTTCGTGCCTGTTGTGAATGAATTTCTTGGAGTCTTTCCGGATGAACTCCCTGGGATCCCACCAGACAGGGAGATTGATTTTGGGATTGATGTGATGCCAGACACACATCCTATATCTATTCCACACTACAGAATGGCACCAGCAGAATTGAAGGAGCTAAAGGAACAATTAAGAGATTTGTTAGAAAAGGGTTTTATCCGGCCGAGTGTGTCGCCTTGAGGAGCACCGGTCTTTTATGTAAGAAATAAAGATGGGTCACTGAGAATGTGTATTGCCTATCGATAGCTTAATAAGGTCACAATCAAGAATAAGTACCCACTGCCAAGGATAGATGTCTTGTTTAATCAATTACAAGGTGCCAGGTACTTCTCGAAGATTGATTTAAGATCCGGGTATCACCAATTAAAGATCAGGGAGCAGGATATTTCGAAAACAACTTTTATGACCCGGTATGGGCATTTTGAATCTCTGGTGATGTCTTTTGGGCTAACAAATGCCCTAACAGCCTTCATAGATCTTATGAATCGCGTTTTTAAGCCGTTCCTCGACTCTTTTGTGATAGTGTTTATTGACGATATTCTTGTATATTCACGAAGTTGAGAAGACCATGCCGATTATCTCAGGGTAGTTCTGCAAACCCTGTATCAGCACCAGTTATTTGCAGAGTTTTCAAAGTGTGCATTTTGGCTTGAATCGGTCATATTCTTGGGTCATGTAGTCTCTAATGAAGGAATTAAGGTTGATCCTCAGAAAACTTCAGCTGTGAAGAATTGGCCGAGGCCTACAACTCCAACAGAGATTTGCAGTTTCTTAGGCTTAGCTAGATATTACAGAAAGTTTGTGGAGGGTTTTTTTACTCTTGCCTCCTAATTGACTTAATTGACGCAGAAGGCAATTAAGTTCCAATGGTCAGATGCTTGTGAAAAGAGTTTCCAGGAATTGAAAGCAAGATTGACTACGGCACCGGTGTTGACTCTACTAGAGGGTATATGTGGATTTATGGTATATTGTGATGGTTCAAGAATCGGGCTTGGATGTGTATTAATGCAACATGGGAAGGTGATAACTTATGCTTCTAGGCAACTCAAGAATCATGAAAAGAACTATCCAACACATGATTTAAAACTTGCAGCAATGGTATTTGCATTGAAAATTTGGTGTCATTATTTATATGGGGTCCATGTGTATATATTCACGGACCATAAGAGCCTTCAATATATTTTCAAATAGAAGGAATTGAATCTGAGGCAGAGAAGATGGCTTGAGTTACTCAAGGATTATGACATTGATATTTTATACCATCCGGGGAAGGCTAATGTTGTGGCAGATGCTCTTAGCCGAAATCTATGGGTAGCTTAGAACACTTGGAGGCATATCAAAGGCCATTGGCCAAGGAAGTTCACCGATTGGCTAGTTTGGGAGTTTGTCTTGCGTACTCTAGTGAAGGAGGGGTAATTGTGCAAAATAGGGCTGAATCATCACTTGTAGTAGAAGTCAAAGAAAAACAATACCACGACGCATTGTTGGTACAGTTGAGAGAGGGAATTCATAAACATAAGACCATGGCCTTTTCTCTTGGCATAGATGATGGTACACTAAGGTACCAAGGGCGACTATGTGTTCCAAATGTGGATGGTCTCTGGGAAAGGATTATAACTGAAGCTCACACATCTAGGTATTCCGTGCACCCAGGTTCTACAAAAATGTAACATGATCTTAAGGAAGACTATTGGTTGAATGATATGAAGAGGAATGTGGCAGACTTTGTGGCAAGATGTCTGAATTGTCAGCAAGTGAAGGCCGAACACCAACGACCCGGTTGGCTGGCACAGAACATAGAAATTCCATTGTAGAAGTGGGAAATGATTAATATGGACTTTGTGGTAGGATTACCGCGCACTCTGCGCAAGTTTGACTCAATTTGGGTGATTGTAGATCGACTCACTAAATCAGCACACTTTTTGCCGGTTAAGTCTACCGACACAGCAGAGCAGTATGCTCAGTTGTATATCAAAGAAATAGTCAAGTTGTATGGCACCCTGGTTTCCATCATTTTTGATCGGGGAGCACAATTCATTGCTAACGTTTGGAAAATATTTCAGCAAGGTTTGGATACTCAGGTGAATCTTAGCACAGCCTTTCACCTATAGACTGACGGGCAGGTAGAGCGGACTATTCACACGCTTGAGGATATGTTGCGTGCTTATGTTCTAAACTTCAAACGTAGCTAGGATGATCATTTACCATCATAGAATTTGCATAAAACAATAGCTATCATTCTAGCATGCAAATAGCACCGTTCGAGGCTTTATATGGTAGGAAATATAGATCTCCAATTGGGTGGTTCGAAATTGGGGAAGCAGAGTTGATAGGGCCAGACCTCATACATCAGGCTATGGAAAAGTTGAAATCATTAAGGAGCGGTTAAAGACTGCTCATAGTTGTCAGAAATCCTATTCGGATATTCGTTGTAGAGATTTGGAGTTCAAAGAAGATGATTGGGTATTCTTGAAAATTTCCCTTATGAAGGGTGTAATGCGATTTGGTAAGAAAGGGAAATTGAGTCTGAGGTATGTCGGACTGTACAAAATCATTCAGAGGATCAGTGAGGTGGCGTACAAGCTTGAGCTACCACCTGAGATGACATTAGTAAACCCGGTGTTTCATGTGTCTATGTTGAAGAAAGTAGTTGGAGATCCGATACTCATTGTCTGGTTGAGACTATTGATGTAAATGAGAAATTAACTTACGAAGAGATTCTGGTTTCTATTATTGATCGCCAAGTCCGAAAATTGAGAAATAAAGAAATTGCCTCCGTGAAAGTGTTGTGGCGAACCCAACATGTTGAAGAGGCTACTTGGGAGGCCGAGGAAAAAATGAAGAAAAAGTATCCTTATTTGTTTGAATGACCATGTATTTATAAAGTTGTGATCTAAGAAAATTATAAGACTTACTTTATATGAATTATGTATGATTTGTACATTTAATGTTGAGGGTGTTCCGTTCTGGAAATATATTACTTATGAGGCCACAGTTGGTGTTGTTTCATATTATGTTATGTTGTTAGATTATGTATATGCTGTTAAGATGTGTTTCTGGGGCTCTCTGATATGTAGATAGGCCTAATTACAAAGGAAACTCTAGCGAAATATTTGGATATTTAGGGAGTTAGTCAAATTTGGGGCTGCTAGTTTGTGGTATAAAACAAACAGAGTTGCATAAGATGCTAATGATGGAATTTTTACCCTCATTCAAGGGTGAATGATCCTAAGCGGGGGAGAATGTAATACCCCGAAAAATTTTGAAGAACTTAAGTGTAAAGCTCGGTAAAATTTGCAAAGAAAAAAATATTTCATGGTGCCAGACTAGGCTTATGTGTTTGATGAAAGTAAAGGAAAATTTTTGGCGGAAAAGTGCGTTTATGCGGTCCATTATGCGACCGCATAATCACTCTGCGGGCCGCATAATGGCCGCAGAAGTGAACAGGAGAGGGCCATTCTGGAAGCAGCTATGCGATCGATTATGCGACCGCATAAAAGTTATGCGAACCGCATAGTGACCGCATACACAGACAGATTTTTGATCATTTTTGTCAGCAATTATGCGACCGATATGCGGTCCGCATATCCATTATGCGGTCGCATATGCGACCGCAGAACCGTTCCGGAGCTCTATTTTTGGGTTTTTAAAACCCGACCCTATTTCGTTAAATACACTCTTTGGGCCATTTTTGAGAAATAATCTGACACTTTAGAATGAGAGAGATTGCCTAGAGTGAGAAGTTGTTCTTCAATAATTGTTCTTCAATTCTTGCTCCAGTTTTGGAAGATTAAGGAGGGAAACTCACAAGGTCTTCATTCTAGAGATAAGATTCTACACCCTAACCCTCAATTTTGAATTTTGTGTAGGAATGAATAATTAGCAAGATAATATTTGGGCATGAGGGTTGTTTATTTAACATGCATGTGTTATCAAAGGGTGTAGGAAGATTGTTGAGCTAAAAATAGTAAAGATTGGGTTGTGGGATGATGGAATCCTTCATAAAAAGGACCTTGAAACCTTATGCACACCTAGTGTTTGATAAAATGCTCAAGTGAGCTAGAACCATGACCATCTCCCTAATTTTGGTTCAATTTGTTATATTTCTAAAATAGATTGAAGTTGATAAGAATTCCGGAATATTTAGAGTGTAAGGAAGCTCAAGTGAGGTATGTTGGCTAATCTCTTCTCTTAGAATTGAATCCCAGGATATTCATGTAAATTATGTAAGTCCCGGGTAATTCATTATGAAAACTAGCTATTCCGAGTAAGATTGGGTTGAAAGATATATGTTCAACAAGCATCCCAAATGCTTTATTCATGTTATGTTACCAATTGAGGATGTGTTAAAATATGTGTTGTGCATTAATAATATTTCGACTTTAAGTCAAGTTCAAATGAAGGCTATTATGCCAAAGTTTGTGAAATATCTCTATGTGCATTAGACTCAAAATTGCTCACATGTGTACTACACACCTTGATTTGAATTGTATTTATTGTTGATGATGATAATGATATTTGAAATTGATAAGGTGAGCATGAAATACTGAATATGGCCAACGTGCCAAGAATGATCTTATAATTATGGCCATTAGTGCCAATGAAATGAAAAGATGTGAAAGTAATATGAAATGCGATGATTGATATAAAAAGGTTGATGTCTCGAATAAGACAGCCTAGCCGATCGGGTCGTGATCGGACACCATGCCACACACATGGTGGTGATTGTGTTGGAAATTGTTATTGAAATTGAGATTTTGGTTGATGTCTTCAAATAAGTCAGCCTAGCCGATCATGTCGTGATCGGACTCCGTGCTAAGATTATGGTGGTATTGGTACTGATAGTAATTATGGTTGATTCTCTAAGGAGATAGCCTAGCTGATCGGGTCGTGATCGGACTCCGTATTAAAGACGGTGGTATTGATATTGAGAGTAACTGTGGTTGATGTCTCTAATGAGATAGCCTAGCTGATCAAGTCGTGATCGGACTCCGTACTGAGAATACGGTGGTACTGGTATTGTGGACAATGGTATATCGATACTAAAAATCTCCTAATGTGAGATATGAAAATTAATTTGAACACTGTCTTGATCCTAAATTGAGGTTTGATGTTGATTAAGGCTTTCATTGATATTATGATAATCTTGTTTCTATTATTTGTCATTCTATTGAGAGGGTGTTTAGTTATACATACTAGTACTATTCGACGGTATTAACGTCCCTTTTGCCGTGGGCGCCGCATCTTTCAATAGATGGAGGTGGTTCCACAGCAGGAGATATTGATCAGTGATAGCAGTGCACCTTCTTCCCAGCTGACTTGGTGAGCCCCACTTCATTCCGGGGTCATGAATCTTTTGTACTTTGTGTATTCTGTTTGAGGTATAGCCGGGGCCTTGTTGCTGGCATTATCATTGTACTCTTCTTTATCTATAGAGGCTCCGTAGACATAGTGTGGGTTGTGTATTGGTGCTGGGAAAGTCAATATATATATTATGTTGTGGTTGTATTACTTGTCCATTTGAGACTTTAAAAATGATGAAACTATTGGAAATGAATTGGTATTGTAGACGTGAACACCTTTTGTCTAATTAATTAAAATATATATTATCTCCATTCGTGGATGAGTTTGGGTAGAAGAAAATCTAACAGGCTTGCTCGGTAGAGTTCACTCGGTTTAGCGACGGTCGCGCTTCTTGGTTTTGGGGCGTGACATTATGGGTCGTTGATCATTTAAGATCAACGGCCAAGATCGAACGGAATCAGAGTAGGTTATTTAATGGGCCGCGACTGGGTTAACTTAAAGGGTCGTTTGGTTTGGGCCTCAGATGGGTAAAAGAGATGGGTCGGGTGTTTTTGGGTCTGTTTTGGTCCATACCCGAAGTTCATAAAAAATAAATTATAGAAAATAAAAAATAAAAAATAAAAATATTATTTATGTGGTAAAATAATTGAAAATAATAACTCCTTATTAAAAAAGTATGAAATGCTATTTTAGTATGAATAACGCTATAACCGCAATTATTTATAGAATATATGCTATTATTGTAACTAGTGTAGATAAAATAGGAAAAATACAAATCTAATTATGTAAAAATGCAATTAAATCTTATAAAATGCATCTAGGTATAAAATGATAAATTTGGATGATTACATAACCCTAAAATAATTTAAAGGGACAATTTATAAATATTTGAACAAATTAAATGGGAGAAAATCAATTTTAAAGATTTAAAACTTATAAAAAATACTTATATGACTCTTGTAAATTGGTTAATAATGCAAAATGATATTTGAAAGTATATGGAATTCTTTATAAAATATAAAGGCAAAATTAGGTACCAACACTATAGAGATAAGAGTGCCACCATCTACGAGCCTTGCCCTCTAGCTGAAATGTGGTGAAATCCACCCCGTTGGACTTCGTACTCCCATATTATGCAGCCTCTCCTTGCAACGGTCAATGAAATCCTATGGGTCCCCTAACCGCAAACCGCCAAAGACAGGAGGATGAAGCCTAGTCGATCTGTTCAGCCGCTTTTGCTCCTCAACAAACGCGGCCAACCTAGTCTCTAGTCTAACTGCTGCAACTGGTTGAGTTTCGCCCGTAGGTAGTGCATTTGGGGTCCGATAAACGGTGGTAGCGTGCCCTGGATCATGAGCGGTAGGGGTCTGTGCTCCCTTTCCCGCCTGAGATGTGGCCGGATTTGCCGGAAATACCCCAGCATGAGTCATCAAAATCATGAACGGCAGCATACGGCCCATGACCTCCTGAAATCCCGGTGCGGCCACAAAATCTGTCGGGGATGGCTCAGCTGCAAGTGCCTCATCCTGCTCCTCAATAACAGGATCCTCTATCGGATAATGGTACTGTAGGAGCAACTCTAGGATGCCCTCGTCCTCTAATAGGAGATGTGGCCCTCCCTCGGCCTCTACCTCTAATAATCGGGGGAGCAGCCCCTCTGCCGCCGGATACAGTCGTAGCACGCGTTTTCACCATCTATGAGAGAATAAGAGAAAGATACTTACCACAACATTAACTGCACTATAGGAGATGAAGAATTAGAAGTTTCCTAATACCATATAGCTTCTCGAAGAAAAGTATAGATGTCCCCGTACCGATCCGCAAGATTCTACTAGGCATGTTCATGACTTGTAAGATCTATGTGAACCTGGTGCTCTGATACCAAGCCATCACACCCAAATCCCACTATAGGCCTTTATGGCACCCAACGCCGTAGTTAGGCAAGTGATCGGTGAACTATCATATTAATTATTCATTTTATTACTTTTGAAATTATGGGTTTTATTAAATAAAGGAAATCAATGCGGAGAAACCATGGAGATATAAAGCATTAATAAAACATAAAAATGAAATGGTGACAATATTAGGCAAAACCATAAACATCTACTAGAAATTTCCCAAAACCTGGTATCACAAGTGCACGGGCATTCTAGTAGAATATACAAGCCACTATAACTACTATCTGAAATGTAATAGACAGAAATAGTAAATGCAACAAGAAGGAGACTCTGGGTGTAGCAGGTCGGAGCGTGGGGAGCAGCTCACCCCTAAGTCTCCTGAAAAGGTGTATGTGCGCTTGTAGGGCCACCAGATGTACCTGCCTCAGCACCTGCACAATTAGTGCATATGTATAGCATTAATGCGTAAATCAACGCATACCTAGTAAGTATCTAGTCTAACCTCGAAAAAGTAGTGACGAGGGTTCGACACCGACGCTTACCAGTTGTCCTATAAATAAAGTACATGAATTATAAGTAGGCATGAAACGCAACAGTAATAATGAAATAAGAAATGGAAAATGACATGATCCTTCAACATATTGACATTTTGAAAATCTCAAATATCATGTGCTATCTCAAACAGATAAGAAATATCACGTAAACACCAAGTCTCAAATCAAATGGGAAATCTCATATATATCCTGACTCCTAGCTGTACTACGCACGAATTCTGCCGAGGTACACTGCCGATGGTCGACAGTGTACACTGCCGATGGTCGACCTGTGCGAACCATAGATGTATCTCTAATATATTGTCGTGGTTGTACGGCCCGATACATAGTTCTATTTAATAGTACTGCTGATGCGTCTGACCCGATCCACATGAATAGAGAAACTCTACGAACTACGGGTCAAACAATTACAACGCAAGGATGGGCACATAAAGAAAACATGATTTTACCAACAATCAAGTATCCTGCAAAAACTCAAGTTAATGAAGCTCGGTCTAACATGATCCCTAATCAAGTTTCAATTATAAATTTAAGTAATTAAACTAACAAGTGGAGTTCAAGTAGTACAAATATTGCATGGCAAAGTTCTATGTCTACCCGAACATAAGCATAATTTTAGCTATGTACTGACTCTCGTCACTTCTTGCGTATGTAGCACCCACAACAAGCAGCACAGAACAATTAAAGCACCTACAGAGAAAATTCCCTCTTACGAGATTAGGCAAGAGACTTACCTCGCTTCCAAGTTCACTACTCGACTCTCCAACCTCACTAATTACCTCAAATAGATGCCGAGAAATCTGAAACTAGCCAAGGGTCGTACAAAGTAATCAATATATGCCCAAAAGTTCATAATTTAACTATTAAAATAATTTACCGATCCAATTTGGAAAGTTCATAAAAGTCACTCCTGGGCCTACGTACCTGGATTTCGGAAATATTTGTACATAGTTGTTACTTATGACCTTACGAACTCAAATATATAATTTATACTCAATTCCATAATCAATTTCGTGATCAAATTCGACTTTTACCAAACCCACAGGTTTTTCAATATAATCCCATAATTTCTACAATTTTGATGTTAAAATCTACCCATATACTATGTATTAAACTCACATTAGGTAGAAATCACTTACCTTCAAATGTTAGACGAAAATCCCTCTCCAAGAAGCTCCAATTTCGGCCAAGAAAAGTGAAAAATGAAGAAAATAAACCTAAGTCCCATGTTTTAAAATGTATCTTCCCAGGTACTTCTTCTTTGCGATCACGAAGGAAAATTTGTCATCGCCCCCAAAAATCTTCTTCGCGAACGTGGCCTGGTCCTTGCAATCGTGAAGGCTAGCCCGGCCAACACTTCGCAAACACGATCCTCCCTTCGCGAATGAAAGGCAACGACCTGATGACCCCTAGACATAGCTCCTTGTATGCAACCGCGGGCCTTCCATCGCGAACGCGAAGGCCACTAGTCCCTAAGCCTTCGCGAATGTGACCCTTAAATCGAAAATTCGAAGAATAAAACACCCCAGCCCCAAATCCTTTATTGGGAACGCGAGACACCCTCCGCAATCGCGAAGAAGGAAAGCAGTACCAGCAAAATCTGCCAATTTGACTTAGCTCTGGGTCGTCCGAAACACACCCGACCCGTCCGGAACCCCATCTAAATGCACCAAAACATTCACTATCATAATCCAGACCAGCTTGAAGTTTTGGAACACGTAAAATAAAATCAAAACCAAGAATCGCACCTCAAAACTAAATTAATCAACCTTTGAACTTCAAGCTTCTTCAACTAGCTCCGAATGCGACGAATCATACTTAGACAACTCGGAATGACGCCAAATTTTATGCACAAGTCACAAATAACCATACGAACCTATTCCAAGGCTCGTAATCCCAAACAAACATCGATAACACCAAAGTCTACTTCAAACCAAACTTAAGAAACTCTAAAACCTTCAAGATGCCAACATTCAAAAATAAGCGTCGAACGCTCTCGGATCACCCAAAACTCGATCCCAACACACGCCCAAGTCCAAAATCATCATATAAATCTATTAGAACCTTCAAATGCAAGTTCTAAGGTCGTTTACTCAAAGTGTTGACTCAAATCAAACTTGGCCACCTTAGGCCACTATTATGGAACTAAGTGTTCTGAATTCAACTCGAACCCTTCCAAAACCAAACCAATCATTCCCGCAAGTCATAAAACAGTAAAAGAATATACAAGAAGTATTAAATAGGGAAACAGAGATCTAGAATGCAAAACGTCAATTGGGGCGTTACAAAGATAACATAGTGCAGCAGGTATTAACAGGATACCAAGAGAGGTTCAAAAGCATGATTCAGTCAACTCAATTAGCATGATGGTATGCATATGGCCATCATTCAATTGATAGGATGAACCACATAATTATCAACACACGGGTCAATTCAACTAATCATGAAAGGTTCAACGAGATTACTTATAAGAATACCATTAATGTAAAATCATTTCCACTAACTAAATCATGAGAGATAAAATTCAATGACAACATAGATTTAATAATATGTATAAAGACAACATAAATATCAGGAAATCATTAACTCAATAAAAAAAAGATGATGACATAAGTAGCAGGACATATTAAGAAGAGCCATATATTATCATGAAAAGCAGGTGGCTAACAAGTAAACATCCCAAACACAGAACTACATAATTAATTTAAAAGGATAAAGAGGGGGGTCAGTGTTCTGCTCGGATTCAGCCACATTTGGAGACTTGAGGTATAGCTGCACAATGTTTGTAGCCCTGATGTAGTCTCAGACAGTTGTACTTTGTTTCAGACCATATATGTAGTATTCTAGTTGTTCATATACTTGTGACTTCCAATTTATGGGAGTAGTTAGCTTCGCATTACTTCTATTAACAATGTGTTAAATTCAGAGTTTATTTATCGTTAAATATCATTACACATTGTTAATTGTTTAAAATTGGATAATTAGTTTAACTATGTCGGCTTGTCTAGAAAGTATATATTAGGAGCCAACACGGTGTCGAGGTTGGGAATTCCTGATCATGACATATTGGTATTAGAGCACTAGGCTGCTTAGGTCTCATGAGTCATGAGCAAGCTTTGTATAGTCTGGGCGATCGGTATGGAGACGTCTGTACTTATCTTCTAGAGGCTATGGAGTTTTAGGAAAATTTCACTTCTTTCTTTCCCTATCGAGCTAATTTATTCTATCATTGATGTTTGAAACATTCCATTCTTGTTCTCTCATAGATGGTAAGAACACGCACAACATCTACCACTGGGCAGGAGCTAGAGCCCCCTGTTGCTGCCACTACCAGGGGTAGAGTTCGGGGCCGAGGTCGAGCCAAAGGCAGAGGTAGAGCTTAGCCTAGAGCACATATGGCAGCATCTATTCCGGAGCCTAAAATCAAGCAGGAGGAGGAGGTTCCTGTTTAGACTGTGCCAGTTAGACCAACTCAAGACCCGAAGGGGTTTATTGTTACCCTAGTACTTCAGGACGCTCTAGTCCACTTGGTGGGCCGTATGGAGATCGTGGCTCAAACAGGTACATTTTCGGTGGCACCAGCTGTCTCTCAGGCTGGGGGAGGAGCACAGACTCCCACTACTCATACACAAGAGTAGATGGCTCATGGATATCAGACTCCGGTAGTCCCGCCAGTTAGAGTGGCTTAGCCTATTGTTGCTATGCAGACCGGGGAGAGGCCCGCGATGTCTTTTGAGGGATTCATGAGATTGGACAAGTTCACAAAGCTCTTTCTTATTCATTTTAGTGGTAAACCTTCGGAGGACCCACAAGATTATTTGGACCATTGCCACGAGGTATTGTATAACATGGGTATTGTGGAATCCAATGGAATTGACTTTGCAGTATTTCAGATGACCAGTTCAGTCAAGAGATGGTGGTAGGAATATGTGCAGAGCAAACCAGCAGGTTCACCGCCACACACTTGGGATCAATTTTTACAGTTGTTTCTATAGAATTTTATTACTTTCACTCTAAGAGAAGAGTACCGCAGGCAGTTCGAGCGCCTTCAGCAGGGTAGCATGACTGTTACCCAGTATGAGACTCGATTTGTGGACCTAGCTCGCTATGCAGTTATCTTACTCCCTACTGAGAGGTAGAGAGTGAGGAGATTCATTGATGGACTTACTTTTGGTGTCAGGCTGCAGATGGCCAAGGAGACTGGGGATGACATTTCTTTCCAGCGGTCCATAGAGATTGCTAGATGGATCGAGATGATTCGTGCTCAGGGTAGAGATGCGGTATCTGAGAAAGGGTCTCATCATTTTGGTAGTTTTAGTGGTGCCTCTTCTGGAGGCAGGGGTTCATTTGGTAAAGGCTATCCTCCTAGGTTGATTCAGCCAATGCTTTAGGCATCTCACGATGCTTCGGGTAGTCGCAGTTCTTATGGGTCTCATCTTGAGCAATTAGCCTAGAGCGCACCTTCAGCTCTTATTAGTGCACCTCCGATCCAGAGTTATCAGGGTAGTTATCTAGGTCAACAGAGCACGTTCTAGAGTCAGCTGTCATAGCAGCCGAGGACTTGTTATACTTGTGCAGATCTGAGACACATCGTGAGATTTTGCCTTAGTTCACAAGGCGGCATGCCACAACAGGGTTCTCATGCCATAGTTCCGACACCAGTTGCTCCACTACCCACTCATCCAGCTAGAGGCGAGGGTCAGGATGCTAGAGGTGGGGGCCAGGCCATTAGAGGTGGGGGTCGGGCCATTAGAGGTGGGGGTCAGGCCATTAGAAGTGGAGGCCAGCCAGCTAGAGGGCGTCCGAGAGGCTGAGGTTAGAGTGGTGGGGCACAACCCCATTTTTATGCATTTCCAAATAGACCCGAGACAGAGTCATTTGTCGTCTTCATCACAGGTATTGTTCCAGTTTTCCATAGATATGTCTCAGTCTTATTTGATCTAGGCTCTGCTTATTCATACGTGTCATCATATTTTGCTTCATATCTGGTTATGCCTCGTGATTCTTTGAGTGCTCCTATCTATGTGTGCATGCCTATGGGAGATTCTATTATTGTATATCGTGTTTATCGCTCGTGTGTGGTTTCTATCGAGAGCTTGGAGACTAGGGTAGACCTTCTACTTCTTGATATGGTGGACTTTGATGTTATCTTGGGTATGGATTGGTTGTCACCTTAATAAACTATTTTATATTTTTACGCCAAGACAGTGACCTTATCCATGCCGGGGTTTCCTTGATTAGAGTGGAGGGGTACTCCTGGCCATTCTATTAGTAGCATATGGTGGGAAGGGATGTCTGGCATATTTGGCCTATATCCGTGATCCTAGTGTGGAGGTTCCTTCCATGGATTCAGTACCAGTTGTGCGCGAGTTTCCAGAGGTATTTCCTACATATTTTTTGTGGATGCCACCCGACAGAGATATCGACTTCTGTATTGACTTGGCTCCAAGCACTCATCCCATTTTTATTCCACCATACTGTATAGCCCCAGCTGAGTTGAAGGAATTGAAGGAGCAATGGTAGGATTTACTTGACAAGGGACTCATTAGACATAGTGTCTTGTCCTAGGGTGAACCAGTATTGTTTGTGAAGAAGAAGGATGATTCGATGAGGATGTGTATAGATTACCGACAGTTGAAAAAAGTCACTATCAAGAACAAGTATCCGTTGCCGAGGATTGATGACTTATTTGATCATCTTCAGGGTGCAAAGGTGTTTTCAAAGATTTATTTGAGATCTAGCTACCATCAGTTGAAGATTAAGGCATCGGATGTCCCTAAGACAGCTTTTCAGACTCGGTATGGTCATTATGAGTACTTAGAAATGTCATTTGGCTTGACAAATGCCCCTGCAGCATTTATGGATTTTATGAACCGGGTATTTAAGCCATATTTGGTTTGTTTTGTGATCGTCTTCATTGATGATGTTTTGGTTTACTCCCGCAATCGAGAGGAACATGAGCAACATCTTCGGGTTGTACTTCAAACCTTGAAGGATAGTTAGTCATATGCCAAGTTTTCAAAGTGTGAGTTTTTGTTGGATTAGGTTGCCTTTTTGGGCCATGTTGTATCTTCCGAGGGCATAAAAGTGGATCCTAAGAAGATTGAGGCAGTTTAGAATTGGCCTAGACTTACTTCAGCTATAGATATTCGGAGCTTCTTGGGTTCGGTGGGTTATTATCGCCAGTTCCTGGAGGGGTTTTCATCTATCTCAGCCCCATTGACCAAGTTGACCTAGAAGGGTGCTCTTTTCAGATGGTCCGATGAGTGTGAGTTGAGCTTTTAGAAGCTCAAGGCTGCTTTAACCACAACTCAAGTTCTAGTTTTATCGCCAGCATCGGGTTCTTATGCAGTTTATTATGATGCTTCACAGGTTGGCATCAGGTGTGTATTGATGTAGGATGGTAGGGTGATCGCATATGCTTCGCGTTAGCTGAATCCCCGTGAGAAACCCCATCCATTGTTAATGCATTGAATATTTGGAGGCATTAACTCTACGGCGTGTCATGTGAGGTATTCACAGATCATTGGAGTCGACAACACTTATTTAAGCAAAATGATCTAAACTTGAGGTAGCGGAGGTGGTTAGAGCTGTTAAATGACTATGATATCACTATTTTGTACCATCCCGTGAAGGCCAATGTGTTGGCTGATGCGTTGAGTAGAAAGGCTGAGAGTATGGGTAGCCTTGCATATATTCGAGTTGGTGAGAGACCGCTAGCATTAGATGCTCAGGCATTGGCCAATCAGCTCATGAGGTTAGATGTTTCGGAGCCTAGCCGGGTTCTTGCTTGCACGGTTTCTCGGTCATCTTTGTATGAGTGCATCAGAGAGCGTCTATATGACGACTCCCATTTGCTTGTCCTTAAGGATACAATGCAGCACGGGGTGCCAAGGAAGTTTCTATTGGAGATGATGAGGTGTTGCGGATGCATGGTTGGATTTGTCAGACCAATGTGGATGGATTGCGTGAGTTGATTCTTGAGGAGGTCCACAGTTCATGGTATTCCATTCATCGGGGTGCCGCCAAGATGTATCAGGATTTGAGGCAACACTATTGGTGGAGAAGAACGATTAAAGATATAGTGGGGTATGTGGCTCGGTGTTTAAATTGTCAGCAGGTGAAGTATGAGCACCATATGCCGGGCAGTTTGCTTCAGAGACTTGAGATTCCCCAGTAGAAGTGGTAGCGTATTACCATGGATTTCGTTGTTGGGCTCCCGCTGACTTTGAAGAAATTCGACGGGTGTGGGTTATTGTGGATAGACTGACTAAGTCTACACATTTCATTTCGCTTGTGACTACATATTCTTTAGAGCAGCTGGCTCAGATCTATATCAGGGAGATTGTTCTTCTGCACGACGTGTCGGTATCTATTATCTCTTATTGAGGCACGCAGTTCACATCGCACTTCTGGAGAACTGTGTAGTATGAGTTTGGTATGCGGGTTGAGTTGAGTACAACATTCCACCCTCATACGGACGGGCAGTCCAAGCGCACCTTTCAGATCTTGGAGGACATGCTACGTGCCTATGTTATGGATTTCGGGGGTTCTTGGGATTAGTTCTTACCGCTTGCGGAGTTTACCTACAACAACAACTACCAATCGAATATTCAGATGGCTCCTTATGAGGCCTTATATAGGAGGCAGTGTCGTTCTTCAGTTGGTTCATTTGAGCTGGGAGAGGCTAGGTTGTTGGGGACTGTTTGGTTCGGGATGCCTTGGAGAAAGTCAAGTTGATTCAGGATAGGCTTCATACAGCACAGTCTAGACAGAAGAGTTATGCTGGTCGAAAGGTTCATGATGTTGCATACATAGTGGGTGAGAAGGTTTTGCTCATAGTTTTGCCCATGAAGGGTGTGATGAGGTTCGGGAAGAAGGGCAAGTTGATCCTCGGTATATTGGCCACTTTTAGGTGCTTGAGAGAGTTGGGGAGGTGGCCTACATACTTGCATTTCCACCTAGACTATTAGGTGTTCACCCAGTGTTTTATGTTTCTATGCTCCGGAAGTATTATGGTGATCCGTCATATGTTTTGGACTTCAGCACGGTTCAGCTAGATGAGAATTTAGCTTATGAGGAGGAGCCGGTGGCTATTCTAGCCCGACAGGTTTGAATGTTGAGATCTAGGAGTTTTCCCTATATGAAAGTGCAATGGAGAGGTCAGCCGATCGAGGTACATTTCTATGTATGTTCGAGGATGAACGTTTCTTTTAGAGGTGGAGAATGTGACGACCCGATAGGTCATTTTGAGTACTTGCCTTTATTTCCGTGTTCTGAGACCTCTATTAGCACCATTTCATGTTTCTTTATTTGCGTGCCTAGTCCGAGTCTTTTTTTCAGAAAGTTTTTATGTAAAAAATGTGAAGAAAATATAATTTTGGCTTTAAAAATAACTTGAGTTGACTACGATCAACATTTTATGTAAACGACTCGAGATCAGTATTTTGATGATCCTAGAGGGTCCGTATCGCGATTTTGGACTGGGCGTATTCTCGATATTGAATTCGGATTTCCCTAGGTTGATTTGACTTGTTTTACCGAAAGCTAGTAATTTGAAGGTTTGAAACTTTCCTAGGTTTGACCGTAGGCTGGCTTTATGGCTACCGGGTTTGGATTTTGATTTTGGGACTTGGTATAGGTCCGTTTTGATATTTGAAACTTGTCTACAAAATTTGGTGTAAAGCGGAGTTGGTTTGATAAGATTCGGACGCTCGGTTGTGATTTTAGAAGTTTTTGAGTTTTCTTTGAAATTTCATGCATTTTGACGTCTGATTCGTAGTTCTAGGTGTTCTTCTGGTGTTTTGATCATGCAAGCGAGTTCATATGATGTTATTACAGTTGTGTGCATATTTGGTTTAAAGCCCAAGGGGATCGGGTGAGTTTCAGATCGGCTACAGACCATTTCAGACTTAGAAGTTTTTCGTTTCAGCTATTTTTTGATGTCTGGTGTTTTGTGCTTCACGATCGCGAAGACGAAATTAGGGTTGGGCGGATTGGTTCTACGCGAATGCGGGGACTGGGTCGCAAACGTGAAGTAGTGGGGGCCTGCCCTTCACGAACATGACAGTCTCCTCGCGAACGCGTAAGATTGTGGGATCTGGGGGCAAGCATGGGGAATCCTTCTACGCGAACGCAACACACTGGTCGCGAACGCAGAGGCAAGGTACGGGATGTCTTCGCGAACGCATGAAATAGTTCGTGATCACGATGGCCATTTGGCCTATGTTCTTCGCGAACGCGTCAGGTGCTTCACGATCGCAAAGGGCGCATGTCGCCCAGGTATTAAAACATTTCAAAGTCGGGATTTTCATCATTTTTCACTATATTCAAGTTTGAGCTAGGCCTAGAGGCAATTTTGAGGATATTTTTCATACCAACTTCATTGGTTAGTAAATTGTAACTTGTTTTATTATATTTCTATAGACACCCATTGATTTTAACATTTAATTTAGGAATTTTTATGGTAGAAATTAGGGATTTGGGTAGAAATTGGGGATTTTATAAAATTGAGATTTAGACCTCGAATTGAGGCCGAATTTTGAAACTAATCACATAACCTGGCTTGGGGGTGAATACCAATTGGGTTTTGGTCCGAATATCGTGTTTTGACCAAGCGGGCTCGGGGTTGACTTTTGTTGACTTTTTCTATAATCATTAAAAATTAAATCTTTTTCACTGGTGGGTAGTTTCTAAAGCCTATTTTGAATTATTTGAAGCTAGACTTGATTGGTTTGGAGGCTAATTCTAATGAAAAAGTCGCGGTTGTGCCTTGATTTGGTTGCGGAGCGAGTTAAATATCGTGGTTAACCTTGACTTGCGGGATTAGGACTTGTTGGTCTACTTGGTACGTGTATTATGTGTGGGGACGACGTATATATATATATATATTTTGTCATTGGGTTAAAGCATGCAGGTGAAAATTATTTCTTTGTACTAGGTTGTTTCATTGACTATGTTTTCCACACTTAGGATAGATTATTACTTCTTTAATTATTTGCCTTTTATTTATTATTGATTTTAAAGATGATGAAAATTTTGAAAATTGAGTTTGGCATCATGGTACTATAATTGAAATAAAATTGCTTCCCGCCTTGCATTGTTATCTCGAATTTGTGTTGTTGTTTGGTGAGGAAGCGTGAAAAGCACGAAGGGTGTTGCTGTAACTTATTTGCATTCATTATTATTTATTGTGAGGTTGTGAGGATTAAAGTCACGAAGGGTAATGTCGTGCATTTGATTACTTATCATCATTTATCATATTATGGGAGGTTGATAGTAAAAGCACAAAGGATTATGCCTTGCCATTTTATTTATGATATTACATGGTGATGACGAGACTAAAAGTACAAAGGGTGATGCCGTGCCATTTTTATTTCAGTGCGTTATTTGATTTTCGGATTGGTGATTTACTTAGTTACATTGTTGCTTATTTCGTACTTGCCATTCTTATGACATTTCCCCTTTCGCATGTCCCTTGCCAGTTAATGTTTTAATTGCCGCCCTACCTGTTATTTTGTTGCTCTATGTATATATCCGTATAGGTTCAAGTAGGTATCTTGTCATAGCTTTTTCACTATCTTATTGATGTTAGGCTCGACAGTTACGAAATATATTGGGTCGGTCGTACTCACGCTATACTTCTGCACTTCTTGTGGAGATACTGGTGTTGATCCCAGTGGCGTCTAGTGGTATTCTGCTTGGATTCAGCTGCATTTGGAGACTTGAGGTATAGCTGCACGGTGTCCGTAACTCTAAAGTCCCCTTCTTTCTCCATTTTACTGTTTATCTAGTCTCAGACAGTTGTACTTTATTTCAGACCATATATGTAGTACTCTAGTTGTTCATTTACTCGTGACTTCAGATTTCTGGGAGTAGTTAGCATTGCGTTACTTCTATTAACACTGTTAAATTCTGAGTTAATTTTTCGTTAAATATCATTACTCTGTGTTAATTGTTAAAAATTGGATAATTAATTTTATCAACGTCGGCTTGCCTAGCAAGTAGATGTTAGGCGCCAACACGGTCCCAAGGGTGAGAATTTCGGGTCATGACATGAGATGAGACCTTGAATAATTTTATAAAGTAAAAGGAAAGTGGGGATTAATTGTGGACCGTTGATTATTTGGATCAACGGTTCAGATGCATTGTGTTAGTTGTGTGAGTGCTGGAAAGGGGTGATGTGGTGCACTGCTATTGGCTTATAGGTATTGGCACGGATCGCCAACTTGGACAAGGCTGGGGGTTGGCTGGACCAGGTCAGGGCACTTGGGCATGTGTTTTTCGGCCGAATAAGTTAGGTAATGATTTAACTTGTAGCCACACTGAGTTTAATTGAACAATTGCAATTGTAGCCTATTTGAGTTTTAACCCCTTTTATAATTAAATTAATTAGACTTAATTAATCCTAATTAAATTTAATAAAATATAATGATAAAATATATTATTAGTTAATTACTGTAAATAATTGATTATAAAAAATAATTAGAATACTTCACCTATTAAATTGTAAAAACTAATTTTGGCTAATCAATGTAATAAAAGTAATATAATTGTAGATTTAAGACTAAATTATTGAATTTATTGTAATACTTGCTTATTAAAGTATGAAAGTTATTTCAATTAATTAAAGCAGTAGGAGTAGTATAATTTATGAATAATTGAGACTAAATTACTATTAATTATAGAATTAATATTACTGAGTATTATTATATGTGTTATATCATTTTATATTTTGAGAAAATAAGTACTATTAATTTACAAGTATTTCACTACATTTATTGCTGATTAATAAGTGTAAATAATTTAATTTAAAAGGGGAGGGTCAAAATTAGTAGTCAACCAAGCCGACAACCTTAATTATAAGCACATTAATAAAGGAGCCCAACCTTGAATAATCAAAAGTAACAATAAAGGTTCAATAGGTAACAACAATTACTAAATGTTATTTTAGAAGCATTAAAAAGCACGAAGATTAAGCCTCATCCTAGGATGCTCAATGCTTACTGTTACAGGGAGAGAATGAGAAAGAGCTCTTAATGAAAATATTAAATGTCTGGAGTAATAGAAACATAATGACATTTCACCTATATGCATATAGAATTGGTGTCGCTACGGCAAGAGTTCTTAGGTTTACTCTTGTAAGTATTCATGAAATGGGATTAGTTCATGGCCTTTTAAGTGCTTGAGCGACTCAGTAATTTAAAGTGGTTGGATAATATTTTGCGTGTGATATTTTCGGTTTAGGCACAAGGAAGTTATGGTTCAACACTTACTAACCAATATCTCATCTAAACTTTAAAATATTTACACTACTAGGAAGTTTAATGTCACGACCCAATATGGCGCCCAACGTCGCCGCTAGGCAAGCTAACGGTGAACTATCTTGCCTAGCGGCGAACTATCCATGTAATTGTTTATTTTAATATTTTGAAAGTCATTGATTTTATTTAATAAGGAAACGATTAATAGGTGATCGTAATAATGAAAAACATGAAATAAATGAAAGAGTGAAGTAATGAATTTAATAATTAAAAAATATGAAATACCTACTAGAACCTCCCAGAACCCGGTGTCACAGGTGCACGAGCAAACTAGTAGAATATACAAAACTTCCTATGCTACTGTCTGAAGTAAGATAGACTGAAAAATAAACATAACAAAGAAGAGACTTCAGGTGCTGCAGAACGAAGCATAGGGAGCAGCTCACCACTAAGTCTCCGGGTAGCGGGGTATGCGCCTGAATGGCCGCCAGATGTACCTGCCTCAGATACTGCACGATTAGTGCAGAAGTATAGCGTGAGTACATAAACAACATATACCCAGTAAGTATCTAGTCTAACCTCGAAGAAGTAGTAACGAGGGGTTGACACTGATACTTACTAAGGGTCAATATAAAAAATAAAGAAGTCATAAGTAGGCATGAAATACAACAACAATAGTGAGATAAGAAACATAAATTTATAATTCTTAAGCATAATATTAATTTAAAGTCTCCAACTATCACAAGCCAAGTATTTAACACATAAGAACCACCAAGTAATTTCCTAGTCTCAGATCAATAAGAAATATCAAGTATAATCGGACTCTGAGCAATATCATGCATGATTTATGCCGAGGTCGTACGACCCAATCCAGAATAGTGTGTACACTGTCAAGGGTCGACCGACACGAACCATAGATACATCTAATATACTGCCGAGGTGTTCGACCAGGTCCACAGGAAGAGAGAATACTCTACGAACTCCGATTAGCGGCTACTACATAAGAATAATACTCAAAGAAGGCATAATCTCCACTAACAGTCAAGTAACCCGCCAAAACTCGAAGTAATGAAGCTCAGTCTTTACAATTCATGTATCCAATTTCAATTATAATATAAGTAATTAAACTAACAAGTTGGGGTACAAATAATACAAGTAATACATAGTAGAGTCCTAAAACTACTCGGATATAAGTATAATTTTAGCTACGTATGGACTCTCCTCACATCGTGCGTACGTAGTACCAATAATTATTAATAAATAACCATTTATAATATCATAGGGGATAATTCTCTCTTACAAGGTTAGGCAAGCGACTTACCTCATTTTCAAGTTCTCTTCCCGGTCCACAATTCACACTAAAAGCCTCAAATCGGTGCCACGCAATCCGAAACAAGCCAAATGTAGTACAAACTAATCAATATATACTCAAAAATTTATAATTTCACCATTAGAGTAATTACCCAACCCAAATTGGAAGGTTCCTAAAATTTACCTCCGGGCCCACATGCCCGCACTCCGAAATTTTTTGTAAATAAATGTTACCCATAACCTCACGATCACAAATATATAATTTCTATTCAATTCCATAATCATTTTCGTGGTCTAATCTTATTTTTATCAAAACCTAGGTTTTTCAACAAAATCCTCTAATTTTTCACAATTTACATGTTAAAATCTACTCAAAATCGGTGTATTAAACTCACATTAAGTAGTAATTACTTACCTTACAATGATAGGTGAAAAATCCCTCGCCAAGAGCTCCAAATTCGGCTAACCCAAAGTGAAATGAGAGAAAATGAACCCAAGTCCCGATTTAAAATAAGACACTGCCCAGTTGACCCATCTTCGCGATCGCGGAAGAGGCCTTGCAATCGTGAAGGTAAAGCTAGCACAGGCCGAGGAGGTCTTCATCCCGAACACGAGGGAAGACACGTGAACGCGAAGTCTTGCCTAGCTTGAGCTTCACGAATGCGGTCAGACCTTCGCGAACGCAAAGAGCAAAGGTGGCTGACCCGCCTCAGGCCCTTTATTCTACGCGAACGCGGGCCTGGCTACGCTAACGTGAAGGCCACAGGTCCCAAGGCTTCGCGAACGCAATCCATTATTCTTGAATGCATAAGGAAAAATGCCTAGTCCCCCAATTCCTTCTCTGCGAACGCGACTCCACCTCTGCGTTCGCGAAGAAGGAAACTATAACCAGTAATAGCAGGTTTTTCAGACTTAGCTCCGGGTGATCCAAAATTCACCCGAGCCACCCGGGACCCCGTCCAATTGCACCAACAAGTTCATAAACATAATACGGAACTACTTGAACCCTCATAATATGTCGAGTGTAACATCGACGTAATACTACCGGGTGTAACATCATTCCCCCCTTTGGAATATTCGTCCATGAATGTTGACTGATGCATTTATCGGTCTCATAATCGGATAGCTCTTACGAATGGTTTTAATACTGTCCTTGCCATCTAGGCAACTGTTCTGTGAATAAATCCAAAGTCCAAGGCATTCCCACCTTTAGGCGTTTCTCACACCACGGACTGTGATCGGAATTCTTCCAATCTCGTAACTGTTGCTACCTTCTGTAATGCAGCATGTACAACATTTTCCTTGTATGTGCACCAATGCGACTCTTCCCTCAAGCTTTTAGCCAATCTCTAGGCCTCACTTTGGAAAGATGTCCCTCTATGCATCTATAGGTGTACTGAAGTTCATCGCTCGGTACTTTGTCGAACTTACGACTATTGATATATCTTGTTTCATAGCCTTGGTTATCTATCCGTATGGCTTTACTACATATAGGTAGGTCATACTATACCCTAACTTTTACTTCAATTTATTACCGAGGTCTACTACCCAACTCCAGGTTACTCTCTCGCTGCTCATAATATATGTATCAATCTAAGTTCTTCAATGCTTCCTTATTACTGTTCATCTAAAGAATGGCATCCTTATCTCCTCTCATATGTTGGAACTTTATCCATCTATTGTTGATTCATCTTAATGTTGATCCATAATCTATCACTGATAACTTGAAACCTCTTACGTAATTCGTTGTCACTAGGGCTTACGTCTCATCGGGAAATATCTGAAGTGACTTGCCTAATCCACCTAGGGGCGATACTATACTAATTATCGTAGTTCATAGCATCCCAACATGATTCATCTTATATGGGTGTATTCTAATCCCGTGCCATCCACGAAATCCCTTTTTTTCTTCAAATCATTACTCAATCGAAGGCCCAAACGTCATCCTTTATCTATCACAATTACACCTTTATTTTACTACCATGGAAGCATTCCATCTCTTCTAAATGCTACTAGTCCTAGACTTCTTTGAGTTCATTCAGGCTATACTGAGCTTTCTATAACTTAGAGAAACCATCAGCTCTCTTATTTTCATGGGCTTAATCCCGAGGACTCATTGATTCTCGTGACCCTCTCACTCACCTTTTCTTATCCTTACTCATGTCTTCCTAAAATCTTGTCGCTCTACCATACTTTAGCTTGTGACCTACACGTATCTATTTATACTTCTTACAACCTTCCTTCAACTTGCTTGCACCAAAGATTTCCTTATGTTATTCTGGAACATCAAGTGAGACATCACATCGTCTCTAACTCTTCTTTACTCTCTTAACTAGACCTCTCGGTACCTAGAAACTATAGGCTGGAAGATATGCCACGAGGGACACTGCTATCATTCCTAGATACTGAATCCCAATGCTTCTAGCCCTCTATTTGAAGTATGGATTATTCATAACCTTCTACACCTGATTATCCCGTACGTTGTTCACCTTTACCGTACTTACCTTAAAATCTCACATCGTATCTTCTATCTCTTTCATAACCCCCTTTCCACATAGGTATAATTCATATCCACGACTTGAAGCTCTCTTATTTATCAATAATATCTAGGGCAGGAACCCTTACTTCCTCTTCTTGACGTCATTTTTGCATAATGTTCTGGAATCGTAGCATATCTGTAGGATTTGAATAAGTGCAATCTCATCCCTTTCTCATTTTTATCGCATTCTTCCTTTACCATTCCATAGTTACTAGAACCACTTAATTCTGACTTTATGCCACATCACTCTGTATTCCCCTCTTTAGGGGAATACTAAGATTTAGTGCTACGACGATCTACCTATAGATGTTTTACCTCTTCATCTTTGGCGTCTTTTCACATCATCGATGACCCTTACTTGCCTTGTGGTAATCCTTTTGTACCAAGGATAACAAAATTCCTTACTCACGAGGGTGACACCTAGTGTAACTGGCACACATAGTCCCTTAAGCTTAACTTTGCTCACATTGCTTACTTTAGGGAAGCGTCTTCCTGAATGACCTTTAAAGGTTATTCTTCTGTCGTCCATTCTATTATCACCGGGACGCGATCTCTGAAATTCTCATGATGCCGACTATTATCAAATCATTCGGTCCCTAATTCATGTTCAGTTTATCTTGTTCTCTAGCCCATACTGATTTCTTTTACTATGGGGTCTAATTTTTCCTTCTGGTAATCACGTTGGAATCACTAACTTATTTCTTGAAATGAGGATATGACTTTATGGCTTATACTCTTTTATTGTTTCAAGGCATGTCTCCTCTTGTCTTTCCTTCACTTAACTATAGACTCTGTCTTCGTGTCATATTTTGATTTACCTTTATCGCCCATATATCAGAGCTTACTCATAATACTTGATTTACTCTCTTCTTATTCTCCTGCTAATATTTATGCCTATCACTTTATGTTGAAAACTTCAACAAAACGTTCTTTCACTTTTAACTCCCCTTGCTTAATCTCACTAGCTCTTCGGGACGCCTAACATTCTCTCTTTACTGGGGACGGGAGCCATACCAAGGTAAATATTTATGCCTTCTAGGATTTCCACTGCCTATTTTCTGAATTTTTTGAACATTCTAGTATTCATATCTAGCTGCATTATTCTAGAGTGCATCATCTGTGTGTCTCACAAGGAGATCTATTAGCATATTTGCAATATTATTCGAAAATGTTAACTAACGCAAACAATCCATCCACCATTTTGGGTCACTCTAACCCCAGCCGGATCCTGATATATCTTCCTTCTCTTAAACTATATCTGTTAACTCTCATAGGGCATAACTGAGATGGGTGTGGCCGATTGTACATACATCTATTACTGTTGAAGGTAACTCAAAATGCTTATATATCTCTGCCTGAATTGTAAATATTGATAGTCTTCATTAACTGGGTGCCTCGTACCCTTCTTCACTTTGCTTCTTTTACTTGTTAAAACTTGTATCTACCTTCTGAATCTCTCATTGCTTTTCACCATATGGGTGTATAGATATTCTTTCCTTAAGGCTCCTTATCAAGAAGTTTACACATCTTAGTACACACATGATCTACTGAAGACCTCACATTTATCCATCATAAGAATGATGTGAAATAGAGTTCCTCTAACTCAACTCTTTCACAACCACATGCAATCTCTTACCAACTGTCTTTTGGATGTAGGTATCGTCTTATAACGAATAAAATAGAATTTAGGAGTTTGAATTCTTACAAGTGAGCTCTACCACATGATCTAGAGTAAGAAGAAAGAGTGACAGTCCTAAATGCCTTGTAACCTCCTACTTATAAGTATGGTGCACAAAATACCCATAAACAAGACTCTACTAGACACGACATGTAGACTCCCTAAGACAGAACTGCTCTGATACCACTTTTGTCACGACCCAAACCGATGGGCGGCGACGGGCACCCACTGCCTTTCTCAACCAAGTACCAATGTAATATATCTTTCGTATCATACTATCATAAGTAAATGAGCCAGAAAGGCTGTCATGAGATAACTAGAATAAAACACGAGGGAATAGTGGACATAAGACGACCCAACATGATATAGAAACTTATACATGTGACATACGAGCCTATATGGCCGACATGATCATTTGTAAACTCAAAACATAGGCTGACAAGGCCATACAAGTATCCATATACATGACATATGTCTACAAGCCTCTAAGAGTACATAAACGTCATAAAGATTGGGACAGGGGCCCGCCATACCGATCACTACATGTTAAAAGCATACTGACCAAATAGGCAACTCCAGAGCTAGTGGAGTGCACCAACACCTTCTGTTGAGCTGATAGTATACTAGGAGGACTGTCAACCTATCTATCAGGACCTGCGGGCATGAAACTCTGTATCCCCAGGCAAAAGGGACATCAGTACAAATAATGTACCGAGTATGTAAGGAATGAAAATCAGTAAATAAAAGACATGAGAGAAACATGGAGTAAAAGACTCAACATGTAAGTTTGAATAGCTCTATGAATCATTTAATATTTATAAAGTCATGCATATGCGTATAAATGTCATATGATGCATAGGTATATGCGTACATAACATCATCAAGCCTCTGAGGGCATCCCATCATATCATATCGGCCACTGTGGGAGAAATCATCAACATATACCATCTGATCAGGTGGTGCTGCGTATATAACATCGTAACCTTTCCTCATACCTCATACCCCATATACATATATATATATATATATATATATATATATATATATATATAGCCATCTGGTTATGGGCCAATGTACATGTATAAATAAATGCAATGCATAAGAAGTAAGTTAATAAGATTTCTCGATATGTCATAAGATCAATATGCCTTCGAATAAATTTTATCAACTACATATTTTTCTGAGACCTATGAACAGAAGATATAATAATAAGACACATGGTGAATCAAGAACATAGGCACTCCTAGTGCTTCTATGAATAGAGGCATTTATGAAAGTTGTGTGTTTGCTCATTTCATTTGTATCATAGGTCTCATGCCAAAATGAAAGAAGGGATAGCCTTAACATATCTGAGCCTATTCTCTTAACAATCCCTCTAACCCATGTCTTTTGCAATAAAACACGTAACGGCGGATCGATAGTGAAAACAATCTGTATGATATTCTTGAGAAAGATTGTACCGTACTCCCTTAGAATTGCAACTCACGTTGCTATAGCATTAAGTAGTTTCGTATGAATTCTTTTGTGGCTCCATCCGTTACTTAGAAACCATAACATCACACTTTAATGATGTAGGAAGATATCTTATCCTTGTAGGTTGTGGGCCCCATTTGATAAGGATTAATTTTGCCACAAATCCCCTAAATATGCCACCTAGCCACATAAGTCAAGAGTCACTCTTTGGTCTTAGCAAATATAACCCCTTTCTTCCATGTGGGGGTGATGTTTCCACCAAATACTTATCCACCAATTTCTAATCAATTTGTTAACTTCGCACTAAAATCAATAATTAACCCCTTACCAACATAATTAGGTAATATCCTAATTTACTTAAAATACTAATCACTTTTAACCTACTTTATAAACCTTACTATCATGGTCATGTGGTATAGTGCTAGTCCATAAATATTGGGTATTGTAGCTTGGACCGTATTTTATCTCAAAATGTCAAACTTCGACGAAACTCATTTTCTTCGATTTGCTTACCCTCTCACCTTCACGAATTTACTTATCACGTGTTTGAAACAGCATAATACTTACAACCTCAAAATAATTTTGTCCATGAACTGATGTTAATTATCTAACGACAAATCCAACATACAATACTACGGGTGTAACATTATCGTAATACTGCAGAGTGTAACATCGACGTAATACTACGGGGTGTAACATTCCCGTTATAAAGGAAGATCGTTATTGGAATAACATCAAAATCTTTGTCCTCAATGAGGTGCAAAGATTCACCTTTAACAAGCCAAGGTTCATGTACGTTTATACATACCCTTTTACTTTTAAATTGGGTAAAGAAATTAACCCTATAATTTTATAATTTTGTCATTGCTACCAAATTTACTTGGCTTAGGTGAGTCCATCAATATGGCATACGGTGGCCTGCCTTCGAATATTGTGCTCAGAGGCCGGAGAAACCCTCACTCTCACACATTTGATCAATCTCTACTCCCCTAAGAACTTCTATGAGGGAGTGCTTAAACTCAGCAAACGCAGCCACCATGCCCTCTTTAGCAGCGTTGATGATCATAACAATTGTTGATGGATGAAATGGTTCGTTGTTATTGCTACCGGGGACATTCTCCCGGCAACAACCCCTTCCATTCTTGAATCTTGGAATTTTACTCGTAATTAGTCTTCGGATACCCTTTCTTTATCTCGTTTAAAAGGAATTTCTTTCTTTGATAACTTTTATTTTCTCTATTCCAGCTACTCATTGGGAACCACCATCGGTTAAGAACCTGACCCCAAAGAATAAAAAATATTCTGGATATTTCCATACTGGACTTTTGTAGGTGGAAAGAGATTGTCCCCATATTCAATTGGAAAGGCAAAAACCACTGTAACATCTTCCCTTTTTCCTTTTCAACTTTCAACATGACTTAGAATCAACTTACTAACTCTTTTTCGTAATACATAGGCCTTCCGAAAGGGTCTTCTATTTGCCCTGCTATTGAGGTTTGCGATGACCCAGAGGAAGTCCATCAACAATTACAAGATGTCCTTAACATGAAGAAGGCTCGTGAAGCTGTTATTTATTCCGATGAAGGCGCCTCCTCCCGAAGTCCCCAACCCAAGGACAAGAAAACAAAGAGGAAGCGCACCTCTACGGGTGGGATTCGGGAGAAAACTTCACCAAAAGAAGCTCTCGTTGGACCAGCCATAGTGGTACAAGATGACGAGGAAACTGATGATGAAGCGGTTCCTCTTCAAAGAAGAAAAAGATCTTCATCAACTCAATTGGATTCTCACATGGGTGAACTCCAAACAACACAATCAAGAGAAGTTCAAGGACTCTTCACGGAAATGGAAATAGTTGAAAATGCTGAGTCTCGTTTTTGGGCTCCTATCGACGCTTTCGTTTAGAGGAGTACTACCACTGACATTCTCCTGCCATCAACTTTTGCACCAACTGCAATCGCAACATCTCCTACACCGACTGCTTCCTCTCCACCTGCCCCAACCGAACAGAGAGAAAATGTTCCTTCCCCATAATCATCCGATCACGGGAATTTAGGGAACACTTAATCGGCACCCACTCAAAACCCTAGTGGAAAATGGAGTTTCATTCTCATGGTTTCGAATGAGTGTCACATACTCTCCATGCCGATGGAGGTTGCTAATTACCTGAAACCTTTGGCCATGGACAAAGACTATAGAAAGATGGACAATCTTTCTACTGAATGTCTGATCAACAATAGCATGCACTGTTCATCCCAAGTATTAATTTAATCTTTTTCTATTTTCTTTTTTCCTTGCTAAACTTTGCCATTGTAACCTCAAATTTAACCTTTTTAGACTAACCTCCTTGCTTCTGAGGACCTACAAAAGTTAATTTTGGACAAGGAAGAGCTTACTACGATACGAAAGCAACTTGTTGCTGAACGAAATCAGCTTGCCGAGCACCTCCAAGTTTTGGAAGCAAAAGTTGGTCAAATGGGCGAACTCGAAGCCTGACTGGAGCAATCTGAGCAAGAAAGGATGTCCCACAGTCAAGAAGTCTCTCAATTACATGAGGGCCTAAAGGAGGCGAAGGCCAAGTGGGTTGAACGGCATAATACTGTAACTGCCGTGGCCGAGCGTGAGTCTGATTTTATGGAGAAAATCAACAACTTGGAAGCTAGCTTACGCTCCAAAATCGAAGAGGCTAATGTTTCTGAGGAGAAGAGAACTAGGATGGAAGAAAGGTTCAAAAAGGTTATGGAGTAGAACCAGCTTCAGCGAGAACCAATACTGACCGGGATTCCAGGATCAATGTTGTGCGAGCTGAAAATGATAAGCTTTAATCCAAAATCGTGAAATTTCGAGATAAATTCCAAGATCAAGAAGAATCTTTCCTCCTCGATAAAAATTATGCAATTTTACATGAGGAGGAAGACTTTGTAGGAGGCCAAAGAAGGCATTGCAAATATAGATGATTGTATTGCCAAAGCTCGTGGATTGGAGACAATTGAGCTCGAGAACATTCCTGCTCTGCCCATCGCTTCAAGATCTTAGAACACCAGCTCCGAGTATTCGGGAACTGAAGAGAAAGTTGAAGAAGATTAAAATGATAAGGATGAAGGCCTTAGACCAGATGTGGACCAACATTCATCTTCAAAAGAAACAAAAAACACTAATCTTCTTTCGGATTCCGTAGACAAAAAAATTGATGTATATATTTTTCTTTTCCTTTGTAACTATGCCAAACTAAATAAATAAGTTTTGGCAGTTTAAGTAATGAAAGAAATCTTTTGCTTATTTTTTGTGCAAAAAATATTCTTTTTATTTTTACATCCGATAACTTTAACCATGAGCACTCATACTTCCGGAATCTACTCTTTGACTATGAGGGTTTCATAAGAAAGGGCCCTTATATTTACGATGCACTTGAAGTGGATGTCTCCTGTTCATTCAGGCACAAGAATTTGAAATTTAATTAACTTTCAAACATAAAATAATTTAACATATCATATGGACAAGAAATTAGATAAAAACAAAAGGACTTTGATTTATTTCTTTTATATTTAAAAGTACATTTACATAAATATTCATTTGTTTAACTGAATAAAGCTGCCAATACATATGGCTAACTTGTACAATTAATTTCTACGGAGCTGATCATGCAGTCCCGGTCCTAATAAGATATAGCCTCTGGTTCTAACAGTTCCCGGTCTTCGTAAAACTTTTAGTGCTCTAATATGAAATAGTTCCCCTAATTATGAGAACTCAAACACTGGAGATCTTGCTATCGCCGATGACCCTTTCCTCGTAGTATGCTTTATAGTGCTTCCTCATTAAAAACCTTGCCAGAAAAAATTCAATTGGGACAAAAACTGGATGAAGGGGAAACAAGTGTAGCACATACTTTCAGTATCAACAAGGATCTTCAGTAGTCATACCTTTTTAGGTGAGTCACATTCCAAATTTTTGGCAATTTAACTCCATCTTGATTTTTCAATTGATATGAACCTTTCCAATCACGTTCCAATTGATTGGTCTTAGCTTCCCGACATTAACCTCCGAGTACTTTGAGTTACTTTTCGTAAAACCAAATCTCCTACTTTAAAATATCAAAGATTTGCTCTGCGGTAGAAATATCTTTCCATTCCTTGCTTTTGTGCCACCATCCTCACATACGCTAAATTTCGATGTTCTTCGAGCAGATCCAACTTAATCAACATTGCTTCATTATTCACCTCCTCATTTTCTCGAGAATACCTTATTGTCCCCTCCCTAATCTCCATTGGAATCAAAGCTTCTGCATCGTACACAAGCGAAAGTGGTGTTTCCCCTGTGCTTGATTTCACCGTCGTTCGCTATGCCCATAGTACTCCCGGTAACTCTTCTGGCCAATTGCCTTTAGCATCTTCTAACTTCTTTTTGATATTTTGAATTATTACCTTGTTAGTTGACTCTGCTTGTCCATTAGCATTTGGACGGTATGAATAATATGTAATCCGTTTGATCTTCAATCCTTCAAAAACCGTTGTGACTTTGGAACCTATAAATTGCGACCCATTGTCACATGCAATTTCTTTTGGTACTCCAAACTGACAGATAATGTGATCCCATATGAAATCAATTACTTTTCTCTCTCCGATCTTTTTGTAAGCACCTACCTTAGTCCATTTAGTGAAATAGTCAATTAGAACCAAAAGTAATTTTACCTCCGGGCCCTTGTGGTAAGCGACAAACTATGTCCATCCCTTATTTCATGAATGGCCATGGTGACACCACCGAATGCAAAACATTCTGCTGGTTGATACACTAAATGTGTATGACACTGACACTTATCACATTTTTGTACAAATTCCTTCGCGTCTTGTTCCCTACGGGGCCAATAATAACCAGCTCTTATTAATTTGATAACCAACAAATCTGCACCGGAATGATTTTTGCATACTCTTTAGTGAACTTCTCTCATCACATTATCAGCCTCTGATGCCCCTAAACACTGAGCCAATAGTCCTTTAAAAGACCTTCTGTATAATTGACCATCAACGAGGAAATACCGAGCAGCTTTGGCCCGAAGCGTCCGAGATACTTTTGGATCTTCAGGCAATTTGACATGTCTTAAATAGTCTATAAACTCATTTCTCCAATCCTAAATTAGGTTGGTTGAATTAGCTTCACAATATCTATCCACATCCCAATATAGAATGCAACAATTGAACTACACACCAGGATCATATCCCTTCATTTCTGTGGACGATCCCAAATTGGCCAATGCGTCTGCCTCCACATTTTCTTCACTTGGAATGTGGATGATCGACCATTCCTTGAATCGGGAAAGCAATACTTGAACCTTATTCAAGTATTGTTACACGCGCTCTAACTTGGTGTCAAAAATTCCATATACCTGGTTTACTACCAGCTGAGAATCTCACTTTATTTCAATTACGCCGGAGCCTAGTCCCCGAGCTAACTCAAGTCTTACAACCAAAGCGTCGTGCTTGGCCTCATTATTAGTTAATGGTACAATTCTAATGGCATGTCTCAAGATTTCTCACGAAGTAGTGATTACCATTATCCCAAGACCAGACCCTTTTACATTGGAAGCTTCATACGTAAATAAGGCCCAAACACCTGATACAGTTTCCGACACCATTACTATATTTTTAGCAGCTAAAGGCATCAGTCCTGGATTAAAGTCATCCACAAAATCGGCCAAAACTTGTGACTTTATAGTTCTTTGAGGTTTATATTCTATATCGAATTCACTAATTTCTACCGCTCATTTAGCCAAACGGCCTGACAATTCAGATTTATGAAGGACGTTCCTCAAGGGAAAAGTCGTCATAACGGCTATTGGGTGGCACTAAAAATAATGCCTAAGCTTCCTAGAGGCGACTAAGAGAGCTAATGATAAATTTTCGAGGTGAGGATAACGTGTCTCCGCTCTCGATAAAATTTTACTAACATAGTAAACGAGAAATTAAGTACCTTCCTCTTTCCGGATCAGAACTGCACTTCTTGCAACCTCCGAGACCGCTAGATAAATTAATAGTGCTCACCTTCCTTCGGTTTTGACAAAAATGGAGGACTAGACAGGTACCTTTTTAGATATTTCAATACTTGCTGGCATTTCGGAGTACACACAAAAATATTCTTTTTTTCAAGATTGAAATGAAATGATGACATTTCTCCGAGGATCTTGATATAAACCTGCTTAGGGTCGCCAACCTTTCGGTTAACCTTTACACCTTCTTCACACTTGTCTATTGATCCGAGATATCCTCGATGGCTTTGATCTTATCATGGTTTACTTCAATTCCTCTTTGAGAGACCAAAAACTTCAGGAACTTTCCGGAACCAACTCTGAAAATGCATTTTTTAGGATTGAGTTTCATGTTGTACATTCTCTGAATATCAAACATCTCTTATAGATGAGCCAAATGATCTCCTACATTAAGATACTTGACCAACATATCATCAATATATACCTGTATTATTTTACAAATTTGCTATTCAAATATTTTATTAACGAGCCTTTGGTAAGTGGCTCCGACATTCTTAAGCCTGAAAGGCATCACATTATAGCAGTATGTGAAATAATTAGTGATAAACGAGATTTTTTCTTGATCTTCTGGGTGCATCCTAATTTGATTATACTCGGAATACACATCAAGAAAGCTTATTAACTCATGCTCGACTGTAGCATCGATCATTTAATCAATGTTTGGCAACGGGAAAGAATCCTTAGGGCATGCCTTATTCAAATATTTATAATCTACACACAATCTATTTTTTGTTTTTATTAGGAACTTCTACTACGTTAGCTAACCAATCAGGGTAATTTACCTCTTGAATTGAACTTATATTCAGTAACCGGGTTACCTCTTCTTTGACAAACATGTTTCTGACTTCTGCTATCTATTGTTTCTTCTGCCTTACCAGAGGGAAGTTAGGGTCCAAACTTAGCTTGTGGATAGCCACTTCCAATGAGATACATGTCATGTCTGAATATGACCACGCAAAACAATCGATGTTAGCTTTAAGAAAATCAATAATTTTTAATCTTAGTTCGGGGCTCAACCCCGTTCCTAAGTGGAATTCCTTTATAATAACTCCGTGAAAAAGGCAACTTGTTCGAGCTACTCTGTGGTCGATTTGGTTGCATATGTTTCCTCTGCTATCTGAAAAGATCTCGGTACCTTATAGGAATCCGATAAATCCTCTTCTCCATTATCTTCAATCGGGATGGAAAAGGGAACCGACTCATGTAGTTGCTATTTGCTTGTTTCTTTCCCCTTGCTGCTGGACAAGGTAACTGCATTCATTTCTCTTGCAGCCGGTTGATCTCCTCTAATCTTTTTTACCCCTTTTGGTGTAGGAAACTTCAACAGTTGATGATAAGTTAATAACACAGCCTTCATTTCATGTATCCATGTCCTTCCAAGGATCACGTTGTATCCTATGTTTCCATCTCCCACTTCGAACAAAGTGGCTTCATTACGCCTTCGGAATGAGTGGGTAGTAGAATCTCTCCCCGGGTCATTACACTTATTAGGCTAATCAGACAATGACGGGTATGCTAAATAATTGGGGGTATGTTTCTTGGAATCCGGTCCTTTCAACACCAGTGGTCCATTTGTTTATTCATCTCCCTCATGAATCTCATGAGCTCGGTTTTGAAAGGATCATTAACGTTATTGTCATTTCCAGATCTACTACCTGTACCACCTCCTCGTTAAAACCAAACTCCTCACTTGGAGCGTTATTAACGGTTCTTTGAACTGTTTGATTTGCAGAGACACAAAGAGGAATCCAAACTCCTCCAATGGAGTTATTGGAAGCAACCGAAAGCTCCTTCTTCAATTCTGTCATCACCCAATCTTTTCTTGAGAGATCATTCATAATTTTGCTTTGTTGCTCCCTCAAAATTTTAATCATCTCAACCACTCATTCATCATCTATATCGTCAGGAGTTTGGATTCTGACATGTCGAGAATTTTGTTCTCCATGAATAGGAGTTGTTTCATTTCCTTCGTTGCGAGTTTCACTGCTTGAATTATCACGTTAGAACAAATCCTCACGTTCGTTGTGTGTTCCAACATTGTAAGAATTGTTCACATCGTTAGTTGTCATATTTGAATTTTTTTTTGCTAATAGAAAAGAATCAAAATTCGTTGGTAACAGATGAATGGATTAAAATAATCATGCAATTATCTATGCCTCACAGTGGGCGCCAAACTCTTTACGCGTAAAACGGTATAGTTGAATTTATAATGTGATTTATACATACGTGAATTAATTTTATCCAAGAATATGAATGTAATAAGAACATAAATAAGATTATTAAAATAACTTGAAGAAAATACAAACATTGGCTGTGAAGTTAGCTTCTCCGAAAGCACTAACAAGAGCAATATTAAGAACAAAAGAAATAGAGCAACTTTATGTAGTAAGAACAAATTGTAGCCTTTGAGTATAGATGATTTTTTGTGTTCTATTATGGATAAAAGTTCTCATATTTATAGGTCTATCAAGGAAACAAAAAACCCAAATCAAGCTCTTCTTGAATGAGAATAAAACCCCCATTGATGGTTGCATAACGATTGAACATTAATACAGAGATTCTTTGTAATACCTGCTCATTGAATGTTGTCTTTTCCAACCGATGCCTTCCTTTCAATCTTTGTTCCCGGTTCCAATGCCTTCAGAACTTATTCTGCACCAGTCACATAGCTGTATCCGCTGCCAACTATTTGCTGACTCATATCTTATCTGTCTCCAGTTACACGTTTCATTTTGCCATTCATCCACCTGTCGCTAACCAATTTTACTCCATACACCTTGTACATTGTTGGTGAGCATGTTAAAACTAACCCTTATTTGTTATTGGTGAGCGAGTGAAAACCAACCTTGTAAAAGTTGGCGATGAATGCTGAAAACCACCAAGGTTGTACTCAAACCAAATTACAAAGAGCTCAAAGAGATAACCTCATTGCATCAAATATAAAAATTCATTGTGTCATTTATCTTATCACTCTCATATTACATTTTGCCTTAACTGTTTGTTGTGATTTGAACTTGTTTAAATAAAAAGACTAATAGTTTTGTGTAGGTTGTCTCCATATCAGTCGACTTTTTACAATCGTACAATTTGCCCCCTCTTGTACCTTCAGCTACCACATGAAGACCCTATAACAAGAGAACTCAGTGAAACATATTGGGTAATAGAAAGAAAAAATAGTAAAGTGTGTATTACTCCCCAAAAGGAAGAAATCATGAATGGGCAAGCTAATGGATTCTTCTTATCAACAAGAGGAGTAAAGCAAGGTGATCCTCTATCTCCTACTTTGTTTATATTGGTTGTTGAGGTGCTAGGGAGAGCTTTGGATGATTTATTTGATAATCCAAACTTCATTGTATTTGAGATGCCAAAATGGAGTAAAAACATGTTGAACTATCTTTCTTATGTTGATGATAAAATTATCTTCAGCTCATCACACTATGGAGCAATACAGTTGATTATGAATGTATTGGAAGATTATGAAGTTCCTTCTAGGTAGAAGGTGAACAAGGAAAATCATTTTTTTATATGCATGAAAATGCACCTCCGGAAGAAGCCAACATTGTGCACTTGATCACCACTTTTCAGAGGTATCCTTTCCCTTTTACATATCTTGGATGCCCTATCTTTTACAGTGAAGGAAGAAGGAATTCTATAAAGGTACAATGCTAAAGGTGCAAAAGAGGTTACATTCTTGGAAGTGCAAGCTTCTTTCTATAAGAGAATGGGCGGTGTTATTGCTCATGTGCTAGAGAGTATGCCTATTCATATTCTATCAGCTGTGGATCTACCCAAATATGTGATAAATGAATTGCATAGAATGTTTGCTAGATTCTTTTTGAGTAATTCTTGAAATGGAAGGGCTAGACATTGGGCATCAGGGATACATTGTGCTTGCCTAAAGATGAAAGATGAGCTAGCTTTAGATCTCTTCATGATATGTCTAAGGCTTTATTTGCTAAGTTGTGGTTGAACTTTAGAACAAAAGACACATTGTGGACTGAGTTTATGAGGAACAAATATTGTAAGAAGATCAATGAGGTATTAGTACCTTGGAGAAATGGATCTCATGTATGGAGGAAGATGATTGAGATGAGGGATCTGCTTGAACATCAAATATGGTGGCAACTGAAGAGAGGAGATGCAAAATTTTGGTATGATAACTGGACTGGTCTTGGTGCACTTTGTGTCACGACCCAAAACCACGTGACCGGCACCCGGCGCACTACCCAACCCGAACGAACCAAATCATGTGATGCACCCAAATCATGTGCATGAAAATCAATTTAACTACGGAAGCTCCTTGAAAATCATATAAATTTTCAAGCTAAATGATAAAATATTTTCCAATTTAAAATCACACATGACGTCTTTCATGATAATAACAATGAGACTAAGTGAAATAAATATACTTTCATGTATGTCGTGTACAACCCCATTATTACAACCTTTCACAACTATTTATGGAGCCTTTATACCAAGAATAGAACCAAAGGTTGGAGTAATTCCAACAAAATAAAATAAGAAAGAATATAATAGCTACCACGAGATAAAAGTGGTTCTTCATAATACCTTGAAAAGAGAGTCATCTTAGCCTGACCGCATGTCACGTATCATACATCATTCTGAAACATGTAAAGTAAGCAGGGCCTTGGAGGGGAGCCCCTAAGGGCTGATTACACCACAGCGGTAGTCAATAAGTGTCATAGACTCTCTCTAACATAAGTTCTTGGGACAAACTTTATAAAAATAATGCACCAATATTTGATATAAAATGATAAGAAATTTTATCAATTCATAACCTTTGTTATTTTAAATTAAAACCAAGTGAAATATAACCCACAATATAATCTTTTATAATATTTATATCAATCCAAGAATTTGGATAAAAATTACGCAAAATCATTCCATTTGCATAAAGTCATCGAAATCACTTTCGGCTCCTTAGGCCTAAACATAAGAAAATTATCCTTACCTCTCACTAGGAGTACTATACCATCACCGACATAAGAATGTCAACTAGGTTATGTACCTAGCGGCAAGTATCATATACCCTACTTGCTCAGGTCGTCTCATCGTAGTGCCGTACGAATCGACTGAGCCATGCTAATAATAGTACAAAATAGTACTCTCTGGAGGGAGAGCACTCTGCCGTAGTCTATACCACAAAGTGGCCATTTACGCCTACAATGGCACGTGTAGTTTCATGACAACGAACACAATATATCCGAAGTCAATCTCGATGAACACAAGTAACTCCCAAAACATTTGATACATCAAAAATAGATTCATAGCATAGTAGCTTCAAAAGGATCTATTTTTATCAACTCATATCATTTATAGAAAAATCTAAATCATTTGAAGAAAATTTAAATAAACAACATTTTACATGCTAAAGCCTTTAGCAATTTAACATCAATCTTTAAAAGATACCACAAGTGTTATTCTGTTCATCAATTTCCAAAAGAAATACTTTCCATGAAAACTTATCTTTAGCACTCAAATATGTATACTCTTTTCAATATGTATGTTTTGATAAAAACTTATAACATATACCTTGAGTGTCACTTTGCCAACAAGATTTAAAATAAATTTTATAATACAATATGACACTACATATGCAACATAATACTTTAATACATGGAGACATCCGTACTTGTTTGTCCTCACAAGCACGAAAGCACATTTGAAACAACATAAGTATTAGCTCGAAACATGCTTTTAGAGAAAGTCCCTCAAGAAGAGTAAGTTTTAATCAACTTACCTCGCATTAGCTTTAATAACATTCACAAGCTTTTAATCCTCATCCATCATTCCAATGTTGATTAAAATGCTCAACATCACCAACAAGTCAATATCTACAATTAGATATCCTAATTATATCAAAATATGACCTAAGATATTGATCAACATCCATATATGGCTCATAGGTTGGCTACAAGCCTCCAACAACTCAAATCGCCAAATAGTTTTACATGCTAGACTATTCAACTTCATTCTTATGTTTTAATACCCATTCGAAGTCATTAATCATACTACATCAATTGTCCATTGCCACCAAGTTACTATTCATCATCTTCCATAATCAACACTTGCAAAATATACAATTCGCGTGATTACTTAGTTGATCACTTCCATCTTTTGCTAACAAATAATTCTATAAGTTCATTGTATTCATAAATTTCATCGCCAAGATTACCATTCATCTTCTCTCGTATTTTTTCAAAAGTACTATTCATGCCATGAACTAGAGTCTTATAATCCAATCTTTTAACCATTAAAACTTGTAACAAATGCTTCAAATACTTCTAACTACTCATAATAAACGAGTTTGAAGCATTGAAATTACCTCTAGTAGCTCAATCTTGAAAAATCACAACTTTAGTGATTTTAGTGTTCTTGAGGATTTGATGATGAAATCTAGCATTTGGATACAAGAATAATATTAGATCTCATATATATTGAGTAATAATCAACCCAAAATAACATTAACAACTTACCTTGGTTGATTGGACTTGATTTGAGCTTAAAATCGTCATTTCACCTCAAGAACCCTAACCCCCAATACTCAAAATACTATCTCCCTCGACTTGGTATTTATAGGCCCAGATTTCTGGGTTTCAGACGCGGCCTTGGATACTATGGCAGCACTTCACTGCCATCTATTCTTTCGGACGTGGCCTCGTATGCTTCGCATCCGCAAACTCCTCTGCCGGCCTTTGGTAATTTGGTCATAACTTCTAGTAGCTATATCCAAATGACAAATGGTTTGAAACGTTCGAAACTAGACTCGAAGTTCTTTCATTTGATAAGTTGTCCATAAAATAACTCCTTATATATATGTAGATATGCTCGTCCAAAGTTTTATCTTGTGCGTACTCATTTGAAACTTTAATCTATCATGTAATTTCACACGAAATAATATAATTAGCACACATCAACATTTTTAATAGTGTTTAAGTACTTCCAAATTTTTTGGGTGCTACATTCTCCCCCACTTAAGATCATTCGTCCTCGAATATTTTACAAGTAACTTCTAAGAATAGAGTTACCATCCTTTTACCTCCAACCATTATGCATAGGCACTTATGACTACATGGGTCTTATACTTTCTTTCCAAAATCTCAACTTACTTATGGCCCTCAAAATTTGGCTATCTTTACAAATTCTTAAAAATTTCGGCAGAGTTTCTCCTATAACTAGGACTATCCAAAAACTTTAACCTGTCCAGACCAAGCCCCAACACGGGCACCAATAACAATATCGCTCAACAACCAACAATACACAATATAATGTACCATCTTGACCCCACTCGGCCGTACATATACCATAAGTGCATCAAATGTAAATCTTTAAAACTTTTAACTTTTAACATATATGAATACCACCTAATATCAATAATTGCTACTATACATAGCTCCCACATCACTATTATACATGCCTGCATTTTCTTTAGTCATGCATACTTCACGTTGTACCTAAAAATTATCTTCAAATAAATAAAAAATCTCTCTATGATTGGACTTCCTTAATAAACAATAACTTATTTTCATGCCCCCTTAATTTCTTAGCTAGCTCAAGGCAATATCTCATAGTTTATGAGATCGAAGTTATATTGCCCACTTGGTATCTGCAAAACTTGTTCATTATGACTCGTAGTCATGGATTTTGTTTTTTAATAGTACTTTCAAATAAATCTGTTGCCTTTTACGATTCTTGTTTCCATACATGATTTTTCCCACTTAGGACTCTTGATGTCGTATAATTGTTAACATTATTCTGGAATGTTCTTCTATTCCTTCCAAAGCCTAATAAGATAGTTGTCCTAGATTAGTCCATCATATAACAATTAATAACCCCACTTTCACTCATGAGTTTTTGGAGTTTCTGAAGATCCCAACTTGATAACTATTATTGTAACACCCCGGAAAAAAATTATGAAGTATTTGAGAACTAGTAAGAAAGTTGATGTACGCTCATTATATTATTTTGTGTGCAGACACAGACTATTAATATGATGAATATCAATTAGATATGATAATAAGTGTACGAGGCATATTATAAGTGATGTGGGGTCTAAGGAGAGCCCTAAGTCCAAGTCAAGTTGGAAATTTCATGATATACTAAAGTTTCAAATGGGTACGCACAAGACCAAACTTTGGATGAGCATATCTACATATATATATATATATATATATAAGGAGTTATGTGATGGATGACCTATCTAATTAAATAGCTTCTAGTTTGGTTTCTAACGCTTCATGCTGTTCGTCATTTGGACACTCCTACAAGAAGTTAGGACCAAATTACCAAAAGCTGGCAGAAGGTGATTCTGCGGCCAATTCTGCGATCGCAAAAGTGATTATGCGATCGCAAAAGTGGTTATGCGACCGCAAAACTGGTCACAGAATGGACCAGTGTAGCCCAGTTTTGGACACTAGTTTTGCGGTCAATTGTGTGACTCGCATACCCATTCTGCGGCCCATTATGCCACCGCAGACCTGATTTCAGAGGATTAATTTTTCTATTGTCATAACCCGACCCCATATTGATAAATAGCCTTTGGGGCTTATTTTGGGTTATTTTTCTAAGGATTTTAGAGAGAGGTAAGAGTATTTTATAGAGAGAAGGAGGAAACCTAACATTCTAATCATCCAATCTTGCACCAATCTTCAAAAATCAAGAAAGCCAATCACAAGATCTTCATCTAAGAGGTAAGATTCAAACCCCTAGTCTTCAATTTCGAGTTTGGGGTAAAAGATGGGTTATTGGAAGTATGATTGTTGGGTGTAAAAGTATTATTTATACATACTTGTACTATTAATGTTTGTGGAAAGATTGTTGAGCTCAAATAAGTAAAGATTGGGTTATGGAGTGAAGAAAATCTTGTAGAAGAACCTTGTAGTTAAATTTGCACACCTAGTGTTTGATAAAATGTTCAAATGTGCTGAGACCATGAATATCTTCCTAATTATGGTTCAATTTTGTTATGTCTCAAAATAGATTGGGATTGCTAGAATTTTCGGAACGTTGTAGTAATTTAAGGAAAGCTCACAGTGAGGTATGTTGACTAAACTCCTCCATACAATTCTTCTGTCATACTTCCATGCTAGGGGAAATGTCCATGTTCCTATTAATGTCACCACGCCACTAGATCATGCGGTGAGAGAACCTAAGAAACATAAGAGGGTTGTTTGTACCAATAAGCCCGAATGTTTGATATGAAATAATAGCCACTCGGGTTTATGTTGGATGATTCTTGAAATATGTTATGGTTGTGGAAAGATGGGACACAAGAAAAACAAATGCCCTAGGTTGGATAAACCCATATCGATGTGCCCGATGTGCGGGAATAAACATTTGGCATCATGTTGTGAGTATGCTCAGAAGAGTGTTAGGTGTGGTAGATTTGGGCAATTCCAAAGGTCCATACAACGAGCTGTTGCAGCGATTGTTACTCCCGCCATGAAGGCTTGGAGAAAGAATAAGGAGAATGCTTATGATGTATGCAAAAAGGGTAAATATCAGGTAAGTGGGGCGAGTCAGTTTAGCGGACCCCATCCTTGCTGTGTGAAGTGTATGAGATGTCCTTTGGGGGGGGGGGTATCACTATGGTACTAATGTATGTTTTGGATGTGGAATAGAGGGGTATCAATTAAGGTACTACCATGTCAATCTAAAGTCATCAAGTAAGTCACTCCTTAGTACATCATTATGAACACCGCATTATTTTTCTTGTTGTATATGTACATCCATATTGAAGAGGCCTACATAAATATGGTCTTAACCAAAACGTTGAATCACAAAACATTGCATACTTTCTGAACCAGATGCATTATTCGTGAAGCCACTCTATCACAAATTCTCTTATTTACAACCTCCTATGGAATTGAGCTCTATAATTATGTCCTTGAAATTGAGTTATAACTCTAGGATTAATACTTCCCACTTGCTTCCCTAAATTCTCAACAATCGACTATACCTGATGGATTTCTTACAGAACATTTTAATTCAAATGGATAACATCTGCTCACTTGTGCTTATGCATGCATAGTCATAAAGTTTACCTATGTGGTATCAAATGCAATGTAAGACAACCTAGTGTTGAGATCATTCTCGAGCAATTCTTTCTCTTCTGTGTATATGGCTCCTATGGTTGGAACAGTCACTTTACTCCTTTATGAATAGTATCATGAATCCTTTACACTATCTAGTAACATAAGGGCATATCTCAGCACCTATTATATGTGTACGTGTCAATTGAAATGGTCACTTGTCTGTATAATATTTCTCGGGAATTTGAGTTTTTTGTGAATTTGTCACAAGAAGATCTTTTTGTTCGCCCATCTCAGTATGAATTTCATGTACACCTAGAGCATGCCTTAGTGAGTAACTCACATTGTTACTAGTATTGTAGTTGCCCATGAAGTGGCCTAGTATTGCAGCTTGAGAGTTGTTATGGCAAAAATATGTCTATCTCACAGCAAAGTGTTCATTCTCTCTTACCAATACATGATTTCATCCCAACATTAAGATGTTCTAGCTACATGATTTCACTTGTGTGTGGTTAAAAGTTAAGCTTCCTTATAATGAGCATATTGATTTGAAAGACAAGTTTGTCGTATCTCTAGTCCTCTTATATAGGATCAACTATCAGGAAGGGTTAAGCTGTCAGAATGATAATAATCTCACAAGTGTTCAACTTCTTTTTTTTCAACCTCATGGGTTTGTGGCATATATTCCTTGTGTAAAATACGGTTAAGAGCGTAACGCAACAACGTGTGTTTTGAAACCCATATCACATTCAGGGTGCCAGAATATTCTCATTTGGAGTTAAACTGGTTTTCCCTACATTCCAAGAAGCGACTAGTGTCACACACTTGGCTATCTCTCTTTGGGGTCTACTATTGCCAAACAAGGCACATATGGAATGAAACAATTGTTGTTGTCCTTTTCATGACTCATAGTCTTTCAAGAATAACTGACGCTAATGTCTTTATCCTTCCGATTATGCCTCCCATATGTCACATGTCAAGGAAGAAGTGTCATCCCGTGATTAAATATATTGGATAGGAAATTTTATGGTCATATTCATGCTAGCACATCTTAGAGTAATTGTTGGAGGTCACCAAAGGTTTAGTTTGGGTGTTCGGCATAGAGATTTAGAGTTGAAGAAAGTGAATGGGTTATTCTCAATATTTTCTGCATGAGGATGCTATGTGAATTGTTAATAAAGGTAAAATATGTATAGTCACATTAGGTCTTATGAAATCTCGAAGGAAATAGGCCAAACTATGAGTATTATGTTTCCCTATTATTGTTCTCCGTGTACCCGGTATTTCATGTGTCTATGTCTAAGAAGGTGAAGTTAATGGGTAACTGGATTATGAGGAGCAACTATTTCCTATCCTTGTTAGGAAAGTCCGGGAGTTGAGATTGCCTTCGTTAATGTGTTATGGCGAAGTCGGTAAATCGAAGAGGCCACCTTGAGGGCCAAAAGTGTTGAGGAAATAAAATGTTCCCACTTGAGTGTATAGTCAAATGATTGTGATTTGAAAGGTACTTTCAATGTGTTATGATTTAAATATATGCAGCTCATGTCCAGATATCACTCTTGATAATATAATGCCTGTAATGATGAGATTTGTGATGTTGATATACATGGTGATGCTTTGTCAAGTTGTGGATGTGTTGATAGGTTGATTTTGGTGATTATCTGACAGGTGGATAGGCCTAGTTACAGGGGAAACTCTGCCGAAATTTTTAAGAATTTGTAAAGATAGCCAAATTTTAAGGGCCATAAGTAAGTTGAGATTTTGGAAAAGAAGTATAAGACCCATGTAGTCATAAGCGCCTACGCATAATGGCTGGAGGTAAAAGGATGGTAACTCTATTATTAGAAGTGACTTGTGAAGCATTCGAGGACGAATGTTCTTAAGTGGGAGAGAATGTAATACCCCGGAAAAATAAATTAGAAGTACTTGAGCGCTAGTAAGAAAGTTGATGTGCGCTCATTATATTGTTTTGTGTGCAGACAAGGACTATTAATATGATGAATATCAATTAGATATGATAATAAGTGTATGAGACATATTATAAGTGATGTGGGGTCTAAGGAGAGCCCTAAGTCCAAGTCAAGTTGGAAATTTCATGATAGACTAAAGTTTCAAATGGGTACGCACAAGACCACACTTTGGATGAGCATATCTACATATATATAAGGATTTATGTGATGGATTACCTATCAAATTAAAGATCTTCGAGTCTAGTTTCTAATGCTTCAAACCGTTCATCATTTGAACACTCCTAGAAGATGTTATTTTCAAATTACCAAAGGCTGGCAGAAGGTGATTCTGCGGCCAATTCTGCGATCGCAAAAGTGATTATGCGATAGCAAAAGTGTTTATGCGACCGCAAAACTGGTCGCAGAATGGACCAGTGCAGCCCGGTTTTTGGCACCAGTTTCGTGGTCAGTTGTGCGACCCACTTACCCATTCTGCGGTCTATTATGCGACCGCAAACCTGATTTCGGAGGGTTAATTTTTCTATTTTCATAAACACGAGTGTTTTAGAGAGAGGGAAGAGCATTTTAGAGAGACAAGGAGGAAACCTAACATTCTAATCATCAAATCTTGCACCAATCTTCAAGAATCAAGGAAGCTAATCACAAGATCTTCATCTAAGAGGTAAGATTCAAACCCCTAGTCTTCAATATCGAGTTTGGGGTAAACAATAGGTTATTGGGAGTATGATTCTTGGGTGTAAGAGTATTATTTATACATTCTTGTACTAATAAGGTTTGTGGGAAGATTGTTGAGCTCAAATAAGTAAAGATTGGGTTGTGGAGTGAAGGAAATCTTGTAGAAGAATGTTGTAGTTAAATTTGCACACCTAGTGTTTGATAAAATGCTCAAATGAGCTGAGACCATGAATATCTTCCTAATTATGGTTCAATTTTGTTATGTCTCAAAATAGATTGGGATTACTAGAATTTTCGGAATGTTGTAGTAATTTAAGGAAAGCTCAAAGCGAGGTATGTTGGCTAAATTACTCTCCTAGAATTGAATTCCATAATGTTCCCGTAAGTTTCAAGTATGGTTTGTTCAAGCTCCTTATTCTCATGTTTCGAGTTGTTCCCATTAAATTTGATTGTCCCGAATAAGCAAAGTGTCAAGAATTATGTATTCAAAACATGTTACGATTGTTCCTATCACATTATGTTATCCTTTGGGAATGTGTTTAAGAATGATTTTTATTAAAATGCTATGTCTTTGAGTCATGTTTCAAATGAAGGTTATGATGCCAAATTGTGTGAGAAAATCCCAATATGCTTCAGACTCTTAATTGCTCATATGTGTACCTAAAGTTGTGATTGGAAATGTCTTATTATTGATAATCTATAAAGATGGTTGGAAGTTAAGTAAGTGAACTGGGGATATAAAGTGTGGCCAACGTGCTAAGAGTGAAAGTTATACTTGTGGCCAATGGTGCCAATGAAATGAAATGATGTAAGAAAGGTTATGAAATGAGCCTTGATTCAACTATTCCGAATTGACTTCGAAAATAGAATTGCCTAAAAGCTTATGAACTCAAGTCATGCCCATATGTGGCTGTTTTAACAAATACTATGATTTGTGAGTATTTTCAATGTGTTTTGCGTTCTTACATATTCGTGAGAGGAAATTGCGTATTACCCTTTTTGGGGAAAAGTATTTCAAGAATAAATGGTATGTTACATATGAACACACATTCACTCACGAGTTCACTCGTACCAAAATTACTCAAATCCGATACCAAAATCTCGATCAAAATCCCAAAATTCGGCCTAAGAACTTTTCTCAAATATTTCCCAATTTTCCAACCCAAATCACTAATTTAATGATGAAATTAAAGACATAATCATGGGAATTAACCAAAACTAGGTAAGAATCACTTACCCCAAACACCCACGTGAAAATCTCTCCAAGAATCGCCAAATTCCGAGCTCTCAAGTCTGAATGGTAAAAAAATGACACAAACCCTCAATTTTGAACTTTTAAATCTGCCCAGGTGTTCCCTTCTTCGCGAACGCGGCCACTAACTTGCGTTCGCGTATAACAAAATTCCACTGACCAAATTTCCTCCTTCGCGAACGCGAGGTACCTCTCGCGAACGCGTACCTTTCACTTCCTGGTCCTTTGCAAATGTGATACACACTACGCGAACGCGTAGACCAAAGGACTGGGGTCCCCGGCTGCCTCACTTCCTCTATGCGAACGTGTTCCACTCTTCGTGTTCGCGATGCTTCCACTGACCATACCTTTGCGAATGCGGGCTCCTTTGCGCGAACGCGAAGAAAAAACTTCAGCTGTCCTCCCAGATGCCCTACGCGATCGCGAGGCCTCTCTCACGAACGCGATGAAGAAATGCCTGCAATAAAAACACCAGAAATCTGCTATCTTCTCTTAAGTTCAAAAGGTCCGTTAATGATCCGAAATCAACCCGAGGCCCCCGGGACCTCAAAAAAACATACCAACAAGTCCTAATATACCATACAAACTTAGTCGAGCCTTCAAACTATATCAAATAACGCTAAAATCATGAATCATCCTCCGATTCAAGCTTAAAGAACTTGAAACTTCAAAATTCGACAACCGATGCCGAAACCTATCAAACCACGTCCGATTGACCCCAAATTTTTGCACACAAGTCATAATCAACCTTACGGACCTACCCCAACTTTCAGAATCGGAATCTGACCCCAATATCAAAAAGCTATAGACCTTCAAAAAACTATTCGGACACGCCCCTAGGTCCAAAATAACCTAACGGAGCTAACGGAACCGACGGAACTCCATTTCGGAGTTGTCTTCAAACAGTTCCAACTACGGTGCAAATCCTAAGGCTTAAACCTCTATTTAGGGACTAAGTGTCCCAAAACACTCAAAAAAACCAAAATGAATCCTCCCGACAAGTCACAATAGCATAAATAGATATAGGAGAAGCAGTTAATAGGGGATTGGGGCTATAACTCTCAAAACGACAGGCCGGGTCGTTACATCCTTCCCCTCTTAAAACAATCGTTCGTCCTCGAACAAGCATAAAGATATACCTGAAGTGGTGAAAGGATGAGGATAACATGCTCGGTCTCCCAAGTCGCCTCCTCGGCCGGCTGACCCCTCTAATGAACCTTCACAGAAGCAATGTTCTTTGACCTCAGCTTTCGAACCTGCCTTTCTAAAATAGCCACTGGATCCTCGACATAAGATAGATCTTTGTCCAACTGGACTGAGCTAAAATCTAATACATGAACCGGATCACCGTGATACTTCCGGAGCATAGAAACGTGGAATATCGGATGGACTCCTGCTAGACTGGGAGGTAAGGCAATCTCATAAGCAACCTCCCCAACACGTCACAAACCTCAAATAGACCAATAAACCGTGGGCTTAGCTTGCCCTTCTTTCTGAACCTCATAATGCCCTTCATAGGCGAAACCCGGAGCAAGACCCGCTCTCCAACCATGAATGCAACATCGCGAACCTTCCGGTCCATATAGCTCTTCTGTCTGGATTGGGCTGTGCGTAGTCGATCCTGAATCACCTTCACTTTATCCAGGGCATCCTGAACCAAGTCTGTACCCAATAATCTAGCCTCGTCCGGGTCAAACCAACCCACTAGAGACCGACACCGCCTACCATACAGAGCCTCATACGGTGCCATCTAAATGCTTGACTGATAACTGTTGTTGTAGGCAAACTCCGCAAGTGGCAAGAACTAATCCCAAACACCCCAAAATCTATCACACAAGCGCGGAGCATATCCTCCGGTATCTAAATAGTGCGCTCGGACTGTCCATCTATCTGAGGGTGAAATGTTGTGCTCAACTCAACCCGAGTACCCAGCTCCTGTTGTACATCCCTCCAGAACCATGATGTAAATTGCGTACCTGGTCAGAGATGATAGATACCGGTGCGCCATGAAGCCTGACGATCTCGCGGATGTAAATTCGAGCCAGCTGCTCGGAAGAATAAGCAGTCATCACAAGGAATGAAATGAGCTGACTCGGTCAGCCTATCCACAATCACCCAAACTGCATCAAACCTCCGCTGAGTCCGTGGGAGTCCAACAACGAAATCCATAGTGATCTGCTCCCATTTCCACTCTGGAATCTCTAACTTCTGAAGCAACCTACCCCGTCGCTGATGCTCATACTTCACTTGCTGGCAATTTAGGCACCGAGCCACATACTCCACTATGTCCTTCTTCATCCTCCTCTACCTATAATGCTGCCTCAACTTCTGATACATCTTTGCGGCACCTGGATAAATAGCGTACCATGAGCTATAATCCTCCTGATGAATCAACTCACGCAAACCATCTACATTAGGCATACATAGCCTACCATGCATCCTCAATACGCCATCATCCTCAATAGAGTGACCTCCTTAGCATCACTTTGCTGAATCGTGTCCTTAAGGACAAGCAGGTGGGGGTCATTATACTGGCGCTCCTTGATGCGATCATAAAGAGAAGACCAAGAGACCACATAAGCCAACACTCGACTCGGCTCAAAAATATCCAATCTCTGGCTAAGGCCTGAACATCCAATGCTAAGGGTCTCTCTACTGCTGGAAGATATGCTAAACTCCCCAAACTCTCCGCCCGGCGACTCAAAGCATCGGCCACCAGATTAGCTTTCCTCGGGTGGTACAAAATGGTGATATCATAGTCCTTAAGTAGCTCCAACCACCTCCACTGACGCAAGTTAAGATCCTTTTGCTTGAACAGTTGCTGCAAACTCTGATGATCAGTGTAAATCTTACAAGGAACACCGTACAAATAGTGCCGCCAAATCTTCAGGGCATGAAAAATAGCTGCTAACTCAAGGTCGTGGACGGGATAGTTCTTCTTATGCACCTTCAGCTGTCTGGATGCCTAGGAAATCACCCTACTGTCCTGCATCAATACCGCACCAAGACCAATCTGTAGTGCATCACAATATACAGTGTAGGACCCCGAACCTGTAGGCAATACCAAAAATGGGGCTGTAGTTAAAGTTATCTTGAGCTTCTGAAAGGTCTCCTCACACTCCTCTGTCCACCTGAGCAGAGCACCCTTTTGGGTCAGCCTGGTCATTGGCGCTACAATAGATGAGAATACCTCTACAAAGCGACGGTAATACCCCACCAAACCAAGAAAACTATGGATCTCTGTAGCCGATGAAGGTCTAGGCCAACTCTGTACTGCTTCCACCTTCTTTGGATCCACCTTAATCCCATCACTCGATACTACATGGCCCAAGAATGTCAATGAGTCTAGCCAAAATTCACACTTAGAAAATTTTGCATATAACTTCTTTTCTCTCAAGATCTGAAGCATATTCTTCAAGTGCTGCTCATGATCCTCCCGAGTCCCGGAATACACTAGGATGTCGTCAATGAACACAATAACGAAGGAGTCAAGATAGGGCCGAAACACACTGTACATCAAATGCATAAAGGCTGCTGGGGCATTGGTCAGCCCGTAAGACATGACAAGAAACTCATGACCATATCGGGTCCTGAAAGTAGTCTTCGGAATAGCTGGCTCCCGAATCTTTAACTGATGATAGCCTGAACGTAAGTCAATCTTGGAGAACACTCTGGCACCCTGTAACTGATCAAATAAGTCATCAATACGAGGCAATGGATACTTGTTCTTCACTGTAACTTTTTTCAGCTGGCGATAATCAATACACATACGCATAGAACCATCCTTCTTCTTTACAAACAAGAACGGAGCACCCCAAGGTGACACACTGGGCCGAATGAATCCCTTATCAAGAAACTCCTGCAACTGCTCCTTCAACTTAGGAGGAGCCATACGATATGGAGGAATAGAGATAGGCTGAGTGCCCAGCAATAAATCAATGCCAAAAATAGTATCTCTGTCGGGCGGCATGCCCGGAAGACCAGCTGGAAACATATCTGGGAAATCCCTCACTACTGGAACTGACTCAACTGTAGGGGTATCAATACTAACATCTCTCACATAAGCTAAATACGCGTCGCACCCCTTCTCAACCATTCGTCGAGCCTTAAGAAATGAAATAACTCTGCGGGGAGTATACTCTAAGGTAAGCCTGACATATCCAGCATCACGGTCTTAGCGTGACAATCAAGAATAGCATAATGGGGCGACAACCAGTCCAGGCCCAAGATAACATCAAAGTCTACCATGCTGAGTAATAATAAATCGGCTCTAGTCTCAAAACCACTAAGAGCAATCAAGCACGACCGATACACGCGGTCTACATTAAGAGAATCTTCCACAGGAGTAGACACATAAACAGGGAAACTCAAATAATCCCGAGATATGCTCAAATGTGGGGCAAAATAAGAGGACACATATGAATATGTAGAGCCTGGGTCAAATAATACTGACGCATCTCTATGACAGACTGGAACAATACCTGTAATGACAGAGTCGGAAGCAACTGCCTTTGTACGAGCCGGAAGAGCATAATACCTGGCCTGGCCTCCCCCTCTAGGGCAACCTCGACCTCCCCGACCTCCACCTCGAGCTGGGTGAGCAGGTGGGGCGGTAGCTGGTGCTGGAATCATAGCCTGAGGACCCGGTGAGGCGTGTGGTAGCTGAGAAGTCTGTGGAGGTGCAACCCTCCTAAGTCAGGGGAAATCCCTCACTATATGGCGGGTACCGCCACACTCAAAACAACTTCTCGGAGGGCATGGCTGCTATGACTGACTCGGGCCAGGTCTGTTGGACCGGCCGATAAAATTACACCGAGCAGGAGGCACACTAGAGACTGGCGGTGCATAATAAGGCTCATGGGGCCTAGAAGGGGCTGGAACACCACTGGTGACTGGAAGAGCTAAATGAACGGGGCTACCCACATAACCCCTACCATGGCGAGCTGCTAGGGCACGAGCTCCAGAATAAGAACCAGTCTCTCGAGACCTCTTGGCCTCTTTCTCCTCTCAGTCCCGGGCAAGCATGCCCTCCAATCTCCTAGCAATACTAACAACCTGCTTGTAAGGAATATCCATCTCCAGCTCCCTGACCATACTAATCCTGATACTGGGGTAGAGTCCGTTAATAAACCGATGAACTCTCTCTCGAACCGTGGCAACCAAGGCCGGTGTATGTCGGGCCAAATCACTGAAGCGGACTGCATACTCTGACACTGTCGTAGCACCCTGGCGCAGCTGGTCAAACTCCGCGCGCCATGAGTCCCTGAGGCTCTGAGGGACATTCTCTCTCAAAAACATGTCCGAGAACTGAGTCCATGTAAGTGAAATTGCCTCATCCGGACAACTCAACTTATAAGAACGCCACCACTGATAGGCTGCTCCTCTAAGCTGAAAGGTGTTAAAAGAAACCCCACTCGTCTCCGCTACGCCCATAGTACAGAGAATACGATGACACTCCTCTAGAAAACCCTGAGCATCATCTGTAGCCAATCCGCTGAAGGTAGGTGGGTGGTACTTCTTGTACCTCTCAAGTCTGAGTTGCTCCGCCTCAGAAGCAGTTGTCCTAGTCTCATGCTAAACCGAGGCTACCAGCGGCATAGGAATGAACTCTAAGGCCTAATCAACCTGGACCCTCTGCTCAAGAGTGCGAGCTACGGGAGTTTGTGCCCCTCCCCCGGCCTGAGATATGGCTGGAGCTAATGGAATCAATCCAGCCTGAGCTAAGGTACTGAACATGCTAATGAACTAGGCTAGAGTCTCCTAGAGGGCTGGTGCAGTAATAGGAATCTCCAGTGCCTGCCCTCCAGCTGGAACTGCTGGGGGCTCCTCTGTCACAGCTCGCGCGGGTGCTCTGGCTACACCGCGTGGCCGTACTCTACCCCGGCCCCGGCCTCTGGCAGCTCTAGCAGGGGGCACGGGTGCCTGGTCATTAGATCCTCCTCTATGGGTCCTCACCATCTGTGAGAAAGAATAGAATAGAGAACTTTTAGAATTTGATGCCAATAACTCGCATGACAAGGAATCAAAAAAAGTATGATTGTTCCTAACAGTTCCATAGCCTCCCTAAGATAAGTACAGACGCCTCCGTACTGATCCGCGAGACTCTAATAAACCGGCTTGTGACTCACGATATATATGGATGTAGAGCTCTGATACCAACTTATCACGACCCAAACTCTCCCTCCGTGAATCGCCGTGATGGCACCTAGTCGCTACGACTAGGTAAGCCTAACACTTGCGGAAAAGAAATGAAAAGTATGAAAATTAACAACTAACAATAACAGATATTTTTAATAAGCAATTGAGATGCTGCTCGACATATACAATAATCAACTCTCAAAATATACAAAACACTCCCAAGACCCGGAACACCATAAGTCACAAGCTTCTACGAAGTTCTAACTATTCGATACATTAGTGTCTATAGAAATAAGAAAAGAATCAACATAGGGGGATAGAGGGGGACTCCGAGGATCTGCGGACGCGGGCAGATGTACCTTGAAGTTCTCCGAAAATAGCAGCGACTGCAACTAAGGATGAGGCTGGTAAAAGGAACCTGGATCTGCACACGAAAAACATATGCACGAAAGGGCGTGAGTACACCACAACGCTACCCAGTTAGTGCCGAGCCTAACCTCGGTCGAGTAGTGACAAGGTCAGGTCAGGCCCATTGGTATTTAATAATAAAAATAGGAGAATAAGCAGTATAATAAGAGACTAAAGTTCAACAAAGGAAAGCACGGTGAAATAACATAACAATGCACGGAATTAAGCAACAGGGGATCTCCCGAGATACCGTCTCGTAGTCACAAAAGTAAATATGCAGGGAGAACTCCCGAGGTACCGCCTCGTAGTCTCAAAGTAAATATGCAAGGGGATCTCCCGGGATACTGTCCCGTAGTCCCAAAAGTAAATATGTAGGGAGATCTCCCGGGATACCGTTCTGTAGTCCCAAAAGTAAATACACAGCACAATCAATTACAAACGACAAGTACAGTAAGAGAATCTACAGTCTAGACTAAGTACATGTCGGGAAAGAAGTAATAATTCAATAGGCATGCTGCAAAGAGTTCAATTAAGCAAATAAGGCACGTAGACATTGTCGGGCCCCTTTTTTCTCGCAAAATCGGGGTTCGATATGTGACAACTCTTTTAAATGAGGTATTAAAAGAGGAGAGTCGCCAACTAATGATTTTTAAGGTGTGTTAGGGCACCTATTTGCAAATAACTCTGGTTTAACTAGTCAACGCCACCAAAGATCGGGTAAGGGCTCAAACTACCTCAAAGAGAAGGTGTTAGATACTCCTCGAGGTCCACAACTGTGGGTCCCGGCCAAACTTAAATTATGATTAGTCTATGTGATCAAGTAAACAAAGAGGGTACAAAATCTAAGAAATTTATTACAAAGAGATCTTGAATAGGGAGGTACAGCTATTTTTTCATTCTAATAGAAAAAAAAGGAAAATGGGGAGAGGGAGGGCCCTAAGTTTTTTAGCCTAAAGGATCAGCCTGTGCAACATAAATAATATTTCATAACTCCCTTGAGATAGAGTGTTACTTATATTATCCAGCGGGCACAGACTATCATTTCCTGCTACCCGATTACTATGTTAAAGTGGTTACCTAAAAGCGTTCTAATTTAATTCTAAGTTGTACCCTATGTGTGCACTACCTGTCCCATACCTAAGGTCCAGGAGGCTTTAGACCTCTATTTAGGTAGTTCTAGAACTTATATAGGCTGCTCAAAAATGCAAAAAACTAGACGACAAATAAAACACATATTGGACTTCAAATATGACAGTTAAGGGCTCAAGTTTGCCTCCACACTTAAGCAACAAATGCACGCAAGACAAACTTCATGTTAAGCAATTTAGAATTAAGAAACTTAAATCCCTATAGACGTGATTTCTACGTGACTATGCACTAAATCATACAAGAGGTTTTAAAGGCTAGGCGTTACTCATAGACAGGATTATACGATTTGCATGCTGATTAGTGAAATTGTAGATTTTCGCTTATTAAGCCTGATGTGTCTAGGTGACTCGTGCAGTAAGGAATAATGAAAGGACCATTGGGGAGATCCTAGAAGTTCATCATAAACCATATTGAGAGGTGCAATATTGACTCTTATTAAGACGAAACAGTGTTGTCCTATAGATAGGATCTCTAATGTTTTAGCACTTAGAGCTGATTTTATCATTAAACTCAACCCTATAGACATGTTTTCTAGGTGAACAATGCGATGCAGTAACGAATGAGATAATTAAACTCCTATGGGCATGGTTTCTAGTGAACAGTTCGAGGTAATAGCAAATGAGGTGATCAAAATCCTGTAGGCATGATTTCTAATGAGTATGCTGAAATGAATTGAAATCAATGACATTTATTCCTATAGGCAGGTTTTCTAGTAGCACATAGCAGTAAGCATAATTGCAGCACTTTGAATTTATGTTTGCTAGCAGACCGTGTGTGTGTGTGTGTGTTTTCCCTAATGGCATGATTTTTATAGTGCACATAGAGATGAAATAGCATATATATAACAAGTAAATCATTGAGTCCTATAGGCATATTATCTACCTATTTGGTATGCAAATATTAGAAATATACCCATTCCCCCACTTCACTAACACCCCAATCGTTTATACAAAGTTAATACAAGCCCATTAATGAGTAAGATACAAATGTTATACAAATAATAACAATAGGCCCACAGCAGGCCCAAATGAAATACCCAGCACTGTCTGGGCCTTCAGGAATTCTCACACAGCATACCCAGACATCTAACAAGGAGCCGTATTCATCAACAAAACCCTAGAATCCATAGAGCAGCCCAAAGTCAATTCATATAACCATATTGCCAAGCATTGCATCATTTAAACCAAACGACTTAGATGTACAGCAGATAATAGGAAGAAAGGGGTTGAATGGGGTTAGTTTAAGTTTCAGGGAATGACAAAGGACCCAAATCCTAGTGTGTCAGGGTTCACAAGGCCCTCAAATGGACCACACTAGGAGGTCAGCAGTAAATCCTAGGTAGCCTTGGTTTTCAGCCGACTAAGAATAAGAAGTTCAGAATAGCATAAGTAGCAAATGAGGAGAATGAACAATGGCTGAGGGACAGAACTGGGGGTACACTTATAACCTAAAGTAGACATAGCTAAGTTGAGCATACAGAGCAACTCATCAAGAAGGCCAGTAGGTTCAGCAGGATTTCCATACATAGCAAAGTGTCACATAGACAGCCACATTTTGGAAGAGTTGGGGAAGAAACAGGTTTGCATGGGTATACAGAGATTATCATGTACATATGCATGATACTAAACCAATTGAGACCTAAAAGGTCCACATTAAGCTAAGTATGCATCCTAGTATCATAAGATAGACATATTAACTCTCATCATGAAACAAGACTGCATTAAGACATGATATGGAGCACACATTATGACAAAACCACATGTGGGAAGGGTCAGGGGAGAAACAAGTTTGCAGTCACAGATGCACAATACAAACAAGTTAAAACCTAAGAGATTATGCTAAACATACATCCTAGTGTCATGCTAATTAGTATTTAGACATGATGAGGGATGCACATTGTAACAAGCCAAATAATCGTTGAAAGAACAGGATATCAGATGAACCATGGACATGCTGGGGAACATATTAGCATAAAAGCAAGATCATAGAGAGTGGTCTTAATACAAATTGAAACACATTGCACATGCAAGACGAATATTGCAGAGATTTAGAGCAGTGTGAGATAACAAGTTCATATCAAATAGCACATGTATGGATTCTGGGATTGACACAATAGACTAATTAACTAAAGAAGATCTAAGTTATGCCATAAAGAAAAATGGTTCAAACAGGGCAGGGAAAACAAGTTGAGGTAACTGTTAAGATCTCAGTCAATCACTAATGGGGTATGGGGGATCATGTTGAGTGACACAGTAGTAGGGGAACATGTCATAATTAACACAGGAAGTTCTTGCACAAGTGTGAAGCATTCATTATAGAGATTAATGACAGAGAAAATAAGCATGTTTTAGGGAACATTTAGGCACCAATACACTGGCTAAACGAACTTAAGAGGGTCACATTATCCAAGTTAGACTTAGGCAATCTTAGAACTAGCAGCATTATGAGGAAGTTAAACGTTAAAGAGACTTAGAACAAAGTAGAATTAACAGAATCGTGCACAAAAGTAATCCAGAGAGCATATTAAGCCATGTATTTCAGAGGTGAGAACACATGTAAATCAAAGATACATAGGGATGAAATTGCAAAAGTCAAGTGGCTTACCAGTTAAACGGACAACAATAAAGAACAAAATATCCACAAGAACCCAGTAACCTCGATGCGTCAAAGTTCCCAAGAGTTTCAAAAGAACCCCGGGCAATGCTCGCACCAAGAGAAAGTTCGAACAGTAGACTCTCAGTGGCCTTGGCTTTCAGTCGGGCAACACAAAACACAGAACAAGATAATGAAGGAATTAACAGAGCAAAGCTCCAATTTTTAGTGAAAGTATATCGATTCAAGTCTGTCTCTAAAGGGAATGGGGAGGGGTTTATATAGTGACAGAAATCGAACAAGTAAACAAGAAAAACTATAAAATCAACATAAATAAGGAAATAATAACATGCAGAATCAGTAAAAGTCGGATTAGAGAAAAATTAGGTAAACCCTAGTTGACAGAAATCGAAAATTGGCCGTAGATCTTGGCTAACGGACCCATATAGCATTGATATAAATGTATATAGATGGAATACCGTCTGGATCTTAAAGATTGAAGACGAGTTCCACAAGATTCCAGGCCTGGTACTTTTCAAAAATAGGCAAGTACTAAGTAATACCAAAATCGTGTAAGTAACACGGAAGTGGAGCATATACAGAAGGCAAATTGTAAGAGGTTTTCATATTAAGGTCAGAATCAGAGAAGGGCTAATTGTAAGAGGTTTTCATTGTAAGAGGTTTTCATACAGGAGGTTTTCACAAACCCTAGGTTTTCATACAGAAAGAGAAGGGCGTGACAGAGAATAGGAGTGGCTGTCTTTAGGAAATGGGGATTAGGGTTTGGGTGAGGGGATATAAGGAGAATGGGGAGGAGTGTTGTGAGTCGTTGATCACTTTGATCAACGGCTGGGATTTAAGAAGACATGGGTCGGGTTTTTGGACTGGGTTGGGAATAAAAGGGTCATTTGGATTCGGCTTGGGGATTGGGCCAGCGATTTGGGGCTTGTCTAGTTTGAAATTAATCCCAATTTTGGGCCAGATTTAAAAATAGGAAATTAAGGTAAAACTAATTTAATAAAATAAATAAATAAATTATAAAAAATGCTATTTATGCAAAGTAATATTTAAAATAATAGTAGAAGATTATAAAAATGTAAGATATTATTTTAACCTTAAATAAAATGACAAATGCAATAAAATTATAAAATATAAACTATTGTTGCAAGATTATGCAAATGGCCTAAAAATACAAATGTAATTATATAAAAACAATAGAGTAAAATATATGGAGCAAGTATTATAGATGCAAAAAATAATAATTTTAGGTAATTAAGTTATCACAAAATAATTGAAAGGAGTAATTAATAAATACTCAAGTAATTTAAATGCAGGAAAATCAATTTTAAAACTCTGAAAAATTATGAAATATTATAGAAAAATGGTTGTATAGATTTGTAAATAATGATGCCAAATGATGTATTGAAAGTATATATACTATTCGAGAAAATATGAGGGCAAAATTGGGTATCAACAAACATGTTATTCTAAGCTAACTGGGTAACTACGCATACTAGTATATTCAATTAAGGTGGAAACAAGGAATTTCTTAGTAAAAATCAGGTTTTTCAACAAATAGCCCATGCACGCACTCGTCACCTCGCGTACACAACGCTCACATAGTAAAAGCAGTACCAAATCCTAAGGGGATTTCGCCCACACAAGGTTAGACAAGCCACTTACCTCAAACCAAGCTCAATCAATCTGTAACAATGCTCTTTTCACGAATATCCGGCTCCGAATGGCCCAAATCTAGCCAAGATCAATTACATACCATAAATGCAACTATAAGAATTAATCTAATTAATGAAATCAAAGCTAAAGCAAGAAATTGGAAAATCGCCCTAAAAAGCCTCCCCGGGCCTACTTCTCGGAATCGAGTAAAAGTCACCAAATATGAACACCCATTCACTCACGAGTTCACTCGTACCAAAATTACTTAAATCCGATAGCAAAATCTCGATCAAAATCCCAAAATTCGGCCTAAGAACTTTTCTCAAATTTTTCCCAATTTTCCGACCCAAATCACTAATTTAATGATGAAATTAAAGATATAATCATGAGAATTAATCAAAACTAGGTAAGAATCACTTACCCCAAACACCCACATGAAAATCCCTCCAAGAATCGCCAAATCCCGAGCTCTCAAGTCCAAATGGTGAAACAATGACATAAACCCTCGATTTTGAACTTTTAAATCTGCCGAGGTGTTCAATTCTTCGCGAACGCGGCCGCGGCCACTAACTCGCGTTCGCGTATAACAAAATTCCACCAACCAAATTTCCTCCTTCACGAACGCGAGGGACCTCTCGCGAACGCGTAACTTTCACTTCCTTGTCCTTCGCGAACGCGTAGACCAAATGACTGGGGTCCCCAGCTGCCTCACTTCCTATACGCGAACGCGTTCCACTCTTCACGTTCGTGATGCTTCCACTGACCATACCTTCGCGAACGCGAGCTCCTTTGCGTGAACATGAAGAACAAACTTGAGCTGGCCTCCCAGATGCCCTACGCGATCGCGAGACCTCTCTCGCAAACTCGATAAAGAAATGCCTGGTACAAAAACACCAGAAATTTGCTATCTTCTCTTATGTTCAAAAGGTCTGTTAACCATCCGAAAGCAACCCGAGGCCCCCAGGACCTCAACCAAACATACCAACAAGTCCTAAAATACCATACGAACTTAGTCGAGCCTTCAAACCACATCAAACAATTCTAAAATCATGAATCATCCTCCGATTCAAACTTAAAGAACTTGAAACTTCCAAATTCAACAACCGGTGCCGAAACCTATCAAACCACGTCCGATTGATCCCACATTTTGCACACAAGTCATAATCAACCTTACGGACCTACCCCAACTTCCAAAATCAGAATCCGACTCCGATATCAAAAAGTCCACTACCGATCAAAATCTCCAAAACTTCGACTTTCGCCATTTTAAGCTTAAATGAGCTATAGACTTCCAAAACACTATCCGGACATGCCCCTAAGTCTAAAATTACCTAACGGAGCTAACGGAACCAACAAAACTCCATTCTGAAGTCGTCTTCATACAATTCGACTACGGTCCAAATTCTAAGGCTTAAACCTCCATTTAGGGACTAAGTGTCCCAAAACACTCAAAAAAATCAAAACGAAACCTCCCGGCAAGTCACAATAGGAAAATAGATATGAAAGAAGTAGTTAATAGGGGATCGGGGTTATAACTCTCAAAACGACCGGCCAGGTCGTTACACATATGTACTAACGTCCCTTTTGTCAGGGGCGCTGCATCTTCAATGGATGCAGGTGATTCAGCAGCGGGCAACTTTGGTCCTCGTTAGCAGTTACTCCCTATTCAGCAGGTTTTGGTGAGCCCTACTCTATTCCAGGCCCGATGTCACTTGATGTTGCACTTTGTGTCTTGAGGTATAGCCGGGGCCTTGTTGTCGGCACTTCCATACTATTCTTCTGTCATACTTAGAGGCTTCGTAAACAGGTTGTGGGTGGTGTATGATATTGGGAATTAAACTAGAAATGTTGCTATTTGGAAAATATGTTTTTCATTATATCTACAAACTTGTAATATTTTTGGAAATTATGAATGAAGCTACTAATGGAAATGAAATGGGAGTTGTTAATGAAATATTTTCAGTGTTTGATTAATGGAGTGCATCTCCTCTTTATTCATGGATGAGTTTCGGTAGAAGGAAATCTAACAGGCTTGCCCGGCCGGATTCACTTGTTGAGTGCCGGTCGCGCTCCCCGAGTTTGGGGCGTGACAATTATTGCTTACAAATTTTCTCTATGGAAAAAAAAATATAATCATCCCAGTTTTATTCATTTTACGATACTACTTTGCCATCCATTCTCGAATACCGGGGTTCAAGTTTCCATTTCTTAACTTTAACTAACTCCTTTACTTTATTGAGTTCCTTGTGATGGTTCTCTTTAACAAAATTTTGAGATTTTATCTACTTATGGGTGCACCATAGGTATACTACCATAGATCGTAAGCTTTCAACACTCGTGTATCAGTGCTATCACGATGACACTTACACCTTTTAAGATTAGTGCCCTTAAACCCGTGCTTTTTACTGGCATACTTCATTTTTGGTGTACAAGAGTCATTTCTCATTCAGGAATGACATTACATTACCCTTTTCTATTTCATTTCGTGCTAAGTGTGTACACATTAAAATACCCTCTAATTCCACTTAATCCCATGAACAATTCAAAGCACTTCCTTGTTCTCCGCCAAGACTTGAATTTAATTCAAATCGCACATGTCCCCAAGTTGTAGGAATACATTCGAGTTGCCCATTAAATCCTTCGCTATCACACATAACTTTCAACATCCCTGATGCAGAACATCGTAACTATTGCTCGTAATGAGTTTGTAATTGTCGTACAAGCGCTTCATGAAAATATTATCTTTCTGATCATAAAGGTTACTAATAATACCTCATTCATCTTTTTTAGTAACTATAACCTTTCCTTTTTTTTCCTAATAAACCATCACTTTAAAGGTGACATCTGCTTACTCAGACGCTCCCCCACTTAGGAGCAAATGAAATTTGAAACTCTTACCACCACTGAAAGAGATAACTGAAATTTCGAATAAGTTTTCTCGGACCATTTACATGCTCACCTGCTTTTACAGGCTATTTATCCCCCAATTAGAAATCTCTATTTTACTGCTTCAATCTTTCATCATACATTGTCTTTTGTTAAATCATTATAATGATATTCTCATTATTCTGATAATATGATATATTGGTTATACTCGTAGGAACTTTCTTTGTTCATTTTCGTATCCAAGTACCACGTCGCTACTAGATGCAACATATATTGCTAAGGGCCATTATTTTCTGCCCTTACGACATCTTTATAGTTAGCACTTCACTCTTTCATGTTTACTCTACTGTTGAAATTTCTTCTAATATTTTACCCTTCAATCCATGCTCTAATACAGTTCTAGCAAGTACGACTACCTTGTACCTCTCATTTCATGCTTAAATATGCTGAACAGGTGTGACTCCCTTAGGCTAAATTCACATATCATTATATAACTTTTCACAACATACACCATCTTCACAATGCTACATGTAAGAATTACATATCCTATCTTTATGCCACCATCATGTTCTCAAGCCGTGTATATATATATATATATATATCTTTATGCCACCATCATGTTCTCAAGCCGCATATATAGATGAAATTCCGTAGTATATATCTCTGAAATTATATTTCTTGCTCTTAAGTCCTTTCATGAAACTTTATTTTGATGGTATCCCATCGAGTAGGCTAATACTTATGATAAAGATGACATGCTTGTAGGTCTTGTTACCTCATGTCTTCATCATAATGCAAACTCTTTTGGCCATAGCTAATACCACATATTTACATCAACATATTTCATATAAAAAATATATATTTGCATGTCTTCCCATTCTTCATGGTATCACTGACCTCGTCCATACATATCATGTTAGGAATTTGTGACACGGTATCATGTAGTCTTAGAATTCTTGTAACTTCTCAATTTCCAAATATGTATCATAACCGTTTTCAGTTTTGTTTTTGAGACTTACGCATGTACACATTATATGTATAACTTTTCAAGAACTTTAACTTAGCCCATGAGCCATTTCAATATTTATTCTTCTTGAATCATAAGGATCCACTCACTCACAAGTTAACTTCTCTTTCAATATTGGGCATATATAGAGTTGCTTTGAGATCATTCTTGGAAATTCTCAAATTTTCATCATTTCAACAGAATAAAATAAGACATACATCGACTAGAAAAACTCAAGATTATTATTCCACGTCATTTTTTTTTCTTCTCTAACAACCTATATTGTTTCTTATAACCTCCAAGATTATGCCTTTTGTGCATGTCATACCTTAATATTTTCATGCTTACCTATTTAAGTTCACATACTTTATCCTCGCATACCTTGTTATGCATAATTAGAGATTAACTTTTATTTGTATCACATTCATCATCTGGAGGAACTCAAGGTTGTCATGCCCATCTTTTACATATGGCATGCTTCGTCTATCCTCAACTCGTACTTACACGTGGTACTTTATTTCTTGTGTACCACTTCTATTACATATGACACCATCATGACGATAACCTATCATGCTTAGGAGAAACCCGATGTCAAGCACAATTAAGGGTCATCTCTTTCGTCTTGTAACATTCCCTTTTTGGATGATCAAAAAGTCCTTTTTAGGTGTCTTTGTTCATTATTGACACTGTCTTAACCATGTCATACATCTTATGAATCATACTATGTTCGTCATAAACTTGACTAATTCACATTCACTTATCAATTAGATCCATATCACCTCTCTATATCTTGTCATGATAATTTAAGATGCAACATCTTCATTTGCAATATTTTTTTTGTACCTTTTCTTAACTCTTTAATAGTGATTACCATAGTAAACAGTCGCTCCAACAACTTGACCAACAATCTTGAATTGAAATCTAGGGTCTAACATAAGTGCCTGATTCGCATCCTTTAGTAAAATTCTTTATAACTCAGGACACCATCCTGATAATATTAGCTGACATCATCACCTTATTTTCTTCCATGATTTCTCAGTATTCGACTGTAAATTCTTATTCACCAAAGTCATACGTGTTGACTGTATCAGTCCCAATCTATTCTTAATTTATCCTTCCAAATCTGACACTTTCTGGATATTAGCCCAAACATCTTGTATTATAACTTGAACCTTGAGCTTTATTCTCGTCACTTCAATATCTTCCTCAACAAGTAATCAATACGATCGGGAATCTGTACTCTTACTTCATGCACAAATACACGATATAAAGTATGAAAAAAAAGTGAAACTCCCTAGATATCATTGTAGCCTCCCCGATATAAGTGTGGCCGGTAACAGACCGATAAGAGGGACTCTACTTGACACGGCTCCATAGACTTCCTAGGAATCGACTTAGAACCTAGTGCTCTGATACCAAGTTTGTCACGATCCAAAATCACGTGACCGGCACCCGACACACTACCCGACCCGAGCGAACCAAACCATGTGATGCACCCAAATCATATGCATGAAAATCAATTTAACTGCGTAAGCTCCTTGAAAATCATATATATTTTTAAGTTAAATGATAAAATATTTTCCAATTCAAAATCACACATGACGTCTTTCATGATAATAACAATGAGACTAAGTAAAATAAACATACTTTCATGTATGTCGTGTACAACCCTGTCATTACAACCTTTCATAACTATATATGGAGCCTCTATATCAAGAATAGAACCAACGGTTGGAGTAATTCCAACAAAATAAAATAAGAAATAATATGATACCTACCACGAGATAAAAGTGGTGCATAACACCTCGGAAAGTGAGTCATCCTAGCCTGACCGCATGTCACGTATCATACATCATTAACAAGAAGAGTAAGTTTTAAACAACGTAAGTATTAACTCGAAATATGCTTTTAGAGAAATTCCCTCAAGAAGAATAAGTTTTAATCAACTCACCTCACTTTCGCTTTACTAACATTCACAAGCTTTCAATCCTCCTCCATCATTCCAATGTTGATTAAAATGCTCAACATCACCAACAAGTCGATATCTACAATTAGATATCCTAATTATATCAAAATATGACCTAAGATATTGATCAACATCCATATATGGTTCATAAATTGGCTACAAGCCTCCAACAACTCAAATCTCCAAATACTTTTACATGCTTGACTATTCAACTTTATTCTTATGTTTTAATACCCATTCGAAGTCATTAATGATACTATATCAATTGTCCATTGCCACCAAGTTACTATTCATCGTCTTCCATGATCAGCACTTGTAAAATATACAATTTGGGTGATTACTTAGTTGATCACTTCCATCTTTTGCTAACAAATAATTCTATAGGTTTATTGTATTCATAAATTTTATCGCCAAAATTACTATTCATATTCTCTCTTATTTTCTCAAAAGTACTATTCATGCCATGAACTAGAGTTTTATAATCTAATCTTTCAACCATTAAAACTTGTAACAAATGCTTCAAATACTTCTAACTACTCTTAATAAACGAGTTTGAAGCATTAAAATTACCTCTAGTAGCTCAATCTTGAAAAATCACAACTTTGGTGATTTTAGTGTTCTTGAGGATTTGATGATGAAATCTAGCATTTGGATGCAAGAATGATGCTAGAACTCATGTATATTGAGTAATAATAAACCCAAAATAACATTAACAACTTACCTTGGTTGATTGGACTTGATTTGAGCTTAAAATCGCCCCTTCACCTCAAGAATCCTAACCCCCAATACTCAAAATACTCTCTCCCCCGACTTGGTATTTATAGGCCCAGATTTTTGGATTTCGGACGCGGCCTTGGATGCTATGATAGCACTTCACTGCCAAGTCATTCTTTTGAACGCGGCCCCGAATGCTTCGCATCTGCAGACTCCTCTGCCAGTCTTTGGTAATTTGGTCATAACATCTTGTAGGAATGTCCAAATGACAAACGGGTTGAAGCGTTAAAAACTAGACTCGAAGATCTTTCATTTGATAGGCTGTCCATAACAAAAATCCTTGTATATATGTATATATGCTCATCCAAAGTTTGGTCTTGTGCGTACTTTTTTGGAACTTTAGTCTATCATGTAATTTCGAGCTTGGCTTAGACTTAGGGCTCTCCTTAGACCCCACATCACTTATAATATTCCTCGTACACTTATTATCATATCCAAATTAATATCCATCATATTAATAGTCCTTGTCTGTACACAAAATAATATAATTAGCATACATCAACTTTCTTAATAGCCCTTAAGTACTTCGAAATTTTCTGCGGTGCTACACTTTACCATGCTACTGGCCCAAATTATTGGTGTGATGAAACAAGCATTTATGCCGGGGAAGTAATGATAGATGGAGCTTGGTATGAGGAGCTGTTGATGGAGATCTTACTAGATGACATAACTGATCACAATATGGAGAAAATATCACCACCAAATAGTCCGGAGTTGAAGGATAAGGCTTATTGGCAACTAGAATACAAGGGGCAATTCTCAGTAAAGACAACATGGCAATACATAAGGAACAGGAAGCATGAGAACATGCTATATAAGTTTATATGGGTGAAGGGACTACCTTTCAAGATTTCTTTCTTCATATGGAGATTATGAAAAGCCAAACTACCATTGGATGATTACATGAGAAGGATGGGGTACTTTCAAACATTAAAATATTGGTGTTGTAGAAACCCTAGTGAGGAAACCGTAGTTCATACTTTCTTGAGATCTCCAGCAGCTATGTTTGTATGAAAGTACTTCTGTGGACTAGCACGGATCAACATTGATGAAAAGCATATAATACAGGTGAAAAATGAGTGGGGGAGAAAGCCAGACAACACAAGCTTGAGGACAGCATACCAAGCCATTCCAGCCTTGATTGTGTGGCATTTGTGGAAGAAAAGAAACTCAGGAATGCATGGGAAGGATGGGTCTATTCATAGGTTGATTTTCTTGATTTCTACTTACCTTCATAATCTACTAAAGATGAGGAGAATAGCTTTCACAGAAGTGACATCAAACTGGCCAGATTTACATGACAAGCTACACCAACATATTCCAAAATTGAAGTATACAAGGGTTCTATGGAAACTACCTCCAGATGGATCGTTAAAATGCAACACAGATGGTGCATGTAGAGATACAAATGGAAGGGCTTCTTATGTATTTTGTATTAGAGATGGCATTGGTGATCTAATTTATGCTCAAGCAGGGGAGATCTATGAGGCTACAAACAATATTGCTGAGGCTAGGGCTATCCCTGAAGCTCTAAGGTACATAGCTAACTCTCATCTTCCTCCCTGTATAGAGACTGATTCGTTATTAATGAAAATGGTGCTTGATGATGTGTGGAACCACCATGGAACATTGTTACATTGATGGACGAAATAATTCATTTGAGAGCTAGATGTGTAGTTGATGTAGCTCATGTTCTTAGGGAAGGAAATCAATTAGCGGATCACCTTGCTAATTTGACACTGGATAGTAATACAATGATTCAGACTCCTTCATTTGTTGATCTTAATGTCAAAGGGAGAATGATCTTGAATAGTGACAAGTTACAGTTGCCCTACATTAGGGGTGAGAAATGCAAAACCTCAAGTGTACTGATGTTGAAGGTTATGGAGAAAAGATGCATGGTGTGTGTTGATGTGGGGAGTTGGAGAATGTTGATGTTGGTTGGAGGACAAGGGGTAAGGTCTGGATATGGGGCTCATATTGATCTTCCTACTCAAATCCTTAGGGAAGAGAGCAAGGAGGTATTTTTCACTAACCTTATTTGCTTTTTTGCACGTACAAATAAGGGTGCTGGATTGTATGTTGTGGCCAAACCTTATAGGGTGATATTAGCATCCTCGATATTCATTCCCTATTGGTGCAACCACTGCATAATTCAGCTCCATGTTGCATCAGCAGATCAATCGAAGAAGCTCCAAACTTGGCAAATAAGTAGCATGAAATGTCACTGAAACATGTGGTGCATTTTTGAGAACTTATACGTTGTTTGTTAGCATGTTCACTGCTTCTTCAACTCTTGCATGGTCATTGAATCAAGATATAGTACTATGTATGGAAGAGCAAGTACTCGAGACACCCGCACAAAGAGAGCACTACCCAGATTTTACATGACTGGGCAAGGGTTTTATTTTGCAATTGTGGGAAGATGGATTTTAATTGGGAGGATATGCTTTTCATACTCGGATAATGCACCACATCAGGAAGGCATAGACATGTGGTTCTCACTAATCAATGCCGGGATCATACACGAAGCCGTGGAATCAAATCGCAAGGTCCACAAGCATGTTTCAAACTAGACAGCGTCCTTTTCCCATCTTCTGGTGAGTTTTATTGCCAGAGCAGGATGTGACACTTGGTGTGGACGTCAAGAAGTGCAAGTTGATCGAATGCTAATATCTCGGCTTGGTCCAGAATCACGTGTGATGACTGGCCACTTTGGCAAAATTTGGTGCACAATTTGGAACTCCACCAGGCAAGGCTTAGCTAGGACAATTGCTAAAGTTCAATTTCATTTGCTTGAATTAGCTCATTATGTACTACCAAATCTGAGTACGCTGCTCAACTTTAGTAATAGGATTGATGTAATTACATATTTTAATTTCCTTCATTTTGTGAGACCTCCTCACATGTATTTTGTTTTTTTATTATTATTAATAAAAAATACCACTAAGCACCCAGCATAGTGGTATATTAGCTAAAAAAGGAAGAAATATGTATAGGTTTCTGTGACCTTCCACTCCAATTATGTACAAAGGCTTGTCATAACTTGCAATAGAAAATGTTTTTGTGTCACAATTCATCTAAAAATCATGGGTGAAGAAAACTTTCCGTTCCAATTATGTAGCACTCATCAGAGTACATATCAGGCCTTGGCCTAAATGGCCTTCGTAAATCATACAACATCAGATCAACACGTAAATTTTCACAATCTGATGAATTGACAAATTAAAGAGAAGAACAAACATAAAGAGAGAGAAATTCTGGCCCGCTAAAGTCCAATAAACTCGAATTAAATTACATCAACTACTTTATAAGATTGATCAGAATCATGAATTGGTTGTTGTTCGTTGGAAATACGCTTACAGTTGTTCCTAATGGCGGTCAACCCATCTGGGTACTGACCGGCACTGAGCCACGCCTCCACGGTGAACAGTTGTTGGCTGCATCGTTTGTGTTCTGCTGTAGACGTAACTTCCACGTAGTTACAGTACCATCCGTGGTGATCACCTGATCCATCAGAAGTCAAGTTCATTTTACAGATTGGCGCAGTCAAACACGGACCACGGCCCGTAAACATATCCAATTGGTCCATTTCAAAGTAGTTGTAACCTGGCCCCATAAGCCCACCCCAAGCCTGTAGGTTGTTGATTCTAAGCCCATGGCCATTGGCATCATAAAGAGACAAGGTAATTTTTGAGTCAGTTCCAGACCCCCAGAATGTCCCAGTCCGAACATAAGCTGTGTATACACAATTCAGTTCCTGCATTTTCCCATCAAATCAGCAATTGCCAAACAAAAACAAAATTATGGTATAGTGACAAATTTATAATTTAGAATCAATGTGTTCTGTTCTTACTCATATTTGTTTCTTTTCTTTCATACATATATAAATTTATAAGGTAATTAGGAAGTAGACGCAGCGAGTTCGACATAAATTACTGCGTCTACTCTAATTAAATCCGTCAACATAGAAGAAGTAGAGAAGAGTGACTTACAGTGCCATAAATAGAAGAAACGGAGATGGAGAAGAGGATGACGAGATGCAACCAGAATTGGTTAACTTGTGCTACTCCCATGGCAGCTTCTGAACACTCGTTCTGTCTAGTTGTTTCTTTCTTTATAAAATGAGAGGCAAGTGCTTTTGAGATAGTAGGAATGATAGTATGATACTTTATTTATAGATTATATCAAAGTTCACAGGGTACGATATTATATTGAGAGTTGTAGGATCAAAACTATAATTAGGCAGTAGGCCTACCCGTGAGCCACACTATAAAAGTCCTAGTGGAAGAACGATTACTATATAGGACTCATGGCGGCTAATTTGACCTGCCAGACGTATTGTTGACTTATTTCCATTTTATATAATAATATGTGCACTTGCACCTCTCCGTTCTATCCTAAAATGATTATCGCACTTCTATATTGTAAAGTGAAGCCAAACTTCAAATCTGCTCAGAAGCCGCCATGAGAGAGAAACATGCATGCACCCACCTAGTTATATTTACAGGAAAAATATAATGAAAAAATGAAAGAAATTATTTGGGAAATCCCACCATCTCCACTTGCTCGCAATAAAGGAAGATCCACGAAAGGAATGCGTCTTGTTTTTCTTTTAAAACTAATATTGATCCCATCCTCTTTACAGCTGGCAGTTCGAGTTATTAGCCGCCGTGAATCTAATTTTATTCATCCACTCTCAATATAATATCGTCTCCTCTAAGCTTTTATCCATTATAAATAAACTACACGTATCATACTATCACTTCCACTATCTCAAAATCATTTACCTTTATCCTCTCATTTCTCGATAAAGAAACAATTTCTCTTGCACAAGTAGCTGTCATGGGAGTAGCTTATCAAGTTAACCAATTCTGGTTCCCTCTCATTATCCTCCTCCTCTCCATTACCATTTCTTCTATTTCTGGAGCTGTAAGTCACCCCCTCTCTCTCTCTCTCTCTCTCTCTCTCTATATATATATATATATATATATATATATATATATATATATATATATATATTATTTTTTCTAATGTCTATTTGATAAAAAAAATATTTTTTAAAATATTGATCATAGCTCACATAGTAACAGAATCTGCTACTTTGTCACAGTCCTAGAATACCCTCATGTTTTTCATTTTGTATTTGCATTTTACTCTGCTGATTTAATAGAAAAATGCAGGAACCAAATTGTGTGTACACAGCTTACATTCGGACTGGGCCATTCATGGAGGATGCAACTGACTCAAAAATAAGCTTGACTCTCTACGATGCGAGTGGCTATGGAATTAGAATCAAGAACCTAGTGGCTTGGGGTGGGCTTATGGGCTCAGGGTATAACTACTTTGAAACTGACCGCTCAGATATGTTCAGTGGCCATGGACCATGTTTGACTGGGCCGATCTGCAAAATGGTCTTGACTTCTGATGGTACAGGCCGACACTCCGCATGGTACTGCAACTACGTGGAAGTCACCTCAACAGGAGACCACAAACAATGCAGTCAACAGCTCTTCAACGTGGATCAGTGGCTTAGCACCGATCGTTCGCCGTATCAGTTGACGGCCACAAGAAACAATTGTAGGCGTATGTCAGGTGACCAACAACCCATTGTTGTTGATGTAATTTAATTCGAGTTCATTGGGCTACTTACAAACTATATACTTAGAGAATTTCTCTCCTTCTTTCTTTGTATCTCTCTTTTTGAATTATATACCAGTGTGTGGCAATTTTAGCATCAATCTAATGTTGTATAATCTGTGAAGCCCATTTAGGCCAAGGCCTGATGTGTACGCTCATGAATGCAACATTCTGGAAAATAAAGAATTCGTCCTCTCTTTTCCTTGTTTTTTTTAAAACCTAATTTCATGTCTTACTGTTTCTTTATTCATCCAACCACCGATAGAAACAAAACATTGAGTACAAATTAATTTTTTTTATGAAATAAAAGTAGTTTAGTAAAATATAAATAAGAAACAGAGATAGAAAGAAGAAGTTTTTCAAAGAAGAAGTTTTTCACTTCTTCTAGTGTGTCTTTCCATTGCCATTTACACAGCCTTTTATAGGCACAAAAATGAGAAGACTTACTATTGTAAAATAGTGCATTTGCCATTTACACAGCCTTTTATAGGCACAAAAATGAGAAGACTTACTATTGTAAAATAGTGCATTGGATGGACATAAACTATGAGAATCCATCCATAAGCTATTCAACCACATGGGCATCCATATCTACAAACTATTCATAACAATTTTTGAGTTTTCTAGCTAGATAAAATAAATGAAGGAAATTGGATAAAATAAGTGAAGGAAATTGTATTCAGGTCACCCATGTGGATCAACCCAGATCCATGTCAAATGTATATAGTATATATATAAGGGAGAGAGACACAACTGTTGGAAAAGTTCCTAAATAGTTTGTTCACCTGTAAAATGGTACAGTTGAATTTATACGCGGTTTCTTGATAAATGAATTAATTTGATTCTAAAATAAATAAATAATTGAAGAATTATGCAATACTTAGCCTTAAGATATGGACGAAACAGCAGAAGTAACAATTCCAGGAACAAGATTTTCGGGCACAAAAATAAAAAGAATCGAGAAATCAGAAGCTAAGATTGGATTGAGTTTTGTATAAAATATAGTATAAGTTTGCCAGAATAGTCGCTGCCCTCCTTACAATGACACCCGAGCTCACTATTTATAGCTATGAAGAAGGTCTTAGGGTCGTGCCCTTCTTTAATGTCAATTATGAGGAGTATAGATGAAGATGTAACGGTGAATATAAATACAAAATTTTTTGTAACGGGTAATTGCTCTTAATGCCATGAATATTCCCTATTTAATGCTACTGGAAGAAGAGCATTTATCATATTTTTATGAGCATTATTCTTTCCGGTGACAAACAAAATTGTTGTCTTCAGTCATCCCCACGTCTTGGGTTCCACGTGTCCCTTTCTTGGACAGTCACGTGCCATAACATATTTTACCCAATACAGATAGTCCCCATATTTTCTGGTGACATAACTTTGTGTTACCGGAAAGTTAGTAGAAACACTCTTTTGGCGGGAATTACTATAAATCCATCTGAAGGCTACTGACGGTTGATTAGACGCATGTCTCTCCATATTTAATGCCCCGAACACGCGTCTTCCCATGATTCAACACTTCTTTCGCCGATTATCGAGGTAATTCCGGCCATGAATTTAGCTGCCAAAACTTCTACTTATACGTATCAACTTCCACCCTTACACTTTATAACTTCCTTCATATAATCTTGCATATTGTTTCTTCATCTTTTTCCTAATTCTCTTCAAACTAAAAACCCTTTCTTTCCTACAATGGCCTCTTCCTCAAAACGTACCGATTTCTCAAAAAGCAAGAACAAAGCCGAGGACTTTTTTCCTCCAACAGTGGGTTCCATCATCCCTAGAAGTCTTATTACCACAAAAGACTTCGAAGAGAAATTTCCTACCGCTAATTCTCGTACATGGGCCGTTAGCAGGTATCCTTCTTCAATACGTTCTTCAAGCATTCCTGCTGTGAGGGAGGACTGTCGCTGCCATGACTTAGAAATTATCGTTCCCGATCTATCGGAGTGAGTCAACCTTCCCAAGGAAGGTTTTACATATGTTAACACATATCCCTTTACTTTGGGTGCGATTTCTTTAGCAGAGAGATTGACTCCATGATTGCGGAGTTTTGCCTCCGTTACCAGATGTGTTTGGCACAAGTAAGTCCTTATGTATGGAGAACGATTGCTTGTCTCCGGAGTTTGTGCCAGGAAACTGGGAAGAGCTAACCTTAGCTCAAGTGATGAATCTTTATTCTCCCAAAATCTTCCGCGGGGGAATGATAAACCTCTGCAAGCATGGCCACCATGCCTTATTGTCTAGCGATGATGACAACAACCGTGGATGGATGGAACGATTCGTTGCAATTGCCACCGACAATATCATTCCAGCAATGGCTTCATCCTTTCCGGTCGCTTGGAATCGCACTCGTAAGCTCTTTATTTAATAGTTCCTTTTACTAAAAAATCTTTAGTAGCCGTATTGATCTTCCATTCTTCGTTTGTTTCAGCAACTCGGTGGGTCCCACCGGTGATTGAAGGTTTGGACTGGTGGACACAAAAGATCTTGTGGAAAGACTTGGCCCCTAAATACGAGTGGAAGGCCAAGAATCATGGTAATTCAAACTTATCTCATTTCAATTTTTCATATAAAGAACTTGATTGATCTCTTCTAACCTGTCTATGAAATTAGGTCTACCTGCGGGCTCTGTTGCTGTTCCCGAGGAGGATGTCTTGGTTGATCCTACTGATGCAGCGAGGCTGCTTCAGGAGGCGCTTACTCGAACAGGTAGCTCTGGGCCTGCTTTGAGAGCAAATGCTTCTTTTCGGAGTACCCAGCTAGAAGATAAACAACAAAAGAGAAGACGGTCCTCTGCAGCCGGGGAAAAGAATAAAAGGGCGAAGATTGATGCCCCTGAGTCATCTCCGGTATTGATGTTGACTGGACCTCCTTCCGGGCCGGTCATAGACACCGTGATGATCGATGATGATGGAGAAGCTAGTGATGAGGGATCTTCTCTACATAGAAGATGACGATCCTCATCATCTCAACAAGATGCTTACCTGTTGAGAGGGCTACACCAACCGAGGACAATGTCTCGGCACTTTGGGGAGAATTTGATTTAGTAGATACTGTCGACTCCCATTTTCGAGCCCCAATTGCTGTGTCTGATACAACTTTCTATACCGGCCAGTGGAGCTTGCTAGTTATCTGAAGCCTTTAGTAGATAATGCAGAACAGGAGCAACATGTCGCTCGCCTTTCGGAACTGGAAGCCAAAGCTACTGAAGATATTGTATTGGAAGGTCGTTTGCGGCAGAGCGAGCAAGAAGTAGTAACCCTTAGACAAGAAATTAGCCCTCTGAGGGTTAGATTTGACGAAGCCAAGGCCAAATGGGTTGAAGTCCATAACGTAGTTCTTGCTGCAATCGAACGTGAGGCTACCTCCGCTGAAAGAGTGATTACCATAGAGGCAACCTTGAACTCCAACATTGAAGAGCTTGTTATTGTGGGGCAAAACACGCCCAACTAGAAGAGAAGTACATGAAAATTATCAAGCATAATAGGCTCTTTAGTTCAACTGTACGTGTCCTTTATGTCAGCCTCAAATATGCTACATCCGCCTAGGAAAATCTTTCGGTCGAGGTAACTCAACTCAAAGAAGAACTCAAGCGGTGAGCCGCTTCCCTCGTTGTTGAAAAAACTTATGCCATGTACAGCATGAGGAGAAAAACTTTGGAAGAGGCCAAAGCTGGTGTCATTGACTTTGATGCCGAAATTGTAAAGGCCCGCGAGCTTGAGTTAGCTGCTAAAAGTGGACTCCCATCAAGGTTTGATGCACCTGGTCCTTCTGGTTCTGGTTCAGAGATTACGAGAACTGAAGAAAAATCAGAGGATGATGATGTCGAAGAGAAAACTGATAAAAATGTTGAGCCATCGATGGGTCCGTCTACTTCCTTTCGGGGGCGCAGACACTTATCTTCCTCCTGGTTCCGGAGACAATGCAATTTAGCTTTTCTTTTCTTTTCCAGTTCTTGTATCTATGCCATTTTGTCATGTTTTCATTAATAAAAACATCTTTTCCTCAAGTATTGTCTGAGTCTTCTCATTGTTAGAATATGCAAGCCTTTAATCTTTGCATTTTCTTTAAGAATTTTGCGCAGATTCTTTTGCATCTTACTACGTGAAACCTTTAGGTGTATTCTCCCCGAAAGCATTTTTTGTTCCGGGCATCAGCCCTTTTCCGTGAGGGCTCTGATAAGTATTTGCGCAAGTTTACTTTATGAGTCCTTTTCGTATGCGGCTTCGGGTGGATTTTTCCCCGATGGCATTTTCGATTCCGGGCATAAATTCTTTCGGAACCAACCCTTTAACAACAGGGTTTTTATAAGAGAGGGCCCTCTTATGTTTATTGTTCTCTTGAAGAGGACGTCTCCTGTTCATTACGGAACTAACATTTGAAGTACTTATTTAACATTCAAATGATAAAGTTAATTCATCGTTCAGACAAGAAACAAGATAAAAACAAAAGGATTTCATTTTATTCCCTCTATTTTTAAAAACTACATAAGCATTTGCTATGTTGAAAAGAAATTGCCATTACTTGTGGCTAACTTGCACAACTAGTTTCTACGGGGCTGTTCGTGCAGTCCCCGGTCCCGATGACGTAATTATATTTCCTAGTTTTTGTTCCCGGTCGATGTGGCAGTCAGTATTACTGTATCCTCATATCATTCCCCCCAGTGTTTGAATGCGAATAATGGGAATTGGAACACTGGAATTTGTGCTCGTGTGTGATCAGATAAACTTTGCTCAATGGCAAACTTAACTTCCCGGTGGGAATTTGCTACAGAGCAAAAAATTATCTAACCATCCCCGAGTGGATCTCTGCTTGTGTGTCTTGCTATTAAAGGCCTTATTGTTTCTGTCTTCATAGTGTGCTTTCTGTTGCTGCCTCGTTAAAAACCTTGCTAGAAAAACTCAATTGGGACAAAAACTGAATGAAGAGAAAAAGAGTGCAGCACATACTTTCTGATCGGATAATGTTCATCAGCAATAATATCTTTTGAGGTGTGCCACGTTCCAATTGCTGGGCAACTTTTCTCCATTTTTGTTTTCCAACTTGTATGAATCTTTTTCGGTGATAGCTGAGACCCGGTAGGGGCCTTCTCACATTGGACTTAGCTTTCCCACATTGAGCTCCCGGGTATTGTGAGTTACTTTATTTAGGACCAAGTCACCTACTTTGAAATAACGGAGGTTGGCTCTTCGATTATAATACCGCTCCGTTCTTTGCTTTTGAGCTACCATTCTTACATATGCCAATTCCCTGCGTTCATCGAGCCTTTGAGGGCATCCCGTCATATCATCTCGGCCTCTGTGGGCAAAATCGTCAACGTATACCAACTGATCAGGTGCTGTTGCATATATAACGCCGTAACCTTTCCCCATATCCCATATATTTATAATATACGGGTATATAACGCCATCTGGTCATGGGTATTGTACATGTATAAATGAATGCAATGCATAATGAAATAATTCAATAAGATCTCTCGAAATGTCATAATATCAATATGCCTTCGGATATACTTTATCAACTTATGTATTTTGTGAGACCCATGAACAGACGATATAATAATAGGACACATGGGGAATCAAGAACATAGGCACCCCTAGTACATTTATGAATAGAGTCATTTATGAAAGTTGCACATTTGCTCGTTTCATTTGTATCACATAGATCATGCCAAAAGGAAAGAAGGGATAACCTTAACATACCTGGTCTTAACCCACTCGCTCAAGAGCTCAACTCGTATCCACTTCGCGAACTATGCAATAACAAGAATAATACTATTGTCAACCATATGAACAATTCTCTTAATCGCATAACGGAAGATAACCTATCCTACAATGAAATGGATACGATTTCTGCTATTCTTATCATTCCCTCAAGCCTACCATAGTCAAGGTAATACAACAACCCTACTAGCAACTCCCACAACAAGTTTTACAACCCAAACTATGATACAACGAGCGGCAAGCTCGGCTACGATTATCAAACATACTTCTTCAATATTTCTTTCCTTCAAAACACATATCAATGACAACTACAACTATATATCCAAGTTACTCCAATGATTTCCAGCCACAACACAACTTCAAACATTACCGAATAGCCGACACAATAACAACAACGTCAAAATGCGATTTTCCGCTATTAATTCCATAATTCTCATTCCACAATTTAGCCATGACCTAGACGAATTTAAATATACCAAGGAGAGGAAAATTCTTACCTTATTTGCCAAGAAATACTCTTATTCAACCTTACTTTACATCAAAGAAAGCCCAAATTAACCAACTCGCCAAAATGGAACAACTAGATCGAGGCGGTTGACAAAACCAATATATTGTCTTTGAGTAAGATTACACTTTGCTTTCATGAAATTTTGAGCTCATGTTGCTGAAAATCATCTCAAATTAACGTTCTTTGCTGCTACACTATGTTGAACATATTGTAACACCATGAAAACTTTTGAAGTATTTTAGTGTAAAGTCCAGTAAATTTCGCAAGTGAATTCAAGGTTTCGTAGTGCCGGAGTAGGCTTGCGTGTTTGAGGATGGTATAAGATCTTCGCGGCGAGCTTGCTCACCGCGGTTCGGACTTTTTGGGTTGAACAATGCACCGGAAAGTAAAGGAAAATATTTTGGCAAAAAAGCGCGTTTATGCGGTCCATTATGCGACCGCATAATAACTCTGTGGGCCGCATAATGGCCGCAGAAGTGAGCAGGATAAGGCCAGTCTGGGGGCAATTTTGCGGTCGGCTATGCGGCCGCATAACTGTTATGCGGTGCATTATGCGATTGCATAACAGTTATGCGGACCGCATACACGGGCAGAATTTTTGATCGTTTTGGTCTGTAATTATGCGACCGATATGCGGTCTGCATATCCATTATGAGGTCGCATATACGACCGCAGAACCTGTTCCGGAGCTCCATTTTTGGGTTTTTAAAACCCGACCCTACTTCGTTAAATACACGCTTTGGGTCATTTTTGAGCAAAAATCTGATGTTTTAGAGAGAAAGGAGAGTGTTTTAGAGAGAGGAAAACCCTAGGCTAATTATTCATCAAGTCTTGCTCAAATCTTGGAAGATTAACAAGGAAAACCCACAAGTTCTCCATCTAAGAGGTAAGGTTCCATACCCTAGTTTTCAATTTCGAATTTGGGTAGAAGATGGTTGATTAGAAGTATGATTCATGGGTATGAGATTATTATTTATACATGTATGTACCAATAAGAATTGTGGAAAGATTGTCGAACTGAAATAAGTAAGGATTGGGTTGTGGAGTGAAGAAAATCTTGTAGAATAACCTTGTAGTTAAATTTTCACACCTAGTATCTGATAAAATGCTCAAATGAGCTGAGACCATGAATATCTTCCTAATTATGGTTCAATTTTGTTATGTCTCAAAATAGATCGGGATTGCTAAGAATTCCGGATCATTCTAGAGTTAAGGAAGCTCGATTGAGGTATGTTGGCTAAACTTTCTCTCTTGGAATCGAATTCCATATTATTTTCGTAAGTTTCAAAGTATGGGTTACATATTAAAAGGTTATGGCTTTGAGTCGGGTTTCAATGAAAGATAGTATGCCAAATTGGGTGAGAAAATCTCAATATTTTTAAGACTCTTAATTGCTCATATGTGTACCTAAAGTCTTGATTTGGAAATGTCTTATTGTTGATAATCTATAAAGATGGTTGGAACTGAAATAAGTTAATTGGGGATATAGAGTGTGGCCAACGTGACAAGAATGTAAGTTATGATTATGTCTAGTAATGCAAATGATTTGAGAAAATGCGATAAAGAATGTGAAATGAGCCTCGACTCAATTGTTTAAAAATGACTACGAAGATAGAATTGTCTAAAAACTTTTGTACTAAATTCATGCCCATTAGTGGCTGCTTTAACTAATGCTTTGATTTATAAATATATCAAGTGTGATTCAGGTTCTATATACTCATGTGTTAAAATTGTACATTGTCATTTCTGGGGAAGAGTATTGCAAGATTAAATGGTGTATTGACTGTTTATGATTTTTCATGTGTGTTTCTATTGTTGGTTGGTATGCCTCATTCTTTGGGAAGAAACCATTTGTGTTTGAAGTTTCCATTTCAAATAGATTTGAAGTATATGATTTCTGAAATATCCTATATGTTGATACTTGATGGTGATCTTTGAAATTGAAAGAGGTGAAAGTGTGGAATATGAAATACGGCCATCGTGCCAGGAATAAAGAATCTTGTGAATGGCCTAATGAGCCAAGGAAATATTATCGTTGTGAATGACTGGAAATACTAATGAGAATTCATACAATGTGAAAGATGTTGAGGTGAGTACAATTGTATTTATGATATTTCTATTTGCAAATCAAATCAAAACTATTTTTGGGAGCATCATTAGCAATACCGAGGAAGGGTGGGTTATAAGGCCCACACCTGAAACTACACGTGCCGGTGTAGGGGTGGATTGAGATTATTCCCCTTATTTGGGATGAAATTGGAACTTTTGGAAATTGTGATATTATTCCTCTTAATTGGGATGAAACTGGAACCTTTGTGGATTGGAAAAGTCAACCCACACGGCATATATGGAAAGGCGGCCTAGCTGATTGGGTGGAGATCAAACGCCATATTGCGCATATGGTGGTACTACTCTTGGTAACAACTTTCTTTTGCATCACATGTCAAACCACATTGTTCGTGGGAAGTGGCCTAGCCGATCGGGCGTGATCGGACTCCATGCTAACAAAGACGGTGCTATATCGGTGTTAATGATCTCCCAACCAAAATTGTATATGAAATTCGTATTTTGAAAAGTATTATGTTTTAAATGAACATTTGGATATTGTTGATTATGACTTGTTGTTTCTATGTGTTGCCTTTTCTCATATGGGCATTTTATTTTGAAAGAGGACTTTTAGCTATACATACTAGTGCTATTCGACAGTACTAACATCTCTTTTGCCAGGGGCGCTACGTCTTTAATGGATGCAAATGGTTCTTCAGCAGGCGGCATTGATCAGTGATAGCAGTGCACTATTTTCAACTTATTTAGTAAGCCCCACTTCATTTCGGGGTCATGTATCTTTTGTTTCTCATGTACAGTATTTTGAGGTATAGCCAGGGCCTTGTTGCCGACATTTCCATATTGCTCTTCTATTGTATTTAGAGGCTCCGTAGACAGGTTGTGGGTTATGGTTGATGTTGGGAATTGAACTAGAAATGTTGGTACTTGGAAATTATGTTTTTATTAATTCTATAAACTCGTAATATTTTGGAAATTATGAATAAAGCTACTAATGGGAATGAAAAGAGAGTTGTTAATAAAATATTTTCAGTGATTGATTAATGGAGTACATCTCTTTTTTATTCATGGATGAGTTTGGATAGAAGTAAGTTTAATAGGCTTGCTCGGCCGGGTTCTCTCGGTTGAGCGCCGGTCGCGCTCCCTGAGTTTGGGGCGTGACACCTATCTATTCTTCAATTTAATTCTCAAATCAAGTGAAACAAGAGACATAATTGTAACCTTTTTCCATTTACACATGTCCTCCTTAGCTTCTCTCTTGAGACATTGAGTTTAATAGTGCCACCACCACTTATGGGTGTAGATTAGTCACTAATGTTGTTGCCACCATGTGACATGTGGAATGTTATCCACTACACCAACTATATACTTAATAATTCAATTAAATTAGTCTTCCACTATAATTTCCCACTTAACTAATTACACACATAATTAATTTCTAAATCTCATTTCACTTAAATACTAATCACTTTTAACATACTTTATATATCTTACTTACATGGTCACATGGTATATTGTATTGCACTAGTCCATAAATACGGGGTATTATAGCTTGGACCATTTTTTCATCCCAAAATGACAAACTTCGACGAAACTCATTTTATTCAATTCATTTACCCTCTGACCTTCACGAATTTACTTATCACTTGTTATAAATAGCATAAATACTTATAATCCCATAAATAAGCTTATCCTTGAACTTATGTCAATTATCTTACGACAAATCCAACGTTCCAAAGTACGGGATGTAACAGGTTGACTAGGGATAACAACATTGGTTGGCAATAGAACGCTCAAACGGGCCAAGGAGAGCCTACAATCACTTATCAAACCAAGCAAAACTTAGGATTTTTCCTTGAAACATATTCGGGGAAAGTTCTATACCTTTCGTGCAGATACTTGGACTAGTAATTCATCTCACCCCTCACGCAACTAGATTCTAAAAGAGGATAGAGTTGAGGGCCCACAATGACCACATTCAAGTTTAAAGATCACTATGGTCCTATTAAACCACTCGATGATTGCTAAAGTTAACTCAAGAGTCACAAAGTCACTAACTAGAGCTATTTCTTTCAAAATCCTTGTTTCTAACCATAAGCACGTAGTTAAGTGTGTTGGTACCAATTGAAGCATGGTTGACTCTTCGAGCATGACTTAATTAGGTCTTTTTATACATTACTACTACTATTATTACCGAAACACAAAAACGGACTCATTCCCTTAAGAAGGTTGTCACGCCATCCATCGTTTGAACGTGTCACTCGGTTCACACAACAACTACCTTTGAAAAGAACCGTAGCATTAAGAAAACCAAAGGCTTATTATCTACTAAAGCATAAAAAGAATCTACAAAAAAACAAAAACTAATATGGAAAAGATAAAGAAGCTAATAAGGAAAAACAAAGATAAAGAAGCTAATGAGCAAAACTACTAAAGATAGAATGAATATACATAGTAAGAGAGAGAGAGAAGATAGATAAATACAAATAAGAAAAATAAAAAGTATCATCAAATTATTACAGGCCAAATGTATCAAAGTGTACCAAATGTGTCAAATAAACTCCACCTCCCTCCCCCCCTCCCCGAATAAAAGTAAGAACTATCCCCAATGCTTAGAAAAATAAGAGTAAAAGAGGAAAGGGTGAAGAAAACTCCCTATGGCTCCTTGGATATCTCGGTATCCCCAGAAATGTCATCTCCCTCCGGATCAACCAATTGGATATCGTCATCCTCGACTCTAGGTGGGGCTAGGTTGGCGAACATCTCACGCACTGCCTCAGTAGTGTCGGCAGCAAGGTCTGGCTCTTCAGACTGGCTAGCTGGTGCTACTGGTGCATATGGGGCTGAAGGATCTGGGGAAGACTGGTGCAGGTCAAGTAGCATGTCAAAGGGAAGGTCTCCTGCTGTAGCAATTTTGTGCACTTCTCTCCGGAGCTTATCCACTTTCTTCTTGCTGGCCTGGGACTTTCTCATCTTCTTTACTTCTTTTCCCAGCTCTTCAATCACCGACCCGTGTTGTACCAAGGTGCTCATGATTGTCTTCTGGGTCTCCAAAATCTTCTTTAGGGTCTCATCAATGGTAGAAGGAGCCTGAGGTGCCTGAGAAGTGGATTGCGCAACAACAGTACTAGACAAGTCAGACAACTTTGCAGTATCCGTCTGTATCCAGTTGTTAAGACTCGCCAATGTCTGGGAGACTCGCAATGCAGATAGTGGGGAAGTAGGCATGGGCACTGGCCTTAGAGCTATGGTAGGAGTTGTATTAGAGGTTATGGATGATGACAGAGGCATAGCTGTGGCACTAGAGGAAGGCTCAGCCGAAGTGGATGGAACATCAACTGACTCAGAAACTACCATGGCTAGCTCATCAGACTAGCCTGTGGTGGTAGGAGGCTGAACTTTCTTCTTCGGGTTGCTCGCATCACTAAGTAAATACCAATCAAAAGGCTTCTTCAACTTCACCTTTGTGTCAAAATCCCTTGGCTCTACCTTTGCATCGGTAAGATATTCTGTAATAGTGCTGGGATACGGGTATGACGAGCTATCCTACCGTGCTATCACTGAGATGTTGGCCAACATTACAACACCCACATTGATTGGGTAACCGGCCATGATGGAATCCACAAGCACTACCCGAGGGATGGGAATGTTATATCCCGCATTTCGTACGTAAAAGTTTCGTCGTAAGTAAATCGACGTAGACTCGGGGATGAGATTATTTTTTTAGGCTATGAGCATTTATGCTATTTATAACAGGCGATAAGTAAGTGCCGTAAAGGTTAAAGGGTAAACGAATCAAAGAAAATGAGTTTCGTTGAAGGTTGTCGATTTGGATTAAAATATGGTCCGAGCAATAATGCCTGGTGTTTATGGACTAGTGCCATACAAGGTACCACATGACCGCGATAGTAGGGTACATAAAGTGTGTTAAAAGTGAGTAGTATTTTAAGTAATTTGAGATAATTCTTAATTATGTGGATAATGAGTTGATTAATGGTTAATGGGAGATTAATTAGTTAAATAAGACATTAGTAATTAATTAAGATATTGGGATAAGGCCTAAGAGGCCCAAAAACGTGGCAGCCCCAAGAACTGAATATGATTCATTATATCTAGGTGGGCAAATTAGAAGCCTTTAGCAAAGAATTAGTCATCCTATGTGGGGGCCTCCTAAGGTAGCATTACTAGTTCAAAATCAATTGCAATCTCTTAAGAAAGAGTTTCAGCAAAAGCTTACTTTGCATAGCAACATTAATACCCCTCTCTTAAGAAAGAGTTTCAGCAAAAGCTTACTTTGCATAGCAACGTTAATACTCCTATCTTAAGAAAGGGTTTCAGCAAACATTATTGTGCATAAGCAATGTGATTACTCACATCTTAAGAAGAAAGTTTTTAACATAGATGATTTTGCAATAGCAACGTTATTGCTTCGAGCATTTCATACGAATTGTTCCCTATTTCGATCTCGCTATTACGTATTTCGTCGCGATTAGCGTGTGCTAGAAGGATTGTCAAGAGAATCGGTTCAGGTATGTTAAGGCTATCCCTTATTTATTTTTGGCATGACCTATACGACACAAACGAAACTAGTAAATGCACAACTTTCATAAATGACTCTGTTCATAGAAGTATTAGAGGTGCCTACGTTCTTGAATTCCCATATGTCTTATTACTATATCGTCTGTTCATGGGTCTCAGAAAATACATAAATTGATAAAGTTTATTTCATGATATTAATCAGAGGTATAAGGGTCTTATGACATTGCGAGAGATTTTATTGACGTACTTCTCATGCATTGCATTCATCTATACATGTACATTAAACCATGACCAGATGGTGTTATATACGCGTATATATGTATATATATGTATATGGGATATGGAAAAGGTTACGGCGTTATATACGTACCACCACCTGATCAGCTGGTATATGTTGATGATTTTGCCCACAGTGGCCGAGATGATATGATGGGATGCCCTCAGAGTCTTGATGATGTTATGTACACCTATACCTATGGATGACACGACATTCATACGCACATGCATGACATTATAAATGTTTCAGGATTTACAAAGTGATTTAGACTTACAGGCAGAATTCTTGTCGGCTCGCCCTACGTATTCCGCGCGTATATGTACATATGTCTTTTGGGCAGATTTCCCTCATGTATGTTATTCTCGTATTTCAGCAGATGTTATTCATGTTTATATCTTAGTTTCATACTCAGAGGTATTCGACAGGTAGGACTCGGGCACTCATCGTGGCCCATCGATTTGGGTCGTGACAAAAGTGGTATCAGAGCAGTTCTGCCCTAGGGTTGTCTACAGGCCATGTCTAGTAGAGTCTTGTTTATGGGTGTGTTGTACACCACACTTATAGACAAGAGGCTACATGATATATAGGATGTTATCCTCCCTTCTTATCTTAGATCGTTCGATATAAGAATTTATGTTCCTAATGATATGTTACGTTTTTAGCGATGCATCCGAAAACTATAGCCGCCCAGAAGGGCAAGTCTGTGGCTGGTGAGACTACTAGTCAAGCGCCATGAGTTACCAGGGCTTGGGGAGAGTCTCATAGTGAGATTCCATCTCAGACCTCACGTACCTATCACGCCCCAAAACTGAGGAGCGCAACCGGCGCTAAACCATGTGAACCCGGCCGAGCAAGCCTATTTAGATTTCCTTCTACCCAAACTCATTCATGAATAGTGAGAATATATATGTTTTCGTTAATCAACAAATAAATTGATCATGTATACAATACCAATTTCTTACCATCAGTTACTTTATTTTAAAGTCTCAATTCCAAACACATTTTTCATAATCTGAAGTGGAAATACTAATTCAAGCACAACACATGAGTTTGACTTCCCCAGCACCATTATACAACCCACACTATGTCTACAGAGCCTCTATAGATAAAGATGAGTATAATGATAATGCCGGCAATAAGGCCCCAGCTATACCTCAAACAGAATACACAAAGAACAAAAGATGCATGACCCCGGGATGAAGTGGGGCTCACCAAGTCAGCTGGGAAGAAGGTGTACTGCTATCACTGATCAATATCTCCTTCTGTTGAACCACCTGCATCTATTTAAAGATGCAGCGCCCCCATCAAAAGGGACGTTAGTACCGTCGAATAGTACTAGTATGAAAACTAAACACCAATTTAAGAATTTAGAAATATAAGATGAATATGATGAACCAGTGTAGCAATAGTATAATATAGATAACCGTTTAAACCAGAGCAAGCTTATTAAGAGCTATCAATAACATTTATTGGATTTAAGATGAGATCCTCTGTAACCATCTTCACACAAAGCGGCCCCGCTGCCTCACCCGATGTATGCAGGTGGAGGTGTATGTACAATACCACAACTCTTATCAAGCAGTACTGCTGCCTCACCCCAATGTATGCGGGTGGATGTATAACCACAGTACCAAGAACCTACACAAAGTGTCTATGCCGCGTCACCCCAATGTATGCGAGTGGAAATGCATCAACGATACCAATACCAACACAAAGCGGCTATGCCACCTCACCCCAATGTATGCGGGTGGTGGTGCCACAACAACACCAAAACTATACACAAAGCGGTCGTACCGCCTCACCCCAATGTAAGGGGGTGGAGGTGCAGTCCTACAATACCATAATCCCTACACAAAGCGGTCATGCCGCCTCACCCCAATATATATGCGGGTGGAAGCGTATCACAGTCACAATCTCTATACCATAATCTCCACACAAAGCGGTCATGCCGCCTCACCCCAATGTATGCGGGTGGATGTGTATCACAATCACAATCTCTACACAACTTGGCATAATAACTTTTACATAAATCACGACTAGAAATTATAACATGTGGATACATAATCCATAGTTTGGGACACATCCTCAATTTATAATGCAATATTATAAGAGCATTTGAAACACGAATTGAACATATATCTTCATCACAAAACTTATCGAAATACTCCATTTATAATCAACATCTCGGAACTTACAAGAATATTGGGAATTCCAATTCTTAAAGAAGAGTTTAGCCAACATACCTCAATTGAGCTTCCTTAAACTCTAAAACTTTCCAGAATTCTTAGCAACTTCAATCTATTTTAGAAATATAACAAATTGAATCAAAATTAGGAAGATGATCATGGTTCTAGCTCATTTGAGCATTTTATCAAACACTAGGTGTGCACAAGGTTTCAAGGTACTTTTATGGAGTATTCCATCATGCCACAATAAAAGTTATGCGGTCGCATAGTCGACCGCATATTTTTTTCCAACTGACCCAATTAACTGCCTCACTCTGCGGCCATTATGCAGTACGCAGAGTGATTCGGCGGTCCAATAGTGGACCGCAGAAATGCACTTTTTCGCCAAAAATATTTTTTTTACTTTCCGGTGAATTGCTCAACACATAAAACCAATTCGGCACCACAAAATATTATTTTCTTTTGCAAAATTATACGGGGCCTTACATTATCCCCCACTTAGGATCATTCGTTCTCGAATGAGGGTCAAAATCTGTTATTAGAATCTTATGCAACTCAGTTTTTCATACCACATACCAGCAGCCCCAAATTTGACTAACTCCCTAAATTTTCAAAACTTTCGCCAGAGTTTCCTTTATAATTAGGCCTATCCATCTGTAAGAGAGCCCTAGAAATACATCTTAACAATATATACATATTCCAACGACATAACATAATACAAAACAACACCAACTGTGGCCTCATTAGCAATATATTTCCAGAAAGGAACACCGTTAACGCCAATTGTTCAAATGATAAATACATGGTCATTCAAACAAATAAGGATACTTTTTCTTCCTCAACCTCCCAAGTAGCCTCTTCAACCTGTTGGTTTCGCCACAACACTTTCACGGAGGTAATTTCTTTATTTCTCAATTTTCAAACTTGCCGATCAATAATAGAAACTGAAATCTCTTCATAAGTCAATTTCTCATTTACCTCAATAGTTTCAGCCGGAACAATGAGTGTCGGATCTCCGACTAATTTTCTTCAACATAGACACATGAAACACCGGGTGCACTAATGACATCTCAGGTGGTAGTTCAAGCTTGTATGCCACCTTTCCGGTGCATTGTTCAACCCAAAAAGCGGCACCATGAAACATTGTTCAACCCAGTCCGAGCCGTAGATGAATGTTTCTAAGCGGGGAAAATGTTATATCCCGTATTTCATACATAAAAGTTTCATCGTAAGTTACTCGACGTAGACTCGGGAATGAGATTATTTCTGAGGTTATGAGCATTTATGCTATTTATAATAGGAAATATGTAAGTGTCGTAAAGGTTAAATGGTAAACGAATAAAAAAAAATGAGTTTCGTTGAAGGTTGTCGAATTGGGTTAAAATACGGTCCGAGCGATAATACCCGGTATTTATGGAATAATGTCATACAAAGTACCACATGACCGCGATAGTAGAGTACATAAAGTGTGTTAAAAGTGAATAGTATTTTAAGTAATTTGAGATAATTCTTAATTATGTGGATAATTGGTTTATTATTGGTTAATGGGAGATTAATTAGTTAAATAAGACATTAGTAATTAATTAAGATATTGGGATAAGGCCTAAGAGGCCCAAAAACGTGGCAGCCCCAAGAATTGAATAGGATTCATTATGTCTAGGTGGCCAAATTAGAAGCCTTTAGCAAAGAATTAGTCATCCTAAGTGGGGGCCTCCTAAGGTAGCATTACTAGTTCAAAATTAATTGCAATCTCTTAAGAAAGAGTTTCAGCAAAAGCTTAATTTGCATAGTAACGTTAATACTCCTCCCTTAAGAAAGAGTTTCAGCAAAAGCTTACTTTGCATAGCAACGTTAATACTTCTCTCTTAAGAAAGCATTTCAGCAAACATTATTGTGCATAAGCAACGTGATTACTCACATCTTAAGAAGAAAGTTTCAACAGAGATGATTTTACAATAGCAACGTTATTGCTTCGAGTATTTCATACGAATTGTTCCCTATTTCGATCTCGCTATTACATGTTTCGTCGCGATTGGCGGGTGTTAGAAGGATTGTTAAGAGAATTGGTTTAGGTATGTTAAGGCTATCCCTTCTTTCTTTTTGGCATGACTTATACGACACAAGCGAAACTAGCAAATGCACAACTTCCATAAATAACTCTGTTCATAGAAGTATTAGAGGTGCCTACGTTCTTGAATTCCCATATTTATTATTACTCTATCATCTATTCATGGGTCTCAGAAAATACGTAAATTGATAAAGTTTATTTCATGATATTAATCAAAGGTATAATGGTCTTATGACATTCCGAGAAATTTTATTGACGTACTTTTCATGCATTGCATTTATCTATACATATACATTGATCCATTACCAGATTGTGTTATATACATGTATAAATGTATATATATGTATATGGGATATGGAAAAGGTTACGACGTTATACACACACCACCACCTGATCAGCTGGTATATGTTGATGATTTTGCCCATAGTGGCCGAGATGATATGATGGGATGTCCTCAGAGCCTTGATGATGTTATGTACACCTATACCTATGGATGACACGACATTCATACGCACATGCATGAGATTATAAATGTTTCAGGATTTACAAAGTGATTTAGACTTACATGCGGAATTCTTTATTCCATGTTTCATCTATGTCTGTTATGTACTAATTTTTATGCCTTATATACTCAGTACATTATTCGTACTGATGCCCTATTTCCCGGGGCCTGCGTTTCATGCCCGCAGGTGTAGGTAGACAAGCAAACGGTCCCCCTTCTTAGGATCCTTGATCAGCGAGAGTTGGCATGCTCCATTTGATCCAGAGTTGCTTTTGATTGTGGTACGATATGCTTGTATACATATATGGGTATGACGTATCCTAGTCCCGTCCTTGTACAATTATATATTCTATTAGAGGTCTGTAGACAGTATGTATAGTTGGATAGTATGTGGCCTTGCCGGCTTCCAGTTATGGGTATATAGTTGACTATAGCAGCCTTGTCGGCTCGCCCTACATATTTCGCACGTATATGTACATATGTCTTTTGGGCAGATTTCCCTCATGTATGTTATTCTTGTAATTCGACATATGTTATTCATGTTTATATCTTAGTTGCATGCTCAGAGGTGTTCGACAGGTAGGACTCGAGCACTCGTCACAGCCCATCGGTTTGGGTCGTGATAGGGAAGGTGAGTCTCATTTTGGCATGGATCCAACCTGCTGCAAACAAATGTCTGCCACCCCTTTGCCTCAAAATTCAAGGTGTTCTGCTTAATGGGTACCCCGGTGGATATCCATGGTGGTGGTGGCCCTGGTGGTGCTAGAATCTCAGCTAACCAAGGTTGGACTTCCTCCCTCAGTGCACACTTCTCCAAATACTCGTCTCAACATCTTCAAATCCCAAGTACGCGTTTAGCGTATGCTGATCAAATCTCACCTTGAGTTTGTGTACTTTGGTCACCTTCATCCCTTTCTTTATGTGAGCCACATTGGCATAGAATTTGCGGACAAGGTATTCTTTTGCATCCACTACACTATGGGTGAACCACATACCCCCCTTTCATGTCCGTCACTGTCTCAGTATGGCTGGTTTGTACTTTTCCAAATCCTTCAACAAAAATTGTCGCTCAAGAGTTAGCAGCCTCACTGGCCATGTTACACCCCATGTTTTCGTACATGAAAGTACGCAATAAGTAAATTGATATAAGCTCGGAAATGAGATGTTACATCCTGCATTTTCATACGTTAAAGTTTCTTCGTAAGTTAATCGACGTAAGCTCGGGAATGAGATTATTTTGAGATTATAAGCATTTATCCTATTCCAAAACAAGTGATAAGTAAATTCATGAAGGTGAGAGGGTAAGCAAATCGAAGAAAATGAGTTTCGTCAAAGTTTGACAGTTTGGGATAAAATACGGTCCGAGCTATAATATCCCGGTATTTATGGACTAGTATCATACAAGGTACCACATGACCATGATAGCAAGATGTATAAAGTATGTTAAAAGTAAGTAGTAGTTTAAGTAATTTGAGATAAATCTTAATTATGTGGATAATTGATTAATTGTAGGGATAATTACGGTATTAAGTAGGATTAAGTGGATAAGGATCCTTTTGGGGGCTGCCACATGGCATGAAACTAGGCCAAAGTAGCACCAATGTGCATGATGAGTCACAAGACATAAAATGCCTTGTTTACACGTAAAAATTCTTGGAATTACCTTGGTTGGGTTTCTTATTTGGTAATTCACTTTCATAGGTATGTTAATAGTTTTGTTGCATTTTACTCCCTTTCTAATATAGTTGAAAGTTTTCCTTTAAGCCTAAAAAAATTTGATACATATTTTGGCAAGTGGGAAAGACATATTTTACATGGAGAAGCTTTAATCTCCTAGGAGTTGGATATGATTACCACCTTAGTTTGCATCATTATGGACGTGAATTAAGCCATCAATGTTGGATACTAAGCTTGCTAATGGATGAAGCTCAAAAAGCTCGTTTGAAACTTCATAGTATGATAAAGCGTGAAATTTGCGATTCTAAGGGAGTACGATGCAATCTTTCTCAAGAATATCATACGAATTTTTTCCTACTTCGATCCGCCGTTACGTGATTTTTCGCAATTGACGTATGATAGATGAATTGTGAAGAGAATCGGCTCAGGTATGTTAAGGTTATCCCTTCTTTACTTTTGGCATGATCTATACGACACAAACGAAACGAGCAAATGCACAACTTCCATAAATGACTCTATTCATAGAAGTATTAGAGGTGCCTATGTTCTTGAATTCCCATATGTCTTATTATTACATCATCTATTCATGGGTCTCAGAAAATATGTAAGTTGACAAAGTTTACTTCATTATATTAATCAAAGTCATAATGGTCTTATGACATTCCGAAAGATCTTATTAACGTATTTCTTATGCACTTCATGTATTTATACATGTACATTGCCCGATGAACAGATGGTGTTATATATGCGTATATTATATGTATATGGGATATGGGAAAAGGTTATGGCGTTATATACGCACCACCACCTGATCAGCTGGTATACGTTGATGATTTTGCCCATAGTGGCCGAGATGATATGATGGGATGCCCTCAAAGGCTTGATGATGTTATGAACGCATATACCTAAGCATGGTATGACATTTATACGCATATGCATGACGTTGTAAATATTAATGATTCACAGAGTTATTCGGACTAACATGTCGAGTCTTTTACTCCATGTCTCTCTCATGTCTATTATTTACTGATTTTTATTCCTTACATACTCGGTACATTATTTGTACCAACGTCCCTTTTGCATAGGGACACTGCGTTTCATGCCCGAAGGTCCCGATAGACAGGTCGAGAGTCCTCCAAGTAGGCTATCAGCTCAGCGGAAGGTGTTGGTACGCTCTATTTGCTCTGGAGTTGCTTGTTTGGTCAGTATGATTTAGACGTGTATTTTTTGGTATGGTAGAGCTCTATCCCGACCTTTATGACAATTATGTATTCTTAGAGGCTTGTAGACAGATGTCATGTACGTTAAAGATTATATGGCCTTGTCGGCCTATGTTCAGTGTACGAGTGGTTATTTTGGTCTTATAGGCCCGTATGTCATATGTATAAGTTGGTATTTCATGTTGTATTCTACTTATCTCACGGCAGCCTCCCCGGCCCAGTTATCTATGATAGTATGATACGAAAAGATATGTTATGTCGGTACTCGATTGAGTAAGGCACCGGGTGCCCGTCGCGGCCCATCGATTTGGGTCGTGATAAAAGTGGTATCAGAGCAGTTCCGTCCTAGAGAGTCTACAAGCCGTGTCTAGTAGAGTCTTGTTTATGGGTGTGTCATGCACCACACTTATAAGCATGAGGCTACAGGGCATTTAGGACCGTCACTCTTTCTTCTTACTCTAGATCGTGTGGTAGAGCTCAGTTGTAAAAACTCAATTTCCTAAACTCTATCTTATTCAGAATACGACGATGCCTACATCTAGAAAGATGGTTGGTAAGAGATTGAATGTGGCTATAGAAGAGTTGAGTCAAAGGAACTCAATATTTGCATCATGATTATGATGGATAAATATGAGGTATTCAGCAGATCATGTGTGTACTAAGATGTGTAAACTTCTTGATAAGGATCTCTAAGGCAAGAATGTCTATCCACTCTTATGGTAAAAAGAAATAAGAGAGTCAGAAGGTGGATACAAGTTTCAGCAAGTAAAAGAAGCAAGATGAAAAAGGGTACGAGCTACCCAGCTAATGAAGATTATCGCAGAGGAATATAAGAATTTTGAGTTACCTTCAACAATAATAGAGGTATGTAAAATTGGCCACACCCATCTCAATGATGCCCTATGGGGGCTAACAGAAGTAGTATAAGAGAACGACGGATATTAGGATTCGGCTGGGGTTAGAGTGACCCAAAATGGTGGATGGATTATTTGCGTTAGTTGACATTTCTTAAGGATATTGTAAATATGCTAATATATCTCCTTGTGAGACACCCAGATGGTGCACTCTAAAATAATACAGCTAGATATGGGTACTACAAAGATAGGCACTGGAAGCCTGGAAGGGATACAAATTATCTTAGTATGGCTCTCGTCCCTAGTAGAGAAAGAATGTTAGGCAACCTGAAGAGCCAGTAGATAGAGCAAAGGGAGCTAAAAGCAAAAGAATGTCTTGTTCGAGTTTTCAAAATAAAGTGATAGACATAAATGTTAGCGGGAAATAAGAAGAGAGTTAATGAAGCATTATGAGTAAGATGCAATACATGGATGACAACGGTAGATCAAAAAGATGACAATATTACAGAGTCTATAGTCAAGTGAAGGAAATGACGAGAGGTGACAGGCCTTGAGACAACAAAAGAGTATAGGCCATAAAGTCATATCCTCATTTTGAGAAATAAGTTCGTGACTCTAACGCAACTACCGGAAGGAAAAGTTAGACCCTAGAATAATAAAAATCAGTATGTGCTGGTGAACAAGATAAACTAAACATGAATTAGGGACTGAGTGATTTGATAATGGTCGACATCATGAGAATTTCAGATTGCGTTCCGGTGATAATAGAATGGACAACAAAAGAATATTCATGAGAAATTCAGAGAAAGGTCATTCAGGAAGACGCTTCCCTAAAGCAAGCAATGTGAGCAAAGTTAAGCTTAAGGGACTGTATGTGCCAGTTATACTAGGTGTCACCCTCGTGAGTAAGGGATTTTTCTATCCTTGGTACAGAAGGATTACCGCAAGGCGAGTAAGGGTCATCGATGATGTGAAAAGACGCCAAGGATGAAGAGATAAAACATCTATAGAAAGATCGTCGTAGCACTAAATCTTAGTACTCTCCTAAAGGAGGGAATATGGAGTGATGTGGAATTAAGTCAGAATTAAGTGGTTCTAGTAATTATGGAATGGTAAAGGAAGAATGCGATAAAAATGAGACAGGAATGAGATTGCACTTATCCAAATCCTACTGATATGCTACGATTCCAGAATATTATGCAAACACGATGTCAAGGAGAGGAAGTAAGGGTTCCTGTCCGATATGTTATTGATAAATAAGGAGTCGGTGCGAGACATAAGTTAAGACAAAGGAAATAACCCAAGAAATATTACGCGGAATATTGATATGAGAATAGGCCAATGAGTAGTTAGTAGTTGATTCAGGAAGAGCCTAATTATTGCTAGACAAGAAGATATAAACAAATCAATAGATTGTGCAAGACGAACATAGTGAACCCCAACATGGGGAATTCAATCTAGCAGATATGACATAGTGATTCTTGAGATATATTTAGACAGGAGTTGGGGTAGTTAAAGGTAAATAAAAGAGAATACCACGGGGAAGACAGTCAAAATTTTATTTCAGAAGCAACCTTACATGCACAAGGGCGTGGAAATAAGTAACTACGGATAATTATAGGTGGGGAAGAACATCAAAAATTTCGTCAAGTATACGATGTGATAAGCTTGTAACTTTACAAGAGCCAGAAGGTCTCCCTAAGTACTACAACGAAAGACTAGCTGAGGAAATAAGGAAGAAGGCTTCAACCTAAGAACAGTGACCTAAAGAGGAAATGGTCTTGTAACAACAGTCTCACAACAACATTGTATGCACTTCATAAGAAAGTGGCACCTAGTGTGGCTAAGGAGCGGGAAATGAAACCAAAAGTAATAATCGAAACCATATGAATTGCAAAAAATTTCTACATGCATGGGGACTAAGATAAGCTAAGTATGGACGCAACAAGGGGCAGAAAAACCAGGAAAAGTAATTGCATACGGTTAAAGAAAGTTGAGAAGGAACGAAAGGAATTATTCGATCAGTGATCTAGAGTGAGTTACGTTATAAATGCACTTAAGATTTCAGAGTATTATCCATGCAGCATATATGTTGACAATCATACGGCCATAGAAGACTCTGGTATATGTTAAAAGAAAGAATTGAGTCCAGGTCATTGACACGGGATTGAATTGTTAGATGATGGTATCAGATATTACATAACATCTATGAAAGGCTAAAGTAATAACTAATACCATGAGCTGCAGATCGAAAGATAGCTTAAACCTACATAAAGGTTGATCAGAAGGAAGAGGAAATTAAAGAGTTACATCAACGAAGAAAATCAGGAGTCTAATTATTGGACCCAGAAAATTTTAGACATCATGATTGAGAACATTGCAGAATCACTCTTAATATCAGAGGTACAAGAGCGATAGTACAACAACCACATTCTACAACAGCTCTACGATAAAGCCAGTTAGAAAAGTACCATCCTCATAAGAAGTTAGCATGAAGCTCCCACTGGATTGTGTATGCACCGGAGGTGCAAGTATTATGATAGAGCTTCAAGTTATGGATGTGAATTATACCTATGTGGAAGGGAGGTCATAAAAGAGATAGAAGATGTGAGGCGAGATTTTAAGGTAAGTAAGGTAAAGGTGAACAACGTATGAGATACTCAAATGCAGAAGGTTGTGAATAGTCCATACATCAGATAGAAGGCCAGAAGCGCTGAGACTCAGTATCCAGGAATGATAACGGCATCATCAGTGGCATATTTTCCGTCCTATGGCTTCTATGTATCGAAAGGTCTAGTTAATAGAATAAAGAAGAGTTAGAGACTATGTGATGTCTCACTTGATGTTCCAAAATAACACGAGGAAATCTATGGTGCAAGTAAGTCGAAGGAAGGTTGCGAGTAGTATAAATGGATATGTGTAAATCGCAAACTAAATTATGGTAGAGTGATAAGGTTTTAGGAAGACAGGAGTAAGGATAAGAAAGGGCGAGTGAGAAGGTAACAAGAATGGATAAGTCCTCGGGATTAAGCCCACGAAAATGAGAGAGCTGATGGTTTCTCAAAGTTATATAAAGCTCAGTATAGCCTGAATGAACTCAAAGGAGTCTGAGACTAGTAGGATTTAGAAGAGATGGAATGCTGCCCAGAGACTAGAATGAGGGTGTAATTGTTATAAATAAAGGATGACGTTTGGGCCTTCGATTGAGTAATGATTTCATTAATTGTACGGGATTAAAATACCCACGTGAGGAAAATCACATTGGAATGCTATGAAATATGGTTATGAATGTATAGTATCGCCCCTAGATGGATTAGTCTAATCACTTCAAATGTTCCTCGATGCAACGTGAGACCTAGTGATTACGTAAGAGGTTTCAAGTTATTAGTGGTAGATTGTAGATCAATATTGAGGTGAATCAACAATGAATGGACAAAAGTCCCAAAGTATGAGATGAGATTAGGTCGTCATTCTTAAGATGAACAGTAATGAGGAAGCATTAAAGGACTTAAATTTATACATATGTGATAAGCAACGAAAGTAACCTAGAGTTTGGTAGCAGACCTCAGTAATGATAAATCGAAGTAAGAGTTATGGTATAGTATGGCCTACTTAGATATAGTAAGACTAATGACGCCTAGAGGAACAACTTGTCATAATTTTGTATATGTTCACAAAGTGAGGCCTAGAGATTGGCTAAAAGCTAGAGAAAATAGGAGAGAAAAGTCGCATAGGCGCACATACAAGGTCAGAGTCGTACAAGCTGCATGATAGAAGGTAATAATAGTTACGAGATTAAAAGAATTCCGACCACAAGTCATGGTATGAGAAAGAGGCCGAAAGGGAGGAATGTCCAGGCCTTTGGATTTATTCACAGAACAGTTGCCAAGATGACAAGAAGAGTACTAAAGTATTCGCAAGGACTATAGGTTATGATAATGATAAGTGCATCAGTCAACATTCGAGGACGAATGTTCCAAATGGGGGAATGATGTTACACCTCATATTTTCATACGTGAAAGTACGCAATAAGTAAATTGATATAAGCTCGGAAATGAGATATTAGATCCCACATTTTTATACGTTAAAATTTTGTCGTAAGTTAATCGACATAAGCTCGGGAATGAGATTATTTTGAGATTATAAGCATTTATGCTATTTCAAAACAAGTGATATGTAAATTCGTGACGGTGAGAGGGTAAGCGAATCGAAGAAAATGAGTTTAGTCGAAGTTTGACAATTTGGGATAAAATACGATTTGAGCTATAATATTCGATATTTATGGACTAGTACCATACAAGGTACCATATGACCATGATAGCAAGATGTATAAAGTGTGTTAAAAGTGAGTAGTATTTTAAGTAATTTGAGATAATTCTTAACTATGTGGTTAATTGATTAATTGTGGGGATAATTATGGTATTAAGTAGGATTAAGTGGATAAGGATACTTTTGGGGGCTGCCACATGGCATGAAACTAGGCCAAAGTGGCACCAATGTGCATGATGAGTCACAAGACATAAAATGCCTTGTTTACACGTGAGAATTCTTGGAATTACCTTTGTTGGGTTTCTTATTTGGTAATTCACTTTCATAGGTATGTTAATAGTTCTGTTGCATTTTACTCCCTTTCTAATATAGTTGAAAGTTTGCCTTTAAGCATAAAAAATTTGATACATATTTTGGCAAGTGGGAAAGACATATTTTACATGGAGAAGCTTTAATCTCCTAGGAGTTGTATATGATTACCACCTTAGTTTGCATTATTATGGACTTGAAATAGACCAGCGACGTTGGATACTAAGCTTGCTAACGGATGAAGCTCAAATAGCCCGTTTGAAATTTCATAGTACGATAAAGCGTGAAATTTACGATTCTAAGGGAGTACGGTGCAATCTTTCTCAAGAATATCATACCGATTTTTTCCTACTTCGATCCTCCGTTACGTGATTTTTTTGCAATTGACGTATGTTAGATGGATTGTTAGGAGAATCGGCTCAGGTATGTTAAGGCTATCCCTTCTTTACTTTTGGCATGATCTATACGACACAAACGAAACGAGCAAATGCACAACTTCCATATATGACTCTATTCATAGAAGTATTAGAGGTGCCTATGTTCTTTAATTCACATGTGTCTTATTATTACATCATTTTATTTCTGTGTGATATGGACTAGATTGATAGTACGTGAGTGATCCGTGCGGGTTTGAGATATGATAGCACGTGAATGGTCCGTGCGATTGTTATATATGACATGTGAGTTGTCCATGCAGTGTGTGGTTAAGGATCCATCCCCCTAGGTTCACCCACTCACGTTTCTCTCTTTATGGTGTACGTGTGGTATGAGGAAAATTGATCGATGTTTGGTAATTGCATCTCTTCTCTATTTGAAAATACCTTAGATGTACACATGTTTTATTCGCACATCTTCTCTATATGCTAGATCTGGAACGTAAACATGCCCCATTGTGCATATCTTCTCTATATGTCTATCTGTGCACACGAGGCTTGATCGTATGATATATTATCTATGTGATGGGATGTTATCTGATACAAGACTTGGCACATTATCTCTTGAGCACCAATGTAATTTTATCTGTGTTTTATGATTAGATGGTACCATTGTTGTGTACTTGAGAAATTCACAAATTGAGCAAGTTATTAGCGAGTATCACTGGTAATTCTTGCCACTATTACCTCACCGAGGTTAGCTATGATACATGCTGAGTACATAGGGCCGATTTTACTTATACTATATTCTGCACTTAATTGTGCAGATCCGGGTGTTGGACCCAGTTAAGACATGTTTATGATTGTTGTGGAGCTGCCAAGAGACGAGGTAGAACTTGCATTTTGACCGCACTCCTTGACTTCTCTTTCCATTTCTGTTATTGTTCTTGTTATTCAGACATGATTTTAATTTTGTATTTTTAGACTTGTATTTCTATTGTAGAACTCATGACTCTGTATTGCCTGTTCCGGGGGATGTTCAGAACTGACGGTATTTATTTATGACATTTGGCTTTAGATTTGTACTATTTCCATTAATTTTATTATCTTGTTCCACCATTATTTTGTTTTGCTTGCCAAGCAAGTCAATTAGGTGCCCCCATGAACGGAAGGTAGTTTTGGATCGTGACAAGTTAGTATCAGAGCTATAGGTTCATAGGTTCTATGAGTCATGATCAAGTTAGAGTCTTGTGGATCGGTACGATAACGTCTGTACTTATCTTTGAGAGGCTACCAACTATTAGAAAAACATAACTTTATTTCATTCTTATCGTGCGAATTTGAAAATTTTGAAGTTTGAACGTTTACTCTTCTATTCTCTCACAGATGGTGAGGACACGTTCAGCCGGATCTGCTGAGCAGACATCAATGCCTCCAGAGGGCCGTGAAGGGTCGGGGCCGAGGTCGAGGCCGAGGTGGGGAACGTGCTACAACTAGAGCCCCACCTGTGGAGCTGCCAATTGCTCTAGTAGAGGAGCATGTTCCGGACATTGTTGATCCGGTGGGACCAGCTCAGACTCCGGAAGTACCTATTGTTATGCCTGGTCTTTAGGAGCCTTTGACCTAGATCTTGAGTGTGTATACGAGCTTGGCTTTTAAAGGTATGATACTAGTTGCACCAGCTACATCACAAGCCGGGGAGGAGCCAGACTCCCGCTGCTCGTATATCTGAGCAGCTAGCTGTGGGTTATCAGACACAGGGGGTTCTGCCAGTGCAGAAAGTTATTGTGGTGCAGTCTGGAATTGGACCATCATTAACTGATGAGGAGCAGAAGATGCTAGAGTGATTCCAGAGACTTCGTCATCCATAGTTCAGTGGAGGAACATCAGAGGATGCTCAGGATTTTTTATTGATAAGTGTCAACGGATTCTTCGCACAGTGAGTCTTGTGGACTCCAATGGAGTTGACTTTAGGAAAACTTATGAGTCGGGCAGGCCAGCTAGCGCAGTACCACTAACATGGCATCAGTTCTCAGTTCTCTTCTTAGAGAAGTTTGTCCTACAAACTAGCTAAGAGGAGTTGTGTAGGGAATATGAGCATCTACGCCAGGAGGGATTAACTGTGACCTTGTATGAGATCAGATTCACAGAGTTGGCACGTCATGTAGTATTTCTGGTCCCTGCTGAGAGGGAGAGATCATGAGGTTCATTGATGTCCTCAATTATGGTATTCGATATGGTATGGCCCGAGAGGCCAAGACGAATACTAGTTTTCTCTAGGTGGTTGAGATTGCCAAGTGCTTGGAGCATGTTTGCAGGCTTGAGTGAGAGGAGCGGGAGGCCAAGAGTCCCCGTGGTTTGGGTGGTGCCTTCTCTGGATTCTAGTCACATCATAGTAGAAGCCATATTTTTAGGCCCGCTCAGGCAGCTCGTCAGATTCCTCATAGTTCGTCAATTAGCCACGATTCATATGGTGCTTGCCCAAGTCAGTCATCATTCAGCGCGCTGCTGACACAAAGTTCTTACCGTGATTCATCTACTCAGAGATCCACAGGCAGTTATTCGAATTATTAAGGTCAGTTGCAGGGTCAGCAGCCTCGTCAGGAGGGGTTGTTTCGAGTGTAGCAACTTGAGTCATCTCAAGAGGGATTGCCCTAGGCTTTTGAGTAGTGTACCATAGCAGAGCACACATCCTATGGTTCCAGCACCAGTAGCTACACCACCTACATATCCAGCTAGGGATAGGGCTTAGTTGGTTCGTGGTACCCCTAGAGAGGGAGGTCAGTCAAGTGGTGTACAGGCCTATTGCTATGCATTTCCAGCTAGGCCAGAGGCAGTTTCTTCTAATGTCGTGATCACAAGTATTGTTTCAGTGTGCCATAGGGATGCTTTAGCGTTATTTGACCCTGATTCCACTTATTCTTATGTTTCTTCATATTTTGCTCGCTATTTGGGTATGCCTTATGATTCTCTTGCTTGTGTTGTATCACAGTCTACCTTGTTTGAGTGTATCAAGGTGCGTCAGCATGATGATCCTCATTTTCTTATCCTAAGGGACACAGTGATTCCAAGTAAGTGTCTATTGGTGATGATGGTGTATTGAGGCTTCAGGGTCAGATTTGTGTTCCTAAGGTTTGAGAGAGTTGATCCTTGTTGAGGCTCATAGTTCATGGTATTCCATTCACTTAGGTGCTACACAAATGTACCGTGTTTGGAAGCAACATTATTAGTGGCGAAGAATGAAGAAAGACATTGTTGAGCACGTCGCACGGTGTTTGAACTGTCAGCGGGTTAATGAGCATCAGAGACCGGGGGTTTTGCTTTAGAGTCTAGATATACATGAGTGGAAGTGGGAGCGTATCACTTTGGTTTTTGTGGTTGGGCTGTACAGACCTTGAGGAGATTTGATGTTGTGTGGGTCATTGTGGACAGACTGACCAAGTCTGCATACTTCATTTCAGTCATGACTTCCCACACTTAAGAGCACTTGGCTCGAATTTATCTTAGAGAGATTGTCTGCCTGCATGGTGTGTTACACCCCGTACTTTCATGTTAGAATTCATCTAAAGTGAATCAATATAAGCCAGAGAGTTGAAGAAACTTTACAAAGATAATGATGGGTTAAGACAAGTTTTAAGGAAGTATCATGAGGGTTGGAAGGTTAAGACGCTAATCGAATCGAAGAAAATAAGTGATAACGACAAGGTCGGGAATCAAACTAGAGTAAGAATTTGAAAGGTAAATGCGAAAGCAATAACAATAAGGAATTGAACAACTAGAACTAAAGGGCAGAAAATAAAGGATATGGGAAAATTCAAGGATAGAATTCCAAGAACTTCCAAGAACGCAAGTTCTATAGCCTTGACAAGATCAAAGCAACAACGTCTTGATTTATTGAAGAAATCAAACGCCTTTACTTGAAAGCAAATCAAAACAATAGATTCGGATCTTGACCACTTTACGAGTAACTTGAGACAAGAATTAATAACTAGTATTAATCGCCTTCTAAGAATACCACAAAGGAATCAAAGATATCACAATAGAGAAGTAATCTTACTACCTTGAACTATGAACTAGTAAAGGCTGAAGGATAAATCTCAAAGCACAAGTAACAAAGGTTCAAAAGAACTCTCAGAGTATGATATACTTAATCAATAATGAAGTGTCTCAATGAATGAGAAGAACTCCTTATTTATAGGAGTACTAAGGCACAAAAAGTCCTTAAAATTAGGTAGGGTGGTTGCTAAGGCATAAAATGTCATTACAATTAGGTAGGGTGGTTGCTAAGGAGTAAGAAAAGTCATTACAATTAGGTTTGGGGGGGGGGGGGGCAAATCCCTCTAGGGCAGATTTGGACCTTAAAACTACTAGATTGGGCCATTGATTTGGACTCCAGTTGGGCTCCCTTTGAAACACCCCCCTTTGGACCTATTTTTAAGCTCATTTTGAGCCCCTTTGGTGGACTTCAAGGGCTGATTTGGTGGCCCAATCTTCCTCCTCTTGGACTTCAATTTGGATCACCAAATAATTGTAAAACTTGGATAATTCATCTACTTTGGGCTTGAGCTCTTCCTCTACAATTAAAAGCTTCTTTATTTGCCATTGAAGTCCACCAACCTTAGATTGCAACTCTTTAGCTTGAGATCTTGTAAATGGCCTTGGAGCTTCAAAAACTCTATCTTTGTCCTTGATGCTATCATTCCCCTCTTCTTGAAAAGAATTCGTCCCCGAATTCGATCCTACATCAAACAAATACAGGTCAGCAACATTGAATGTAGCACTTACTTGGAACTCACCAGGTAGGTCCAGCTTGTAAGCATTGTCTCCAATCCTTTCAAGGACTTGAAATGGGCCATCTCCTCTAGGGTGCAACTTTGACTTCCTTTTGGAGGGAAATCTCTCCTTTCTAAAGTGAACCCAAACTAAATCTCCAGGTTTAATAATAACTTGTTTTCGACCCTTATTCTTTCTCAAGGCAGTTTGCTCATTTTTCTTCTCAATTGCTAGCCTTGTTTGTTCATGAATTTTTTTCATCATCTCAGCCTTTGTCCTACCATCAATATTAACAATATCATTAGTAGGTAATGGTAATAAATGAAGGGGAATGAAGGGATGGATTAAAACCATAAACAACCTCAAAAGGAGACATACCTGTAGAAGAATGGATAGTTCTATTGTAAGCAAATTCAATCATAGGTAAGTGAGCCTCCCAAGAAGTTAATTTACCTTTCAAAATAGCCCTCAACATGTTTCCTAAGGTTCTATTAACTACTTCAGTTTGTCCATCAGTTTGTGGGTGACAAGAAGTAGAAAACAACAATTTAGTGTCTAACTTTCCCCAAAATACACGCCAAAAGTGGGTCAAAAACTTAGCATCCCTATCACTAACAATAGTTCTAGGTATACCATGCAATTTGACAATTTCTTTTACAAAAAGATCAGCAACATGTGAAGCATCACTAGTCTTTAAACAAGGAATAAAACGAGCCATTTTGGAGAACCTATCTACCACAACATATATACTATCCTTACCCTACCTTGTTCTAGGCAAACCTAACACAAAATCCATAAAAATATCAATCCAAGGTGAAGTAGGAACATGTAATGGCGTGTAAAGACCATGTGGTAACACTTTAGATTTAGCTTGTTTACATTCCAAATACTGCGCACACATTCTTTCAACATCTTTTCTCATTCCAGGCCAAAAATATTGTTCAGCAAGTATGTCTATCGGCTTTGGGACTCCAAAGTGACCCATAAGCCCTCCACAATGTGCTTCCCTTACAGATACTTCACGTAAAGAGCAATTAGGGATACACAACTTATTTTCCTTAAAGAGAAACCCATCTTGGAGGTTAAACCTCTCAAAAGGACCCAACTTACAATCTGCAAAAATCTTGCCAAAATCAACATCATTAGCATAAAGTCCCTTGATTTGATCAAAACCCATCAATTTAGAAGTCAGGGTAGAAACTAAGACATACCTTCTTGAAAGTGCATCCGCAACAACATTCTCTTTCCCTTGTTTGTAAGAAATTACATAAGGAAAAGTTTCAATGAATTCAACCCACTTAGCATGCCTTCTACTAAGCTTACCTTGACTCTTCAAGTATTTCAAGGATTCATGGTCAGTTTTAATGACAAACTCTCTTGGCCACAAGTAATGTTGCCATGTGGCTAAAGCCCTTACCAAAGCATATAGCTCTTTGTCATAAGTGGAATAGTTCAATGTGGCTCCACTCAACTTCTCACTAAAGTAGGCAATAGGTTTAGAATCTTGCATCAAAACACCACTTATTCCTTTGCCAAAAGTATCACATTCAATTTCAAAAGATTTAGAAAAATCAGGCAATTGTAACAATAGAGCAGAACATAACTTTTCTTTCAACAAGTTAAAAGCATAATCTTGTTCTTTTCCCCATGTAAATTTTTTATCCTTTTTAATAACTTCAGTTAAAGGAGAAGCAATGGTGCTAAAGTCTCTCACAAACCTCCTATAGAAACTAGCAAGTCCATGAAAACTCCTAACTTCAGTTACACTCTTAGGTTTTGGACATTCTTTTATTGCTTTAATTTTCTCTTCATCAACCTCAACTCCTTTAGAACTAACCACAAAACCCAAGAAAATCACACGATCCACACAAAAAGTACACTTTTTAAGATTAGTAAATAAGAGTTGCTTTCTAAGAACTTCAAAAACTTGTTTTAGGTGTTCTACATGCTCTTCTAAAGTGTTAGAAAAGATCAAGATAACATCAAAGTACACCACAATAAATTTTTCATGAAAATCCTTAAAGATATGATTCATTAATCTCATGAAAGTGCTAGGTGCATTAGTCAAGCCAAAAGGCATAACTAACCACTCATAAAGCCCATATTTGGTCTTAAAAGCAGTTTTCCATTCATCTCCAAGATTCATTCGAATCTGATGGTAACCACTTTTTAGATCAATTTTAGAAAATATTTTGGATCCATGTAATTGATCCAATATGTCATCAAGACGAGGAATAGGATGTCAATACTTTACCGTTATCTTGTTGATTGCTCTACAATCCACGCACATCCTCCAAGTTCCATCCTTTTTGGGTACCAATAGGACGGGAACAGAGCAAATGCTCATGCTCTCTCTCACAAAGCCTTGCTCAAGCAGCTCCTCAACTTGCCTTTGAAGCTCTTTTGTCTCTTCTGGATTACTCCTATAAGCAGGCCTATTTGGGATTTGTGATCCAGGTACAAAATCAATTTGATGCTCAATGCCACGTAAAGGTGGCAATCCATTAGGAATATCTTTAGGAAAGACATCTTCAAAATCCTGCAAAAGAGAAGAAATACTACTTGGCAAAGAAGAAGTTAGTAACTCAGAATTAATCAAAGCTTCTTTGTAAGTAAGTAGTATTATGGGCAACCCCTCTTTTCTTGCATTTAAACACTCTTTGTCTTTTATATAAAAACTCTTTTTTTTTTTATTTCTTTAGCCTCTTTCCTCTCACCAAGACTTTTATTTTTTTCATTCAATCCCCTTTTTATCTCTTCTCTCAAATTGTTGCCCTCTCTCTCTTTCTCTCGGCCATCTCTATTTTTTTTCTAACTCTTGGCCTTCTTTCTTTTCTTTTTCCTCAAGCTCACTTTTTATCCCTCCCCTTGGGTTTTCCATTGTTTCCATTAATCTCTTTTATTCTTCAAACACTTGAGTAGGACAAAAAAGTGCAAGAGTAAATTTCCTGCCATTTAGCTCAAGAGAATATATATTCTTCCTTCCATCATGAAAAACATTCCTATCATACTGCCAAGGACGACCCAGTAAGATATGACAACCTTGCATATTGACTATGTCAAAAAGAATATCATCCTCATATCTACCAACATTGAATGAAATCATGCATTGTTTTTTTACCTTTAGTTCACCACTATTATTTAACCATTGAAGTCTATAGGGAGTAGGGTGTTTCATGCATGCAAGTCCCAATTTTTCCACAAAGTATGAACTCACCACATTAGCACAACTACCACTATCAATGATCATAGAACAAGTTTTTCCCTTTATCCCACACCTAGTATGGAATATATTCTCCCATTATTCTTCACTATTGCTTCCCAAATTGATAGCCATAATCCTCCTAACTACCCCAATCATGCCATCATTAGGTAGTTCTATATCATCATCATTACTCACATCTCCCTCTTCTTCTCCCTCACTTTTTTCACTCTCATATCATCCATCTTCTCTAAGAATGATGTTTCTTCTACTTGGACATTCATGCATCATATGTCCCCTTCCTTTACATTTATGACACTAAATAGAACTAGAAGGTGTAAAAGGTTTAGGGTTAAAGGTTTTACCTCCCTCTTTGTTCTCAAATTTACCTTTATTTCTTCTTGAGGTCTAGAAGAACTCTTTATCTCTTGATTCGACCATGGCTTCTTGGAGATGGTGTTTGACCGACCTTTCCATGAGCTAGTTTGCTTTATTTTATTTTTATTTTCTACCTTTACAGACAAATCAACTAACTTATCTATTGTTACATATTGTTGTAATTCTACTACATCAGCTATTTCCTTATTTAAACCATTTAAAAACCTAGCCATTGTAGCCTCTTCTTCCTCCATACAATTAGCTTGGATCATATCCATATCCATAGCCTTAAAGTACTCATCCACAGACATGGACCCTTGCTTCAATATTTGAAGGCGTTGTTGTAGCTCTCTTTGAAAGTGTGATGGTATGAATCTCTTTCTCATCACCCTCTTCATCTCAGCCCAAGTAGCAATTGGTGCTTGTCCTTCTTTCAATCTATCCCTAGTAAGCTTTTTCCACCAAATAGCAGCATAGTCAGAAATTCAACAATTGCAAGTTTAACCTTCTTACCCTCAGAATAGTTGTGACAGTCAAAGATGGCTTCAACCTTTCTCTCCTAATCAAGGTACAAGTCTGGATCCCTTGTTCCCTTGAAAGATGGCATCTTCATCTTTATACTGCTTATATTATCATCTTCTACTCTACCTCTTTGTCCCCTCCTATCTCTTCCCACCCTATCAAAATAAATATCATTAAAATCGTCTATAGGGCTTTCTTGATTTACAATGGGAGCAAGGGGTACATTTCTCCTAGCTCGGGGCCTAACATTATTTTCCCTTCTAAGTTCAGCTATTGTATTATTTTGCTCAGCAATTGTGTCCCTCATCTCTTGGAGTTGCAAATTCCACCTTTCGAATTGTTGGTGCATAGCTTGTAAGGTAAAATCATTTCTTGCTTTGATTTCGGCTTCTTGACGAACCCTTCGTTCATTATCACTACCTGTATGTGACATCTTAAATAATTAAACCGTATCAGACAAATTGAATTTTTTCTCAATTGTTCTCACACACACTTTGCCTTTTTTTTTCTCTCGAAATAACCTTTGAACAAAATACTTTGTAGATTTATAGTTAAACTCAACTCATATAAAGTTCTTAATAGTAAAATATAGATTTTAGGGGAACAAATGAAAGAAGAACCAAATCCTAGAACTATTAGGCTCGGTTGAAACAAGACACGAACAAAAAAAAATGATTATATATTTAGATTAAAAAGAGTAACAAAAATTAAAATTTTGTTTTATCTTTGAAATATGGGATCCCCTTTTCTTGTTTCCTTTGATAGTTTTTGAAAACAAATTAGATACAAAAGAAAGTTCCTGGAGAGCAAGTAATTTTTTTTAAATTGATTTTCGTTTTTTTGTTTGTTTTTCTTTTTAACTTGTTTTTTTTGCTCTTAGTATTCAAGAAATCCCCAGAATTATCAAGAACAAAACCTTGATAGAACCGCTCTGATACCACTTGATAACGACAAGGTCGGAAATCCAAACTAGAGTAAGAATTTGAAAAGTAAATGCGAAAGCAATAACAATAAGGAATTGAACAACTAGAACTAAAGGGCAGAAAATAAAAGATATGGGAAAATTCAAGGAAAGAATTCCAAAAACTTCCAAGAACGCAAGTTCTATAGCCTTGACAAGATCAAAGCAACAACGTCTTGATTTATTGAAGAAATCAAACGCCTTTACTTAAAAGCAAATCAAAATAATAAATTCGGATCTTGACCGCTTTACGAGTAACTTGAGACAATAATTAATAACTAGTATTAATCGCCTTCTAAGAATACCACAAAGGAATCAATGATCACAATAGAGAAGTAATCTTACTACCTTGAACTATGAACTAGTAAAGGTTGAAGGCTAAATCTCAAAGAACAAGTAACAAAGGTTCAAAAGAACTCTCAAAGTATGATATACTTAATCAATAATGAAGTGTCTCAATGAATGAGAAGAACTCCTTATTTATAGGAGTACTAAGGCACAAAAAGTCCTTAAAATTAGGTAGGGTGGTTGCTAAGGCATAAAAAGTCATTACAATTAGGTAGGGTGGTTGCTAAGGAGTAAAAAAAGTCATTACAATTAGGTGGGAGGGGGGGCTAAATCCATTTGGGGCAGATGTGGACCTTAAAACTACTAGTTTGGGCCATTGATTTGGACTCCAATTGGGCTTCCTTTGAAACACCTCCTTTTGGACCTCTTTTTAAGCTCATTTTGAGCCCCTTTGGTAGACTTCAAGGGATGATTTGGTGGCCCAATCTTCCTCCTCTTGGACTTCAATTTGGATCACCAAATAATTGTAAAACTTGGATAATTCATCTACTTTGGGCTTGAGCTCTTCCTCTACAATTAAAAGCTTCTTTATTTGCCATTGAAGTCCAGCAACCTTAGAGTGCAACTCTTTAGCTTGAGATTTTGTAAATGGCCTTGGAGCTTCCAAAACTCTATCCTTGTCCTTGATGCTATCAATAAGTTTCGTCGAAAGTCGGCTAGGTGAATAAGATGATAAGAAGGTAGTTTTATGAGGTAATTTGGTCGTATGATAATTGTTTGTTATGTTTTGAAGCCAAGCGAGTTGTGAAACAAAAGTCGACGAAAGTCGTCACTAGTTACGTTCATAAAATTTCATGAAATTTAGGACCGATGTTACTGAGCTTTTATCCCAATGTACTTGGAATTACGGGGTTATATACCCTCCAAATTTAAGATCTATGAGTCTAGTTTCCAACTCATTAAATCGTTCGTCGATACGACATCGGAGTAGAGAGATATTCGCGTTTTAGCGACACTGCACAAGCAGCTCCTATTGGAACCCACTTGAGACGGCCACCGACCTTACTTCTTTTAAAAGATGTTTCAACCTCATTTAGGGTCATATCTCACCCAAAATTCGTCCGAAATCTCTCCAAAACCATCTCTAACATATTCCAAGATCCCAAGAATCAAACTCAAGGAGAATCAACTCAAATCATTATCAAACGTGTTAAAGACTACAAGAGAATACTTCTATGATGTTGTGGTGTGATTGAGGGCTATTATGAGCTAAGTTGAGATGGGGTTTCGAGTTGTAGCTGCTGTCCAAGGTATGTATAATATCTTCTTGATTGTGCCTATGGTTAATCTTGTGTTGGTTTTGTTGTTTAAGTGAAAACACATAAGATAGCACTTGAAAGAACATGCGATATGGTTATCTTTTTGGTTGGACTGTTTTGTGGCTAAATATATGGTTTGTAATGGCTGGAAATTATGAGAAATAATTTGATAATGTTGAAGTTGACAGATTTTGCTGCTATTTGGAGTGCATCTCTATTATGAAGAAAGTCTCGTGATCGTAGAGTGTTATGTGTAGAAGGGGAAGATATGTTCTTCCCGATCGCGGAAGGGGCATCACAATCACGGTTGATGGACTGGTTGTGCTTCGCATTCGCGTGGTGAGGGTCACTAACGTGATGGGTTAACGGGGCTTGCTACATGTAAAAGACAAATTATTCCTGTAGGTATTCTATATGCTACATCCAACATGTTTGGGATCTACGTACATAAAGGTAACGAGTGTCCATGCGTATGCTATATTCTTGATATGTCCGGGCATAATTAGACTTTTAGACTTACACCATACTTTAACTGTATTATTTGAGTCATTCTTATCTGTTTAAATGCTCCAATTTATGATTTAGCTTGAGGCAAGACTTGCATAGTTGTCACGACCCAAACCGATGGGCCATGACGAGTGCCCGAGTCCTACATGTCGAACACCCCTAAGCATGCGTTTAAGATATAAACATGAATAACATATGTCAATAAACTGCTGAGTCACGTGAATAACATACATGAGGAAAACATGTCCAAAATACATAGATACATATACAAGCGGAATACGGTAGGGCGAGCCGACAAGGCTGTTATAGACAATTATATATCCAAAACTAGAAGCCGACAACGCCACGCACTATCCAACTATACATGACTATCTACAGACTTCTAATAGAGTGTACAACTGTATGAAGGAAAGGACTGGGCCCCGTCGTACCTATATCTACATACAAAAATAGCGTACCAAAACTAATAAGAGCTCCGGATCAAGTGGAGCACACTAACTCTCGCTGATCAAGGATCCTAAAAAGGGGGACCGTCAGCCTATCTACCTGCACCTGCGGGCATGAAACGCAGCCCCCGGGAAATAGGGGTGTCAATACGAATAATGTACCGAGTATGTAAGGCGTGAAAATTATTACATAAAAGACATAAAAGAAACATGGAGTAAAGGAATCCGCCTGTAAGTCTAAATAACTTTGTGAATCCTGAAATATTTATAAAGTCATGCATGTGCGTATAAATGTCATATCATGCATAGGTATATGTGTACATAACATCATCAAGCCTCTAAGGGCATCCCATCGTATTATCTCAGCCTCTGTAGGAGAAATCATCAACGTATACCAACTGATCAGGTGGTGGTGCGTTTATAACACCGTAACGTTTTTCCATATCCCATATACATATAACATACGTGTATATAATGCCATCTGATTATGGGTCAATGTACATGTATAAATGAATGAAATGCATAAGAAGTAAGTTAATAAGATTTCTCGAAATATCATAAGATCAATATGTCTTCCGATAAACTTTATCAATTACGCATTTTTCTGAGACCCATGAATAGAAGATATAATAATAAGACACATGGGAATTCAAGAACATAGGCACCCCTAGTGCTTCTACGAATAGAGACATTTATGAAAGTTGTGCCTTTGTTCGTTTCGTTTGTATCGTATGGATCATGCCAAAAGGAAAGAAGGGATAGCCTTAACATACCTGAGCCGATTCTCTTAACAATCCCTCTAATCCACGTCTTTTGCGAAAAACACGTAACGGCGGGTCCAAGTAGGGAAAAATCCGTATGATATTCTTGAGAAAGATTGTACCGTGCTCTCTTAGAATTGCATCTCATGCTGCTGTAGCGTTATAAGAGTTCATATGAACTTTTGGTGAAGCTACATCCGTTACCTTAGAAACATATACATTTCCCTTTAATGACATATGTAGGTGTCTTTATCACAGGTCTGGGCCCCACTTTATGTGATGACTTAGCCAACAAATTTCCTAAATATGCCACCTAGCCCCTAGCCAAAAGAGTCATTGTTACCTAAATCCCTTGCTGCCACGTTGGGTCTCCACTAAGCTTATCCAAAAATTCTAATTACTTTGTTAATCTCCCACTAAAAATCAATAATTAACCAATTATCCACATAATTAAGAATTATCTCTAATTACTTAAAATACTAATCACTTTTAACACAATTTATATACTTTACTATCATGGTCATGTGGTACCTTGTATGGCACTAGTCCATAAATATCGGGTATTATAGCTTAGACCGTATTTTATCCCAAATTGACACCCTTTAACGAAACTCATTTTCTTTGATTTGTTTACCCTCTAACCTTCACGACACTTACTTACCCCCTGTTATAAATAGCATAAATACTTATAACCTCAAAAATAATCTCATTCTCGAGCCTACGCCGATTAACTTACGATGAAACTTTAACGTACGAAAATGCAAAATGTAACAATAGTTTACCCAGACTTGATATTTCAAGAACTTGGCTAGATAATTGATTATCTGCAGAGTCATAATTCCTCTTATATACGTATCCTCGTGTTGTACATATTTGATCGGTAGCTTCATGATTAATTAACTCAATACATATCTTCGAGAGTTGGGCTAGTGACCCGTAAGAAGTTTCACCATTCTTAGACTTAAAATGGGACTTAGGTTGACCACGATAAACATTATTGGTAAACGACCTCAGATCGGTGTATTGATGATTCTAGTAGGTTTGTATGATATTGTTGGACGTGTATGCACTTTTTGTTGAGGTTCGGGGTGACCCGAGTGCATTTCGGTGTGTTATGTGAAAAATTGTGAAAATGATTTTTCAAGTTGAAAATCATGAGTTTTGATGATCGATTCTTGTTATTTGATTTTATTTTGATGATTTGAGGTAGCGAACAAGTTTATATGATGTTATTACACTTGTGTGCATGTTTGGTTTGGAGCCCGAGGGGCTTGGGTGAGTTTCTGATGCGTTATAGATAAGTTTAGATGATTTGAAGACTATTGGTGCATCTCCTATTTCTGGTGTCTGTTACAGATCTCGCAAATGTGAGCTCTGGCTCGCATTTGCGAGCCATGCTTTCGCGAACAAGAGTTCGCATTTGCAATGCTGGGCTGGTGGGCTGGAACTTCACTTTTTCGAAGAAAAGTTTGAATTTGCAAACTAAGCTGAGACTGCATTTGTGACACAGTGTCTTGGGGGTGAGCTTCCCATTTGCGAAGTATTTGTGCGCATTTGCAATGGGTAGCAGTTCGCATTTGCGAACAAAATGCCGCATTTGTAACTAAGCTGGGCTTGATGCACGGATCACAATTAGGATCAGTGTGTTGCATTTGCGGGCATCATATTTGTGAATAAGGGTTCGCAAATGCGACACCTGCAGCTGAGTAAAAGAGGGAGAAAACGGGAGTTAGCTCATTTTACACCATTTCTCAACCCTAAACACTCTAGAGGCGATTTTCTTGAGAGATTTTGTTCCTAAAATCATTGGTAAGTAACTCCAATCCACTTTATTTCAATTCCCTATTTACTTTTAATGAGTTTTAACATCAAATCTAGGATTTCCATGGAAGAAATTAGGCATTTTGGTAAAATTTAGGGATTTTGCAAAAATTAAGATATAGACCTCAAATTACGGTCGAATTTTGACACAAATCACATAACCGAGCTCGGGGGTGAATGGGTAATCAAATTTTGGCCCGGGATTTACTTTTGTTGACTTTTTCAATTTCATCAAAAATTGAACCTTTTTCATTTGTGAGTAGATTCTAAATCTTATTTTAAATTATTTGAATGATATTTCATTCGTAACTTTTGTTGGTTTGGAGGCTTGTTCGAAATGTTGAGTGATTTGGCTGTGGAGTGAGGTAAGTGTCGTGTCTAACTTTGACTTGAGGAATTAGGACTTGTTGGTCTATTTGTGTTACACCCCATGTTTTCGTACATGAAAGTACGCCATAAGTAAATTGATGAAAGTTCGGAAATGAGATGTTACATCCCTCATTTTCGTACGTTAAAGTTTCGTCGTAAGTTAATCGACGTAAACTCGGGAATGCAATTTTTTTGAGATTATAAATATTATGCTATTTCAAACAAGGGATAAGTAATTTAGGATAAAATACGGTCCGAGCTATAATACCCGGTATTTATGGACTAGTGCCATACAAGGTACCACATGACTATAATAGTAAGGTGTATGAAGTGTATTAAAAGTGATTAGTATTTTAAGTAATTTGGGATAATTCTTAATTATGTGGGTAATTGGTTAATTATTGGTTAATGGTAGATTAACTAGTTAATTAAGAGATTAGTGAATAATTAATGCTAATCTTGGATAAGTTAAAGAGCCTCCAACGTGGCAGCAAACCCTGCTCAAATGAATGACTCTTAATTCATATGATAAGGTGTCATATTCAGAGGCTAAGTCATCATCTAAGCGGGGCCCCCACCCACTAAGGTAAATACTTTTCTAATTCGCAAAGAGAGGTGAATGAGAATTAAGCAAAGTAACGGGTGAGGCTTCAGCAGAGAATTCATTTTGAATCTCTACAATTCAAAGAAGGCTTCAGCAGAGAATTCATTTTGAATCTCTACAATTCAAAGAAGGCTTCAGCAAAGATAATGTTACAATAGTAGCATGAGTTACATCAACAATTCAAACGAGATTTCTTAGCACCTTAGCAATGGGAGATTTTGCAATTTTAAGGGAGTACGGTGCAATCTTTCTCAAGAATATCATACGGATTTTTCCCTACTCCGATCTTGCCGACACGTGTTTTGTCACAATTGTCGTGTATTATAGGGATTGTCTAGAGAACCGGCTCAGGTATGTTAAGGCTATCCCTTCTTTCTTTTTGGCATGATCCATACGGTACAAACGAAACGAGCAAATGCACAACTTCCATAAATGACTCTATTCATAGAAATACAAGAGATGCCTATGTTCTTGATTCCCCATGTGTCCTATTGTTCTATCATTTGTTCATGGGTCTCAGAAAATACGTAAGTCGATAAAGTTTATTTCATGATAATAATCAGAGGCATAATGGTCTTATGACGTTCCGAGAGATTTTATTGACGTACTTCCCATGCATTGCATTCATTTATACATGTACATTGACCCATGACCAGATGGCCGTTATATACGCGTATATTATATGTATATGGGATATGGGAAAAAGTTACAGCGTTATATACGCACCACCACCCGATCAGCTGGTATGCGTTGATGATTTGCCCACAGTGGCCGAGATGATATGATGGGATTCCCTCAGAGGCTTGATGATGTTATGAACGCATATACCTATGCATGGTATGGCATTTATACGCATATGCATGACATTATAAATATGAAATGATTCACAGAGTTATTCAGACATACATGTTGAGTCTTTTACTCTATGTTTCTCTCATGTCTATTATTTACTGATTTTCATTCCTTACATACTCGGTACATTATTTGTACTGACGTCCCTTTTGCCTGGGGACGCTGCGTTTCATTACCACAGGTCCCGATAGACAGGTCGATAGTCCTCCAAGTAGGCTATGAGCTCAGTGGAAGATGTTGGTGCGCTCTATGTGCTCCGGAGTTGCTTATTTGGTTAGTATGATTTGGACGTGTATTGTTTAGTATGGCGGGGCCCTGTCCCAACCTTTATGGTATTTATCTACTCTTAGAGGCTTGTAGACGTATGTCATGTACGTAAAATATTGTATGGCCTTGTCGGCCTATGTTCAGTGTACGAGTGGTCATTTTGGTCTTATAGGCCCGTATGTCTTCTGTATACGTTGGTATTACATGTTTTATTCTAGTTATCCCATGGAAGCCTTTCCATCTCTTTTAGCTATGATAGCATGATACGAAAAAATACGTTATGTTGGTACTCAGTTGAGTAAGGTATCGGGTGCCCGTCGCGGCCCATCGGTTTGAGTCATGAAAAAAGTGGAATTAAAGCCAGGTTTTGTCCTAGCGAGTCTACAAGCTGTGTCTAGTAGAGTCTTGTTTATGGGTTTGTTGTGCACCACACTTATAAGTAGGAGGCTACAGGGCATTTAGGACTGTCACTCTTTCTTCTTAATCTAGATCGTGTGGTAGAGCTCACTTGTAAGAATTTAGATTCCTAAATTCTATTATATTCGTAATACAATGATACCTACATCCAAAAGACAGTTGGAAAGAGATTGGATGTGTCTATGGAAGAGTTGAGTCAGAGGAACTCATTTTTTCATGATGCTTATGATGAGTAAATGTAAGGTCTTCAGTAGATCATGTGTGTACTAAGACGTGTAAGCCTTTTGATAAGGAGCCTTAAGGCAAGAGTATCTAATCCACCCCTATGGTGAAAGGCAATAAGAGATTCAGAAGATAGATACAAGTTTGAACAAGTAAAAGAAGCAAGATAAAGAAGGGTACGAGGCACCCAGTTAATGAAGATTATCAGTATTTACAATTCAGGCAGAGGAATATAAACCTTTTGTGGAAGAGATCCCTATTCATACCGCACTAGTCGGACCGGCTCAGGTCCCGGAGGGATTCATTGCTACTCTCCTACTTTAGGACGCCCCAGTCCTCTTAGTAGTCCTTATGGAGAGTGTAGCCAAGGTCGGAGTATTTCCTATGTCACTAGCCGTCTCTCATGCTGGGGGAGGAGCTCCGACTCCCGCCACTCATACTCCGAAGCAGATGGATCCTTTATATATGACTCTGCCAATTCTAGCAGCTGGAGTAGTTCAGCCCATTATTGCCACACAGTTCGGGGAGAGGCCCACGATGTCTTTTGTAGAATTCAAGTGTTATTTGCTTTCCAAGTCAAGAATGAAAACAAGAAGAGGGGATCCAAGTTCTTGAAGATTAAGGTAACTTCTTTCCTTATTCTTGTGGGTTTTGGGTTTCCTAAATTCTTTCCTTATTTTTTCTACATAACCAATTCCTATTCTTCCAAGGTTTGGTCCTTCACTTTCCTTTTCTTTTTCTAACTCCACATTCTTATCACTAAGTGTTGTGACTAGTAAGGTTTATTAATAAATCTAAAGTTTAACGACCAAGAGTTGCTTTGAGTGGAAAAAGGCAAGAGAGGCGAGAACATTAGAGGAAAAGCCAAAATTTGAGAGATACATAATTATTCTAATCTTTGTTCAAGATATTTCAAACAGGTATTTATAGTGAAAGGAGGCGAGTTATGACTCAACAACTTAAAAAGTCAAACTTACAGTATACCGAATGGAAGGAAGACAATGGTAAAAAAAATTTCAAATAAAAGCTAAAGTGATGTCTGCGATTTGTGCCCTTAGAATTGACAAAGAGTTTGTCTATAACTCAATTAGCACTTATATGGTTAAAAAATCGAACTTGCCTTGTGTTGAGCATATTGAACCCTACATGTTGAGAGGAGTACAGGTAGATAAAAGAGTGTTATTACTATTCTTTATTAGAAGATATGAGTATGCTATCTGGTGTGATGTGATTCCCATGAATAATTATCATATCTTGTTGGGAAAGCCATGGTATGCCTATATAAGAGCTTCATATAATATGAAAAAAAATAGATACTTTTTTGAGGTTAACGGGAAGAAATTTATTCTTGGACCTTTGATTCCCTCGCAAATTTATGAAGATGAAAAGACTGTTAAAGAGAATATGGAAAAATATAAGAGAGAAAAGAATGAGAGGAGTAAGGGAGTGCATGTTGACATCCCAAGAGAGGAAAAAGGAGAGGTTGTATTGAGTGAAGAGAATGGAATGTCAATTGAGAAAAAGAGTGAGCTTGAGGGAAAAGAAAAGAGAGAAGGCAATGAGATAAGAAATGTCTTTGAGGTAGAGAGAGAAAAACAAGAGGGTTTGAGTAAAGAAGAAGAAAAAAACTTTAGTGAGAGAAAAGAGGCTAAGGGTGAGGGAAAAGTTAGTTTCGTGATAAAAGCCAAAGAGAGTATAAGAAAGAAAAAAATTTCTTTACTTCCTAACCCATTAACTCATTCTTGTTTTAGTTCTTGTGATTTTGTGCAGCCACGTGTTGAAAGACCTTTTGAAAGGAGAGGTGAGGCGCGAGAAATGGTGGTAAAGGATCCAATTGGATTCCAACATGAATTAGGCGAAATTAATTCTTGTTGGATGGTGGAAGATAAAAGCTTGGTTAAATTCTTTGTTATTGAACCTTTTGACTATTTTAATTCTTATTTACAGGTTTATGACATAGAGTTTCCTAAAGCCATTGCAAAGCTGGAATCATTGCATAAAAGAATACAAAGTGATGTTGTTCCATTAGTAAATAAGTCCAAGTATGATATGTATAATTGGTTCATTCACATTCTTGGCCTTCCTAGAACACCTAAGGTATTTTTGGAGGTAATGAACTATACTCTTATTTCATATGTTGGTGACTTTATAATTTTTGTGGATGATGATATTTTGATGCATATCAAGTCATTAACTGTAATATTAAGTTAAAGTGCAAGAGTAATTTGCTTCCTTTTGAAATTGAGTATGACATAGATGATTATGCATTCCAACTTGGTGGAAAGAGGCATGAAATTTATGAGAAGAGGCTTGCTAATGAGTTAAATGTTCTTTCTTCTCTTATTCAAGTGTCTAATGAGTTTTCATTTGATAAATTGCTAGAATGTGAGTTTTGTTGTTTGATGGGAAGTCATTCATCTAGGCATGCTGATTGTGAGCATGTAAAAGTGTTTGCTACTATTAAAGAGGATATGCATGATTATTGTGACGTTAGTGATCAAATACTCTTTCATGAACCTATCTATGACTCTTTCTGTGACAGTTTGAGCAATTATGTAGAATCCATTGATGTTGCGAATATTATTGGGAAAAATTATAATCATGATCTTGAATGTATTAAAATTTGTATTTTGGAATTCATGGGTTCTTCTGACCTTTCTGAGAATTTATGTGCTTCTTTGAATAACTTACATGTAGAAGAATCCATGGGATTTATAATTGATACTTGGCTATATCATAAGAGTGTCTTATTTGATACATGTGGCAGAGATACTTGTGTTAAATGGATGCATGGCCAATATTTTGTAATTTCTTTGGCATGCACATGTTTGGACTACCTTATTGACAAGATCACATTACAAATTTCATTACATAGTGCATCTAAGAGAGGTTTTTATTGGACAACTCTAAGTAGGCATAAATTTTATTGGGATGATGATGCCCGTATGCTTTATAAAGGAGTATATTTACACCTATTAGACTTAATTGGGTTAAGTGGACACATGGTCACTATCTTATTTTATTCCTACCATCTTTTCAGATTAGTGGATGTCATTTACAAGTGCGTGACTTCTTTTTCTTGCAAGGTCGAAATTCGAGAACGCATTTTCTTCAAGAAGAGGGGAATGATAGCATCCTAGGAAGCTCAAATATATTCAAGGATAAGAATGAAGCTTTGAAATCTCAAAGAGGGCCTTTAACAAAATGTCAAGCTAAAGAGTTGCAAAACAAGGTCATTAGACTTCAAGTGCAAATAAAGAAGTTGTTAATTGGGATGGAGAGCTCAAGGATAAAGGATATGAGTTGTCTAGGTATTATAATTATTTTATAGTCCAAATTCATGTCCAAGAATAAGATCCCAAGAGACATCCTCTGAAGAAGGTCCAAATCAGGCCATTATTGGACCTATTTGTCACCTAAAAATGTGTCCAAACTTGCAGCCCAATAAGTCCTACATGAAGCCAAGTTTTTATAACATAAAAATGACTTACTTGCTGCCCAAGAAAGGTTCAATAGGCGTGATAAGAGTTGGGTACAAGTTGGTGCCAAGTTGCTTACAAGTTGCCTCCAAGATTTCCAAGATCCTATCCATAATTGGTTTGCGACTTTCAAGATTCTATCCAAGATTGGTTTTAACTTATTTCCATATATTTTGGTACTAGATTTATTGCTTTCCTAGGTAGTTAAGGTTATGTTTTCCCTTTGCTAAGATTATTGGAGTTACTTTCCAAGATTGACTTGGTTTTTATTTCCTAGTGTTTTTCCTTTTCCTAAAGTATTTGGACTTGTTGTCCAAAGTAGTTTAGGACTTTATTTCCTTATTTTTAGGTAGGAATTTCGTGACCCCCTCTCTATATAAAGGGGTATATTCTTTGTTTTTAGATTTTAGATTATTATAGACTATTATCAATAAAAATTATGAGATTTTTCTTGCACTTTTGTGTGTGGCTACTCTTGGATTTATTCTTCAACCTTCAAGACTCAACTTAAGGTGATAAGATTAAACTCTTTCGAAATTTTAGATCACTTCTAGGTATTCAAGAAAGGTAATAAGTCTAAACTTATTATTGTTCTTGTTATTCTAAAGGGTCGGGTTTCACAATCTATCTCTTGTTTTTAATTCTCTACCAAAGGCAATCTATCTTTAATTTTTCGTTGTTTTTTGTTTCTTTATTTTCTTTTAGATTCCGCACGTTTCTTGATTTTCTTTAGTAATTCTTGGAGCCTTATCGTGTTGTTATAACCTCTAACAGGTGGATAGGCCTAGTTACAAGGGAAACGCTGCGAAATGTTTGGAGATTTTGGGAGTTAGTCAAATTTGGGGCTTCTCGAAAGTGGTATGAAACAAACTGTGTTGCATAAGATGCTAATAACAGATTTTTACCCTCATTCAAGGACGAATGATCCTAAGCGAGGGAGAATGTAATACCCCAAAAAATTTTGAAGTACTTAAGTGTAAAGCCCGGTAAAATATGCAAAGAAAATAAAGTTTCATGGTGCCGGACTAGGCTTACGTGTTTGAGGATTGTAGAAATTCTTCGCGGCGAGCTTGCGAGCCGCAACTCGGACTTTTTGGGTTGAGCAATGCACGGGAAAGTAAAGGAAAATTTTTGCCGGAAATGTGCATTTATGTGGTCCATTATGCAACCGCATAATCACTCTGCGGGCCACATAATGGCCACAGAAGTGAGCAGGTGTGGGCTATTCTGGAAGCAGCTATGCGGTCGACTATGCGACCGCATAACTGTTATGCGGTGCATTATGCGACCGCAAAACAATTATGTGGACCGCATAGTGACCGCATACACAGGCAGTTCTTTTGGCTATTTTGTAACCAAATATGCGACCGATATGCGGTCCGCATATCGGTTATGCGATCGCATACCTTGTTCCGGAGCTCCAATTTTGGGTTTTTAAAACCCGACCCTATTTCATGAAATACACTCTTTGGGTCATTTTTGAGCCATAATCTAACATTTTAGAGTGAGAGAGGGTGCCCTATAGTGAGAAGGTATTCTCCAATTATTGTTCTTCAATTCTTGCCCAAGTTTTGGAAGATTGAGAAGGGAAGCTCACTAGGTTTTCATCCTAGATGTAAGATTCTATACCCTAAACCTTAATTTCGAAATCATCTGAAAATGGGTAATTAGCAAGATAAATTTTTGGCATGAGAGTTGATTATTTTACATGCATGTGATATCAAAGGGTGTAGGAAGACTGTTGAGCTAAAAATGGTAAAGATTGAGTTCTGGGATAACGGAATCCTTCATAAAAAGGACATTGAAACCTTATGCACACCTAGTGTTTGATAAAATGCTCAAGTGAGCTAGAACCATGATCATCTTCCAAATTTTGATTCAATTTGTTATATTTCTACAATAGATTGAAGTTGCTAAGAATTCCAGAACGTTTTAGAGTTTAAGGAAGCTCAAGTGAGGTATGTTGGCTAAACTCTTCTCTTAGAATTGAATCCCACGATATTCATGTAATTTATGTAAGTCTCGAGTGATTCATTATGAAATTGGCTATTCAGAGTAAAATTGGGTTGAAAGATATATGTTCAACAAGCATCCCAAATGCTGTATTCATGTTATCTTACCAATTGAGGATGTGTTTAAATATGGGCTGTACATTAATAATGTTTCGACTTTAAGTCAAGTTCAAATGAAGGGTATTATGCCAAATTTTGTGAAATATCTCTATGTGCATTAGACTCTAAATTGCTCACATGTGTACTACATATTTTGATTTGAATTGTGTTTATTGTTGACGATGATGATGATATTTGAGATTGATAATGTGAGCATGAAATACTGAATATGGCCAACGTTGCAAGAATGATCTTATAATTATGGTCACTAGTGCCAATGAAATGAAAAGATGTGAAAGTATTATGAAATGCGATGATTGATATAAAGTTAATGTCTCAAATAAGATGTCCTAGCCGATCGAGTCGTGATCGGACACCATGCAACACACATGGTGGTGATTGTGCTGGAAATTGGTAATGATAGTAATTGTGGTTAATGTCTCTAATGAGATGGCCTAGCCGATCGGGTCGTGATCGGACTCCGTGTTAAGAACGGTGGTATTGATATTGATAGTAATTGTGGTTGATGTCCCTAATGGATGGCCTAGCCGATCGTGTCGTGATCGGACTCCGTGCTAAAAGTACGGTGGCATTGGTATTGTGAACACTGGTATTGTGGACAATGGTATATCGATACTATAAATCTCCCAATGTGAGATATGGAAATTAATTTGAACACTATCTTGATCCAAAATTGAGGTTTGATATTGATTAAGGCTTTCATTGATATTATGATAATCTTGTTTGTATTAATTGTCATTCTATTTAGAGGGTGTTTAGTTATACATACTAGTGCTATTCGACGGTAGTAACGTCTCTTTTGCCGAGGGTGCTGCATCTTTCAATGGATGCAGGTGGTTCCACAGCAGGAGATATTATTCAGTGATAGTAGTGCACCTTCTTCCCAGTTGACTTAGTGAGCCACACTTTATTCCGGGGTCGTGAATCTTTTGTACTTGTGTATCCTATTTGAGGTATAGCCGGGGCCTTGTTGCCGGCATTATCATTGTACTCTTCTTTATCTATAGAGGCTCCGTAGACATAGTGTGGGTTGTGTATTGGTGCTGGGGAAAGACAAACTATGTTATGTTGTGGACGTGTTACTTGTCCATTTGAGACTTTAAAAATGATGAAACTATTGGAAATGAATTGGTATTGTAGACATGAACACATTTTCGTCTAATTAATGATAATATGTATTTTCTCTATTCATGGATGAGTTAGGGTAGAATGAAACCTAACAGGCTTGCTCGGTCGGGTTCACTCGGTTGAACGCCGATCGCGCTCCTCGGTTTTGGGGCGTGACAGGGTCTTTGGAATTCCCCAATCCTACCACCCCTAACACGCTCCTGAGCATACTCACAACATGACAAACAAATATTCCCGCCTGCATATTGGGAAGACATGGCTAGGTGTACCCAACCTAGGGCATTTGTTCCTCTTGTGCCCCCTCTTTCCACAACCATAACATATTTCAAGAGTCTTTCAACACATCCCCAAATGGTGTTTCTTACAAATCAAACATTCCAGCTTATTAGTACAAACAACCCTCTTTCGTTTCTTAGGTTCTCTTACCACATGATCTGGTGGCACGATGACATTAATAGGGACAAGGACACTTCCCTTAGCAACTGGTTCTTTCAATACCTCATCTCTGCCTCAAACCCGTGGGTTACTCATATAGAAAATAAGACATGACGAGGAATTTAGCTTCCTAGCTTGAGCTCTATCGCACGAACTGGAGTATCAAAGAAATGTAAAATTCCTAAATGTCCAAGTAGCCTCCTCATTATAGATGTGGTTGACAACACACCGATAAGAAGGACTCTACTAGACACGGCTCCGAGACATCCTAGGACACTTTAAACCTTAGGCTCTGATACCAAGTTTGTCACGTCCCAAACTCAGGGAGCGTGACCGGCGCTCAACCGAGTAAACCCGGCTGAGCAAGCCTGTTAGATTTCATTCTACCCAAACTCATTCATGAAATAATAGGAGATGTACTCCATTAATCAAACACTTAAAAGATTTCATTAACAACTTTCTTTTTCATTCCGCAACTTCCTTCATAATTTCCAAAATATTACGAGTTTATAGAATTAATGAAAAACATGATTTCCAAATACCAATATATCTAGTTCAGTGTCCAACATTAACCACAACCCACAACTTATCTACGGAGCCTCTAAGTACAATACAAGAGTAATATGGAAATGCCGGCAACAAGGCCCCAGCTATACCTCAAAACACAGTACATGAGAAACAAATACATGACCCCGAAATGAAGTGGGGCTCACCAAATCAGCTGAAAAGAGTGTACTGCTATCAGTGATCAATGACACCTGCTGTAGAACCACCTGCATCCATTAAAGATGCAGCGCCCCCGGAAAAAAAGGACGTTAGTACTATCGAATAGCACTAGTATGTATAGCTAAAAATCCTCTTTCAAAATAGAATGCCCATATAAGATAAGGCAACACAAGAAACAGCAAGTCAAAATCCACAATATCGAAATGTCCAGTTAAAACATAATAATTTTTAAAATACAAACTTCATATACAATTTTTTGTTGGGAGATCATTAGCACCGATATACCATTGTTCACAATACCAATGTTCACAATACCAATGTTCACAATACCAGTGTTCACAATACCAATGCCACCGTACTTTTAGCACGGAGTCTGATCACGACCCGATCGGCTAGGCTATCTCATTAGAGAATCAACCACCATTACTATCAATACCAATACCACCGTAAATTTAGTACGGAGTCCGATCACGACCCGATCGTCTAGGCTATCTCATTAGATAATCAACCACAATTACTATCAATACCAATACCACCGTAAATTTAGTACGGAGTCCGATCACGACCCGACCAGCTAGGCCATCTCATTAGAGATATCAACCATAATTACTATCATTACCAATACCACCGTAAGTTTAGCACGGAGTCCGATCACGACCCGATCGGCTAGGCCATCTCATTAGAGACATCAACCATAATTACTATCATTACCAATACCACTGTAAGTTTAGCACGGAGTCCGATCACGACCCGATCGGCTAGGCTATCTCATTAGAGAATCAACCACAATTACTATCAATATCATTACCATCGTAAATTTAGAACGGAGTCCGATCACGACCCGACCGGCTAGGCTGTCTTATTTGAAGACATCAACCAAAATCTCAATTTCAATTAAGAGGAATAATTTTATCACAAATATCATCCTAAATAAGGAGAATAATTCACAAAAATAACATAGGTGCAAATATATTTACCTCATCATCTTTCACATTGTATAAATCTCCACTAGTATTTTTAGTCAATCACAATGACAATATTTCTTTGGCTCTTTTGGCCATTCACAAGATTCTTTATTCAAGGCACGGTGGCTATATTTGATATTCCACACTTTCATTTCTTTCCTCTCATGTATCATCATCATAAATATCAACATACATATAATATTCCGGAAACCACAACTTTAAGTTCATTAGAAATGAACAATATAAGCACAATAGATTTCTTTCCAAGAAATGGAGTAATATAATTGGCAAATGATGCGCAAGTTAAAATCATCAACAAGTAACACACCATTTATTCTTGAAATACTTTTTCCCAAAAAGATAATACATAATTTCCACTCACAAATATGTAAGAACGCAAAACACATTGGAAATACTCACAAAACATAGTATTTGTTAAAACAACCACTTATGGCATGACTTGAGTACAAAAGCTTTTAGGCAATTCTATTTTCGAAGTCATTTTAAAACATTTGAGTCGATGTACATTTCATAACCTTTCTCACATCATTTCATTTCATTGGAACCATTGGCACAAGTATAACTTTCACTCTTGCACATTGGCCACACTTTATATCCCAATCCACTTATTTCATTTCCAACTACCTTTATAAGTTATCAACAATAATACATTTCCAATCCAGACTTTAGGTACACATATGAGCAATTTCGAGTCTTAAGAATATTGAGATTTTCTCACCTAATTGGTATACTAGTTCTCATTTAAAACACGACTCAAAGCCATAACATTTTAATATGCAAATCATACTTTGAACATCTATCTTTCGACATAAGGCTCATTTAGAATAAACAAGTTTATAGGGAATAACCCGGAATATAGAAGTTAGGAATCTTGAACCAATCATACTTGGTCTTACGAAAATATTATGGATATCTATTCTAAGAGAGAAAGTTTAGCCAACTTACCTTGCTTTGAGCTTTTCTTAAATTACTACAATGTTCCGGAAATTCTAGTAATCCCAATCTATTTTGAGACATAACAAAGTTGAACCATTATTAGGAAGATATTCATGATCGCAGCTCATTGGATCATTTTATCAAACACTAGGTGTGCAAATCTAACTACAAGGCTCTTCTACAAGATTTCCTTCACTCCATAACCCAATCTTTACTTATTTGAACTCAACAATATTCCCACATACCTTATTAGTACAAGCATGTATAAATAATGCTCTTATACCCAAGAATCATACTCCAAATCAGCCATCTTTTACCCAAATTCGAAATTGGAAACTAGGGTATGGAACCTTACCTTTTAGATGAAGATCTTGTGATTAACTTCCTTGATTCTTGAAGATTGGTGCAAGATTGGATGATTATAGTGTTAGATTCCCTCCTTCTCTCTCTAAAATGCTCTCACCTCTCTCAAAAACTCTCAGAAAAACACCTCAAAATAAGCCTCAAAGGCTATTTATCAAGATGGGGTCGGGTTATGAAAATAAAAAAATTAACCCCCCGAAAGAAGGTCTGCGGTCATATAATGGACCGCAAAATGGGTATGCGGGTCGCAAAATACACCGTAAAATCGATGCCCGAAAATGGACTTCACTGGACAGGTCTGCGACCATTTTGCGGTCGCATAACTACTTCTGAGGTCGCATAATGGTTCTGCGATCGCAAAATTGGTCGCAGAATCGTATTTTTCCATCCTTTGGTAATTTGGTCATAACTTCTTGTAGGAATGTCCAAATCACGAACGGTTTGATGCGTTGGAAACTAGACTCAAAGGGATTTAATTTGATAGGTAATTAACCATGTAAATCTTCATATCATGAGAGGTATGGTCGTTTGAATTTAGGTCTAGTGCGAACTCACTTGAAACTTTATCCCATCATAAACTTTTCAACTTGACTTAGCCTTGGGGCCCTTCTTAGACCATAAACCATTCTTAATGAACCTCATACATATATTATCATGATAAATTTATATCATTCATATAATAGTCTTTGTCTACACACAAAATAATATAGTTTGCGCACATCGACTTTCTTAATAGCACTTAAGTACTTCAAAATTTTTCGGGGTGTTACAGCTGGGTACCTCGTACCCTTTTTCACCTTGCTTCTTTTATTTGTTGAAACTTATATCTACCTACTGAAGCTCTCATTGCTTTTCACCATATGGGTAGATATTCTTACCTTAAGGCTCCTTATCAAGAGGATTACACGTCTTAGTACACACATGATCTGCTGAAGACCTCATATTTACTCATCATATGCATCATGGAAAATCGAGTTCCTCTGACTTAACCCTTCCATAGCCACATTCAATCCCTTAGCAACCGTATTTCTAGATGTAGGCATCGTCGTATTATGAATAAGATAGAGTAAGAATAAAGGGTGACAGTCCTAAATGCCCTGTAGCGTCCTGCTTATAAGTGTGGTGCACAACACACTCATAAAAAAGACTCTACTAGACACGGTAAGTGGGCCAGAAGGGGCAAAACTGCTCTGATACCACTTTTGTCACGACCCAAACCGATGGACTTCGACGGGCACCCGGTACCTTACTCAACCGAGTACCAATGTAACGTATATTTCTTATTACATCATCATAGGTAAGTGGGCCAGAAGGGGCATCATGAGATAACCAGAGTAAACATGAGGGAATACCCGACATAGAACGACCCAACATGATAGAGAAACTCACTCATGTGACATACGGCTTTTAAGGCCAATGTGATCCTTTATATACTTAAAACATAGGCCGACAAGGCCATACAAGTATTCGTATACATGATGTTACACCCCATGTTTTCGTACATGAAAGTACACCATGAGTAAATTGATATAAGCTCGGGAATAAGATTATTTTTGAGGTTATAAGTATTATGTCATTTCAAACAAGTGATAAGTAAATTCGTGAAGGTGTGAGGGTAAGCAAATCAAAGAAAATGAGTTTCGTCAAAGTTGACATTTTGAGGTAAAATACGGTCCAAGCTATAATACCCCGTATTTATGGACTAGTGCCATACAAGGTACCACATGACCATAATAGCAAGGTTTATAAAGTGTGTTAAAAGTGACTAGCATTTTTATGTAATTTGAGAGAATTCTTAATTATGTGGATAATTGGATAATTATCGGTCAGTGGGAGATTTATAAGATAAATTAGTAAATAATTATGATTGGGATAAGGCCTAAAAGGCCCAAAAACGTGGCAGCCCCTAAATCTTATGACTCTTAAGTCATTGTAAGATAGGTGGCAAGAATAAAATTATTAAGTCATATGGTGGCTGCACAATCCATGTATAAAACATATCTCTAAACTTAAGAGACATGGATGGATAAGCAACTTAAATCACAAACACATTCTCATATACATCTGATGAGGATTCAAACGCAAATATTGTGTGTTACAAACGAAAGTCATGTAAGCAACGCCCAAGACCTTCAACAATTCAAATTAACGTGAGATTTTACAATTTTAAGGGATTACGGTGTAATCTTTCTCAAGAGAATCAACTCAGGTATGTTAAGGCTATCCCTTATTTCTTTTGGCATGATCCATACGACACAAACGAAATGAGCAAATGCACAATTTCCATACATGACTCTATTCATAGAAATATTAGAGATGCTTATGTTCTTGATTTCCCACGTGTCATATTATTTTATCATCTGTTCATGGGTCTCAAAAATACGTAAGTTGGTAAAGTTTATTTTATGACATTAATCAGAGGCATAATGGTCTTATGACATACCGAGAGATTTTATTAACGTATTTCATATGCATTTCATGCATATATACATGCACATTGACCCATGACCAAGTGACGTTATATACGCGTATATATATATGTATATGGGATATGGGAAAGGCTATGGTGTTATATACTAACCTGATCAGCTGGAATACGTTGATGATTTTCCCACAGTGGCCGAAATGATATGATGGGATGCCCTCAGAGGCTTGATGATGTTATGAACACATATACCTATGCATGGTATGATATTTATACGCATATTCATGACATTGTAAATATGAAATGATTTACAGAGCTTTTCATACATACATATTGAGTCTTTTACTCCATGTTTCTCTCATGTCTATTATTTACTGATTTTTATTCCTTACATACTCGGTACATTATTTGTACTGACATTCCTTTGTCGGGGGACGCTGCGTTTCATGCCCGCAGGTCCGATAGACAGGTCGAGAGTCCTCCAAGTAGGCTATCAGCTTAGCAGAAGATGTTGGTGCGCTCCATTTGCTCCGGAGTTTCTTATTTGGTCAGTATAATTAGGACATGTATTGATTGGTATGGCGGGGCTCAATCCCGACCTTTATGATACTTATGTACTCTTAGACACTTGTAGACAGATGTCATGTATACGGATACTTGTATGGCCTTGTCGGCCTATGTTTTGAGTTTACAAATGATCATGTTAGCCTTATAGGCCCGTATGTCAGATGTGTAAGTTTTTATATCAGGTTGGGTCATCCTATATGGAGTACTCCCCTATGTTCATTCTGGTTTGCCCATGATGGCCCGTTTGGCCCATTTTCCAATTAATGTGGTGATAAGAATGATATGCTATGTTGGTAATCGGTTGAGTAAGGTATCTGGTGCCCGTCGCGGCCCATAAGTTTGGGTCATGACAAAAGTGGTATCAGAGCAGTTCTGTCCTAGGGAGTCTACAAGCCATGTATAGTAGAGTCTTATTTATGGGTGTGTTGTGCACCACACTTATACGCAGGAGGCTACAGAGCATTTAGGACTATCACTATTTCTTTTTACTCTAGATTGTGTGGTAGAGCTCAGTTGTAGGAACTCAATTTCCTAAACTCTATCTTATTCATAATAGGACAATGCCCACATCTAGAAAGATGGTTGGTAAGAGATTGCATGTGGCTGTGAAAGAGTTAAGTCAGAGGAACTCAATTTTGCATGATGCTTATGATGGATAAATGTAAGGTCTTTCTTCAGCAGATCATGTATGTACTAAGACGTATAAGCCTTTTGATAAGGAGCCCTAAGGTAGGAATATCTATCCACCCCTATGGTGAAAGGCAATGAGAGATTCATAAGATAGATACAAGTTTCAACAAGTAAAAGAAGCAAGAGGAAGAAGGGTACGAGGCGCCCATCTAATGAAGATTATTAGTATTTATAATTCAGGCAGAGGAATATAAGCCTTTTGAGTTACCTTTAACAATAAAAGAGGTATGTATAATTGGCCACACCCATCTCAGTTATACCCTATTGGGGGATAACAGGTGTAGTTTAAGAAAAGTACAGGATATCAGGATCCGGCTGGGGTTAGAGTAACCCAAAATGGTGAATGGATTGTTTGTATTAGTTGGCATTTCCGAAAGATATTACAAAGGTGCTAATAGATCTCATTGTGAGGCACCCAGATGGTGCACTATAGAATATTACAATTAGATGTGAATACTAGCATGATAAAAAAAATATTTCAGAAGATAGGCACTGAAAGCCTGGAAGGGATAAATATTACCTTGGTGTGGCTCGCGTCCCTAGTAGAGTGAGAATGTTAAGCAACCCGAAGAGCCACTGGATGGACCAAAGGGGAGCTAAGAACAAAAGAATGTCTTATTCGAATTTTTAGAATAAAATGATAGACATAAATGTTAGCGGGAAATAATAAAAGAGTTAATGAAGCATTATGAGTAAGATATGATACATGGATGACAACGATAAATCAAAAGATGACAGTATTACAGAGTCTATAATCAAGTGAAGAAAAATACGAGAGGTGACAGACCTTGAGACAACAAAAGAGTATAGGCCGTAAAGTCATAGCCTCATTTCGAGAAATAAGTTTGTGACTCCAACGTGACTACCAGAAGGAAAAGTTAGACCCCAGAGTAATAGAAATCAGTATGGACTGATGAATAAGGTAAACTAAACATGAACTAGGGATTGAGTAATAGTCGGCATCATGAGAATTTCAGAGATTCATCTCAGCGATAATAGAATGGAGGACAGAAGAATACCCTTTAAAGGTCATTCGAGAAGACGCTTCCCTAAAGCAAGCAAGGTGAGCAAAGTTAAGCCTAAGGGACTGTATGTGCCAGTTACACTAAGTGTCACCCTCGTGAGTAAGGAATTTTGTTATCCTTGGTACATAAAGATTACGGTAAGATGAGTAAAGGTCATCGATGATGTGAAAAGACGCCAAGGATGAAGAGGTAAAACATCTATAGGAAGATCGTCGTAGCACTAAATCTTAATACTCCCCTAAAGGGGGGAATATGGAGGGATGTGATATTAAGTAAGAATTAAGTGGTTCAAATAACTATGGAATGGTAAAGGAAGAATGCGATAAAAATGAGAAAGGAATTAGATTGCACTTATTCAAATCCTACAAATATGCTACGATTCCAGAACATTATGCAAACACGATGTTAAGGAAAGGAAGTAAGGGTTCCTTCCATGGATGTTATTGATAAATAAGGAGCCTGTGCGAGAGGTAAGTATTACAAGGAAATAATCCAAGATAGATTATACTGAGCATTGATATGGCCAACGAGTAGTTAGTAGTTGATTCAGGAAGAGCCTAGTTATGGCTAGACAAGAGGATACAGACAAATCAACAGATCGTGCAAGATAAACATAGTGAATCCCAACATGGGGAATTCAGTCTCGCAGATATGACATCATGATCCTTGGGAAATATTCATATATGAGTTGTGATAGTTAAAGGTACCGTATGAGTATTACGGGAATAAAAGAGAGTGCCACTGGGAAGATAGTCAAAACTTCAATTCAAAAGCAATTATACGAGCACATGTGATAGCATCCTAGGAAGCTCAAATCTATTCAAGGACAAGAATGAAGCTTTGGAATCTCAAAGAGGGCCTTTAACAAGATGTCAAGCTAAAGAGTTACAAAACAAGGTCATTAGACTTCAAGTGCAAATAAAGAAGTTGTTAATTGGGATGGAGAGCTCAAGGATAAAGGATATGAGTTGTCTAGGTATTATAATTATTTTATGGTCCAAATTCATGTCCAATAAAAGGTGGATTAGATCCCAAGAGACATCCTCTGAAGAAGGTCCAAATCAGGCCACTATTGGACCTATTTGACACCTAAAAAATATGTCCAAACTTGCAGCCCAATAAGTCCTACATGAAGCCACATTTTTATAATATAAAAAGGACTTACTTGCTGACCAAGAAAGGTTCAATAGGCGTGATAGAAGTTGGGTACAAGTTGGTGCTAGGTTGCTGGCAAGTTGCCTTCAAGATTTCCAAGATCCTAACCATGATTGGTTTGGGACTTTCAAGATTCTACCCAAGATTGGTTTTAACTTATTTCCATATATTTTCGTACTAGATTTATTGCTTTCCTAGGTAGTTAAGGTTATGTTTTTCTTTTCCTAAGATTGTTGGAGTTACTTTCCAAGATTGACTTGGTTTTTGTTTCCTAGTGTTTTTCCTTTTCCTAAGGTATTTGGACTTGTTGTCCAAAGTAGTTTAGGACTTTATTTTCTTGTTTTTAGGTACGAATTTCGTGACCCCCTCTCTATATAAAGGGGTATCTTCTTTTTTTTTTAGATTTTAGATTATTATAGACAATATCAATTAAAATTATGAGATTTTTCTTGCACTCTTGTGTGTGGCTACTCTTGGATTTATTCTTCAACCTTCAAGACTCAACTTAAGGTGGTAAGATTAAACTCTTTCGAAATCGTAGATCACTTCTAGGTATTCAAGAAAGGTGATAAGTTTAGGCTTATTGTTGTTCTTATTATTCTAAAGGGTCGGATTTCATAATCTATCTCTTATTTTTAATTCTCTACCAAAGACGATTAGTTCTTTGTTAGCTAATTGTTGTTGTTAGGATTCAACTTCAAGAATAGACTTCTTGAATTCAAGAAACTCTTTCTTGAATTCAATCTATCTTTAATTTTCCGTTGTTTTTTTTTTGTTTCTTTATTTTCTTTTAGCTTCCGCACATTTTTTGATTTTCTTTAGTAATTCTTGGACCCCTATCGTATTGTTATCAAGTGGTATCAGAGCATAGGCTAATCAAGATTTCAATCTTGATAATCTTGGAAGGTTCTTGAGCAAAACAAAACCAAAAAAAAAAAAAAATCAGCCAAAAGAAAAGCATTATGGCTCATTATTATTTGTAGAATTCAAGTGTTATTTGGTTTCCAAGTCAAGAAAGGAAACAAGAAGAGGCGATCCTAGTTCTTGAAGATTAAGGTAACTTCTTTCCTTATTCTTGTGGGTTTTGGATTTTCTAAATTCTTTCCTTATTTTTTCTACATAACCAATTCCTATTCTTCCAAGGTTTTGTCCTTCACTTTCCTTTTCTTTTTCTAACTCCACATTCTTATCACTGAGGGTTGTGACTAGTAAGGTTTATTAATAAATCTAAAGTTTAACGAATAAGAGTTGCTTTGAGTGGAAAAAGGCAAGATGTTTCAAAGCCAAAATTTGAGAGATACAAAATTCTTCTAATCTTTGTTCAAGATGTTTCAAACAGGTAGTTATAGTGAAAGGAGGCGAGCTATGACTCAACAACTTGAAAAGTCAAACTTACAGTATACCGAATGGAAGGTAGACAATGGTAAAATTATTTTTCAAACAAGAGCTAAAGTGATGTCTGCGATTATGCCCTTAGAATTGACAAAGAGTTTGGCTATAACTAAGTTAGCACTTATATGGTTGAAAAACTGAACTTGTCTTGTGTTGAGCATATTGAACCCTACATGTTGAGAGGAGTAAAGGTAGATAAAAGAGTGTTATTACTATTATCTATTGGAAGGTATGAGGATGCTATCTGGTGTGATGTGATTCCCATGAATAATTATCATATCTTGTAGGGAAAGCCATGGTATGCCTATAGAAGAGCTTCATATAATATGAAAAAAAATAGATACTCTTTTGAGGTTAATGGGAAGAAACTTATTCTTGGACCTTTGACTCCCTCACAAATTTATGAAGATGAAAAGACTGTTAAAGAGAATATGAAAAAATATGAGAGAGAAAAGAATGAGAGGAGTAAGGGAGTGCAGGTTGACATCCCAACAGAGGAAAAATGAGAGGTTGTATTGAGTGAAGAGAATGGGATGTCAATTGAGAAAACGAGTGAGCTTGAGGGAAAAGAAAAGAGAAAAGGCAATGAGATAAGAAAAGTCTTTAAGGTAGAGAGAGAAAAACAAGAGGGTTTGAGTAAAGAAGAAAAAAACTTTAGTGAGAGAAAAGAGGTTAAGAGTGAGGGAAAAGTTCTTGTGATAAAAGCCAAGGAGAGTGTAAGCAAGAAAATATTTTCTTTACTTCCTAACCTATTAAATCTTTCTTGTTTTAGTTCTTGTGATTTTGTGCAGCCATATATAGAAAGACCTTTTGATAGGGGAGGTGAGGCACAAGAGATGGTAGCAAAGGATCAAATTGGATTCCAACATGAATTTAGCGAAATCAATTCTTGTTGGATGGTGGCAGATAAAAGTTTGGTTAATTTCTTTGTTGTTGAACCTTTTGACTATTTTGATCCTTATTTAGAGGTTTATAACATGGAGTTCCCTAAAGGCATTGCTAAGTTAGAGCCATTGCATAAGAGAATAAAAGGTGATGTTGTTTCATTATTAGATAAGTCCTAGTATGGTATGTATAATTTGTTCATTCACATTCTTGGCCTTTCTAGAACACCTAAGGTATTTTTGGAGGTAATGAACTATACTCTTATTTCTTATGTTGGTAAATTTATAATTTTTGTGGATGATGATATTTTGATGCATATCAAGTCATTAACTGTAATATCTAAGTTAAATTGCAAGAGTAATTTGCTTCCTTTTGAAATTGAGTATGACATAGATGATTATGCATTCCAATTTGGTGGAAAGAGGCATGAAATTTATGAGAAGAGACTTGCTAATGAGTTAAATGTTCTTTCTTCTCTTATTCAAGTGTCTAATGAGTTTTTATGTGATAAATTGCTAGAATGTGAGTTTTGTTGTTTGATGGAAAGTCATGTTAATTGTGAGCCTATAAAAGTGTTTGCTACTAGTAAAGAGGATATGCATGATTATTATGACGTTAGTGATCAAATACTCTTTCATGAACCTATATATGACTCTTTCTGTAACAGTTTGAGCAATTATGTAGAATTCATTGATATTGCGAATATTATTGGGGAAAGTTATAATAATGATCTTGAATGTATTGAAATTTGTATTTTGGAATTTATGGGTTCTTCTGACTTTTCTGAGAATTTATGTGCTTCTTTGAATAACTTACATGTAGAAGAATCCATGGAATTTATAATTGATACTTGGCTATATCATAAGAGTGTCTTATTTGATACATGTGGCATAGATACTTGTGTTAAATAGATGCATTATCAATATTTTCTAATTTCTTTTGCATGCACATGTTTGGACGACCTTATTGACAAGATCGCATTGCAAATTTCATTACGTAGTGCATCTAAGAGAGGTTTTTATTAGACAACTCTAAGTAGGCATAAATTTTATTGGGATGATGATGTCCATATGCTTTATAAAGGAGTATTTACACCTATTAGTCTTAATTGGGTTAAGTGGACACATGGTCACTATCTTGTTTTATTCCTACCATTTTTTTCAGATTAGTGGATGCCATTTACTAGTGCGTGACTTCTTTTTCTTGCAAGGTCAAAATTCGAGGACGCATTTTCTTCAAGAAGAGGGGAATGATAGGATCCTAGGAAGCTCAAATCTATTCAAGAACAAGAATGAAGCTTTGGAATCTCAAAGAGGGCCTTTAACAAGATGTCAAGCTAAAGAGTTGCAAAACAAGGTCATTAGACTTCAAGTGCAAATAAAGAAGTTGTTAATTGGGATGGAGAGCTCAAGGATAAAGGATATGAGTTGTCTAGGTATTATAATTATTTTATGATCCAAATTCAGGTCCAAGAAAAGGTGGATTAGATTCCAAGAGATATCCTCTCAAGAAGGTCCAAATCAGGCCACTATTGGACCTATTTGGCACCTAAAAATATGTCCAAACTTGCAGCCCAATAAGTCCTACATGAAGCCACACTTTTATAACATAAAAAGGAATTACTTGCTGACCAAGAAAGGTTCAATAGGAGTGATATAAGTTGGGTACAAGTTGGTGCCAAGTTGCTTGCAAGTTGCCTTCAAGATTTCCAAGATCCTAACCATGATTGGTTTGGGACTTTCAAGATTCTACCCAAGATTGGTTTTAACTTATTTCCATATATTTTAGTACTAGATTTATTGCTTTCCTAGGTAGTTAAGGTTATGTTTTCCTTTTCCTATGATTGTTGGAGTTACTTTTCAAGATTGACTTGGTTTTTGTTTCCTAGTATTTTTTCTTTTCCTAAGGTATTTTGACTTGTTGTCCAAAGTAGTTTACGACTTTATTTTCTTGTTTTTAGGTAGGAATTTAGTGACCCCTCTCTATATAAAGGGGTATCTTCTTTGTTTTTAGATTTTAGATTATTATAGACAATATCAATAAAAATTATGAGATTTTTCTTGCACTCTTGTGTGTGGCTACTCTTGGATTTATTCTTCAACCTTCAAGACTAAACTTAAGGTGGTAAGATTAAACTCTATCAAAATGTTAGGTCACTTCTAGGTATTCAATAAAGGTGATGAGTTTAGGCTTATTGTTGTTCTTGTTATTCTAAAGGTTTCACAATCTATCTCTTGTTTTTAATTCTCTGCCAAAGGCGATTAGTTCTTTGTTAGATAATTGTTGTTGTTAGGATTCAACTTCAAGAATAGACTTCTTGAATTCAAGAAACTCTTTCTTGAATTCAATCTATCTTTAATTTTCCATTTTTTTGTTTCTTTATTTTCTTTTAGCTTCCGCACGTTTCTTGATTTTCTTTAGTAATTCTTGGACCCCTATCGTGTTGCTATCAACATGAGTGTGGAGGTAAGTAACTACGGATAATTAGGGGCGAGGAAGAACATAAAATCGGGTATACAGTGTAATAAGCACGTAGCTTTACAAGAGTCAGAAGATCCTCCCTAAGTACTACAATGGAAGACTAGATGAGGATATAAGGAAGAAGGCTTCAACCTAACCATAGTAACTCGAAGGAGAAATGGTCAAGTAAAAGCAGTCTCACAACAAAAATTTTATGCACTCCAAAAGAAAGTGGTATTCCGTGGTGAATGAACGGGGACAAAAATCGAAGGTAGTATTCGAGACCATATGAGTTGCACAAAAATTCCGGAATGTGTGGGAGCTAGGATAAGTTAAGTATGCACGCAACAAGGGGGTAGAAAGACCAGGAAAAGTAATTGCATACGTTTAAAGAAAGCTAGGATGGAACGAAAGGAATTATTTGATCAATGATCCAGAGTTAGTACGTTATGGATACACTTAAGATTTTGGAGTATTATCCATGCAACATATATGTTGAAAATCATACAGCCATAGAAGACTCTGGTATAAGTTAAAACAAAGAATTTTGAGCCCAGGGCATAAATAAAGGATTCAGTTGTTATAAGATTGTATCATGGATATTCCATGATGCCTATGAAAGGCTAAAGTATTAACTAATACCAGGAGCCACAGATCGGAAGATAGCTTAGGCCTACATAAAGGCTGATCAGAAGGAAGAGGAAACTAAAAAGTTACATCAACTAAGTAAATCAGGAGTCTGATTATTGGACCCAAAAAATTATAGACATCATCATTGAGAACATTGTAGAATCACTCTTAATATTAGAGGTACAAGAGAGATAGTACAATAGCCATATTCTATAACGGCTATACGATAAAGCCAGTCAGGAGAGTATCAGCCTCATAAGAAGTCAGCATGAAGCTCTCACTGGATTGTGTATGCACTAGAGGTGCAAGTATTATAATAAAGCTTCAAGTTATGGATGTTAATTATACCTATATGGAAGGAGGGTCATGAAAGAGATACAAGATGTGATGCAAGATTTTAAGGTAAGTAAGGTAAAGGTAAACAACGTAAGCGATACTCAAATGTAGGAGGTTGTGAATAGTCTATACTTTGGATAAAAGGCTAGAAGCGCGGGGATTCAGTATCCAGGAATGATAGCATCATCGTCAGTGGCATGTCTTTCAGCCTATGATTTTTAGGTATCGAGGATGCTAATTAAGAGAGTAAAGAAGAGTTAGAGATGATGTGATGTCTCGCTTGATGTTCCAGAATGCCATAAGGAAACCTATGATGCATGCAAGTTGAAGGAGTAGTATAAATAGATATATGTAGGATGCAAGCTAAAGTATGGTAAAGCGACAAGGTTTAGGAAGAAAGGAATATGGAAAAGAAAGGGCGAGAGAGAAGGTGACGAGAAACGGATAAGTTCTCGGGATTAAGCCTATGAAAACAAGAGAGCTGATGATTTCTCGGAGTTATAGAAAGCTGAATATAGCCTGAATGAACTCAAAGGAGTTATTCATCATAAGTAGCATTTAAAATAGATGGAATGATGCCCTGATAATAGAATAAGGGTATAATTGTGGTAGATATAGGATGACGTTTGGATCGTGACGGCCTTCGATTGAGATATGATTTAAAGAAAGGGATTCATGAATTGTACGGGATTAATTTACCCACGTAAGGTAAATCACATTGGGATGCTATGAAATACGGCTATGGAAGTATAGTATCGCCCCCAGGTGGATAAGGAAAATCACTTTCAATGTTCCTCGATGCAATGTGAGCCCTAGTGATTACGAGAGAGATTTTAAGTTATCAGTAGTAGATTGTATATCAATATTGAGGTGAATCAACAATGAATGGATAAAAGTTTCAAAGTATGAGATGAGATTAGGCCGTCATTCTTAAGATGAACAGTAATGAGGAGCATTAAAGGATTTGGATTTATACATATGGGATAAGCAACGAAAGTAACATGGAGTTTGGTAGCAGACCTCAGTAAGGATAAATCGAAGTAAGAGTTATGGTATATTATGACCTACCTAGGTGTAGTAAATTCATACAGATGGATAAACGAAATAAGGTATAGAAACATTCGTGAGTTCAACAAAGTGTCGAACGAAGAACTTCAGTATACCTATAGATGCCCAGAGGGACAACTTTTCAAGCTTTGTATATGTTTAAAAAGTAAGGCCTAGAGATTGGCTAAAAATTGGACGAAAAAGGAGAGAAGAGTCGCATAAGTGCATTTGCAAGGTCAAAGTCGTGCAGGCTGCATAATGGAAGGTAGAAACAATTATGAGATTGGAAGGATTCCGACCACAAGTCGTGGCATGAGAAAGAGGCCTAAAGGGAATGCCCTTGCCTTTGGAATTATTCACAGAACTGTTGCCTAGATGGTAAAGAGAGTATTAAAGCATTCGGGAGACATAGGTTATGAAAATGATAAGTGCATCAGTCAACATTCGAGAACGAATATTCCAAAGGGGGAATGATGTTACACCCCACCTAAGCTCGGGAATAAGATTATTTTTAAGGTTATAAGTATTATGTTATTTCAAACAAGTGATAAGTAAATTCGTGAAGGTGCGAGGGTAAGCAAATCAATGAAAATGAGTTTCGTCAAAGTTGACATTTTGAGGTAAAATACGGTCCAAGCTATAATATCCCGTATTTATGTACTAGTGCCATACAAGGTACCACATGACCATGATAGCAAGGTGTATAAAGTGTGTTAAAAGTGGGTAGCATTTTTAAGTTATTTGAGAGAATTCTTAATTATGTGGATAATTTGATAATTATCGATCAGTGGGAGATTTATAAGATAAATTAGTAAATAATTATGATTGGGATAAGGCCTAAAAGGCCCAAAAACATATCTCTAAACTTAAGAGACATGGATGGATAAGCAACTTAAATCACAAACACATTCTCATATACATCTGATGAGGATTCAAACACAAATATTATGTGTTACAAACGAAAGTCATGTAAGCAACGTCCAAGACCTTCAACAATTCAAATTAACGTGAGATTTTGCAATTTTAAGGGAGTACGGTGTAATTGTTCTCAAGAGAATCGACTCAAGTATGTTAAGGCTATCCCTTATTTCTTTTGGCATGATCTATACGACACAAACGAAACGAGCAAATGCACAATTTCCATACATGACTCTATTCATAGAAATATTAGAGATGCTTATGTTCTTGATTTCCCACGTGTCATATTATTTTATCATTTGTTCATGGGTCTCAAAAGTACATAAGTTGGTAAAGTTTATTTCATGATATTAATCATATGCATAATGGTCTTATGATGTACCGAGAGATTTTATTAACATATTTCATATGCATTTCATGTATTTATACGCATATGCATGACATTATAAATATGAAATGATTTACAGAGCTATTCAGACATACATGTAGAGTCTTTTACTCCATGTTTCTCTTATGTCTATTATTTACTGATTTTTATTCCTTACATATTACGGTAAATAATTTTTACTGACGTCCCTTTGCCGGGGGACGCTGCGTTTCATGCCCGCAGGTCCCGATAGATAGATCGAGAGTCCTCCAAGTAGGCTATCAGCTCAGCAGAAAATGTTGGTGCGCTCCATTTGCTCTGGAGTTGCTTATTTGGTCAGTATAATTAGGACATGTATTGATTGGTATGGCGGGCTCAGTCCCGACCTTTATGATACTTATGTACTCTTTGAGGCTTGTAGACACATGTCATGTACACAGATACTTGTATGGCCTTGTCGGCATATGTTTTGAGTTTATAAATGATCATGTTGGCCTTATAGGCCCGATGTCACATGTGTAAGTTTTTATATCAGGTTGGGTCATCCTATATGGAGTACTCCCCCATGTTCATTATGGTTAACCCGTTTGGCCAATTTGCCAATGGAGGTACGATAAGAATGATATGCTATGCTGGTACTCGATTGAGTAACGTATCGGGTGCTCATCGCGGCCCATAGGTTTGGGTCATAACACATGACATTTGTCTACAAGCCTCTAAGAGTACATAATTATCATAAAGGTCGGGACAAGGCCCCGCTATACCAAACAATACACGTCCAAATCATACTAACCAAACAAGCAACTTCGGAGTAAATGGAGCGCACCAACTTTTTCCGCTGAGCTGATAGCCTACTTGGAGGACTCTCGACCTGTCTATCAAGACCTGCGGGCATGAAACGCAACGTCCCCAGACAAAGGGGACATCAGTACAAATAATGTACCGAGTATGTAAGGAATAAAAATTTGTAAATAATAGACATGAGAGACACATGGAGTAAAAGACTTGACATGTAAGTCTGAATAATTTTGTGAATCATTAATATTTATAATGTCATGCATATGCGTATAAATGTCATACCATGCTTAGGTATATGCATTTATAACATCATCAAGCCTCTGAGGGCATCCCATCATATCATCTCGGCCACTGTGGGAAAATCATCAACGTATACCAGCTGATCAGGTGGTGGTGCATGTATAACGCCGTAACCTTTTTCCATATCCCATATACATATAATAAACGCATATATAACGTCATCTGGTCATGGGTCAATGTACATGTATAAATGCATGGAATGCTTAAGAAATACGTCAATAAAATCTCTCGGAATGTCATAAGACCATTATGCCTTTGATTAATGTCATGAAATAAACTTTATCAACTTACATATTTTCTGAGACCCATGAACAGATGATAGAATAATATGACACATGAGGAATCAAGAACATAGGCACTTCTAGTACTTCTATGAATAATGTCATACCATGCTCGTTTCATTAGTATCGTATGGATCATGCCAAAAAGAAAGAAGGGATAGCCTTAACATACCTCAACCGATTCTCTTGACACTTCCTCTAACACATGTCAATTGCGGCAAATCACGTAAGACGAATCAAAGTAAAGAAAAATCTATATGATATTCTTGAGAAAGATTGCACCGTATTCCTTAAAATTGCAAAATCTCATGCTATATTGTGTTATGAAATTTCAAATGAGCTATGAAGCTCCATCCGTTAGCATGGCCCTCATGTACAATGTTGATGAAATTTTCTTAAAATGGTTAGCTTCTACAACAATGATGTAATGAAATTTCTCAAAATGGTCTTCGTATGAAATGTTTTGAAACAACTATGTTGCTATTGCAATTCATTAACCTTGTTGAAGCTTCATCCGTACCTTGTTGTTCTCAAAGTGTAACACCATTTGATACACTATTTATCTGACCTTGTGGATTAGAGATGGCATTCTTCAACAAGAATGATATAAAGGTGCACATAACTTTAAATGTTGCCACCACCTACTTAAGTTTATGAATTGGTGGCAATTTGCTGCCAAGTTTCCATAAATCCACGTGGATGTTGTCTCCCCTAACAATTATCCAAATCTCATTTAAATAATTATCCACAAGATTCAATTTACAAGTTAATCTCTCACTTAAAATCTATAATTAACTAATTACCCACCTAATTAAGAATTATCTCAAATTACTTAAAATACTACTCGCTTTTAACACACTTTATGTATCCTACTATCATGGTCATGTGGTACCTTGTATGGCACTAGTCCATAAATACTGAGTATTATAACTCGAATGGTATTTTTATCCCAAAATGACAACCTTCAACGAAACTCGTTTTCTTCGATTCACTTACCCTCTCTCCTTCACGAATTTAGTTATCACTTGCTTGAAATAGCATAATACTTATAATCTAAAAATAATTTTATTCCCGAGCTTATGTCGATTAACTTATGGCGTACTTTCGTCTAATATTTTTAAACTTGTGTGCATATTTGGTTTAGAGCCCCCGAGGGCTCTGGTGAGTTTCGGATTGGCTTCAGAATGATTTTCCATGATTGTTTGACTGGTGTCATCGCAATTTCCATAATTTTTCATGCGATTATCGCAATTGCGAAGCAGCCTCGTATTTGCGAACTTGTGCTGCTGGGACTGGATCGCATTTGCGATGAAGTTATCGCTTTTGCAAAGCCTGAAGAGTTTTGCATTTGCGAACTTTGTATCGCATTTGCGATGAAGGCCTGGTCTATCAGGGGTCGCATTTGTGATGTTTTGTCCACATTTGCGGAGGTCGCATTTGTGCACCCCCTGTCACAAATGCGACATCTGCAGCCTGCTAAATGCTAAGAATTCTGAGACTTAGCTTTAATTTGTTATGTTTTGAACCCTAGCTTCGATTGGAGGCGATTTTGTGAAGGGATTTTCATACCAAATCATTTAGTAAGTACATCTAATTAATTCTCAACTACATTTTATGATTTTTCATAAGATTTAACATCAAATTCATGAGAATCTAGGGAAAGATTTGGGGATTTTGTCAAAACTTTGAAAAAAATGAAAATTTAGGATTTGAGAGTCGAATAGGACTCGGATTTGGAAACAAAATACGTATTTGGACTCGTGAGGCTATGGATAGTCAAGACCTACCCTTGGACTAGGGTTATGACCAGGCGGGCTTGGGGGTTGACTTTTGTTGACTTTTTAAAAATTGTATAAAAATCACAGCTTTATTAATTGAAATTATTTTCCCTTGCATTGTGTGATGTATTTAAGTCGTCTTTGGCTAGATTGAGCCGAGCGGAGGTGAATTTATAAAGGAAAAGCTAAATTGAGTATTGAGTTAGCCGAATTGAGGTAAGTGTCTTGCCTAACTTTATTGTGGGAATTTTTTCTACTATTTGATATTGTTTGCTACATGCGGGGGTGATACATATATGAGTTGACGAGCATATATGCATGTTCCAGGGTTAACCATGCTCGGGGGTAAATTATGTTATAAATTGTGACTTGTAGAATCACGCGACCTTTTTGCCTTATGCCTTACTTGACTCCTAGATACTAAGAACATAGTGCTAAATGTTAGAACTAAGACTTAGATTATTATAACTTGGTCAAATTTGATGGAATTCTGAGAATACATTGGTGTGTTTAATTCGGTCATCAATATGCATAATCATTAATACATTGCTACGGCCGATATTCTTGAGATACTAGATTCTATACATGTGTTGTAGATCATTTGTGAGATTTGTTGGAACACTTGAATAATAAGGTTCTTGCGGGTTTATTGAACTATTATTGTCTTGGAAAGTTGTGATTGAGATTCATTTGGAATATTCGTTTAAACACTCGCCTTGACGTTATTTATGCTTCCTGCCTTGTTTGTCATTGCTATACATATGCTTGGTAAGGAAGAGTGTAAAACACGAAGGGTGATGCCATGCCTTTATTTATACATTATCATGTGAGAGACAGTGTAAAGCACGAAGGGTGATGCCGCGTCATATTATTGAGAGTAAAAGCGCGAAGAGTGATGTCATGCCATATTATTGAGAGTAAAAGCACGAAAGGTGATGCCGTGCCATATTATTGAGAGTAAAAGCACGAAGGGTGATGCCATGCCATATCATTTGTGAGTAAAAGCACGAAAGGTGATGTCGTGCCATGTTATGTGAGTGTAAAGTTTGAAGGGTGATACCGTGCCATTTCATTTAAATTATCATGAGTTCATGGCATGATGGGTGTTTCCGTGCAGGTGAGGACGAGGGACACGCATTATGTTGTGATATCTTTCCTTTGTGTATACGTTCATGCTGTTACATTTATCTGTTATTGTTGTATTTATGGTTCTTATGTGACTTGTCGTTAATTCCCTGTTCTCGTTCTTTATCTTATTTGTTATTGTGTCACTCATGCCTTCTACTTGATAAACTTACAAATACCATGCCTACTTCCTGCTGTCATAATTATATCTTTGTCGTATCTATTTTGGTTGCACTTAGTACATGCCTTCTACCGTGTTAATCATTCATGCTTCTACTTGTTAATGCGTAAAGATCATGTGTTCCCCTCTTATTCATTATATTTGTATTTATGCCTCCACCATGCTAGTTAGTTGAAGTTACATTCCTTTTCCTGATTGTTGTCATTATCTCTATGCTTTCCGCCTAGTCTGTTACCAATGCCCTTATGTTCATTCTCGTTCATTATTGCTATTTGCGTATTTCCTACTTTTTCATTACTGTTATCGGTATTTCTGTCATCCGGTTGGTACTGTTGTATGCATTTTTGGTAAGGATGAGATAAATGCACGAAGGGTGTTACCGTGCAATTGACTTAATATCAGAGTATATTCCTCACGTTATGAAAGTTATGGGGTGACTATTGTGGTTTATTCGTTTCTCTCTAAGGAAAATATTGGTTGAGATATTGGAAACTGTTGAATTATGATCTCTTCTAGTACTCTGTTATTGTTTTGTATATTCGTTTCGTGTACTCTATCCTGTTATACTGTAGTATAGTTCTATTGCTAGATTTTGGTACAGATTTTTATTAGTGAGTATCTTTTTACTAAAAGCCTCGTCACTACTTCGACGAGGTTAGACAAAATACTTACTGGGTACATGGGGTCGGTTGTACTCATACTACACTTATGCACCTTGCGTGCAGACTTTTGGAGCGGAAATGCTGGTGATGTCGGGAGCTGACCCTGAAGATGTTCGTGCATTCCGAATATGGCTGGCACTTGTCCTTCGTGGCTTTAGATTTTATTAATCTTCTATGTAGCTTTCAAATAGATCGTGTAATTATTTGTATCAGCTTTGTAAATTCTAAGTCTTAGAAGCTCGTGATTTGTACTACCAGTTCTTGAGTTAATTTGTAAAAGTTCAAATAATTCTTCATTATTTTCCTATAATTTCATTTGGATTGTATTGTCTGTTAGTTGGCTTACCTAGCGGGTCGAGTTAGGTGCCATCACGACTAGTGATTTTTGGGTCGTGACAGCCCCTTTCTACTGCCATATCATTCTTTATGCATTTATAATGCCACTTATGATATGATGAGTATTTCTTAATCAAATGAATAAACAGAACTTTCTTATTTTTCATGTCAACAACTTATGTGCCTCGCTCTTTTTTGTTGAAGGATGAAATAAATAAATAATCGCTCTTCATGAACTGAGTGAGCACCATCCTACTTCACTATGAAAGCCTTCTATATTTCTTAATCCATTTTTCTTGATCACTTATAGAACCTATTTGTCCTTTGCTGAACTTTTCCCTTTTCTTCTGGGTTAAATCAACAAGATTATATGATATTTTATCTAATTTTGATACTTTTCTACGCTCAAGAATGTGCTATAAAATTTTTGCAAATATTTATGCATAGACAATGATCTTATTTCAAGTATCCAGAGAACATTAATTCACTGGCATATTAGTGGATAGCAGTCAACCAGTCAGATACATCTGCTCCTGGATTTCTGTAGAGATCTATATTTTGTTTTTTAAAGGTGTAACTTTCTTGTACACTTTAGCATATTGTTTTATTAGTACTATATAAAAAAGTAGTAGCAACTACTTGTAGGTACAAAAATAAATGGTAGTATCTCAACCATATGTAGTTTTCATTTTCCTTTTCAACTCTTTATTGATTTTGACAAGCGTTAGATAGTCTCATTCACGATACAAATAGACATAACAGTAGTAGGATAAAGATGACAAAAAATTTATGAATTAGTTTGTTTGGTATTTTCTTCTTAATGTAATTATGTGTACTGATATGTTTTGTTTGCTTTTTAAGATTCTCTTTTTAAGAATTTATCTCTTCATTGTTGTTGTCTGCCCCCTCCCCCTCTTTGGTATTAGGAAAAAAGAAAACAGTGTCAACAAAGGCACACCATCACTGGAGATGGTGCTTACACTTACTGTAGTTTAGCTTTTTGGGACATTTCAATCACGATTATTTAAATTCCAGGAAATCTCTTATGATTTATATTTATAATGGCTAAGCTTGATTTATTTACTTCAATTGTTCAATCAACATGCTGATTAAATTTGTTCATTTATTTTTTCAAATAAAGTAGCTAGAGAAGTTTTTACTAAACTGACATGAACTTGTTCTTTTAGCAGATAAAATATTTGAAGTATTAAGACGTCATTAAAGAAAGTGCAAAGCAAGTTGATGCATAATAGGTTTTATAGCTTTCTTAGCAATTGTGTAGGGATGTTATCATTTGTACATATGTTACTATTTCATTTTCTCTCTTTTAGGAGTTGATAGTGAGAAAGTCATACAGCTTAGATGGGTATATATTCTAGTAATGTGTTTTTTTTAGTTCTTTCTAATTAACATATTAATTTTATGTGAATACATATTGATTACTTATTATTTTTTCTGATGCGTGTGTGAAAGTATATGGAATAATAAATATTATTGCGCAAACACCAGGAAAATTATGATATTATCTAATTGCATTTATTAAAATTTCATATTAGCAACAGCTGATTTATTAAATAGGTATTAGCGAAAATAAATTTGGTCATTAAAAATACTATCGTTAAAAGTAACATAAAATAAATGAAGGGGAACTCTGGTTGCTAAAAATAGTTATAGTAATCAAATTTATGGTTGCTGTTAAAGAGCTTTAACGACCAGATGACAAATCAACGAGGGAAAAATTCGGTCACAAAAGAGTAGGCATAACGACCATAAATTATGTTGTCTCTAAAGAATCTTTAATGACCGACCTCCAATACGGTCGTTAACTTTTAACGATAGAGGATTTAGTGACCGTTGTCGACCAGTTTTTGCCCAGTCGTTAATGACCTATAGCGACCATATTTGGGCTTTTAACGACTGGATTTTCCCTCGCTAAAGATCACTTTTCTTGTAGTGTTAAGAATCATTCTTTCTAATTAATCCCGAATGACTCAAAAGCCATAACCGATCATTTACGCAAGTCATAATACCTCATATGAATCTAATTAACACCTCAAACCACTCAAAGGAATGCAAATACTCATAACGACTGGTCGGATCGTTATAGAAAGAAATAACATTTTATGGCTTTGTCTATCTACTGAGGCTGGGTATGTTGCTCCAACATGTGTTGTGCTTAATATTTTTGGATCAAATAGTAGTTAGAAGATTATGGTGTGATTATTTAATAGGTTATGATATTTTGTGATAATACAAGTGCTGTAAACATGGCTAAGAACCCAGTTCAACATAAGAGAACAAAACATATTGATATTAGACATTATTCTTTTAGTGTCACGACCCAAACCGATGTGCCGCGATGGGTACCCGGTATGTTACTCAACCGAGTACCAACATAATGTATCTTTCGTATCATTCCATCATAGGTAAATGAATCGGAGTAAAGCATGAGGGAATAAACTTATACATATGGCATACTGGCCTATAAGACCCAAAATGATCACTCGTACACTGAACATAGGCCGACAAGGCCATACAACTTTTCATATACATGACATCTATCTACAAGCCTCTAAGAATACATAGTTGTCATTAAGGTCGGGACAGAGCCCCACAATACCAAAAAATACACATCTAAATCATACTGACCAAACAACTAACTCCGGAGCAAATGGAGTGCACCAACATCTTCCGCTGAGCTGATCGCCTACTTGGAGGACTCCCGTCCTGTCTATCGAGACCTGCGGGCATGAAATGCAACGTCCCCAGGCAAAAGGGACGTCGGTACAAATAATATACCGAGTATGTAAGGAGTAAAAATCAGTAAATAATAGACATGAGAGAAACATGGAGTAAAAGACTCGACATGTACGTCTGCATAGCTCTGTAAATTATTTTATTTTTATAATGTCATGCATATGCGTATAAATGTCATACCATGCATAGGTATATGTGTTCATAACATCATCATGCCTCTGAGGGCATCCCATCATATCATCTCGGCTACTGTGGGCAAAATCATCAATGTATACCAACTAATCAGGTGGTCGTGCGTATATAATGCCGTAACCTTTCCCATATCCCATATACATATATACGCGTATATAACGATATCTGGTCATGGGTCAATGTAAATGAATGTGATACATGATAAGTACGTCAATAAAATCTTTCGGAATGTCATAGGACCATTATTCCTTTGATTAATATCATGAATCAAACTTTATCAACTTACGTATCTTCTGAGACCCATGAACAGACAACAGAACATAGGCATCTCTAATACTTCTATGAATAGAGTCATTTATGGAAGTTGTGCATTTGCTCGTTTTGTTCGTTTTGTATAGATCATGCCAAAAAAAAGAAGGGATAGCCTTAACATACCTGAACCGATTCTCTTTTGCGAAAATACGTAATGGCGGATCGAAGTCGAAAAACATCCGTATGATATTCTTGAGAAAGATTGTACTGGGCTTTCTTTGAATTAGCATTTCATGTTAGACCTTGTAGCATCATCCCTTCAGAATTTCATGTTGGACCTTGTAGCATTTCACGTTGGACATTGTCATTTCTCTTTAATAATGTATGAAGATGGTTCCTTTTATCAAAGAGAGTGGGCCCACTTTGTATGGTGACTAAGCCAACTAAGCTCACTAATTTGCCACCTTAAAGTGTGACTTAAGAGTCACTTATTACCTACTCCCTTGGCTGCCACGTTGAGGCATTTTTAATCTTTATCCAAGAATTTAGGTAATATTCGATTACCCAATAATTAACCAATTACCCACATAATTAAGAATTATCTTAACTTACTTAAAATACTACTCACTTTTAACACACCTTATACACCTTACTATCATGGCCATGTGGTACCTTGTATGGTATTAGTCCATAAATACCGGGTATTTTATATCGGGTCGTATTTTATCCCAAAATATCAAACTTTGACAAAAATTATTTTCTTCAATTTGCTTACCCTCTCACCTTCACGAATTTTCTCATCACTTATTTCAATTAGCATAATGCTTATAATCTTAGAATAATCTCATTTCTGAACTTACGTCGATTAACTTACGACGAAACTTTAACGTACAAAAATGCAGGATGTAACATCTCATTTCCGAGATTTCACCAATTTATTTATGGCGTACTTTCACGTACAAAAATAATAATAATATGGGGTGTAACATTATTCCCCCCTTTGGAACATTCGTCCTCGAATGTTGACTGATGCACTTATCATTCTCATAACCCATAGCTCTTGCGAATCCTGTAGTACTCCTCTTGGCACTTACGACGCCGGTATCATTCCTGGATATTGAATCCCCGCACTTCTAGACTTCTATCCGAAGTAAGGACTATTCACAACCTTCTGCATCTGAGTATCTCGTATGTTGTCCACCTTTACCTTACTTATCTTAATATATTGCCTCACATTCTTCTGTCTCTTTTATAACCTTCCTTCCATATAGGTATAATTCACATCCTTAATTTGAAGCTCTATTATAATATTTGCGCCTCTAGTGCATACACAATCCGATGGGAGCTTCATACTGACTTCTTTTGAGGCTGGTACTTCTTCTAACTAGCTTTATCGTAGAGCCATTATAGAATATAGCTACTGTACTATCTCTCTTGTACCTCTGATATCTAAGAGTAATCCTGCAATGTTCTCAATCACGAGGTCTATAATTTTCTGGGTCCATTAATCAGACTCCTGATTTACTGAGTTTATGTAACTCTTTAGTTTCCTCTTCCTTCTGATCATCCTTCATGTGGGCTTAAACTATCTTCTGATATGCGGCTCTTGGGATTAGTTATTACTTTAGCCTCTCATGGGCGCTATGGACTATCCATGACACAATCTTCTAACAATTCAATCCTTTGTCTATGCCCTGGGCTCAATTCTTTCTTTTACTTATACCGGAGTCTTCTACGGCTGTATGATTGTCACATATATGCTGCATGGTTAATACTCCAAAATCTTAAGTGCATTCATAACATAACTAACTCTGGATCACTAATCGAATAATTCTTTTTCGTCCATTCTCAGCTTTCTTTTAATGTAAGCCATTATTTTTCCTGGTCTTTCTGCCCCCTTGTTACGTGCATACTTAGCTTATCTTAGTTTCCACGCATGATGGAGTTTTCGTGCAACTCATATGTTCTTGAATATTACTTTTGATTTTACTTCCCGTTCATTAGCCATGGCAGGTGCCACTTTCTTATGGAGTTCATACAATGTTGTAGTGAGACTGTTTTTACATGACCATTTCTCCTTCGAGTTACCATGTTTAGGTTGAAGCCATTTTCCTTATTTCCTCAGCTAATCTTTCATTGTAGTACTTAGGGAGGACCTTCGGACTCTTGTAAAGTTGTGAGCTTATTACATCAGATACTCGTCGGAATTTTGATGTTCTTCCTCACCTATGATTATCCGTAGTTACTTATCTTCGCACCCTTGTGCTCGTAGGGTTGCTTCTGAGAATACATTGGTGTGTTCGTACGGTACCTTTAACTAGTGGCTCTCCCTTTTATTTTCGTAATGCTCGTACGGTACCTTTAACTACCCCAACTCCTATCTAAATATTTCACAAGGATCACAATGTCATACCTGCGAGACTGAATTCCCCATGTTATGGTTCACTATGTTTATCTTGCACGATATGTTGATTTGTCTGTATCCTCTTGTATAGCCATAACTAGGCTCTTCATGAATCAACTTCTAACTACTCGTTGGCCCATTATCATATCAATATTCTGCGTAATCTTTTTTGGGTTATTTCCTTTGCATTAACTTACGTCTCGCACTGGCTCCTTATTTATCAATAACATCTCGGGCAGAAACCCTTACTTCCTCTCCTTGACGTCGTGCTTGCATAATGTTCTAGAATCGTAGCATATTTGTAGGATTTGGGTAAGTGCAAGCTCACTCCTTTTTAATTTTCATCGCATTCTTCCTTTACCATTCCATAATTACAAGAACCACTTAATTCTGACTAAATACCACATAACTCCATATTCTCTCCTTTAGGGGAGCACTAAGTTTTAGTGTTAAGATGATCTACGTATAGATGTTTTACCTTATCATCTTTGGCATATTTTAACATCATCGATGATCCTTACTCGCCTCGCAGTAATCCTTCTGTACCAAGGATAACAAAATTTCCTCGCTCGCAAGGGTGACACTTAGTGTAACTTGCACATACGACACCTTAAGCTTAACTTTACTCACCTTGCTTGCTTTGGGAAACGTCTTCCCGAATGACCTTTAAAGGGTATTCTTCTGTCCTCCATTCTATTATCGCCAGGACGCAATCTTTGAAATTCTCATGATGCCGACTATTACTCAGTCCCTAGTTTATGCTTAGTTTTTCTTGTTCATCATTCCACGCTGATTTCTTATTACTCTGGGGTCTAACTTTTCCTTTTGGTAGTCACGTTGGAGTCACAAACTTATATCTTGAAATGCGGATACGACTTTATGGCCTATACTCTTTTGTCATCTCAAGGCCTGTCACGTCTCGTCTTTTCCTTTACTTGACTATAGACTCTGTAATACAATCATCTTTTTGATCTACCGTTGTCATCCATGTATCACATCTTACTCATAATGCTTCATTAACTCTCTTCTTATTTTCCGCTAATATTTATGTCTATCACTTTATTCTGAAAACTCGAACAAGATATTTTTTTGCTTTTAGCTCCCTTTTGCTCCATCCAGTGGCTCTTCGGGTGGCTTAACGTTCTCACTCTACTAGAGACGGGAGCCATACTAAGGTAATATTTATTCTTTCCAGGATTCCAGTACCTGTCTTTAAACATTCTACTATGCATATCTAGTTGTACTATTCTAGAGTGCACCATCTGGGTATCTCACAAGGAGATCTATTAGCATATTTGCTATATCCTTCAGAAATGTCAACTAACACAAATAATTCATTCACCATTTTGGGTTACTCTTACCCCAGCCGGAGCCTGATATCCGTCCTCTTAAACTACACATGTTAGCTTCCGTAGGGCATAATTGAGATGGGTGTGATCAATTGTATATATCTCTGTTATTGTTGAAGGTACTCAAAAGACTTATATTTCTCTTCCTGAATTGTAGATAATGATCATCTTCACTAACTGGGTACCTCGTACCCTTCTTCACCTTGCTTCTTTTACTTGTTGAAATTTGTATCTATCTTCTAAATCTCTCATTGTCTTTCACCATAGGGGTGGATAGATATTCTTGCCTTAAGGCTCCTTATCAAGAAGCTTGCATGTCTTAGTAGCCACATATTCTGCTGGAGACCTTACATTTACTCATCATAAGCATGATGCAAAATCGAGTTCCTCTGACTCAATTCTTCCACAGCCATATTCAATCCCTTACCAACCGTCTTTCTAGATGTCGGCATCGTTGTATTACGAATATAATAGAATTTAGGAATTTGAATTTCTACGACTGAGCTCTACCACACGACATAGAGTAAGAAGAAAGAGTGACAGTCCTAAATGCCCTGTAGCCTCCTGCTTATAAGTGTGGTGCACAACACACCCATAAACAAGACTCTACTAGACACGGCTTATACATTCCCTAGGACAGAACAACTCTGATACCACTTTTGTCATGACCCAAACTGATGGGCCGTGACGGGCACCCGGTACGTTACTCAATCGAGCACCAACAAAACGTATCTTTCGTATCATTCCATCATAGGTAAATGAACCGGAGTAAAGCATGAGGGAATAATCTTATATGACATACTGGCCTATAAGACCCAAAACGATCACACGTACACTGAACATAGGCCGACAAGGCCGTACAACCTTTCATATACATGACATCTGTCTACAAGACTCTAAGAATATTTAATTGTCATGAAAGTCGGGACAGAGCCCCGCCATACCAAATAATACACATCTAAATCATACTAACCAAACAAGCATCTCCAGAGCAAATGGAGTGCACCAACATGTTCCGCTGAGCTGATCGCCTACTTAGAGGACTCCCGACCTATCTATCGAGACCTGCGGGTATGAAACGCATCGTCCCCAAGCAAAAGGGACGTCAGTACAAATAATGTACCGAGTATGTAAGGAATGAAAATCAGTAAATAATAGACATGAGAGAAACATGGAGTAAAAGACTCGACATGCACGTCTGCATAGATCTGTGAATCATTTCATTTTTATAATGTCATGCATATACGTATAAATTTCATACCATGCATAGGTATATGCGTTCATAACATCATCAAGCCTCTGAGGGCATCCCATCATATCATCTCGGCCACTGTGGGCAAAATCATCAACGTATACCAGCTGATCAGGTGGTGGTGCGTATATAACGCCGTAACCTTTCCCATATCCCATATACATATATATATATATATACGTATATAACGCCATCTGGTCATGGGTCAATGTAAATAAATGAAATGCATGATAAGTACGTCAATAAAATCTTTCGGAACGTTATAGGACCATTATGCCTTTGATTAATCTCATGAAATAAACTTTTTCAACTTACGTATTTTCTGATACCCATGAACAGATGATAGAATAATAAGACATATGGGAATTCAAGAACATAGGCATCTCTAATACTTCTATGAATAGAGTCATTTATGGAAGTTGTGCATTTGCTCGTTTCATTCGTGTCGAATAGATCATGCCAAAAAAAAAAGAAGGGATAGCCTTAACGTACTGAGCCGATTCTCTTTTGCAAAAATACGTAACGGCGAATCGAAGTAGGGAAAAATCTCTATGATATTCTTGAGAAAGATTGTACCGGACTTTCTTTGAATTTGTATTTCACGTTGGACCTTGTAGCATTTCAGAGAATTTCATGTTGGATCTTGTAGCATCATCCCTTCAGAATTTCATGTTGGACCTTGTAGCATTTCACGTTGGACATTGTCATTTCTCTTTAATAATGTAGGAAGATGGTTCCTTTTATCAAAGAGAGTGGCCCCCACTTTGTATGGTGACTATGCCAACTAAGCTCACTAATTTGCCACCTTAAAGTGTGACTTAAGAGTCACTTATTACCTACTCCCTTGGCTGCCACGTTGAGGCATTTATAACCTTTATCCAATATTTTAGGTAATATCCCATTACCCAATAATTAACCAATTACCCATATAATTAAGAATTATCTCAACTTACTTAATATACTACTCACTTTTAACACACCTTATACACCTTAATATCATGGCCATGTGGTACCTTGTATGGTATTAGTCCATAAATAACGAGTATTTTAGCATGGGCCGTATTTTATCCCAAAATGTCAAACTTCGACGAAATTTATTTTCTTCGATTTGCTTACCCTCTCACCTTCACGAATTTACTCATCCCTTGTTTCAATTAGCATAATGCTTATACTCTTAGAATAATCTCATTCCTGAACTTACGTCGATTAACTTATGATGAAACTTTAATGTATAAAAATACTGGATGTAACATCTCATTTTTCGAGCTTTCACCAATTTATTTATGGCGTATTTTTACGTACAAAAACAAATATGGGGTGTAACATTTAGAGAGGAGAAATGACGTATATTAAGGAATTTTTGCAAGACAAGAGCAGATTGCTGACATATTTACCCAAGCTTTAAGTAGGCATCACTTTAAAAGAAATCGCTTAGAGCTTGGTTTGATCAAGATGAACTAAGCTTATTCTGATTACCTTATCGACTGGCTATGTTAAATTGATTGTTTAATTATTTAAGTGTTGAAAATATCTAACTCATTAATATACTGTAATAGGTATGCATGCACGACATGATCTGTAATAAGTATGCATGCACGACATGATCAGGAAGCTTAGATAAGGTCTGATGATACTATTCTCTTAGTAAAGATCTTGCCTGATTGATGAAATAAGTCTAAGAATCTAGTTCTCCTGATGGTATGGTATTTACCTTCTCTCTAGTGTATGATTACATTAGCTAGAAAAAATGCCATGTCACTCAATATAATGACCCGACCGATCGTTTTGTGTATTTGAGCTTGGTTTCTCCTTTTGAAGCTTCCCGTATGTGTATCTTTGGTTCTATGACTTGGGGAGATGGCTGGTTGCATTTCGGGAAGGTTTTGGAATGATTTAGACCCATTGGTCCTTGGTTTAGAGGCTTAAGTTGGAAATGTTAACTGAGGTTTGACTTTTGTAAAAATGACCCCGAAACGGTGTTTTAATGGTTCCAATAATCTCGTACTATTATTTGGGACTTAGGCGCATGACCGGAATCGTATTCAGAGGTTCCTAGGTTGATTTGACTTGTTTTGCCGAATGTTGGTTATTTGAAGGTTTAGAAATATCCTAAGTTTGATCGTAGGTTGACTTTCTGGCTATCGCGTTCGAAATTTGATTTTGGGACTTAGAATAGGTCCATTTTTTCATTTGGAACTTGTCTGCAAATTTTGGTGTCATTCTGAGTTGGTTTGATAGGAATCACATGCTTGGTTGTGTTTCTAGAGATTCTTGAGTTCATTGTAATTTTTTTATGTATTTTGGTATCCGATTCATGGTTCTGGATGTTATTTTGGTTATTTAATGGTGTGAGTGAATTTGTATGATATTTTTTGAATTGTGTAGAAGTTTGGTGTGGAACGCCGAGGGATCGGGTGAGTTTCGGACGTAATTCGGCATGGATTTGGCTTGTTTCTAAGCAGCTGGTGTGCAGGTGCTGCAGTTATCGCAAATGCGAGTACTAGTTTACATTTGCAGTCACCTCTTTTTACAATTTATGATAGCATTTGCGAATGGGTTAGTGGGCTGGCATTCTTCGCATTTGCAAAGCCAGTCTCACAAATGCGAAGAGGACCTGGGCTGGGGCATCTCGCATTTGTGAACATTTGGCCGCTTTTGCGAAGGGGCTGACTTTGCAAATATGAAGTTGGTGTCGCATTTGTGACATTGATAAGTGTGGATTTTAACCACTTACATTACATCCCGCATTTTCGTATGTTAAAGTTTCGTCGTAAGCTAATCGACACAAACTCGGGAATGAGATTATTTGAGATTATAAGTACTACACTATTTCGAATAAGTGATAAGTAAATTCGTGAATGAGAGGGTAAGCGAATCGAAGAAAATGAGTTCTGTCGGAGTTTGATAATTTGGGATAAAATACGGTCTGAGCTATAATACCCGGTATTTATATACTAGTGCCATACAAGGTACCACATGACTATGATAGTAAGGTGTATGAGGTATGTTAAAAGTGAGTAGTATTTTAAATAATTTGGGATAATTCTTAATTATGTGAATAATAGAATTATTATTAATTTTAGTGGGAGATTAACACTTAATTAAGATGATTGGTGGTTAATTATTGGGAATGGATAACAATCAACGTGGCAGCCTTGCATTAAGGAATGGTGACTCTTAAAGTCACATGCAAGGTGGAAAATTTGGAGAGTGGTAACGTTAGCAAGGGTCATATGACTACTTCATGACCCTTTAGACTTCTTATTAGTTTGAAGGCTTGTTAGTAATGTGTTCTCTTGCTTTCTATGCTTGTAAAGATAAGAGATGGTCATATATCCTTTAAGAAGGTAATACTTAGGCTTTCTGGAACGGATGGAATTCTCAAGGGAATTCTTATAAACCCCTACAAGTGCAACGTGAATATTTATGTGTTATAAACGTGAGTCACATAAGCAAGACAAGATCTTTAACAATTCAAAACAACGCGAGATTTTACAATTATAAGGGAGTACGGTGCAATCTTTCTCAAGAATATCATACGGATTTTTTCCTACTCTGATCTTGCCGTTACGTGTTTTATCACAATTAACGTGTGTTAGAGGGATTGCCAAGAGAATCTACTTAGGTATGTTTAAGCTATCCCTTCTTTATTTTTGGCATGATCCATACGATACAAATGAAACGAGTAAACGTACAATTTTCATAAATGACTCTATTCATAGAAGTATTAGGGGTGTCTATGTTATTGATTCCCCATGTGAATTATAATTATATCTTCTGTTCATGAGTCTCAGTAAAATACGTATTTGATAAAGTTTATCCGAAAGGCATATTGATTTTATGACAATCCAAGAAATCTTATTAACGTAATTCTTATGCATTTCATTCATTTATACATGTACATTGACCCATGATCATATGGCATTATATACGCGTGTATTATATGTATATGGGATATGAAAAAAGGTTATGGCGTTATATACGCACCACTACCTGATCAGCTGGTATACGTTGACGATTTGCCCACAGTGGCCGAGATGATATGATGGGATGCCCTCTTACACTTGATGATGTTATGAACGCATATACCTAAGCATTGTATGATATTTCTACACATATGCATGACATTGAAAATATTATTGATTCACAGAGTTGTTAAGACTTACATGTTGAGTCTCTTACTCCATGTTTCTCTCATGACTATTATTTACTGAATTTCATTCCTTACATATTCGGTACATTATTTGTACTAACGTCCCCTTTTGCCTGGGGACGTTGTATTTCTGTAACACCCCAAAAAATTTCAAAGTACTTAATTGTAAGGCCTGGTAAAGTTTGCAAAGAAAATAATGTTTCATGGTGCCAGGAAAGTTTTGGGTTGAACAATGCACAGGAAAGTAAAGGAAATTTTTTGCCGAAAAAGTGCGTTTATGCCGTCCATTATGCGACTGCATAATCACTCTGCGGGCTGCATAATTGCCGCAGAAGTGAGCAAGAGAGGGCTATTCTGGAAACAGCTATGCGGTCGACTATGCGACCGCATAACTGTTATGCGGTGCATTATGTGACCGTATAAGACCGCATAGTGACCGCATACACAGGCAGTTCTTTTGGCTATTTTGTAACCAATTATGCAACCGATATACGGTCCGCATAACAATTATGCGGTCGCATATGCGATCGCAGAACCTGTTCCGGAGCTTCATTTTTGGGTTTTTAAAACCCGACCCTACTTCGTTAAATACACGTTTTGGGCCATTTTTGAGAGATAATCTGACATTTTAGAGTGAGAGGAGGTGCCCTAGAGTGAGAAGGTGTTATCAAATAATTGTTCTTCAATTCTTGCCCAAGTTTTGGAAGATTGAGAAAGGAAACTCGCTAGGTCTTCATCCTAGAGGTAAGATTCTACACCCTAACCCTCAATTTCAAATTTTATGTGGAAATGGATAATAAGCAAGATACTTTTTGGGCAAGAGGGTTGGTTATTTTACATGCATATGTTATCAAAGGGTGTATAAAGATTGTTGAGCTAAAAATGGTAAAGGTTGGGTTGTGGGATGACGGAATCCTCCATAAAAGGACATTGAAACCTAATGCACACCTAGTGTTTGATAAAATGCTCAAATGAGCTAGAACCATGATCATCTTCCTAATTTTGATTCAATTTGTTATATTTCTACAATAGATTGAAGTTGCTATGAATTTCGGAACATTTAGAGTGTAAGAAAGCTCAAGTGAGGTATGTTGGCTAAACTCTTCTCTTAGAATTGAATCCCACGATATTCATGTAAATGTGTAAGTCCCGAGTGACTCATTATGAAACTTGCTATCCTGAGTAAGATTGGGTTGAAAAATATATGTTCAACAAGCATCCCAAATGCTTTATTCATGTTATGTTACCAATTGAGGATGTGTTAGAATATGGGATGTGCATTAATAATGTTTCGACTTTAAGTCAAGTTCAAATGAAGGCTATTATGCCAAATTTTGTTAAATATCTCTATGTGCCTTAGACTCTAAATTGCTCACATGCATATTACAAACCTTGATTGAATTGTATTTGTTGTTGATGATGATAATGATATTTGAAATTGATAAGGTAAGCATGAAATACTGAATATGGCCAACGTGCCAAGAATGATCTTATATTTATGGCCATTAGTGCCAATGAAATGAAAAGATGCGAAAGTAATACGAAATGCGATAATTGATATAAAAAGGCTGATGTCTCAAATAAGACAGCCTAGCCGGTCGGGTCGTGATCGGACACCATGCCGCACACATGGTGGTGATTGTGCTGGAAATTGTAATTGAAATGGTAATTGTGGTTGATGTCCCTAATGGATAGCCTAGCCGATTGGGTCATGATCGGACTCCGTGTTAAAGACGGTGGTATTAATATTGAGAAAAATTATGGTTGATGCCTCTAATGAGATGGCCTAGCCGATCGGGTCGTGATCGGACTTCGTGCTAAAAGTACGGTGGTACTAGTTTTGTGAATAATGGTATTGTGGATGTATATCGATACTAAAAATCTCCCAATATGAGATGTGGAAATTAATTTGAACATTGTTTCGTTCCTAAAATTGAGGTTTAATGTTGATTAAGTGTTTCATTGATATTATGATAATCTTATTTGTATTATTTGTCATTCTATTGAGAGGGTGTTTAATTATACATACTAGTGCTATTCGACGGTACTAACGTCCCTTTTGCCAGGGGCGCTGCATCTTTAATTGGATGCAAGTGGTTCCACAGCAGGAGATATTGATCATTGATAGCAGTGCACCTTCTTCCCAGCTGACTTGGTGAGCCCCACTTCATTCCGGGGTCAGAAATCTTTTGTACTTAGTGTATTATGTTTTTAGGTATAGCCGGGGCCTTGTTGCCGGCATTATCATTGTACTCTTCTTTATCTATAGAGGCTCCATAGACATAGTGTGGGTTATGTATTGGTGCTGGAGAAAGACAAACTATGTTATGTTGTGGATGTATTACTTGTCCATTTGAGACTTTAAAAATGATGAAACTATTGAAAATGAATTGGTATTGTAGACATGAACACATTTTCGTCTAATTAATGATAATATGTATTTTATCTATTCATGGATGAGTTTGGGTAGAATGAAACCTAACAGGCTTGCTCGGTCGAGTTCACTCGGTTGAGCGCCGGTCGCACTCCTCGGTTTTTGGAGCGTGACAGTTTCATGCTCGCAGGTCCCGATAGACAGGTCGAGAGTCCTCCAAGTAGGCTATCAGCTCAGCAGAAGATGTTTGTTACATCTCGCATTTTCGTACGTTAAAGTTTCATCTTAAGTTAATCGACATAGACTCGGGGATGAGATTATCTTGAGGTTAACGTATTTATGCTATTTATATCAAGCGATAAGTAAGTGCCATGAAGGGTAAAGGATACACGAATTAAAGAAAATGAGTTTCGTTGGAGGTTGTCGGTTAGGAGTAAAATAAGATCCGAGCTATAATACCCGATATTTATGGACTAGTACCATACAAGGTACCATATGACCATGATAGTATGATGTATAAAGTATATTAAAAATGAGTAGTATTTTAAGTAATTTGAGATAATTCTTAATTATATGGATAATTGGTTAATTATCGGGTAATGGGATATTACGTAATTAATTAATGAATTAAAAGATAAGATTAACCTCCCCAACCCCCCACATGACAGCAAGCCACTACTAAGGCATATGACTCTTAGTCATATTGTCTTAGGTGGCCATCTAAAGTAAGACTTATTACAAGTCTACTTACGTGTAATAGACATAAGTCTCTTAGTCATAAGTCTACTTACCTGTAAGACTTATTACAAGTCTTGGTTTCATTTCATTTGGACATAGAATAATAAAGTAAGAAAATCATATACCTTTCTTTCTAATTCAAACCATTTAAAAAGAAAACGCTAAAACTCAATCCAACAAAATTTCTTGCGACCAAATCAATTCCAGCGAGAATTATTAGCATCTTAGCAACATAAAATTTTGCGGTTCTAAAGGAGTACGTTGCAACCTTTTTCAAGAATATCATACGGATTTTTCCATACTCCAGGTATGTTAAGTCTATCCCTTATTTCTTTTTGCATTGATCCAAATTATACAGAAGAAACGAGCAAACGCACAGTTTTCATAAACGACTCTATTCATAGAAATACTAGGGGTCTCTATGTTCTTGATTCCCCATGTGACATCTTATTATATCTTCTGTTCATGGGTCTCAGAATGATACGCAGTTGATAAAGTTTATCCGAAAGGAATATTGAGATTATTACCATATTTCCATGCATTTCATTCATTTATACATGTACATTGACCCATGAATAGATGGCGTTATATATGCATATTTATATGTATATATATGTATATGGGATATGGGAAAGGGTTACGGCATTATATACGCACCACCACCTGATCAGTTGGTATATGTTGATGATTTTGCCCACAGTGGCCGAGATGATATGATAGGATACCCTCAGAGTCTTGATGATATTATGTACACCTATACCTATGCATGACATGACATTTATATGCACGTGCATGACATTATAAATGTTTCAGGATTTACAAAGTGATTTAGACTTACTGTCGGAATTCTTTATTCCATGTTCCATCTATGTCTATTATGTACTAATTTTTATGCCTTACATACTCAGTACATTATTCGTACTGATGCCCTATTCCTGGGGCCTGTGTTTCATGCCCGCAGGTGCAGGTAGGCAAGTCGACGGTCCCTCTTCTTAGGATCCCCGATCAGCGAGAGTTGACGTGCTCCACTTGATCCAGAGCTGCTTTTTATTTTGGTATGATATGCGTGTATACATATATGGGTATGACGTGGCCCAGTCCCGTCCTTGTACCGTTGTATTTTCTATTAGAGGTCTATAGACAGTATGTATAGTTGGATAGTATGTGGCCTTGTCGGCTTCCAGTTTTGGGTATATATAATTGTCTATAGCAGCCTTGCTGGCTCGCCCCACTGTATTTTGTATGTCTATCTATATATGTCTTTTGGGCAGGTTTCCCTCACATTCACTATTCATGTTTATATCTTAGACGTATGCTTAAGGGTGTTCGACAGGTAGGACTCAGGCATCCGTTGCGGCCCATCAGTTTGGGTCGTGACAAAAGTGGTATCAGAGCAGTTCTGTCCTAGGGTTGTCTACAGACCGTGTCTAGTAGATTCTTGTTTATGGGTGTGATATGTACTACACTTAAAAACAGGAGTCTATAAGACATATAGGATGTTCCTCTTTTCTTATCTTAGATTGTGCAATATAAGAATTCATGTTCCTAACGATATGTTATATTTTTAGCAATGCCTCCAAAGATTACAGCTGCCCAGAAGGGAAAGTTTGTGGCTGGTGAGATTACTAGTCGAGCGCCACGAGTGACCAGGGCTCGGAGAGAGTTTCATAGTGAGATTCCATCTCAGACTTCATATACCCCACCCTCTCTAGGAGAGCTCCGAGGGGAACCAGCTCCAGCGCCTGTCCCTGTACGTTCAGCCCCTCAGCCAGATGCACCGGGTCAGGAGATGAGAGATGTTATTCAGCTATTAACTTGATTAGTAGCCGCACAGGCTCGGCATCAGTAAGTAGGTATTGATCATGCAGAGGTCCGTCAGCGCGAAGGTTCGTGATTTCATTAATTTAGACCCTCCGGTATTCACGGGGGCAGATCCAAACGACGACCCTTAGGTATTTATTGATAGAATGCAGAGGACGTTGAGGGTAATAAAGGCCACTGCGACTGAGTCAGTTGATCTATCTTCCTATAGACTCCAAGATGTTACAGTTAATTGGTACGAGTCTTGGGAATTATCTAGAGGTGAGGATGCCCCTCTAGCAGTATGGCAGGAGTTTACAGAAGCTTTTCTTAGTCATTATCTGCCACCAGAGCTTAGACGGGCCAGAGTTGATAGGTTATTGACCTTTTGGCAGGGTAACATGAGTGTTTGAGAATACAGTCTTCAGTTTGATTCATTGGTTAGGTATGCTCCCACTATTGTATCTAAGATGGAGGATCGGGTTCACCGGTTTGTGATAGGATTAGAGCTGCACTTGCTTAACGATTGTATGTCGGTCTCATTTCAGCCAAACATGGATATTTCTCGTATTCAGGCATACGCTCAGGGTGTAGAGGAGCGTAAGCAGAAGCAGAGGGCCGATCGTGAGCATGATAGGGCCCAGAATAAGAGAGCGAGGTCTCCGGGTCCTTCTGGTGAGTTTTGAGGTGGTCAAAGACCACAATACCCGAGGTATCCAGCCCAACCATTGGCTAGCGCACCCCTCAGTTTGGCGGTAATAGATTTGATCGTTCCACATATTCAGGGCCTGGTCAGAATTTCAGGGCCACAGGTTCTCAGTATAGGGGTGAGTCAAGTCAGATGAGGCCACCCTTACCACGATGCGCTCAGTGTGGTAAGCAGCATGCCGGGCAGTGTCGTATGGGGTTGGGTGTTTGTTATACTTGTGGTTATTCGGGCCACGTTATGAGGGATTGTCCGATGAGAGGTGATGCAAGAATAACTCAGTCAGCGGGATCTGTAGCTAGTTCTTCATCATCAGTACGCCCCCTGGGCAAGGTTCACAAGCACCAATGAGTCATGGTAGAGGCAGAGGTAGAGGAGGATCATCTAGCTCAAACGGTCCTTAGAACCATATTTATGCGTTGGCAGGACGACAGGATTAGGAGTCATCGCTTGATGTTGTTACAAGTATATTATCAGTCTTCTCATATGATGTATATGAACTGATTGACCCAGGTTCCACCTTATCATATGTTACTCCGTTGGTTGCTAGTAAGTTTGGAATAAAACCTGAATTGGTTAAACCTTTTGAGGTGTCTACACCTATTGGGGACTCAGTGGTAGCTAAGCGAGTATATAAGGGTTGTATAGTGGTTCATAGTTGATCTACCGTAGCGGACCTAATCGAGTTAGATATGGTAGAATTTGATGTTATAATGGGTATGGATTGGTTGGCTTCTTGTCATGCCAACGTTAATTGCAGATCAAAGATAGTCCGATTTCAATTTCCAGGGGAGCCCGGTTTGGAGTGGAAAGGTAATACGGCGTCGCCGAGAGGTAGATTTATTTCCTATATAAAGACAAGGAATATGATCAAAAAGGGCTGTATTTATCACTTAGTTCGGGTTCAGGATGTGGAAGTAGAGTCACCAACCATTTAGTCTATCCCTGTGGTTAATGAGTTTCCCGATGTTTTTCCTGATGAGCTTCCAGGTCTTCCGCCAGAGCGAGAAATTGAGTTTGCTATTGACCTACTACCAGATACTCATCCAATATTTATTCCTCTCTATAGAATGGCCCCCGCATAGCTTAAAGAGTTAAAGGAACAACTAAAGGGCTTGCTTGAAAAAGGCTTTATCAGACCTAGTACATTACCGTGGGGAGCACCTGTGTTATTTGTGAGGAAGAAAGATGGTTCCTTATGGATGTGTATTGATAATAGATAGTTGAATAAGGTGACAATCAAGAATAGGTACCCGCTCCCGAGGAATGATGATTTATTTGATCAGTTGCGGGAGCACCTGTAGTTTTCCTTGGGCATATCATTTCGAGTGAAGGTATCCGGGCTGATACACAAAAGATTGAGGCAGTAAAGACTTGGCTTAGACCCACGACACTGACGGAGGTTCGTAGCTTTCTCTGTTTGGCAGGTTATTACAGGAGATTTGTAGGGGGATTTTTTTCCTTTTCAGCACCTTTGACAAAGTTGACTCAGAAGGAAGCAAAGTTTCAATCGACTGATGCTTGCGAATGGAGTTTCCAGGCATTGAAGGACAGATTGACTTCTGCACCGATTCTAACGCTCTTAGAAGGGACCCATGGTTATGTTATCTATTGTGATACTTCAGGCATTGGATTGGGTTGCGTGCTGATGCAGCATGGTGAGATTGTAGCTTATGCTTCTAGACAACTAAGAGAGCACGAGAAGAATTACCCGAACCACGATTTAGAGTTAGCCGCAGTAATTCATGCACTAAAGATGTGGAGGCACTACTTGTATGGCATTCATGTTGATATCTATACGGATCATAAGAGCCTCCAGTATATCTTCAAGCAAAAGGAATTGATTTATGTCAAAGGAGATGGTTGGAGCTACTTAAAAACTATGACATTGAAATTGTTTACCATCCGGGGAAGGCGAACGTAGTAGCCGACGCCCTCAGCCGTAGATCTATGGGTAGCTTGTCATATTTACAGCCAGAAAAGAGGGGAATGGCCCATGAGATTCATCAGCTAGCTAGTCTTGGAGTTCGGTTACTGGACTCAGGTGATATTGGAATTACTATTCAAGATACGGCAACATCCTCTTTAGTAACTGAAGTAAAGGAATGCCAGTACAAGGATCCTGTGTTAGTTCATTATAAGGATACCACCCCTCAGAAGGAGAAGACACCATTTGAAATTACAGAAGATGGGTTCCTCATATATCGAGGACGATTATGTGTCCCTAATGTCGCAGGGTTGCGTCGTCAGGTTATGGGGGAAACTCACTATTCTCGTTATTCTATCCATCTAGGAGTAACAACGATGTATCATAATATCAGGGAAGTATATTGGTGGGATGGAATGAAAAAGGATATAGCGGATTTTGTTTCTCAGTGCCCTAACTGCCAGCAGGTCAAGATTGAGCATCAGAAAACCAGTGGATTATTGCAGGCTATAGAGATTCCGACTTGGAAGTGGGAAGTAATCAATATGGATTTCATCGTAGGCTTACCTCGTACCCAGCGTAAGTTCGATTCTATATGGGTGATTGTTGATAGGCTTACAAAATCATCTTATTTTCTGCCCGTTAGGACTACATATTCCGCAGAGGATTATGCAAGGCTTTATATTAAGGCGATAGTACGATTGCATGGTGTCCCTGTATCTATTGTCTCGGATAGAGGAGCTCAATTTACAGTTAACTTTTGGAGGTCCTTCCAAAAAGGATTGGGGACTCAAGTAAGCTTAGTACAACATTTCATCCCCAGACAGACGGATATGCTGAGCGTACTATTCAGACATTTGAAGACATGTTACGGGCTTGTGTGATAGACTTCAAGGGTAGCTGGGATGACCATCTGCCGCTTAATGAGTTCGCATATAATAATAGCTACCATTCCAGTATTCAGATGGCTCCATACGAAGCTCTTTACGGACGGAAGTGTAGGTAAATGAGTTCCGTCGGAGTTTGACAATTTGGGATAAAATACGGTCCGAGCTATAATACCCGGTATTTATGGACTAGTGCCATATAAGGTACCACATGACTATGATAGTAAGGTGTATGAGGTATGTTAAAAGTGAGTAGTATTTTAAGTAATTTGAGATAATTCTTAATTATGTGGATAATCGAATTATTATTAATTTTAGTGAGATATTAACACTTAATTAAGATGATTTGGTGGTTAATTATTGGGAATGGATAACAATAAACGTGGCAGCCTTGCATTAAGGAATGGTGACTCTTAAAGTCACATGCAAGGTGGCAAATTTGGAGAGTGGTAACGTTAACAAGGGTCATACGACTACTTCATGACCCTTTAGACTCCTTATTAGTTTGAAGGTTTGATAGTAATGTGTTCTCTTGCTTTCTATGCTTGTAAAGATAAGAGATGGTCGTATATCATTTAAGAAGGAAATACTTAGGCTTGCTCGAACGGATGGAATTCTTATAAACCCCTACATTTGAATTCTTATAAACCCCTACATTTGCAACGTGAATATTTGTGTGTTACAAACGTAAGTCACATACGCAAGACAAGATCTTCAACAATTCAAAACAACGCGAGATTTTATAATTATAAGGGAGTACGGTGCAATCTTTCTCAAGAATATCATACGGATTTTTCTCTACTCCGATCTTGCCGTTACGTGTTTTGTCGCAATTAACATGTGTTAGAGGGATTATCAAGAGAATTGACTCAGGTATGATAAGGCTATCCCTTCTTTCTTTTTGGCATGATCCATACGATACAAACAAAACGAGTAGTGCACAATTTTCATAAATGACTCTATTCATAGAAGTATTAGGGGTGTCTATGTTATTGATTCCCCATGTGAATTATTATTATATCTTCTATTCATGGATCTCAGAAAAATACGTATTTGATAAGGTTTATCCGAAAGGCATATTGATTTTATGACAATCCAAGAAATCTTATTAACGTAATTCTTATGCATTTCATGTATTTATACATGTACATTGACCCATGACCAGATGGCGGTATATACGCGTATATTATATGTATATGGGATATGAGAAAAGGTTATGGCGTTATATACACACCACCATCTGATCATCTGGTATACGTTGACGATTTGCCCACAGTGGCCTAGATGATATGATGGGATGCCCTCAGAGACTTGATGATGTTATGAACGCATATACCTAAGCATGGTATGATATTTCTACGCATATGCATGACATTGAAAATATTAATGATTCACAGAGTTGTTCAGACTTACATGTTGAGTCTCTTACTCCATGTTTCTCTCATGACTATTATTTACTGAATATCATTCCTTACATACTCAGTACATTATTTGTACTGACAACCCTTTTGCCTGGCGACGCTGTGTTTCATGCCCACAGGTCCCGATATACAGGTCGAGAGTCCTCTAAGTAGGCTATCAGCTCAGCGGAAGATGTTGGTGCGCTCCATTTGCTCCGGAGTTGCTTGTTTGGTCAGTATGATTTAGACATGTATTGTTTGGTATGGCGGGGCTCTGTCCCAACCTTTATGACAATTATGTATTCTTAGAGTCTTGTTGTAATGACCGTTCATTGACTTAAGGTCATGAGCAGCCTCGCAATATGTATTATGACCCACGTGTCTGGTCGAGTTTGATTTACGGATGATTCGGAGTGATTTAGGACACTTAGTCCCTAAGATGGAAGCTTAAGTATTAGGATTTTGACCGTAGTCGGAACTGTGTGAAGACGACTTCGGAATGGAGTTTCGTTAGCTTCGTTGGGTTATTTTGGACTTAGGAGCGTGTACGGACTGTGAATCTGAGGTCTGTAGCCAAATTAGGCTTGAAATGGCGAAAATCAAATTTTTGGAGAATTGGACCGGAAGTGGACTTTTTGATATCGGGGTCGAAATCTGATTCTGGAAGTTGGAGTAGGTCCATAATGTCAATTATGACTCGTGTGCAAAATTTGAAGTCATTCCCGATTGATTTGATGTGTTTCGGCACAAGTTATAGAATTTGAAAGTTCAAGTTCATAGATTTTGATTTGGGGTGCGATTCGTCGTTTTGATATTGTTTGAGGTGATTTGAGAATTTGACTAAGTTCCTATGATATTTTTGGACTTGTTGGTATATTTGGTTGAGGTCCCGGGGGCCTCGGGTGTGTTTCGGGGTGGTTTCGGATCATTTCGGGCTGTTTCGGAACTGTTGTATCTGGTATGTGACTTCCTTCTTCTCGAACGCGAAGAGAGTCACGCGATCGCGAAGAGGAGTTTTGAGGATAATGGGATTTGGCCTTTCTGAATGCGAAGGAGGGCTCGCGAACGCGAAGGTATGCCTGAAGAACCTACGCGAACGCGTAGAAGGAAGGATGGGACTGGGCCTGGAGTCAGAAGCTTCAATCGCGAACGCGAAGTAGTAGGACCTGAGTGCATCGCAAACGCAAGAGCTTGAACGCGAACGCGAACGCGATGGTATGCATGGCAGGCCTTCGCGAATGAGACGCTGGTAACGCGAACACGAAGAAGAAATTGAGGCAGCAAGTTTTTGGCCTTTGCGAACGCGAGACATAGGTCGCAAATGCGAAGAAGGCCTATCTGGGCAGAATTAAAAGTCCCAAAAATGGGGGTTTGAGTTCATAACTCAAAATCTAATTGGGAGCTCGATAGAAGGCGATTTTTGGAGAGATTCTTGCGTGGGTGTTTGGGGTAAGTGATTCTTATCCAGTTTTGATTAATTTTCATGATTATGTCTTTGAATCCATCATTTAATTCAAATTTAATGGAGGAAAAATCAAGATTTTTGTAAAATCTTCCAAAACCGAAAATTTAAGATTTGGAGGTCGAGTTGTTATTGGAATTCGATAAAATTGGTATGGTTAAACTCGTATCGGATTGGGTGTTCAGATTTCATGAAAATTATGTCAAGTTCCAAGGGGCGGGTCCCGCGTTGACTTTTGTTGACTTTTTGGAATAAATTTTTAAGTCGACGTATTATTATCTGAAATTATTTTCGATGAATTTTAACGAAGTTATTCAATTAATTTGGATAGATTTGAGCTGTCAGGAGGTCAATTCAAGCAAGAAGGCTATTTTGGAATATCGGCCTAACTTCAAAAGATAAGTGTCTTGCTTAACCTCGAGTGGAGGAATTACCCCTTAGGCATTGAGTCTTATATGCCATTTGTGAAATGTGAAAAGCTGTGTACGCGAGGTGACGAGTACGTACTCGGACTTATACGTGAAAAATTCATTGAATTAAAGTCTTAGGAATTCTTGTGTAGTAAAGTGGAAAATTATTAAATCATCTGTTTGCCATGTCTAAATCCTTATTATTGAATTTATTTTTATATGATAATTTGATGTGATTGTCACTTGAAATATTTATGAAATTTCGTGAGTATTGTTGGTTTAATATTTCTTGAAAATTAATTCCAATATGAATTTTTTTATGCAAATAATTAATTTAAGTGAGCTTAAGAATAAGTGTTAATATAATTATCTAAATTTGCATTAATGACGATTTTGCTTTATGCTGAGTAATTTCTATCTCTATTGATTGTTTTTGGGTGTTATATACATTGTGTGGAGCCTTGGGCTATTTGTTATGAAATTAATTGATTTTTGTTATATCTTTGGAATTTGGTTGTGGCCATTGGGCAAATTGTGATATGAATTGATTTTATTATGTCACCGTGTTAATTTTCCGTGTAAATTATTGTGTTGTGTGAGTTGTTATTTTGGGGAGATAAGAGTGGCATTTCACCATTGATATTATGTGGGTATAAGGGTGGCATTTCACTGTTGTTGTGGTTGTTAGAATATTGTCTGGGCAGAGCGATAAGGGTGGTTATAGGAGCGATAAGGGTGGCAATAGGAGCGATAAGGGTAGCTATTGATATTGTCTGGGCGGAGCGATAAGGGTGGCTATAGGAGTGATAAGGGTGGCAATATGAGCGATAATGGTGGCTATTGTCAGGGACGATATGTGATGATGTGGGGTTGTGGTGTTGATAATTTTTATGTGATGTTGTGATTTTCTTGTGTTTACTTTTATACCTTGTGCAATTTGTCTTGTTATTGGTAAATTGATAACAATCTGATTTATGTTGAAATTGAGAGCATGTGGCTATTGCCAGGCAGATTATAAATTGAAATGTGGGCACGAGGTGCCGTGAATAAATAATGAGGATATTGGCACGTGAATTGTCCGTGCAGTTATGATATGAAATGTGGGCACGAGGTGCTGTGTTGAAATGATGATGATAATTGGCACGTGAATTGTCCGTGTAGTTGTGATATGATTTAATTATGGGCACGAGGTGCCGTGGAAATATAAAAATGGGATGAGACCCGTATTTACGAAAAATATGAAAATGGGCTGATACCCATATTTTTTTTATTATTATGAAATGAGGTGTCACATGGTGACTTTTTAATTGAAAGAATTATATTTAAAATATTTATTTGGAAAGATTTTTATTCAAAACGAATTATATAAAAAAATTGTATTTGAAAGATAATTATTTGAGGAAATTATATTTGAAAAGATTTATTGAAAGAATTATATTTGAAAAATAATTATTTGAGAAAACTACATTTGAAAGAGAGTTATTAGGAAGAATTTTATGTGAAGGATATTTATTTGAAAAACTTGAATTAATTGGGCATACATTTATTATTAATTGTTGAGTGATGTTTATGGTATTCTTGTTGTCTTGCTGCGCATACCACTGGTTGTTTTATCATGCCCTTATTGCTATTTGTTTCCTAGTATTTTGTATATTATATTGCACAGGTTATTAGACTAGTGATTGTCTTAATTGTACCTCGTCTCTACTCCATTGGGGTTAGTCTTGATACTTACTGGGTACCGACCGTGGCATACTCATACTACACTTCTGCACATTTTTGTACAGAGCCAGGTATTGAAGATAACGGACTTGAGCAGAGTTAACGCAGGATCGTAAGGATTCAAGGAAGAGCTGATTGGTCGTCGCAGTCCCTTGGAGTCTTTTCATTTCATTGTACTGTTAACTTGTAATCAAACAATATTGTATATTCGGTCCTCGTGACCATTCTATGTATTCAATTAGAATTCGTGACTCAATACTACCAGTCTTGGGAGGTTGTATATTGTAATTATTTTCGTTGTTAGTTTAAAAAGAAAATAGCTTCAAAAATGTAATGAAAATCGGTTTACCTAGTCTTAGAGACTAGGTGCCATCACGACTCCTGTGGTGGGATTTTGGGTCGTTACACTTGTAGACAGATGTCATGTACGTAAAAGATTGTATGGCCTTGTCGGCCTATGTTTAGTGTACGGGTGGTTATTTTGGTCTTATAATGTATAAGTTTTTATATCAGATTGGATCGTCTTATATTGAGTATTCCCTTATGTTTATTCTGGTTAGCCCATGCCGACCCGTTTGGCCCATTTGCCGATGATAGTACGATAAGAAGGATACGTTACGTTGGTACTCAGTTGAGTAAGGTACGGGGTGCCAGTTGCGGTCCATAGGTTTGGGTCGTGACAACTTATTAGTACCTTCTTGCTTTAGTTTTAGTCTGAAAGTGTTGATTCTTGTTCTCAAAACTAATGAAATTGTGCAAATTGCAAGCATGTTGGCGAATTGGACCTTAATGAAGAATTCTAACTCAAAAAGGAGTGTTCCATCTCAAAAAGACAAGAAGGAGTGCAGCAGGCCATAGTGCAGTCCGCAGAAGATTGTGCGGTCCGCAGAAATACTTCTGCGGCCGCAGAACTAGCACCTGAAGCTTAGAGGATTTTTGGAAAAGTGAGGTCCGCATACTTAATGTGCGGCCACAAAACATGGTTGCACTGACAAGAATTCAAAAAGTTCAGGGAATGTGCAAAATGACCAAGTGTGAATCTTTGCCGAAAGTGCAGCCGCAGAAGGAAAAGTTCGGCTACAGAAGCTGAAGTGCAGCCGCAGACAGAATAGTGCGGCTGCAGAATCTCTCCACTTGCAGAGGCCAAGCAAAGTGTGGACCGTACATGGAATTGTGCGGCTGCAGAATCTCTCGAAGGGCATTTTTATCAGCGAATTTTGGGCCACTATATATAGACGGGAATCACTTTTTTAGGGCAAGTTTTGTAATATTTAGAGCTGTAGCCGTTATATTTTATTGTTTAGGGTAATTTGTGACTATTTTGGGCTAAGAATTATTACTTTTATCAATTTAATCTTAGTTATGTCTTTAATTAGTTTATCTTCTTTGTTTTCTTCAATTTGTACTATGAGTAGCTAGATTTTCTCTAGGGTTGTGACCCAAACCTAGTGTGTAAACCTTATGGGTCATTAATTTAATATTTATTTATGATTGGGTGTTTATTATTTAGCCTTGTTCATGTATTATTTCTAGAATTAATGGTTGCAAACATTGATTCATGCATATCTGAATTGGTTCTTATTTGAGAAAGAGGGACTTAGTCTAGGAAAACTTGGCTACTAAGAAATTGGGCTAGTTGAGGTTTTGGCTAGTCTAATTAATGGGTTTGAACTAGAGATAGGGAAAACCCGACTTGAGCTCATATCAACTATTTGAATTGATACCCAATTGGGCTTAAGAAATCCAATTTGGTCAAAAACACTCTATAACTAAGAGGTATTGAGTGGGTAATTTAGAGTTGAGATTTATAATACACCCCGATCAGTAAAACAAGCATTAAAGTGATTTACCCATTAGGTTAGCACCTATGCGAAAGTTACATCCCTAGGCTTTTACCCATTTGATAAAAACAAAAAATAAAAATAATTACTCGCTTTCTAGTTTCTTCTCATTGCTTTACAATTGTTATTGTTAATTTTAAAAATGAAAAAGAAATCCCTTGTTTAGAAGCACAATTGAGATTATTTCATTTACTCTCATCAAGTGTACACCCTAACACCCATATTAAACTCTTTGTAGAAATCGGCCACGACTCTTGTTGGGTACTATTCTTCCAACGACCGTTTTCACTCACTATTGAGTGCGAATTGGACGTGGATCAGACATCCCTGGGATTTGTAGGCATCCCTGTTCCGATATTTTTTTTGCATTTGCGAACCCCAGGTCATATTTGCGAGACTTGCAGCTGAACAAAAAATGGGATTTCGGGACTTAGCTTCATTTATCACATTCTAGAAACCCTAAACTCGGTGGGAGGCGATTTTGAGGAGAGATTTTCATATAAAACTATTGGGTAAGTGATTTTTATCCAATTTCAATTATATAACATGATTATTTAAGAGATTTAACATCTAATTCGTGTAATTTGAAGAGAATTTTTGGGACATTTTGTCTAGGTTTTGAAAGATAAAAATTTGAGATTTGAGAGTCGAATTGGACTCGGATTTGAAACAAAAATACATATATGGACTCGTGGGGTTATGGGTAGTCAAGATCTACCCTTGGACTCGGGTTTTGATCGGGCAAGCCCAGGGTTGACTTTTATTGACTTTGGGGGAATTGTATAAAGATCTTAACTTTAACTATCGAAATTGGTTTCTCTTGCATTTGTTGATGATATTAAGTCGGTTTTGGTTAGATTTGAGTCGTGCAGAGGTGAATGTTAAAGAAAAAGCTATTTTTGAGTGTTGATTTGGTGTAATTGAGGTAAGTATCTTGTCTAACTTTGTGTGGGAGAAACTACCCCATAGGATTTGGTCTATTAGCAATATTTGAATTATGTGAAAGATGTGTACATGAGGCAACGAGTGTGTGCACATTCTTATTTGGTGTATTTGACCGATTTAGACTCTTAGGTTATATATATGCATTGAATTGAAGTTGTTGTTATATTGGATATATTTCATTGTTGAGTTATTCTTCCGTTTTATTGTGTTATTGTTGAAATTCTTGTACACATTATTGTTGAGTCGTGGACAATGTGTCGTTGTGATATCGGTATTATTGTTTTGGCAATACTATGGCATATGAGCACGTGTGGTGCGAGATAATTATTGTGTTGTGATGAAATGTGTATGCGGCAGCATAAGGGTGGTGTTATTGATGCGCATGCGGCGAGATAAGGGGGATTTATGTGCATGTTACTAGTAAGGAAAATTACTTCATTTGAAGCACACGCAGCGAGATAAGGGGGCTAAAGCGCGTGGAGCTATTTTGGGAAAAATGTCTTTAAAATAAATGTAAGGCTCACTGGGCGTTATAAGGAAGATTTGTGAGTTGTAATTATGAGGTGTGGTACCTCGGGGTGATTCTTGTTGTAAACCTTGTGTTAGAACGACTTGATTATTTGGACTGCCATTTGCCTTCCTTAATTGATTTCACTTATATTTTAATTGTGTTCCGATTATTTTGGTGCTATAACATAGGTTTTGCCACGACCCAATTTAGGATCACGACCGACACTTAGGAGCAAGTGGTACCAAGTAAGCCTCATCAGTATTTTACAGAAAATCAGACAAAGTTTCCCCTGTTTTTGGACTATCCAAAAACATTCCTGTCTCAAAATCAACAACCAAACATCCTTATATCAATCCAGACAACAAAACTTTATCAATTAACCAAAACAAGTCTCAACCATTAATAATCCACCCATTAACAACCAGAAATACTAATATATCTCCAAATTCGATAAAAAAGTGCAAAACTCATCATAAGTCTATAATAACAAAAGAATACTTATGACACTAAAAGAATGACTATGGAGTGACTCTAAGAGTTCAAAGGAAAGACCATAATAATTAATTAAACTCCATGCCCACACGAACAAATACGGGGAACACCAAGAACTTTCAACCTGTGCGCTCTAATTAACGAAATCCTTGCCTGCATCAATTGTCGTCTTTGTAAAACAAATTAGCAGGGAGTGAGTCGCTAGCTCAGTGAGTAATAAGACTTAACCACAACCATTTAAAATTGGGGACAAGTTATAATCATGCTTGTATAATAATAATAATCAGAACTATCATAGAAATAAAATACTTTTTCAAACGGTACAATAGTCAGTCTCATCATATGTTTTCTATAACAGAGATCAATTTAACAATTCGGTAATAAAGTCGGTAAGCGCTGTGTCATATCAAATCTTTATGTTTGAGAGATTTCCAAGAAAGGATCATGTAATCAGTATAGCTGTGGACCTCTTCACAAGAAGTCAAATATAACGGTAGTCCCTACTCAAGGGAAATCGGTAACTATATGCTAGTTCTACCTTCCCCCTAGCAAGGACTGTAACAGTAATCGGTAATCCATAATCTACAAGGTGCACCAGGCCTAACGAACCTGCCGTTAGCTATGACATCCTTCCAAAGTCCCTCCCGTATATACTCATCTTTGTAACCAGTCAATACTCGTATACAAATATCTTTAAAACAGTATAGGGCATTTCAGTTCTTATCAATCATTTAATTTCATTCGATAACAGTAAATTGCAAGAAACAACGAGAATATTTAAAACAACAGTAATCATTTCAAATAATGTCATGACCCAAAACTCAACATGTCGTGATGGCACCTATCATGATACTAGGCAAGCTGATAACTCACACATACCCATATTTTTAAATTCAAAATATACCGAAACAAGTTTAAGTAAGTAAAAAATCTCATAAAACTAGATGAAAACACCACAACTCAATATAGAATTTTCCCAAAACCCGGGTGTCATTGAGTACATGAGCATCTATACAATAACATAGTCCGATACACTGTCTAAGAAAGTAGAACAAAGTAAGTAAAACTGAGAGATAGGGGAGGAGAGTCAAGGTCTGCGGACGCCAAGGCAGCTACCTCAAATATCTCCGAAAGGCTGAAGCTCGAAGATCAACAACCACCGTGCCCGAAAACACCTGGATCTGCACACGAAGTACAAGGTGTAGCGTGAGTACAACCAACTCAATAAGTGACAAGTCTAACCTTTGGACTGACTGAAAGCAGTGACAAGTCCGAAAAATACGGTCCAAATAAAGAATTAAACAGTACAGAAATTTACAGAACATATGACACTAATATCTCAGAGAAACTCATAATTTGCAGGTCTGAATGATATGAGGAATATGACATCCCTATATCTATATGAAAATATGCATATCGTATGTGATGCAACACAATGGAAGCCTCATGTACTCACACTCTCAGAGTAATCAACCTGACTGTCTCAATTCACACTCGTCACACTCAATCACACAACACTGTATGGTACCAGCTGCGGTGTGCAACCCGATCCCATTATGAATCAATAGCAACTGCGCTCACTGTGGGTGTGCAGACTCTGGACGGGTAGATCCAGCCCAAGCATTAATAAAGCCTGCTGCAGCGCACAACCCGATCCCATCGTGAATCAATAATACCTGTTGTGGCATGCAGCCCGATCCCATCATGAGTCAAAAGCCCGCTGCGGCGTGCAGCCTGATCCCATCAATATCACTCACAACATGCCCTTAGCCTCATTCAGCCTGATCCCAATCTCTCAGGCTCACAACACTCATGCTAAGCAGCCCAAATCAATGATACATGTGACAATGTATGATAACAGAGACTGAGATATGATATGCAACTGAGTACATAATTGCAATTAAGCAAATAAATCAACAGGAAGGAACGACCACTCTGGGACCCAATAGTACCGGCACATAGTCTAAACATGATTTCTAACATAAATCATATCTCAACTCATTCCGAAACATCTCCGGAACCGAGCCAACTATCTCGGCAAGTCACATAACGTCAATTGAGAATAGAATAAGCAGTAAATGGGGTTACAGGGCTATAACAATCAAAACGACCGGTCGGGTCGTTACATCCTCCCTCTCTTAAACAAACGTTCATCCACGAACGGGTCTAGAATCATACCTGGAGTCTCAAATAGGCATGAATATCTACTCTGCATCTCCCGCTCGGTCTCCCAAGTAGCCTCCTCGACTGGCTGACCTCTCCACTGCACCTTCACTGTAGCTATGTTCTTTGACCTAAACTTTTAAACCTACCGATCCAAAATGGCCACCGGCTCCACATCATAAGTCAAATCAATATCAAACTAAACCGTGCTGAAGTCCAAAACAAGAGACAGATCGCTGACATACTTATGGAGCATAGAAACATGAAACACTGGATGCATACTCGATAGACTAGGTGGCAATGCAAGCTTGGAAGCCACTTCCTCAATCCTCTCAAGCACCTCAAAAGGCCCAATATACCGAGGGCTCAACTTGCCCTTCTTCCCAAACCTCATAACACCATTCATGGGTGAAACTCTGAGTAGTACATTCTCCCCAACCATGTAAGCAACATCACGAACCTTCCGATCGGCGTAGCTCTTCTGTGTAGAATGTGTCGTCTGAAGCCGATCCTGAATCAACTTAACCTTATCCAATGCATCCTAAACCAAGTAAGTACCTAATAGCCTAGCCTCACCCGGCTCAAACCATCCCACCAGAGACCGACACCGTCTCCCATACAAAGCTTCTTATGGAGCCATCTGAATGCTCGATTAGTAGCTGTTATGGTAGGAAAACTCTACGAGCGGCAGAAACTGATCCCAAGAATCCCTGAAATCTATGACACAAGCGCGTAGCATATCCTCCAATTTCTAAATAGTGCACTCGAACTGTCTGTCCGTCTGAGGGTGGAATGTTATACTCAACTCAACCTGTGTACCTAACTCTCACTGCACTGCTCTCCAAAACTGCGTGCTCCGATCTGAAATGATGGACACCGGCACACCGTGAAGGTGAACAATCTCACGGATGTAGATCTCAGCCAACCGCTCTGAAGAATAAGTAACCCTAACTGGAATGAAATGCGCGGACTTGGTCAACCGGTCCACAATCACCCAAATAGCACCAAACTTTCTCGAAGTCCGTGGGAGTCCAACTACAAAATCCATGGTGATATGCTCCCATTTCCACTCCCTAATATCTAGCCTCTGAAACAATTCGCTCGGTCTCTGATGCTCGTACAGCATCACCTGTTGATAGTTTAGGCACCGAGCTACAAACCCCACTATATCCTTCTTCATCCTCATCCACCAATAGTGCTATCTCAAGTCCTGGTACGTCTTCGCAGCACCCGGATGAATGGAATACTGCAAATTGTGGGCCTCCTCAAGAATCAACTCACGTAGCCCATCTACATTAGGCACACAAATTCGATCCTGCATCCTCAACACCCTATCATCCCCAATAGTAACCTCCTTGGCATCATCGTGCTGAGCCGTGTCCTTAAGGACAAGTAAATGGGGATCATCATACTGGCGCTCTCTGATGCGATCATATAAGGAAGACCGAGAAACCACACAAGCTAGAGCCCGACTGGGTTCCAAAACATCTAATCTCACGATCTGGATGGCCAAGGTCTAAACATCATCTGCAAGCGATCTCTCACTAACAAGAATAAATGCAAGGCTACTCCTACTCACTGCCTTTCTACTCAAGGCATCGACCACCACATTGGCCTTCCCGGGATGATACAGAATGGTAATATCATAATCTTTTAGCAGCTCCAACCATCTCCGTTGTCTCAAATTTAGATCCTTTTATTTCAACAAGTATTGGAGACTCCGATGATCCGTAAATACCTCACAAGACACACCATAGAGATAATGTAAGGCCCCGTAAAATTTTGCAAAAGAAAACAATGTTTCCTAGTGCCGAATGCTTGGACGTTTTGGGTTGAACAATGCACTGAGGGATAAAGGAAACTTTTTGGCAGAAAAATGCATTTTTGCGGTCCATTATGCGACCGAAGACTCACTCTTCGGACCGCATAATAGCCGCAGAGTGAGGCAGGAGAGGGGCAATTTTGGATGCCATTCTGCGGTCGACTATGCAACCGCATAACTGTTTTGCGGTTCATTATGTGACCGCAGAACAGGTCTGCGGGCCGCATAGTGACCGCAGACCCAGGCAGATTTTTGGCCAGCTTTGGACACCAATTATACAGCCGATATGCGGTCCGCATATCGATTATGCGATCGCAGACCTTGTTCCGGAGCTTCATTTTTGGGTTTTTAAAACTCGACCCTACTTCGTTAAATACACGCTTTGGGCCATTTTGGAGCTAAAATCTAACATTTTAGAGTGAGAGAGAGTGCCCTAAAGTGAGAAGGTGTTCCTCAATAATTGTTCTTCAATTCGTGCTCAAATTTTGGAAGATTAATAAGGGAAACTCACTAGGTCTTCATCCTAGATGTAAGATTCTATACCCTAGCCTTTAATTTCGAATTTTATCTATAAATGGGTAATTAGCAAGATAATTTTCGGGCATGAGAGTTGTTTATTTTACATGCATGTGTTATCAAAGGGTGTAGGAAGATTGTTGAGCTAAAAATGGTAAAGATTGGGTTGTGGGATGATGGAATCCTCCATAAAAGGACCTTGAAACCTTAATGCACACCTAGTGTTTGATAAAATGCTTAAATGAGCTAAAACCATGAGCATTTTCCTAATTTTGGTTCAATTTGTTATATTTTTAAAATAGATTGAGTTTAAGGAAGCTCCATTGAGGTATGTTGGCTAAACTCTACTTTAAGAATTGGAACCCCAATATCCTTGTAAGTTCCAAGATATTTATTACAAGTTGAGTACTTCCGAATAAGTTTTGTGACAAAGATATATGTTTAATTTGCGTTTCAAATGCTCTCATGATATTGTATTATAAATTGAGGTTATGTTCCAAACTATGGATTGTGTATCTACGTGTTATGATTCCAAGTCGTGATTTATTCGGGAAACTATTATACCAAATTGTGTAGAGATTGTGATTGGGCTTACACCTCCACCCGCATATATTGGGGTGAGGCGGAAGAGCCGCTTTGTGTATGATTTTGGTATTGTTGTTGCACCACCACCCACATATACATATTGGGGTGAGGCGGCATGGCTGCTTTGTGAAGGTATCGGTATCATTGTGTTCACACCTTCACCCACATATACTGGGGTGAGGTGGCGAGGCCGCTTTGTGTAGAAATGGGTATTGTGTTTACACCTCCACCCGCATATATTAGGGTAAGGTGGCGGGGCCGCTTTGTGTGGAAATGTGTATTGTATTTACACCTCCACTCACATATATTGGGATGAGGCGGCGGGGTCGCTTTGTGTGGAAATGAGTATTATGTTTACATCTCCACCCGCATATATTGGGGTGAGACAACGGGCCCGCTTTGTGTGAAAATGGTTACAGAGGTCCTCATCTTAAATTCTATAAATGTTAATGACAACTCTTGATAATCTTGCTTTGGTTTAAACGGCTATCTATGTTATTATATTGTCGCCCCGGTTCGTCATATTTATATTGTATTTCCGAATTCTTTAATTGGTGTTTGGTTTTCATACTAGTACTATTCGACATGTACTAACGTCCCTTTTGCTGGGGGAGCTGCATCTTTAATAGATGCAGGGGTTCCACAGCGTAGGATATCAACCAGTGATAGCGGTGCTCATTTTTCCTAGCTGACTTAGTGAGCCCCATCTCATTTCGGGGTTGTGCATCTTTTATTTCGTATGTGTTATCGTATTATGAGATATAGCCGGAGCCTTGTTTCCGGCACTATCATTGTACTCTTTGGTATTTTAGAGGCTCCGTAGACATAAGTGTGGGTTGTGTATTATTGCTGGGAAAGTCAAACTATGTTGTATTACTTGTTCTATTTAAGACCTTGAAGTGATAGAACTATTGGTAATGAATTGGTATTGTAGACATGAACATCTTATTGTCTAATTAATGAAGATGTGTATCCTATTTATTCAAGGATGAGTTTAGATAGAAGGAAATCTAATAGGCTTGCTCGGCCGGGTTCACTCAGTTGGGGCGTGACAGATAATGCCTTCAAATATTCAATGCATGAACGATGGCTGCCAGCTCCAAATCATGAACATGGTAGTTCTTCTCATGGGGCTTCAACTGGTGAAGCATAAGTAATCACTCTACCCTCCTGCATCAAGACACACCCAATACCAATCCGAGAAGCATCACAATACACTGTATAAGAACTTGACACTGAACAAAACACTAGAACTGGAGTTGTGATCAAGGCAGTCTTGAGCTTCTAAAAGCTCTCCTCACACTCATCCGACCACCTGAATGGAGCACCCTTCTAGGTTAATCTGGTCAAAGGCACTGCAATGGACTAGAAACCCTCCACAAAGCGACGATAATATCCGGCCAAGCTGAGAAAGATTTGAATCTGAGTAGCTGAAGATGGTCTGGGCCAAGCCGAGAAAGCTCTGAATCTGAGTAGCTGAAGATGGCCAACTCTGAACCGCCTCTATCTTCTTTGGATCCACCTTAATCGCTTCACTGGACACCACGTGCCCCAAGAACGCCACCGAACTAAGCCAAAACTCACACTTGAAGAACTTGGCATAAAGCTTCTCCTCCCTCAACCTCTATAGTACAATCCTAAAATGATGTGCATGCTCCTCCTGTCTACGTGAGTAAACCAGGATATCATCATTGAATACTATAACAAACGAGTCAAGATATGGCTGAAATACACTATTCATCAGATACATGAATGCTGCTGGGGCGTTGCTTAGCCAAAAAGACATCACAAGAAACTCATAGTGACCATAGCGGGTCCTGAATGCCGTCTTCAGAATATCTGAGTCACGAATCTTCAACTGGTGATACCTAGACCTCAAATCATTCTTTTAGAATACCCTCACTCCCTGAAGCTGGTCAAATATATCATCAATGCGCCGCAAATGATACTTGTTCTTGATTGTAACTTTGTTCAACTGCCTATAATCGATGCACATCCGCGTAGTACCATCCTTCTTCTTCACAAATAGAACTGGTGCACCCCAAGGCGACACACTAGGCCGAATAAATCCCTTATTAAGAAGCTCCTGAAGTTGCTACTTCAACTCTGCTGGTGCCATACGATATGGAGGAATAGAAATGGGCAGAGTGACCGGCACCAAGTCAATATACCTGTCGGGTGGCATGCCCGACAGCTCTGCAGGAAATACATATGGAAAGTCTCGCACTAGCGAAATAGAATCAATAACAGAGGTATCAAACCAGCATCCCTCGCAAAGGCCAAATATGACAGGCACTCCTTCCCAACCATTAGTTGGGCCTTCAAATATGAAATCAATCTGTTGGGAACATAATCTAGAGAACCTCTCCACTCGATCCTTGGCAACCCCGGCATCGCCAACGTCACGGTCTTAGCATGACAATCCAGAATAGCATGACAAGGAGATATCCAATCCTTACCTAAAATCATGTTGAAATCGAACATACTAAGCAATAAGATATCAACTCTAGTCTATAATCCCTCAATAGTCACTACACACGACCGATATTCACAATCCACAACAATAGTCTCGCCCACTGGCATAGATACATGAACAGGTAAAACTAAGGACTCACGGGGCATATCCAAATAACGAGCAAAATATGATGATACATACGAATAAGTGGAACCAGGGTCAAATAATATAGAGGCATCCCTGCGGCATACTAAGACAATACCTCTGATCACTGTGTCTGAAGCAACAGCCTCTAGCCTGGCAGGAATAGCAGAGAATCGAGCCTGTCCTCCACCTGATCGGCCTGGCCCTCTAGGGCGACCTATGGCTACGTAAGCCCCACCTCGTACTGGCTGAACGGGTGGTGAAATAACTAGTGCGGAGGTCGCAACCCGACTCCTCTACTGCACTGGACCTCCCGAAAGGCGGGGACAATGCCTCTTCACATGACCCAACTCTCTACACTCAAAACAACCCCTCTCAGAAAATGGAGGCAAGTACTGAAGAGGACTCTGAGAACCAGAATAACTACCAGAGGAACCTGGTGCAGATGAAGCCTGAACTGAAGGAGCACGAGATGAACTCTGAGCTGGGAGTGCACTGAGATATGACTGACCCTGTCGAGCACTATATGAACCATGGCTAGCTGATGCGTCACGATGAACTAGACGAGCCATCTGAGCGAGCCTATAAGGACGACCCTTGCTGTGTTGGGACTATGTCACGCCCCGACCTCAGGGAGCGCAACCGGCGCTCAACCGAGATACCCCGGTTAAGCAAGCCTGTTATATGACTTCTACCCAACCTTGCCCATTAACAATATAAGAACCAGTACAGGTGAAAAACATGAGAAGAGTCAAGTGTTCCATAATATTTTCCACTACTAAAGGATATTCATTTATGATTTCCAAAATATAACAAGTTTACTGATATGATAAATATTACACCCCATATTTTTGTACATGAAAATACGCCATAAGTAAATTGATGGAAGCTCGAAAATGAGATGTTACATCCCGCATTATTATATCTTAAAATTTCGTCGAAAGTTAATCGACGTAAGTTGGGGAATGAGATATTTTGAGATTACAAGCATTATGCTATTTCAAAGAAATGATGAGTAAATTCGTGAAGGTGAGAGGGTAAGCAAATCGAAGAAAATGAATTTCGTTGAAGTTTGACATTTTGAGGTAAAATATGGTCCAAGCTACAATACCCAGTATTTATGGACTAGTTCCATACAAGGTACCACATGACCATGATAGTAAGATATATAAAGTGTGTTAAAAGTGAGTAGTATTTTAAGTAATTTGAGATAATTCTTAATTATATGGGTAATTGGTTTATTATTGATTAATGGGAGATTAACTAGTTAATTTAGAATTGGTGGGTGATTAATTAAGGCTTTTGGATAAAGCCTTAACGTGGCAGCCCAATTCATGACTCTTAAGTCTCATTTCAAGGTGGCAAAAATTGGTGAGTTTAGTGGCTTAGTCATCTTGCAAAGTAGGGTCCACCCCTATAATAAGACTTCTCAAAAATAAAAGAATGATGCTTGTATCTAAATACCAAGTACGGATGGAGCTCACAACTTTAAAGAGATCTTCTAATCTTATTAAAGTATGATTCTAAGATTTACTAAGTAAAAAAATAGAGCTCAAAAATTCGTATGAACTATAGCAGCGTGAAATCACGATTCTAAGGGAGTACAGTACAATCTTCCTCAAGAATATCATACGAATTTTCCCCTACCTTGATCCACTGTTACGTATTGTCACAATTGACGTGTGTTATAAGGATTGTCAAGAGAATCGACTCAGGTATGTTAAGGCTATCCCTTCTTTATTTTGGCATGATCCATACGATACAAACGAAACGAGCAAATGCACAACATCCATAAATGACTCTATTCATAGAAATGCTAGAGATGCCTATGTTCTTGATTCCTCATGTGTCCTATTATTCTATCATCTGTTCATGGGTCTCAAAAAATACGTACTTCTCATGCATTGCATTCATTTACATTGACCCATGACCAGATGGCGTTATATACGTGTATATATATGTATATGGAATATGGGAAAAGGTTACGCTGTTATATACGCACCACCACCTGATCAGCTGGTATACGTTGATGATTTACCCACAGTGGCCGAGATGATATGATGGGATGCCCTCAGAGCTTGATGATGTTATGAATGTATATACCTATGCATGGTATGGCATTTATACGCATACGCATGACATTATGAATATTAATGATTCACAGAGTTGTTCAGACTTACATGTTGAATCTTTTACTCCAAGTTTCTCTCATATCTATTACTTACTGATTTTTATTCCTTACATACTCGGTACATTATTTGTACTGACGTCCCTTTTGCCTGGGGATGCTGTGTTTCATGCCCAGCAGAAGGTGGTGGTGCGCTCCATTTGCTCCGGAGTTGCTTATTTAGTCAGTATAATTAGGACATGTATTGATTGGTATGGCGGGTCCCAGTCCCAACCTTTATGATACTTATGTACTCTTAGAGGCTTGTAGACAGATACCATGTATACAGATACTTGTATAGCCTTGTCGGCCTATGTTTTGAGTTTACAAATGATCATGTTGGCCTTATAGGCCCGTATGTCACGTGTATAAGTTTCTATATCAGGTTGGGTCATTCTATGTCGAGTATTCTCTCATGTTTATTCTAGTTATCTCATGATAGCCTTTCCGGCTCATTTACAAATGATAGTATGATACGAAAAGATATGTAACGTTGGTACTCGGTTGAGTAAGGCACCGGGTGCCCATCGCAGCCCATCGGTTTGGGTCGTGACAAAAGTGGTATCAGAGCAGTTCTGTCATAGGGAGTCTATGGGTGTGTCGTGCACCACACTTATAAGCAGGAGGCTACCGGGCATTTGGGACTATCACTCTTTCTTCTTACTCTAGATCGTGTGGTAGAGCTCAGTTGTAAGAACTCAATTTCCTAAACTCTATCTTATTCATAATACGACGATGCCTACATCTAGAAAGACAGTTGGTAAGAGATTGCATGTAGTCGAGGAAGAGTTAAATCAGAGAAACTCAATTTTGCATCATGCTTATGATGAGTAAATGTGAGATCTTCAGCAGAACATGCGTGTACTAAGACGTGTAAGCTTCTTGATAAGGAGTCTTAAGGTAAGAATATATATCCACCCATATGGTAAAAAGTAATGAGAGATTCATAAGGTAGGTATAAGTTTCAACAAATAAAAGAAGCAAGGTGAAGAAGGGTACGAGGCGCCCAGTCAAGGGAGATTATCAATATTTATAATTCAGGTAGAGGAATATAAGCCTTTTGAGTTACCTTCAATAATAACATAGGTATTTACAATTGGCCACACCCATCTCAGTTGTGCCCTATGGGGGCTAACATATATAGTTTAAGAGAAGGACAGGATATCAGGATCTAGCTGGGGTTAGAGTAACCCAAAACGGTGGATGGATTGTTAGCATTAGCTGACATTTCTAAAGGATAGCAAACATGGTTATAGTTCTCCTTGTGAGACACCCAGATGGTGCGCTCTAGAATATTACAATTAGATATGAATACTAGCATGTTCATTTAATTTAAGAAGATAGGCACTAAAAGCCTGGAAGGGATAAATATTACTTTAGTGTTACTCCCGTCCCTAGTAGAGAGAGAACATTAAGTAACCCGAAGAGCCACTAGATGGAGCTAGGGGAGCTAAAAGCAAAAGAATGTCTTGTTGAAGTTTTCAGAATAAAGTGATAGACAGAAATGTTAGCAGGAAAATAAGAAGAGAGTTAATGAAGCATTATGAGTAAAATATGGTACATGGATGACAACGGCAGATAAAAAAAATGACAGTATTACAGAGTCTACAGACAAGAGAAGGAAAATACGAGAGGTGACAGGCCTTGAGGGAACAAAAGAGTATAGGTCATAAAGTTACATCAAGTTCGTGACTCTAACATGATTACCAGAAGGAAAAGTTAGACCCAGAGTAATAGAAATCAGTATGGATTGATGAATAAGATAAACTAAACATGAATTAGGGACTGAGTGATTTGATAATGGTCGGCATCGTGAGAATTTCAGATTTGCGTTCCGGCGACAATAGAATGGACAACAGAAGAAGATTCATGAGAAATTCAGAGAATAGTCATTCAGGAAAACGCTTCCCTAAAGCAAGCAATGTGATCAAAGTTAAACTTGAGGGGCTGTATGTGCCAGTTACACTAAGTGTCACCCTCGCGAGTAAGTGTCACGACCCAAACCGATGGGCCGCGACGGGCATCCGGTACCTTACTCAACCGAGTACTAACATAACATATCTTTTCGTATCATACTATCATAGAAAAATGATACCGAAAGGCTGCCGTAAGATAACTAGAATAAAACATGTAATACCAACTTATACATAACACATACAGCCTATAAGACCAAAATGATCATTCGTATACTAAACATAGGCCGATAAGGCCATACAATCTTTCATATACATGACATCTGTCTACAAGCCTCTAAGAATATATAATTTTCATAAAGGTCGGGACAGAGCCCCGCCATACCAATCAATACATGTCCAAATCATACTGACCAAATAGCAACTACGGAGTAAATGTAGTGCACCAATATATTCCGATGAGCTGATAGCCTACTTGGAGGACTCTCAACCTGTCTAATGGGACCTGCGGGCATGAAACGCAGATTCCCCAGGTAAAAGGGACGTTAGTACAAATAATGTACCGAGTATGTAAGGAATAAAATCAGTAATTAATAGACATGAGAGAAACATGGAGTAAAAGACTTGACATGTAAATCTGAATAGCTGTATGAATTATTTAATATTCAAAATGTTATGCATATGCATATAAGTGTCATACCATGCACAGGTATATGTGTGCATAACATCATCAAGCCTCTGAGGGCACCCCATCATATCATCTCGGCCACTGTGGGCAAAATCATCAACGTATACCAGCTAATCAGGTGGTGGTGCATATATAATGATGTAACCTTTTTCCATATCCCATATACGTATAACATACATATATACACCTATATAATGCCACTTGGTCATGGGACAATGTAAATGAATGCAATGTAAGAGAAGTACGTCAATAAAATCTCTCAAAATGTCATAAGACCATTATGCCTCTGATTAATATCATAAAATAAATCAACTTACGTATTTTCTGAGACCCATGAACAGACGATAGAATAATAAGACATATAGGGAATCAAGAACATAGGAACCTCTGGTATTTCTATGAATAGAATCATTTATGAAATTTGTGCATTTTCTTGTTTCGTTTGTATCGTATTAATCATGCCAAAAAGAAAGAAGGGATAGCCTTAACATACCTGAGCCGATTCTCTTGACAATCCTTCTAACACATGACAATCGCGATGAAACACGTAACAACGAGATCGAAATAGGGAACAATCCGTATGATATACTTGAGAAAGATTGCACCGTACTCCCTTAGAATCGCAAATCCCACGTTCCTATAATATTAAGTAGTCTTCGTATGAAATGCTTGAAGAAATAACGTTGCCATTGTAAAAGTATCCTTGCTGAAGCTTTTTCTTAAGATGTGAGCAATTAATAACATTGCTATTGCAAAATTTATCCTTGCTGAAGCTTTTTCTTAAGAGATGAGAAATTAATAACGTTGTTATTGCAAAATTTATCCTTGTTGAAGCTTTTTCTTAAGAGATGAGCAATAGATTTTTGTGAACTAGAAAGGTTACCTTTAACCTTTAGGTGTCCCCCACTTAGGATGACTAATCATTTCCTAAAGGCCCCTAATTAGGCCACCTAATGTAATGAATCTTATTCATTACTTGGGCTGCCAGGTTGGGGTTCCTTGGTCTTATCCAAGTTTCTTAATTAATTAACCACCAATTCTTAATTAACTAGTTAATCTCCCATTAACCAATAATTAATTAATTATCCACATAATTAAAAATTATCTCAAATTACTTAAAATACTACTCACTTTTAACACACTTTATACATATTACTATCATGGTCATGTGGTACCTTTTATGACACTAGTCCATAAATACGGGGTATTGTAGCTTGGACCGTATTTTATCTCAAAATGTCAAACTTCGACGAAATTCATTTTCTTCGATTTGCTTACCCTCTCACCTTCACGAATTTACTCATCACTTGTTTGAAATAGCATAATGCTTAAAATCTCAAAATAATCTCATTCCCGAACTTACGTCGATTAACTTACGACTAAAATTTAACATATGAAAATGCGGGATGTAATATCTCATTTCCGAGCTTCCATCAATTTACTTATGAAGTACATTCACGTACAAAAATATGGGGTGTAACAATATTCCCCTTCTTTGGAATATTTGTCCTCGAATGTTGACTGATGCACTTATCATTTTTATAACTTATGTCTTCCGAATACTTTAGTACTCTCCTTGCCATCTAGGCAACTGTTCTGTGAATAAATCCAAAGGCCAGGGCATTCCCTCCTTTAGGCCTCTTTCTCACACCACGACTTGTGGTCGGAATTCTTCCAATCTCGTAACTGTTGCTACCTTCTGTCATGCAGACTGTACGACTTTTTCCTTACAGGTGCGCCTATGCGACTCTTCTCTCCAGCTTTTAGCCAATCTCTAGGCCTCACTTTGTGAACATATGCATAACTATGACAAGTTGTCTTTCTGAGCATCCATAGGTATAATGAAGTTCTTCACTCGGTACTTTGTTGAACTTACGAATATTGCTATATCTTATTTCATAGACCGTTTATCCATCCTTATGACTTTACTACATCTAGGTAGGTCATACTATACCATAACTCTTACTTCGATTTATCGTACTGGGGTCTGCTACCAAACTCCAGGTTACTCTCGTTGCTTATCCTATATGTATAAATCTAAGTCCTTTAATATTTCTTCATTACTGTTTATCTTAAGAATGACTGCCTGATCTCATCTCATACTGTTGTAACTTTTATACATCCATTGTTGATTCACCTCAATGTTGATCTACAATCTACCACTGATATCTAGAAACTTCTTACGTAATCACTAGGGCTCACGTTGCATCGAGGAACATTTGAAGTGATTTTCCTGATCCACTTAGAGGCGATACTGTACTTCAATAACCGTATTTCATGGGATCCTTAGATGGTTCATCTTATGGGGGTATTTTAATCCTGTACAATTCATGAAATCCCCCCCCCCATTGTTTTTCTTCAAATCATTACTCAAGTGAAGGCCCAAACGTCATCCTTTATCTATCACAATTACATCCTTATTCTACTACCAGGGAAGCATTCCATCTCTTCTAAATGCTATTAGTCTTAGACTCCTTTGAGTTCATTCAGGCTATACTGAGCTTTCTATAACTTATAGAAACCATCAGCTCTCTTGTTTTCATGGTCTTAATCCCGAGGACTTATCCATTCTCATCACTTTCTCACTCGCCCTTTATTATCCTTACTCCCGTCTTCCTAAAACGTTGTCGCTTTATCGTACTTTAGCTTGCGACCTACACATATATATTTATACTACTCGCAACCTTCCTTTAATTTGCTTGTACCATAGATTTCCTTGTGTTATTCTGGAACATCAAGCGAGACATTGCATTGTCTCTATCTCTCCTTTACTCTCTTAGATCGACCTCTCGATACTTAGAAACCATATGTTGGAAGATATGCCACTGACGATGCCGCTATCATTTCTGGATACTAAATCCCATCGCTTCTAGCCTTCTATCTGAAGTATGGACCATTCACAACCTTCTGCACTTGAGTATCTCGTACGTTTTTCACTTTTACCTTACTTACCTTAAAATATCGCCTCACATTCTTCTATCTCTTTCATGACCTCCCTTCCACATAGGTATAATTCACATCCACAACTTAAAGCTCTATTATAATACTTGCACCTCTGGTCATACACAATCCGGTGAGAGCTTCATACTGACTTCTTATGAGGCTGGTACTCTTCTAACTAGCTTTATCGTAAAGCCATTATAGAATATGGCTACTGTACTATCTCTCTTGTACCTCTAATATTTAAGAGTGATCATGCAATGTTCTCAATCATGAGGTCTATAATTTTCTTGGTCCAATAATCTGACTCCTGATTTACTTAGTTGATGTAACTCTTTAGTTTCCTCATCTAGTCTTTCGTTGTAGTACTTAGGGAAGACCCTCTGACTCTTGTAAAGTTGCGAGCTTATTATATCATAGTCCCGATAGAATCTTTGATGTCCTTCCTCACCAATAATTATCTGTAGTTACTTACCTCCACACCCTTGTGCTTGTAGGGTTGTTTCCGAACTGATATTTTGACTGTCTTCCCAGTGGCACTTTCTTTTAATTCCGTAACACTCATACGGTCACTTTAACTACCCCAACTCCTATCTGAATATTTCTCAAGGGTCACAATGTCATATCTGAGAGACTGAATTCCGCATGTTGGGGTTCATTATGTTCATCTACCACGATCTGTTAATTTGTCTGTATCCTCTTGTCTATCCATAACTAGGCTCTTCCTGGATCAACTACTAACTATTCATTGGCCCATTCTCATATCAATATTCCGCGTGATCTTTCTTGGGTTATTTCCTTTGTCTTAACTTACTTCTTGCACTGGCTCCTTATCTATCAATAACATCTCGGGCAGGAACCCTTACTTTCTCTTCCTCTCCTTGATGTCGTTTTTGCATAATGTTCTAGAATCGTAGCATATCTGTAGGATTTGAATAAGTGCAATCTCATCCGTTTCTCATTCTTATCACATTCTTCCTTTACCATTCCAGAGTTACTACAACCACTTAATTCTGACTTAATGCCATATCACTCCATATTCCCCCTTTAGGGGAGTACTAAGATTTAGTGCTACGATGATCTACGTATAGATATTTTACCTCTTCATCTTTGGCGTCTTCCCACATCATCGATGATCCTTACTCGCCTCGAGGTAATCCTTCTGTACCAAGGATAACAAATTTTCTTACTCGCGAGGGTGACACTTAGTATAACAGGAACATACAATCCCTTAAGCTTAACTTTGCTAACATTGCTTGCTTTAGGGAAGCGTCTTCCTGAATGACCATTCTCTGAATTTCTCATGAATCTTCTTCTGTTGTCTATTCTATTATCGCCGGAACGAAGTCTGAAATTCTCATGATGTCAACCATTATCAAATCACTCAGTCCCTAATTCATGTTTAGTATACTTCTTCACCAATCCATAGTGATTTCTATTACTCTGGGGTCTAACTTTTCCTTCTGGTAATCGCGTTAGAGTCACGAAATTATTTCTCGAAATTTGGATATGACTTTATGGCCTATACTCTTTTGTTGTCTCAAGTCCTGTCACCTCTCGTCTTTTCCTTCACTTGACTATAGACTCTGTAAACACTGTCATCTTTTTGATCTACCATTGTCATCCATGTATCACATCTTACTCATAATACTTCATTAACTCTCTTCTTATTTTCCGCTAACATTTATGTCTATCACTTTATTCTGAAAACTCGAACGAGACATTCTTTTACTTTTAGCTCCCCTTTCTCCATCTATTGGCTCTTCGAGTTGCCTAACATTCTTTCTCTATTAGGGACGGGAGCCACACTAAGGTAATATTCATCCTTTTAAGGCTTCCAGTGCCTATCTTTGTAGTACTTATATCTAGCTGTACTATTTTAGAGTGCACGATCTGGGTGTCTCACAAGGAGTTCTATTACCACATTTGCGCTATCCTTCGGAAGTATCAACTAATGCTAACAATCCATGTACCATTTTAGGTTACTCTAACCCCAAATTGATCCCGATATCCCATCCTTCTCTTAAACTATATCTATCATCTCCCATAGGGCATAACTGAGATGGGTGTGACCAACTGTACATACCTCTGTTACTGTTGAAGGTAACTCAAAATGCTTATATTTCTCTGCCTGAATTGTAAATACCGACAATCTTCTTTAACTGGGTGCCTTGTACCCTTTTTCATCTTGCTTCTTTTACTCGTTGAAGCTTGTATCTACTTTCTGAATCTCTCGTTGCTTTCTACCATATGGATGGATAGATATTCATGCCTTAGGGCTCCTTATCCAGAAGCTCACACATCTTAGTACACCCATGATCTACTGGAGACCTTACATTTACTCATCATAAGCATCATGAAAAATCGAGTTTCTCTGACTCAACTCTTCCACAGCCACATGCAACCTCTTACCAACTATCTTTCTGGATATAGGTATCGTCGTATTATAAATAAGATAGAGTTTAGGAAATTGAATTCTTACAACTGAGGTCTACCACATGATCTAGCGTAAGAAAGAAGAGTGACAGTCCTAAATGTTATGTAGCCTCCTACTTATAAGTGTGGTGCACAACAAACCCATGAACAAGACTCTACTAGACACGGCTTGTAGACTTCCTAGGATAGAATTGCTCTGATACCACTTTTGTCACAACCCAAACCGATGGGCCGCGACGGGCACCCAATACCTTACTCAACCGAGTACCAACATAACGTATCTTTTCATCTCATTTTCCTATGATAGTATGATACGAAAAGATACGTTATGTTGGTACTCAGTTGAGTAAGGTACCGGGTGCCCGTCGCAGCCCATAGGTTTGGGTCGTGAAGTAAGGGTCATCGATGATGTGAAAAGACGCCAAAGATGAAGAGGTAAAACATCTATAGGTAGATAGTCGTAGCACTAAATCTTAGTACTCCCCTAAAAGGGGGAATGTAGAGTGATGTGACATTAAGTCATAATTAAGTGGTTCTAGTAACTATAGAATAATAAATAAAGAATGCGATAAGAATGAGAAAGGGATAAGATTGCACTTATTCAAATCCTACAGATATGCTACGATTCCAGAACATTATGCAAGTACAATGCGGGGGAAAGGCAGTAAAGGTTTCCCCCAGGATGTTATTGATAAATTAATGTGAATGAACACTTGAGACATAAGGAGCTAGTGTGAGATACAAGGTAGTAAGTTAAGACAAAGAAAATAACCCAAGAGAGATTACGCGGAATATAGATATGAGAATGGACCAATGAGTAGTTAGTAGTTGATTCAGGAAGAGCCTCGTTATGGCTAGAGGATACAGACAAATCAACAAATCGTGCAAGATAAACATAGTGAACCACAACACGGGGAATTCAGTCTCACATATATGACATCGTGACCCTTGAGAAATATTCGGATAGGAGTTGGGGTAGTTAAAGGTACAGTATGCGGGTTACGGAAATAAAAGAGAGTGCCACTAGGAAGACAGTCAAAACATCAGTTCAGAAGCAACCCTACAGGCACAAGGGCGTGGAGGTAAATAACTACGGATAATTATAGGCGAGGAAGAATATCAAAATTTCCGTCGAGTATACGATGTAATAAGCTCACAGCTTTACAAGAGTTAGAAGGTCCTCCCTAAGTACTACAACGAAAGACTAGCTGAGGAAATAAGGAAGAAGGCTTCAACCTAAGCACAGTTACCTAAAGAGGAAATGGTCTTGTAACAACAGTCTCACAACAACAATGTATACACTCCATGAGAAGGTGGCATCTATCGTGGCTAATGAATGGGAAGAAAAAAAATCAAAAGGTGATATTCAAGATCATATGGGTTGCATGGAATCCCAATATATGTGGGCACTAAGATAAGCCAAGTATTCATGCAACAAGTGGCAGAACGACCGAAAAAAGTTGTCACGACCCAACCCGATGGGCCGCGACAGGCACCCAGTACCTTACTCAACCGAGTACCAACGTCACGTATCTTTCTTATTACATTATTAAATACACGTGACATACGGGCCTAATAGGCCAACATTATCATTTCTAAACTTAAAACATAGGCCAACAAGGCCGTATAATTTTTTATGTACACGACATATGTCTACAAGCCTCTAAGAGTACATAAATGTCATAGAGGTCGGGACAGGGCCCCGCCATACTAATCAGTACATGTCCTAATCATACTGACCACATAAGCAACTCCGGAACAAATGGAGTGCACCAACATCTCCCGCTGAGCTGATCGCCTACTTGGAGGACTCTCGACCTGTCTATCGAGACCTGCGGGCATAAAACGCAGCGTCCCCAGGCAAAAGGGACGTCAGTAAAAATAACGTACCGAGTATGTAAGGAATAAAAATCAGTAAATAATAGGCATGAGAGAAACATGGAGTAAAAGACTCAACATGTACGTCTGCATAGCTTTGTGAATTATTTTATTTTTATAATGTCATGCATATGCGTATAAATATCATACCATGCATTGGTACATGCGTTCATAATATCATCAAGCTTTTGAGGGCATCCCATCATATCATTTCGGCCACTGTGGGCAAATTATCAACGTATACCAGCTGATCAGGTGGTGGTGCGTATATAACGCCATAACCTTTTTCCCATATCCCATATACATATAATATACATATATACGCGTATATAACGTCATCTGGTCATGGGTCAATGTATATATATAAATGTATGAAATGCATAAGAAATACGTTAATAATATTTTCTCGGAATGTCATAAAAATAATATGCCTTAAGAAATACGTTAATAAAATTTTCTCGGAATGTCATAAAAATAATATGCCTGTCGGTTAAATTTTGTCAAATACGTATTTTTCTGAGATCCATGAACAGAAGATATAATAATAATTCACATGAGAAATCAAGAATATAGACACCCCTAATATTTCTATGAATAGAGTCATTTATAGAAACTGTGTGTTTGCTCGTTTCTTTCAGTATTATTTGGGTCATGCGAAAAAGAAAGAAGGGATAACCTTAACATACCTGAATCGATTCTCTTGATAATCCCTTTAACACACGTCAATTGCGACAACACGTAACGGCAATATCGGAGTAGAGAAACATTCGTATGATATTCTTGAGAAACATTGCACCGTACTCCATTATAATTGCAAAATCTCACTTTGATTTGAATTGTTGAAGATCTGATCTTACATAGGTGACTTAGGTTCGTGACTTATGTTTGTAATACACAAACACTTATGTTTAAATGCATGTAAGAATGGGTGTTTTGACTTATGTTTCTTAAGGGATAGTTATGACTCACGTACACGTGTCATTCCTTTATTAAAATGGAAATGACTTACTTCTTTAAGACTTGCCACCTATAGTGACTTATGAGTCACAATTTTTGAGTTAGTTTGCTGCCACGTGGTGGATATTTTATCTCAACCACATTCTTTAGTTAATCACCCACAACTCCTTAATTAACTAGGTAATGTCCCATTACCCAATAATTAACCAATTATTCACATAATTAAGAATTATCCCAAATTACTTAAGATATTGCTCATTTTTAGCATACCTTATACACCTCACTATCATGGCCATCTGGTACCTTGTATGGTAATAGTCCATAAATATCGAGTATTTTAGCTCGGGCCATATTTTATCCCAAAATATCAAATTTTGACGAAATTCATTTTATTCGATTTGCTTACCTTCTCACTTTCACCAATTTACTCATCACTTGTTTAAAATAGCATAATGCTTATAATCACAAAATAATTTTATTCCTGAACTTGCGTCAATTAACCTATGATGAAACTTTAACGTTCGAAAATGCAGGATGTAACATCTCATTTCTGAGCTTCCATTAATTTATTTATAGAATACTTTCATGTACGAAAATATGGGGTGTAACATCATTCCACCCTTTGGAACATTCGTCCTCGAATGTTGATTGATGCACTTATCATTCTCATAATCCCTAGCTCTTGCGAATACTTTAATATGGTTCTTGCCATTTAGGCAATTGTTCTGTAAATAATTCCAAAGGCCAGGGCATTCCCCCCTTTAGGACTCTTTCTCATACCTCGACTTGTGGTAGAAATCCTTCTAATCTCGTAACTGTTTCTACCTTCTATCACACAGCTTGTACGACTTTTTCCTTGTATGCGCACCTATGCGACTCTTCTCTCTTCTTTCCTCTAGCTTTTAGTCAATCTCTAGGCCTTATTTCGCAAACGTATACAGAGCTTAATAAGATGTCCCTCTGGGCATCTATAGGTATACTGAAGTTCTTCGCTCAGTACTTTGTCTAACTTACCATTATTGTTATATCTTATTTCATAGACTTGGTTATCCATCCGTATGACTTTACTGCATCAAGGTAGGACATATTATACGATAACTCTTACTTCGTTTTATCATTACTGAGGTCTGCTACCAAACTCTAACTACTTTCGTTACTTATCCCATATGTATAAATTTAAATCCTTTAATGCTTCCTCATTACTTGATCATCTTAAGAATGACGGCCTAATCTCACCTCATACTTTGTGACTTTTATCCATCCACTGTTGATTCACCTTAATATTGATCTATCATCTACCACTGATAACTTGATCTCTTATGTAACACTGCCACTAGAGCTCACGTCTCATCAGGGACATCTGGAGTAATTAGATTAATCCACCTAGGGGCGATACTATACTTTCATAACCGTATTTTATAGCATCCTAATATGACTCACCTTACATGGGTATTTTAATCCTGTACAATTCATGAAATCCTTTTCAATTCATTACTCCATCGAAGGCCCAAACGTCATCCTTTATCTATCACAATCACACCCTCATTCCATTCTAGATGCTATTAGTCTTAGACTCATTTGAGTTCATTCAGGCTATACTGAGCTTTCTATAACTTAGAAAAACCATCAACTCTCTTATTTTCATGAGCTTAATCTCGAGGACTTATCCATTCTCGTCACCTTCTTACTTGTCCTTTCTCATCCTTACTCCTGTCATAAAACTTCGTCGTTTTACTATACTTTAGCTTGCGACCTCTACGTATATATTTATACTATTTGCAACCTTCTTTCAACTTGCTTGCACCATAGATTTCCTTATGTTATTCTGGAACATCAAGTGAGACATCACATTGTCTCAAACTCTTCTTTACTCTTTTAGCTAGACCTTTCGATATTTAAAAACCATAGGTTCGAAGATATACCACTAACGACGCCATTATCATTCCTGGATACTGAATCCTAGTGCTTCTAGCCTTCTATCTGGAGCATGGACTATTCTTAACCTTCTGCTTTTGAGTATCTTGTACGTTGTTCACCTTTACCTTACTTACCTTAAAATCTCGCATCGTATCTTTTATCTCTTTCATGACCTCCCTTCCACATAGGTATAATTCACGTCCATAACTTGAAGCTCTATTATAACACTTGCACCTCTGGTGCCTATACAATCCGGTGGAAGCTCCATACAGACTTCTGATGAGGCTGGTACTCTTCTAACTTGCTTTATCATAGAGCCGTTATAGAATATGGTTGTTGTACTATCTGTCTTGTACCTATGATATTAAGAGTGATTCTGCAATATTCTCAACCACGATTTCTATAATTTTCTGGGTCCAATTTTCAGACTCCTGGTTTACTTCATTGATGTAACTCTTTAGTTTCTTCTTCCTTCTGATCAGCCTTTATGTAGGGTTAAGCTATCTTTTGATCTGTGGCTCACGGTATTAGTTATTACTTTAGCTTTTCATTGGCGCTATGGAATATCCATGATATAATCTTTTGATAATTCAATACTTTGTCTATGCCCTAGGCTCAATTCTTTCTTTTAACTTATACCGGAGTCTTCTACGGCTGTATGAACGTCAACATATATGGTGCATGGACATCATTCTTAGGTCTTAAGTGCATATTCCCTTTTGTTCCTTATAAGCTTCCTTTAAACGTAAGTTATTACTTCTCCTGGTCATTCTGCCACCTTGTTGCATGCATGCTTAGCTTATCTTTGTTCCCACGTATGCCGGAATTTTTGTGCAACTCATATGATCTTGAATATTACTTTTGGTTTCATTTCCCGCTCATTAGCCACACTAGGTGCCACTTCCTTAAGTTGTTGTGAGACTGTTGTTACAAGACCTTTTCCTCAGCTAGTCTTTCATTGTCGTACTTAGGGAGGACCCTCTGACTCTTGTAAAGCTACGAGCTTATTACATCGTATACTCGACAGACCTTTTGATGTCCTTCCTTGCCTATAATTATCCATAGTTATTTACTTCCACGCCCTTATGCTTGTAGGACTGCTTTTGAACTGATATTTTGACTGTCTTCCCAGTGGGACTCTCTTTTATTTTTGTAACACTCATACAGTACCTTTACTACCCCGACTCCGATATGAATATTTCTCAAGTAACACAATGTCATATCTGCGAGACTGAATTCCCCATGTTGGGTTTCACTATGTTCATCTTGCACAATCTGTTGATTTGTCTGTGTCCTCTTGTTTAGCCATAACTAGGCTCTTCCTGGATCAACTACTAACTACTCGTTGGCTCATTCTCATATCAATATTCCGCATAATCTTTCTTTGGTTTTTTTCTTTTGCATTAACTTACGTCTCGCACTGGCTCCTTATTTATCAATAACATCTCGGGCAGAAACCCTTACTTCCCCTCCTTGACGTCGTGCTTGCATAATGTTCTGGAATCGTAGCATATTTATAGGATTGGGTAAGTGCAAGTTCACTCCTTTTTTATTTTTATCGCATTTTTCCTTTATCATTCAATAATTACTAGAACCACTTAATTCTGACTTAATGTCACATCACTCCATATTCCCCCCTTTTAGGGGAGCACTAAGAGTTGGAGCTATGATGACCTACCTATAGATATTTTACCTCTTCATCTTGGGCGTCCTTTCACATCATCGATGACCCTTACTCGCCTTGCGGTAATCCTTATGTACCAAGGATAACAAAATTCCTTCCTAGTGATGGTGACAATTAGTGTAATTGGCACTTACATTCCCTTAAGCTTAACTTTGCTCACATTGCTTGTTTTAGGGAAGCGTCTTCTTGAATGACCTTTCTCTGAATTTCTTATGAATCTTCTTCTATTGTCCATTCTATTATCGCCAGAACGCAATCTGAAATTCTCATGATGTCGACCATTATCAAATCATTTAGTCCCTAGTTCATGTTTAGTTTATCTTGTTCACTAGCCCATACTGATTTCTATTACTCTGGGGTCTAACTTTTCCTTCTGTTAGTCGCGTTGGAGTCACAAACCTATTTCTGGAAATGAGGATATGACTTTATGGCCTATACTCTTTTGTTATCTCAAGGCCTATCACCTCTCGTCTTTTTCTTCACTTGACTATAGACTCTGTAATACTGCCATCTTTTGATCTACCATTGTCATCCATGTATCATATCGTACTCATAATGCTTTATTAACTCTTTTCTTATTTTTCGCTAACATTTATGTCTATCACTTTATTCTGAAAACTCGAACAAGACATTCTTTTGCTTTTAGCTCCCCTTGCTCCATCTACTGACTCTTTGGGTTGCCTAACATTCTTTCTCCATTAGTGACGGGAGCTATACTAAGGTAATATTTATCCCTTCAAGGCTTCCAGTGCCTATCTTTGTAGAATTGATATCTAGCTGTACTATTTTAGAGTGCACTCTCTAGGTGTCTCAGAAGGAGATCTATTAGCACCTCTGTAATATCCTTCGAAAATGTCAGCTAACGCTAACAATCCATTTACCATTTTGGGTTACCCTAACCCCAGTTAGATCCCGACCCCCGTATGGCATAAATGAGATGGGTATAGCCAATTGTACATACCTCTATTATTGTTGAAGGTAACTCAAAAATGCTCATATTTCTCTGCTTGAATTGTAAATACTGTTAATCTTCATTAACTGTGTACCTCCCACCCTTCTTCACCTTACTTCTTTTACTTGCTGAAACTTGTGTCTACCTTCCGATTCTCTTATTCCTTTTTACCGTAAGAGTGGATAGACATTCCTGCCTTAGAGATCCTTATCAAGAAGCTTACACGTCTTAGTACACACATGATAGCATCCTAAAAAGCTCAACTCTATTCAAGGACAAGAATGAAGCTTTGGAATCTCAAGCTAAAGAGTTGCAAAACAAGGCAATTAAACTTCAAGTGTAAATAAAGAAGCTTTTAATTGTGGAGGACGAGCTCAAGACCAAAGGAGATAAATTATACAAGTTTTACAATTATTTGGTGGCCCAAATTGAAATCCAAGAGGAAGATTGGGTCCCGAACTCGGCCCTTGAAATCTAGCAAAAGGGCATCCAGAAGAGCCCAAAATGAGCTTAAAAGAGGTCTAAATGGGGGTGTTTTAAATGGAGCCCAATTGGAGTCCAAACCAATGGCCCAAACTAAAAGTTTTAAGGCTCAAATCTGCCCCAAAGGGATTTGGCCGCCCCTATCTAATTTTGTGACTTTCTTTATTTCTTAGCAACCACCCTACCTAATTTTAATGACTTTGTTACCCCTTGGCAGCCCCCTAACTAATTTAATGACTTTTGTTACTCCTTGGCAACCACCCTACCTAATTGTAATGACTTTTTATGCCTTAGTACTTCTATAAATAAGGAGTTCTTCTCATTCATTGAAAGACTTCATTATTGATTAAGTATATCATACTTTGAAAGTTCTTTTGAACCTTTGTTACTTGTGCTTTGAGATTTATCTTTCAACCTTTACTAGTTCATAGTTCAGGGTAGTAAGATTAGTTCTCTATTGTGATATCTTTGATTCCTTTGGGGTATTTTTAGAAGGCGATTAATACTAGTTATTAATTATTTTCTCAAGTTACTCGTAAAGCGGTCAAGATCCGAATCTATTATTTTGATTTGCTTTTAAGTAAAGGCGTTTGATTTCTTCAATAAATCAAGGCGTTGTTGCTTTGATCTTGTCAAGGCTATTGAACTTGCGTTCTTGGAAGTTCTTGGAATTCTTTCCTTGAATTTTTCCATATCCTTTATTTTCTGCCCTTTAATTCTAGTTGTTCAATTCCTTATTGTTATTGCTTCCGCATTTACTTTTCAAACTCTTACTCTAGCTTGGATTCCCGACCTAGTCGTTATCAACACATGATCTGTTGAATACCTCATATTTATCCATCATAAGCATGATGCAAAAATCGAGTTCCTCTGACTCAACTCTTCCACAACTATATTTCTTACCAATCTTCTTCCTGGATGCAGGCATCATCGTATTATGAATAAGATAGAGTTTAGGAAATTGAGTTCTTACAACTGAGTTCTATCACACGATCTAGAGTAAGAAAAAAGAGTAACAGTCTTAAATGCCTTGTAGCTTCCTGCTTATAAGTGTGGTGCACAACACACCCATAAACAAGACTCTACTAGACACGGCTTGTAGACTCTCTAGGACAGAACTGTTCTGATACCACTTTTGTCACCACCCAACCCGATGGGCCGCGACGGGCACCCGGTACCTTACTCAACCGAGTACCAACGTAATGTATCTTTCTTATTACATTATCATATACACGTGGCATACGGGCCTAATAGGCCAATATCATCATTTATAAACTCAAAACATAGGCCGACAAGGCCGTAAAATCTTTCACGTACACGACATATGTCTACAAGCCTCTAAGAGTACATAAATGTCATAGAGGTCGGGATAGGGCCCCGCCATACTAATCAGTGCATGTCCTAATCATACTAACCACATAAGCAACTCTGGAACAAATGGAGTGCACCAACATCTCCCGCTGAGCTGATCGCCTACTTGGAGGACTCTCGACCTGTCTATCGAGACCCGCGGGCATGAAACGCAGCATCCCCAGGCAAAAGGGACGTCGGTACAAATAATGTACCGAGTATGTAAGGAATGAAAATCAGTAAATAATAGACATGAGAGAAACATGGAGTAAAAGACTCGACATGTACGTCTGCATAACTCTGTGAATCATTTCATTTTTATAATGTCATGCATATATGTATAAATATCATACCATGCATTGGTACATGCGTTCATAACATCATCAAGCCTCTGAGGGCATCCCATCATATCATTTCGGCCACTGTGGGCAAATCATCAACATATACCAGCTGATCAAGCGATGGTGCGTATATAACGCCATAACCTTTTCCCATATCCCATATACATAGAATATACATATATACGCGTATATAACGCCATCTGGTCATGGGTCAATGTATATGTATAAATGCATGAAACGCATAAGAAATATGTTAATTATATTTTCTCGGAATGTCATAAAAATAATATTCCTTAAGAAATACGTTAATAAGATTTTTTCGGAATGTCATAAAAATAATATGCCTGTCGGATAAATTTTATCAAATACGTATTTTTCTAAGACCCATGAACAGAAGATATAATAATAATTCACATGGGGAATCAAGAATATAGACACCCCTAATATTTTTAGGAATAGAGTCGTTTATAGAAACTGTGGGTTTGCTCGTTTCTTTCAGTATCATTTGGGTCATACCAAAAATAAAGAAGGGATAACCTTAACATACCTGAACCGATTCTCTTGACAATCCCTTTAACACACGTCAATTGCGACAACACATAACGGCAAGATCGGAGTAGGAAAAAATCCATATGATATTCTTGGAAAAATTGTACCATACTCTATTATAATTGCAAAATCTCACTTTGATTTGAATTGTTGAAGATCTGATCATACATAGGTGACTTAGGTTTTTGACTTATGCTTGTAATATACAAACACTTATGTTTAAATGTGTCACGCCCCAAACTCAGGGAGCGCGACCGGCGCTCAACCGAGAGAACCCGGCCGAGCAAGCCTATTAGATTTACTTCTACCCAAACTCATCCATGAATAAAGAGGAGATGTACTCCATTAATCAATCACTGAAAAGATTTTATTTACAACTCCCTTTTCATTCCCATTAGTAGCTTCATTCATAATTTCCAAAACATTACGAGTTTATAGAATTAATAAAAATATAATTTCCAAGTACCAACATTTCTAGTTCAATTCCCAACATTAACCATAACCCACAACCTGTCTACGGAGCCTTTAAATACAATAGAAGAGTAATATGGAAATGACGGCTACAAGGCTCCGGCTATAACTCAAAACATTGTACATGAGAAACAAAAGATACATGACTCCGAAATAAAGTGGGGCTCACCAAATCAGCTGAAAAGAGTGTACTGCTATCAGCTGAAGTAGATGCCCGTGCAATGCACGGGCCCAACATGGAAGCTTTGAATTGGATAATTTGGTTCCATTTTGGGTATGGTTTTTTTAGAATGTAAGGTATTTCATATACATAAAAGTAGCACTAACACTCTTTTGTAAATGCAGTAACAACAAAGAGTACATAAGTACATCCGAGAAAAGTATAACCCTGACTAATCTTGTAATATTTTTAACATCTCTAAGAATTGATTCGGCCTCATTTTCATGTTCTACTCTTCAAATTATCATATCGTATTCCATTGGTTCTTTCTCCTGGCTAGCTCTTCTTCATTCCAGCACTTCCAACAACTTAGTAGTATGCAGTATTCCACTGCTTCTTCTTTCTCCTTGCCAGCCCTTTTCTATTCCAAAAATCATCCACCACCTTAAATGAGAGGAATGAATGAACATAAACAGGAGAAAAAGTTCAAATATGATCAATACCTAATCAGTCATTTGACGTACTAATTAGGTATTCAGCTAATTTTTCTTTCACAAGTATTCTGGTGCTAATGGCAATACAACTCCACTTTTAATCAAAAAGAGAAACTAACGACCTAAACTGTCTGTTTACACATATCTATATAATATGTGCAAAAGATGACATAAGAACACTGCATGTCTCTACTCTTATACAATTCAAAAAAGTATAGTCTGCTATCATAGATATATGTGAAACGCAACACTCAGAATATGTAGGTAATATTTGCATCTCTAGGAACATAAAGACACACCTTAATCCCGTGTGCAAAGCTAAAGTCACCAACTTAGTAGTCAGCCTCCGTCCTCCTGAAAAACGCAGCATAATATAAGTCTTATGTTATCTTCAAAAAGCAGGTAAGCACAATCAACATTGCGGCCATGGACATGTATAGATGTAAGGTCAAATAGAGGATAAACAGGAGTACCTTGATTTTCTGGTAATCTACTAATAGATCCGTTTCTTCCCACACAAAAAGATGTAAACTATGCAAGAAAATACTATATCAGAAATAGATAACCAGAAATAGAAACATATAACCCTTTATTATAAAGACTAACAGGGAATTCGTTGATGCAAAAAATAGTTTAAGACTTTCTTTCACCTATATCTGTAGTAACATAAAATATATAACGCTTACAACAGTGCTTTTAAAATATTATGTGTGCCAACAATCTATTAAACATCATGTTGCATTATTAAACATTACTTATAGGTTGATAATTGATATAACATTCTTCTTGATCATCTTATTCATTGTTTGTTTGAAAACTGAAAGAGAGTCGAGAGAATGTGGGTTCAAGCACATTAGTAGAAATATATGCTGCTCCATTAATTCCATTAAGGTCTACATTACTCATTACCTGATCAAAATTGTTGCTTAAGGTATATTCGAAGTCTCATTTTCTTCATTGCATTGTTAGTTTGTTCTTAGTCTATGAGTAAAATGTCTTGTACATCACTCTGTATACCACTATTTCCATCTTTCTATATCTTGTTATCTGTTCAGCACCTTATTTAGCTTGGCTTATAAAATATATCTCCTAATTTGCAGGTTGGCTATTATGATCTGGTTGATGCTTAACTCGCATCCTAATTTTCTCATTTTCTTCCTTGCATTGTTAGTTTGTTCTTAGTCTATGAGTAAAATGTCGTGTACATCACTCTGTATACCACTATTTCCATCTTTCTATATCTTCTTATCTGTTCAGCACCCTTGTTTAGCTTGGCTTATAAAATATGTCTCCTAATTTGCAGGTTGGCTATTATGATCTGGTTGATGCTTCACTCGCATCCTAATTTTCCCCTCTAATTTTCTCCTCACGACTTACGATATCTCTTTTAGTACGGCAACATCATGTGTTACAGCATCATCACAAGAGGGTTGGGGTTGAAGTGAACTATCCAGTAGAATTGATAGGAGCAGTCGCAACCATCTTACCTGCAAGTTGTTCTTGTCTCTCCAGCTCTATCAATTGTGAATTACATGTTAAATTGTTTGGTCTGGCCACTAATTTCATCTTCTTTCTTATCTTCTTTTTCTTGTTTTGTGCTCTGGTTGCAGCTCATTAGATATTTGCTCTGTTGCTTCCTTTGATGATCCCTTGCAACAGCTTCTAAATATTACCACATCATGTCTCTTTTTCCTTTTCCGAGAAGAGACTAATTTGAAGGGCTGAGCAGTTTCAAAATATACACTATATAGTTTCCATTTTCTTATGAAACATAGACATGAATAAGAACTGTGCGAAAAGGACAGACATGGAATCATTATTTCATCAAACACATAGGAGGCTGCATGATAAAGATTCCAAAAGCACACATTTATTCTAATGCTATCTGCAACTATATCAACTATCGACACACACATATATATATATATATATAGATATAGATAGATATATATATATAGAGAGAGATCCTTTCTGACCTGTTTGGATTAAATTTATCTTCATTCTTCATGATGAAGTATTTGAACTAAACTTATGCATGACTCAAATCCAGCAAAAGAATATAATACAGAAAAATACATCCAAATAAAAGGATGTGGTTGTGTTATCTAATTTTCCATTTAGACAATATGACACATTCTTTGTATTGTTTTAAGGGAAAATCCTACATAAATTTCATTCATTAAAACTCTTAGTTTCACTCTATTTTTATCAATGTAGATCCATTTTCTGAATTCTGACATGTTTTTATATAATTTAACCTTACATTACTAAATAAAAAAATCCCGAAGAGACACATCTGAATGTCCAGCCGATGTTAAAGAATTCTGTTTGAGACACTCTTTAACCTGAGTCTTGTAAATCTTGAACATATATGTAGTGGCTGTTTAGAAAGATTAGTACTTCATATGTATAAGCCAGAATTTTTTGAATCCAATTAGTTGATAACCATTTTGCATTAGAATCAAAATGTATGGTCACAGATCAAAAGAAAGAAAGAATGAATTAAAAAGTGATATTAGCTCATATAAGGTGAAATACAAATTAGACCAGAACATCATATAACATAGGAGTCACTTAATAGTTCGTAGCACATTTTGATGCTTTTACCATTGGAAGATGCGTATTGGTTTATGTTACTGTGAGATAAAATTATAATTAAATCAGTCTTGTTTGAAACTTTTGGCTCCTTTATTTCTTGGTATTTCGCAGTGACATTGCTCAACATTATTTAACTCCATTTTTTTTCCAAGAAGATGTGCTTAATACACTGTGCACCATAACCCAATTACCTTCTGCGTCATACATTATCTTCCACGCACATTCTGTTTATTATTCTTTTTTGAGTTGTTTTTTGCATCCTCCATTTTACACCTACTGATCAGTATATTGAAAACAACATAATTTTTTTAGAGCAATAGAAGAGACCCAATCTTGGAATAACAATTTGGGTACTTCAGATTATAGATGAGACCGTTTAATTAAGCGTACCAAAAGTCAAAAAAATATCAACAAACAGTAACCTAAAATGATACACAATTACATGTATCTAAGGATCAATTTCAGAACATGAATGTGCGAATAATAAACGCATGGAGTAGGCTCTCGGCTGAGTAGCAGGAGCAACTTTTAATTTATTATGAGCCCAAACGATAGATTCAATAAGTTCTTGCTAATAACCACGTCCACTGAATAGAAACATTAAACTAAAAGCCCAGACAAAATGAGAACCTAGGAAAAAAAGGCCATATGCAGATAATGAAGAACCATAAGACTGAATTACTTGTGATGCCTATGCCCAAAAGAAATCGCGGAGCCACCCATAGTAATAGAACTTTGCGCAAAGTTTCCTCACGTGATATGAGTTACTACCCCTTGATCACTTACACTGCCCCAAAAATCTGACTGCATTTTCCAACTGAAATGAAATATTACTACCGAAATTGCATTGTACATCCAGTATAGTCCTAAGAAGACATGATCTCAGGCCGATACTTGACATATACCCCTCTTCCAGGTCCATCACAAGGAAAACGAAAACCAAAATTTATTTTATACCGTTTAATTAAGCTTACCAAAAGTCAAAAGAATATCAACAAACAATAACCTAAAATGATACACAATTACATGTATCTAAGGATCAATTTCTGAACACGAATGTGCGAATAATAAACGCATGGAGTAGGCTCTCGGATGAGTAGCAGGAGTAACTTTTAATTTATTATGAGCCCAAACGATGGATTCAATAAGTTCTTGCCAATAACCACATCCACTGAATAGAAACATTAAACTAAAAGCCCAGACAAAATGAGAACCTAGGAAAAAAAGGCCATATGCAGATAATGAAGAACCATAAGACTAAATTGCCTGTGATGCCTATGCCCAAAAGAAATCGCGGAGCCACCCATTAATAGTAATAGAACTTTGCGCAAAGTTTCCTCACGTGATATGAGTTACTACCCCTTGATCACTTACACTGTCCCAAACATCTGACTGCATTTTCCAACTGAAATGAAATATTACTACCGAAATTGCATTGTACATCCAGAATAGTCCTAAGAAGACATGATCTCAGGCCGATACTTGACATATACCCCTCTTCCAGGTCCATCACAAGGAAAACGAAAATCAAGATTTACTTTATACCGTTTAATTAAGCGTACCAAAAGTCAAAAGAATATCAACAAACAGTAACCTAAATGATACACAATTACATGTATCTAAGGATCAATTTCTGAACATGAATGTGCGAATAATAAACGCATGATTGAATTCCAGAACTCACAAGTTACAACAAAAGTAGTAAAAGTAACATAAAATAAAATTCAAACAGAAAAAAATAGCCCTGTCATGCTTACCCAGAAAAGTTCAAGGCTGCTGGAAATGATGGAAATAAAACTGTAAAACAACATGCATAAAAAAATAAGAAATCCAAAAAGTACACATAAAAAGAAATATGAATAAATAATAAAACTTACATGGATTAATAATAAGCTATAGTTTGACATTCTCACTGAATGGAAGTTCAAGTTCAGGCAAACAAGGAAGAGCAAAGAAGTGTCACGACCCAAAATCCGACTAGTCGTGATGACACCTAACCCAACCCGCTAGTTAAGTCAATTAACCACTATCCAATTTCAATAACAATTAATAAAGCAATTAAGTAAAGAAATATCTGAATCTAATACATTCTCCAAGAACTGGTGGTACAAATCATGAGCTTCTAAGAATATAGTTTACAAAGCGAAAATGAAATAAATACATAGTCTGTTTGAATAGTACATAAACAGAATTTTGTAGATCTAAAGTTACCACGAACGAAAGGCAGCTACAGCCGGGATGCAGGTACATCTTCAATCAGCTCCCATCGAACACAGCAACATCAGCAGCCAACATTTGCACGCAAGGTGCAGAAGTGTAGTATGAGTACAACCGACCCCATGTATTCAATAAGTAACAAACCTAACCTTAGGTTGAAAGTAGTGACGGGCTTGTACCAAGGTCGGGTTCAAAACCAATATCCCATAACAGTTCATAACAGTATATACAAGTAATAAAAGATGTGTCTCAGAAGTAAAATGCTCAGCTAGTTCACAGTTTCAGAAAATAGTCATGCTTTTCAAGTATCTTAGTGAAAACCCAAATCTTTTACCGAAAATGCCAAAAATACGAGTAAGTTTGAAAACTGTAATTTTTTCAAATATTCTTTTCACAATAAATAAGATGTTTCATTTTCTTTCCAGATAGCAAGTGTAAAATACCTCTCTATGCCCACATACCAATGTGTGTAAAAAGTCATGAATGACGTGATACTGTATAGCATGAGGAAAAATACGTCTCTATGCCTGTATGTCATGTGTGCATGCCAATGCCATGTATCTCAGAGATGAATCATGTATCCACAGTCTTAGAGTACTCAATCTCACTGTCTCACATTCTCTCACACTATGCTCAAGTCTCACCACACTCAATCACTCAGCGCTGTACAATACCTGCTGTGGCGTGCAACCCGATCCATATATGACCATAAAGCCCGTTGCGGTGCGCAATCCGATCCACATATATATAGTCGACTGCACTCACTGGGAGTGTGCAGACTTCGGAGGGGCTCCTTCAGCCCAAGCGCTATATCGCTGCGACCTGCAGCCCGATTTTATAACATATAAATAGCCATAAAGCTCGTTGCGGCGTGCAACCCGATCCATATATATACAGCCCTAAGGCTCGTTGCGGCGTGAAACCCGACCCATATAAAATATAATCAATATAATATGCTGTGACGTGCAGCCGGATCCCAAAATATCACTCTCACTCAGGCCCTCGGCCTCACTCAGTCATCAATCTGTCAAGTCTCACTCACGGGCTCACAATGTCATGAAACTAGGCCGACAATAATGATATGTTGTATCAATAAGTAATATCTAAGACTGAGATATGGTATGAATGCATGAATATGACTGAGTACGAAATATCAATAAAATCAGTGAGATGACAGTAAGAAACGACCACTATAGGTCCAAACAATATCGGCATAAAGCCTAAACATGATATCTAGCATAATTGACAACTCAATTACTTTATCACATGGCGAAAACACAGATATCAATAAAATAGGGCCACTATTCAGTGCCATGAAAACAATAGAGTCCCAATTCACACGGTGCACGCCCACACGCCCGTCACCTAGCATGTGCGTCACCTCAACACAAATCACATAACACGTATTTTGAGGTTTTATACCCTCAACACTAAGATTAGAAGAGTTACTTATCTCGAACAAGCCAATTCTAACATCGAGCAAGCCAAGCGATGAATCAAAAAGCTCAAAACCGCCCAAAAACCCAACCTGGGCCCGTACCTCGGAACCCGACAAAATTTACAAAATCCAATTACGAGTCGAACCATACTAGTTTCACTCAAATCCGACTCTAATTCGATATTCAAAACTCACAAATTCATATTATGAAACTTTAGGCCAAAACTCCCAATTTCCTCTTTAAAATTCACAATTCAATTACCAAAAACGAAGATAGATTCAATAAATATATCAAAAATCGAGTAGAAAATACTTATCCCAATTCATATGGTGAAATTTGCTTCAAGAATCGCCTCAATCCGAGCTCCATAACTCCCAAAATGTAAAAATGTCTGAAACCTTCGAAATAGAGTACTATATACACTGTCGAGACGTCCTCTTTCGCGAACGCGGGAAAACCATCGCGTTCGCGATGAATAAAACTCACACTGCCACAAAAGTCTCTATGCGTTCGCGATGCACCCCACGCGAACGCGACTAACCTTACGCGATCGCATAGAAGAACGCTCAAATTCCCAGCTGCCAACCTCAACACTACGCGAACGCGATCCTCCATACGCGAACGCGAAAAGAACTTATCCCAAATCTACGCGAATGCAAGACATACTTCGCGATCGCGAAGAACAATTTGCTGCTGCCAACAAAATACACTACGTGTTCGCAACACTTGCCACGCGAACGCGATGAAGAACTGAGACACGAGAAAATACCAGAACACAGCAGTACCAAAAATGAAGAAAAATGATCCGAAATCAATCCGAAACACGCCCGAGCCCCTCGGGACCCCGTCCAAACATACCAACAAGTCCCATAACATAACACGGACCTACTCGAGGCCTCAAAACACACAAAACAATCTCGGAACGACGAATCACACCTCAATTCGAATTCAAATGAATTTTGAAACTTCAAACTTCCACAACCGATGCTGAAACCTATCAGATCACGTATGATTGACCTCAAATTTTGCACACAAGTCGCATTCGACATTACGAACCTGCTCCAACTTCCAGAATCAGAATCCGACCCCGATATCAAAAAGTTCACTCCCAGTCAAACTTTCCAAAATTTCAACTTTAGCCATTTCGAGCCAAATTCAACCACAGAGCTCCAAATCACAATCCGGACACACTCCTAAGTCCGAAATTATCCAACGGAGCTAATGGAACAATCAAAATTCCGTTCTGGGTTCAAATTCACAAAAAGTCAAACTTGGTCGACTCTTTCAAATTTAAAGCTTCTAGCTGAGAATCATTCTTTCAAATCAATACCGAATAACCTGAAAGTCAAAGCCGATGATTTACATAAGTCATATTACATCATACGGAGCTACTCATGCCCTCAAACAATCGAGCGAAGTGTAAATATTCAAAACTACCGGTCGGGTCGTTACATCCTCCCCCACTTAAACATACGTTTGTCCTCGAACGTGTCCAGAGTTGTTCTCAAAGCCATCAAACCGTCGTATAACCTTACCATGCACATACCCGTGGGTGATCCCATGTCACCCTATCCCATACAGGTCCGATAACACAATATAACTGAAATTTCTCAATTCAACCTAGCCCACAAGCCTTCGAATCAAATTTCCAACATCCGGAATTTCTTATAAGATCAAAATTTTGTATCTACATACCGTATAAGTCTGAACAAGCTGTACCAAAAGCCGTAACCATAACTCAAATACTCAAATTCAAATACCACATAGTTCAAATGCTCGAAGCAATGATTTCTAATCACAGTAGCTGTTCAAATCAACCCAATGCCGGTAATAAACCTCATATCAAACAAGACTCCATTCTAAAACCTTCGTACACTGCCAATGATGAAAGAAACATACAGAACTCATAACCATTCATCAGATCAACAAGTCATGGTACTCCATCTCCTTCGACAAGACTATAGCAAATTTCAAATCTGACTTCCGATATTATCCTTCTAACCATGCTGACATCAGTTCCGATAGTATCCATTCTAGGTACAATGACCTCATCTCATCAAATACCAGCTACTCTACTGGCATGCCACACCAATACTATCTAAAGCCACAACCCGTGCAGTCCGTGCACCAATAAGCAACATTCTAGATGTACTCAATCACGAAAATGACTCAAATAAAAGAACCGTCCCGCAAGCTCAACGGGTACCACCCCGACGCAATGCTAAGAACCCATCACACACCATAAAACCATAACACATGGATCTAACACCAAGGATCATATCTCAACATAACTATGCCGCAATGCGCGACCCCATCCAAACACCGATCCATATAAAATACCTCAGCCACCATGCTCAAAATCAATAACCACGCGCAATCTGACATCAAGTACTCAAAGTGTATTACCATAACCACGGAGAAGCAGATGACACAATGCCACACAAAACCAGAAAGAACATAACCCATACGCCATCAATCATGCAATACCCAATTACTTATCTCACTCAAATTCGGCTATAAAGCCCAAATAGAATCACACCGGGTGTGCTTATAACCAACGGATCACAACTCCTCGTAGCATAGAAGAGTAACTCACAGATCATCTCAGAACACGAATAAGCTCAACAACAACCAAATGGCACATCCCTCAATAATAGCAGTATGGAACCAACCAATCCGGCTTGGTGTAGAATAGACATCCTAATTGGGCCTATCAATGGACCCCCAAATCGACTCTCGTCACCCACAAATAGATAAATAACCCTCCGAAAATCCATAATGACTGAATCATAGCACATACTATCATCTGGATAGCTTCGGCCATAACCTCACAGTCCACAACCATGAAACAATCTCCTCCTGAGAACTCCCAACCTCCAAATCCATAAAACACACAAATCACAATATCTGATTCCATCTCCACCGCCAAAATGTCTAACATATCTCTCATACATGATCATCCTACAAGAAATACTTCTAAAATTCTTCCGTGCCACGTAGAAAAATTTTAATATCAGTAGTCGATCAACTAGGAGAGTGCCGCAATACCAATGAAGTACCCATAAATCAAAGCACATTGCCCCTTCTGAAATGTATACTCTCATCATGCCATACCAATTAGTAATATCATTTACCTAGTTATCTGAAATCGTCCATGCTGCCTACGAATTTATGTCATTCCCTTCAAAACTGAATTGTGACATTGCACATGCAAATCTCAATCCCACACAACACACCGCATCTACCATGCCATCCTGTGAAGAGTACAAGAATCTCATAATCAACTCTAAGTCACAAGCAGAATACATACCCGATCAGTCAGAAACCTTCCATTGATCTCATCCCGGAGAAAATCCCAATACGCAACATATTCCTCACGCCGGTAGGAAATATACTCCTCGAATCGTGGTAAAACCCAGTGGGAACTCTTTGAAAACTATTTTCACACAACCAAGCTATTAGAACTGAATCTCTCTAACTCACCCAGCCACGCAGGTCGCCAAAACCCAAGAGCATTGCCACGAAACACCTGTGGAGACTAGCCACATCATAAGTACCCAAAGAACTGATTATATCCATTATTGTGCTGATCCAACCTACTACCACGCTGTCCAATTTCTCCAAGTCCCTTCCAAATTGCCTTCAAATTGATACTTCTCCTTGCTGGAACACAACGATCCTTAACCAAAATTCACCACACAAGAGACCCTAGTATAAAACCACAACGCCTAAAGGCCCATAAGCTGCTGACTTCCCTCGTAAGCACCCCAAAGCACCACAACCGAGATACCCACTCTAAAGAGACCTTATGTGAACCTAAAACTGTTTCCTTCACCTTTTCGACGCAGAAATGCATAATCCACAATGGTATAAAAATGCCACAAGTCTCGACACCATCCAATGTAACTCTCAGTTTCTAGCCATGTACCAATCTTGAAAATTCCAAATCGCTACATATAATTCTTGAATCCATCAGAACCATTTTCGAGAGTCATCCACTCTACTCAAATCTCAATTGCACCACCCCAAACGGGACAAACGATTGGTGCCCCATTGGCACGACGACACCCAAAGGAGTAACCCACACTCCTAAGCAACTGAGAAAATTCCTACTCCATGTACACAACATCCTTCGCGAATAACCACTCAATTATTTTATGATTCCCATATACCCATAGAGTGTAATACAACCTGTATCCAGAAATTCCTTTACCCGAGTCATCCTCGATCTCGACCCCTGCAAGTCATACCTGATTCACTGTTATACCCCGAATCGAAACCAATACAATACATAACCGTGCAATCAACTCGTCGATAGCAGACTCCCCCACTTGGCTCAAAGCCACAGAACAAAATACTCGATAACATCACGATACCCATACTCTATTACTGTAAACAAAATGCACTAAAATCCAACAAAATCCTTCGCAAGCCCATGTAACACAAACCATATAATACCTCAAATCTTCTGCAAATCTCGCATTCACCCTTTTAATAGTCAAGCCAACTTCCACAAGCGGTCCAAACTCAAATTGCAACGTATATCATTCACTGATAAAAGAGAACTCTCTACAAAAAATCATAAGGACCACACAACCTCAGGACACCTCGTAGGAGATAACCTACCTTCTCTGCCTCAAACTGACATCTCTCTATACCCTTCCACAGTCACGACTACTACACAATCACTTTATCTTCTTGATTCTGAACTTATCAACAAGACATGAAAATCTACTTCACTCCATAACTAAACAACATGAGATATCCCTCAACACATCGAGACCATACGCCAAATCAAGACAGAAATCAAATACCCCATAGTCCTTGCTACATCTCAAGTAAACTCTTCTCGTCACCTTCGAACGATCTAAACACATCTCGCAGTCACATCATACTCACCACATAGTCATTCTACCGCTCATCGAGCCATAACTTCCACTCATAGGAACACTACCGGATGTATAAGTCCAAAAGCACGTGCTTACACAATCAAAATCTCTGTGCTCGAGCTACAGACAAAACCTGGCCTCCAATCCTCCAGACTGGCCCATCATCAGCACACCAAAATCACATCTCGTACCTCAACCATGGAATCACAAGCCGTCGGCGCACAGCCAATACCGAGCACTTACATGCACATACGAATGCATGGAAGGAATTCAATGAGTTACGTTCAAGCTAAATCAATGTCGCACGATAAGGAAAGAAAGATGGGAAGTATATCCTAAATGTCATGTAGCCTCTCGAAGATAGGTATGGACGTCATTATACTGATCCGCAAGACTCTATTAGACACTTGCTCATGACTTGTAGAACCTATGAATCTATAGCTCTGATACCACGTGTCACGACCCAAAATCCGACTAGTCGGGCTGGCACCTAACCCAACTCGCTAGGTAAGCCAATTAGCAACTAACCAATTCCAATAACAATTAATAAAACAATTAAGTAAATAAATATCTGAATCTAATACATTCCCTAAGAACTGGTAGTACAAATCATGAGCTTCTAAGAATAGAGTTTACAAAGCGGAAATGAAATAAATACATAGTCTATTTGAATAGTACATAAACAGAGTTTTGTAGATCTAAAGCTACGACGAACGAAAGGCAGCTACAGCCGATATGCAGGTACATCTTCAATCTGCTCCCATCGAACACAGCAACATCAGCAGCCAACATCTGCACGCAAGGTGCAGAAGTGTAGTATGAGTACAACCGACCCCATGTACTCAATAAGTAACAAACCTAACCTTAGGTTGAAAGTAGTGACGGGCTTGTACCAAGGTCGGGTTCAAAACTAATATCCCATAACAGTTCATAACAGCATAATACAAGTAATAAAAGATGTATCTCAGAAGTAAAATGCTCATCTCGTTCACAGTTCCAGAAAATAGTCTTGCTTTTCAAGTATCTTAGTGAAAACCCAAATCTTTTACCGAAAATACCAAAAATACGAGTAAGTTTGAAAACTATAATTTTTCCAAATATTCTTTTCACAATAAATAAGATGTTTCATTTTCTTTCCAGATACCAAGTGTAAAATACCTCTCTATGCCCACATACCAATGTGTGTAAAAAGTCATGAATGACGTGATATTGTATAGCATGAGGAAAAATACGTCTCTATGCCTATATGTCATGTGTGCATGCCAATGCCATGTATCTCAGAGATGAATCATGTACTCACACTCTCAGAGTGCTCAATCTCACTGTCTCACATTCTCTCTCACTATGCTCAAGGCTCAGCTCACTCAATCACTCAGCGCTGTACAATACCTGCTACGACGTGCAACCCAATCCATATATGACCATAAGATCCATTACGGCGCGCAACCCGATCCACAAATATATAGTCGATTGCACTCGCTGGGAGTGTGCAAACTCCGGGGGGGCTCCTTTAGCCCAAGCGCTATATCGCTGTGGCGTGCAGCCCGATTCCATAACATATAAATAGCCATAAGGCTCGTTAAGGCGTACAACACGATTCATATATATATATATATATATATATATATATATATATATATATATATATATATATATATATATATACAGCCCTAAGGCTCGTTACGGAGTGCAACCAGACCTATATAAAATATAATCAATATAATATACTGCGGCGTGTAGCCCGATCCCAAAATGTCACTCTCACGCAGGCCTTCGACCTCACTCAGTCATCAATCTATCCAGTCTCACTCACGGGCTCACAATGTCATGAAACTAGCCCAACAATAATGATATGCTGTATCAATAAGTAATATCTAAGACTGAGATATGGTATGAATGCATGAATATGACTGAGTACGAAATATCAATGAAATCAGTTAGATGACAGTAAAAAACGACCACTATGGGTCCAAACAATATCGACATAAAGCCTAAACATGATATCTAGCATGATTGACAACTTAATTACTTTATCACATGGCGAAAACACGGATATCAACAAAATAGGGCCACTATTAAGTGCCATGGAAACAACAGAATCCCAATTCACACGGTGCATGCCCACACGCCCGTCACCTAGCATGTGCGTCACCTCAACACAAATCACATAACACATATTTCGGGATTTCATACCTTCAGCACTAAGATTAGAAGAGTTACTTACCTCGAACAAGCCAATTCCAACACTGAGCAAGCCAAGCGATGCTCCAAAACGCCATCCCGCGTGTTCCAACCTCCGAACAGCCCAAAACTAACACTAAACTGCTCAAGTACATCAAACAATGCTAAAGGAACAAATCCCGATCGAAAAAGATCAAATCTTGAATCAAAATCCCAAAACCGGCCAAAACTCTAACCCGGGCCCGCACTTCGAAACCCAAAAAAGTTTACAAAATCCAATAACCCATTCAATTATGAGTCCAACCACACTAGTTTCACTCAAATTCAACTCTAATTCGATGTTCAAAACTCAAAAATTCATATTATGAAACTTTAGGCCAAAACCCCTAATTTCATCTTTAAAATTCACAATCCAATTACCAAAAACAAAGATAGATTCATGAAATATAACCAAAACCGAATATATAACACTTACCCCAATTCATATGGTGAAAATTGCTTCAGGAATCACCTCAATCCGAGCTCCATAGCTCCCAAAATGTAAAAATGTTTGAAACCTTCGAAATAGAGTACTATATACACTGTCAAGACGTCCTCTTTTGCGAACGCGGGAAAACCATCACGTTCGCGATGAATAAAACTCACTTTTCCACAAAAGTCTCTACGCGTTCGCGATGCACCCCACGTGAACGCGATGAACACTGCTGCCAAAGCTTCGCGAACACGACTAACCTTAAGCTATCGCATAGAAGAACGCTCAAATTCCCAGCTTCCAACCTCAACACTACGCGAACGCGATCCTCCATACGCGAAAGCGAAGAGGACTTTTGTCACGACCTAAACCGATGGGCCACAACAGGCACCCGGTACCTTACTCAACCGAGTACCAATGTAACGTATTTTTCTTATTACATCATCATATACACGTGACATACGAGCTTAATAGGCCAATATCATCATTTATAAACTCAAAACATAGGCCGACAAGGCCGTACAATTTTTCACGTACACAACATATGTCTACAAGCCTCTAAGAGTACATAATTATCATAAAGGTGGGGACAGAGCCCCGTCATACCAAACCATACACATCTAAATCATACTGACCAAACAAGCAACTCTGGAGCAAATGGAGTGCACCAATATCTTCTGCTAAGCTGATCGCCTACTTAGAGGACTCTTGACCTGTCTATCGAGACCTGCAAGCATGAAACGAAGCGTCCCCAGGCAAAAGGGATGTTAGTACAAATAATGTACCGAGTATGTAAGGAATGAGAGAAACATGGAGTAAAAGACTCGACATGTACGCCTACATAACTCTGTGAATCATTTATTTTTTATAATGTCATGCATATGCGTATAAATGCCATACCATGCATAGGTATATGTGTTCATAGCATCATCAAGCCTCTGAGGCCATCCCATCATATCATCTTGGCCATTGTGGGCAAATCATCAACGTATACCAGCTGATCAGGTTGTGGTGCATACATAAAGCCATAACCTTTTTCCATATCCCATATACATATAATATATACGTATATAACGCCACCCGGTACCTTACTCAACCGAGTACTAACATAACGTATCTTTCTTATTACATCATCATATACACGTGACATACGAGCTTAATAAGCCAATATCATCATTTATAAACTCAAAACATAGGCAGACAAGGCCGTAGAATCTTTCATGCACACTACATATGTCTACAAGCCTCTAAGAGTACATAATTATAATAAAGGTCAGGACAGAGCCCCGCCATACCAAACCATACAGATCTATATCATACTGACCAAACAAGCAACTCCGGAGTAAATGGAGTGAACTAATATCTTCTGCTGAGATGATCGTCTACTTGGAGGACTCTCGACCTGTCTATCGAGACCTGTGGGCATGAAACGCAGTGTCACCAGGCAAAAGGGACGTCAGTACAAATAATGTACCGAGTATGTAAGGAATGAAAATCAGTAAATAATAGACATGAGAGAAACATGGAGTAAAAGACTCGACATGTACGCCTGCATAGCTCTGTGAATCATTTCATTTTTTTATAATGTCATGCATATGCGTATAAATATCATACCATGCATAGGTATATGTGTTCATAACATCATCAAGCATCTGAGGGCATCCCATCATATCATCTCGGCCACTGTGGGCAAATCATCAACGTATACCAGCTGATCAGGTTGTGGTGCATATATAACACCATAACCTTTTTTTATATCCCATATACATATAATATATGCGTATATCCATCTGGTCATGGGTCAATGTATATGTATAAATGCATAAGAAATACGTTAATAATATTTTCTCGGAATGTCATAAAAATAATATGCCTGTCGGATAAATTTTATCAAATATATATTTTTCTGAGACCCATGAACAGAAGATATAATAATAAATCACATGGAGAATCAAGAATATAGACACCCCTAATATTTCTATGAATAGAGTCATTTATGGAAATTATGCATTTGCTCATTTCGTTCGTGTCGTATAGATCATGCCAAAAAGAAAGAAGGGATAACCTTAACATACCTGAGCTGATTCTCTTGACAACCCCTTAACACATGTCAACTGCGACAACACGTAACGGCGGACCGTTATAGGAAAATAATCCGTATGATATTCTATTATGCTCAAAAGATTACCATCAAACCATCTGTATGTTGCTTAATATAGCTTGTTATGATAACAAGGCTAATGCTGTATCAGATCTTCAAGTCATTCAAAACCCAGTAACCATTCAACATTTAATTTCTTGTCACTTACCTTGACGTTTAAACTATCATGGACCTTTTCTATGTACACTATATGCCGCTACAGATTATGAAAAATCTTAGATGTAAATGTCACATTTTGAAGGAAATTTGGAAAGATGATAAGGGGTTATTTTGGTTCAATTGTTGGAGTATTATCCGTAAGTTGTTTTCATCCAAAATGAAGCTTATCACTTGAAAAATGTATTCTTCAAGAATGCTAGTTGGTAGGCCCCCATTAACTTTGATGACTTAGCCCCCTTAAGTTTTCCAAATGTGCCAGGTTGCACTTTAATTCAAGAGTCATTCTGTTAGCTCTTAATGGCTGCCACGTTGGTGGATTTAAACTTTTCCAAATTTTATCCACCCATTTCCTTAATTACAAGGTTAATCTTCCACCAAAAATCCACAATTAACTAAATATTCACATAATTAAGAATTATCTCAAATTACTTAAAATACTACTCACTTTTAACACACTTTGTACATCTTGCTATCATGGACATATGGTATCTTGTATGTACTAGTCCATAAATATCGGATATTTTAGCTCGGACTCTATTTTATCCCAAAATGTCAAACTTTGACAAAATTCATTTTCTTCGATTTGCTTACCCTCTCACCTTCACCAATTTACTCATCACTTGTTTAAAATAGCATAATACTTATAATCATGAAATAAATTGATTCCCGAACTTGCGTCGATTAACTTACGACGAAACTTTATCGTACGAAAATGCGGGATGTAATATCTCATTTTCGAGCTTTCATTAATTTATTTATGGCGTACTTTCACGTACGACAATATGGGGTGTAACATTATTCCCCCTTTGAAACATTCGTCCTCGAATGCTGACTGATGCACTTATCATTCTTATAACCCATAGCTCTTGCGAATACTTTAGTACTCCTCTTGCCATCTCGGCAACTGTTCTGTGAATGAATCCCAAATGCCAGGGCATTCCCCCCTTTAGGCCTCTTTCTCACATGATGACTTATGGTCGGAATCCTTCCAATCTCGTAATTGTTGCTACCTTCTATCATGCAGCCTGTACGACTCTAACTTTGTATGCGCGCCTATGTGACGCTTCTCTCCTCTTTCCTCCAGCTTTTAGCCAATCTCTAGGCTTCACTTTGTGAACATATACAAAATCATGTCAAGCAGTCCCTCTGGGCGTCATTAGCTTTACTACATCTGAGTAGGTCATACTATACCATAATTCTTACTTCGATTTATCGTTACTGAGGTCTGCGACCAAACTTCAGGTTACTCTCGTTGCTTATCGCATATGCATAAAGCTTAGGTATTTTAACGCTTTTTCATTACTGTTCATCTTAAGACTGATGGCCAAATCTCATCTCATACTTTGTAACTTTTATCCATCCATAGTCGACTCACCTCAATGTTGATCTACAATCTTCCATTGATAACTTGAAACTTTTTTACGTAATACATTGCCACTAGGTCTTATGTTGCATCGAGGAATAGTTGAATTGATTTTCCTGATCTACTTAGGGGCGATACTATACTTCAATAATTGTATTTTAATTCCGCACAATTCATGAAATCCTCTTCAAATCATTACTCAATCGAAGGCCCAATCGTCATCCTTTATCTATCACAATTACACCCTCATTGTACTATCAGGGTAGCATTCCATCTTTTCTAAATGCCATTAGTCTTAGACTCCTTTGAGTTCATTCAAGCTATACTGAGCTTTCCATAACTTAGAGAAACCATCAGCTCTTCTTGTTTTTATGGGCTTAATCCTGAAGACTTATCCATTTCTCGTCACCTTCTCACTTGCCCACTTTTGTCATAAAACCTTGTCTCTTTACCATACTTTAGCTTGCGATTTACACATATCCATTTATACTACTCGCAACCTTCCTTCAACTTGCTTGCCCCATAGATTTTCTTGTGTTATTCTGGAACATCAAGCGAGACATCACATCGTCTCTAATTCTTCTTTACTCTCTTAACCAGACCTCTCAATACCTAGCAACCATGGGTTGGAAGGTATGACACTGACGACGCTGCTATTATTCCTGGATACTAAATCCCAATGCTTCTAGCCGTCTATTTGAAGTATGGACTATACAAAACCTTCCGCATGTGAATATCTCGTACGTTGTTCACCTTTACCTTACTTACCTTAAAATCTCGCATTACATCTTCTATCTCATTCATGGCCTCCTCTCCACATAGGTATAATTCATATTCACAACTTGAAGCTTTATTATAGTACTTGCACCTCTGGTGTATACATAATCCGGTGAGAGCTTCATACTGACTTCTTATAAGGCTGGTACTTTTCTAACTGGCTTCCTTATAGAGCTATTATAGAATATGGTTGTTGCATTATCTCTCTTGCACCTCTGATATTAAGAGTGATTCTGTCATGTTCTCAAGCGCAATTTCTATAATTTTCTAGGTCCAATAATCATACTCCTGATTTACTTCGTTGTTGTAACTCTTTAGTTTCCTCTTCCTTCTGATCAACATTTATGTAGGCTTAAGCTATCTTCCGATCTGCGGCTCATGGTATGAGTTATTACTTAAGCCTTTCATGGACACTATGGAATATCCATGATACAATCCTTTAACAATTCAATCCTTTGTCTATGCCCTGGGCTCAATTCCTTCCTTTAACATATACCAGAGTCTTCTATGTCTGTATGATTGTCAACATACATGATGCATGTATAAAAACTCTGAACTCGTGCCTTCATAACGTAACTAACTCTGGATTATCAGTCAAATGATTCTTTCTATTCCTTCTTAGCTTTCTTTAAATTTAAGCAATTACTTTTTCTGGTCTTCCTTCCCCCTTGTTGCGTGAATACTTAGCTTACCTTAGTGCCAACACATATTGAATTCCATACAACCCATGTGATCTTGAATATCACTTCTGATTTTTCTTCCCGTTCATTACCCACGGTAGGTGCCCCTTTCTTATGGAGTGCATACAGCGTTGTTGTGAAACTATTGTTATAAGATCACTTTCTCTTTGGGTCACTGAGCTTAGGTCGAAGCCTTCTTCCTTACTTCCTCTGCTAGTCTTTCATTGTAGTACTTAGGGAGGACCCTTTGACTCTTGTAAAGCTATGAGCTTATTACATCGTATACTCGACGGACCTTTTGATGTCCTTCATTGCCTATAATTATCCGTAGTTATTTACCTCTATGCCCTTATGCTTGTAGGGCTGCTTCTGAAATGATATTTTGAAAGTCTTCCCGGTGGCATTCTCTTTTATTTCCGTAATACTCATACGGTACCTTTAACTACCCCAACTCTTATCTGAATATTTCTCAAGGATTCATGATGTCATATCTACGAGACTGAATTTCCATGTAGGGGTTCACTATGTTTATCTTGCACGATCTGTTGATTTGTCTGTAACCTCTTATCTAGCCATAACTAGACTCTTCCTGAATCCACTACTAACTGCTCGTTGGTCCATTTTCATATCTGTATTCCGCGCAATCCCTCTTGGGTTATTCCCTTTATCTTAACTTATGTCTTGCACTGGCTCCTCATTTATCAATAATATCTCGGGTAGGAACCCTTACTTCCTTTCCTTGACGTCGTGTTTGCATAATGTTCTGGAATCGTAACCTATCTGTAGGCTTTGAATAAGTGCAATCTCATCCCTTTTTTATTTTTGTCGCATTCTTCCTTTACCATTCCATAATTACTAGAATCACTTAATTCTGACTTAATGTCACATCTCTCCATGTTCACCCCTTTAGGAGAGTACTAAGAATTGGAGCTACGACCATCTACGTATAGATGTTTTACCATCTCATCTTTGGCATCTTTTCACATCACCAATGATCCTTACTCGCCTCGCAATAATCCTTCTTGCTTGCTTTAGGGAAGCGTCTTCCTGAATGACCTTTAAAGATTATTCTTTTGTCGTCCATTCTATTATTGCCGGAATGCAATCTCTGAAATTCTCATGATGCCGACTATTATCAAATCACTCAGTCCTTAATTCATGTTTAGTTTATCTTGTTCACCAGTCCATACTGATTTCTGTTACTCTGGGGTCTAACTTTTCCTTCTGGTAATCACGTTAGAGTCACGAACTTATTTCTCGAAATGAGGGTATGACTCTATGGCCTATACTCTTTTGTTGTCTCAAAGCCTGTCACCTCTCGTCTTTTCCTTCACTTGACTATAGACTCTGTAATACTGTTATCTTTTTGATCTACCGTTGTCATCCATGTATCATATCTTACTCTTAATGCTTCATTAGCTCTCTTCTTATTTCCTGCTAACATTTATGTCTATCACTTTATTCTGAAAACTTCAACAAGATATTCTTTTGCTTTTAGCTCCCCTTTGCTCCATCCACCGGCTCTTCGAGTTGCCTAGCATTATCTCTCTACTAGGGACGGGAGCCATACTAAGATAATATTTATCCTTTCCAGGCTTTCAATGCCTATCTTTGTAGCACTCATATCAAGCTGTGCTATTTTAGAGTACGCCATTTGGGTGTCTCACAAGGAGATCTATTAGCACCTTTGTAATATCCTTAGGAAATGTCAGCTAACGCTAATAATCCATTTACCATTTTGGGTTACCCTAACCCCAGTTAGATCCTGATATCCTTCCCTCTCTTATACTATGTCGGTTAGCTCCCATAAGGCATAACTGAGATCGGTGTGGCCGATTGTACATACATCTGTCACTGTTGAAGGTTACTCAAAATGCTTATATCTCCCTTCCTGAATAATGATAATCTTTATTAACTAGGTACCTCGTACCTTTCTTCATCTTGCTTCTTTTACTGCTTGAAACTTGTATTTATCTTCTGAATCTCTCATTGTCTTTCACCATAAAGGTGGATAAATATTCTTGCCTTAAGGTTCCTTATCAAGAGGCTTACACGTCTTAGTATAGACATGATCTACTGAATACCTCATGTTTATCCATCATAAGCATGATGCAAAAATCGAGTCCCTCTGACTCAACTCTTCCACAGCTATATCTCTTACCAACCGTCTTTCTGAATGTAGGCATCGTTGTATTATGACTAGGATAGAGTTTAGAAAATTGAGTTCTTACAACTGAGCTCTACCATACGATCTAGAGTAAGAAGAAAGAGTGACAGTCCTAAATGCCCTGTAGCCTCATCCTTATAAATGCGGTGCACTACACACCCATAAACAAGACTCTACTAGACACGGCTTGTAGACTCTCTAGGACAGAACTACTCTGATACCACTTTTGTCACGACCTAAACCGATGGGCCGCGATGGACACCCGGTACCTTACTCAACCGAGTACTAACATAACGTATCTTTCTTATTACATCATCATATACACATGACATACGGGCTTAATAAGCCAATATCATCATTTATAAACTCAAAACATAGGCAGACAAGGCCGTACAATCTTTCATGCACACTACATATGTCTACAAGCCTATAAGAGTACATAATTATAATAAAGGTCGGGACAGAGCCCCGCCATACCAAACCATACAGATCTAAATCATACTGACCAAACAAGCAACTCCAGAGCAAATGGAGTGAACTAATATCTTCTGCTGAGCTGATCGTCTACTTGGAGGACTCTCGACCTGTCTATCGAGACCTGTGGGCATGAAACGCAGTGTCACCAGGCAAAAGGGACGTCAGTACAAATAATGTACCGAGTATGTAAGGAATGAAAATCAGTAAATAATAGACATGAGAGAAACATGGAGTAAAAGACTCGACATGTACGCCTGCCTAGCTCTGTGAATCATTTCATTTTTTTATAATGTCATGCATATGCGTATAAATATCATACCATGCATAGGTATATGTGTTCATAACATCATCAAGCATCTGAGGGCATCCCATCATATCATCTCGGCCACTGTGGGCAAATCATCAACGTATACCAGCTGATCAGGTTGTGGTGCATATATAACGCCATAACCTTTTTTCATATCCCATATACATATAATATACGCGTATATCCATCTGGTCATGAGTCAATGTATATGTATAAATGCATAAGAAATACGTTAATAATATTTTCTCGGAATGTCATAAAAATAATATGCCTGTCGGATAAATTTTATCAAATACGTATTTTTCTGAGACCCATGAACAGAAGATATAATAATAAATCACATGGAGAATCAAGAATATAGACACCCCTAATATTTCTATGAGTAGAGTCATTTAAGGAAATTATGCATTTGCTCATTTCGTTCGTGTCGTATAGATCATGCCAAAAAGAAAGAAGGGATAACCTTAACATACCTGAGCTGATTCTCTTGACAACCCTTTAATACATGTCAATTGCGACAACACGTAACGGCGGACCGTTATAGGAAAATAATCCGTATGATATTCTATTACGCTCAAAAGATTACCACCAAACCATCTGTATGTTGCTTAATCTAGCTTGTTATGATAACAAGGCTAATGCTGTATCAGATCTTCAAGTCATTCAAAACCCAGTAACCATTCAACATTTAATTTCTTGTCACTTCCCTTGACGTTTAAACTATCACGGGCCTTTTCTATGTACATTATATGCCGCTACAGATTATGAAAAATCTTAGATGTAAATGTCACATTTTGAAGAAAATTTGGAAAGATGATAAGGGGTTATTTTGGTTGAATTGTTGGAGTATTATCCGAAAGTTGTTTTCATCCAAAATGAAGCTTAGCACTTGAAAAATGAATTCTTCAAGAATGCTAGTTGGTAGGCCCCCATTAACTTTGATGACTTAGTCACCTTAATTTTTCCAAATATGCCATGTTACACATTAATTCAAGAGTCATTCTTTTAGCTCTTAATGACTGCCATGTTGGGTGGATTTAAACTTATCCAAATTTTATCCACTCATTTCCTTAATTACATTGTTAATTCAATAGTCAAGGATTTACTAAAATATTCTTACCATTTCGGCTAAATAATGACATCCGTGTGAAAATGAGGCACAAAGATACACATGCACTTACACTACTTTGACAGAATTAAGCAACAAAAATACCCAAAAGAAGGGGACTGCTAACAAATGACTATCAAACTCCCATAATCAACAAAATATAGCATTAAAGAAAGAGACAAAAGAGAAACCTCCATAGAATGATGAAATTGCAAATGCAAACCAAGAAGTGGTGAGCGAAAAAGACCAACGGTGAGAGAGAAGAAGCGAAAAATAGTAGAATAGAAAGAGTTCTCCGCCTCTCATTTGCTATCTTACCATTGAACACCAAAATAATCACAAAATATTGATTTGAGCCACCACCCAAATATCAGGTAGATCATATGTTGGAGTCATCGCCTGTTTCTTCCCATTGAACTCCTAGAAATTGGATGCACAATAGGAGACCATTCAATTATTTGGTCCATCTCTAGAAGAAATCTTACGTTCTCAAAATACCATTTCCAGCCCTAAGTTAAATGTCAAATTGCTTCACAAAAAATACAAAGTAAAATAAATTACCTGCATGCAACACTTGAGAAAGCAAAGCATAACCATAGAAGATATCACGAGGCGGACATGGAACAACAAAGGAATAAAAAGCTGAGAAAAAATTGAGAAAGAGAGAGGGGGAATGGAACAAAGGTAAGATAGTGTAACGACCCGGCTAGTCGTTCCGAGAGTTATAGCCCTGTTTTCCCATTCCTATTTCTTTATGTGTTATTCAGTGGTGTTGAGTTGTGTCGAGTTGGTAGGTTTGGGTGTGGAGTAATTTTGGAGTGAAATGAATACTTAGTCTCTTAGTTAGAAAGTTAAGTTAGAAAAGTCAACCGGAAGTTGACTTATGAGTAAACGAATTCGGATGTGGATTTTTATGATTCGATTAGCTTCGTTGGATGATTTTAGACTTAGGAGTGTGTCCAAAATATAATTTGGAGGTCCGTGATAGAATTAGGCTTGAATTAACGAAAGTTGAAATTTTAGAAGTTTTTAGGCTTGAATCCGAGGTTGATTTGGTGTTTTGGTATTGTTTTGGGTATTCCGAAGGTTCGACTAAGTTCGGGTAGTGATATATGACTTGTTGAAATTATTGGTTGAGGTTCCGAGGGCCTCGGATAAGTTTCGGATAAGTTTGGGTTGTGTTGCGGTCGTTTTTCTTATGTTTCGACACCGTTTCTTCAAGCATAAATGATATCATATTGAACAAATGAGCTCCAGTTTCTTTTTTTGATTGAAGCATTAGATATGTATCGTAATTACGGACCCGTAATAAAAAGAATCATCAAATTTGAACATCGTATGAGGATTTTATGGTTATTTTACTAAGAATTAGGTTGCCAGATTTTGAAGATTAATTATGAAATTGCCACTAACGGCGTATTTAAAAATCTGCACTATTTATAAATATTGAAACCAAAATATCTTCTTCATTGTAAGATCAAATTGAGTGATTCAAAAGCCTAACGTGACTAGAATTTCACAAGAAATCCATTGGAGTCATAAAAAGCGAGTTTCGGGATCGTTTGCATGAGAAATGAGCCAAAATAGCTGGGAGAAAAATATATAAAATGAGGGTTTGTTCATTCGGTCATATTTTGAGTTGGGGAGCTCAGATTTGGGTGATTTTTGGGGTAATTTTCACCATAAGAATTGGGGTAAGTATTCTCTACTTAGTTTTGGTTATATTTTATGAATCCATCTTCGTTTTTGGGATTGGATTGATAATTTCAAAGTGAAATTGAGGGAGTTAGGGCTCGAGTTTTGGAGAGTTTTAGGTAGGGATTTGAGGGACCAAACGGAGTCCGATTTTAATAAAGTTTATATGGTTAGACTCGGGAGAGGACGAGGGTTCTAATTCTACCATTTTTTACTGGTTTCGAGACGTGGGCCGGGGGCCAGATTTTGGCCGATTTCAGATTTTTTGGCCTATTTATGTAGTTTTTATTGTGGATTCGATTCTTTAGCCTATGTTGATAGTAGTATTCTGATTTTGGTTAGATTAGGAGCTTTTGCAGACCGAGTCCAGAGACGAGGGCATCCCGGAGTAAGATTTTATGCTGTTAAGGTAAGTAACAGTTTTAACTCTGGCTTTGAGGGTATAAACCCGGAGAATTTGATATCGTGTGACTGTTTGGAGGTGATACCCACGCTAGGTGACGGGCGTGTGGTTGTATACCTTGAGGGATTGAGACTTGGTCCGTCCCGTGAGGCCTCATGGCCATCATTTGTGTTTACGTAGTTACTTGTTGTTGAACTTGTCTGCATTCATGTTAGAGATCATATTTTGGCTTTATTCATGCTCACATTATTTGTACTCAGTCATAGAAATTATTGTACATGTTTATCTCAGTCTCTATTATTTGCTAATATGCTGTGATACTTGATGTGGGTTGTGTTCCCTTATTTGTTGATGATGGTGAGGCTAGTGAGGTACATGATTGAGTAAGGCCGAGTGCCTGGTTGTGAGGATATTAATACCATAGCGCATCAGCTGTCCGCATAGCATGTGAGTTGATCGTACGGGTTCAGGTATTGATATCATAGCGCGTGAGTTGTTCGCGTAGCACGTGAGTTGATCGTGCGGATCCAGGTATTGATATGATGGCACGTGAGTTGTCCGTGCTTAGCGCTTGGGCTTTGGGAGCCTCTCCGGAGTCTGTACATACCCCCAGTAAGCACAGAGTGTTGAGTGTTTTGAGTGTTGAGTGCTGAGTGCGAGTGATGAGTGATGGAGTGACACTGCTGTGAGGTTGTATTTATTTGTGTTGTTGCTGCATTTATCTGTTAAACTTCTTTGTGGCATTTAGTGAGTTATGGAATTTACCTATTTATTTCTATTTATTTTAAATTGTGAAAATAAATAATTGAACTGTTTTACTTAGCTCGTCACTACTGCTCAGTTCCTTAGTTATTTCTGTTACTACTGAGTCGGTTGTACTCATACTACACCCTGCACTTTATGTGCATATCCAGGTGAGTTAGAGCGCGGCGATCGTTGAGTTCAAGCCGGCTATATGTGGAGATTTCAAGGTAGCTGCTAGCGTCCGCAGGACCTTGTTACTCCTTTTGTCATTTCTTTTTTTGGACAGTTAGACAGTTTATATATCTTAGTTTATAGTTTTAGACGTTCATGACTTAGTGACACACCGATGTTTGGGGCTCGTTTTCGTATTTTCTAAATTATATTTAGAGTTGATTTAGTTTATGAGAAATTTAAATATTGGTATTGTTTTATTAAATTATTATAATCGGTGTAGTAGTAATATATTAGAAAGTAGGATTGCCTTGTAATACGATAGGCACCATCACGACCATGGTTAGATTTTGGGCCATGACAGATAGAAAAGTAAATTGGATGGGTGTCTAACAAAATCCTGAAAGACAAACACAAGTAAAATAGATTTCTTGAGCACAAAATTAAATAGATAGTACCTCAAAGGAAGAATAAAACTAAAACAAGTGATTACAAACTTAGGAAAGACTATTTTTCTCATCCAAATAGCCAATCATTGGTGAACAAAGGATGGAAAGAGAAATATGTAAGGATCCAAAAAGAAGAAAAAAAAGAGAGAGAAGAAAACCAGCAAGAATACAAAGAGTAAAATAACAAAGTAAGACCAGGAAGATGAAGGGAAAAGAGAAGCTGAAGAAGGAAGGAAAATATTTATGGGACTCAAAAAATGAGAAAGGGGAATCCAGATATGTCACACTAATAAAAATGCCAATACATGTGTCATCAACATAAATGTGTTGAATAGAAATCAACATATGACAATACCCTTAAGAAACCAAACAATTTTAGATTTGCCTTTCGTCGTCCCATTAAAAGCATCACTTATTATATAGTTAATTTATAGAGAAAGGTTAATGGGTCGAGGAGTTAAAATTCAGTAAATTGACTACAAATGAAAACGCCAGTTGGGTGTATATAAACAAGCAAGGATTGCTATCAGACTCTTACCAATTTCAGCAAAATAATATTAACAGTCAAGGACTTACTAAAATATTCTTACCATTTCGTCTAAATAATGGCATCCATGTGAAAATGAGGCACAAAAATACACATGCACTTACACTACTTTGAAAGAATTAAGCAACAAAAATACCCAAAAGAAGGGGACTGCTAACAAATGACTATCAAACTCCCATAAGCAACAAAATGTAGCAATAAAAAAAGAGACAAAAGAGAAATCTCCACAGAATGAAGAAATTGCAAATGCAAACCAAGAAGTGGAGAGCGAAAGAGATCAATGGTGAGAGAGAAGAAGCGAAAAACAGTAGAACAGAAAGAGCTCTCCGCCTCTCATTTGCTATCTTACCATTGAACACCTAAATAATCACAAAATATTGATTTGAGCCACCACCCAAAGATCAAGTAGATCCTATGTTGGAGTCATCGCTTGTTTCTTCCCATTGAACTCCTAGAAATCGGATGCACAGTAGGAGACCATTCAATTATTTGGTCTATCTCTAGAAGAAATGTTACGTACTCAAAATACCATTTTCAAGCCATAAGTTAAATGTCGAATTGCTTCACGAAAAATACAAAATAAAATAAATTACCTGCATGCACACACTTGAGGAAGCAAAGCGTAGTCACATAAGACATCATGAGGCGGACATGGAACAACAAAGGAATAAAAAGCTGAGAAAAAAATTGAGAAAGACAGAAGGGGTATGGAACAAAGGCAAGATAGAAAAGTAAATTGGATGGGTGTCTAACAAAATCCTGAAAGACAAACACAAGTAAAATAGATTTCTTGAGCACAAAATTAAATAGATAGTACCTCAAAGGAAGAATAAAACTAAAGCAAGTGATTACAAACTTAGGAAATGCTATTTTTCTCATCCAAATAGCCAATCATTGGTGAACAAAGGATAGAAAGAGAAATATGTAAGGATCCATAAAGAAGAAAAAAAGAGAGAGAAGAAAACCAGCAAGAATGTAAAGAGCAAATTAACGAAGTAAGACCAGGAAGATGAAGGAAAATGCGAAGCTGATAAAGAAAGGAAAATGTTTATGGGACTCAAAAAATGAGAAAGGGGAATCCAGATATGTCACACTAATAAAAATGCCAATACACGTGTCATCAACATAAATGTGTTGAATAGAAATCAACATATGACAATACCCTTAAGAAACCAAAAAATTTTAGATTTGCCCTTCGTCGTCCCATTAAAAGCATCACTTATTATATAGTTAATTTATAGAGAAAGGTTAATGGGTCGAGGAGTTAAAATTCAGCAAATTGACTACAAATGAAAACGCCAGGTGGGTGTATATAAACAAGCAAGGATTGCTATCAGACTCTTACCAATTTCAGCAAAATAATATTAACAGTCAAGGATTTACTAAAATATTCTTACCATTTCGTCTAAATAATGGCATCCATGTGAAAATGAGGCACAAAAATACACATGCACTTACACTACTTTGACAGAATTAAGCAACAAAAATACCCAAAAGAAGGGGACTGCTAACAAATGACTATCAAACACCCATAAGCAACAAAATATAGCAATAAAGAAAGAAACAAAAGAGAAATCTCCACAGAATGAAGAAATTGCAAATGCAAACCAAGAAATGGAGAGCGAAAGAGATCAATGGTGAGAGAGAAGAAGCGAAAAACAGTAAAACAGAAAGAGCTCTCCGCTTCTCATTTGCTATCTTACCATTGTACACCTAAATAATCACAAAATATTGATTTGAGCCACCACCCAAAGATCAAGTAGATCCTATGTTGGAGTCATCGCTTGTTTCTTCCCATTGAATTCCTAGAAATCGGATGCACAGTAGGAGACCATTCAATTATTTGGTCCATCTCTAGAAGAAATGTTACGTACTCAAAATACCATTTTCAAGCCATAAGTTAAATGTCGAATTGCTTCACGAAAAATACAAAATAAAATAAATTACCTGCATGCACACACTTGAGGAAGCAAAGCGTAATCACATAAGACATCACGAGGCAGACATGGAACAACAAAGGAATAAAAAGCTGAGAAAAAAATTGAGAAAGACAGAGGGGGTATGGAACAAAGGTAAGATAGAAAAGTAAATTGGATGGGTGTCTAACAAAATCCTGAAAGACAAACACAAGTAAAATAGATTTCTTGAGCACAAAATTAAATAGATAGTACCTCAAAGGAAGAATAAAACTAAAGCAAGTGATTACAAACTTAGGAAAGGCTATTTTTCTCATCCAAATAGCCAATCATTGGTGAACAAAGGATAGAAAGAGAAATATGTAAGGATCCATAAAGAAGAAAAAAAGAGAGAGAAGAAAACCAGCAAGAATGTAAAGAGCAAATTAACGAAGTAAGACCAGGAAGATGAAGGAAAAAGAGAAGTTGAAGAAGAAAGAAAAATGTTTATGGGACTCAAAAGATGAGAAAGGGGAATCCAGATATGTCACACTAATAAAAATGCCAATACACGTGTCATCAACATAAATGTGTTGAACATAAATCAATATATGACAATACCCTTAAGAAACCAAACAATTTCAGATTTGCCCTTCGTCGTCCCATTAAAAGCATCACTTATTATATAGTTAATTTATAGAGAAAGGTTAATGGGTAGAGGAGTTAAAATTCAGCAAATTGACTACAAATAAAAAGGCCATGTTGGTGTATATAAACCAGCAAGGATTGCTATCAGACTCTTACCAATTTCAGCAAAATAATATTAACAGTCAAAGATTTACTAAATATTCTTACCATTTCGGCTAAATAATATCACGACCCAAAATCTCGTTACAGGCGTCGTGATGGCACTTAGTCTTTAAGACTAGGTAAGCCGATTATAACATTCAAGCCTTTTTTTTTTCTTCTAGAAAGTAACAACGGAAATAATTACAAACAACCTCCCAAGACTGGTAATATTGAGTCACGAACTCTAACTGAATATATAGAATGATCACGAGGACCAAATATACAATACTGTTCGAATAAGAAATTAACTAGTACAATAAAATGGAAAGACTCCAAGGGACTGCGACGACCAAGCAGCTCTACCTTGAATCCTTGCGATCACATTTTAACTCTGTCCGAGTTCGATATCTCTAACACCTGGCTCTGCACAAAAATGTGCAGAAGTGCAGTATGAGTACACCACGGTCGGTACCCAGTAAGTATCAAGACTAACCTCAGTGGAGTAGTGACGAGGTACAGTCAAGATACTCACTAGTCAAATAATCTGTGCAATATAGCATACAAAAATAATAGAAAATAAATAGCAGTGATAGCAATACCAATCAACTAGTGATTTAAACAGCAAGGCAACAGGAACACCATAAATATTGTTCAAACGAATAATAAACACAGGTATAACAAATTAATCAAGTCCTTTAAAATATACATCTTTTATCTATAAGTTTTTCAATAAAAGTCTCTAGAATATAATCCTTTTCAATAAATATATTTCGAATATACTTCCTTCAAATAAATATCTTTCCATTATAATTCTTTCAAATAAATATATTTCGAATATAATTCTTTCAAATAAATATCTTCCAAATATAATTCTTTCAAATAAATATCTTCTGAATATAATTCTTTCAAGTAAAGATCTTTCAAATATAATTCTTTCAAGTAAATATCTTTCTAATATAGTTCTTTCAAATAATTATATTTCTAACATAATTCTTTCAAATAACAGTCATCATGTGACACCTTATTTGACTTTCATGGCATGAGAAATATATTGAAAATATCATATCAAATAGCACGACAATACCTTCGTGCACTTATCTCATTCTCACCCAATTTATATATGTAGATCAAATCGATTGGCACGACAACACCCTTCGTACATTTATATCTTTCTCACCATGCATCCATATAATAGTACCAACTAGGTGGGAGAAATGCCAATAACAATAAAAGAAATAAAGTGGAAGCATACAGGATGCAACAACGACTACAAGTCACATAGAAAATATAGGTGCACAATAACATCTCAAGATAAAGGCATGAATGTATACACAACAAAACGATATCACAATATAATGTATGTCTCTCGTCCCCGCCTTCACGGAAATATCCTTCGTGCCACAAATATATGATAATATAAAAATAATGGCACGGAATCACCCTTCATGCATTTACTCTCATCCTCACCCAATAATATAAATAAAATTGATAACAACACGATAGGGGTCCAAGAATTACTAAAGAAAATCAAGAAACTTGCGGAAGCTAAAAGAAAATAAAGAAACAAAAAAACAACTGAAAATTAAAGATAGATTGAATTCAAGAAAGAGTTTCTTGAATTCAAGAAGTCTATTCTTGAAGTTGAATCCTAACAATAACAATTAGCTAACAAAGAACTAATCGCCTTTGGTAGAAATTTAAAAATAAGATAAAGATTGTGAAACCCGACCCTTTAGAATAACAAAAACAACAATAAGCCTAAACTTATCACCTTTCTTGAATACCTAGAAGTGATCTAAGATTTTAAAAGAGTTTAATCTTACCACCTTAAGTTGAGTCTTGAAGGTTGAAGAATAAATCCAAGAGTAGCCACACACAAGAGTGCAAGAAAAATCTCACAATTTTTATTGATAATAGTCTATAATAATCTAAAATCTAAAAATAAAGAAGATACCCCTTTATATAGAGAGGGGGTCACGAAATTCCTACGTAAAAATAAGAAAATAAAGTCCTAAACTAATTTGGACAACAAGTCCAAATACCTTAGGAAAAGGAAAAACACTAGGAAACAAAAACCAAGTCAATCTTGGAAAGTAACTCCAAAAATCTTAGGAAAAGGAAAGTATAACCTTAACTACCTAGGAAAGCAATAAATCTAGTACCATAATATATGAAAATAAGTTAAAACCAATCTTGGATAGAACCTTGAAAGTCACAAACCAATCATGGATAAGATCTTGGAAATCTTGGAGGCAACTTGCAAGCAACTTGGCACCAACTTGTACCCAACTTCTATCACGCCTATCGAACTTTTATTGGACAGCAAGTAAGTCCTTTTATGCTATAAAAACTTGGCTTCATGTAAGACTTATTGGGCTGCAAGTTTGGACACATTTTTAGGTGCCAAATAGGTCCAATAATGGCCTGATTTGGACCTTCTTCAGAGGATGTCTCTTGGGATCTAATAATTATTATACAACTAATAATTAATTTGCACCATAAAATAAATATAATACCTATACAACTCATATACTTTATCCTTGAGCTCTCCATCCCAATTAACAACTTCTTTATTTGCACTTGAAGTCTAATGACCTTGTTTTGCAACTCTTTAGCTTGACATTTTGTTAAAGGCCCTCTTTGAGATTCCAAAGCTTCATTCTTGTCCTTGAATAGATTTGAGCTTCCTAGGAGACTATCATTTACCTCTTCTTGAAGCAAATTCGTCCTCGAATTTCTACCTTGCAAGAAAAAGAAGTCACGCACTAGTAAATGGCATCCACTAATCTGAAAAAATGGTAGGAATAAAATAAGATAGTGACCATGTGTCCACTTAACCCAATTAAGCCTAATAGGTGTAAATACTCCTTTATAAAGCATATGGATATCATCATCCCAATAAAATTTATGCCTACTTAGAGTTGTCCAATAAAAACCTCTCTTAGATGCACTATGTAATGAAATTTGCAATGCGATCTTGTCAATAAGGTAGTCCAAACATGTGCATGCCAAAAAAATTACAAAATATTGGTCATGCATCCATTTAACATAAGTATCTCTGCCACATGTATCAAATAAGACACTCTTATGATATAGCCAAGTATCAATTATAAATTCCATGAATTCTTCTACATGTAAGTTATTCAAAGAAGCATATAAATTCTCAGAAAGGTCAGAAGAACCCATAAATTCCAAAATACAAATTTCAATATATTCAAGCTCATGATTATAACTTTCCCCAATAATATTCGCAACATCAATGGATTCTATATAATTGCTCAAACTGTCACAGAAAGAGTCATAGATAGGTTCATGAAAGAGTATTTTATCACTAACATCACAATAATCATGCATATCCTCTTTAATAGTAGCAAACACTTTTACGGGCACACAATCAGCATGCCTAGAGGAATGACTTCCCATCAAACAACAAAACTCACATTCTAGCAATTTATCACATGAAAACTCATTAGACACTTAAATAAGAGAAGAAAGAACATTTAACTCACTAGCAAGCCTCTTCTCATAAATTTCATGCCTCTTTCCACTAAGTTGGAATGCATAATCATCTATGTCATACACAATTTCAAAAGGAAGCAAATTACTCTTGCACTTTAACTTAGATATTATAGTTAATGACTTGATATGCATCAAAATATCATCATCCACAAAGATTATAAAGTTACCAACATAAGAAATAAGAGTATAGTTCATTACCTCTAAAAATACCTTAGGTGTTCTAGGAAGGCCAAGAATGTGAATGAACCAATTATACATATCATACTTGGACTTATTTACTAATGGAACAACATCACCTTGTATTATTTTATGCAATGATTCCATCTTAGCAGTGGCTTTAGGAAACTCCACGTCATAAACCTGTAAATAAGAATTAAAATAGTCAAAAGGTTTAATAACAAAGAATTTAACAAAGCTTTTATCTTCCACCATCCAACAAGAATTAATTTCGCCTAATTCATGTTGGAATCCAATTGGATCCTTTACCATCATTTCTCGCGCCTCACCTCTCCTTTCAACACGTGGCTGCACAAAATCACAAGAACTAAAACAAGAATGAGTTAATGGGTTAGGAAGTAAATAAATTTTATTCTTGCTTACACTCTCTTTGGCTTTTATCACAAAACTAACTTTTCCCTCACCCTTAGCCTCTTTTCTCTCACTAAAGTTTTTTTCTTCTTCTTTACTCAAACCCTCTTGTTTTTCTCTCTCTACCTCAAAGACTTTTCTTATCTCATTGCCTTCTCTTTTTTTTTCCCCCTCAATCTCACTCTTTTTCTCAATTGAAATCCCATTCTCTTCACTCAATACAACCTCTCCTTTTTCCTCTCTTGGGATGTCAACATGCACTCCCTTACTCCTCTCATTCTTTTCTCTCTCATATTTTTCCATATTCTCTTTAACAGTCTTTTCATCTTCATAAACTTGTGAGAGAGTCAAAGGTCCAAAAATAAGTTTCTTCCCGTTAACCTCAAAAGAGTATCTATTTTTTTTCATGTTATATGAAGCTCTTCTATAGGTATACCATGGCTTTCTCAACAAGATATGATAATTATTCATGGGAATCACATCACACCAGATTGCATCCTAATACCTTCCAATAGAGAATAGTAATAACACACTTTTATCTACCTTTACTCCTCTCAACATGTTGTGTTCAATATGCTCAATACAAGGCAAGTTCAATTTTTCAACCATATAAGTGCTAATTGAGTTATAGCCAAACTCTTTATCAATTCTAAGGGCACAAATCCCAGACATCACTTTAGCTCTTGCTTGAAAAATAATTTTACCATTGTCTTCCTTCCATTCGGTATACTGTAAGTTTGACTTTTTAAGTTGTTGAGTCATAGCTCGCCTCCTTTCACTATAACTACTTGTTTGAAACATCTTGAACAAAGATTAGAAAAATTATGTATCTCTCAAATTTGACTTTTTCCTATAATGTTCTCGCCTCTCTTGCTTTTTTTCCACTCAAAGAAACTCTTGGTCGTTAAACTTTAGATTTATTAATAAACCTTACTAGTCACAACCCTTAGTGATAAGAATGTAAAGTTAGAAAAAGAAAAAGAAAGTGAAGGACCAAACCTTAGAAGAATAGGAATTGGTTATGTAGAAAAAATAAGGAAAGAATTTAGGAAACCCAAAACCCACAAGAATAAGGAAAGAAGTTACATTAATCTTCAAGAACTAGGATCTCCTCTTCTTATTTCCTTTCTTGACTTGGAAACCAAATAAACTTGAATTCTACAAATAATAATGAGCCATAATGCTTTTCTTTTGGCTGATTTTCATTTTTTTTTGGTGCTTTTTTTTTTGGGTTTTGTTTTGCTCAAGAATCTCCCAAGTTTGTTTTGCTCAAGAACCTCCCAAGATTATCAAGATTGAAAGTTTGATTAGCCTATGCTTTGATACCACTTGATAACAACACGATAGGGGTCCAAGAATTACTAAAGAAAATCAAGAAACGTGCGGAAGCTAAAAGAAAATAAAGAAACAAAAAAAACAACTGAAAATTAAAGATAGATTGAATTCAAGAAAGAGTTTCTTGAATTCAAGAAGTCTATTCTTGAAGTTGAATCCTAACAACAACAATTAGCTAACAAAGAACTAATCGCCTTTGGTAGAGAATTAAAAATAAGAGATAGATTGTGAAACCCGACCCTTTAGAATAACAAGAACAACAATAGGCCTAACTTATCACCTTTCTTGAATACCTAGAAATGAACTAAGATTTTGAAAGAGTTTAATCTTACCACCTTAAGTTGAGTCTTGAAGGTTGAAGAATAAATCCAACACAAGAGTGCAAGAAAAATCTCACAATTTTTATTGATAATAGTCTATAATATTCTAAAATCTAAAAATAAAGAAGACACCCCTTTATATAGAGAGGGGGTCACGAAATTCCTACCTAAAAATAAGAAAATAAAGTCCTAAACTACTTTGGACAACAAGTCCAAATACCTTAGGAAAAGGAAAAATACTAGGAAACAAAAACCAAGTCAATCTTAGAAAGTAACTCCAACAATCTTAGGAAAAGGAAAACATAACCTTAACTAACTAGGAAAGCAATAAATCTAGTACCAAAATATATAGAAATAAGTTAAAACCAATCTAGGATAGAATCTTGAAAGTCCAAAACCAATCATGGATAGGATCTTGGAAATCTTAAAGGAAACTTGCAAGCAACTTGGCACCAGCTTGTACCCAACTTCTATCACGCCTATTGAGCTTTTCTTGGGCAGCAAGTAAGTCTATTTTATATTATAAAAATGTTTCTTCATGTAGGACTTATTGGGCAGCAAGTTTGGATACATTTTTAGGTTCCAAATAGGTCCAATATTGGCATGATTTGGACCTTCTTCAGAGGATGTCTTTTGGGATCTAATCCACCTTTTCTTGGACATGAATTTGGACCATAAAATAAGTATAACACCTAGACAACTTGATAACAACACGATAGGGGTCCAAGAATTACTAAAGAAAATCAAGAAATGTGCGGAAACTAAAAGAAAATAAAGAAACAAAAAAATAACAGAAAATTAAAGATAGATTGAATTCAAGAAAGAATTTCTTGAACTCAAGAAGTCTATTCTTGAAGTTTAATCCTAACAACAACAATTAGCTAACAAAGAACTAATCGCCTTTGGTAGAAAATTAAAAATAAGAGATAGATTGTGAAACCCGACCCTTTAGAATAACAAGAACAAAAATATGCCTAAACTTATCACCTTTCTTGAATACCTAGAAGTGATCTAAGATTTCGAAAGATTTTAATCTTACCACCTTAAGTTGAGTCTTGAAGGTTGAAGAATAAATCCAAGAGTAGCCACACACAAGAGTACCAGAAAATCTCACAATTTTTATTGATAATAGTCTATAATATTCTAAAATCTAAAAACAAAGAAGACACCCCTTTATATAGAGAGGGGGTCACGAAATTCCTACCTAAAAATAAGGAAATAAAGTCCTAAACTACTTTGGACAACAAGTCCAAATACCTTAGGAAAAGGAAAAATACTAGGAAACAAAAACCAAGTCAATCTTAGAAAGTAACTCCAACAATCTTAGGAAAAGGAAAACATAACCTTAACTAACTAGGAAAGCAATAAATCTAGTACCAAAATATATAGAAATAAGTTAAAACCAATCTAGGATAGAATCTTGAAAGTCCAAAACCAATCATGGATAGGATCTTGGAAATCTTAAAGGAAACTTGCAAGCAACTTGGCACCAGCTTGTACCCAACTTCTATCACGCCTATTGAGCTTTTCTTGGGCAGCAAGTAAGTCTATTTTATATTATAAAAATATTGCTTCATGTAGGACTTATTGGGCAGCAAGTTTGGATACATTTTTAGGTTCCAAATAGGTCCAATATTGGCATGATTTGGACCTTCTTCAGAGGATGTCTTTTGGGATCTAATCCACCTTTTCTTGGACATGAATTTGGACCATAAAATAAGTATAACACCTAGACAACTTGATAACAACACGATAGGGGTCCAAGAATTACTAAAGAAAATCAAGAAATGTGCGGAAACTAAAAGAAAATAAAGAAACAAAAAAATAACAGAAAATTAAAGATAGATTGAATTCAAGAAAGAATTTCTTGAACTCAAGAAGTCTATTCTTGAAGTTTAATCCTAACAACAACAATTAGCTAACAAAGAACTAATCGCCTTTGGTAGAAAATTAAAAATAAGAGATAGATTGTGAAACCCGACCCTTTAGAATAACAAGAACAAAAATATGCCTAAACTTATCACCTTTCTTGAATACCTAGAAGTGATCTAAGATTTCGAAAGATTTTAATCTTACCACCTTAAGTTGAGTCTTGAAGGTTGAAGAATAAATCCAAGAGTAGCCACACACAAGAGTACCAGAAAATCTCACAATTTTTATTGATAATAGTCTATAATATTCTAAAATCTAAAAACAAAGAAGACACCCCTTTATATAGAGAGGGGGTCACGAAATTCCTACCTAAAAATAAGGAAATAAAGTCCTAAACTACTTTGGACAACAAGTCCAAATACCTTAGGAAAAGGAAAAACACTAGGAAACAAAAACCAAGTCAATCTTGGAAAGTAACTCCAACAATCTTAGGAAAAGGAAAACATAACCTTAACTAACTAGGAAAGCAATAAATATAGTACCAAAATATATGGAAATAAGTTAAAACAAATCTAGAATAGAATCTTGAAAGTCCAAAACCAATCATGGATAAGATCTTGGAAATCTTAAAGGCAACTTGCAAGCAACTTGGTACCAACTTGTACCCAACTTCTGTCACGCCTATTGAGACTTTCTTTGGCAGCAAGTAAGTCCTTTTTATATTATAAAAATATGGCTTCATGTAGGACTTATTGGGTTGCAAGTTTAGATACATTTTTAGGTTCCAAATAGGTACAATAGTGGCCTGATTTGGACCTTCTTCAGAGGATGTCTTTTGGGATCTAATCCACCTTTTCTTGGACATGAATTTGTACCATAAAATAAATATAACACCTAGAAAAATTAATAACAACACGATAGGGGTCCATGAATTACTAAAGAAAATCAAGAAACGTGCGGAAGCTAAAAGAAAATAAAGAAACAAAAAAACAATGGAAAATTAAAGATAGATTGAATTCAAGAAAGAGTTTATTGAATTCAAGGAGTCTATTCTTGAAGTTGAATCCTAACAATAACAATTAGCTAACAAAGAACTAATCGCCTTTGGTAGAGAATTAAAAACAAGAGATAGATTGTGAAACCCGACCCTTTAGAATAACAAGAACAACAATAAGCCTAAACTTATCACCTTTCTTGAATACCTAGAAGTGATCTAAGATTTCGAAAGTGTTTAATCTTATCACCTTAAGTTGAGTCTTGAAGGTTGAAGAATAAATCCAAGAGTAGCCACACACAAGAGTGCAAGAAAAATCTCACAATATTTATTGATAATAGTCTATAATCATCTAAAATCTAAAAACAAAGAAAACACCTCTTTATATAGAGAGGGGGTCACGAAATTCCTACCTAAAACTAAGGAAATAAAGTTCTAAACTACTTTGGACAACAAGTCCAAATACCTTAGGAAAAGGAAAAACACTAGGAAACAAAAACTAAGTCAATCTTGGAAAGTAACTCCAACAATCTTAGGAAAAGGAAAACATAACCTTAACTACCTAGGAAAGCAATAAATCTAGTACCAAAATATATGAAAATAAGTTAAAACCAATCTTGGATAGAATCTTGAAAGTCCCAAACCAATCATGAATAGGATCTTGGAAATCTTGAAGGCAACTTGCAAGAAACTTGGCACCAACTTGTACCCAACTTCTATCACGCCAATTGAACTTTTCTTGGGCAGCAAGTAAATCCTTTTTATGTTATAAAAGTGTGGCTTCATGTAGGACTTATTGGGCTGCATGTTTGGACACATTTTTAGGTTCCAAATAGGTCCAATAATGGCCTAATTTGAACCTTCTTCAGAGGATGTCTTTTGGGATCTAATCCACTTTTTCTTGGACATGAATTTGGACCATAAAATAATTATAACACCTAGAAAACTCATATCCTTTATCCTTGAGCTCTCCATCCCAATTAACAACTTCTTTATTTGCACTTGAAGTCTAATGACCTTGTTTTGCAACTCTTTAGCTTGACATCTTGTTAAAGGCCCTCTTTGAGATTCCAAAGCTTTATTCTTGTCCTTGAATAAATTTGAGCTTCCTAGGATGCTATCACAACTCATATCCTTTATCCTTGATGATAGCATCCTAGGAAGCTCAAATCTATTCAAGGACAAGAAAGGTCAGAATAACCCATAAATTCCAAAATATAAATTACAATACATTCAAGCTCATGATTATAACTTTCCCCAGTAATATTCGCAACATCAATGGATTCTACATAATTTCTCAAACTGTCACAGAAAGAGTCATAGATAGGTTCATGAAAGAGAATTTGATCACTAACATCACAATAATCATGCATATCCTCTTTAATGGTAGCAAACACTTTTGCAGGCTCACAATCAACATGCCTAGAGGAATGACTTCCCATCAAACAACAAAACTCACATTTTAGAAATTTATCACATAAAAACTCATTAGACACTTGAATAAGAGAAGAAAGAACATTTAACTCATTAGTAAGCCTCTTCTCATAAATTTCATGCCTCCTTCCACCAAGTTGGAATGCATAATCATCTATATCATAATTTCAAAAGGAAGCAAATTACTCTTGAACTTTAACTTAGATATTACAGTTAATGACTTGATATGCATCAAACTATCATCATCCACAAAAATTATAAAGTCACCAACATAAGAAATAAGAGTATAGTTCATTACCTCCAAAAATACCTTAGGTGTTCTAGGAAGGCCAAGAATGTGAATGAACCAATTATACATATCATACTTGGACTTATTTACTAATGGAACAACATCACCTTGTATTCTTTTATGCAATGATTCCAGTTTAGCAATGGCTTTAGGAAACTCCATGTCATAAGCCTGTAAATAAGAATTAAAATAGTCAAAAGGTTCAATAACAAAGAATTTAACCAAGCTTTTATCTTCCACCATCCAACAAGAATTAATTTCGCCTAATTCATGTTGGAATCCAATTGGATCCTTTACCACCATTTCTCGCGCCTCACCTCTCCTTTCAAAAGGTCTTTCAACACGTGGCTGTACAAAATCACTAGAACTAAAACAAGAATGAGTTAATGGGTTAGGTAGTAAAGAAATTTTATTCTTGGTTACACTCTCTTTGGCTTTTATCACAAAACTAACTTTTTCCTCACCCTTAGCCTCTTTTCTCTCACTAAAGTTTTTTTCTTCTTCTTTACTCAAACCCTCTTATTTTTCTCTCTCTACCTCAAAGACTTTTCTTATCTCATTGCCTTCTCTCTTTTCTTTTCCCTCAAGCTCACTCTTTTTCTCAATTGACATCACATTCTCTTCACTCAATAAAACCTCTCCTTTTTCCTCTATTGGGATGTCAACCTGCACTCCCTTACTCCTCTCATTCTTTTCTCTCTCATATTTTTTCATATTCTCTTTAATAGTCTTTTCATCTTCATAAATTTGTGAGGGAGTCAAAGGTCCAAGAATAAGTTTCTTCCCGTTAACCTCAAAAGAGTATCTATTTTTTCCCATATTATATGAAGCTCTTCTATAGGCATACCATGGCTTTCCCAACAAGATATGATAGTTATTCATGGGAATCACATCACACCAGATCGCATCATCATACCTTCCAATAGAGAATAGTAATAACACACTTTTATCTACCTTTACTCCTCTCAACATGTAGGGTTCAATATGCTCAACACAAGGCAAGTTCAATTTTTCAACCATATAAGTGCTAATTGAGTTATAGCCAAACTCTTTGTCAATTCTAAGGGCACAAATCGTAGACATCATTTTAGGTTTTGTTTGAAAAATAATTTTACCATTGTCTTCCTTCCATTCGGTATACTGTAAGTTCGACTTTTCAAGTTGTTGAATCATAGCTCGCCTGCTTTCACTATAACTACATGTTTGAAACATCTTGAACAAAGATTAGAAGAATTATGTATCTCTCAAATTTTGGCTTTTTCCTCTAATGATCTCGCCTCTCTTGCCTTTTTTACACTCAAAGCAACTCTTGGTCGTTAAACTTTAGATTTATTAAGAAACCTTACTAGTCACAAACCTTAGTGATAAGAATGTGGAGTTAGAAAAAGAAAAAGAAAGTGAAGGACCAAACCTTGGAAGAATGGGAATTGGTTATGTAGAAAAAATAAGGAAAGAATTTAGAAAACCCAAAACCCCCAAGAATAAGGAAAGAAGTTACCTTAATGTTCAAGAACTAGGATCCCCTCTTCTTATCTCCTTTCTTGACTCGGAAACCAAATAACACTTGAATTCTACAAATAATAATGAGCCATAATGCTTTTCTTTTGGTTGATTTTTTGTTTTTTTTGGTGCTTTTTTTTTTTTTGCTCAAGAACCTCCCAAGATTATCAAGAATGAAATCTTGATTAGCCTATGCTCTGATACCACTTGATAACAATATATTAGGGGTCCAAGAATTACTAAAGAAAATCAAGAAACATGCGGAAGCTAAAAGAAAATAAAGAAACAAAAAAATTACGGAAAATTAAAGATAGATTGAATTCAAGTCAAGAAGTATATTCTTGATGTTGAATCCTAACAACAACAATTATCTAATAAAGAACTAATCGCCTTTGGTAGAGAATTAAAAATAAGAGATAGATTGTGAAACCCGACCCTTTAGAATAACAAGAACAACAATAAGCCTAAACTTATCACCTTTCTTGAATACCTAGAAGTGATCTAAGATTTCGAAAGAGTTTAATCTTACCACCTTAAGTTGAGTCTTGAAGGTTGAAGAATAAATCCAAGAGTAGCCCTACACAAGAGTGCAAGAAAATCTCACAATATTTATTGATAATAGTCTATAATATTATAAAATCTAAAAACAAAGAAGACACCCCTTTATATAGAGAGGGGGTCACGAAATTCCTACCTAAAAATAAGGAAATAAAGTCCTAAACTACTTTGGACAACAAGTCCAAATACCTTAGGAAAAGGAAAAATACTAGGAAACAAAAACCAAGTCAATCTTGGAATGTAACTCCAACAATCTTAGGAAAAGAAAAACATAACCTTAACTAACTAGGAAAATAATAAATCTAGTACCAAAATATATGCAAATAAGTTAAAACCAATCTAGGATAGAATCTTGAAAGTCCCAAACCAATCATCGATAGGATCTTGGAAATCTTGAAGGCAACTTGCAAGCAACTTGGTACCAACTTGTACCCAACTTCTGTCACGCCTATTGAGCCTTTCTTGGGCAGAAAGTAAGTCCTTTTTATATTATAAAAACGTGGCTTCATGTAGGACTCATTGGGCTGCAAGTTTGTATACATTTTTAGGTTCCAAATAGGTCCGATAGTGGCCTGATTTGGACCTTCTTTAGAGGATGTCTTTTGGGTTCTAATTCACCTTTTCTTGGACATTAATTTGGACCATAAAATAATTATAACACCTAGACAACTCATATCCTTTATCCTTGAGCTCTCCATCGCAATTAATAACTTCTTTATTTGCACTTGAAGTCTAATGACCTTGTTTTGTAACTCTTTAGCTTGACATCTTGTTAAAGGCCCTCTTTGAGATTCCAAAGCTTCATTATTGTCCTTGAATAGATTTGATCTTCCTAGGATGCTATCATTTATCCTCCAATATATGAATAGTGCGCTCGAACTGTCCGTTCGTCTGAGGGTGAAATGTTGTACTCAACTCCACACGAGTACCCAAATCACGTTGTACGGCTCTCTAGAGCAATGATGTAAACTGCGTACCCCGGTCGGAGATGATAGATACCGGTACGCCATGAAGCCCGACAATCTCGCGAATGTAAATCTGAGCCAGCTGCTTCGAAGAGTAAGTAGTAACCACATGAATGAAATGAGCTGACTTGGTCAATCTATCCGCAATCACCCAAACTGCATCAAACTTCCTCTGAGTCCGTGGAAGCCCAACAATGAAATCCATAGTGATCTGCTCCCATTTCCACTCTGGGATCTCCAACTTCTGAAGCAATCTACCTGGTCACTGATGCTCATACTTCACCTGCTGACAATTTAGGCAACGAGCTACATATTCCACTATGTCCTTCTTCATCCGCCTCCACCAATAGTGCTGTCTCAAATTCTGATACATCTTCGCGGCACCTGGGTGAATGGAATACTGCGAACTGTGAGCCTCCTGGAGGATCAACTCTCACAAACCTTCTACATTAGGCACACATAGCCTGCCCTGCATCTATAATACACCGTCATCTCCCATAGTGACATCCTTCGCATCACCGTGCTGAACCGTGTCCTTAAGGACAAGCAGATGGGGGTCATCATACTGACGCTCTCTGATACGATCATAAAGAGAAGACTGAGAAACCACACAAGCCAAAACTCGGCTCGGCTCAGAAATATCCAATTTAACAAACTGGTTGGCCAAGGCTTGAACATCCAAGGCTAAAGGCCTCTCTGCTACTGGTAGATATGCTAAACTGCCCAAACTCTTTGCATTGCGACTCAAGGCATCGGCCACCACATTGGCCTTCCCGGGATGATAGAGAATGGTGATGTCATAATCCTTAAGCAACTCCAACCATCTCCAATGCTGCAAGTTATGATCCTTCTGTTTAAACTGATGTTGTAGACTCCTATGATCGGTGAAAACCTCACAAGGGACACCGTACAACTAATGCCGCCAGATCTTCAAGGCATGAACAATAGCTGCTAACTCAAGGTCGTGGACAAGATATTTCTTCTCATGCACCTTAACGTTCTAGACGCGTATGCAATCACCCTACCGTCCTGCATCAACACCGCGCCGAGACCAATGCGCGACGCATCACAATACACCGTATAGGACCCCGATCCAATAGGAAATACTAACACTGGGGCTGTAGTCAAAGCAGTCTTGAGCTTTTGAAAGCTCTCCTCACAATTATCGGTCTACCTGAACGGAGCACCCTTCTGGGTCAATCTGGTCATAGGTGCTGCAATAGATGAGAAACCCTATACAAATCGACGGTAATACCCCGCCAAGCCAAGAAAACTCCGGATCTCCGTAGCTGAGGACGGTTTAGGCCAACTCTGCACTACTTAAATCTTCTTTGGATCTACCTTGATCCCCTCACTCGATACTACATGACCCAAAAATACCACTAAGTCTAGCCAGAACTTACACTTCAAAATTTTTGAATATAACTTCTTCTCTCTCAAGGTCTGAAGCACAGTCCTCAAGTGCTGCTCATGATCCTCCCGACTCCGGGAGTACACCAGAATGTCGTCAATAAACACAATGACAAAGGAGTCAAGATAGGGCTGAAATACACTGTTCATCAAGTGCATGAATGCTACTGGAGAGTTGGTCAGCCCAAAAGACATCACAAGGAACTGGTAATGACCATTCCGAGTCCTGAAAGCAGTTTTCGGGATATCCGGCTCCTAAATCTTCAACTGATGATAGCCAGAACGCAAGTCGATCTTAGAGAACACTCTAGCACCCTCAAGCTGATCAAATAAGTCATCAATACGTGGCAATGGATACCTGTTCTTCACTATAACCTTGTTCAACTGGGGATAATCAATACACATTCGCATGGAACCATCCTTCTTATTTACAAACAAGACAGGGGCAACCCAAGGCGACACACTGGGCTGAATGAAGGACTTATCGAGCAACTATTGCAACTGTTCCTTTAACTCTTTCAACTTTGTTGGGCCATCCGATAAGGTGGAATAGAAATGAGCTGAGTGCCCTGTAACAAATCAATACCAAAGTCAATATCTCTGTCAGGAAGCATGCCCGGAAGGTCTGCCGGAAATACGTTGAAAATTCCTCACTACCGGAACTGACTCGATGGTAGGAGTATCAACACTAACATCTCTCTCATAGGCCAGATAGGCATCACATCCCTTCTCAACCATTCGTTGAGCTTTAAGAAGTGAAACAACCCTGCTAGAAACACGATCCAAGGTACCTCTCAACTCTAGCCACGGTAGACCTGGTATAGCCAACGTCACAGTCTTGGAATGACAATCAAGGATAGCGTGATATGGCGACAACCAGTCTATGCCCAAAATAACATCGAAATCCACCATAGTGAGCAATCATAAATCGGCTCTGGTATCAAAACCATTAAGAACAATCAAAGACGACCGATACACATGGTCAATAACAATAGACTCACCCACGGGTGTAGGTACATAAACAGGTGAACTCAGAGAATCACGGGATATACTCAAATACGAAGCAAAATAAGATGACACGTAGAAATAAGTGGAGCCTGGATCAAATATGACTGATGCATCGTTATGGCAGACCGGAACGGTACCTGTGATGACAGCATCAGATGCAGCTGCCTCTGTCCTAGCAAGAAGGGAATAATATCTGGCATGGCCTCCCTCTCTAGGGTGACCTCAACCTTTTCGACCTCCAACTCTAGCGGGCTGTGCGGGTGGGGTGGTAGCTGGTGCTGTAACCATAGCCTGAGGACCTGGTGGAGCACACGGTGCCTGAGAAATTTATGGAGGTGCACCCCTCATAAACCTGGGGCAATCCCTCACCACATGACGAGTGTCACCACACTTAAAACAAGCTCTCGGAGGACGTGGCTGATGCGACTGGCTCAGGCCTGATCGACTGGAATGACCACTGAAAGCACCCCGTACAGGAGGTACACTAGACACTGGCGGTGAATAATAAGGATCATGAGGCCTAGTAGTGGCCGGAGCACTGCTGGCAGCTAGAAGTGCTGAATGAACAGGGCGACCCATATAACCCCTGCCCTGACGAGCTGCCGCTGGGGCACGTGCACCACTATAAGTGCCGGACTCTCGAGACCTATTGGCCTCTCTCTTCTCTGTATCCCGAGTCAACATACCCTTAAACCTCCTAGCAATCCCTACTACCTACTAGTATGCAATATTTATCTCCAACTCTCGGGCCATGCTCAATATGATACTGGGGATGAGCCCCTCAATAAACCGACGAACCCCCTCTCAAACAGTAGTAACCAAGGCTGGTACATGCCTGGCCAAATCACCAAATCGGACCGCATACTCTGACACGGTCATAGAACCCTGACGTAACTACTCAAACTCTACACGCCAAGCATCTTTGAGACTCTGGGGAACATACTCCCTCAAGAACATATCTGTGAACTGAGTCCAAGTGAGTGAAGCTGCCTCCGCCGGACTATCCAACTCATATGCGCGCCACCAATGATAGGCCGTTCTTCTAAGCTAAAACGTACTGAAAGAAATGCCACTAGTCTCCGCAACACCCATAGTACGGAGGATACAGTGACACTCCTCAAGAAAACCCTGGGCATCCTCTGACACCAAGCCACTGAAAGTAGGAAGGTTATAGTTCTTGTACCTCTCGAGCCTAACCTGCTCTGCCTCAGAAGCTACTGCCCTAACTTAGAGCTGAACTAGAGATACCAGCGACATCGGTATGATCTCTGGAATCTGGTCGACCTTAATTCGCTGCTCTGGGGTACCGGCAACGGGAGTCTGCACTCCTCGCCCAGCTTGAGATGTGGCAGGAGCAAGCGGTTTCAATCCTACCTGAGCCAAGGTGCTGAACATGCTCAAAAATTGGGCTAGAGTCTCTTGGAGGGCTGGTGCAATGACAGGCGTCTCAGGTGCCTGTCCTCCAACAGGAGCTACTGGTGGCTCCTCTGTAGCAACTCGTGCGGGTGCTCTGGCTGCACCACATGTCCTCGGCCTCTACCCCTGCCCCGACCTCTCACGGCTCTAGCAGGGGATGCGTGTGTCTGGTCATCTGATCCAGCTGTACTTGTCCTCACCATCTGTGAGAAAATAGAAAGACAGAAGTTTAGAATCCAAAACCAAAATCTCGCACGTTAAGGAATCAAAGAAGTGAAGCTTTTCCTAACCGTTTCATAGCCTCCCGAAGATAAGTATAGACGTCTCCTTACCGATCCGCGAGACTCTACTCAACCTGCTTGTGACTCATAATACCTATGAACCTAGTGCTCTGATACCAACTTGTCACGACCCATTTACCCTCCGTAGGATGTCTTGATGGCACCTAATCTCTAAGAGCAGGTAAGCCTAACTATTTGCAGAATAATTGAATAACAATATGAACTCAAATCTCAACACACGATATATAATTAGAAAGTGTGATTTAAATAATTACAACTTCCAAAACCTGGTAGAAATAAGTCACAAGCTTCTAAGAGAAAATACCAAGTGTCTCTATACATCAAGTCTAAAGAGAATAAGGGAAACAACATAATAAGGATAGAGGGGGACTCCGAGGTCTGCGGACACTGGTAGATATACCTTGAAGTCTCCACGTGCGGTCCAACCCACTGGTATCTGGTCTGGTGGGAAGAACCTGGATCTGCAAAAAAATATGTACACAGTGTAGTATGAGTACGCCACAATGGTACCTAGTAAGTGCCAAGCTAACCTCGGTAGAGTAGTGTCGAGGTCAAGTCAGGGCCCTACTGGTTGAAAAGGAAAGTAAGGCAGAAGATATAATAATATTTTGAAATGACTGAGAATTTAAATAATAAGAAGTTTCAGAAAATATCAGCACAGTAAATAGAGGTAACAATAGGGACGCTCCCGAGGTACCACCTCGTAGTCCCAAATGTAAATATGCATGACGGGAGGGGGGGAGGGGGGATCTCCCGAGTAAATGCCTCGTTGTCCCAAAGTAAATATGCAGTACATGGGGGATCTCCCGATTAAACGCCTCGTAGTCCCAAAGTAAATATGCAAGACAGGGGGATATCCAGAGGAACCGCCTCGTAGTCCCAAAGTAAATATGTAATACATGGGGATCTCCCGAGCAACCGCCTCAATCAATCGATAAGGATGCCTTTCCCTCGATTTTCCGACTACGATTGCCCCAAATCTAGCCAAAAGCAATTACATCTCCTGAATAAAACTACAAGAAACTAATTTAATTAATAAATTTACGAGGCAGTCAATCGCCCCAAAACGTCGACCCGGTCCCACGTTTCGAAATCGGGTAAAAGTCACAAAATGCAAACACCCATTCGATATTGAGTTCACCCATACCAAAATTACCAAAATCCGACACCAAGTCGCCACTCAAAACCTCAAATTATATTCTCCAAATCCCTAGCCTCAAACTCCCATATTCCACCTTAAACACACAATCTAGATGGAAATATCAATAGGGAAATAAGGTTATTGATCAAAAATAAGTACAAGAGACTTATCTCAAGAAATCCCTCGAAAGTGCTCTCAAAAATTGCAATAAAATGCCCAAAATGAAGAATGAAATAAACCCTCGGAATTGCCCCTTTTCTGCCCAGCGAAATTGCTTCTGCGAGTCCAGAGCTGCATTTGCGGCTCCGCATCTGTGAAATTTCCATTACAGGTGCGGTTCTAACTTAGTCAAGATACGTCTGTTTCTACGGACCCAAATTCGCATCTGCGGTCAAGGAGCGCTTCTGCGGACCAAGTCTGCTTCTGCGACCAACATGCCTCCCAGGCCTTTTTGCTTCTGCGCTCATTCCTCCGCAGAAGCGACTACGCTGCTACGGTCTTCACGTCGCATCTGCGACCACTAGACATTTCCCCTATCCCCGCATCTGCGACTCCAAGCTCGCTTATGCGAGACCGTACCTGCGGTCAATTCCTCGCTTCTGCGGGCTCACACCTGCAGTCAATCTTGCGCAGGTGCGATTACAGCAGAGCTGGTGCCTTCAGCCATTCGCACAAGTTCAAATTTGATCCGTTAACTATCCGGAATCCATCCGAAGGCCCCAAGACCTCGACCAGACATACCAGCCAGTCCTAAAATATAATACGGAATTAGTCGAGCCTTTAGATCACATCAAACAACGCTAAAAATATGAATTGCACATCGATTTAAGCCTAATGAACTTTAAAACTTCAAACTTCTACATCCGACACCGAAACCTATCAAATCAAGTCCGATTGACCTCAAATTTTTCACCCAAGTCATAATTGACATTATAGACCTATTCCAACTTCCGAAATCAGATCTGACTCCGATATCAAAAAGTCCACTCCTGGTCAAACTTTCCAAAATTAAACCAATTTTTTAACTTTCGCCAATTGACACTAAAATGACCTACGGACCTCCAATTCAACATTCGAACACGCTCCTAAGATCAAAATCACACTATGGATCTATTGGAACTATCGAAACTCCATTCCAGAGCCATCTTCACATAATTCAACTTACGATCGATTCCTATGACTTAAACTTTCATTTTAGGGACTATGTGTCCCAATTCATTCCGAAACCAAAAACAAATCCTCCCGGTAAGTTACATAACCACAACAGAAATAGAGGGAGCAATAATTAGGGGTTCAGGGCTAATACAATCAAAACTACAGGCCGGGTCATTACATTCGATCTTTATCATATTTGTAAAAGTCAACAAAAATTCAACCTGGGCACACATGGTCGAAATACGAAATTAAGACCTATTCTAGTTTACCCATTCTCCCTTGAGTCCAAATATGCATCTTGTATCAAGATTGGACCTCAAATCGAGGTCCAAATTTCAAAAATTATCCCTCATAAGTTTTTCCCAAAATCCGAATTTATACTTTTTAAAATACTAAATTTAGGGATAAAAATATATGGGTATTTATAAAAATAACCAAACTAGGTAAAACTTACTTGTTACATCTCGCATTTTCATACGTTAAAGTTTCGTCCTCAGTTAATCGACGTAGATTCGGGGATAAGATTATCTTGAGGTTAACGTATTTATGCTATTTATAACAAGCGATAAGTAAGTGCCGTAAAGGATAAAGGGTAAACGAATTAAAAAAAATGAGTTTCGTCGAAGGTGGTCAATTTGGGATATAATACGATCCGAGCCATAACACCCGGTATTTATGGACTAGTACCATACAAGGTACCATATGACCATGATAGTATGATGTATAAGGTGTATTAAAAATAAGTAGTATTTTATGTAATTTAAGATAATTCTTAATTATGTGGGTAATTGGTTAATTATTGGTTTAATAGGATATTAACCATGTAATTAAGGATTTGTGGATAATCGTAGGTGGAGACAACCCCCCTCACGTGGCAGCAAATAGAGTAACACTTAAATGACTCTTACCTTAGACAAACTAATTAGTAGCCATGGACAACAATCTTAAGGGAATTACACGTAAGAAGTGAAATTATCCTAGTCATCTCTAGCTTATCTTCAAAAGATATCAAATTTATTTTTTGGCAAGGATTATACAGAAAGGAAAAACAAGGAATATAGGTAAGGGAATTTTTGAAGTTCATATGAGACCTCATGCTACTATAGTGACGACAATCTTAGATTTGTAAAGAAATTCATACGAAATTGCAGTGCGTAATAACAACGGGATTTTGCAACTCTAAGGGAGTACGGTGTAATCCTTCTCAAGAATATCATACAAATTTCTACCTACTCCAGGTATGTTAAGGCTACCCCTTCTTTCTTTTCAGCATGATCCATACGATACACACGAAACGAGTAAATGCACAACTTCCATAAATAACTCTATTCATAGAAGTATTAGAGGTGCTTATGTTCTTGAATTCCCATGTATCTTATTATTACATCCTCTATTCATGGGTCTCAGAAAAATACGTAGTTGATAAAATTAATCCGAAAGGTATATTGATCTTATTAATATATTTTTATGTATTTTATTCATTTATAAAAGTAAATTGACCCATGACCAGATGGCATTATATACGCATATAAATATATGTACTTATATGTATATGGGATACGGGAAAAGGTTACGGCGTTATATACGCACCACCACCTGATCAGTTGGTAAATGTTGATAATTTTGCCAACAGTGGCCGAGATAATATGACGGGATGCCCTCATAGGCTTGATGATGTTATGTACACCTATATCTATGCATGACACGATATTTACACGTACATGCATGATATTATAACTGTTTTAGGATTTGCAAAGTTATTTAGACTTACAGGCGGAATTCCTTATTCCATGTTTCATCTATGCCTCTTATGTACTGATTTTCATGCCTTACATACTCAGTACATTATTCGTAATGATGCCCTATTTCTCGGGGCCTGCGTTTCATGCCCGCAGGTGCAGGTAGGCAAGCTGACGGTCCCCCTTCTTAGGATCCTTGGTCAGCGAGAGTTGGCATGCTCCACTTGATCCGGAGCTGCTTTTGATTTTGGTACGATAAGCTTGTATACATATATGGGTATGACGTGGCCCAATCCCGTCCTTGTATAGTTGTATTTTCTATTAGAGGTCTGTAGACAGTTATATTTAGTTAGGTAGTATGTGGCCTTGTCGTCTTCTAGTTTTGTGTATATAGTTGTCTATAACAGCCTTGTCGGCTCGCCTTACGTATTCTGCATGTATATGCACTTATGTCTTTTGGAAAAATTTCCCTCATGTATGTTATTCTTGTAATTCAGCATATGTTATTCATGTTTATATCTTATACGCATGCTCAGGGGTGTTCGACAGGTAGGACTCGGGCACCCGTCGTGGCCCATCGGTTTGGGTCATGACATTATCTATGATCTAGGTCTCAAAAATAGTGAAAAGTGGCTAAATTTTGATTTTCAGCCCTTTAAATATCTGGGCGTCAGGGGCTCTTCGCGTTCGCGAAGCACCTGTCGCATTCACGAAGAACACTAGCCAACTAGCCATTGTACTGACCTGGCCAATTGCTTTGTGTATTTGAGCCCCATTTTCCTATTTGATATTTTCCGCATGTTTGATTGTCATTTTGTGACTTGCAGGGGTGGTTGGTTTGGTTCCAGGAAGGTTTTGGAGTTAATTGGAATACTTAGTTATAATTTTGGAAGCTTAAGTTATTAAAGTTGACCAAGTTTTTACTTTTGTGTAAACGAACTCAGAGTCATGATTTGATGGTTCCAATAGGTTTGTATGGTGATTTTGGAGTTAGGCGTATGTTCGGATTTGGAGGTTCCTAAGGTATTTCGGCTCTATTTACCAAAAGTTGGCAATTTGAAGGTTTGGAAAGTTCACTAATTTGACCAGAAGATGGCTCTGATGCTATCGGGTTCAGATTGTTTTTCTGGGACTTGTAATAAGTTCATTTTATAATATGAAACTTGTGTGCAAAGTTTGATTGCATTCTAAATTCATTAGGCGTGAATCAGACGTTTGGTTGTGAATCTTTGAAGTTCTTGAACTTGAAGGCATGTTACGTGAGTTTTGGTGCTTGATTCGCAGTTGTTGATGTTATTTTGATGTTTTGAGCTTATGATCGAGTTCCTATGAGGTTTCTATACTTGTATAGATGTTCGAAATGGGGCCTGAGGGGCTTGGGTGAGTTTCGGATTGATGTTGGAAGTTGGAAATTTTGCTGGTGTTGTAGACATCACATTTGTGATGTTCTGCTCGCATTTGCGTACATTGGATCACATTTGAGATATGTGGTTGAGAAGTCCAACTTTGAATTGTGAAGCTGGTGTCGCAATTATGACGTCCTCGTTTGCGAAGGGGTCTTCGCATTTGCGATGATTGGTCGCATTTGCGAGGATCCTGGTCGCATTTGCGAGGTTTGCGCTCAGAGACCAAGTTCGCATTTGCAAGCCTTTTCGCGCATTTGCGAGGTTCGCATTTGTGAGCCTCTGGTCGCAAATGCGACACTTGCAGCTTGTTTTTATTGAGGGATTTCAGGATTTAAGCTCATTATCTCATATTTTGAACCCTAGACTTGGGAGAGGCGATTTTGGCTTGGAGATTTCCATACAAGGCCTTGGGGTAAGTGATTTCTACATATTTCTAGTATTATTTCAAGAATCTACATGGACTATTAACACCCAAAACTTGGAATTAGGAGGGAAATTTGGGAATATTCCTAAAACTTAAGAAAATAAAAATTGGGGTTTTGAGCTATGATTTGAACTTAGTTTTAGAATCTAATCACATATTTGGACTCGTGTGTTTATGAGTAATCGGGATCTATCCCTTGACTCGGGTATTGACCGTGTGGGCCTAGGGTTGACTTTTGTTGACTTGTTGGGAATTGATTAAAGATTGAAGCCTTATTATTTTGAATTGATTCTTGTAGCATTGGTTGACATTTTGAGTTATTTTTCGTTAGACTCGAGCCGGTTGGAGGTGATTTCTAAGGAAAAGTCGATTTTAGAGGGTTGATTTGGGCTTATTGAGTTAAGTATCTTGCCTAATATTGTGTGAGGTTATTTTTCTAATTTTAATGTGTGTAAAACAACATATATGTAAGGTGACGAGTGTATATGCAGGTGCTATGTATGAAAAGTGACCAAATTAGACTCTAGGCTTCTAGTATGTCTTAATTTGAGTGTGTTCTCTCTATAATACATGTGTGATCCTTTGTATGATTACTTGAGCTTATACTTTCATGCTAGAGATCATGCTTAGGATTATTATTAGCTCATAATTTTCCAAGATGGGCATTTGTGGAATTATTGCTATAGTGTTTTAGCCATAGTCATGTTTCACATCTTGAGCACACATCTGAACCTTATTATTTTCATGTTCTTGTGTATCTTATTGATGAATTTTGAGCATATGTCTCTTGATAATAAATTGTTAACTTGATTGGTTGTGATTTTTGCATATATGGATATATTTTAACGGATTGGTTTGGTGTTGAGTTATTACATACATTGCACATATTCTTTGATTAGTGAGTATCACATGACTTGAACCTTGTCACTACTTCTCCGAGGTTAGTCTTGATACGTACTAAGTACATGTTGCCCGTACTCATATTATACTTCTGCATATTGCATATTTTTGTGCAGATGCGGGTGTTGGCAGCAGCGGATCTAGGGAGTGATTTTATTTTGCTGATCGAGAGGATACAAGATAGTTTTGCATGGATGCTGCAGACCCTTGGAGTCCCCTTCCTTTACTTTGATACTATTGCTTTTACATTCAGACAATATTGTACTTTTGAGACATCTTGATGTATTCGTTTTAGAGCTTATGGCTCTATACTACCTGATTTTGGGAGTTTGATTTATTTATTAATGTTTGGCTTATGTCGATCACTTATTCTGCTACTTATGATAATTCAAACATATTATATCTTGTCTTATTGATTGAATGGTATTAGTGTGATTGGTTTACCTAGTCTTGGAGGTTAGGTGCCATCACGACCTTCAGCAAGATTTTGGGTCGTGATAGCCATCGCGTTCGCAAAGGCCTCCTCATGTTTGCGAATGCATCGCACCCAAGCCTTTACGTTCGCGATGAAGAAAGTCCCACCAGCCTTCCAACGAGCCTAGGTCGACACGTTCACGAGAGGAAATCTGCGTTCGCCATGGTCAATCCTCACAGACCATCACGTTCGCAATCCATCCATCGCGTTCGCGTAAAGCAACACTCCCCTACACTAATTCCATTTGCGACCGCGAGACTAGCTCTGCGTTAGTGATGCAACGCACCAACAGCATATCATGTGCTGCTAATCATCTAAAGTGATCAGAACCACCCTAAAACTCACTCGAGCCCTCCGGTCCCATTCCAAACATTTACACAAGTATATAAACTTTATACGAACTCGTTCATAAGCTAAAAACGCCAAAATAACATCAAGAATCACACATCAAAACTCAAAGATTTCAAAGTTCATAACTTCAAGTTTTCAAACTTTCAAAATTTCACAATAAGCGTCGAAACGGCCTCGGGTCACCTAGGACCCCAACCAAACATGCGTACAAGTACAAAATCATCATACGAACCTACCAGAATTGTCAAAATACCGATCCAATGTCGTTTGCCAACAATGTTGACTGTAGTCAATTCTAACTATTTTCAAGTTCAAAAATCAAGCTTTTTTGAAAAATCATTTTTTAACTTTTTAGAAAACAAAACGGATCATGCACGCAAGTCATAGATCATCAAAATACGCTATGTAAGTGCTCAAATCATGAAATGGAAAATTAGAACTCAAAATGAACTATCGGGTCGTTACGTTCTCCACCTCTTAAAGAATTATTCATCCTCGAACGGTCATAGAAATGTACCTAGACTGGTAAAAAGATAAAAATATCTACTCCTCCGGACGTCCAAGTAGCCTCCTCACTTGGTTGACCTCTCCAATGCATTTTCACATAAGAAATATCATTAGATTTCAACCTTCGAACGTGCCGATCTAGAATAGATACCGACTCTTTTTCATAATTCAAATCCTCGTCAAGTTGCAGTATGCTGAAGTCCAATACATGTGACTTATCTTTATGATACGTTTGAAGCATAAAAACATGAAATACCGGGTGTAACCCTACTAGGCTGGGAGGCAATGCAAGCTATAGGCAACCTCCCCAACTCCTTGCTCTTTAGGAAGTACTAACTTGGAAAAATCTTTATGTGATTCAAGTGCTTCTATAAATCTTATACGCTTGGCTATTTTCAGAAGAGAAAGAAATTGGATCAATCAGATCTTTACCTGTGTCATTATAGCTGGCGGATCAGACCACAATAATACATGAAGGAATAGTGAAAGATGTGCTAGTTCGGCCTGTACAAATTTGTGTTCCCTGTGGACTTCATCGTGGTGAACATGGAAGAGAATAAAGAGGTCCCTCTGATTTTAGGGAGACCTTTCTTGGCTACTGGTAGAGCTATTCTGGATATTCAATAAAGGCAGCTCATGCTAAGAGTAGGGGAAGAAAGAGTGTTGTTCAAGATGAAGGTAGCAATAGGGGCACCTAGAGATGAGCCGACTACGCACTACGAATTCAAGGCAAAGGCCCTAAAAGAGCAAGTTGGAGAGGGTAAGCATGATAAGTGTGGGGTGTACCCGAAGAAGGTTGAAAAGAAAATTTTAGCCTGGATGTGTGCACTGGGTCGGGCATGCAATGTGGACCCCGACATTGATTTAGACCCAGACTGGATGATTCAGGGGAGTTTCCTTTACCTCTTTCTTTTTATTTGTGCGTCATGGGGACATGCCACAATTTATAGTGTGGGGGTGGGGATGTAAATATGTATATGTATATTCGTTTTTTTTCTTTTTAGTTTTGTGCGTGTTTTCGTTCGTATTGTTTAATAAAAAAGTTTGACTTTTTCCGACGATGGATCTCCTCGACTGTGTTAATGAGGGATAAAGGTCGAATCAAAAATACTAAAAAATCAAAAATCTTGAAAAAAAATATATTTTGTCTTTCAATGTTATTTTATTTTCTTAAGTAGTGTAACAATTCCCCCTTGGTTTTTCTTTGTGCCGCGGTTATTTTCCAAGGGTTTTGCTTGAACCTGGTGTAGTTAGTTTTTTATTTGTTAGGAATAGAGAAGTCTTTGCTATGGTGTTAATTGGAGATAACTGTTCTTGACTTTGTTGTGCCTAGAGAGTAGTGAGTGCCTTAATTGGGATGCCTAAGCTCAGTTCTTGACTCATGTATAAGTGTCTTAAAATGTTTGATTTTGACTCAGCTTAACTGTTTTAACTAGAGAGTCAGGATAGATCCGATCCTAAGCGGGTTATGTACTAATGTGTGTGTGAGGTGTTATTGATATTCTGTGCATGTCAATTGATGTCTAGAACTTGCCCTGTGTGTTTGCAAAGCGAAATAGCAGACTTGTTCAGTCTAGGAAGTGATAGAGGCGTTTCTTTGTTGAGCCAGATATATGCTTTTTCCCACCTAATTGTTGTATGTCCTAGTTAGCCCTCTTGAGCCCGTAATCCTATTTCTTTGACTACCACATTATAAGCCTAACCCCTTTGTTTGAATTGACTATCTGTTTGAACCTTTTACCTCTCATTAGCACTGGAAATCGTTATGAGCTTGTTAAAAGCTAAGTATAGGTATAGTTGGGTTTTTGAGTGGAATTGGAAAAAATGGAGAAAGATGCACTATTTTAAATATCGTGAGAGCCACTTGTAGGGAATTGAAAAGAAGTAAATTTGCTAGAAAAAGAAGAAGAAAAACCAGAACTTCAAAATAAGAGATTGTGTATATCTGCTCAAGGACCTACTGGTTTAGGTAAATATCTAATGCGTTCCCCGACCGGAGAAGTCATTTTTGGAGGAGAAACTATGCGTTTTTGGGATCTGCATGCTCCATGGTTAGAGCCTCTAAGGGGTCCAAATGGGTTAGACTTGAGTAGATTGAAAAAAGACATACAACCTTGGCAGGAACGACATTCCGCAGAATATATGACTCATGCTCCTTTAGGTTCTTTAAATTCCGTGGGTGGTGTAGCTAACGAGATCAATGCAATCAATTATGTCTCTGCTAGAAGTTGGTTAGCTATCTCTCATTTTGTTCTAGGATTCTTCTTCTTTGTAGGTCATTTGTAGCACGCGGGAAGGGCTCGTGCAACTACAATAGGATTTGAAAAAGGAATTGAACGTGACTTTGAACCTGTTCTTTCCATGACCCTTCTTAATTAAGATGAGACAGGAGATCAAATGCTTGAATGATGTAAAAATCACTTTGATTCAATCATACATCTTGGAATCAGCCTATGTATTTCTTCTTTTTTTTCAACTCATTTTATCTAATTTATATCTAATCTATTTTTCTAGCTTGGCTAGGTGGGATAGCCGAGCCATTCACTTTTCTTTTGGATAGCAGGTTAGGCAAAACTACTAAAGAAAAAAATCTATTCAATTAGTAAAAAAAAGAGAATGGGATTCGAACCCTCGATAGTTCTTTGTTCAAATTATATCGGTTTTCGAGACCGGGGATATCAACCGCTCAGCCATCTCTCTGAAAGACTATTTTTATTTTATTCCTCTGAATAGAACATGGCCATAGGGGTGGATACTCCCACTATCTGTAGAAAGATCTCGAGTGCGAATCCACCGGTCGATCTATCTATCCGTATATAGATATATGATCTAGCATACCCATTTGTGAAATAAAAAATAAAATTCCATTTCCCCCCACCCCACTCCATGTACGAATAAAGTGCGAAGGGGGAGTATGTAAGGCATAAAAATTAGTATATAAAAGACATGAAAGAAACATAGAGTAAAGGACACAACCTATAAGTCTGAATAGCTTTGTGAATCATGAAACATTTATAATGTCATGCATATGTGTATAAATGTTATATCATGCATAGGTATATCCGTACATAACATCATAAGGCCTCTGATGGCACCCCATAATATCATCTCGGCCTCAGTGGGTGAAATCATCAACGTATGCCAGCTGATCAGGTGGTGCTGCATATATAATTCCATAAACCTTTTCCCATGCCCCATATACATATAATATATGCGTGTATAATGATATCTGGCCATGGGTCAATATACATGTATAAATGAATACAATGCATAATGAAGTAAGTCAATAAGATCTTTCAGAATGTCATAAGATCAATATGCCTTTGATTAATATCACAAATAAACTTTATCTACTTACGTATTTTCTGAGACCTATGAACAGACGATATGATAATAGGACATATGGGAATTCAAGAACATAGGCAATCCTAGTACTTCTAAGAATAGAATCATTTGTGAAAGTTGCGTGTTTGTTCGTTTTGTTGTATCATATGGATCATGCCAAAAGGAAAGAAATGATAGACGTAATATACCTTATCAACGAAGTTGCAACTTTTCCATAAGTCCTCGCACCTCTTACGGATGGTAATCTATATCATACAAAGTAGTTGTATCAATATCAACTTCATATTCTATGGGGAAGTTCATTTAGTCATTTTATCGAACAACTTATGTGCATAACTTCATAGGGTCTATTATAGCTGCAATTCAACATGTTCTTGCACAATGATCTTAATCTTCACTTCCCCTCATCCTCACCATGATATCCATACCTTTACAATTCCATTTTGTATCTTAAAACATGTAAAAACAGCCCACACAACATAGCTCAACTTCAAGTTTCATAGTTACTAGTTTCTTGAAGAATCCTGCAAGGAAATTCAACCCAACACTTGTACAAACTTAAGATTAGGTTATGGAATATGAAACTTACCTCAAATATACCAAGAACCCTCTGTTCTTTTTCCTCTAGCTCTTAGCCAATCTCTAGGCCTCACTTAGTGAACATATACAAAATTATGTCAAGCTGTCCCTCTGCGCGTCATTTGCTTTACTACATCTAAGTAGGCCATACTATACCATAATTCTTACTTCGCTTTATCGTTACTGAGGTCTGCTACAGAACTCTAGGTTACTTTTGTTACTTATCCCATATGCATAAAGCCAAGTCTTTTAACGCTTCTTCATTACTATTTGTCTTAAGAATGATGGTCTAATCTCATCTCGTACTTTGTATCTTTTAGCCATCCATTGTCGATTCACCTTAATGTTGATCTACAATCTTCTATTGATAACTTGAAACTTCTTACGTAATACATTACCATTAGGGCTCATGCTGTATCGAGGAATATTTGAAGTGATTTTCCTGATTTACTTAGGGGCGATACTGTACTTCAATAATCGTATTTTATAGCATCCCAATGTGATTTACCTTACATTTTTAATTCCGTACAATCCATGAAATCCTATTCAAATTATTACTCAGTCGAAGGCCCATATATTATTAGTCTTAGACTCCTTTGAGTTCATTCAGGCTATACTGAACTTTCTATAACTTAGAGAAACCATTAGCTTTCTTGTTCTCATGTGCTTAATCCCGAAGACTTATCCATTCTTGTCACCTTCTCACTCGGCCTTTCTCGTTCTTACTCTTGTAATAAAACTTTGTCGCTTTACTATACTTTAGCTTGGGACCTATACACTATTCGCGGCCTTCCTTCAACTTGCTTGCACCATAGATTTCCTTATGTTATTCTGGAAAAAAAGCGAGACACCACATCGTCTCTAACTCTTCTTTACTCTCTTGACTAGATCTCTCGTTACTTAGAAACCATAGGCTGGAAGGTACGCCACTAACGACGCTGCTATCATTCCTGGATATTGAATCCTAGTGCTTCTAGCCTTCTATCTGAAGCATGGACTATTCACGATCTTCTGCCTTTGAGTATATTGTATGTTGTTCACCTTTACCTTACTTACCTTAAGATCTCGCATCGTATCTTTTATCTCTTTCATCACCTCCCTTCCACATAGGTATAATTCACGTCCATAACTTGAAGCTCTATTATAATACTTTCAACTTTGGTGCCTATACAATCCGGTGGTAGCTCCATACTGAATTCTTATGAGGCTGGTATTTTTCTAACTGGCTTTATCGTAGAGCCGTTATAGAATATGGTTGTTGTACTATCCCTTTGGTACCTCTGATATTAAGAGTGATCCTGTAATGTTCTCAATCATGATTTCTATAATTTTCTGGGTCCAATAATCAGATTTCTGATTTACTTTGTTGATGTAAGTCTTTAGTTTTATCTACCTTCTGATCATCCTTTATGTAGGCTTAAGATATTCTTCCGATCTGCGGCTCATGACATTTAGTTATTACTTTAGCCTTTCATGGATGCTATGGAAAACCATGATACAATCTTCTAATGATTCACTCCTTTGTCTATGACCTGGACCCAATTCCTTCTTTTAACTTATACCGGAGTCTTCCACGGCTGATCATTAATCGAATAATTCCTTTCATTCCATTTCAGCTTTCTTCAAACGTAAGCAATTTCTTTTCTTGGTCTTTTGCCCCCTTGTTGCGTGAATACCTAGCTTATCTGAGTTCTCACACATGCCGAAATCTTTGTGCAACTCATATGGTCTCGAATATTACTTTTGGTTTTACTCCCCACTCATTAGCCATGGTAGGTGCCACTTTCTTTTGGAGTGCATACAATTTTGTAGTGAGACTGTAGTTACAAGACCATTTCCTCTTTAAGTCACTTGTGCTTATGTTGAAGCCTTCTTTCTTATTTCCTGAACTAGTCTTTCATTGTAGTACTTAGGGAAGACCCTCTGACTCTTGTAAAGCTGCGAGCTTATTACATCGTATACCCGATAGAATATTTGATGTTCGTACTCACATATAATTATCCTTAGTTACTTTCCTCCACGCTTATGTGCTCGTACGGTATCTTCTGAACTGAAGTTTTGATTATTTTCCCAGTGGGACTCTCTTTTATTTCCATAACACTCATACGGTATCTTTAACTACCCCAACTCTTGTCTGAATATTTCTCAAGGTCGCGATCTCATATCTGCGAGACTGAATTCCCCATGTTGGGGTTCACTCTGTTTATCTTGCATGATCTATTGATTTGTCTGTATCTTCTTGTCTAGCCATAACTAGGCTCTTCCTGAATCAACTACTAACTAATCATTGGCCCACTCTCATATCAATATTCCGCATAATCTTTCTTGGGTTATTTGCTTTGTCTTAACTTATGTCTCGTACTGGCTCCTTATCTATCAATAACATCTCGAGCAGGAACCCTTACTTCTTCTCCTTGACATCGTGTTTGCATAATGTTCTAGAATCGTAGCCTATCTGTAGGCTTTGAATAAGTGCAATCTCATCCCTTTTTTATTTTTGTCACATTCTTCCTTTACCATACCATAATTACTATAACCACTTAATTATTACTTAATGCCACTTCACTCCATATACCCTTTAGGGGAGTACTAAGAGTTGGAGCTATGACGATATACCTATAGATGTTTTACCTTTTCATCTTTGGCATCCTTTCACATCATCAATAACCCTTACTCGCCTTGCAGTAATCCTTTTGTACCAAGGATAACAAAATTCCTTACTCATGAGGAAGGCACCTAGTATAACTAGCACATACAGTCCCTTAAGCTTAACTTAATCTTCTTCTGTTGTCCATTCTATTATCGTCGGAACGAAATCTGAAACTCTCATGATGCCGACTATTATCCAATCACTCAGTCCCTAATTCATGTTTAGTTTATCTTGTTCACCAGCCCATACTGATTCCTATTATTCTGGGGTCTAACTTTTCCTTCTGGTAGTTGCATTGGAGTCACGAACTTATATCTCGAAGTGAGGATATGACTTTATGGCCTATACTCTTTTGTTGTCTTAAGGCCTATCACCTCTCATCTCTTCCTTCACTTGACTATAGATTCTGTAATACTGTCATCTTTTGATCTACCGTTGTCATCCATGTATCATATCTTACTCTTAATGCTTCATTAGCTCTCTTCTTATTTCCTGCTAACATTTATGTCTATCACTTTATTTTGAAAACTTCAACAAGATATTCTTTTGCTTTTAGCTCCCCCTTGTTCCATCCACTGGCTCTTCGGGTTTCCTAGAATTATCCCTCTACTAGGGATGGGAGCCATACTAAGATAATATTTATCCTTTCCAGGCTTCCAGTGCCTATCTTTGTAGCACTCATATCTTAGTTGTACTATTTTAGAGTGCGCCATTTGGGTGTCTCACAAGGAGACCTGTTAGCACATTTGCAATATCCTTCGGAAATGTCAACTAACGCAAATAATCAACTCACCATTTTGGGTTACTCTAACCCTAACCGGATTCTGATATCCCGTCCTTTTCTTAATCTACACCTGTTAGCACCCAATAAGGTATAACTGAGATGGGTTTGGCCAATTATACATACCTCTGTTACTGTTGAGGGTCACTCACAATGCTTATATTTTTCTTCCAGAATTGTAATACTAATAATCTTCATTAACTGGGTGCCTCGTACCCTTCTTTACCTTGCTTCTTTTACTTGCTGAAACTTGTGTCTCCCTCCTTATTCCTTTTTACCGTAAGAGTGTATTGACATTCTTGCCTTAGGGATCCTTATCAAAAAGCGTACACATCTTAGTATACACATGATTTGATGAATACCTCATATTTATCCATCATAAGCATGATGCAAAAATCGAGTTCCTCTGACTCAACTCTTCCACAACTATATCTCTTACCAACTGTCTTTCTGGATGTAGGCTAATTCGTATTATCAATAAGATAGAATTAGAAAATTGAGTTCTTACAATTGAGCTCTATGACACGATCTAGAGTATGAAGAAAGAGTGACAGTCCTAAATGCTCTGTAGCCTCCTGCTTATAAGTATGGTGCACAATACACCCATAAACAAGACTCTACTAGACATGGCTTGTAGACTCCCTAGGATAGAACTGCTCTGATACCACTTTTGTCACGAGCCAAACCGATGGGCCGCGACGGGAACCCAGTACCTTACTCAACCGAGTACCAATGTAACGTATCTTTCTTATTACATCATCATATACACGTGACATACGGGCCTAATAGGCCAACATGATCATTTATAAACTCAAAACATAGGCCGACAAGGCCGTACAATTTTCACGTACACGACATATGTCTACAAGCCTCTAAGAGTACATAAATGTTATAAAGGTAGGGACAAAGCCCCGCCATACCAAACCATACACCTCTAGATCATACTGACCAAACAAGCAACTCCGGAGCAAATGGAGTGCACCGATATCTTCTGCTGAGCTGATCGCCTACTTGGAGGACTCTCGACCTATCTATCGAGACCTGCAGGCATGAAATGCAGCGTCCCCAAGAAAAAGGGATGTCAGTACAAATAATGTACCGAGTATGTAAGGAATAAAAATCAGTAAATAATAGACATGAGAGAAACATGGAGTAAAAGACTCGACATGTACGTCTGCATAACTCTGTGAAGCATTTCATTTTTATAACATCATACATATGCGTATAAATGTCATACCATGCATAGGTATATGTGTTCATGAAATCATCAAGTCTCTGAGGGAATCCCATTATATCATTTCGACCACTGTGGGCAAATCATCAATGTATACCAACTGATCAGGTTGTGGTGCGTATATAACGCCATAACCTTTTCCCATATCCCATATACATATAATATACATATATACGCGTATATAACGCCATATGGTCATGGGTCAATGTATATGTATAAATGCATGAAATGCATAAGAAATACGTTAATAATATTTTCTCGGAATGTCATAAAAATAATATGCCTTTAGAAATACGTTAATAAGATTTTATCAGAATGTCATAAAAATAATATGCCTGTCGGATAAATTTTATCAAATACATATTTTTCTGAGACCCATGAACAGAAGATATAATAATAATTCACATTGGGAATCAAGAATATAGACACCCCTAATATTTCTACGAATAGAGTCATTTATAGAAACTGTGTGTTTGCTCGTTTCTTTCAGTATCATTTGGGTCATGCCAAAAAGAAGGAAGGGATAGCCTTAACATACCTGAAGTAGGGAAAAATCCGTATAATATCCTTGGAAAAGATTGCATCGTACTTTTTTTTGAACCGCAAAATTTTACGTTGCTACGATTCTAACAATTCTCGTTGGAATTGTTTTGGTTGCAAGAGTTTTGTTGAAAGCTTACTCGATGGAGTTTGAACTGTAATGTCTATGAAACCAATTCTGGTTTGAAAGTGTCTTACATATGAATTTAGGAAGAAAACTAAACTTTTTAATGTTATGACACCAAGCTTATAATGTCTTACACTTACTTACACGTAAGTGCCTTATAACATTAGATGGCCACTAAGCCAATATGACTAAGAGTCATAGGTCATAGTAGTGGTTTCCTGCCATTTGGGGGTGGGGTGGGAATTATTAATCTTTATCCACTTATTAGGTAATTAGGTAATGTCCCGTTACCCAGTAATTAACCAATTACCCGCATAATTAAGAATTGTCTCAAATTACTTAAAATTTTACTTATTTTTAATACATTTCATATACTGTACTATTACAGTCCTGTGGTACCTTGTATGGTACTAGTCCATAAATACCGGGTATTTTAGCTCGGCCCGTATTTTATCCCAAAATGTCAAATTTTGACGAAATTCATTTTCTTCGATTTGCTTACCCTCTCACCTTCACAAATTTAGTTATTACTTGTTTGAAATATCATAATACTTATAATCTCACAATAATCTCATTCCCGAACTTACGTCGATTACCTTACGACGAAACTTTAACATACGAAAATACGGAATGTAACATCTCATTTCCGAGCTTATATCAATTTACTTATGGCGTACTTCCATGTACGAAAACATGGGGTGTAACATTCTCTCTCGGCCTTTATGTAGGCTTAAGCTATCTTTCGATCTGCGGCTTAGGTTATTAGTTATTATTTTAGCCTTTTATGGACGCTATAGAATATCCATGATATAATCTTCTAACAATTCAATCATTTGTTTGTGACTTGGACTTTGTTCTTTCTTTTAACTTTTACCGGAGTCTTCTACGGCTGTATAAATGTCAACATATATGCTACATGGATAATACTCCTAAATCTTAAGTGCTTTCATAATGTAACTAACTCTGGGTCATTGATCGAATAATTTCTTTTGTTCTTTCTCAGCTTTCTTTAGACGTAAGCAATTACTTTTCTTGGTCTTTCTGCCACTTGTTGCATGAATACTTGGCTTATCTTAGTTCCCACACATGCCGGATGTTTTGTGCAACTCATATGATCTCGAATATTACTTTTGATTTTACTTCCCGTTCATTAGCCACGGTAGGTGCCACTTTCTTATGGAGTGCATACAATTTTGTAGTGAGATTGCTGTTACAAGACCATTTCTTGTTCCTTATTTCCTTAGCTAGTCTTTTGTTATAGTACTTAGGGGAGGCCCTTTGACTATAATAAAGCTGCAAGCTTATTATCTCGTATACTCTATGGAATTTTTGATGTTCTTACTCGCCTATATTTATCTTTAATTACTTACATCCGTGCCCTTGTGCTCGTAGGGTTACTTCTGAATTGATATTTTTTACTATCTCCCCAGTGGCATCCTTTTTTATTTCCATAACACTTATACGGTACCTTTAACTACCTTATCCTATTTGAATATTTCTCAAGAATTACGATGTCGTATCAGCGAGACTGAATTTCCTATCCTGGGTTTCACTACATTTATCTTTCATGATCTATTGCTTTATGTGAGACATATTGTCTAGCCATAACTAGGCTCTTCCTGAATCGACTACTAACTACTCGTCAGTCCATGCTCATATCTATATTCTGTGTAACCTCTCTTGGGTTATGTATTTTGTCTTAACTTACCTTTCGCAGTAGCTCCTAATGTATCAAGTGTCCATTCGTACTTATTTACTAATCAAAATCTTGGCAGGGAACCCTTACTGCCTATTCTCGGCATCTTCCTTACATAAAATTCTGGAGTCATAACATATCTATAGGATCCCAGTAAATGCAATCTCATCCCTTTCGCCTTTTTACTGCATTCTTCCTTTACCATTTCATAGTTACCTGAACCACTTAACTCCGACTTAATACCATATCACACCATCTTTTCCCCCTTTAGGGGAGTACTAGAATTTAATGCTCTAAAGTTTACATGCAGATGTCTTACCTCTTCATTTTCGGTGTCTTTCCATATTTTCAGTGACACTTACTCTCCTTGTATTAACCCTTCTATACCAAGGATAACTGAATTTCTTACGCACGAGGGGGACACCTAGTGTAACTAGCACACTTAGTCTCTTAAGCTTAACTCTGCTCACAGTGCATGCTTTTAGTGAAGCGTCTTCCTGAATGACCTTTAAAGGTTATTCTTCTATTGTCTATTCTATTATTGATGGAACATCGTCTCTAAAATTCTCACTATGTCGACTACTGTCAAATCCTCTGGCCTCTAAATTTATCTTGTTTACTAGCCCATGCTGATTTTTATTAATCCAGGGGTCTACTTAGCCTTCTGGTAACCGCGTTGGAATTACCAACTCATTTCTTGAAATGAGGATATAACTTTATGACTTATACTCTTTTATAGTCTCAAGGCCTGTCCCTTTTTGTCTTTTCCTTCACTTGATTATAGACTCTGTCATCTTGTCATATTTTGATTTACCGTTATCACCCATTTATCACTTACTACTCATAATGCTTCATTTACTCTCTTCTTATTCTCCTACTAATATCTCTGTCTATTACCTTATTCTTAAAACTTCAACAAAATATTCTTTCACTTTTAGCTCCCCTTGCACCATCTCACTGGCTCTTCGGGTCGCCTAACATTCTCTTTTTACTAGGGCGGGAGTCATACTACGGTAAATATTTATCCCTTTTAGGATTCCACTGCATATCTTCTAAAATTCCTGAACGTTCTAGTATTCATATCTGACGGTACTATTCTAGAGTGCAGCATCTAGGTGTCTCACAAGCAGAACTATTACCACGTTTGCTATTCCTTCGGAAATTTCAGCTAACTCTAACAATCCATCCACCATTTTGGGTTACTTTAACCCCAGCTGGATCCTGATATCTCATCCCTCTCTTAAACTATATATGTTAGCTCCCATATGGCATAATTGAGATGGGTGTGGCCAATTATACATACCTCTGTTACTGTTGAAGGTAACTCATAATGCTTATATTTCTCTCACTGAGTTGTAAATACTGATAATCTTTACTAACTGGGTACCTCGTACCCTCCTTCACCTTGTTTCTGTTAACCGTTAAAAGTTATACTTTTACCTTCTGATACACCCATGGCCTGCTATTCGCGGGGCGCGTTAGATATTTCCATCCTAAGGTCTTAATCAAGAAACTTGCACATCGGGTATACACGATATGATAGGGCCTCAAACTGGGCCATGTCATCAAGAACTCTCCCTCTACTAGTGCCCTTAATTTTTGCTATATTAGCCCTCTGGCTAGTTGTAATCTTTCTAATTGCAAATATCTCTGTATCATTAGCAAACATATGTTCTGGCTCAAACTCTTATTACTCAGCTCTATAGCACAGTTTAGATTTGAAAGAAGGGTAACAGACTCTTAAATGCCTTGTAGCTTCCTGTTTATATAATGTGTTGCACAACACATATACAAACAAGGCTCTACTAGACACGGCTTGCAGACTCCCTAGGATAGAACTGCTCTGATACCAAGTTTGTCATACCCAAAACCTGAGGAGGCGTGGTCGAGACCCAGTGCCATATTTAGCCCAAGCGTACCACTCTATAACTGTGAACTCTGGAGGGGTATGTTACACCCCATATTTTCATACGTGAAAGTACGCCATAAGTAAATTGATAAAAGCTTGGAAATGAGATGTTACATCCCGCATTTTCGTACTTTAAAGTTTCGTCGTAAGTTAATCGACGTAGACTCGAGAATGAGATTATTTTTGAGGTTATGAGCATGTATGCTATTTATAATAGGCGATAAGTAAGTTCCGTGAAGGTTAAAGGGTAATCGAATCAAAGAAAATGACTTTCGTTGAAGGTTGTCAATTTGGGATAAAATACGGTCCGAGCTATAATACCCGGTATTTATGGACTAGTGCCATACAAGGTATCACATGACTATGATAGTAAGGTGTATGAGTTATGTTAAAAGTGAGTAGTATTTTAAGTAATTTGGGATAATTCTCATTATGTGGGTAAATGGTTAATTATTGATTTAAGTGGATAAGTGTAAGAGTTATTTTGTCCATATGGGACAATGACAATTAAAGTAAAGTATGACTAATGTGTATGAAGGATTCGTTGGTGTCACATTTTGGGGATAAGCATTAGGTGGCAAAATTTAAGGATATATGCACCAAATTATCTCATTTTTGTTGAAGAAGGTTATTAAAAGGCTAAAGATTGAACAACATTTATGGACTCCTTTCCTTACAATAAGCAAAGTCACATCCCTAATTAGTAATATTCTTCATAAGTCTTAAAGTGGGATGCTAAGATTTGCTAAGCTTACGGATGGAGTTCAAGCAATTTGTTTGAAACTTCATGATACAATAGCAGTGTGGAATCGCAATTCTAAGGGAGTACGGTACAATCTTTCTCAAGGATATCATACGGATATTTCCCTACTTCGATCCGCCGTTACGTATTTTCGCAAAAGACCTGTGTTAGAGGAATTGTCAAGAGAATCGGTTCAGGTATGTTAAGGCTATCCTTTCTTTCTTTTTGGCATGATCCAAATGATACAAACAAAACGAGCAAAATACGCAACTTTCATAAATGACTCTATTCATTGAAATACTAGGGGTGTCTATATTCTTGATTCCCCAGTTGTCTTATTATTATATCTTCTGTTCATTGGTCTCAGAAAAATATGTAGTTGATAAAGTTATCCGAAAGGCATATTGATCTTATCACATTCCGAGAAATCTTATTAACGCACTTCTTATGCATTTCATGCATTTATACATGTACATTGACCCATGACCAGATGGCGTTATGTACGCGTATATTATGTATATGGTATATGGGAAAAGGTCATGGCATTATATACGCACCACCACATGATCAACTGGTATACGTTGATATTTTCCCACAATGACCGAGATGATGTGATGGGATGCCCTCAGAGGCTTGATGATGTTATGAACGCATACACCTATGCATGGTATGATATTTATACGCATATGCATGGCATTGTAAATATTAATGATTCACAGAGTTATTCTGACTTACATGTTGAGTCTTTTACTCCATATTTCTCTCATGTCTATTATTTACTGAATTTCATCCCTTACATAATCGGTACATTATTTGTACTGACGTCCTTTTTGCCTGGGGATGCTGCGTTTCATGCCCGCAGGTCCCGATAGACAGGTTGAGAGTCCTCCAAGTAGGCTATCAGCTTAGCGGAAGGTATTGGTGCGCTCCATTTGCTCCGACGTTGCTTATTTGGTCAGTATGATTAGGACATGTATTGACTGGTATGGCGGGGCTCTGTCCCGACCTTTATGACATTTATGTACTCTTAGAGTCTTGTAGACAGATTTCATGAATATGGATACTTGTATAGCCTTATCGGCCTATGTTTGAGTTTACAAATGATCATGTTGTCCTATATTGAGTATTCCCTTATGTTTATATTGGTTAGCCCATGACAGGCCTTTTGGCTCATTTACCAATGATAATACGATAAGAAAGATACGTTACGTTAGTACTCAGTTGAGTAAGGTACCGGGTGCCCGTCGCGGCCCATCGATTTGGGTCGTGAAAAAAGTGGTATCAGAGCAGTTCTATCCTAGGGAGTCTACAAGCCGTGTCTAGTAGAGTCTTGTTTATAGGTATGTTGTGCACCACACTTATAAGCAGGAGGCTACAAGGCATTTAGGACTGTCACACTTTTTTCTTACTCTAGATCGTGTGGTAGAGCTCAGTTATAAGAATTCAAACTATTAAACTCTATTTTATTCATAATACAACGATACCTACATCTAGAATGACGGTAAAAGATTGCATGTAGATGTGGAAGATTTGAGTCATAGGAACTCGATTTTGCATAATGCTTATGATGAGTAAATGTGAGGTCTTCAACAGAACATGTGTGTACTAAGATGTGTAAGCTTCTTGATAAGGAGCCTTAAGGCAAGAATATCTATCCACCCATATGGTGAAAATAAATGAGAGATTTAGAAGGTAGATAAAAGTTTCAACAAGTAAAAGAAGCAAGGTGAAGAAGGGTATAAGGCGCCCAGTTAATGAAGATTATCAGTATTTACAATTCAGGCAGAGAAATATAAGCCTTTTTAGTCACTTTCAACAATAACAGATGTATGTACAATCGGCCACTCCCATCTCAGTTATGCCCTATGGAAACTAACAAATATGGTTTAAGAGAAGGACGGAATATCAGGATCCAGCTGGGGTTAGAGTAACCCAAAATGGTGGATGGATTATTTGCGTTAGTTGACATTTTTGAAGGATATTGCATATGTACTAATAGATCTCCTTGTGAGATACCTAGATGGTGCACTCTAAAATAGTGCAACTAGATATGAGTACTACAAAGATTGGCACTGGAAGCCTGGAAGGGATAAATATTATCTTAGTATGACTCCCGTCCCTAGTAGAGAGAGAACGTTAGGCAACCCGAAGAGCCAGTGGATGGAGCAAGGGGAGCTAAAAGCAAAAGAATGTCTTGTTGAAGTTTTCAGAATAAAGTGATACACAGAAATGTTACCAGGGTAATAAGAAGAGAGTTAATGAAGTATTATGAGTAAGATGTGATACATGGATGACAACCGTAGATTAAAAGAATGACAGTATTACAGAGTTTATTGTCAAGGGAAGGAAAAGATGAGAGGTGACATGCCTTGAGACAACAAAAGTGTATAGGCCATTAAGTCATATCCTAATTTCGACAAACAAGTTCGTGACTCTAACATGATTACCAAAAGGAAAAGTTAGACCCTAGAGTAATAGAAATCAGTATTGACTGGTGAACAAGATAAACTAAACATGAATTAGGGATTGAGTGATTTGATAATTGTCGGCATCATGAGAATTTCAGAGATTGCGTTCGGGTGATAATAGAATAGATGATAGAAGAAAAACCTTTAAAGGTCATTCAGGAAAACACTTCCCTAAAGGAAGCAATGTGAGCAAAGTTAAACTTAAGGGACTATGTGTACCAATTATACTAGGTGTCACCCTCGTGAGTAAGGAATTTTGTTATCCTTGGTACAGAAGGATTTATGCAAGGCAAGTAAGGGTCATCGATGATGTAAAAAGACGCCAAAGATGAAGAGTTAAAACATCTATAGGTAGATCGTCATAGCTCTAAATCTTAGTACTCCCCTATAAGGGGGAATATGGAGTGATGTGGCATTAAGTCAGAATTAAGTGGTTTTAGTAACTATGGAATGGTAAAGGGAGAATGCGATAAAAATGAGAAAAGGGATGAGATTGCACTTATTCAAATCCTACAAATATGCTACGATTCCAGAATATTATGCAAACACGACGTCAAGGAGAGGAAGTAAGGGTTCATGCCCGAAATGTTATTGATAAATAAGGAGCCAGTGCGAGACGTAAGTTAAGACAAAGGAAATAACCCAAGAAAGATAACATGGAATATTGATATGAATGGGCTAACGAATAGTTAGCAATTGATTCAGGAAGAGACTACTTATGGATAGACAAGAGGATACAGACATATCAATAGATCATGCAAGACAAATATAGTGAATTCAGCCTCGCGGTTATGACATTGTAATACTTGAGAAATATTAAGATAGGAGTTGGGATAGTTAAAGGTACCGTATGAGTGTTACTGAAATAAAAGAGAGTGCCACTAGGAAGACAGTCAAAATATCAGTTCAGAAGAAACCCTACAAGCACAAGGGCATGGATGTAAGTAACTACGGATAATTATAGATGAGGAAGGATATCAAACATTTCGTCGAGTATACGATGTAATAAGCTCGCAGCTTTACAAGAGTCAGAGGGTCCTCCCTAAGTACTACAATGAAAGACTAGCTGAGGAAATAAGGAAAAAGGTTTCAATCTAAGCACAATGACCTAAAGAGGAAATGGACATATAAAAACAATCTCACTACAACATTGTATGCACTTTATAAGAAAGTGGCACCTACCGTGGCTAGTGAACGGGAAGTAAAATTAAAAGTAATATTCGAGATCATATGAGTTGTATGAAAATTCAGGCATGCGTGGGAATTAAGATAAGCTAAGTATGCACAGAACAAGGGGGCAGAAAGACCAGAAAAAGTAATAGCTTATGTTTAAAGAAAGATTAGAAGGAATGAAAGGAATTATGCGATCAATGATCCAGAGTTAGTTACGTTATGAACACACTTAAGATTTTGGAGTATTATCCATGCAGCATATATGTTGACAATCATATAGCCGTAGACAACTCTGGTATAAGTTAAAGGAAAGAATTAAAATCGGTTCATAAATAAAGGATTGAATTGTTAGAAGATTGTATCATGGATATTCCATAGAGTCCATGAAAGGCTAAAGTAATAACTAATACCATGAGCCGCAGATCGGAAGATAGCTTAAGCCTACATAAAGGTTGATCAGAAAGAAGAGGAAACTAAATAGTTAGATTAACTAAGTAAATCAGGAGTCTGATTATTAGACCTAGAAAAATTATAGACCTCGTGATTGAGAACATTGCAGGATCACTCTTAAATATCAGAGGTACAACAGAGATAGTACAGTAGCCATATTCTATAATGGCTCTACTATAAAGCCTGTTAGAAGAGTACCAGCCTCATAAGAAATCAGTATGAAGCTCTCACCGGATTGTGTATGCACCAGAGGTGCAAGTATTATAATAGAGCTTCAAGTTATGGATGTAAATTATACCTATATAGAAGGGAGGTCATGAAAGAGATAGAAGATGTGATGCGAGACTTCAAGGTAAGTAAGGTAAAGGTGAACAACGCACGAGATACTCAAATGCAAAAGGTGGTAAATAGTCCATACTTCGGATAGAAGGCTAGAAGCATTGGGATTCAGTATCCACGAATGATAGCGGCATCGTCAGTGGCATATTTTCTAGCCTATGGTTTCTATGTATCGAGAGGTCTAGTTAAAAGAGTATAGAAGAGTTAGCGACGATGTGATGTCTCGCTTGATGTTCCAAGATGACATAAGGAAATCTATGATACAAGCAAGATAAAGGAAGGTTGCGAGTAGTATAAATAGATATGTGTAGATCATAAGCTAAAGTATGGTAAAGTGACAAGATTTTAGGAAGACATAAGTAAGGTCAAAGAAAGGCAAGTGAGAAGGTGACGAGAATGGATAAGTTCTCGGGATTAAACCCATGAAAACAAGAGAGCTAATGGTTTCTCTAAGTTATGGAAAGTTCAGTATAGCCGGAATGAACTCAAAGGAGTCTAAGACTAATAGCATTTAGAGGATATGGAATGATGCTCTGTTAATAGAATAAGGGTGTAATTGTGATAGTTAAAGGATGACGTTAGGATTGGGTAATGATTTGAAAAAGGGGGATTTCATGAATTGTACAGGTTTAAAATACCCACGTAAGATGAATTACATTGGGATGCTATGAAATATGGTTATGGAAGTATGGTGGAAAATCAATTCAAATGTTCCTCGATGCAACATGAGCCCTAGTGATTACGCAAGAGGTCAAGTTATCAGTGGTAGATTATGGATCAACATTAAGGTGAATCAACAATGGATGGGTAAAAGTTACAAAGTATGAGATGATATTAGGACATCAGTCTTAAGATGAACAGTAATGAAGAAGCATTAAAAGACTTAGCTTTTTGCATATAGGATGAGAAACGAGACGTAGCTTTATGCATATAGGATGAGCAATGAGAGTAATCTCTCAGTAACAGTAAACCGAAGTAAGAGTTATGGTATAGTATGACCTACTTAGATGTAGTAAAGCCATAGATGCCCAGAGGTACAACTTATCATAATTCTGTATATGTTCATAAAGTGAGGCCTAGAGATTGGCTAAAAACTAGAGGAAAGAGGAGGGAAGAGTCGCATAGGCACACATACAAAATCAGAGTCGTACAAGCTGCATGATAGAAGGTAGCAATAGTTACGAGATTGAAAGAATTCCGACCAAAAGTTATGGTGTGGGAAAGAGGCCTAAAGGGGGAAATGCCTTGGCCTTTGGATTTATTTAAAAAATAGTTTCCTAGATGGAAAGGAGAGTATAAAAGTATTCGGAAGACATAGGTTATGAAAATGATAAGTGCATCAGTTAACATTCGAGGACGAGTGTTCCATTGGGGGGAATGATGTTACACCCCATGTTTTCGTACATTGAAGTACGCCATAAGTAAATTGATAAAAGCTCGAAAATGAGAAGTTACATCCCGCATTTTCGTACGTTATAAGCATGTATACGTCATAAGCATCGTAAGTTAATCGACGTAGACTCGGGAATGAGATTAGTTTTTAGGTTATAAGCATGTATGCTATTTATAACAGGCGATAAGTAAGTGCAGTGAAGGTTAAAGGGTAATCGAATCAAAGAAAATGAGTTTCGTCGAACGTTGTCAATTTGGGATAAAATATAGTCCGAGCTATAATATCCGGTATTTATGGACTAGTACTATACAAGGTACCACATGACTATGATAGTAAGGTGTATGAGGTATGTTAAAAGTGAGTAGTATTTTAAGTAATTTGAGATAATTTTCATTATGTGGGTAAATGGTTAATTATTGATTTAAGTGGATAATTGTAAGAGTTATTTTGTCCACGTGGGACAATGACAATTAAAGTAAAGTATGACTAATGTGTATGAATAATTCGATGGTGTCACATTTTGGGGATAAGCATGGTTGCTAAGCATTGAAGTTTATTTAGGTGGCAAAATTTAAGTATATATGCACCAACTTATGTCATTTTTGTTGAAGAAGGTTATTAAAAAGGCAAAAGATTGAACAACATTTATGGACTCCTTTCCTTACAGTAAGCAAAGTCCCATCCCTAATTAGTAATATTGTTCATAAGTCTTAAAGTAGGATGCTAAGATATGCTAAGCTTACGGTTGGAGTTCAAGCAATTTGTTTGAAACTTCATGATACAATAGCAGTGTGGAATCGCAATTCTAAGGGAGTACGGTACAATCTTTCTCAAGGATATCATACGGATATTTCCCTACTTCGATCCGCCGTTATGTGTTTTCGCAAAAGACGTCTGTTAGAGGAATTGTCAAGAGAATCGGTTCAGGTATGTTAAGGCTATCCCTTCTTTCTTTTTGGCATGATCCAAATGATACAAACGAAACGAGCAAAATACGCAACTTTCATAAATGACTCTACTCATTAAAATACTAGGGGTGTCTATATTCTTGATTTCCCATGTGTCTTATTATTATATCTTCTGTTCATGGGTCTCAGAAAAATATGTAGTTGATAAAGTTATCCGAAAGGCATATTGATCTTATCACATTCTGAGAAATCTTATTAACGCATTTCTTATGCATTTCATGCATTTATACATGTACATTGACCCATGACCAGATGGCGTTATATTGTCACGACCCGAAATTCCCACCTCCGGACCGTGATGGCACCTAACATTTCACTTGCTAGGCAAGCCAACATTAGAATAACAGTATCCATTTTTAAAATTATTTTTAAATTTATCAATAACAAGGAAGCAAATGCGGAAGCAATTTTGAAATAATCCATAATAATAACGATGTCTAAATACCATCCCAGAATTGGTTTCACAAGTGCACGAGCTTCTAGAATAAATACAAATAAAGGTCTGAATAATATAAAGCTGTCTGAAAATAAACACACAGCTAAAGTACAATAGACGGGGACTTCAGAACTGCGGACGCCATGCAGTTATACCTCAAGTCTCCTCCGAGTAGCTGAAATCCGAGCAAAACTATGGTACGCCACTAGGACCAACTCCAAAATCTGCACAAGAAGTGCAGAGTGTAGTATCAGTACAACCGACCCCATGTACTAGTAAGTGCTGAGCCTAACCTTGACGAAGTAGTGACGAGGCTAAGGCGGTTCACTTACATTAACCTGTATGCAATATTAGTAACAACAACAATAATAGGAATAAATCAGGTAATTCATTTATAATAATTGAAGGCAACTCAGCAGTCATAACCAATTATCATTTCCATTATTTTTGTTGCAGTGTGCAACCCGCTATCACAATATATTCACATTAAATCAAGTCTGTTGCGGCGTGCAACCCGATCCTCCAATATTGACTTTTAATAAGTCTGTTGCGGCGTGCAACCCAATCCTCCAATATTGACTTTTTAATAAGTCTGTTGCGGCGTGCAACCCGATCCTCCAATATTGACTTTTAATAAGTCTTTTGCGGCGTGCAACCCGATCCTCCAATATTGACTTTTAATAAGTCTGTTGCGGCGTGCAACCCGATCCTCCAATATTGACTTTTAATAAGTCTGTTGCGGCGTGCAACCTGATCCTCCAATATTGACTTTTTAATAAGTCTGTTGCGGCGTGCAACGCGCTCCTCCAACATATTCATTTACCAATCAATTCTTATAGAAGAAATTCCCCAATAAACGCAACAATTAATATAAAATCATAAGACAACAAGCATGCAATAATTATGATTTAATTATGAAGCAAACAATGAAAAATAGCAAATTAATATGGAAATCAGGGAGCAAATAGGCAGTTCAATATTTAATATATTAAATGTCAAAGAACAATTAAGGCACATAATTCAAATAACATATAACAATTAATGCAGGAATTCAAGAATTAATATTTGAGAAAGAATAAGAGAGAAATAATTATTATAATAATTAATTTATGATTAAAAACAATTTATGATTTTTCAAGTAAGCAAGCAAACAATTAATTTCACGATGTATAGACATTCGTCACCTCGCCTATACGTCGTTTACATGCAATTCACATAACAAACAATTTAAGGGTTCTATTCCCTCAAGTCAAGGTTAACCCCGACACTTACCTCGCTTTGCAAATTTCAATCAATTATTCAACCACAACTTTTCCTTTTAAATTTTCCTCCGAAAGCTTCAAATCTATTCACAATATATTCAATACTAATCATAGGAATTAATTCCATATGAGTTTATAATTTTTTCGGATAAAAATCTGAAATTCATTAAAATATTCGGCAGTGGGACCCACATCTCAAATCCCAGAAAAACTCGCGAAATCCGAACACCCGTTCCGATACGAGTTCAACCATACCAAATTTGTCCAATTCCAATATCAAATGGACCTTCAAATCTTAATTTTTTATTTTTGGAAAGTTTTACAAAAATTTCAATTTCTTCCATCTAAATCCGAAATAAATGATGAATATAGACATGGATTTATGAAATATAATCACTTTTGGTTATAGAACACTTACCCAATCCAAATTCGTGAAAATCTCCCTTGAAATCGCCCAAATCCGAGACTCAAAACTCAAAAATGAGTAAAAATGGCTAAGACCCAATTTTATGTATTCTGCCCAGCATTTTCGCATCTGCGGTGCCTGGGCTCGCACATGCGAGCTCGCATCTGTGAAAAAAATCTCGCATCTGCGAATAGGGGCTGCCAGGCGAGGTTCCGCATCTGCGGACAAAATGTCGTACCTGCGACGTCCGCTTCTGCGCACAAGGGATGCACCTGCGAAGGCCGCATCTGTGATGGATGTCTCGCTTCTGCGAACTCGCAACTGTGATGGATGTCTCGCTTCTGCGAGCTCGCACCTGCGGTCAAAATTCCGTAGGTGCGATTATACCAGAACCCAAATTTTAGATTTTTGCGTAAGTCCAATTCTTGTTCCGATTTCAATTCGTTTCACTCTCGGGTGCTTGGGACCCCGCTCGAATATACCACCAAGTCCCGTAACATAATACGGACTGACTCGGGGTCTAAAATCACATCAAACAACACTGAAATTACAATTCACACCCCGATTCGAACTTTGAGTTTTAAACTTTTAATTTGCAAATCTCGTGCCAAGACATATTAAATGAATCCGGAATGACTTTAAATTTGGCACACAAGTCATAAATGACATAACAGAGCTGTTCAAATTTCCAAAATCGGATTCTGACTACGATATCAAAAAGTCAACCCCGTGGTCAAACTTGGAATATTTAGCCTTTAAATTGCTTGTTCCGTTAAATGGTTATAACTTGAGCTAGGGACATCCAAATTAAATTCCGGGCATACGCCCAAGTCCCAAATCACGATACGGAGTTACCGTAACTGTCAAAATACCGATCTGAGTCCGTTTGCTAAAAATATTGACTAAGGTCAACTCACTTGAATTTTTAAGCTCTATTTCCCATTTTAATCCATTTTTCACATAAAAACTTTCCGGAAAACTGTACGGACTATGCACGCAAGTCGAAAAATAATAAATGGTGCTTTTCAAGGTCTTAAAACACAGAATTACTTATTAATTTAAAGATGACATTTTGGGTCATCACATATATACGCATATATTATATATATATATATATATATATATATATATATATATATATATATATATATTATATATGGGATATGGGATAAGGTTATGGCATTATATATGCACCACCACCTGATCAGCTGGTATACGTTGATGATTTGCCCACAGTGGCCGAGATGATATGATGGGATGCCCTCAGAGGCTTGATGATGTTATGAACGCATATACCTATACATGGTATGATATTTATACGCATATGCATGGCATTATAAATATTAATGATTCACAGAGTTATTCATACTTACATGTTAAGTCTTTTACTCCATGTTGAGTCTTTTACTCCATGTTTCTCTCATGTCATACTTACAGATGTCATGAATATGGATACTTGTTTGCCCTTATCGTCCTATGTTTGAGTTTACAAATGATAATATCATCCTATATTGAGTATTCCCTTATGTTTATACTGGTTAGCCCATGACGACCCTTTTGGCTCATTTACTAATGATAATACGATAAGAAAGATGCGTTACGTTGGTACTCGGTTGAGTAAGGTACCGGGTGCCCGTCGCATGATAACAACACGATAGGGGTCCAAGAATTACTAAAGAAAATCAAGAAACGTGCGAAAGCTAAAAGAAAATAAAGAAACAAAAAAACAACGGAAAATTAAAGATAGATTGAATTCAAGAAAGATTTTCTTGAATTCAAGAAGTCTATTCTCGAAGTTGAATCCTAACAACAACAATTAGCTAACAAAGAACTAATCGCCTTTGGTAGAGAATTAAAAACAAGAGATAGATTGTGAAACCCGACCCTTTAGAATAACAAGAACAACAATAAGCCTAAACTTATCACCTTTCTTGAATACCTAGAAGTGATCTAAGATTTCGAAAGAGTTTAATCTTACCACCTTAAGTTGAGTCTTGAAGGTTGAAGAATAAATCCAAGAGTAGCCACACACAAGAGTGAAAGAAAAATCTCACAATTTTTATTGATATTGTCTATAATAATATAAAATCTAAAAACAAATAAGACACCCCTTTATATAGAGAGGGGGTCACGAAATTCCTACCTAAAACACAAGGAAATAAAGTCCTAAACTATTTTGGACAACAAGTCCAAATACCTTAGGAAAAGGAAAAACACTAGGAAACAAAAACCAAGTCAATCTTGGAAAGTAACTCAAACAATCATAGGAAAAGGAAAACATAACCTTAACTACTTAGGAAAGCAATAAATCTAGTACCAAAATATATGGAAATAAGTTAAAACCAATCTTGGATAGAATCTTTAAAGTCGCAAACCAATCATGGATAGGATCTTGGAAATCTTGAAGGCAACTTGCAAGAAACTTGGCACCAACTTGTGCCCGACTTCTATCATGCCGATTGAACAATTCTTGGGCAGAAAGTAAGTCCTTTTATGTTATAAAAATGTGGCTTCATGTAGGACTTATTGGGCTGCAAGTTTGGACACATTTTTAGGTGCCAAATGGGTCCAATAGTGACCTGATTTGGACCTTCTTCAGAGGATGTCTCTTGGGATCTAATCCACCTTTTCTTGGACATGAATTTGGACCATAAAATAATTATAATACCTAGACAACTCATATCCTTTATCCTTGAGTTCTCCATCCCAATTAACAACTTCTTTATTTGCACTTGAAGTCTAATGACCTTGTTTTGCAACTCTTTAGTTTTACATCTTGTTAAAGGCCCTCTTTGAGATTCCAAAGCTTCATTCTTGTCCTTGAATAGATTTGAGCTTCCTAGGATGCTATCACCCATCAGTTTGGGTCATGACAGGGTAACTGTAAGGCCCCGTAAAAAATTTTCCTAAAAAGAACCGGGGTTCTGTGATGCCGGGGCAGGCGTTGAGGTTAATAATAGTAGAGGTTCGGACTTTTTGGATTGAACAGTGCACTGAAGAGTTGAAGAAAATGTTGGGCAGAAGTAGGCAGTTATGCGGCCTATTCTGGGACCGCAGAACCACTCTGTGGACCGCAGAATGGTCGCAGAGTGGGTCAGTTTTCTGGGTCATTTTGATGTCAAATTTCGTAGCTATTATGCGACTGCATAACCACTTCGCGGGCCGCACTCTTTTCGCATATCCCGCTTTAAGAATTTTCGGAGGGAGGTTCTGCGGTCAACTATGCGACCGCATAACCGTTATGCGGTGCATTATGCGATCGCAGAAAAGGTATGCGGACCGCATAGTGACCGCAGTTCGGGTCAGTCATGCCCAATTTTAGAGGCCAAATTATGCGGTCGATATGCGGACCGCATATCAATTATGCGATCGCAGACCTTGTTTCGGAGCTCCATTTTTGGGTTTTTAAAACTCGACCCTACTTCGTTAAATACACGCTTTGGGCCATTTTTGAGCTAAAATATGACACTTTTAGATTGAGAGAGTGCCCTAGAGTGAGAAGGTGTTCTTCAACAACTTGTTCTTCAATTCTTGCTCGAATCGTGGAAGATTATCAAGGAAAACTCACTAGGTCTTCATCCTAAAGGTAAGATTTTCACCCTAACCCTCAGTTTCGAATTTTGTCTAGAAATGGGTAATTAGCAAGATAATGTTTGGGCATGGGAGTTGTCCATCTTACATGCATGTGTTATCAAAGGGTGTAGGAAGATTGTTGAGCTAAAAATGGTAAATAATGGGTTGTGGGATTATGGAATCCTCCATAAAAGGACCTTAAAATATTGATGCACACCTAGTGTTAGATAAAATGTTCAAATGAGCTAGAACCATTATCATCCTCCTAATTTTGATTCAATTTGTTACATTTTCAAAATAGATTGAAGTTGCTAAGATTTCCAGAATATTTTAGAGTGTAAGGAAGCTCAATTGAGGTATGTTAGCTAAACTTTCTCTCTTAGAATCGAATTCCATAATGTCCCCGTGAGTTTTAAAGTATGGGTTGCATACTAAAATGTTATGGCTTTCAATCGTATTTCAAATGAAAGATAGTATGCCAAATTGTGTGAGAAAATCTCAATATTCTTAAGACTCTTAATTGCTAATATGTGTACCTAAAGTCTTGATTGGAAATGTCTTATTGTTGATAATCTATGAAGATGGTTGGAAATGAAATAATTGAATTGGGGGTATAGTGTGTGGTCAACGTGCCAAGAATTTAAGTTATGATTGTGGCTAGTAGTGCAAATGATTTGAGAGGATGCGATAAAGAATATGAAATGAGCCTCGACTCAATTGTTTAAAATGATTTCAAAAATAGAATTGCCTAAAAGCTTTTGTACTCAATTCATGCCTATAAGTGACTACTTTAATTAATGCTTTACTTTACAAATATATCCATTGTGATTCAAGTTCTTACATACTCAAGTGTTGAAATTATATATTGTCATTTCTGGGAAAGAGTATTGCAAGAATAAATGGTGTATTGACTGCTTATGATTTGATGTGTGCTTGCATTTCTGGTCGGTATGCCCCATTATTTGGGAAGAAACCTTTTGTATTTAAGGTTCCCATTACTAATAAATTTGAGTTATATGATTGATGAAATATTCTATACATTGATATTTGATGATGATCTTTGAAAATTGAAAGAGGTAAAAGTGTGGAATATGAAATACGGCCACCCTGCCAGGAATAAAGAATCTTGTGAATGGCCAAATGAGCCAAGGAAATATTATTGTTGTGAGTCTCTGGAAATACTAATAAGAATTTATACAATGTGAAAAATGTTTAGGTGAGTACAGTTGTATTTAAGTTACCTTGTGTGCAAATGAAATAAAAAAATATTTTTGGGCGCATCATTAGCATAACCTAGGAAGGGTGGGTCATAAGTCCCACAGCTGAAACTACATGTGCCGGTGTATGGGTGGATTGTGATTGAATCCCCTTATTTGGGATGAAATTGAAATATTGGAGAAATTGTGATATTATTCCCCTTAATTAAGATGAAACTGGTAACAATTGTGGATTGGAAAAGTCAACCCACACGACATATGTGGGAAGGCAACCTAGCTGAACGGGTGGAGATCAGACGCCATGTTGCGCACATGGTGGTACTACTTTTGGTAACAACTTTCTTTCGCATCACTCATCAAACCACATCGTTCGTGGGGAGATGGCCTAGCCGATCGGGCATGATCGGACGTCGTGCTAACACAGACGGTGGCATATCGGTGCTAATGATCTCCCAACCAAAAATTGTATATGAAGTTCGTATTTTGAAACTTATTATGTTTTAACTAGACATTTCGATATTGTTGATTGTGACCTGCCATTTTTATGTGTTATCTTTTCTTATATGGTCATTCTATATTGAAAGAGGACTTTTAGATTGACATACTAGTACTATTCGACAGTACTAACGTCCATTTTGCCAGGGACACTACATCTTTAACGGATGCAGGTGGTTCTGCAGCAGGCGGCATTGATCAGTGATAGCAGTACACTCTTTTTATTTGATTTTGTGAGCCCCACTTCATTTCGGGGTCATGTATCTTTTGTTTCTCATGTACTGTGTTCTGAGGTATAGCCGGGGACTTGTTGCTGGCATTTTCATATTACTCCTCTATTGTACTTAGAGGCTCCGTAGACAGATTGTGGGTTATGGTTGATATTGGAAATTGAACTAGAAATGTTGGTGTTTGGAAATCATATTTTTCATTAATTCTATAAACTCGTAATATTTGGGAAATTATGAATGAAGATGCTAATGGGAATGAAATGGAAGTTGTTAATAAAATCTTTTCAGTGTTTGATTAATGAAGCACATCTCCTCTTTATTCATAGATGAGTTTGGTTAGAAGGTAATCTAACAAGCTTGCTCGGCCGGGTTCTCTCGGTTGAGCGCCGGTCGTGCTCCCCGAGTTTGGGGCGTGGTAGTAACCCTCAACTTAAGCCGATGAGGACTACCTGCGAGCTGCCAATACCAATCAAGGCCGACGAGGCCACCATGAATGTCTACGACCAGCAATACCAAACTAACATGTACACATGACTGGCAAGGCCGCTTGCAAGGCCACAATACTGATATACAAAATATATAGGACTCGTCTATAAGCCTCTAGAGATAAGTGAACTCTATTATGGTAAGGACAGGGCCTCGACCTGCCCATCAAACCTGTATAAATGGACTCCAAGGTCTAGACCTGGTAACTCCGAGGTAGTGGAGCTTAGCAACCAAGCTGAAGTTTGACTCTGTCTACTGGGAAAGTCTATCCAGCAGTCTATCAGGACCTACAGGCATGAAATGCATTGTCCCTAGCAAACAGGATGTCAGTACGAATAATGTACCGAGTATGTAAGGCATACAAATCAGTATATAAAAGACATGAAAGAAACATGGAATAAAGGACTCAACCTGTAAGTCTGAATAACTCTGTGAATCATGAAACATTTATAATGTCATGCATATATGTATAAATATCATATCATGAATAGGTATATGCGTATATAACATCATCAGGCCTCTGAGGGCGTCCCATCATATCATCTCGGCCTCAATGGGCAAAATCATCAACGTATGGCAGTTGATCAGGTGGTAGTGCCTATATAACGCCATAACCCTTTCCCCAAACTGTAATGACCTGGTCGGTCGTTTTGAGAGTTATAGCCCCGTTCCCCCATTTACGAATCCTTTTGTTCTTTATAACTGTTATATGACTTATCAGGTTAGTTGGTTTGAGTCTGGAGAGATTTCGGAATAAATTGAGACACTTCGTCTCAAAATGGAAAGCTTAAGTTAGAAAAGTTGACCGAATGTTGACTTATTTGTAAACGACCCCGGATTTGAATTTTAATGGTTTCGTTAGCTCCGTTGGGTAATTTTGGACTTAGGAGAGTGTCTGGATTGTGATTTGGAGGTCCGTAGCAAAATTAGGCTTAAAATGGCGAAAGTTAAATTTTTGGGAAAATTGACCGTGAGTGGACTTTTTGATATCGGGGTCGGATTCTGATTTTGTAAATTGAAGCAAGTCCATGGTGTCATTTGGGACTTGTGTGAAAAACTTGGGGTCAACCGGAAGTGATTTGATAGGTTTGGGCATCGGTTGTAGAAATTTTGAAATTCAGAGTTCATTAGGCTTGAATCTATGTGTGATTCGTGTTTTTGATGTTGTGCGAGGTGATTTGAGGGTCCAAATAAGTTCATATGATGTTGTGGGACTTGATGGTATGTTTTGTTGAGGTTCCAAGGGCCTCAAGTGAGTGTCAGGTGGTTAACGGATCAAGAATTTAAGTTGGGAATGGTCTCGCGTTCGCGAAGTGCATCTGGAGGCTGAGGAAATATTGCTCTTTGCGTTCGCGAAGAAGAGGACGCATTCGCGGAGATTGGGCAGAGAGTGCATCACGAACGCGAGATGGCGAACACGTTCGCAAAAAAGAGAAGAGGCAACTAGGGACCCCATGCATTTGGTCTACGCGTTCGCGGAGGTGCGGTCACGTTCTCGATGAAAGGGGTCAGTAAAGGTTCGCGTTTGCGGGTGGTTGATTGCGTTCGCGTAGAAGGGATTTTTGGTCAGAGGCAATTTGTGCTTCGCGAATGCGAGGGTGCTTCCGCGTTCACGAAGGAGGCGTACCTGGGCAGAATAAAAGATTCAAAAATGAGGGTTTCGAGTTCATATCACAAAATTGATTTGGGAGCTCGGTAGAACGCAATATTTGGAGGGATTTTCACGTGGGTGTTTGGGGTAAGTGATTGTTATCTAGTTTTGGTTAATTTCCAAGATTATGCCTTTGATTCTACCATTAAATTTGTGATTTGGGGTGGAAAATTGGGGAAAATGAAGAAAAAGTCTTAGGATAGATTTTTGAGGTTTTGAATTGGATTTTGTTATCGGATTTGAGTAAATTTGATATGGTTAGACTCGGGGTTGAATGGGCTTTAGGGTTTGGTGATTTTGTTGGATTCCGAGAGGAGGGCTCGGGGCAGGTTTGAACTAATTTTGGATTTTTGAGTTATAAGTTAGTAATTTCTTGTGGAATTGATTCCTTTAGTTCGTGTTGATTGTATTGTACTATCTATGGCTATATTCGGGTCATTTGGAGACCGATTTGCGAGGCAAAGGCATATTGGAGTAGGGATTTGCACGGATTGAGGTAAGTAATACTTCTAAACTTGGTTCTGAGGGTTCGAAACCCCGAAATCTGTGTTATAGGATTGGTGTTGAGGCGACACACATGCCAAGTGACGGGCGTGTGGGCATGCACCATGAAAATTGTGGCCTGGTTGATTCCATGGCACTGTATAATGGACTTATCTTGTTGATGTCCATGTTTTCATCATATGATAAAGTAATTAAGCTGTTAAACATGCTAGAGATCATGTCTAGGCTATATGGCGGTACTGTTATCTCACTAATTTCATTGATATTTCGTACTTAGTCATATTCATTCATTTCGCATCATATCTCAGTCTCTGTTGTTATTTACTGATGCATCATATCATTCTTTTCAGGCTAGTTTGTTGACATAGTGAGCCTGTGAGAATAACTGGAGAGATTGATGACTGAGTGAGGCCGAGGGCCTGACTATGACTGACATATATGGGATCAGGCTTCACGTCGCAAAAGTTATACTGATTTATGATAGTGCTTGGGCTGAAGGAGCCCCTTCGGAGTCTGCACACACCCCAAGTGAGTGCGGTTGATTATATTGAGGGATGGATCTTCCCTGGACATGGATCTTGTCCGAAGCATTATATACCTGGGGATGGATCTTCCCCATGGGCTGGATTGGCCCTACTTAATACTGGGTGATCGATGGTCAGTCGATGTATATATATTCCTGGATGGATCTTCCATGGGCCGGGTTGGCCATATACAATACTGAGTGATTGAGCAAATGAGAGTATGAGCACATGAGGCTGACAATATGGTGCATCACATACAGCATGTGCATTGGCATGTAGGAGTAGAGAAGTTATATTCTTCTTATCATTCATATTTGATCTATTTTACTAGTTTGAGTTTATGTGCTGAGCTTTAAAGAATGCCTACGTTTCTGCACTATTACTTCTATATTGAACTGTGTCGGTTGAGTTTGTCACTACTTTCAGTCAAAAGTTTTGATTTGTTACTTATTGAGTTGGTTGCATTCACACTACACCCTACACCTCGTGGCAGATCCAAGAGCTTCCGGTCACGGCGGCTGCTGAGTGTGGAGTCAGGATCTTGGGAGACTATCAAGGTAGCTGCATGACGTTCACAGGCCTTCAGCCTCCTTCGTTATCTTTACATGTATTTCAGTATTTACTCTTTAGACACTGTATTAGTCTATCTTCCGTTATAGATGCTCATGTACTCGGTGACACCACGGTTTTGGAGAGATTGTATTGGGTTTCATATTAATTTTTTTTTAAAAAGGTTTTTCTTTAAATATTAACTGTTTTCGTAATTTTTTCAAAGCTTTTAGTTATGTTGGAATAGTTGAGTAATTGTCTTGCCTAGTTCCACGATAGGCGCCATCACGACGGTTTGTTTTGGGTCGTGAAAAGTTGGTATCAGAGCCTAGGTTACATAGGTCTCGCGAGTCATGAGCAGGTTTTGTAGAGTCTTACGGATCGGTAGGAGATGTCTGTACTTATCTTTGAGAAGCTGTCGAACCCTTAGAAATTTTACATTCTTGTATTCTTGTCGTGCGAATTTGTTGATTCCGGTAACTAAACTTCTGTTATTCTATTCTCTCACAGATGGTGAGGAGACGTACTATTGGGCAGGATGGACAACCACCAGTACCACCAGCTAGGGCCGCGAGAGGCCGAGGTCGCGGTAGAGTCCACGGTAGCGGTAGGGGTGTAGCTCGTAAAATAGCTAGGGCAACACCTGCAGACCCACCAGTCGCTCCAGCTTAGGAGCAGGTACCAGATACCATTGAGCCAGTGGGGCCAGCTCAGGCACCAGCTGTGCCCATTGTGATTCCAGGCCTTCAGGAGGCCTTAGCTCAGATTCTGACCGTGTGTATCAGTCTTGCTCAAGCGGTCTACGCTACGACCGCAGCAACCACTTCTCAGGCCAGGGAGGTACTCAGACTCCCGTTGCCCGTACACCCGAGCAAGTGATGCAGGGACTCCAGACCCCGGGGGCACTACTAACTCAGCCGACTGCAGCTGCTCAAGCCCCGGAAGTCCCCATTATGGCTGATGATGAGCAAAGGAGACTTGAGAGAATTGGGAGAATTCCACCTCCATCATTTAGCGGTGCTGAGTCAGAGGATGCTCAGGGATTTCTGGATAAGTGCCAGCAGATGCTTCAGACAACGGGTATTCTGGAGACCAGTGGGGTCTCGTTCACTACTTTTTAGTTTTCTGGGGCTGCCTTCAGATGGTGGGAGGCTTATGAGAGGCGCAGGCCAGTCGGTGCAGCACTACTTACATGGCAGGAGTTCTCTGTTCTCTTCTTGGAGAAGTTCGTGTCGTTGTCTCGCAAAGAGGAGTTACGCAGACAGTTTGAGCAGCTTCGTCAGGATGGCATGTCTATGACGCAGTACAAGATGAGGTTTTCTGAGTTGGCTCGTCATGTAGTTTGGTTGGTTCCCACTGATAGGGAGAGGATCAGGAGGTTTTAGTGGTGTTCCTTCTGGAGGTCAGTTCCACTATGATAGGGGTCGTCCTTATAGGCATGCTTAGACAGCTCGTCCAGTTCACCGTGGTGCATCATCCGACTATGGTTCATACAGTACATATCAGGTCCAGTCATCTCTCAGTGACCTTCCAACTCAGAGTTCATCCCATGCACCTTTAGTTCAAGGCTCATCAGCACCAGGTTCTTCTAGCGGGTATTCTGGTGCTCGGGGCTGCCTCCAGTCCCCACCGCCATTCGTAGAGAGGGATTGTTTTGAGTGTGGATTTATGGGTCACATCAAGAGGTATTGTCCCCGTCTTACGGGAGGTCTAGCTCAGCAAAGGAGTCAACCTATGACTTCAACACCTGTTACTTCACCACCCGCTCAACTAGCTCGTGGTGGGGCCCAATCAGCTAGGGGTCACCCTAGAGGAAGAGGCCGATCAGGTGGCGGTCAAGCCCGATTCTATGCTATTCCTACCAGACCAGATGTTGTTGCTTCAGATGTAGTGATCACAGGTATTGTCTCAGTTTGCTACAGGGATGCCTCTATATTATTTGACCTCGGTTCAACTTATTCATATGTATCATCGTATTTTGCTCATCATTTGGATATTCCCCATGAGTCCTTAGTTTTATCTGTTCATGTCTCTACGCCCATGGGCAATACTATTATTGTGGACATTGTATATCAGCCGCGTGTGTTGACTATTAGGGGATTTGAGACTAGAGTTGATCTTTTGCTGCTTAGTATGGTGGACATTGACGTGATTTTGGGTATGGATTGGTTGTCTCCCTGTCATGCGGTTCTAGATTGTCATGCTAAGACCATGACATTGGCGATGCCTGGATTGCCAAGGATTGAGTGGAGAGGTTCTCTAGACTACGTTCCTAGTAAAGTGATTTCATATTTGAAGGCCCATCGGATGGTTGGGAAAGGTTGTTTATCTTATCTGGCCTTTGTGAGGGATGTTAGTGCTAGTGCTCCTACTATTGATTCTATTTCGGTGGTGCGGGAGTTTTTGGATGTGTTTTCTGCAGATCTGCCGGGCATGCCGCCCAACAGGGATATTGACTTCAATATTGACTTGGTGCGAGGCACGCAGCCCATTTCTATCCCACCGTATCGTGTGGCACCAGCTGAGTTAAAAGAATTGAAGGAGCAGCTTTGAGAACTCCTTGATAAGGGGTTTATTACGCCTAGTGTGTCGACTTAGGGTGCACCAGTTCTGTTTGTGAAGAATAAGAATGGCACTATGAGGATGTGCATTGATTATAGGCATTTGAACAAAGTCACAATCAAGAACAAGTACCCTTTTTCGCGTATTGATGATATGTTTGACCAGCTTCAAGGAGCGAAGGTGTTCTCCAAGATTGATTTGAGGTTTGGGTATCATTAGTTGAAGATTCGGGACTCGATATTCTAAAGACAGCATTTAGGACCCGTTATGATCATTATGAGTTCCTTGTGATGTCTTTTGGGTTTACCAATGCCCCGGCAACGTTCATGCATCTGATGAATAGTGTATTTCAGCCTTATCTCGACTCGTTTGTCATAGTGTTCATTGATTATATCATGGTGTACTCTCGTAGCTAGGAGGAGCATGCCCAGTATTTGAGGATTCTGTTGCAACGGTTGAGGGAGGAGAAGCTTTATGCCAAGTTCTCCAAGTGTGAGTTTTGACTCAGTTCAGTGGCATTCTTGGGGCATGTGGTGTCCAGTGAGGGTATTCAGGTGGACCCGAAGAAAATAGAGGCGATTCAGAGTTGGCCCAAACCGTCCTCAACTAGGGAGATTCGGAGCTTTCTTGGCTTGGCCGGTTATTATCGTCGCTTCGTGGAGAGCTTCTTGTCTATTTCATCGCCTTGACCAAATTGACCCAAAAGGGTGCTCCTTTCAGGTGATTGGATGAGTGTAAGGAGAGCTTTTAGAAGCTCAAGACTGCCTTGACCACAACTCCAGTTCTAGTTTTGCCTTCAGCTTCAGGCTCTTATACAGTATATTGTAATACTTCTCGGATCGATATTGGGTGTATCTTGATGTAGGAGGGTAGAGTGATTGCTTATGCTTCGCGCCAGTTGAAGACTCGTGAGAAGAACTACCTTGTTCATGATTTTGAGTTAGCTGCCATCGTTCATGCAGTGAAGATTTGGAGCCATTATATCTATGGTGTGTCTTGTGAGGTGTTTACGGATCATCGGAGCCTCTAGCACTTGTTCAAACAAAAGGATCTAATTTTGAGGCAGCGAAGATGGTTGTTGCTGCTAAAGTACTATGATATCACCATTCTGTATCATCCTGGGAAGGCCAATGTGGTGGCTGATGCCTTGAGTAGAAAGGTGGTGAGTATGGGTAGTCTTGCATTCATTCCCGTGGGAAAGAGACCTCTTGCAGTTGATGTTCAGACTTTGGCCAACCAGTTTGTGAGATTGGATATTTCGGAGCCCAGCCGGGTTCTAGCTTGTGTGATTTCTCGGTCTTTCTTATATGATCGCATTAGAGAGCGCCAGTATGATGATCCCCATTTGCTTGTCCTTAAGGACACGATTCAGCACGGTGATGCCAGAGATGTGACTATTGGGGATGATGGGGTATTGAGGATGCAAGGTCGGATTTGTGTGCCCAATGTGGATGGTCTACGTGAGTTGATTCTTGAGGAGGCCCACAGTTCGCGGTATTCCATTCATCGGGGTGTCTCGAAGATGTATCGCGACTTGAGGCAGCACTATTAGTGGAGGAGAATGAAGAAGGATATAGTGGGGTTTGTTACTCGGTGCCTTAACTATCAGCAGGTGAAGTATTAGCATCAGAGGCCAGGTGGATTGGTTCAGAGGTTAAAGATTCCAGAGTGGAAGTGGGAGTGGATCACCATGGATTTTGTAGTTGGGCTGCCACGAACTTCAAGGAAGTTCAATGTTATTTGGGCGATTATGGATCGGTTGACCAAGTCCGCACACTTCATTCCAGTAGGTACTACCTATTCTTTGGAGCGGTTGGCTTAGATTTATATCCGAGAGATTTTCCGCCTTCACGGTGTGCCAGTGTCCATCATTTTAGATCGAGGCACGCAGTTTACATCACAGTTCTGGAGAGCAGTACAGGGAGAGTTGGGCACCCAGGTTGAGTTTAGCACAACATTTCACCCTCAGATGGACGGACAATCCGAGCGCACTATTTAGATATTGGAGGACATGCTACGTGCTTGTGTCATTGATTTTTGGGGTTCTTGGGATCTGTTTCTTCCACTCGCAGAGTTTGCCTACAACAACAGCTACCAGTCAGGCATTCAGGTGGCTCTGTATGAGGCTTTGTATGGGAGACAGTGTAGATCTCTGGTGGGTTGGTTTGAGCCGGGGGAGGCTAGGCTATTGGCTACTGACTTGGTTCAAAATTCATTAGACAAGGTTAAATTTATTCAGGAGCGGCATCGCACGGCGCATTCCAGACAGAAGAGTTATGCCGATAGGAAGGTCCGTGATGTTACTTACATGGTTGGGGAGATGGTCCTGCTGAATGTTTCACCCAGAAAGGGTGTTATGAGGTTCGGAAAGAAGCCCTCGGTACATTGGGCCGTTTGAGGTGCTTCAGAGGATTGGGGTGGTGGCTTACGAGCTTGCGTTGCCACCTAGTTTGTCGGGTGTGCATCCAATATTTTATGTTTCTATGCTGCAGAACTATGTTGGTAATCCGTCTCATATTTTGGATTTCAGCACAGTTTAGTTGGATGGTGATTTGACTTACGATGGGGAGCATGTGGCCATTTTGGATCGGCAGGTTCAGAAGTTGATTTCAAAGGATATAGCTTCAGTGAAGATGCAGTGGAGAGGTCAGCCCGTGGAGAAGGCTACATGGGAGACCGAGCGGGAGATACGGAGCAGATATCCATGCCTATTTGATAATCCTGTTATGTTTCTAGACCGATTCGAGGACGAACGTTTGTTTAAGAGGGGGAGGATATAACGACTCGACCGGTCATTTCAAGAGTTGTAGCCAAATTCCCCCATTTACTGCTCCTTTTGTGCTTTATAGCTGTTATATAACTTATCAGGTTAGTTGGTTCGGGTCGGGAGAGATTTCGGAATGAATTGAGATACTTAGTCTCATAATGGAAAGCTTAAGTTGGAAAAGTTGACCGGATATTAACTTATGTATAAACGACCCCAGATTTGAATTTTGATAGTTCCGTTAGCTCTGTTGGATAATTTTGGACTTAGGATCGTGTCCGGATTGTGATTTTGAGGTCCGTAGCAGAATTAGGCTTAAAATGGCGAAAGTTGAATTTTTTGGAAAATTGACCGGGAGTGGACATTTTGATTTTAGGGTCTAATTCTGATTCCGGAAATTAGAGCAGGTCTTTGGTGTCATTTGGGACTTGTGTGCAAAATTTGGGGTCAATCGGACGTGATTTGATAGGTTTCGGCGTCAGTTGGAGAAATTTGGAATTTCAAAGTTCATTAGGCTTGAATGTATGTGTGATTTGTGTTTTTGATGTTGTTCGAGGTAATTTAAGGGTTCAACTAAGTTTATATGATGTTTTGGGACTTGATGATATGTTTGGTTGAGGTCCCGAGGGCCTCGGGTGAGTTTCAGGTGGTTAACAGATCAAGAATTGAAGTTGGGAGACTGCTGAAGTTGAGATTGCTGGTTTTTGGCTGGATCTAGTTTTCTCTTATGCATTCGCGAAAATGGTCTCGCATTCGCGAAGTGCATCTGGAGGCTGAGGAAATATTGCTCTTCACGTTCGTGAAGAAGAGGACGTGTTCGCAGAATTTGGGCAGAGAGTGCATCGCGAACGTGAGATGGGGAACGCGTTCGCGAAGAAGAGAAGAGGCAACTGGGGATCCCATGCATTTTGTCTACGCATTCACGGAGGTGCGTTCGCGTTCGCGATGAGAGGGGTCAGTAAAGGTTCACGTTTGCGGGTGGTTGATCGCGTTCGCGTAGAATGGACTTTTGGTCAGAGGCAATTTGTGCTTCGCCAATGCAAGGGTGCTTCCGCGTTCTCGTAGCAGGCGTACCTGGGCAGAATAAAAGATTCAAAAATGAGGGTTTCGAGTTCATATCAAAAAATTGATTTGGGAGCTCGGTAGAAGGCGATTTTTGGAGGGATTTTGACGTGGGTGTTTGGAGTAAGTGATTCCTATCTAGTTTTGGTTAATTTCCATGATTATGCCTTTGATTCTACCATTAAATTTGTCATTTGGGGTGGAAAATTGCGAAAAATAAAGAAAAGTTCTTAGGCTAGATTTTTGAGGTTTTGAATGGGATTTTGTTATCGAAATTTGAGTAAATTTGATATGGTTAGACTCGAGGTTTAATGGGCTTTCGGGTTTGGTGATTTTGTTGGATTCCGAGATGTGGGCCCGGGGGCGGTTTTGAACCAATTTTGGATTTTTGAGTTATAACTTAGTAAGTTCTTGTTGAATTGATTCCTTTAGCCCATGTTGATTGTATTGTACTGTTTGTGGCTAGATTTGGGTCATTTGGAGACCGATTTGCGAGGCAAAGGCGTATTCGAGTAGGGATTTGCTCGGATTGATGTAAGTAACACTTCTAAACTTGGCTCTGAGGGTTCAAAACCACAAAATATATGTTATATGATTGGTGTTGAGGCGACACACATGCCAAGTGACGGGCGTGCGGGCATGCACCGTGAAAATTGTGGCCTGGTTGATTCCATGGCACTGTATAGTGGACTTATCTTGATGATGTCCGTGTTTTCATCATGTGATAAAGTAATTAAGCTGTTAAACATGCTAGAGATCATGTCTAGGCTATATGCCAGTACTGTTGGGACCCATAGTGGTCATTTCTTGCTGTTATCTTACTGATGTCATTGATATTTTGTACTCAGTCATACTCATTCATTTCACATCATATCTCAGCCTCTGTTGTTATTTACTGATGCATCATATCATTATTTTGGGGCTAGTTTCTTGACATGGTGAGCCCGTGAGAAAGACTAGAGAGATTGATGACTGAGTGAGGTCGAGGGCCTGACTATGATTGACATTTATGGGATCGGGCTGCACGCCGCAACGTTTATACTGATTTATGATAGTGCTTGGGCTGAAGGAGCCCCTCCGGAGTCTGCACACACCCCCAGTGAGCGTGATTGATTATATTGAGGGATGGATCTTCCCTGGACATGGATCTTGTTCGAAGCATTATATACCCGGGTGATAGCATCCTAGGAAGTTCAAATCTATTCAAGGACAAGAATGAAGCTTTGGAATCTCAAAGAGGGCCTTCAACAAAATGTCAAGCTAAAGACTTGCAAAACAAGGTCATTAGACTTAAAGTGAAAATAAAGATGTTGTTAATTAGGATGGAGAGCTCAAGGATAAAGGATATGAGTTGTCTAGGTATTATAAATATTTTTTGGTCCAAATTCATGTCCAATAAAAGGTGGATTAGATCCCAAGAGACATCCTCTGAAGAAGGTCCAAATCATGCCATTATTGGACCTATTTGGCACCTAAAAATGTGTCCAAACTTGTAGCCCAATAAGTCCTACATGAAGCCAAGTTTTTATAACATAAAAAGGACTTACCTGATGCCGAAGAAAGGTTCAATAGGCATGATAGAAGTTGGGTACAAGTTGTTGCCAAGTTGCTTGCAAGTTGCCTCCAAGATTTCCAAGATCCTATCCATAATTGGTTTGCGACTTTCAAGATTCTATCCAAGATTGGTTTTAACTTATTTTCATATATTTTGGTACTAGATTTATTGATTTCCTAGGTAGTTAAGGTTATGTTTTCCTTTGCCTAAGATTGTTGGAGTTACTTTCCAAGATTGACTTGGTTTTTGTTTCCTAGTATTTTTCCTTTTCCTAAGGTATTTGTACTTGTTGTCCAAAGTAGTTTAGGACTTTATTTCCTTATTTTTAGGTAGGAATTTTGTGACCCCCTCTCTATATAAAAGGGGTATCTTCTTTGTTTTTAGATTTTAGATTAATATAGACTATTATCAATAAACATTGTGAGATTTTTCTTGCACTCTTGTATGTGGCTATTCTTGGATTTATTCTTCAACCTTCAAGACTCAACTTAAGGTGGTAATATTAAACTCTTCCGAAATCTTAGATCATTTCTAGGTATTCAAGAAAGGTGATAAGTTTAGGCTTATTGTTGTTCTTGTTATTCTAAAGGGTCGGGTTTCACAATCTATCTCTTGTTTTTAATTCTCTACCAAAGGCGATTAGTTTTTTGTTAGCTAATTGTTGTTGTTAGGATTTAACTTCAAGAATAGACTTCTTGAATTCAAGAAACTCTTTCTTGAATTCAATCTATCTTTAATTTTCCGTCGTTTTTTTGTTTCTTTATTTTCTTTAGCTTTCGCACTTTTCTTGATTTTCTTTAGTAATTCTTGGACCCCTATCGTGTTGTTATCAAGTGGTATCAGAGCATAGGCTAATCAAGATTTTAATCTTGATAATCTTGGGAGGTTCTTGAGCAAAACAAAACCAAAAAAAAAAGAGCACAAAAAAAAACGAAAATCCGCCAAAAGAAAAGCATTATGGCTCATTATTATTTGTAGAATTCAAGTGTTATTTGGTTTCCAAGTCAAGAAAGCAAACCAGAAGAAGGGATCCTAGTTCTTGAAGATTAAGATAACTTCTTTCCTTATTCTTGTGGATTTTGGGTTTCCTAAATTCTTTCCTTATTTTTTCTACATAACCAATTCCTATTCTTCCAAGGTTTAGTCCTTCACTTTATTTTTCTTTTTCTAACTCCACATTCTTATCACTAAGGGTTGTGACTAGTAAGGTTTATTAATAAATCTAAAGTTTAACGACCAAGAGTTGCTTTGAGTAGAAAAAGGCAAGAGAGGCGAGAACATTAGAGGAAAAAGCCAAAATTTGAGAGATACATAATTCTTCTAATCTTTGTTCAAGATGTTTCAAATAGGTAGTTATAGTGAAAGGAGGCGAGCTATGACTCAACAACTTGAAAAGTCAAACTTACAGTATACCGAATGGAAGGAAGACAATAGTAAAATTATTTTTCAAACAAGAGCTAAAGTGATGTCTGCGATTTGTGCCCTTAGAATTAACAAAGAGTTTGGCTATAACTCAATTAGCACTTATATGGTTGAAAAATTAAACTTGCCTTGTGTTTAGCATATTGAACCCTACATGTTGAGAGGAGTAAAGGTAGATAATAGAGTATTATTACTATTCTCTATTGGAAGGTATGAGGATGCGATCTGGTATAATGTGATTCCCATGAATAATTATCACATCTTGTTGGGAAAGCCATGGTATACCTATAGAAGAGCTTCATATAACATAGAAAAAAATAGATACTCTTTTGAGGTTAACGGGAAGAAACTTATTCTTGGACCTTTGACTCACTCACAAATTTATGAAGATGAAAAGACTGTTAAAGAGAATATGAAAAAATATGAGAGAGAAAAGAATGAGAGGAGTAAGGGAGTGCATGTTGACATCCCAAGAGAGGAAAAAGGAGAGGTTTTATTGAGTGAAGAGAATGGGATATAAATTGAGAAAAAAAGTGAGCTTGAGGGAAAAGAAAAGAGAGAAGGCAATGAGATAAGAAAAGTCTTTGAGGTAGAGAGAGAAAAACAAGAGGGTTTGAGTAAAGAAGAAGAAAAAAACTTTAGTGAGAGAAAAGAGGCTAAGGGTGAGGGAAATGTTAGTTTTGTGATAAAAGCCAAAGAGAGTGTAAGCAAGAATAAAATTTCTTTACTTCCTAACTCATTAACTCATTCTTGTTTTAGTTCTTATGAGAAAAGAGGCCACGTATTGAAAGACATTTTGAAAGGAGAGGTGAGGCACCAGAAATAGTGGTAAAGGATCCAGTTGGATTCCAACATAAATTAGGCAAAATTAATTCTTGTTGGATGGTGGAAGATAAAAGCTTGGTTAAATTCTTTGTTATTGAAACTTTTGACTATTTTAATTCTTATTTACAGGTTTATGACATGGAGTTTCCTAAAGCCATTGTTAAGATGGAATCATTGCATAAAAAAATACAAGGTGATGTTGTTCCATTAGTAAATAAGTCCAAGTATGATATGTATAATTGGTTCATTCACATTCTTGGCCTTCCTAGAACACCTAAGGTATTTTTGGAGGTAATGAACTATACTCTTAATTCTTATATTGGTGACTTTATAATTTTTGTGGATGATGATATTTTGATGCATATCAAGTCATTAACTGTAATATCTAAGTTAAAGTGCAAGAGTAATTTGCTTCCTTTTGAAATTGAGTATGACATAGATGATTATGCATTCCAACTTGGTGGAAAGATGCATGAAATTTATGAGAAGAGGCTTGCTAATGAGTTAAATATTCTTTCTTCTCTTATTCAAGTGTCTAATGATTTTTCATGTGATAAATTGCTAGAATGTGAGTTTTGTTGTTTGATGGGAAGTCATTCCTCTAGGCATGTTGATTGTGAGCCTGTAAAAGTGTTTGCTAATATTAAAGAGGATATGCATGATTATTGTGACGTTAGTGATCAAATACTCTTTCATGAACTTATCTATGACTCTTTCTGTGAGAGTTTTAGCAATTATGTAGAATCCATTGATGTTGCGAATATTATTGGGGAAAGTTATAATCATGAGCTTGAATGTATTGAAATTTGTATTTTGGAATTTATGGGTTCTTTTGACCTTTCTGAGAATTTATGTGCTTCTTTGAATAACTTACATGTAAAAAATCCATGAGATTTATAATTGATACTCGGCTATATCATAAGAGTGTCTTATTTGGTACATGTGGCAGAGATACTTATGTTAAATGGATGCCTGACCAATATTTTGTAATTTCTTTGAGATGCACATGTTTGGACTACCTTATTGACAAGATCGCATTGCAAATTTCATTACATAGTGCATCTAAGAGAGGTTTTTATTGGACAACTCTAAGTAGGCATAAATTTTATTGGGATGATGATGTCCATATGCATTATAAAGGAGTATTTACACCTATTAGGCTTAATTGGGTTAAGTGGACACATGGTCAGTATCTTATTTTATTCCTACCATTTTTTAGATTAGTGGATGCCATTTACTAGTGCGTGACTTCTTTTTCTTGCAAGGTCAAAATTCGATGACGAATTTTCTTCAAGAAAAGGGAAATGATAGCATCCTAGGAAGTTCAAATCTATTCAAGGACAAGAATGAAGCTTTGGAATCTCAAAGAGGGCCTTTAACAAAATGTCAAGCTAAAGAGTTGCAAAACAAGGTCATTAGACTTCAAGTGCAAATAAAGAAGTTGTTAATTGGGATGGAGAGCTCAAGGATAAAGGATATGAGTTGTCTAGGTATTATATTTATTTTATGGTCCAAATTCATCTCCAATAAAAGGTGGATTAGTTCCCAAGAGACATCCTCTGAAGAAGGTCCAAATCAGGCTATTATTGGACCTATTTGGCACCTAAAAATGTGTCCAAACTTGCAGCCCAATAAGTCCTACATGAAGCTAAGTTTTTATAACATAAAAAGGACTTACTTTCTGCCCAAGAAAGGTTCAATAGGCGTGATAGAAGTTGGGTACAAGTTGTTGCCAAGTTGCTTGGAAGTTGCCTCCAAGATTTCCAAGATCCTATCCATGATTGGTTTGCGACTTTCAAGATTCTATCCAAGATTGGTTTTAACTTATTTTCATATATTTTGGTACTAGATTTATTGCTTTCCTAGGTAGTTAAGGTTATGTTTTCCTTTTCCTAAGATTGTTGGAGTTACTTTCCAAGATTGACTTGGTTTTTGTTTCCTAGTGTTTTTCCTTTTCCTAAGGTATTTGTACTTGTTGTCCAAAGTAGTTTAGGACTTGATTTCCTTATTTTTAGGTAGGAATTTTGTGACCACCTCTCTATATAAAGGGGTATCTTCTTTGTTTTTAGATTTTAGATTAATATAGACTATTATCAATAAAAATTGTGAGATTTTTCTTGCACTCTTGTGTGTGGCTACTCTTGGATTTATTCTTCAACATTCAAGACTCAACTTAAGGTGGTAAGATTAAACCCTTCCGAAATCTTAGATCACTTCTAGGTATTCAAGAAAGGTGATAAGTTTAGGCTTATTGTTGTTCTTGTTATTCTAAAGGGTCGGGTTTCACAGTCTATCTCTTGTTTTTAATTCTCTACCAAAGGCGATTAGTTCTTTGTTAGCTAATTGTTGTTGTTAGGATTCAACTTCAAGAATAGATTTCTTGAATTCAAGAAACTCTTTCTTGAATTCAATCTATCTTTAATTTTCTGTCATTTTTTTGTTTCTTTATTTTCTTTAGCTTCCGCACTTTTTTTGATTTTCTTTAGTAATTCTTGGACCCCTATCGTGTTGTTATCAAGTGGTATCAGAGCATAGGCTAATCAAGATTTTAATCTTGATAATCTTGGGAGGTTCTTGAGCAAAACAAAACCAAAAAAAAAAAGAGCACATAAAAAAACGAAAATCCGCCAAAAGAAAAGCATTATGGCTCATTATTATTTGTAGAATTCAAGTTTTATTCGGTTTCCAAGTCAAGAAATCAAAGAAGAAGAAGGTATCCTAGTTCTTGAAGATTAAGGTAACTTCTTTCCTTATTCTTGTGAATTTTGGGTGTTACACCCTATATTTTCGTACGTAAAAATGTGTCGTAAGCAAACTAATGTAGGACCAAAAAATGAGATAATATTTAAAAGTATATAAAGTAAGTTAATCATGTTACCTCTGAGGTTACAAATATTGAAGATCATGAACAACAAATACAAAGAGGGTTGGACAGTTCAGAAGCTAAAGCAATTGAATAAAACAATGTTTCGTCGAAAGTCGACAAGTTGGGAATGTTATAACATGTACCTTTGGGGTGAGACTAGGGTGATTAACATGATAAGGAGATTATGTTATAATTTATATTAGTCGTATGACATCCGTGTGTTATGTTTTGAAGTCAAGCGAGTTGTGGAACAAAAGTCGATAAAAGTCATCACAAGTTACATTCATAAGGTTTACTGAAACTTTGGGTCAAATGTAACTGCGATTTTCTCCCAATATACTTAGAGTTATGGGGTGTTCCACTCATCAAATTAATGATCTATGAGTCTATTTTCCAACGCATTAAACCGTTTGTCAATACAACATTGGAGTATAAAGATATGGGCATTTGTGCGATACTGCACAAGCTGCTAGGTGACAAGTAGGTGTGTCACCTACTTGCTTAAATGAAAGCCCAAAAATGGGCCATTTCGGGTCGTCCAAAGAGGCCTTTTAAAGGCCTATTTTCTTTATATATTAGACTTAAAATAGAGCATAATAACCAGTCATAAGCTCTGCAAATAATCCTCCCAAAAATTTCCCACAAACCCTAATTGATTTTCTCTCCCTTTCAAGTTCTAATTGGAGGTAAAACCTAGAGTTTGAAGAACCAAGATAGGAGCTGAGTTATCCAACAAATAAGGTGAGTTTATTGCTCTCTTTCATCCAGTTTTTCTTCTATAAATTCATGGTAAGTCATTCTATACTTGTAAGAAGTCACAGGATGGTGATCGGAAGCCGTGAGTTCGAGTTATTCACTTGTAGCGGACTGTTTTGTGGACTGTTTTGTGTTGCTGTTGGGCTGCGTGTTTTACTACTATTTTGTGGAGTTTTGGAGGAGGAAGGGGGTGTAAAAACACCATATAAATGTAGGGTGGTTGGCTGGTCGTTCGTCATAACATTTCCGGGTCGTTTGACACTACTACGGTGGTCGTTTTTTGTATGAAGAGATTGGGGTGTGTTGGGCTGTTTTGTAGTATTTGATGGCGTATACAGGGCTGGAAAATGATGTATATATGTTGTTATTTTTCTGTTCTTGTATTGTTGGTGTTATCTTGAATTTGGAGGAAGTAAGGATTATAGGGGAGATGCTGCCCGTTTTTATACAAAATAAGTTTGTCGTTTGTTGTGCGATAATTGTAACTTTCGTAACTTAACGATAGTATTATTATCATTCTTGTAGATTAAGGTGCGAAGAGGTGAGTTCAACTTGGTGATTGGAAAGATTTTGATAAGGTATGTTAAGGCTAAGCCCTTCCTTCATTTTGGCATGATCTCGTAGCTACATGTGTTAATAATGAGACATAAAGAGAAGTTCGTATTCATGAATTTATTCACATTATTCTAGTCTCATAAGTTACAATATTATTCCTTATCGGGACTTCATATTCAATTTAGTTTTGTCTTTATTCAGTCAAGAGAGCAGAGGGTCTATATATATATATACAGTATTACACTATTTTCACCACCATCGAGCTATAATCGGTAGGCAGGCCCCTATTGGGCAACCTCTGATCAGATGGTAAGTTATATATACCGAGCCTACTGTGGCCGAGCGCCTATGAGCGAGCCCAGCATGGTCGAGATACATAGCCTAGTATGGCCGAGCGCCTATGAGCGAGCCAACTATGGCAGAGCAGTTATATATACCGAGACTTATAAGGCCGTACAATTATTTTACTTACTATATTGAAGGAGTTGAGTCAGTATCAACAGGTAAGTATATCTCCAGATCATCTTTGACTCCTAGTTACTTCTAGTTATTATATTATCAGTTCAGTTTCGATTTTCAGTTATGTTATTGCCTTACATACTCGGTACATTATTTTGTACTGACGTCCCTTTTACAGGGATGCTGCATTTCATGCATGCAGGTTCAGATAGACAGACGAGTAGATCTCCCAAGTAGGTGTTTCCCGAGTTCAGCCTAATCGGTAAGCTCCACGCCTTTCGGAGTTGCCAGGTCTAGAGTTTTTGTGTACATCTTATGTATATTTGTATATATGTTATGGGTAGGTCGGGGCCCTGTTCCGATCATAGTACATCTATCAGTAGAGGCTTGTAGACATATCCTATTGGTTAGTGCAGTATGTTGGATTTATAGGCCTGGTATGTATAATTTGGTGGTTTGTCAGCTGTAGTAGCTATGACGGCATTGTCGGCCTAGCTTTATATTGATGTTTAGTTAGCGCTAGTTTCCATTCAGTTTTATATTTTGCTTCGCAAATTGTCTTGCAAGGTGGCCCCATGGCCAAAGTATGACATTATATGTTCAAAGTCCCTTAGTCGCAATTTGGTACGCTAGGTTAGGTGAGGCACCGGGTGCTGGTCTCGCTCCTAGGTTCGGGGCGTGACAAACTTGGTATCAGAGCAGTTCTGTCCTAGGGAGTCTACAAGCCGTGTCTAGTAGGGTCTTGTTTATAGATGTGTTGTGCACCACATTATATAAGCAGGGAACTACAGGGCATTTAGGAGTTGGTTACCCTTCTTTGAAATCTAAATCGTGCTACAGAACTGAGTTATAGGAAATTTGAATTAAACTTATGTGTTGGTGTTTGCATGCACAGATGACGGTTACTAGGAAGACTACGGCTAGCCAGAGGAGAGATATAGTAGTAGGTGAGGGGACCAGTAGGGTACCCCCAGTAGATGGGGCCCAGTCTGAGGCTCAAGGTGAGACCCCTACTCAGCCATTACCGGCTCCTCCACCAAGTACGGAGATTCCTAGGGAAACCGCACATCTAGTTCCCCCTCCACTTCCATCAGATCAGGACTTAAGGAGTGCGGTGCATTTGTTGACACAGTTGCTAGCTACCCAACAACAGGCTAGGGCATCAGCTAGTGCAGGAACTTCTGAGGGGTCTGGGAGTTCAAGGGTCCGAGAGTTTATTGCTTTGAGTCCCCCAGAGTTCACGGGGACAGATCAGAGGGAGGACCCGTAGGATTTCATAAATCAGCTTCACATGATCTTTCGTGTTATGCATGCCACGGAGAAAGAGGCAGTTGAGCTAGCAGCTTTTCGACTCCGAGATATAGCCATCCTTTGGTATAAGGGATGGGAGAGGTCCAGGGGACGTGATGCACCTCCAGCTATTTGGGAGAATTTTTCAGATGCCTTCCTTGACCAGTACTTACCACGGGAGATCCGACAGGCTCGAGTCGATCAGTTTCTAGCCCTCAAGCAGGGTAATATGAGTGTTCGAGAGTATAGTCTCTGTTTTGACTCATTGGCCAGATATGCACCATCCATAGTTGCTACTATGCGGGACAGGATTCACAGGTTTATAGCAGGGTTAGCCCCAGAGTTAACCGAGGCATGTGCCACCGCTGCATTGCAGGATAGTATGGATATCTCCCGGATTCAGGCATTCGCCCAGAATATAGAAAGGGGTAGGCGTCGGCAGCAGGGTACAGAGAGGGCTGAGCAAGGGCAACGTAAGAGGATGAGATTTCCCAGGTCTCAGGAGCAATCTCAGGGTAGTTATAGGACCCAGTACTTCGGACGGCCACCTAGGCCTCCGCCACCTCGATTACAGGGTTACAGGTATGACCGCTATACTCAGTCAGGACCAGGTGAGAGCTCACGGGCATAGGGTTTGCAGCGACAGTGAGGATCTGCACAAACATGGTCATTTCCTCCACGGTGTGACATCTGTGGTAGAGGACACTTGGGCCAATGCCGAGCAGGTTCTGATGCTTGTTATATATGTGGGCGTCCGGGGCATATGATGCGAGATTGCCCAAATAGAGATTCGGGGGGAATGGCACAACCAGCGAGTTCAGCAACAGGATCATCTATGTCCGTGCATCCTTCAGGGCGCGAGTCTCAGTCTTCGGCTGGTAGAGGTCGGGGCAGAGGTAGAGGTTCCAGTTCAAGTGGTAATCAGAACCGTATCTATGCTTTAGCGGGTCGACAGGACCAGGAGTCTTCACCAGACGTTGTGACAGGTATATTAACCATTTGCTCTCACGATGCTTATGCTTTGATAGACCCAGGATCTACTTTATCGTATATTACCCCATTTGTCGCGAGGAAGTTTGGTATAGTGCCTGAAATACTAAGTGATCCTTTTGCGGTATCTACACCGATCGGAGAATCGATTATTGCTAGACGGGTTTACCGAGGTTGTACGGTGACAATTTGTAGTCGTCAGACCTCAGCTGACCTAGTTGAGCTAGATATGATGGATTTTGATGCTATCATGGGCATGGACTGGTTGGCAGCTTGCTATGCCACAGTTGATTGCCGAGCAAAGGCAGCCAGATTTCATTTTCCGGGTGAGCCAATCCTTGAATGGGTAGGTAATACACTAGAACCCAGAGGTAGGTTTATTTCCTATCTGAAGGCGAGGAAAATGATAGCAAAAAGGTGCATTTATCATATTGTGCGAGTTAGAGATGCAGATGCTGAGATACCTACACTTCAGCCTATTCCCGTAGTCAAAGAGTATGCAGATGTATTTCCAGATGAGCTTCCAGGTATTCCTCCAGAGCGAGAGATTGATTTTAGCATCGATTTGCTTCCAGGAACTCAACCAATATCCGTCCCTCCATATAGAATGGCACCTGGCAAATTGAAGGAGTTGAAGGAGCAGTTAAAAGATTTGCTGGAGAAAGGTTACATCAGGCCCAGTACCTCACCTTGGGGTGCACCAGTACTATTTGTGCGGAAGAAAGACGGCTCGCTGAGGATGTGTATCGATTATAGGCAGCTGAACAAGGTAACTATTAAGAATAAGTATCCACTTCCAAGGATCGATGACTTGTTTGATCAGTTGCAGGGGGCTAGATGCTTTTCAAAGATAGATTTGAGGTCGGGGTACCACCAGGTCAGAGTTCGGGAAAAAGATATTCCGAAGACAGCCTTCAGGACCCGATATGGCCACTTCGAGTTCCTTGTCATGTCCTTCGGGTTGACTAATGCACCCGCTGTATTTATGGACTTGATGAATAGCCTATTCCGGCCATTTTTAGATCTGTTCGTGATAGTATTTATTGATGATATTCTGGTTTATTCCCGTTCAGAGGATGAGCATGCGGACCACCTACGAGCGGTACTCCAAACCCTCCGTGATCGTAAGTTGTATGCTAAGTTTTCTAAATGTGAGTTCTGGTTGAAGTCTGTAGCATTCTTGGGGCATATTGTATCAGATGAAGGGATAAAGGTGGACACTCAGAAGATTGAGGCCGTGAAATATTGGCCTAGACCTACCACTCCGACAGAGGTTCGTAGCTTTCTAGGCTTAGCAGGATACTATCGGAGGTTCGTAGAGGGTTTTTCTTCCCTTTCGGCACCATTGACGAAGTTGACACAGAAAGAAACTAAGTTTCAATGGACAGAGGCTTGTGAGCGGAGTTTCCAAGAGCTTAAGAACAGGTTGACCTCAGCTCCAGTTCTAACACTTCCAGAGGGTCTAGAGGGTTATGCCGTGTATTGTGACGCATCAGGTGTCGGGTTAGGATGTGTCCTGATGCAACATGGAAAGGTAATTGTGTATGCTTCAAGGCAGTTGAGGAAGCACGAGAGGAATTATCTGACCCACGACCTCGAGTTAGCTGCGGTTGTCCATGCACTTAAGATATGGCAGCATTATTTATATGGTGTTCATGTTGATGTATTTACTGATCATAAAAGCCTACAATATATCTTCAAGCAGAAAGAGTTGAATTTGCGACAGAGGCGATGGCTTGAGTTATTAAAAGATTACGATGTTAGCATTCTCTACCATCCAGGGAAAGCTAATGTTGTAGCAGATGCATTAAGTCGCCGATCTATGGGTAGCTTAGGACATGTAGATCCCGAAAAAAGACAATTAGCTAGAGAGATTCATCAATTGTCTTCGTTGGGGGTTCGGTTAGTAGATTCTGAGGATGGTGGAGTTGTACTCCAAAACACTACAAAATTATCCCTCATAGCGGAAGTCAAGGAAAGGCAGTACGAGGACCCAGAGTTGGTCGAGCTGAGAGAGCGAGTTCCGCAGCAGAAGAAGCCACTGTTAGAGCTAAAGGGAGATGAGGTTCTCAGATATAGGGGTCGTTTGTGTGTTCCAGATGTAGCAGGGCTACGAGACAGGATTATGTCAGAGGCACATTATTCATGGTATTCCATCCATCCTGGGTCGACGAAGATGTATTATGACATTAAGGATGTGTACTGGTGGAACGATATGAAAAAGAACATTGCTGAGTTTGTCGCCCAATGTACTAGTTGCCAGCAAGTGAAGGTAGAGCACCAGAAGCCTGGAGGGCTAATGCAGACTATAGAGATCCCGAAATGGAAATGGGAGGCGATAAACATGGACTTTATCACGGGTTTACCTCATTCTAATCGTAAGTTCGATTCCATATGGGTGATAGTCGATAGGCTCACGAAATCAGCTCACTTCCTATCGGTCAGATCTACATATACAGCAGAAGATTATGCAAAGTTATATATTAAGGAGATAGTGCAGCTACACGGAGTACCAGTTTCTATTATATCTGACCATGGGGCTCAGTTTACAGCACGTTTTTGGAGGTCATTTCAGAGAGGTCTAGGGACTCAGGTGAATCTCAGCACAGCTTTTCATCCACAGACTGATGGACAAGCCGAGCGCACAATTCAGACGCTCGAGGATATTTTACGAGTATGTGTGTTGGATTTTAAAAGAAGTTGGGATGAACATCTACCTCTTATCGAGTTTGCATATAATAACAGTTACCACTCCAGTATTCAGATGGCTCCGTACGAGGCTTTGTATGGGCGTAAGTGCAGATCTCCTGTAGGGTGGTTTGATGTTGGGGAATCTGGGTTATATGGGCCAGACCTGGTTCAACAGGCCATAGAGAAAGTAAAGCTTATCCGGGAGCGACTGTTGACAGCTCAGAGTCGTCAGAAGTCATATTCTGACGTGTGGCGACGAGACTTAGAGTTCAGGATTAACGACTGGGTATTCTTAAAGGTATCACCTATGAAGGGCGTGATGAGGTTTGGCAAGAAAGGAAAGCTTAGCCCACGGTATATTGGGCCTTATAGGATCATTCGGAGAGTGGGCCAAGTAGCTTATGAGTTAGAATTGCCCTCAGAATTGGAGTCTGTTCATCCAGTTTTTCACGTATCTATGCTACGGAAGTGCATTGGCGATCCTACCCGAGTGGTGCCCATGGATGATGTACAGATTACAGAGGACTTATCATACAAGGAAATTCCAGTTGCCATCCTAGACCGACAAATTCGCAAGCTACGAAATAAGGAGGTAGCTTCCGTGAAGGTTTTATGGAGGAGCAAGAATGTAGAAGAGATGACGTGGGAATCGGAGGGAGAAATGAAGTCTAAGTACCCCCACCTATTTCAAACTGAAGATATGGTTCGAGATGGGACGCTACAACATAGCTCTATTTAGGCTAGCAGGTCATCAGGTAAGCTTTTATTTTTCACTTTCAATATTTATGATTTATGGTCGGTGAGGCAAATTGCTGCTATTTATAAAGATTGGCCATGTGTGGCATGTATAGTATGTTTCTGGCTACGTGCAGGTTGGTTTTAACCTAGTGTACGAAGGATACTTTGGCAAAATTTTCCAAAGTCTCTAAGAGTAAACATTTCGAGGACGAATGTTCCCAAGGGGGAGTGATGTTACACCCTATATTTTCGTACGTAAAAATGCGTCGTAAGCAAACTAATGTAGGACCAAAAATGAGATAATATTTAAAAGTATATAAAGTAAGTTAATCATGTTACCTCTGAGGTTACAAATATTGAAGATCATGAACAACAAGTACAAAGAGGGTTGGACAGTTCAGAAGCTAAAGCAATTGAATAAAACAATGCTTCGTCGAAAGTCGACAAGTTGGGAATGTTATAACATGTACCTTTGGGGTGAGACTAGGGTGATTAACATGATAAGGAGATTGTGTTATAATTTATATTAGTCGTATGACATCCGTGTGTTATGTTTTGAAGTCAAGCGAGTTGTGGAACAAAAGTCGATGAAAGTCATCACAAGTTACATTCATAAGTTTTACTGAAACTTTGGGTCAAATGTAACTGCGATTTTCTCCCAATATACTTAGAGTTATGGGGTGTTCCACCCATCAAATTAAAGATCTATGAGTCTATTTTCCAACGCATTAAACCGTTTGTCAATACAACATTGGAGTATAAAGATATGGGCATTTGTGCGATACTGCACAAGCTGCTAGGTGACAAGTAGGTGTGTCACCTACTTGCTTAAATGAAAGCCCAAAAATGGGCCATTTCGGGTCGTCCAAAGAGGCCTTTTAAAGGCCTATTTTATTTATATATTAGACTTAAAATAGAGCATAATAACTAGACATAAGCTCTGCAAATAATCCTCCCAAAAATTTTCCACAAACCCTAATTGATTTTCTCTCCCTTTCAAGTTCTAATTGGAGGTAAAACCTAGAGTTTGAAGAACCAAGATAGGAGCTGAGTTATCCAACAAATAAGGTGAGTTTATTGCTCTCTTTCATCTAGTTTTACTTCTATAAATTCATGGTAAGTCATTCTATACTTGTAAGAACTCACAGGACGGTGATCGGAAGCCGTGAGTTCGAGTTATTCACTTGTAGCGGACTGTTTTGTGGACTGTTTTGTGTTGCTGTTGGGCTGCGTGTTTTACTACTATTGTGTGGATTTTTGGAGGAGGAAGGGGGTGTAAAAACACCATATAAATGTAGGGTGGTTGGCTGGTCGTTCGTCATAACATTTCCGGGTCGTTTGACACTACTACGGTGGTCGTTTTGTGTATGAAGAGATTGGGGTGTGTTGGGCTGTTTTGTAGTATTTGATGGTGTATATAGGGCTGGAAAATGATGTATATATGTTGTTATTGTTCTGTTCTTGTATTGTTGGTGTTATCTTGAATTTGGAGGAAGTAAGGATTATAGGGGAGATGCTGCCCGTTTTAATACAAAATAAGTTTGTCGTTCGTTGTGCGATAGTTGTACCTTTCGTAACTTAACGATAGTATTATTATCATTCTTGTAGATTAAGGTGCAAAGAGGTGAGTTCAACTTGGTGATTGGAAAGATTGTGATAAGGTATGTTAAGGCTAAGCCCTTCCTTCATTTTGGCATGATCTCGTAGCTACATGTGTTAATAATGAGACATAAAGAGAAGTTCGTATTCATGAATTTATTCACATTATTCTAGTCTCATAAGATACAATATTATTCCTTATCGGGACTTCATATTCAGTTTAGTTTTGTCTTTATTCAGTCAAGAGAGCAAAGGGTCTATATATATATACAGTATTACACTATTTTTACCACCATCGAGCTATAATCGGTAGGCAGGCCCCTATTGGGCAACCTCTGATCAGATGGTAAGTTATATATACCGAGCCTACTGTGGCCGAGCGCCTACGAGCGAGCCCATCATGGTCGAGATACATAGCCTAGTATGGACGAGCGCCTATGAGCGAGCCAACTATGGCAGAGCAGTTATATATACCGAGACTTATAAGGCCATACAATTATTTTACTTACTATATTGAAGGAGTTGAGTCAGTATCAGCAGGTAAGTATATCTCCAGATCATCTTTGACTCCTAGTTACTTCTGGTTATTATATTATCAGTTCAGTTTCGATTTTCAGTTATGTTATTGCCTTACATACTCGGTACATTATTTCGTACTGACGTCCCTTTTCCAGGGATGCTGCATTTCATGCATGCAGGTTCAGATAAACAGACGAGTAGATCTCCTCAGTAGGTGTTTCCCGAGTTCAGCCTAATCGGTAAGCTCCACGCATTTTGGAGTTTCCAGGTCTAGAGTTTTTGTGTACATCATATGTATATCTGTATATATGTTATGGGTAGGTCGGGGCCCTGTTCCGATCATAGTACATCTATCAGTAAGGCTTGTAGACATATCCTATTGGTTAGTGCAGTATGTTGGATTTATAGGCCTGGTATGTATAATTTGGTGGTTTGTCAGCTGTAGTAACCATGACGGCATTGTCGGCATAGCTTTATATTGATGTTTAGTTAGCCCTAGTTTCCCTTCAGTTTTATATTTTGCTTCGCAAATTGTCTTGCAAGGTGGCCCCATGGCCAAAGTATGACATTATATGTTCAAAGTCCCTTAGTCTCAATTTGGTACGCTAGGTTAGGTGAGGCACCGGGTGCTGGTCTCGCTCCTAGGTTCGGGGCGTGACATTGGGTTTCCTAAATTCTTTCCTTATTTTTTCTGCATAACCAATTCCTATTCTTCCAAGGTTTAGTCCTTCACTTTCTTTATCTTTTTCTAACTCCACATTCTTATCACTAAGGGTTGTGACTAGTAAGGTTTATTAATAAATCTAAAGTTTAACGACCAAGAGTTGCTTTGAGTAGAAAAAAGGCAAGAGAGGCGAGAACATTAGAGGAAAAAGCCAAAATTTGAGAGATACATAATTCTTCTAATCTTTGTTCAAGATGTTTGAAACAGGTAGTTATAGTGAAAGGAGGCGAGCTATAACTCAACAACTTGAAAAGTAGAACTTACAGTATACCGAATGGAAGGAAGACAATGGTAAAATTATTTTTCAAACAAGAGCTAAAGTGATGTCTGCGATTTGTGCCCTTAGAATTGACAAAGAGTTTGGCTATAACTCAATTAGCACTTATATGGTTGAAAAATTAAACTTGCCTTGTGTTTTGCATATTGAACCCTACATGTTGAGGGGAGTAAAGGTAGATAAAAGAGTGTTATTACTATTCTCTATTGGAAGGTATGATGATGCGATCTGGTGTAATGTGATTCCCATGAATAATTATCATATCTTGTTGGGAAAGCCATGGTATATCTATAGATGAGCTTCATATAACATGGAAAAAAATAGATACTCTTTTGAGGTTAACGGGAAGAAACTTATTCTTGGACCTTTGACTCCCTCACAAATTTATGAAGATGAAAAGACTGTTAAAGAGAATATGAAAAAATATGAGAGAGAAAAGAATGAGAGGAGTAAGGGAGTGCATGTTGACATCCCAAGAGAGGAAAAAGGAGAGGTTTTATTGAGTGAAGAGAATGGAATGTCAATTGAGAAAAAGATTGAGCTTCAGGGAAAAGAAAAGATAGAAGGCAATGAGATAAGAAAAGTCTTTGAGGTAGAGAGAGAAAAACAAGAGGGTTTGAGTAAAGAAGAAGAAAAAAACTTTAGTGAGAGAAAAGAGGCTAAGGGTGAGGGAAATGTTAGTTTTGTGATAAAAGCCAAAGAGAGTGTAAGCAAGAATAAAATTTCTTTACTTCCTAACCCATTAACTCATTCTTGTTTTAGTTCTTGTGATTTTGTGCAGCCACGTATTGAAAGACATTTTGAAAGGAGAGGTGAGGCGCGAGAAATGGTGGTAAAGGATCCAATTGGATTCCAACATGAATTAGGCGAAATTAATTCTTGTTGGATGGTAGAAGATAAAAGCTTGGTTAAATTCTTTGTTATTGAAACTTTTGACTATTTTAATTCTTATTTACAGGTTTATGACATGGAGTTTCCTAAAGCCATTGTTAAGATGGAATCATTGCATAAAAGAATACAAGGTGATGTTGTTCCATTAGTAAATAAGTCCAAGTATGATATGTCTAATTGGTTCATTCACATTCTTGGCCTTCCTAGAACACCTAAGGTATTTTTGGAGGTAATGAACTATACTCTTATTTCTTATGTTGGTGACTTTATAATTTTTGTGGATGATGATATTTTGATGCATATCAAGTCATTAACTGTAATCTCTAAGTTAAAGTGCAAGAGTAATTTGCTTCCTTTTGAAATTGAGTATGACATAGATGATTATGCATTCCAACTTGGTGGAAAGATGCATGAAATTTATGAGAAGAGGCTTGCTAATGAGTTAAATGTTCTTTCTTCTCTTATTCAAGTGTCTAATGATTTTTCATGTGATAAATTGCTAGAATGTGAGTTTTGTTGTTTGATGGGAAGTCATTCCTCTAGGCATGTTGATTGTGAGCATGTAAAAGTGTTTGCTAATATTAAAGAGGATATGCATGATTATTGTGACATTAGTGATCAAATACTCTTTCATGAACCTATCTATGACTCTTTCTGTGACAGTTTGAGCAATTATGTAGAATCCACTGATGTTGCGAATATTATTGGGAAAAGTTATAATCATGAGCTTGAATGTATTGAAATTTGTATTTTGGAATTTATGAGTTCTTCTGACCTTTCTGAGAATTTATGTGCTTCTTTGAATAACTTACATGTAGAAGAATCCATGAGATTTATAATTGATACTCGGCTATATCATAAGAGTGTCTTATTTGGTACATGTGGCAGAGATACTTATGTTAAATGAATGCCTGACCAATATTTTGTAATTTCTTTGAGATGCACATGTTTGGACTACCTTATTGACAAGATCGCATTGCAAATTTCATTACATAGTGCATCTAAGAGAGGTTTTTATTGGACAACTCTAAGTAGGCATAAATTTTATTGGGATGATGATGTCCATATGATTTATAAAGGAGTATTTACACCTATTAGGCTTAATTGGGTTAAGTGGACACATGGTCACTATCTTATTTTATTCCTACCATTTTTCAGATTAGTGGATGCCATTTACTAGTGCGTGACTTCTTTTTCTTGCAAGGTCAAAATTTGATGACGAATTTTCTTCAAGAAAAGGGGAATGATAGCCTCCTAGGAAGTTCAAATCTATTCAAGGACAAGAATGAAGCTTTGGAATCTTAAAGAGGGCCTTTAACAAAATGTCAAGCTAAAGAGTTGCAAAACAAGGTCATTAGACTTCAAGTGCAAATAAAGAAGTTGGTAATTGGGATGGAGAGCTCAAGGATAAAGGATATGAGTTGTCTAGGTATTATAATTATTTTATGGTCCAAATTCATGTCCAATAAAAGGTGGATTAGATCCCAAGAGACATCCTCTGAAGAAGGTCCAAATCAGGCCATTATTGGACCTATTTAGCACCTAAAAATGTGTCCAAACTTGTAGCCCAATAAGTCCTACATGAAGCTAAGTTTTTATAACATAAAAAGGACTTACTTTCTGCCCAAGAAAGGTTCAATAGGCGTGATAGAAGTTGGGTACAAGTTGGTACCAAGTTGCTTGCAAGTTGCCTCCGAGATTTCCAAGATCCTATCCATGATTGGTTTGCGACTTTCAAGATTCTATCCAAGATTGGTTTTAACTTATTTTCATATATTTTGGTACTAGATTTATTGATTTCCTAGGTAGTTAAGGTTATGTTTTCCTTTTCCTAAGATTATTGGAGTTACTTTCCAAGATTGACTTGGTTTTTGTTTCCTAGTGTTTTTCCTTTTCCTAAGGTATTTGGACTTGTTGTCCGAAGTAGTTAAGGACTTTATTTCCTTATTTTTAGGTAGGAATTTTGTGACCCCCTCTCTATATAAAGGGGTATCTTCTTTGTTTTTAGATTTTAGATTAATATAGACTATTATCAATAAAAATTGTGAGATTTTTCTTGCACTCTTGTGTGTGGCTACTCTTGGATTTATTCTTCAACATTCAAGACTCAACTTAAGGTGGTAAGATTAAACCTTCCGAAATCTTAGATCACTTCTAGGTATTCAAGAAAGGTGATAAGTTTAGGCTTGTTGTTGTTCTTGTTATTCTAAAGGGTCGGGTTTCACAGTCTATCTCTTGTTTTTAATTCTTTACCAAAGGCGATTAGTTCTTTGTTAGCCAATTGTTGTTGTTAGGATTCAACTTCAAGAATAGCTTTCTTGAATTCAAGAAACTCTTTCTTGAATTCAATCTATCTTTAATTTTCCGTCGTTTTTTTGTTTCTTTATTTTCTTTAGCTTTCGCACTTTTCTTGATTTTCTTTAGTAATTCTTGGACCCCTATCGTGTTGTTATCAAGTGGTATCAGAGCATAGGCTAATCAAGATTTTAATCTTGATAATCTTGGGAGGTTCTTGAGCAAAACAAAACCAAAAAAAAAAAAAGAGCACAAAAAAAAAACGAAAATTCGCCAAAAGAAATGCATTATGGCTCATTATTATTTGTAGAATTCAAGTTTTTTCTGTTTCCAAGTCAAGAAATCAAAGAAGAAGAAGGTATCCTAGTTCTTGAAGGTTAAGGTAATTTCTTTCCTTATTCTTGTGGATTTTGGGTTTCCTAAATTCTTTCCTTATTTTTTCTGCATAACCAATTCCTATTCTTCCAAGGTTTAGTCCTTCACTTTCTTTTTCTTTTTCTAACTCCACATTCTTATCACTAAGGGTTGTGACTAGTAAGGTTCATTAATAAATCTAAAGTTTAACGACCAAGAGTTGCTTTGAGTAGAAAAAAGGCAAGAGAGGAGAGAACATTAGAGGAAAAAGCCAAAATTTGAGAGATACATAATTCTTCTAATCTTTGTTCAAGATGTTTGAAACAGGTAGTTATAGTGAAAGGAGGCGAGCTATAACTCAACAACTTGAAAAGTAGAACTTACAATATACCGAATGGAAGGAAGACAATGATAAAATTATTTTTCAAACAAGAGCTAAAGTGATGTCTGCGATTTGTGCCCTTAGAATTGACAAAGAGTTTGGCTATAACTCAATTAGCACTTATATGGTTAAAAAAATTAAACTTGCCTTGTGTTTTGCATATTGAACCCTACATGTTGAGAGGAGTAAAGGTAGATAAAAGAGTGTTATTAATATTCTCTATTGAAGGTATGATGATGCGATCTGGTGTAATGTGATTCCCATGAATAATTATCATATCTTGTTGGGAAAGCCATGGTATATCTATAGATGAGCTTCATATAACATGGAAAAAAATAGATACTCTTTTGAGGTTAATGGGAAGAAACTTATTCTTGGACCTTTGACTCCCTCGCAAATTTATGAAGATGAAAAAACTGTTAAAGAGAATATGAAAAAATATGAGAGAGAAAAGAATGAGAGGAGTAAGGGAGTGCATGTTGACATCCCAAGAGTGGAAAAAGGATAGGTTTTATTGAGTAAAGAGAATGGGATGTCAATTGAGAAAAAGAGTGAGCTTGAGGGAAAAGAAAAGATAGAAGGCAATGAGATAAGAAAGGTCTTTGAGGTAGAGAGAGAAAAACAAGAGGGTTTGAGTAAAGAAGAAGAAAAAAACTTTAGTGAGAGAAAAGAGGCTAAGGGTGAGGGAAATGTTAGTTTTGTGATAAAAGCCAAAGAGAGTGTAAGCAAGAATAAAATTTCTTTACTTCCTAACCTATTAACTCATTCTTGTTTTAGTTCTTGTGATTTTGTGCAGCCACGTATTGAAAGACATTTTGAAAGGAGAGGTGAGGCGCGAGAAATGGTGGTAAAGGATCCAGTTGGATTCCAACATGAATTAGGCAAAATTAATTCTTGTTGGATGGTGGAAGATAAAAGCTTGGTTAAATTCTTTGTTATTGAAACTTTTGACTATTTTAATTCTTATTTACAGGTTTATGACATGGAGTTTCCTAAAGCCATTGTTAAGATGGAATCATTGCATAAAAGAATACAAGGTGATGTTGTTCCATTAGTAAATAAGTCCAAGTATGATATGTCTAATTGGTTCATTCACATTCTTGGCCTTCCTAGAACACCTAAGGTATTTTTGGAGGTAATGAACTATACTCTTATTTCTTATGTTGGTGACTTTATAATTTTTGTGGATGATGATATTTTGATGCATATCAAGTCATTAACTGTAATCTCTAAGTTAAAGTGCAAGAGTAATTTGCTTCCTTTTGAAATTGAGTATGACATAGATGATTATGCATTCCAACTTGGTGGAAAGATGCATGAAATTTATGAGAAGAGGCTTGCTAATGAGTTAAATGTTCTTTCTTCTCTTATTCAAGTGTCTAATGATTTTTCATGTGATAAATTGCTAGAATGTGAGTTTTGTTGTTTGATGGGAAGTCATTCCTCTAGGCATGTTGATTGTGAGCATGTAAAAGTGTTTGCTAATATTAAAGAGGATATGCATGATTATTGTGACATTAGTGATCAAATACTCTTTCATGAACCTATCTATGACTCTTTCTGTGACAGTTTGAGCAATTATGTAGAATCCACTGATGTTGCGAATATTATTGGGAAAAGTTATAATCATGAGCTTGAATGTATTGAAATTTGTATTAAGGAATTTATGAGTTCTTCTGACCTTTCTGAGAATTTATGTGCTTCTTTGAATAACTTACATGTAGAAGAATCCATGGGATTTATAATTGATACTTGGCTATATCATAAGAGTGTCTTATTTGGTACATGTGGCAGAGATACTTATGTAAAATGAATGCCTGACCAATATTTTGTAATTTCTTTGAGATGCACATGTTTGGACTACCTTATTGACAAGATCGCTTTGCAAATTTCATTACATAGTGCATCTAAGGGATGTTTTTATTGGACAACTCTAAGTAGGCATAAATTTTATTGGGATGATGATGTTCATATGCTTTATAAAGGAGTATTTACACCTATTAGTCTTAATTGGGTTAAGTGGACACATGGTCACTATCTTATTTTATTCCTACCATTTTTCAGATTAGTGGATGCCATTTACTAGTGCGTGACTTCTTTTTCTTGCAAGGTCAAAATTCTAGGATGAATTTTCTTCAAGAAAAGGGGAATGATAGCATCCTAGGAAGTTCAAATCTATTCAAGGACAAGAATGTAGCTTTGGAATCTCAAAGAGGGCCTTTAACAAAATATCAAGCTAAAGAGTTGCAACACAAGGTCATTAGACTTCAAGTGCAAATAAAGAAGTTGGTAATTGGGATGGAGAGCTCAAGGATAAAGGATATGAGTTGTCTAGGTATTATAATTATTTTATGGTCCAAATTCATGTCCAATAAAAGGTGGATTAGATCCCAAGAGACATCCTCTGAAGAAGATCCAAATCAGGCCATTATTGGACCTATTTGGCACCAAAAAATGTGTCCAAACTTGCAGCCCAATAAGTCCTACATGAAGCTAAGTTTTTATAACATAAAAAGGACTTACTTTCTGCCCAAGAAAGGTTCAATAGGCGTGATAGAAGTTGGGTACAAGTTGGTACCAAGTTGCTTGCAAGTTGCCTCCAAGATTTCCAAGATCCTATCCATGATTGGTTTGCGACTTTCAAGATTCTATCTAAGATTGGTTTTAACTTATTTCCATATATTTTAGTACTACATTTATTGATTTCCTAGGTAGTTAAGGTTATGTTTTCCTTTTCCTAAGATTGTTGGAGTTACTTTCCAAGATTGACTTGGTTTTTGTTTCCTAGTATTTTTCCTTTTCCTAAGGTATTTGGACTTGTTGTCCGAAGTAGTTTAGGAATTTATTTACTTATTTTTAGGTAGGAATTTCGTGACCCCCTCTCTATATAAAGGGGTATCTTCTTTGTTTTTAGATTTTATATTAATATAGACTATTATCAATAAAAATTGTGAGATTTTTCTTGCACTCTTGTGTGGGGCTACTCTTGGATTTTTTCTTCAACCTTTAAGACTCAACTTAAGGTGGTAAGATTAAACTCTTCTGAAATCTTAGATCACTTCTAGGTATTCAAGAAAAGTGATAAGTTTAGGCTTATTGTTGTTCTTGTTATTCTAAAGGGTCGGGTTTCACAATCTATCTCTTATTTTTAATTCTCTACCAAAGGCGATTAGTTCTTTGTTAGCTAATTGTTGTTGTTAGGATTCAACTACAAGAATAGATTTCTTGAATTCAAGAAACTCTTTCTTGAATTCAATCTATCTTTAATTTTCCATCATTTTTTTGTTTCTTTATTTTCTTTTAGCTTCCGCACTTTTCTTGATTTTCTTTAGTAATTGTTGCACCCCTATCGTGTTGTTATCACCGGGGATGGATCTTCCACATGAGCTGGATTGGCACTACTCTGTACTGGGTGACTGATGGTCAGTCGATGTATATTTCCGGGATGGATCTTCCCTGGGCCGGGTTGGCCATATACAGTACTGAGTGATTGAGCAAATGAGAGTGTGAGCACATGAGGCTGACATCATGGTGCATCACATACAGCATGCGCATTTGCATGTAGGTCTTAACTCGTATCTCTCTTCAAAAGTTTATATATAGGTCTTAACTCGTCTCTCTCTCTTACTTTTTACATAGAAACCGACCAGAGAACACAATAAAACCTATCCTTGAGCTCTCTAATAGGGTTTCAAAGAATACTAACATCACGAGTACGAAATCGAGAAGCGATAACATCAGAACGATCCCTACGACGTAAGTATCATTATACCGCCTCTCTTTTTTCTTTGTAGTTCGCATTTTGTAAGGTACTTCATAGTGAAGAAATGTCTAATTTTTGTATTAAAGTATTTAAATATCAGGGAAGATTGATAAATTGGTTTCCTAATAGTTAGAACTCACGGGACGGTGATCGGAAGCCGTGAGTTTGATTTTTTTTCCACTTTTAGTGGACTGTTTTGTAGTCCACTCGTGTTGGCCTATTGTGCTGCTGATTTATGTATTTTGGAAGGATAAAATGGCATGGAGAAATGCCACATGTGGTAGGGTAGTAGGTTAGTCGCTCATCGTTGCAGTTTCAGGCTAATTGATAACTTGTTGATTGGGTGTGTTATGGTATAATTGGTTTTGTTGTTGTATTGAAGGTTCCGAATTGTAATTAGGTTGGTTTTGAGTTGCTTATTGTATTGTGTTTGTATCTCGCCTATAGTAGGCTTGAGGGAGCAGTGAAATCAGGTGAAATCCTGCCTGTTTTATTTTAGAATCGAGTTATCATTTGAGATACGTGATTTACCACCGCCATCTAAGTTGTACATGTATTTCTTTATTATAGGGTTGACGCGCTAGTTGTCATAAGCTTGTTGTTGAGTTGCATTGACGACTTGAGGCATGTTAATGCTATCCATTCTTTTCTTTTTGCATGATCCATATGATACAAATGGAACGTGCAAACGTGGAACTTTCATAAATGACTATATTCATAGAAGTACTAGGGGTGCCTATGTTCTTGATTTTCCATGTGTCCTATTATTATATCTTCTGTTCATGGGTATCAGAAAAATACGTAAGTTGCTAAAGTTTATCCGAAGGCATATTGGACATTTCGAGAAATCTTACTAACTTACTTCTTTATGCATTGCATTCATTTATACATGTACATTGACCCATGACCAGATGACGTTATATACACGTATATTATATGTATATGGGATATGGGGAAAGATTATGGCATTATATACGCACCACCACCTGATCAGCTGGTATACGTTGATGATTTCGCCCACAGCGGCTGAGATGATATGATGGAATGCTCTTAGAGGCTTGATGATGTTATGTATGCATATACATATTCATGGTATGACATTTATACGCACATGCATGACATTATAAATTTTTCATGATTCACAGAGCTATTCAGAATTACAGGTTGAGTTCTTTACTCCATGTTTCTTTCATGTATTTTATATACTACTTTCATGCCTTACATACTCGGTACTTTATTTGTGCTGACATTCCTTTTTCCTGGGGATGCTGCATTTCATGCCCGCAAGTCCTGATAGATAGGTTGAGAGTTCTCCTAGTAGGCAATCAGCTCAGTGGAGGGTGTTTGTGGACTCCACTTGCTCCGGAGTTGCCTATTTGGTCAGTATGATTTGGATATGTATTGATTGGTATGGTGGGGCCCTGTCTCGACCTTTATGAAATTTATGTACTCTTAGAGGCTTGTAGACAAATGTCATGTATATGGATACTTATATAGCCTTATCGGTCTACGTTTTGAGTATACAAATGATCATGTCGGACTTATAGGCCCGTATGTCACATGTATAAGTTTCTATATCATGTTGGGTCGTCCTATGTCTAGTATTCCCTTATGTTTTATTCCAGTTATCTCATGATGGCCCTTCTGGCCCACTTACCCATTATGGTATGATATGAAAGATATGTTACGTTGGTACTCAGTTGTGTAAGGCACCGAATGCTCGTCGCGGCCCTGCGGTTTGGGTCGTGACAAATGCATAATGAAGTAAGTCAATAAGATCTCTCGGAATATCATAAGATCAATATGCCTTCGGTTAATATCACAAATAAACTTTATTCACTTACGTATTTTCTGAGACTCATGAACAGACGATATGATAATAGGACATATGGGGATTCAAGAACATATGCAACCCTAGTACTTCTAAGAATATAATCATTTGTGAAAGTTGCGTGTTTACTCGTTTCGTTGTATCATATGGATCATGCCAAAAGGAAATAAGGGATAGCCTTAACATACTTTATCAACGAAGTTACAACTGTTGCACAAGTCCCCGCACCTCTTACAGATGGTAATCTATATCATACAAAGGATTGGTATCAATATCAACTTCATATTCTATAGGGAAGTTCATTTAGTCATTTTATCGAATGACTTATGTGCATAAATTCATAAGGTCTTTTATAGCTCCAATTCAACATGTTCTAGCATAATGATTTTCATATTCACTTCCCCTCATCCTCACCATGATATCCATACCTTTACAATTCCATTTGGTAACTTAAAATATGTAAAAACAGCCCACATAACATAGCTCAACTTCAAGTTTCATAGTTACTAGTTTATTCAAGAATCCTCCAACAAACTTCAACCCAACACTTGTACAAACTTAAGATTAGGTTATGGAAGATGAAACTTAACTCAAATATACCAAGAAACCTATGTTCTTTAACTCACTTCAACACCAAGTAACTTCCCAAGTTGTCACAACGAGAAGGAAAGGGAGTTAATGGTAACCACGAAATTCTTTACGTCGAACTTGCGTGGTTTATCTTTGGATTCACTGTAGGATCATGGGGAAAACCTTGGAGAGCATCTAGGAGGGTTTAGGAACTATTTTGGTAGAGAAAAAATGAGTTAAAATGACTTAGAATTGACTTATATACAAGCTGGAGTTTTGCACCGACTTTGTGAGTCCCAAGGGAGCTGCTTGCGCAGTCTTGCAAAAATGCGAATATCTCTGTTCTCCGATGTCGTATCAATGATAAGTTTAATGACTTAGAAACTAGACTCATAGATATTCAATTTGGTATGTTGATCACCCTATATTTCAAATTACATTGGTACAAAAGTAAGGTACATTTGACCTAATTTTCAGCACATTTATGAATGTAACTTGTGATGACCTTTGCTAACTTTTGTTCCAAAAATCACTTGACTTCAAAACATAACACATGACTATCATACGACTAAAATAACTCATAACATAACCTCCTTATCATGTTAAGCACCCTAGTCTCACCCCAAAAGTACACGTTATATCATTCCCAACTTGTCGACTTTCGATGAAACTTATTTTCTTCAATTCGTTTAGCTTTTAAGCCTTGCAACCCTCTTGTTACTTGTTATCCATGATCTTTAATATTTTTAACCTCCAAAGTAAAATTATTAACTTACTTTATGTACTTTTAAAGCTGATCTCATTTCTGAGTTTATATCAATTGTCTTACGATGTACCTTTATGTAAAAAAATAAGGGGTGTGACAAATATTCAAAATGACCGGCTGGTTCATTACACAATCATTACAAATCACTCACATAACGGGCAATTAATGCAATAAATATTGGTAACATGCAGGAACTAAATAAGGCAAACCGTTATAAATTGTAATACTATTTAAATCCTCCTTTCATAATTTGTATCCCCATCGAAAAATCTTCTAAATTGTACTATCAATTATCAGTATTCTTACTACCCTCTACTATTGGAAATGTAAGGCCCCGTAAAAGTTTTACCTAAAACTCAGAGTTTCGTGGTCTATTATGCGACCGCAGATCCGCCGCGGAGTGAAGCAAGGAAATGGAAATTTTTGGAGGCCGTTTTGCGGTCAATTATGCGACTGCATAATCATTTCGCGGACCACACTTCCGTCGCAGAGTTGACATGAAGAAATTTACAGGGTTATTCTGCGGACCATTTCGCGGCCGCATAATTGGTCTGTGGACCGTAGACTAATCCAGAGCAGCCCAGTTTTTGGCATCACTTTCGCGACCCATTTTGCGGGCTGCATATCTATTTTGCGGTCCACTCTGCAACCGCAGAGCTGAGTTCGGAGGGTCTATTTTCTGATTTTTAAAATCCGACACCATTTGATTAAAAAGCCATTGGGTCTCATTTGGAAGGCAAGGATCTGCCATTTTAGATTGAGGGGAGTGCTTTAGAGAGAGAGGAGGAAGCCGTTCATCAACCCTTGCTCAAGCTTTGGAATTCAACAAGGAAAACTCACAAGGTGTTCACCCAAGAGGTAAGATTCTACTCCCTAGCCCTCAATTTCGGTATTGGACTAAAAGTAGGTTATGAGAAGTGTGATTCTTGAGTGTTATTTATGCATGCATGTACCATCAAGGTTGGTCGGAAGGTTATTGATCTCAAATGGATAAAAAATGGGTTGTGGGATGAAGGAAGCCACCATAAGAGAACCTTAAAACCTTAATGCGCACCTAGTATTTGATGAAATGCTCAAATGAGCTGAAACCCCGAGTATCTTCCTAATTATGGTTCAAATTTGTCATGTTTATAATATATTGAAGTCGCTAGGATTTATGAAACATTGTAGTAATTTAAGAAAGCTTAAGCGAGGTATGTTGGCTAAACTCCACTTGTAAAAATCGAATTCCATGATGTCCTCGTAAGTTGCGATTATGATTGGCTCAATTTCTTATTTCTTATGTTTCGAGTACTTCCTAATAAATTTGATTATTCTAAAACAAGTCTAGTGTGGAAATAGGTATGTACTCAAAATGTGTTTCAAATGTTCCCATCATATCACGATTGCCCCCGAGAATGTAATCTAGTATGACCATTGTATTAAAGGTGTTGTGATTTAAAAATCATGATTCGATTGCAAGTGAGTATGCTTAATTGTGGAAGAGAAACTCAACGTGATTAAGACTCTTATTGCTCATATATATATATATATATATATATATATATATATATATATATATATATATATATATATATATACTTATAGTCTTGATTTGAAATTCTCTTATTGGTGATAATCCATGGTAATGCTTGAAAGTTATAGGGGTGGGTATGAATTATGAAATACAGCCGACGTGTCGAGAATGATATTACAAATTGTGGCCACTAGTGCCAGTGAAATGGAATGGTGAGTGAAAGATTATGAAATGAGTTGTAAATCCTTTAATTAATGCTTTGGGAGTATCGTTTGGTCACCGAGGAAGGGTAGGTAAAAATAACCTAGCCCCGAAACTACACGTGCCTGTGTAGGAGTGATTGAGGGGTAAATCTCCGTGTTGATGTGATGAGATTGATGTGCTGAGATATTTCCCCGCTGGAATTTGGTAGCAGGCCTCAGCAACGATAAATCAAAGTAAGAGTCATGGTATAGTATGACCTACCTAGATGTAGTAAGGTCATACGGATAGATAACCGGGTCTATGAGATAAGATATAGCAATATTCGTGAGTTCAACAAAGTACCAAGCGAAGAACTTCAGTATACCTATAGATGCCCAGATGGACATCTTGTCAAGCTCTGTATATGTTCCCAAAGTGAGGCCTAGAGATTGGCTAAAAGTTGGAGGGAAGAGTCACATAGGATGCATACAATGAGAAAGTGGTTCAAGCTACATGACAGAAGGTAGCAGCAGTTGCGAGATTGGAAAGATCCCGACCACAAGTCGTTGTGTGAAAAAGAGGCCTAAAGGGGGGAATGCCCTGTCCTTTGGATTTATTCACAGAACAGTTGCCTAGATGGCATAGAGAGTACTAAAGTATTCGGAAGACATAGGTTATGAAAATGATAAGCGCATCAGTCAACATTCGAGGACGAATGTTCCAAAGGGGGATATGATGTTACACCCCATATTTTTGTACGTGAAAATACTCCATAAGTAAATTGATAAAAGCTCGGAAATGAGATGTTATATCCCGCATTTTCGTATGTTAAAGTTTCGTCGTAAGTTAATCGACGTAAGCTCAGGAATGAGATTATTTTGAAGTTATAAGTATTATGCTATTTCAAACAAGTGATAAGTAAATTTGTAAAGATGAAAGGGTAAGCGAATCGAGGAAAATGAATTTCGTCGAAGTTTGACATTTTGAAATAAAATACGGTCCAAGCTACAATACTCCGTATTTATGGACTAGTGTCATACAAGGTACCACATGACCATGATAGCAAGATGTATAAGGTGTGTTAAAAGTAAGCAGTATTTTAAGTAATTTTAGATAATTCTTAATTATGTGGGTAATTGATTAATTATTAGATTAGTGGGAGATTAATAAGTTAATTAAGAAATTGGTGGTTAATTAATTAAGGTCTTTGGATAAGTAAGGAGCCCAACGTGGCAGCAAACTTTGCTCAAGTGAATGACTCTTAATTCATTTGATAATGTGGCAAAATTGGAGGGATTTTGGGGCCAAGTCTTACAAAGTGGGGCCCACACCACCAAGACTTATAATCTCTTTAACCCGCAAAAATAAGACATCTCCATACATAAAAAATGAGAGGTTATGGTGCTAATTAATGGTGGAAAATCTTCAGCAAAAGAGTTCACACGAGATTCCATAAGGTAATGACAGTGTGTGATTCAATTCTAAGAGAACACGGTGCAATCTTTCTCAAGAATATCATACAAATTTTTCCCTACTCCGATCTTGCCATCACGTGTTTTGTCGCAATTAACGTGTGTTAGATGGATTGTCAAAAGAATCGACTCAGGTATGTTAAGGCTATCCCTTCTTTCTTTTTGGTATGATTCATACGATACAAACGAAACGAGCAAATGCACAGCTTTCATAAATGACTCTATTCATAGAAGTACTAGGGGTGCCTATGTTATTGATTCCCCATGTGAATTATTATTATATCTTATGTTCATGGGTCTCAGATAAATACGTATTTGATAAAGTTTATCCGAAAGGCATATTGAATTTATGACATTCCGAGAAATCTTATTAACGCACTTCTTATGTATTTCATGCATTTATACATGTACATTGACCCGTGACCAGATGGCATTATATACGCGTATTTTATATATATATATATATATATATATATATATATGGGATATGGGAAAAGGTTACGTCATTATATATGCACCACCACCTGATCAGCTGGTATACATTGATGATTTGCCCACAGTGGCCGAGATGATATGATGGGATATCCTTAGAGGCTTGATGATGTTATGTACGCTTATACCTATTCATGGTATGACATTTATACGCATATGCATGGCATTGTAAATATTAATAATTCACAGAGTTATTCAGACTTACATGTTGAGTCTTTTACTCCATGTTTCTCTCAAGTATATTGTTTACTGATTTTCATTCCTTATATACTCGGTACATTATTTGTACTGATGTCCCTTTTGCCTGGGGACACTGCGTTTGATGCCCACAGGTCCCGATAGCCAGGTCGAGAGTCCTCCAAGTAGGCTATCAGTTCAGCGGAAGGTGTTGGTGCGCTCGAATTGCTCCGAAATTGCTATTTGGTCAGTATGATTAAGATATGTATTGATTGGTATGGCAGGGCACTGTCCCGACCTTTATGATAATTATGTATTCTTAGATTCTTGTAGAAAGATTTCATGCATATGAAAGTTTGTATGGCCTTGTCGGCCTATGTTCAGTGTACGAGTGTTCATTGTGGCCTTATAGGCCCGTATGTCAAATGTATATATTTTTATATCAGATTGGGTCGTCTTATATTGAGTATTCCCTTATGTTTATTCTGGTTAGACCATGATGGCCAGTTTGGCACATTTGCCAATGACAGTACGATAAGAAGGATATGTAACATTGGTACTCGGTTGAGTAAGGCACCAGGTGCGCATCGCGGCCCATCGGTTTGGGTCGTGACAGTAAGAAAATTCAATCATAGGTAAGTGAGCTTCCCAAGAAGTTAATTTACCTTTCAAAACAACCCTCAAAATGTTTTCTAAGGTTCTATTAACTACAATAAGTAGAAAACAAAAATTTAGTGCCGAACTTCCCCCAAAATACATGCCAAAAGTGGCTCAAAAACTTAGCATCCCTATCACTAACAATAGTTCTAGGTATACCATGCAATTTGACAACTTCTTTTACAAAAAGATCAGCAACATGTGAAGCATCATTAGTCTTTAAACAAGGAATAAAACGAGCCATTTTGGAGAACCTATCTACCATAAGATATATACTATCCTTACCATACCTTGTTCTAGGTAAACCTAACACAAAATCCATAGAAATATCAATCCAAGGTGAAGTAGGAACAGGTAATGTGATAGCATCAAGGACAAGGATAGAGTTTTGGAAGCTCCAAGGCCATTTACAAGATCTCAAGCTAAAGAGATGCACTCTAAGGTTGCTGGACTTCAATGGCAAATAAAGAAGCTTTTAATTGTAGAGGAAGAGCTCAAGTCCAAAGTAGATGAATTATCCAAGTTTTACAATTTTTTGGTGATCCAAATTGAAGTTCAAGAGGAGGAAGATTGGGCCACCAAATCAGCCCTTTAAGTCCACCAAAGGGGCTCAAAATGAGCTTAAAAGAGGTTCAAAAGGGGGTGTTTCAAAGGGAGCCCAATTGGAGTCCAAATCAATGGCCCAAACTAGTAGTTTTAAGGTCCATATCTGTCCCAAAGGGATTTGGCCGCCCCCCACCTAATTGTAATGACTTTTCTTACTCCTTAGTAATCACTCTACCTAATTGTAATCACTTTTTATGCATTAGCAACCACCCTACCTAATTTTAAGGACTTTTTGTGCCTTAGTACTCCTATAAATAAGGGATTCTTCTCATTCATTGAGACACTTCATTATTGATTAAGTATATCATACTTTGAGAGTTCTTTTTAACCTTTGTTACTTGTGCTTTGAGATTTATCATTCAACCTTTACTAGTACATAGTTCAAAGTAGTAAGATTACTTCTCTATTGTGATATATTTGATTCCTTTGTGGTATTCTTAGAAGGCGATTAATACTGGTTATTAATTATTGTCTCAAGTAACTCGTAAAGCGGTCAAGATTTGAATCTATTGTTTTGATTTGCTTTTAAGTAAAGGCGTTTGATTTCTTCAATAAATCAAGACGTTGTTGCTTTTGATCTTGTCAAGGCTATAGAACTTGCGTTCATGGAAGTTCTTGGAATTCTTTCCTTGAATTTTCCCATATCCTTTATTTTATGCCCTTTAGTCCTAGTTGTTCAATTCCTTACTGTTATTGCTTCCGTATTTACTTTTCAAATTCTTACTCGAGTTTGGATTCCCGACCTTGTCGTTATCAAGTGGTATCAGAGCGGTTCTATCAAGGTTTCGTTCTTGATAATTCTGGGGATTTCTTGAATACTAAGAGCGGAAAAAAAAAACAAGTTAAAAAAAAAACAATAAAAAAAAATGAAAATCAATTTTTTTAAAAAAAATTGCTTGCTCTCCAGGAACTTTCTTTTGTATCTAATTTGTTTTCAAAAACTATCAAAGGAAACAAGAAGAGGGGATCCCAGATTTCAAAGATAAGACAAAAATTCAATTTTTCTTACTCTTTCTAATCTAAATATATAATCATTTTCTTTTTGTTCGTGTCTTGTTTCAACTGAGCCTAATAGTTCTAGGATTTGGTTCCTCTTTCATTTGTTCCCCAAAAATCTATATTTTACTACTAAAAACTTTATACGAGTTGGGTTTAACTATAAATCTACAAAGTATTTCGTTCAAAGGTTATTTCGAGAGAGAAAAAAAAAGGCAAAGTGTGTGTGAGAAAAATTGAGGAAAAATTCAATTTTCTCACATAGTTTAATTATTTAAGATGTCACATACAGGTAGTGATGATGAACGAAGGGTTCTTCAAGAAGCCGAAATCAAAGCAAGAAATGATTTTACCTTGCAAGGTATGCATCAACAATTCAAAACGTGGAATTTGTAACTCCAAGAGATGAGGGATACCATTGCTGAGCAAAATGATACAATAGCTGAACTTAGAAGGGAAAATAATGTTAGGCCCCATGCTAGGAGAAATGTACCCCTTGCTCCCGTTGTAAATCAAGAAAACCCAATAGATGATTTTAATGATATCGATTTTGATAGAGTGGGAAGAGATAGGAGGGGACAAAGAGGTAGAGTAGAAGATGATAATATAAGCAGTATAAAGATGAAGATGCCATCTTTCAAGGGAACAAGGGATCCAGACTTGTACCTTGATTGGGAGGGAAAGGTTGAAGCCATGTTTGACTGTCACAACTACTCTGAGGGTAAGAAGGTTAAACTGGCTATTGTTGAGTTTTCTGACCATGCTGCTATTTGGTGGAAAAAACTTACTAGGGACAGATTGCATGAAGGACAAGCACCAATTGATACTTGGGCTGAGATGAATAGGGTGACGAGAAAGAGATTCATACCATCACACTTTCAAAGAGAGCTACAACAACGTCTTCAAACATTGAAGCAAGGATCCATGTCTGTGGATGAGTACTTTAAGGCTATGGATATGGCTATGATCCAAGCTAATTGTATGGAGGAAGAAGAGGCTACAATGGCTAGATTTTTAAATGGTTTAAATAAGGAAATAACTGATGTAGTAGAATTACAACAATATGTAACAATAGATGAGTTAGTTGATTTGTCTGTAAAGGTAGAAAATCAAAATAAAAGAAAGCAAACTAGCTCGTGAAAAGGTGGTCAAACACTATCTCCAAGAAGCCATGGTCGAATCAAGAGATGAAGGGTTCTTTTAGACCTCAAGAAGACACTAAAGGTAAATTTGAGAACAAAGAGGGAGGTAAAACCTTTAACCCTAAACCTTTTACACCTTCTAGTTCTATTCAATGTCATAAATGTAAAGGAAGGGGACATATGATGCATGAATGTCCAAGTAGAAGAAACATCATTCTTAGAGAAGATGGAGGATATGAGAGTGAAAAAAGAGAGGGAGAAGAAGAGGGAGATGTGAGTAATGATGATGATATAGAACTACCTAATGATGGCATGATTGGAGTAGTTAGGAGCATTATGACTATCAATTTGGGAAGCAATAGTGAAGAACAAAAGGAGAATATATTACATACTAGGTGTGGGATAAGGAGAAAACTTGTTCTATGATCATTGAAAGTGGTAGTTGTGCTAATGTGGTGAGTTCCTACTTTGTGGAAAAATTGGGACTTGCATGCATGAAACACCCTACTCCCTATAGACTCCAATGGTTAAATGATAGTGGTGATCTAAAGATAAACAAACAATGCATGATTTCATTCAATGTTGGTAGATATGAGGATGATATTCTTTGTGACATAGTCCCTATGCAAGGTTGTCATATCTTACTGGGTCGTCCTTGGCAGTATGATAGGAATGTTTTTCATGATGGAAGGAAGAACAGATATTCTCTTGAGCTAAATGGGAGGAAATTTACTCTTGCACCTTTATCTCTTTCTTAAGTGTTTGAAAATCAAAAGAGATTAAGGGAAACAATGGGAAAACCAAGGGGAGGGATAAAAAGTGAGCTTGAGAAAAAAGAGAAAAAAGGAGGCCAAGAGTTAGAAAAAAAGAGAGATGACCGAGAGAAAGAGGGAGAGGGAATCAATTTGAGAGAAGAGATAAAAAGGAGTTTTAAAGAAAAATTAGAAAGTCTTGGTAAGAGGAAAGAGGCTAAGGAAACAAAAAAAAAGAGTTTTAATATAAAATCCAAAGAGTGTTTAAATGCAAGAAAAGAGGGGTTGCCCATAATACTACTTACTTACAAAGAAGCTTTGATTAATTCTGAGTTACTAACTTCTTCTTTGCCAAGTAGTATTTATTCTCTTTTGCAGGATTTTGAAGATGTCTTTCCTGAAGATATTCCTAATGGATTGCCACGTTTACGTGGCATTGAGCATCAAATTAATTTTGTGCTTAGATCACAAATCCCAAGTAGGCCTGCTTATAGAAGTAATCCATAAGAGACAAAAGAGCCTCAAAGGCCAAAGAGCTCTCTCTCACAAGGCCTTTTTCAAGCAGCTCCTCAACTTGCCTTTGAAGCTCTTTTGTCTCTTAAGGATTACTTCTATAAGCAGGCCTATTTGGGATTTGGGATATAAGCACAAAATTAATTTGATGCTCAATGCCACATAAAGGTGGAAATCCATTAGGAATATCTTCAGGAAAGACATCTTCAAAATCTTACAAAAGAGAATAAATACTACTTGGCAAAGAAGAAGTTAGTAACTCAGAATTAATCAAAGCTTCTTTGTAAGTAAGTAGTATTATGGGCAACCCCTCTTTTCTTGCATTTAAACACTCTTTGTCTTTTATATAAAAACTCTTTTTTTTGTTTCCTTAGCCTCTTTCCTCTTACCAAGACTTTCTAATTTTTTTTTCAAACTCCTTTTTATATCTTCTCTCAAAATGTTGCTCTCTCCCTCTTTCTCTTGGCCATCTCTCTTTTTTTCTAACTCTTGGCCTCCATTATTTTCTTTTTTCTCAAGCTCACTTTTTATCCCTCCCCTTGGTTTTCCCATTGATTCCCTTAATCTCTTTTGATCTTCAAACACTTGAGAAGGAGATAAAGGTGCAAGAGTAAATTTACTGCCATTTAGCTCAAGAGAATATCTATTCTTCCTTCCATCATGAAAAACATTCCGATCATACTGCCAAGGATAACCCAATAAGATATGACAAGCTTACATAGGGACTATGTCACAAAGAATATCATCCTCATATATACCAACATTGAATGAAATCATGCATTATTTGTTTACCTTTAGTTCACCACTATCATTTAACCAATGGAGCCTATAGGGAGTAGGCTGTTTCAGGCATGCAAGTCCCAATTTTTCCATAAAGTATGAACTCACCACTTTAGCACAACTACCACTATCAATGATCATAGAACAAGATTTTCCCTTTATCCCACACATAGTATGGAATATATTTTCCATTTGTTCTTCACTATTGCTTCCCAAATTGATAGTCGTAATCCTTCTAACTACCCAATCATGCCATCATTAGGTAGTTCTATATCATCATCATTACTCACATCTCCCTCTTCTTCTCCCTCACTTTTTTCACTATCATATACACCATCTTCTCTAAGAATGATGTTTCTTCTACTTGGACATTCATGCATCATATGTCCCCTTCCTTTACATTTATGACACTGAATAGAACTAGAAGGTGTAAATGATTTAGGGTTAAAGGTTTTACCTCCCTCTTTGTTCTCAAATTTACTTTTTTCCTTATCTTCTTGAGGTCTAGAAGAACTCTTTGTCTATTGATTCGACCATGGCTTCTTGGAGATGGTGTTTGATCGACCTTTCCATGAGCTAGCTTGCTTTCTTTTATTTTGATTTTCTACCTTTACAGACAAATCAACTAACTCATCTATTGTTACATATTGTTGTAATTCTACTACATCAGTTATTTCCTTATTTAAACCATTTAAAAATGTAGCCATTGTAGCCTCTTCTTCCTCCATACAATTAGCTTGGATCATAGCCATATCCATAGCCTTAAAGTACTCATCCACAGACATGGACCCTTGCTTCAATGTTTGAAGACGTTGTTGTAGCTCTCTTTGAAAGTGTGATGGTATGAATCTCTTTCTCGTCACCCTATTCATCTCAGCCAAAGTATCAATTGGTGCTTGTCCTTCATGCAATCTGTCCCTAGTAAGTTTTTTCCACCAAATAGCAGCATAGTCAGAAAATTCAACAATAGCCAGTTTAACCTTCTTACCCTCAGAGTAGTTGTGATAGCCAAATATGGCTTCAACCTTTCTCTTCCAATCAAGGTACAAGTCTGGATTCCTTGTTCCCTTGAAAGATGGCATCTTCATCTTTATACTGCTTATATTATCATCTTCTACTCTACCTCTTTGTCCCCTCCTATCTCTTCCCACCCTATCAAAATCAATATCATTAAAATCATCTATAGGGTTTCTTGATTTACAATGGGAGCAAGGGGTACATTTCTCCTAGCTTGGGGACTAACATTATTTTCCCTTCTAAGTTCAGCTATTGTATCATTTTGCTCAGCAATGGTGTTCCTCATCTCTTGGTGTTGCAAATTCCACATTTCCAATTGTTGATGCATAGCTTGCAAGGTAAAATTATTTCTTGCTTTAATTTCGTTTTCTTGAAGAACCCTTCGTTCATCATCACTACCTGTATATGACATCTTAAATAATTAAGTTGTATCAGACAAATTAAATTTTTCCTCAATTGTTCTCACACACACTTTGCCTTTTTTTCTATCTCGAAATAACCTTTGAACAAAATACTTTATAGATTTATAGTTAAACCCAACTCGTAAAAAGTTCTTTGTAGTAAAATATAGATTTTTGGGAAACAAATAAAAGAAAAACCAAATTCTAGAACTATTAGGCTCGGATGAAACAAGACACGAACAAAAAGGAAATGATTATATATTTAGATTAGAAAGAGTAAGAAAAATTAAATTTTTGTCTTATCTTTGAAATCTGATATCCCCTCTTCTTGTTTCCTTTGATAGTTTTTGGAGACAAATTAGATACAAAAGAAAGTTCCTGGAGAGCAAGCATTTCTTTTTAAAAATTGATTTTTGTTTTTTTTTTTGGTTTTTTTTTAACTTTATTTTTTTTTGCTCTTAGTATTCAAGAAATCCCCAGAATTATCAAGAACGAAACATTGATAGAACCGCTCTGATACCACTTGATAAGGACTAGGTCGGGAATCCAAACTAGAGTAAGAATTTGAAAAGTAAATGCGGAAGCAATAAGAATAAGGAATTAAATAACTCAAACTAAAGGGCAGAAAATAAAGGATATGGAAAATTCAAGGAAAGAATTTCAAGAACGCAAGTTTTATAGCCTTGACAAGATCAAAGAAACAACGTCTTGATTTATTGAAGAAATCAAACGCCTTTACTTAAAAGCAAATCAAAACAATAGATTCGGATCTTGACCGCTTTACGAGTAAATTGAGACAACAATTAATAACTATTATTTATTGCCTTCTAAGAATACCACAAAGGAATCAAAGATATCACAATAGAGAAGTAATCTTACTACCTTGAACTATGAACTAGTAAAGGTTGAAAGATAAATCTCAAAGCACAAGTAACAAAGGTTCAAAAGAACTCTCAAAGTATGATATACTTAATCAATAATGAAGTGTCTCAATGAAGTAGAAGAACTCCTTATTTATAGAAGTACTAAGGCATAAAAAGTCCTTAAAACTAGGTAGGGTGGATGCTAAGGCATCAAAAAGTCATTATAATTCGGTAGGGTGGTTGCTAAGGAGTAAGAAAAGTCATTAAAATTAGGTGGGGGTGGGCAAATCCCTTTGGGGCAGATTTGGGTCATTGGTTTGGACTCCAATTGGGCTCTTTTTGAAACATCCCCTTTTGGACCTCTTTTAAGCTCATTTTGAGCCCATTTGGTGGACTTCAAGGACTGATTTGGTAGCCCAATCTTCCTCCTCTTGAACTTCAATTTGGATCAGTAAATAATTGTAAAACTTGCATAATTCATCTACTATGGGCTTGAGCTCTTCCTCTACAATTAAAAGCTTCTTTATTTGCCATTGAAGTCCAGCAACCTTAGTCTGTAACTCTTTAGCTTGAGATCTTGTAAATGGCCTTGGAGCTTCCAAAACTCTATCCTTATCCTTGATGCTAACACCTATATAAAGGCTGATCAGAAGGAAGAGGAAACTAAAGAGTTACATCAACTAAGTAAATCAAGAGTCTGATTATTGGACCCAGAAAATTATGGACATCATAATTGAGAACATTGCAGAATCACTCTTAATATTAGAGGTACAAGTGAGATAGTACGGTAACCATATTCTATAATGGTTCTATGATAAAGCCAGTTAGAAGAGTACCAGCCTTATAAGAAGTTAGTATGAAGCTCCCACCAGATTGTGTATGCACCAGAGGTGCAAGTAGTATAATAGAGCTTCAAATTATGGATGTGAATGATACCTATGTAGAAGGGAGGTCATGAAAGAGATAGAAGATGTGATGCGATACTTTAAGGTAAAGTAAGGTAAAGGTGGACATCATACGAGATACTCAAAATCAGAAGGTTGTGAATAGTCCATACTTCGGATAGAAGGCTAGAAGCGTTGGGATTCAGTATCCAAGAATGATAGCGGTGTCGTCAGTGGCATATTTTCCAGCCTAGGGTTTCTACGTATCGAGAAGTCTAATTAAGAGAGTAAAGAAGAGTTAGAGACGATGTGATGTCTCGCTTGATAGGCCTTTAATTGAGTAATGATTTGAAAAAAAGGAGGGGGGGATTTCATGGACAACACGGAATTAGAATACCCTCACCCATAAGATGAATCACATTGGGATGCTAAGAAATACGGTTATAGAAGTATAGTATCTGTTACACCCCATGTTTTCGTACGTTAAAGTTTCGTCGTAAGTTAATCGACGTAAGTTCGGGAATGAGATTATTTTGTCATTATAAGTATTATGTTATTTCAAATAAGTGATGAGTAAATTTGTCAAGGTTAGAGGGTAAGTAAATCGAAGAAAATGAATTTCGTCGAAGTTTGTCAGGTTGGGAAAAAATACTGTCCGAGCTAAAATATCCGGTATTTATAGACTAGTGCCATATAAGGTACCGCATGACCATGATAGTAAGGTGTACAAAGGGTATTAAAAGTGAGTAGTATTTTAAGTAAGGTGAGACAATTCTTAATTATGTGGGTAATTGGTTAATTATTGGTCAATGGGAGATTAACAAAGTTAATCAAGTAATTAGTGGATAATAAATTCAAATATTTGGATAAGACTGCAATCAACCAACGTGGCAGCATGTCCTTGAAATAATTCTGACTATTTGGTTTTGATGGTTAGGTGGCATGTTAGGGCAATTTTGGATTAATTAAACCCCAAAAGTGGGGACCACAAATTCTAAAGGTAAGGGATTTCATATAGCTTGTAAATAAATCACTTACTGTAAAAGAAACGTTCTTCAACATGTCTAATTGGGTATTCCTCACGCTGCGGTGTCCTGGTTGATGAAAGAAGTGTTGCACGATTTTATTCACTTTAAAAGCTTCTATTGGCTCCAAAAGTGGTACTTGGTATTCAACATTTATGAGCAATTCCAAAGCATCATAGGAAAGAGTAAAGCTACTGTTGTTTTTGTGCCAATTACCATCTACTCATCTCTATGCATGATAACGACAAGGTCGGGAATCCAAACTAGAGTAAGAATTTGAAAAGTAAATGCGGAAGCAATAACATTAAGGAATTGAGCAACTAGAACTAAAGGGCAGAAAATAAAGGATATGGGAAAATTCAAGAAAAGAATTCCAAGAATTTTCAAGAACGCAATTTCTATATCCTTGATAAGATCAAAGCAACAACGTCTTGATTTATTGAAGAAATCAAATGCCTTTACTTAAAAGCAAATCAAAACAATAGATTCGGATCTTGACCGCTTTACGAGTAACTTGAGACAACAATTAATAACTAGTATTAATCGCCTTCTAAGAATACCACAAAGGAATCAAAGATATCACAATAGAGAAGTAATCTTACTACCTTGAACTATGAACTAGTAAAGGTTGAAAGATAAATCTCAAAGCACAAGTAACAAAGGTTCAAAAGAACTCTCAAAGTATGATATACTTAATCAATAATGAAGTGTCTCAATGAATGAGAAGAACTCCTTATTTATAGGAGTACTAAGGCACAAAAAGTCCTTAAAATTAGGTAGGGTGGTTGCTAAGGCATAAAAAGTCATTACAATTAGGTAGGGTGATTGCTAAGGAGTAAGAAAAGTCATTACAATTAGGTGGGGGGCAGCCAAATCCCTTTGGGGCAGATTTGGACCTTAAAACTACTAGTTTGGGCCATTGATTTGGCCTCCAATTGGGCTCCCTTTGAAACACCCCCTTTTGGACCTCTTTTAAGCTCATTTTGAGCCCCTTTGGTGGACCTCAAGGGCTGATTTGGTGGCCCAATATTCCTCCTCTTAAACTTCAATTTGTATCAACAAATAATTGTAAAACTTGGATAATTCATCTACTTTAGGCTTGAGCTCTTCCTCTACAATTAAAAGCTTCTTTATTTGCCATTGAAGTCCAGCAACCTTAGAGTGCAGCTCTTTAGCTTGAGATCTTGTAAATGGCCTTTGAGCTTCCAAAACTCTATCCTTGTCCTTGATGCTATCATTTCCCTCTTCTTGAAACGAATTCGTCCCCGAATTCGATCCTACATCAAACAAAGACAATTCAGTAACATTGAATGTAGCAGTTACTTGGAACTCACCAGGTAGGTCCAGCTTGTAAGCATTGTCTCCAATCCTTTCAAGGACTTGAAATGGGCCATCTCATCTAGGGTGCAACTTTGACTTCCTTTTGGAGGGAAATCTCTCCTTTCTAAAGTGAACCCAAACTAAATCTCCAAGTTTAAAAATTACTTGTTTTCGACCCTTATTCTTTCTCAAGGCAGTTTGCTCATTTTTCTTCTTAATTGCAAGCCTTGTTTGTTCATGAATTTTTTTCATCATCTCAGCCTTTGTCCTACCATCAAGATTAACAATATCATTAGTAGGTAATGGTAATAAATCAAGGGGAGTGAAGGGATTAAAACCATAAACAACCTCAAAAGGAGACATACCTGTAGAAGAATGGATTGTTCTATTGTAAGCAAATTCAATCAAAGGTAAGTGGGCCTCCGAAGAAGTTAATTTACCTTTCAAACCAGCCCTCAACATGTTTCCTAAATTTCTATTAACTACTTCAGTTTGTCCATCAGTTTGTGGGTGACAAGAAGTAGAAAACAACAATTTTGTGCCTAACTTCCCCCAAAATACACACCAAAAGTGGCTCAAAAACTTAGCATCCCTAACACTAACAATAGTTCTAGGTATACCATTTAATTTGACAACTTCTTTTACAAAAAGATCAGCAACATGTGAAGCATCATTAGTATTTAAACAAGGAATAAAATGAGCCATTTTGAAGAACCTATCTACCACAACATATATACTATCCTTACCATACCTTGTTCTAGGCAAACCTAACACAAAATCCATAGAAATATCAATCCAAGGTGAAGTAGGAACAGGTAGTGGCATGTAAAGACCATGTGGTAACACTTTAGATTTAGCTTGTTTACATTCCAAACACTATGCACACATTCTTTCAACATCTTTTCTCATTCCAGGCTAAAAGAAATTTTCAGCAAGTATGTCTAGCGTCTTTGGGACTCCAAAGTGATCCATAAGCCCTCCACAATGTGCTTCCCTTACAAATACTCCACGTAAAGAGCAATTAGGGATACACAACTTATTTTCCTTAAAGAGAAACCCATCTTGGAGGTTAAACCTCTCAAAAGGACCCAACTTACAATCTGCAAAAATCTTGCCAAAATCAACATCATTATCATAAAGTCCATTGATTTGATCAAAACCCATCAATTTAGAAGTCAGGGTAGAAACTAAGACATACCTTCTTGAAAGTGCATCCGCAACAACATTCTCTTTCCCTTGTTTGTAAGAAATTACATAAAGAAAAGTTTCAATGAATTCAACCCACTTAGCATGCCTTCTATTAAGCTTACCTTGATTCTTCAAGTATTTCAAGGATTCATGGTCAGTTTTAATGACAAACTCTCTTGACCACAAGTAATGTTGCCATGTGGCTAAAGCCCTTACCAAGGCATATAGCTCTTTGTCATAAGTAGAATAGTTCAATGTGGCTCCACTCAACTTCTCACTAAAGTAGGCAATAGGTTTAGAATCTTGCATCAAAACATCACCTATTCCTTTGCCAGAAGCATCACATTCAATTTCAAAAGATTTAGAAAAATCAGGCAATTGTAACAATGGAGCAGAACATAACTTTTCTTTCAACAAGTTAAAAGCATCATCTTATTATTTTCCCCATGTAAAAATCTTATCCTTTTTAATAACTTCAGTTAAAGGAGAAGCAATGGTGCTAAAGTCTCTCACAAACCTCCTATATAAACTAGCAAGTCCATGAAAACTCCTAACTTCAGTTACACTCTTAGGTTATGGCCATTCTTTTATTGCTTTAATTTTCTCTTCATCAACCTCAACTCCTTTAGAACTAAACACAAAACCTAAGAAAATCACACGATCCACACAAAAAGTACACTTTTTAAGATTAGGAAATAAAAGTTGCTTTCTAAGAACTTCAAAAACTTGTTTTAGGTGTTCTACATGCTCTTCTAAAGTGTTAGAAAAGATTAAGATATCATCGAAGTACACCACAACAAATTTTCCATGAAAATCATTAAAGATATGATTCATTAATCTCATGAAAGTGCTAGGTGCATTAGTCAAGCCAAAAGGCATAACTAATCACTCATAAAGCCCATATTTTATCTTAAAAGCAGTTTTTCATTCATCTCTAGGATTCATTCGAATCTTATGGTAACCACTTTTTAGATCAGTTTTAGAAAAGATTTTGGATCCATGTAATTGATCTAACATGTCATCAAGACGAGGAATAGGATGGCGATACTTTACCGTTATCTTGTTGCTTGCTCTACAATCCACGCACATCCTCAAAGTTCCATCCTTTTTGGGTACCAATAAGATGCGAACAGAGCAAGGGCTCATGCTCTCTCTCACAAAGCCTTTCGCAAGCAGCTCCTCAACTTGCCTTTGAAGCTCTTTTGTCTCTTCTGGATTACTCCTATAAGCAGGCCTATTTGGGATTTGGGATCCAGGCACGAAATCAATTTGATGCTCAATGCCACGTAAAGGTGGCAATCCATTAGGAATATCTTCACGAAAGACATCTTCAAAATCCTGCAAAAGAGAAGAAATACTACTTGGCAAAGAAGAAGTTAGTAACTCAGAATTAATCAAAACTTCTTTGTAAGTAAGTAGTATTATGGGCAACCCTTCTTTTCTTGTATTTAAACACTCTTTGGCTTTTATATAAAAACTCTCTTTTTTTATTTCCTTAGCCTCTTTCCTCTCACCAAGACTTTCTATTTTTTCATTCAAGCCCCTTTTTATCTATTCTCTCAAATTGTTGCCCTCTCTCTCTTTCTCTCGGCCATCTCTCTTTTTTTCCAACTCTTGGCCTCCTTTCTTTTCTTTTTCCTCAAGCTCACTTTTTATCCCTCCCCTTGGTTTTTCCATTGTTTCCCTTAATCTCTTTTGATCTTCAAACACTTGAGAAGGAGATAAAGGTGCAAGAGTAAATTTCCTGCCATTTAGCTCAAGAGCATATCTATTCTTCCTTCCATCATGAAAAATATTCATATCATACTGCCAAGGATGACCCAGTAAGATATGACAAGCTTGCATAGGGACTATGTCACAAAGAATATCATCCTCATATCTACCAACATTGAATTAAATCATGCATTGTTTGTTTACCTTTAGTTCACCACTATCATTTAACCATTGGAGTCTATAGGGAGTGGGTTGTTTCATGCATTCAAGCCCCAATTTTTCCACAAAGTACGAACCCACCATATTAGCGCAACTACCACTATCAATGATCATAGAACAAGTTTTCCCCTTTAACCCACACCTAGTACGGAATATATTCTCCCTTTGTTCTTCACTATTGCTTCCCAAATTGATAGTCATAATCCTTCTAACTGCTCCAATCATGCCATCATTAGGTAGTTCTATATCATCATCATTACTCACATCTCCCTCTTCTTCTCCCTCACTTTTTTCACTCTCATATCCTCCATCTTCTCTAAGAATGATGTTTCTTCTACTTGGATATTCATACATCATATGTCCCCTTCCTTTACATTTATGACACTGAATAGAACTAAAAGGTGTAAAAGGTTTAGGGTTAAAGGTTTTACCTCGCTCTTTGTTCTCAAATTTAACTTTATCCCTGTCTTCTTGAGGTCTAGAAGAACCCTTCATCTCTTGATTCGACCATGGCTTCTTGGAGATGTTGTTTGACCGACCTTTCCATGAGCTAGCTTGATTTCTTTTATTTTGATTTTCTACCTTTACAGACAAATCAAATAACTCATCTAAGTTAAGCTATTGTACCATTTTGCTCAGCAATGGTGTCTCTCATCTATTGGAGTTGCAAATTCCACCTTTCGAATTGTTGATGCATAGCTTGCAAGGTAAAATCACTTCTTGATTTGATTTCGGCTTCTTGAAGAACCCTTCGTTCATCATCACTACCTGTATGTGACTTCTTAAATAATTAAACTGTATCAGAAAATTGAATTTTTCTTCAATTGTTCTCACACACACTTTGCCTTTTTTTCTATCTCGAACTAACCTTTGAACGAAATTCTTTGTAGATTTATAGTTAAACCCAACTCATATAAAGTTCTTAGTAGTAAAATATAAATTTTTGGGGAACAAATAAAAGAAGAACCAAATCCTAGAACTATCAGGCTCGGTTGAAACAAGACACGAACAAAAAGGAAATGATTATATATTAAGATTAGAAAGAGTAAGAAAAATTAAATTTTTGTCTTATCTTTGAAATCTGGGATCCCCTCTTCTTGTTTCCTTTGATAGTTTTTGGAAACAAAATAGATACAAAAGAAAGTTCCGGGTGAGCAAGCAATTTTCTTTTTTAAAATTGATTTTTGTTTTTTTTAACTTGTTTTTTTTTTCAATCTTAGTATTCAAGAAATCTCCAGAATTATCAAGAACGAAACCTTGATAGAACCGCTCTGATACCACTTGATAACGACAAGGTCGGGAATCCAAACTAGAGTAAGAATTTGAAAAGTAAATGCGGAAGCAATAACAATAAGGAATTGAGCAACTAGAACTAAAGGGCAGAAAATAAAGGATATGGGAAAATTCAAGGAAAGAATTCCAAGAACGCAAGTTCTATAGCCTTGACAAGATCAAATCAACAACGTCTTGATTTATTGAAGAAATCAAACACCTTTACTTAAAAGCAAATCAAAACAATAGATTCAGATCTTGACCGCTTTACGAGTAACTTGAGACAATAATTAATAACTAGTATTAATCGCCTTCTAAGAATACCACAAAGGAATCAAAGATATCACAATAGAGAACTAATCTTACTACCTTGAACTATGAATTAGTAAAGGTTGAGAGATAAATCTCAAAGCACAAGTAACAAAGGTTCAAAAGAACTCTCAAAGTATGATATACTTAATCAATAATGAAGTGTCTCAATGAATGAGAAGAACTCCTTATTTATAGGAGTACTAAGGCATAAAAAGTCCTTAAAATTAGTTAGGGTGGTTGCCAAGGCATAAAAAGTCATTACAATTAGGTAGGGTGATTGCTAAGGAGTAAGAAAAGTCATTATAATTAGGCGGGGGGCAGCCAAATCCCTTTGGGGCAGATTTGGACCTTAAAACTACTAGTTTGGGACATTGATTTGTACTCCAATTGGGCTTCCTTTGAAACACCCCCTTTTGGACCTCTTTTAAGCTCAATTTGAGCCCCTTTGGTGGACTTCAACGGCTGATTTGGTGGCCCAATCTTCCTTCTCTTGAACTTCAATTTGGATCACCAAATAAATGTAAAACTTGGATAATTCATCTACTTTGGGCTTGAGCTCTTCCTCTACAATTAAAAGCTTCTTTATTTGCCATTGAAGTCCAGCAACCTTAGAGTGCAACTCTTTAGTTTGAGATCTTGTAAATGGTCTTGGAGCTTCCAAAACTCTATCCTTGTCCTTGATGCTATTATTCCCCTCTTCTTGAAAAGAATTCGTCCCCGAATTCGATCCTACATCAAACAAAGACAAGTCAGTAACATCGAATATAGCACTTACTTGGAACTCACCAGGTATGTCCAGCTTGTAAGCATTGTCTCCAATCCTTTCAAGGACTTGAAATGGGCCATCTCCTCTAGGGTGCAACTTTGACTTCCTTTTGGAGGGAAATCTCTCCGTTCTAAAGCCAACCCAAACTAAATCTCCAGGTTTAAAAATTACTTGTTTTCGACCCTTATTCTTTCTCAAGGCAGTTTGCTCATTTTTCTTCTCAATTACAAGCCTTGTTTGTTCATGATTTTTTTTATCATCTCAGCCTTTGTCCTACCATCAAGATTAACAATATCATTAGTAGGTAATGGTAATAAATCAAGGAGAGTGAAGGGATTAAAACCATAAACAACCTGAAAAGGAGACATACCTGTAGAAGAATGGATTGTTCTATTGTAAGCAAATTCAATCATAGGTAAGTGACCCTCCCAAGAAGTTAATTTAACTTTCAAGAAGAATGGATTCCTCCTCTTGGACTTCAATTTGGATCACCAAATAATTGTAAAACTTGGATAATTCATCTACTTTGGGCTTGAGCTCTTCCTCTACAATTAAAAGCTTCTTTATTTGCCATTGAAGTCCAGCAACCTTAGAGTGCAACTCTTTAGCTTGAGTTCTTGTAAATGGCCTTGGAGCTTCCAAAATTCTATCCTTTTCCTTGATGCTATCAATGCATGTAAATCTAGTTCAGTTGGAAAGATGATTGGATTCTTTCCTGGTCAGCTTTAACAAGAACTATCAGTATTGATATTAAAATTTGTTGCTATCATGATTTTAGTTGTCTCAAATGACAACTCCAAAAGGAAGTATGAAATAAAAAGCCGATAAAGGAAAATTACATTAGTTTAATGATGAATTCAGAGTGAGACTTTGAAATATTAAGGGAGTACGGTGTAATCTTTCTCAAGAGAATCGACTTAGGTATGTTAAGGCTATCCCTTTTCCTTTTGGCATGATCTATACGACACAAACGAAATGAGCAAATTCACAACTTCTATAAATGACTCTATTCATAAAAATACTAGGGGGTGTCTATATTCCTGATTCCCCATGTGAATTATTATTATATATTCTATTCATGGGTATCAGAAAAATACGTAAGTTGCTAAAGTTTATCCGAAGGCATATTGGACATTTCGAGAAATCTTACTGACTTACTTCACTATGCATTGCATTCATTTATACATGTACATTGACCCATGACCAGATGGCATTATATACACGTATATTATATGTATATGGGATATGGGGAAAGGTTATGGCGTTACATACGCACCACCACCTGATCAGCTGGTATACGTTGATGATTTGTCCACAGTGGCCGAAATGATATGATGGGATGCCCTCAGAGGCTTGATGATGTTATGAACGCATATACCAATGCATGGTATGACATTTATATGCATATGCATGACATTATAAAAATGAAATGATTCACAAAGCTATGCACACGTATATGTGGAGTCTTTTACTCTATGTTTCTCTAATATCTATTATTTACTGATTTTCATTCTTTACATACTCGGTACATTATTTGTACTCGTGTTCCTTTTGCCTAGGGATGCTTCATGCCCACAGGTCGCGATAGAAAGGTCGGGAGTCCTCCAAGTAGGCGATCAGCTCAGCAGAAGATATTGGTGCACTCCATTTGCTCTAGAGTTGCTTGTTTGGTCAGTATGATTTAGATGTGTAAGGTTTGGTATGGCGGGGCTTTGTCCCGACCTTTATGACAATTATGTACTCTTAGAGGCTTGTAGACATATGTCGTGTACGTGAAATATTGTACGGCCTTGTCGGCCTATGTGTTGAGTATATAAATGATCATGTTGGCCTATTAGGCCCGTATGTCACGTGTATATGATGAAGTAATAAGAAAGATACGTTACGTTGGTACTCGGTTGAGTAAGGCACCTGGTTCCCATCGCGGACCATCAGTTTAGGTGGTGACAGTATCGCCCCTAGGTAGATCAAGAAAATTACTTCGAATGTTCCTCGATGTGTCACGCCCCAAAATCGAGGAGCGCGACCGGCACTCAACCGAGTGAACCCGGCCGAGCAAGCCTATTAGTTTTTCTTCTACCCAAACTCATTCATGAATAAAGAGAATATATATGTTTTCGTTAATCAACCAATAAAGTGATCATGTTGCAATACCAATTTCTTACCATCAGTTACTTTATTTTAAAGTCTCAATTCCAAACACATTTTTCATAATTTGAAGTGGAAATAGTAATTCAAGCACAACACACGAGTTTGACTTCCCCAGCACCATTATACAACCCACACTATGTCTACGGAGCCTCTATAGATAAAGATGAGTGCAATGATAATGCCGGCAACAAGGCCCCAGCTACACCTCAAACAGAATACACAAAGAACAAAAGATACATGACCCCGGGATGAAGTGGGGCTCACCAAGTCAGCAGGGATGAAGGTGTGCTGCTATCACCAATCAATATCTCCTGTGGTAGAACCACCTGCATCCATTTAAAGATGCAGCTCCCCTGGCAAAAGGGACGTTAGTACCGTCGATTCGTCGAATATTACTAGTATGAAAAGTAAACACTAATTTAAGAATTCAGAAATACAAGATGAATATGATGAACCAGTGCAGCAATAAAATAATATAGATAATCGTTTAAACCATAGCAAGCTTATTAAAAGTTATAAATAACATTTATAGGATTTAAGATGAGATCCTCTGTAACCGTCTTCACACAAAGCGGCCCCGCCGCCTCACCGATGTATGCAGGTGGAAGTGTACGTACAATACCATAACTATAATCAAGCGGCCCTGCCGCCTCACCCCAATGTATGCGGGTGGATGTATAACCACAGTACCAAGAACCTACACAAAGCGACTATGCCGCCTCACCCATTGGTATGCGGGTGGAAATGCATCAACGATACCAATACCAACACAAAGCGACTATGCCGCCTCACCCCAATGTATGCGGATGGATGTATAACCACAGTACCAAGAACCTACACAAAGCGGCTATGTTGCCTCACCCCAATGTATGCGGGTGGTGGTGCCGCACCAATACCAAAACTATACACAAAGTGATCGTACCGCCTTACCCCAATGTAAGCGGGTGGAGGTGTAGTCACACAATACCATAATCCCTACACAAAGCGGTCATGCCGCCTCACCCCAATATATATGCGGGTGGAGGTGTATCACAATCACAATCTCTATACCATAATCCCCACACAAAGCGGTCATGCCGCCTCACCCCAATGTATGCAGGTAGAGGTGTATCACAATCACAATCTCTACACAACTTGGCATAATAACTTTCACATAAATCATGACTAGAAATTATAACATGTGGATACATAATCCATTGTTTGGGACACATCCTCAATTTATAATGCAATATGATAAGAGCATTTGAAACACGAATTGAACATATATCTTCATCACAAAACTTATTGGAATACTCCATTTATAATCAACATCTCAAAACTTACAATGATACTGGAAATTCCAATTCTTAAAGAAGAGTTTAGCCAACATACCTCACTTGAGCTTCCTTACACTCTAAATGTTCCGAAATTCTTAGCAACTTCAATCTATTTTAGAAATATAACAAATTGAACTAAAATTAGGAAGATGATCAAGGTTCTAGCTAAATTGAGCATTTTATCAAACACAAGGTGTGCATAAGGTTTCAAGGCTCTTTTTATGGAGAATTCCATCATCCCATAACCCAATATTTACCATGCCTAGTTCAACAATCTTCTTACACTCCTTGATATCACATGCATGTAAATAAACAACCCTCCTGCCCAGAAATTAGCTTGCTAATTATCCAATTCTACACAAAAATTTGTCTGTGTATGCAGTCACTATGCGGTCCGCATAACTGTTATGCGGTCGCATAATGCACCGCATAATAATTATGTGGTCGCATAGTCGACCGCATAGCTGCTTCCAGAATGGCCCTCTCCTGCTCACTTCTGCGGCCATTATGCGGCTCACAGAGTGATTATGCGGTCGCATAATGGACCGCATAAACATGCTTTTCTGCCAAACATTTTCCTCTACAATCCTCAAACAAGTAAGCCTAGTCCGGCACCATGAAACATTATTTTCTTTGCAAATTTTACCGGGCTTTACACTTAAGTACTTTGAAGTTTTCCGGGGTGTTACATTCTCTCCCGTTTAGGATCATTCGTCCTCGAATGAGGGTAAAAATTCGTCATTAGCATCTTATGCAACTTAGTTTGTTTTATACCACAAACTAGCAACCCCAAATTTGACTAACTCCCTAAATTTCCAAATATTTCGCTAGAGTTTCCTTTGTAATTAGGCCTATCCACCTGTTAGAGAGCCCCAGAAACACATCCTAACAACATATACATATTCCAACAACATAACATAATGCAAAACAACACCAATTGTGGCCTCATAAGCAATATATTTCCAGAAAGGAACACCCTTAATGCCAATTGTTCAAATGATACAAAATTCATAAAAAGTAAGTCTTATAATATTTTTCCTAGATCACAACTTTATAAATACATGGTCATTCAAAAAACAAGGATACTTTTTCTTCATTTCTTCCTCAGCTTCCCAAGTAGCCTCTTCAACCTGTTGGTTTCGCCACAACACTTTCACGGAGGCAATTTCTTTATTTCTCAATTTCTGGACTTACCGATCAAAAATAGAAACCAGAATCTCTTCGTAAGTCAATATCTCATTTACCTCAATAGTCTCAACCGGAACAATGAGTGTCGGTTCTCCAACTACTTTTTTCAACATAGACACATGAAACACCGGGTGTACTAATGACATCGCATGTGGTAGTTCAAGCTTGTATGCCTCCTCACCGATCCTCTGAATGATTTTGTACGGTCCGACATACCTCGGATTCAATTTTCCTTTCTTACCAAATCGTATTACACCTTTCATGGGAGAAACTTTCAAGAATACCCAATCATCTTCTTGGAACTCCAAATCCCTACGACGAACATCCGAATAGGATTTTTGATGACTCTGAGTAGTCTTCAACCGCTCCTTAATGATTTTAACTTTTTCCATAGCCTGATGCACAAGATCTGGCCCTATCAAATCTGCTACCCAAATTTCGAACCACCCAATGGGAGATCTACATCTCCTACCATATAAAGCCTCGAATGGTGCCATTTGAATGCTAGCATGGTAGCTATTGTTATATGCAAATTCTATGAGTAGTAAATGATCATCCCAGCTACCTTTGAAGTCTATAACACAAGCGCGCAACATATCCTCAAGCGTCTGAATAGTCCGCTTTGCCTGCCCGTCAGTCTGCGGGTGAAAGGCTGTACTAAGATTCACCTGAGTACCCAAACCTTGCTGAAATTTCTTCCAAAAATTAGCAATGAATTATGCTCCCCGATCAGAAATGAAGGAAACTGGGGTGCCATGCAACCTGACTATTTTTTTGATATACAACTGAACATACTGCTCCACTGTGTCGGTAGACTTAACTGGCAAAAAGTGTGATGACTTCGTGAGCCGATCCACAATCACCCAAATTGAGTCAAACTTGCGCGAAGTGCGCGGTAATCCTACCACAAAGTCCATATTAATCATTTCCCACATCTACATTAGAATTTCTATGTTCTGTGCCAACCCACCGGGCCATTGGTGTTCGGCCTTCACTTGCTGACAATTTGGACATCTTGCCACAAAATCCGCCACATTCCTCTTCATATCATTCCACCAATTGACTTTCTTAAGATCATGATACATTTTTTCGTAGAACCTGGGTGCATGGAATACCTAGAAGTGTGAGCTTCAATCATAATTCTTTCCCGGAGACCATCCACATTTGGAACACAGAGTTGCCCTTGGTACCTTAGTGTACCATCATCCATTCCAAGAGAAAAGGCCATGGTCTTATATTTATGAATCCCCTCTTTCAATTGTACCAACAATGGATCGTTGTATTGCTTCTCTTTTACTTCCACAACAAGCAAGACGAACTCCCAAACTAGCCAATCGGTGAACTTCCAGCTAATGGCCTCTGATATGCCTCCAAGTGAGCCAAACTACCCATAGTGATAACAACACGATAGGGGTCCAAGAATTACTAAAGAAAATCAAGAAACGTGCGGAAGCTAAAAGAAAATAAAGAAGCAAAAAAACAATGGAAAATTAAAGATAGATTGAATTCAAGAAAGAGTTTATTGAATTCAAGGAGTCTATTCTTGAAGTTGAATCCTAACAATAACAATTAGCTAACAAAGAACTAATCGCCTTTGGTAGAGAATTAAAAACAAGAGATAGATTGTGAAACCCGACCCTTTAGAATAACAAGAACAACAATAAGCCTAAACTTATCACCTTTCTTGAATACCTAGAAGTGATCTAAGATTTCGAAAGAGTTTAATCTTACCACCTTAAGTAGAGTCTTGAAGGTTGAAGAATAAATCCAAGAGTAGCCATACACAAGAGTGCAAGAAAAATCTCACAATTTTTATTGATATTGTCTATATTAATGTAACTCTAAAAGCAAATAAGATACCTCTTTATATAGAGAGGGGGTCACGAAATTCCTACCTAACAACAAGGAAATAAATTCCTAAACTACTTTGGACAACAAGTCCAAATACCTTGGGAAAAGGAAAAACACTAGGAAATAAAAATCAAGTCAATCTTGGAAAGTAACTCCAACAATCTTAGGAAAAGGAAAACATAACCTTAACTACATAGGAAAGCAATATATCTAGTACCAAAATATACGGAAATAAGTTAAAACCAATCTTGGATAGAATCTTGAATGTCCCAAACCATTCATGGATAGGATCTTGAAAATCTTGAAGGCAACTTGCAAACAACTTGGCACCAACTTGTACCCAACTTCTATCACGCCTATTGAACCTTTCTTGGGCAGCAAGTAAGTCCTTTTCATGTTATAAAAACGTGGCTTCATTTAGGACTTATTAAGCTGCAAGTTTGGAAACATTTTTAGGTGCCAAATAGGTCCAATAGTGGCCTGATTTGGACCTTCTTCAGAGGATGTCTCTTGGGATCTAAGCCACCTTTTCTTGAACATGAATTTGGACCATAAAATAATTATAATACCTAGACAACTCATATCCTCTATCCTTGAGCTCTCCATCCCAATTAACAACTTCTTTATTTGCACTTGAAATCTAATGACCTTGTTTTGCAACTTTTTAGCTTGACATCTTGTTAAAGGCCTTTTTTGAGATTCCAAAGCTTCATTCTTGTCCTTGAATAGATTTGAGATTCCTAGGATGCTATCACATAAATTTTCGGCTAAAAGCATCAGCCACAACATTGGCCTTTCCCGGATGATACAGAATATCAATGTCGTAGTCCTTGAGTAACTAAAGCCATCTTCTCTGCCTCATATTCAATTCCTTCTGCTTGAAAATACATTGAAGGATCTTATGGTCCATGAATATATCAACATGGACCCCATATAAATAATGACTCCAAATTTTCAATGCAAATACCACTGCCGCAAGTTCTAAATAATATGTTGGATAGTTCTTCTCATGATTCTTTAGTTGCCTAGAAGCATAAGCAACCGCCTTCCCATGTTGCATTAATACACACCCAAGCCCGATACTTGAAGCATCACAATATACCAAAAATCCATCTATACCCTCTGGTAGAGTCAACACCGGCGTCGTAGTCAATCTTGCTTTCAATTCCTGGAAACTCTTTTCACAAGCATCTGGCCATTGGAACTTAATTGTCTTCTGCGTTAATTTAGTCAATGGAGAGGCAAGAGTAGAAAACCCCTCCACAAACTTTCTGTAATATCCAGCTAAGCCTACGAAATTGTGAATCTCTGTTGGAGTTGTAGGCCTCGGCCAATTCTTCACAGCCGCAATTTTCTGAGGATCAACATTAACCCCCTCACTAGAGACAACATGACCTAAGAATGTGACAGACTCGAGCCAAAATTCGCATTTCGAAAATTTTGCATACAACTGATGTTGATACAGAGTCTGTAACACTGCCCTGAGGTGACCAACATGGTCCCCTCGATTGCGTGAATATACAAGAATATCGTCAATAAACACTATCACAAAAGAATTGAGGAATGGCTTGAAAACGCGATTCATAAGATCCATGAAGGCTGCTGGGGCATTTGTTAGCCCAAAAGACATCACCAGAAATTCAAAATGCCCATACCGGGTTCTAAAGGCTGTTTTCGGAATATCCCGCTGGCTAATCTTCAATTGGTGATACCTGGATCTTAAATCAATCTTGGAGAAGTACCTGGCACCTTGCAATTGATTAAACAAATCATCTATATTTGGCAGTGGGTACTTATTCTTGATTGTGACCTTATTAAGTTGCCGATAGTCAATACACATTCTCAGTGACCCATCTTTCTTTTTACAAAAAGGACCGGTGCGCCCCAAGGTAACACACTTGGCCGGATAAAATCCTTTTCTAACAAATCTCTCAATTGTTCCTTTATCTCCTTTAATTCTGCCGGTGCCATTCTGTAGGGTGGAATAGATATAGGATGCGTGTCTGGCATCACATCAATCTCCCTGTCTGGTGGAATCCCAGAGAGCTCATCCGAAAATACTCTCAGAGATTCATTCACAACAAGTACGGACTCAAGTGTAGGTGCCTCAGCATCGGTGTCCGTAACCCGGACCAAATGGTAAATACATACCTTGTTGATCATCTTTGTGGCCATAAGATAGGAAATAAACCTACCCTTTGGCACCACACCATCACCCTTCCACTCAATAACTGGCTCATTTGGAAATTCAAACCTAACAGTTCTGGTTCGGCAATCAAGCTTTGCAAAATATGAATAAAGCCAATCCATCCCCATTATCATATCAAAATCGACCATTCTCAATTCAATAAGTTCGGCCACGGTGTCTCAACCACGCAATGTGACAACACAATCCCTATAAACCCGCGCGGCCAAAATAGACTCACCAATTGGAGTAGATACAAAGAACGACTCATAAAGCTGTTTTGGTTCTATCCCAAATTCCATAGCAACATAAGGTGTTACATATGATAAAGTGGAACCGGGATCAATAAGAGCATATACATCATGAGATTAGACAGTCAATATACCTGTGACAATATCTAGAGAATCCTCTAATTCGAGACGTCTCCACATAGCATAAAATATGCTGGGTCCTCCCGAATTCTGTGCACCACCCCTAGCCGCACCACGCCCTGCGGGTGCTGGGGTTCCTCGAGCTGGAGGTGCTGTGGATGTAGTAGCTGCAAAATTAGCTGGTTGTGCTGCACCTCTACCCATATTTCGGCGGGACAAGTGGAAATCTCTCTTAATGTGACCCCTCAAACAACACCCATAGCATACTGGTAGGTCCATGAAACAGGACCCAAAGTGCATCCTTCCACACTTAGGGCATGGAAGCCTCCGCTGTTGAAACCTTATGTCGGCTGGTGGGGTCCCCTGTTGCCCTAACTAGGTCCAGATGATTGTGCACCCATCGAAGACTGGGCAAATTATTAGGATGGTTTTGATGATGCTCCCCTGAATGCCGACCTACCACCACTATCACCGGAAGAACCACCAAAGTTGCCCGCGGACCGGGCCTTGCTGCTACTCTGACGCTCCATGCTATTCTTCAATTTGAGGGTCTCTGTGGCTTGAGCAAATGCCACCATCTTACCATAGTTCATATTGGAATTCAAGGCAGCGGTAGAGGCCTCATTGATAACCAAGGGGCTAAGGCCCTGTACAAACCAGCATACTCTAGCCTCCATAGTGGGCAACATGTGAATAACATACTTGGATAGGCGCGCAAACTCCATATGGTACTCCCACACATTCATACTACCTTGCTTCAAGCTTTCAAACTCAGCGGCACGAGCTGCCTTAGTTTTGGCAGGCAAGAAAGGATCCATAAAGGTCACTGTGAACTCACCCAACCTTACCGGAGGGCTTCTCTCCTCACGGGATTCCTCCCATAACTCAAACCAAGAATAGGCCACCCCTTTCAGGCAGTAGGAGGCCAACTCTACTCCCTCCGTCTCTGTAGCATGCATAACCCGGAGAGTTTTATGCATCTCATCAATGAAGTCCTGGGGGTCCTCCTCGAGATCAGTACCCGAAAACACTGGAGGATCTAACTAAAGAAACTTGTTCACCCTGGAACTAGCAGATTCCCTGGATGACTGGAAGAAGTAGGCCGAACACTTGATCTCTGGGCCTGAGAAGCCACTATCTATGTCAACATTTCTATGGCTCCCCTAATATCAATAGCAGACACACCAAAATCGGAAGCTGGAGCTGGAGGTGGAACTGGAATATCAGTTGGAGGAACCGTTGCACCTTCTGTATGTGTAAGGACAGGTGTGGTCTGATCAGTTGTAGTAGAGTCAGGCAGTATAGTAACTGGAAGAATATTCTCACTCCTCGGGTGCTCACCCGCATCATCAATTATAGGGTCAACTGTCACTCCTGGGGTGACATTGGCTCTTTGGCCAGTTCTTGCCTTCTTCTTAGGTGCCATGTACTGAAAATTAGAGCAACGCAGGAGTTAAAGGAGGAACAATCTTACAACTAGCTTTATCGCACGATCAAGAACATAAAAGAAGGGTATTATTCCTAAATGCCCATGTAGCATCCTAATTATAGATGTGGTTGACAACACACCGATAATAAGGACTCTACTAGACATGACTCCAAGACATTCTAGGATACTTTAAAACCTTAGGCTCTGATACAAAGTTTGTCACGCCCCAAAACCAAGGAGCGTGACCGGCACTCAACCGAATGATCCCGGTCGAGCAAACCTATTAGATTTCCTACACTAATTTAAGAATTTAGAAATACAAGATGAATATGATGAACCAGTGCAGCAATAGAATAATATAGATAACCGTTTAAACCATAGCATGCTTATTAAAAGTTATAAATAACATTTATAAATAACCATCTTCACATAAAGTGGCCCCGCCGCCTCACCCGATGTATGCAGGTGGAAGTGTACGTACAATACCACAACTCTAATCAAGCGGCCCTACCGCCTCATCCCAATGTATGCGGGTGGATGTATAACCACAGTACCAAGAACCTACACAAAGCGGCTATGCCGCCTCACCCCAATGTGTGCGGGTGGAAATGCATCAACGATACCAATACCAACACAAAGCGGCTATGCCGCCCCACACCAATGTATGCGGGTGGATGCATAACCACAGTACCAAGAACCTACACAAAGCGGCTATGCCACCTTATCCCAATGTATGCGGGTGGTGGTGCCACACCAATACCAAAACTATACACAAAGCGGTCGTACCGTCTCACCCCAATGTAAGCGGGTGGAGGTGTATCACAATCACAATCTCTATACCATAATCCCTACACAAAGCGGTCATGCAACCTCACCCCAATGTATGCGGGTGGAGGTGTATCACAATCACAATCTCTATACCATAATCCCCACACAAAGTGGTCATGCCACCTCACCCCAATGTATGCGGGTTAGGGTGTAGAATCTTACCTCTAGGATGAAGACCCAGTGAGTTTCCCTTCTTAATCTTCCAAAACTTGGGCAAGAATTGAAGAACACCTTCTCACTCTAGGGCACTCTCTCTCACTCTAAAATATCAGATTATAGTTCAAAAATGGCCCAAAGAGTGTATTTAACAAAATAGGTTCGGGTTTTAAAAACCCAAGAATGGAGCTCCGGAACGGTTCTGCGGTCGCATATATGACCGCATAATGGATATGCGGACTGCATATCGGTCGCATAATCGCTGACAAAAATGATCAAAAATCTGTCTGTGTATGCAGTCATTATGCGGTCCGCATAACTGTTATGCGATCGCATAATGCACTGCATAATAGCTATGCGGCCGCATAGTCGACCGCATAGCTACTTCAAGAATGGCCCTGTCTTGCTCACTTCTGTGGCCATTATACGGCCTGCAGAGTGATTATGTGGTCGCATAATGGACCGCATAAACGCGCTTTTCTGCCAAAAATTTTCCTTTACTTTTCGGTGCATGAAACATTATCCTCAAACACATAAGCCTAGTTCGGCACCATGAAACATTATTTTCTTTGCAAATTTTACCGGGCATTACACATAAGTACTTTGAAGTTTTCCGGGGTGTTACACGATGCAACGTGAACCCTAGTGATTGATTACGTAAGAGGTTTCAAGTTATCAGTGGTAGATTGTAGATCAATATTGAGGTGAATCAACAATGGATGGATAAAAAGTTATGAAGTATGAGATGAGATTCGGCCGTCATTCTTAAGATGAACAGTAATGAGGAAGCATTAAAGGACTTAGATCTATACATATGGGATAAGCAACGAGAGTAACCTAGATTTGGTAGTATGACCTACCTAGATGTAGTAAAGCCATAAGGATAGATAATCACTGCGGCCATTATGCGATCCGCAGAGTGGTTCTGCGGTCGCATAATGGACCGCAGAAATGCACACTTCCGCCAAAACATTTCTTTTATTTTCCGGCACCATGAAACATTATTTTCTTTGCAAACTTTACCAGGCCTTACACTTAAGTACTTTGAAATTTTCCAGGGTGTTACATTCTCCCCCGCTTAGGATCATTCGTCCTCGAATGAGGGTAAAAATCCGTCATTAGCATCTTATGCAACTCAGTTTGTTTCATACCACATTTGAGCAGTCCCAAATTTGACTAACTCCCAAAATCTCAAAAATATTTCGCCAGAGTTTCCCTTGTAACTAGGCCTATCCACCTGTCAGAGAGCCCCAGAAACACATCCTAACAACATATACGTATCCCAACGACGTAACATAATACACAACAACACCAATTGTGGTCTCATAAGCAATATATATCCAGAAAGGAACACCCTTAATGCCAATTGTTCACATGATATAAAATTCATAAAAAGTAGGTCGTATAATATTTTTCCTAGATCACAACTTTAAATACATGGTCATTCAAACAAATAAGGATACTTTTTCTTCATTTCTTCCCCGGCCTCCCAAGTAGCCTCTTCAACCTGTTGGTTTCACCACAACACTTTCACGAAGGCAATTTCTTTATTTCTCAATTTTTGGGCTTGCCGATCAATAATAGAAACTGGAATCTGTTCTTAAGTCAATTTCCCATTTACCTCAATGGTCTCCACCGGAACAATGAGTGTCGGATCTCCAACTACTTTCTTCAACATAGACACATGAAACACCGGGTGTACTAATGACATCTCAGGTGGTAGCTCAACCTTGTACGCCACCTCACCGATCCTCTGAATGATTTTTTACGATCCGACATACCTCGGACTCAATTTCCCTTTCTTACCAAATCGCATTACCCCTTTCATGGGGGGAACTTTCAAGAATACCCAATCATCTTCTTTTATCTCCAAATCTCTAGGACGAACATCCGAATAGGATTTCTGATGACTCTGAGTAGTCTTCAACCGCTCCTTAATGATTCTACCTTTTTCCATGGCCAGATGCACGAGGTCTGGCCCTATCAACTCTGCTTCCCCAATTTCGAACCACCTAATGGGAGATCTACATCTCCTACCATATAAAGCCTCGAACGGTGCCATCTGAATGCTAGCATGATAGCTATTATTGTATGCAAATTCTATAAGTGGTAAATGATCATCCCAGCTACCTTTGAAGTCTAGCACACAAGCACGCAACATATCCTCAAGCATTTGAATAGTCTGCTCTACCTACCCATCAGTATATGGGTGAAAGGCTATACTAAGATTCACCTGAGTACCCAAACCTTGCTGAAATTTCTTCCAAAAATTAGCAATGAATTGTGCTCCCCGATCAGAAATGATGGAAACTAGGGTGCCATGCAACCTGACTATTTCTTTGATATGCAGGTGAGCATACTGCTCCGTTGTGTCGGTAGACTTAACCGGCAAAAAGTGTGATGACTTCGTGAGTCGATCCATAATCACCCAAATTGAGTCAAACTTGCGCGGAGTGCGCGGTAATCCTACCACAAAGTCCATATTAATCATTTCCCACTTCCACATTGGAATTTCTATGTTTTGTGCCAACCCACCGAGCATTTGGTGTTCGGCCTTCACTTGCTGACAATTCGGACATCCTGCCACAAAGTCCACCACATTCCTCTTCATATCATTCCACCAATAGACTTTCTTACGATCATGATATATTTTTGTAGAACCTGGATGCATGGAATACCTAGAAATGTGAGCCTCGGTCATGATTCTTTTCTAAAGACCATCCATATTTAGAACACATAACCACCCTTGGTACCTTAGTGTACCGTCATCCAAGCCGAGAGAAAAATACATAGTCTTTTGTTTATGAATACCCTCTTTCAATTGTACCAACAATGGTTTGTTGTATTTTTTTTTTTTTTTTGACTTCCACAACAAGCGATGATTCAACCCTATTTTGCACAATTACCCCTCCTTCACTAGAGTCTACAAGACGAACTCCTAAACTAGCCAATCGGTGAACTTCCTTGGCCAGTGGCCTTTGGTAAAGTGTGCTAAGCTACCCATAGATTTCAGGGTAAGAGTATCTGCCACAACATTGGCTTCCCCAGATGATATAGAATATTGATATCGTAATCATTACGTAACTCATGACATCTTCTCTACCTTAGATTCAATTTCTTCTATTTGCAAATATATTGAAGGATCTTTTGGTCCGTGAATATGTCCACCTGGACCCCATACAATTAATGATGCCAAACCTTTAATGTATAAATCACAGCTCTGCAAGTCCTAAGTCACGTGTTGAATTGTTTTTCTCATGATTCTTGAGTTGCCGAGAGGTATAAATGATCATATTGCCATATTTCATCATTAGTGGAACATCTATATCAGATTTCTCTTTCATATGACCTCCTAGAAATTGAGTTCTACAAAAATTTCCTTGATACGGTTACGATCTTATTAGTACTTGCAACTTATTTTTCCAAATTTCTCAACAAAGACATTACTAGGCCAGTTTTCTTATTGGACCATCTGTTTCGAATGAATAACATCTACTAGCTTGTGCGCACACCTTGATAACATCAACCTGTATGGCATTGGCTCAATATGTGAAGTAACATCGTGCTCAGACCTTTCTTAGCCATCCTATCCCCTTCTTATAAGTCTAATAGGATTTTAAGAAACAACTATACTTCCTTGGTGAACATTATCATGATTCCTCTTTACTGCTAAACACTTTCCAAAACACATATCGATACCCTTCATATATATTTTTAGCCCGAACAGGGCCTTATCTGAAACTTGAGATCCTCCTAAATTCTTCAATGATGAATTCTTGTTTTCCTTATAAGTGTAGGACTTAGTCCACCTGATTCCATCCTCGATGAGTAACTCACCTTATTCCCCGTATTGTAGTTACCAATAGTGTTTCCTCGTATTGAAGCCTAAGAGCTTTCATGTTAAACATGTTTGGTTCGTAACAAGTGTTCATCCTCTCTTAATCTGTTTCAAACATTTCCCCTTTGGTCTAGACAATATGTTGATACTATATTTCCTTTGTGACTAGAGCATTCACTCCCATCCCATTTTGCCCTTAATTCATAGTTGACAACCTTATTGTACCACACACTTATTTTCCTCCCATGAACTCGTAGTATCATTGTGTCTGGTTTGTTGAGTTTATCACACTACCACTTCATCACCAGTAGTCTCACTTTCCAATGTAATATGTATACATGGACTCCCTCTATATCATTTAGCTGATATTCGGTGTCACTCAAGTCGGCTGCATTACGGTTGATCCTTTATATCTTCTATTAACACTTGTGCTCTAGGCGAGTCCACCAGTCTGATACGAACTATTTTGCGATAACCATGACCATCTCAATTTATAGATTTTCTTCCAATTCTTTTCGCCTCATTCTCCCTAGTTATTGAATAGCTATGCGCCCTTTCATACATTACGTGGTCTTTTCCCTTAGTTGGGAATTCATCCTGCTCGCCTCTCGACACTTGTTGGGATATCCGTGGGAAATTTTGTTCACCCGTGTATCACTTAGGGTGTAGAATCTTAGCTCTAGGATGAAGACCTATTGAGCTTCCCTTCTTAATTTTCCAAAACTTGAGCAAGAATTGAAGAACAATTATTGAATAACACCTTCTCACTCTAGGGCACTCTCTCTCACTTTAAAATATCAGATTATGTCTCAAAAATGGCCCAAAGTGTGTATTTAACGAAATAGGGTCGGGTTTTTAAAACCCAAAAATGGAGCTCCGAAACAAGATATGCGATCGCATTAACGATATGCGGACAGCATATCGGTCGTATAATTGGTTGTAAAATAGCCAAAAGAACTATCTGTGTATGCGGTCACTATGCGGTCGCATAATGCACCGCATAACAGTTATGTGGTCGTATAATCGACCGCATAGTTTCTTCCAACTGACCCAATTAACTGCCTCACTTTGCGGCCATTATGCTGTCCGCAAAGAGGTTCTGCGGTCGCATAATGGACCGCATAAATGCACACTTCCACCAAAAATTTTCTTTTACTTTACGGTTCATTGTTCAACCCAAAAGGTCCGAGCCACGGCTCGCAAGATCGCCGCGAAGAATTTCTATAATCCTCAAACACGTAAGCCTAGTCCGGCACCATGCAACATTTTTTCTTTGCAAACTTTACCAGGCCTTACACTTAAGTACTTTAAAAGTTTCCGGGGTGTTACAGTATTTTACTACTGTTTTGTGGGGTTTCAGAGGAGGAAGAGGGTGGAGAAACATCATATAAATATAGGGTGGTGGGCTGGTCGTTCGTCATAATATTTTCGGGTCGTTTGACACTACTACGGTGGTCGTTTTGTGTATGAAGAGATTGGCATGTGTTGGGCTGTTTTGTAGTATTTGATGGTGTATATAAGGCTGGAAAATAATGTATATATGTTGTTATTGTTGTGTTCTTGTGTTGTTGGTGTTATCTTGAATTTGGAGGAAGTAAATTATAGGGGAGATGCTGCCCGTTTTAATACAAAATAAGCTTGTCGTTCGTTGTGTGATAGTTGTACCTTTCGTAACTTAATGATAATATTATTATCGTTGTTGTAGATTAAGGTGCGAAGAATGGCACAACCAGCGAGTTCAGCAACAGGATCGTCTATGTCCGTGCATCCTTCAAGGCGTGAGTCTCAGTCTTCGGCTGGTAGAGGTCGAGGCAGAGGTAGAGGTTCCAGTTCAAGTGGTAATCAGAACCGTATCTATGCTTTAGCGGGTCGACAGGACCAGGAGTCTTCACCAGACGTTGTGACAGGTATATTAACCATTTTCTCTCACGATGCTTATGCTTTGATAGACCCAGGATCTACTTTATCGTATATTACCCCATTTGTCGCGAGGAAGTTTGGTATAGTGCCTGAAATACTAAGTGATCCTTTTGCGGTATCTACACCGGTCGGAGAATCGATTATTGCTAGACGGGTTTACCGAGGTTGTACGGTGACAATTTGTAGTCGTCAGACCTCAGCTGACCTAGTTGAGCTAGAGATGATGGATTTTGATGCTATCATGGGCATGGACTGGTTGGCAGCTTGCTATGCCACAGTTGATTGCCGAGCAAAGGCAGTCAGATTTCATTTTTCGGGTGAGCCAGTCCTTGAATGGGTAGGTAATACACCAACACCCAGAGGTAGGTTTATTTCCTATCTGAAGGCAAGGAAAATGATCGCAAAAGGGTACATTTATCATATTGTGCGAGTTAGAGATGCAGATGTTGAGATACCTACACTTCAGTCTATTCCCGTAGTCAAAGAGTATGCAGATGTGTTTGCAGATGAGCTTCCAGGTATTCCTCCAGAGCGAGAGATTGATTTTAGCATCGATTTGCTTCCAGGAACTCAACCAATATTCGTCCCTCCGTATAGAATGGCACCTGGAAAATTGAAGGAGTTGAAGGAGCAGTTAAAAGATTTGTTGGAGAAAGGTTACATCAGGCCCAGTACCTCACCTTGGGGTGCACCATATCTGTATATATGTTATGGGTAGGTCGGGGCCCTGTTCCGATCACAGTACATCTATCAGTAGAGGCTTGTAGACATATCCTGTTGGTTAGTGTTGTATGTTGGGTTTGTATAAATTGGTGGTTTGTCAGCTGTAGTAGCTATGACGGCCTTGTCGGCCTAGCTTTATATTGATGTTTAGTTAGCGCTAGTTTCCATTCATTTTTATATTTTGCTTCGCAAATTGTCTTGCAAGGTGGCCCTATGGCCAAAGTATGACATTATATGTTCAGAGTCCCTTAGTCGCAATATGGTACGCCAGATTAGGTGAGGCACCGGGTGCTGGTTTCGCTCCTAGGTTCGGGGCGTGACAAACTTGGTATCAGAGCAGTTCTGTCCTAGGGAGTCTACAAGCCGTGTCTAGTAGGGTCTTGTTTATAGATGTGTTGTGCACCACATTATATAAGCAGGGAACTACAGGGCATTTAGGAGTTGGTTACCCTTCTTTCAAATCTAAATCGTGCTATAGAAGTGAGTTATAAAAAATTTGAGTTAAACTTACATGTTGTTATTTGCATGCACAGATGACTATGACTATGAAGACTACGGCTAGCCAGAGGAGAGATACAGCACCAGGTGAGGGGACTAGTAGGGTACCCCCAGTAGATGGGGCCCAGTATGAGGCCCAAGGCGAGACCCCTACTCATCCATTATAGGCTCCTTGACCACCTGAGGAGATTCCTAGGGATACCGCACATCCAATTCCCCCTCCACTTCCATCAGATCAGGACTTGAGAAGTGTGGTGCATTTGTTGACATAGTTGGTAGCTACCCAGCAATAGGCTAGGGCATCAGCTAGTGCAGGATCTTCTGAGGGGTCTGGGAGTTCAAGGGTCCGAGAGTTTATTGCTTTGAGTCCCCTAGAGTTCACGGGGATAGATCAGAAGGAGGACCCGCAGGATTTCATAGATCAGCTTCACAGGATCTTTAGGGTTATGCATGCCACGGAGAAAGAGGTAGTTGAGCTAGCAGCTTTTCGACTCTGAGATATAGCCATCCTTTGGTATGAGGGATGGGAGAGGTCCAGGGGACGTGATGCACCTCCAGCTCTTTGGGAGAATTTTTCAGATGCCTTCCTTGACTAGTACTTACCGCAGGATATCTGACAGGCTCGAGTCAATCAGTTTCTAGCCCTCAAGCAGGGCAATATGAATGTTCGAGAGTATAGTATCCGTTTTGACTCATTGGCCAGATATGCACCATCCATAGTTGCTAGTATGCGGGACAAGATTCACAGGCTTATAGCAGGGTTTGCCCCAGAGTTAACCAAGGCATGTGCCACCGCTGCATTGCAGGATAGTATGGATATCTCCCGGATTTAGGCATTCGCCCAGAATATAGAAAGGGGTAGTTGTCGGAAGCAGGGTACAGAGAGGGCTGAGTGGGCAATGTAAGAGGATGAGATTTCCCAGGTCTCAGGAGTAATCTCAGGGTAGTTATAGGCCCCAGTACTTCGGACGGCCACCTATGCCTCTGCCACGTCAGTTACAGGATTACAGGTATGACCGCTATACTCAGTCAGGACCAGGTGAGAGCTCACGGGTGTCGGGTGTGCAGCGACAGCGAGGTTCTGCGCAGACATAGTCATTTTTGCCGCGGTGTGACATCTGTGGTAGAGGACACTTGGGCCAATGCCGAGTAGGTTTTGATGTTTGTTATACATGTGGGCGTCCAGGGCATATGATGCGAGATTACCCAAATAGAGATTCTGGGGGAATGGCACAACCAGCGAGTTCAACAACAGGATCATCTATGTCTGTGCATCCTTCAGGGCGTGAGTCTTAGTCTTCGGCTGGTAGAGGTCGAGGCAGAAGTAGGTGTTCCAGATCAGGTGGTAATCAGAACCGTATCTATGCTTTAGCGGGTCGATAGGACCAGGAGTCTTCACCAGACGTTGTGACAGGTATATTGACCATTTGCTCTCATGATGCTTATGCCTTGATGGACCCAAGATCTACTTTATCGTATATTAGCCCATTTGTCGCGGGGAAGTTTGGTATAGTACCTGAAATACTAAGTGATCCTTTTGCAGTATCTACACTGGTCGGAGTATCTATTATTGCTAGATGGGTTTACCGAGGTTATACGGTGATAGTTTGTAGTCGTCATACCTCAGCTGACCTAGTTGAGCTAGAGATGATGGCTTTTGATGCTATCATAGGCATGGACTGGTTGGCAGCATGCTATGCCACAGTTGATTGCCGAGCAAAGGTAGCTAGATTTCATTTTTCGGGTGAGCCAGTCCTTGAATGGGTAGGTAATACAGCGACACCCAGAGGTAGGTTTATTTCCTATCTGAAGGCGAGGAAAATGATCGCAAAAGGGTGCATTTATCATATTGTGCGAGTTAGAGATGCAGCTGCTGAGATACCTACACTTCAGTCTATTCCCGTAGTCAAAGAGTATGCAGATGTGTTTCCAAATGAGGTTCCAAGTATTCCTCCAGAGCGAAAGGTTGATTTTATCATCGATTTGCTTCCATGAACTCAACCAATATCCGTCCGTCCGTATAGAATGGCACCTGCCGAATTGAAGGAGTTGAAGGAGCAATTAAAAGATTTATTGGAGAAAGGTTTCATCAGGCCCGGTACCTCACCTTGGGGTGCAACGGTACTGTTTGTGCGGAAGAAAGACGGCTTGCTGAGGATGTGTATCGATTATAGGTAGCTGAAAAAGGTAACTTTTAAGAATAAGTATCCACTTCCAAGGATCGATGACTTGTTTGATCAATTGCAGTGGGCTAGATGCTTTTCAAAGATAGATTTGATGTTGGGGTACCACCAGGTCAGAGTTTGGGAAAAAGATATTCCGAAGACAGCCTTCAGGACCCGATATGGCCACTTCGAGTTCCTTATCATGTCCTTCGGGTTGACGAATGCACCCGCCGTATTTATGGACTTGCTGAATAGCCTATTCCGGCCATTTTTAAATTTTTTTCGTGATATTATTTATTGATGATATTCTTGTTTATTCCCGTTTAGAGGATGAGCATGCAGACCATCTACGCGCGGTACTCCAAACCCTCCGTGATCGTAAGTTGTATGCTAAGTTTTCTAAATGTGAGTTCTGGTTGAAGTCTGTAGCATTCTTGGGGCATATTGTATTAGATGAAGGTAAAATGGTAGACACTCAAAAGATTGAGGCCGTGAAATCTTGGCCTAGACCTACCAATCCGACAGAGGTTCGTAGCTTTCTAGGCTTAGCAGGATACTACCGGATGTTTGTAGAGGGATTTTCTTTCCTTTCGGCACCATTGACGAAGTTGACGCAGAAAGCAACTAAGTTTCAATGGACGGAGGCTTGTGAGCGGAGTTTCTAAGAGCTTAAGAACAGGTTGACCTCAACGCCAGTTCTAACACTTCCAGAGGGTCCAGAGGGTTATGCCGTGTATTGTGATGCCTCAGGTGTCGGGTTAGGATGTGTCTTGATGCAAGATGGGAAGGTAATTGCGTATGCTTCAAGGCAGTTGAGGAAGCATGAGAGGAATTATCCGACCCATGACCTCGAGTTAGCTGCGGTTGCCCATGCACTTAAGATATGGCAGCATTATTTATATGGTGTTCATGTTGATGTATTTACAGATCATAAAAGCCTACAATATATCTTCAAGCAGAAAGAGTTGAATTTGCGACATAGGCGATGGCTTGAGTTATTGAAAGATTAGGATGTTAACATTCTCTACCATCCAGGGAAAGCTAATGTTGTAGCAGATGCCTTAAGTCGCCGATCTATGGGTAGCTTAGCACAAGTAGAGGCCGAGAAAAGACAATTAACTAGAGAGATTCATCAATTGGCTTGTTTGGTGGTTCGGTTAGTAGATTCTGACAATGGTGGAGTTGTACTCCAAAACACTACAAAATCATCTCTCACAGCTGAAGTCAAGGAAAGGCAGTAAGAGGACCCAGAGTTGGTCGAGTCGAGAGAGCGAGTTCCGCAGCAGAAGAAGCCATTGTTAGAGCTCAAGGGAGATGGTGTTCTCAGATACAGGGGTTGTCTGTGTGTTCCATATGTAGCAGGTTTACGAGAAAGGATTATGTCAAAGGCACATTATTCGTGATAATCCATCCATCCTGGGTCGACGAAGATGTATCATGACATTAAGGGTGTGTACTGGTGGAACGATATGAAGAAGAACATTGTTGAGTTTGTCGCCCAATGTCCTAGTAACCAGCAAGTGAAGGTAGAGCACCAGATGCCCGGAGGGCTAATGCAGACTATAGAGATCCCGACATGGAAATGGGAGGCGATAAACATGGACTTTATCACGGATTTACCTCGTTCTAATCGTAATTTCGATTCCATATGGGTGATAGTTGATAGGCTCACGAAATCAGCTCATTTCCTACCGGTCAGATCTACATACACAACAGAAGATTATGCAAAGTTATATATTAAGGAGATAGTGCAGCTACAAGGAGTACCAGTTTCTATTATATCTGACAGTAGGGCTCAGTTTATAGCACATTTTTGGAGGTCATTTTAGAGAGGTCTAGTGACTCAGGTGAATCTCAGCAGAAATTTTCATCCACAGACTGATGGACAAGCCGAGCGCACAATTCTGACGCTCGAGGATATGTGTCACGCCCCAAAACCGAGGAGCGCGACCGGCGCTCAACCGAGTGAACCCGACCGAGCAAGCCTGTTAGATTTCATTCTACCCAAACTCATCCATGAATAGAGATAATACATATTATCATTAATTAGATGAAAATCAGTTCAGGTCTACAATACCAATTCATTTCCAATAGTTTCATCATTTTTAAAGCCTCAAATGGATAAGTAATACTTCCACAACATAACATAGTTTGTCTTTCCTCAGCATCAATACACAACCCACATTATGTCTACGGAGCCTCTATAGATAAAGAAGAGTACAATGATAATGCCGGCAATAAGGCCCCGGCTATACCTCAAACCAAATACAGAAAGTGCAAAAGATACATGACCCCGGGATGAAGTGGGGCTCACTAAGTCAGCTGGGAAGAAAGTGCACTGCTATCACTGATCAATATCTCCTGCTGTGGAACCACCTGCATCCATTGAAAGATGCAGCGCCCCGGGCAAAAAAGACGTTACTACCGTCGAATAGCACTAGTATGTATAACTAAACACCCTCTCAATAGAATGACAAATAATACAAACAAGATTATCATAATGTCAATGAAAGCCTTAATTAACATCAAACCTCAATTTAGGATCAAGACAATGTTCAAATTAATTTCCATTATCTCACATTGGGAGATTTTTAGTTTCGATATACCATTGTCCACAATACCAGTACCATTACTCACCATACATTCTATTCACAATACTATTATTCACAAAACTAGTACCATCGTACTCTTAGCACGGAGTCCGATCACGACCCGATCGGCTAGGCTATCTCAGTAGAGACATCAACCACAATTTCTCTGACTATCAATCCCACCGTATTTAACATGGAGTCCGATCATGACCCGATCGGCTAGTCTATCCATTAGGGACATCGACCACAATCACAATTTCAATTACAATTTCCAGCACAATCACCACCATGTGTGTGGCATGGTGTCCGATCACTACCCGACCGACTAGGCTGTCTTATTTGAGACATCAACCTTTTTATATCAATCATCGCATTTAATATTACTTTCACATCTTTTCATTTCATTGGCACTAGTGGCCATAATTATAAGATCATTCTTGGAACGTTGGCCATATTCAGTATTTCATGCTCACATTATCAATTTCAAATATCATCCTCATCATCAACAACAAACACAATTCAAATCAAAGTGTGTAGTACACATGTGAGCAATTTAGAGTCTAATGCACATAGAGATACTTCACAAAAATTTGGCATAATAGCCTTCATTTGAACTTGACTTAAAGTCAAAACATTATTAATGCACAGCCCATATTTTAACACATCCTCAATTGGTAACATAACATGAATAGAGCATTTGTGATGCTTGTTGAACATATATCGTTCAACCTAATCTTACTCGGAATAGCCAATTTCATAATGAATCACCCGGGACTTACATAATTTACATGAATATCGTGGGATTCAATTCTAAGAAAAGAGTTTAGCCAACATACCTCACTTGAGCTTCCTTACACTCTAAAATGTTCTGGAATTCTTAGCACTTTCAATCTATTTTAGAAATATAACAAATTGAATCAAAATTAGGAAGATGATCATGGTTCTAGGTCACTTGAGCATTTTATCAAACACTAGGTGTGCACAAGGTTTCAAGGTCTTTTTATGGAGGATTCTATCATCGTACAACCCATTCTTTACCATGCTTAGTTCAACAGTCTTCCTACATGCCTTGATATAACATGCATGTAAAATAATCATCTCTCATGCCCAAAATTTATCTTGCTAATTACCCATTTTCAGAAAATTTTGAAATTAGGGTTTAGGGTGTAGAATCTTACCTCTAGGATGAAGACCTAGTGAGCTTCCCTTATTAATCTTCCAAAACTTGAGCAAGAATTGAAGAAAAATTATTGAAGAACACTTTCTCACTCTAGGGCACTCTCTCTCACTCTAAAATATTAGATTATGTCTCAAAAATGGCCCAAAGAGTGTATTTAACGAAATAGGGTGGGTTTTAAAAATCCAAAAATGGAGCTCCGAACAAGGTATGTGATCGCATAACCGATATGCGTACCAATTAACTGCCTCACTCTGCTGCCATTATGCAGTCCGCAGAGTGATTCTGCGGTCGCATAATGGACCGCAAAAATGCACTTTTCCGCCAAAAATTTTTCTTTACTTTCCGGTGCATTGTTAAACCCAAAAAATCCGAGCCGCGGCGAGCAAGCTCGCCGCGAAGAATTTCTTTAATCCTCAAACATGTAAGCCTAGTCCGACACCATGAAACATTATTTTCTTTGCAAAATTTACCGGGCATACTACTTGAGTACTTCGAAATTTTTCAGGGTGTTATATTCTCCCCCGCTTAGGATCATTCATCCTCGAATGAGGGTAAATATCCATCATTAGCATCTTATGCAACTCAGTTTGTTTCACACCACCTTCGAGCAGCCTCAAATTTGACTAACTCCCAAAATTTCCAAATATTTTGCCAGAGTTTCCCTTGTAACTAGGCCTATCCACCTGTCAGAGAGCCCCATAAAAATATCCTAACAACATATACATATTCCAACGATGTAACATAATACAAAACAACACCAAATATGGTCTCATAAGCAATATATATACAGAAAGGAACACCCTTAATGCCAATTGTTCACATGATATAAAATTCACAAAAAGTAAGTCTTATAATTTTTTTCCTAGATCTCAACTTTAAATACATGGTCATTCAAACAAATAAGGATTTTTTTTCTTCATTTCTTCCTCGGACTCCCAAGTAGCCTCTTCAACCTGTTGGTTTCACCACAACACTTTCACGGAGGCAATTTCTTTATCTCTCAATTTTCGGACTTGCCGATCAATAACAGAAACCGAAATCTCTTCGTAAGTCAATTTCTAATTTACCTCAATAGTCTCAACCTGAACAATGAGTGTTGGATCTCCAACTACTTTCTTCAACATAGACACATGAAACACCGGGTGTACTAATGACATTTCAGGTGATAGCTCAAGCTTGTACACCACCTCACCGATCCTCTGAATGATTTTTTACGATCCGACATACCTCGGACTCAAATTTCCCTTTCTTACCAAATCGCATTACCCCTTTCATGGGGAGAACTTTCAAGAATACCCAATCATCTTCTTTGATCTCCAAATCCCTACGACGAACATCCGAATAGGATTTCTGATGACTCTGAGCAGTCTTCAACCGCTCCTTAATGATTCTACCTTTTTCCATGGCCTGATGCACGAGGTCTGGCCGTATCAACTCTGCTTCCCCAATTTCGAACCATCCAATGGGAGATCTACAGCTCCTACCATATAAAGCCTCGAACGGTGCCATCTGAATGCTAGCATGATAGCTATTATTGTATGCAAATTCTATAAGTGGTAAATGATCCTCCCAGCTACCTTTGAAGTCTAGCACACAAGAACGCAACATATCCTCAAGCGTCTGAATAGTCCGCTCTGCCTACCCATCAGTCTGCGGGTGAAAGGCTGTACTAAGATTCACCTGAGTACCCAAACCTTGCTGAAATTTCTTCCAAAAATTAGCAGTGAATTGTGCTCCCCGATCAGAAATGATGGAAAATGGGGTGCCATGCAACCTGACTATTTCTTTTATATACAACTGAGAATACTGCTCCGTTGTATCGGTAGGCTTAACCGGCAGAAAGTGTGATGACTTCATGAGTCGATCCACAATCACCCAAATTGAGTCAAACTTGCGCGGAGTGCGCGGTAATCCTACCACAAAGTCCATATTAATCATTTCTCACTTTCACATTGGAATTTCTATGTTTTGTGCCAACCCACCAGGCCTTTGGTGTTCGGCCTTCACTTGCTGACAATTCGGACATCTTTCCACAAAGTCTGACACATTCCTCTTCATATCATTCCACCAATAGAATTCCTTAAGATCATGATATATTTTTTAGAACCTGGTGTGTGCACGGAATAGCTAGAAGTGTGAGCTTCAGTCAAAATTCTTTCATGGAGACCATCCACATTTGGAACACATAGTCGCCCTTTGAACCTTAGTGTACCATCATCCATGCCAAGAGAAAAGGCTATGGTCTTATGTTTATGAATCCCCTCTTTCAATTTCGCCAACAATGGATCGTTGTATTGTTTCTCTTTGACTTCGACAACAAGGGATGATTCAGCCCTATTTTGCACAATTATCCCCACCTTCACTAGAGTCCACAAGACGAACTCCCAAACTAGCCAACCGGTGAACTTCTTTTGCCAATGGCCTTTGATATGCCTCCAAGTGTGCTAAGCTACCCATAGATTTTCGGCTAAGAGCATCCGCCACAACATTAGCCTTCCCCAGATGGTATAAAATATCAATGTCATAATCCTTGAGTAATTCAAGCCATCTTCTCTGCCTCAGATTCAATTCCTTATGTTTGAAAATATATTGAAGGTTCTTATGGTCCATGAATATATCCACATGGACCCCCATATAAATAATGACGCCAAATTTTCAATGCAAATACCACCACCGCATGTTCTAAATCATGTGTTGGATAGTTCTTTTCATGATTCTTTTGTTGCCTATAAGCATAAGCTATCACCTTCCCATGTTGCATTAATACACATCCAAGCCTGATTCTTGAAGCATCACAATATACCAAAAATCAATTTATACCCTCTAGTAAAGTCAACACCGGTGCCGTAGTCAATCTTGCTTTCAATTCCTAGAAACTCTTTTCACAAGCATCTGACCATTGGAACTTAATTGCAATCTGTGTCAATTTAGTCAATGGTGAGGCAAGAGTAGAAAACCCCTCCACAAACTTTCTGTAATATCCAGCTAAACCTAAGAAATTACGAATCTCTGTTAGAGTTGTAGGCCTCGGCCAATTCTTCAAAGCTGTAATTTTCTGAGGATCAACCTTAATTCCCTCACTAGAAACTACATGACCCAAGAATATGACTAATTCAAGCCAAAATTCACACTTTGAAAACTTTTCATATAACTGGTGTTGATGTAGGGTTTGCAGAAATACCCTGAGATGGTCAGCATGGTCCTCCTGACTTCGTGAATATACAAGAATATCGTCAATGAACAATATCACAAAGGAGTCGAGGAATGGCTTAAAAACGTGAATCATAAGATCCATGAAGGCTGCTGGAGCATTTGTTAGCCCAAAAGACATTACTAGAAACTCAAAATGCCCATACCAGATTCTAAAAGCTATTTTCGGAATATCCCGCTCTCTGATCTTCAATTGGTGATACCAGGATCGTAAATCGATTTTGGATAAGTACCTGGCACCTTGTAATTGATCAAACAAGTCATCTATCCTTGGCAGTGGGTACTTATTTTTTATTGTTACCTTATTAAGCTGCCGATAGTCAATACACATTCTCAGTGACCCATCTTTCTTTCTCACAAAAAGGACCGGTGCGCCCCAAGGCGACGCACTTGGCTGGATAAAACCCTTTTCTAACAAATCTCTAAATTGTTCCTTTAGCTCCTTCAGTTCTGCCGGTGCCATTCTTTAGGGTTGGATAGATATAGGATGCGTGTCTGGCATCACATCAATCCCAAAATCAATCTCCCTGTCTGGTGGGATCCCAGGGAGTTCATCCGGTTTCATTCACAACAGGCACAGACTCAAGTGTAGATGCCTCAACATCGGTGTCCGTAACTCGGACCAAATGGTAAATACATCTCTTGTTGATCATTTCGTCGCCTTTAGGTAATAAATAAACCTACCCTTCGGCACTACATCATCACCCTTCCACTCAATAACTGGCTCATTTGGAAATTCGAACCTAACAGTTCTGGTTCGACAATCAAGCTTGGCAAAACAAGAATAAAGCCAATCCATCCCCATTAACACATCAAAATCGACCATTCTCAATTCAATAAGATTGGCCATGGTGTCCCGACCACGCAAAGTAACAACATAATCCCTATAAACCCGCGTGGCTAAAATAGACTCACCAACCGGAGTAGATACAGAGAACGGCTCATAGAGCTGTTCTGGTTCTATCTCAAATTCCATAGCAACATAAGGTGTGCCATATGACAAAGTGGAACAAAGATCAATAAGAGCATATACTTCATGAGATTGGACAGTCAATATACCTGTGACAACATCTGGAGAAGCCTCTGAATTCTAGTGACCCCTCATAGTATAGAAACGGTCGGATCCTCCCGAACTCTAAGCTCCGCCCCTAGTTGCACCACGCCCTGCGGGTGTTTGAGTGCCTCGAGCTGGAGGAGGTGTTGCGGATGTAGTAGCTGCAGAACCTGCTGGCTGTACCATGCCCCTGCCCGCACCCTGGCGGGACGAACGACAATCCCTTTGAATGTGACCCCTCAATCCGCATCCGTAGCATATGGGTAAGTCCATGTAGCATATTCCTAGGTGCATCTTTCCACACCTAGGGCATGGCGGCTTTCTCTGCTGCTGGAATCTACTACCTTGACGACCCTGCTGATTGGATCCCCTGTTGCCCTGACTTGGCCTGAAACGGCTCCACTGCTACTGCTGACTAGGCCCTGATGGCGGGGCACTAGCCGAAGACTGAGCAAAGGACTATAATGGCCCTGACGACCCTCTTCTGAATGTTTACTTGCCACCCCCTGAAGAACCACCAAAGTTGCTCGTAGACCGGGCCTTATTACTACCCCCTCGCTCCATTCTGTTCCTTAATTTGCGAGTCTCGGTGGCTTGAGCGAATGCCACCATCTTTCCATAGTTCATACAAGAATTCAAGGCTGCTGTAGCGACCATGGGTCAATGTACATGTATAAATGCATGTAATGCATAAGAATTACGTTAATAAGATTTCTCGGAATGTCATAAAAATCAATATGCCTTTCGGATAAACTTTATCAAATACGTATTTTTCTGAGACCCATGAACAGAAGATATAATAATAATTCACATGGGGAATTAAGAATATAGACACCCATAGTATTTCTATGAATAGAGTCATTTATGAAAGTTGCGTATTTTGCTTGTTTCATTTGTATTATTTGGATCACGACAAAAGGAAAGAAGGGATAGCCTTAACATACCTGAACCGAATCTCTTGACAATCCCTTTAACACCGTCTTTTGCGACGAAACACGTAATGGCAGATCGAAGTAGGGGAAAATTTGTATGATATTCTTGAGAAAGATTGCACTGTACTCCCTTAGAATTGCAACATCTCACGTTGCTAAGATGCTAAGAAATCTTGTTGAATTGCTATGAAATCTTGTTGAATTTGTTGAAGATGTTATGAAAATCCTCACGTTTCTATTACACAAAATAATTTCGTATGACTTGCTGAAGTTCCCCTTCACCTTATCTATGAGATGCAAGCACCTTCTTAAGTGATTTAGATAGGTTTTTAATTCTTGTGGTATGGGCCCCACTTTGTAAGACTTGGCCACCAAAATTCTTCTACCTATGCCACTTGTTACATGAGTTAAGACTCATTATTTGGCTTTGATCAAGGCCTCATTGGGGGATTTACACTTATCCAAAAATTATAATTAATTAGCTAATCTCCCACGAAAAATCATTAATTACCCAATTATCCACATAATTAGAAATTATCTCAAATTACTTAAAATACTACTCACTTTTAACACACTTTGTACACCTTACTATTATGGTCATGTGGTACTTTGTATGGCACTAGTCCATAAATACCGGGTATTATAGCTCGGACCGTATTTTTTCTAAAAATGTCAAACTTCGACGAAAACTCATTTTCTTCGATCCGCTTATCCTCTCACCTTCACGAATTCACCTATCACTTGGTTGAAATAGCATAATACTTATAATTCAAAAATAATCTCATTCCCGAGCTTACGTCGAATACCTTACGACGAAACTTTAACGTACAAAAATGCGGGATGTAACATCTCATTTTCGAGCTGTCATCAATTTATTTATGGCATACTTTCACGTACGAAAATATGGGGTGTAACATTTTCCTTATATTTTTGAACTGATGGTTTTGGTCTCTGATGTCTCTGCCGACCGCCTCAATTTCCTTCTTCGCGTAGTATGCCTCGCGATCGCGTAACTCTGCACATTTCCTTCATCGCATCCGCGTCCTCAATTTCGCGTTCGCGTAGTAGAAACCAAGCCCTGAGCACTGGAGGTCATTACTCTTTGCGTTCGTATGTTTCCCTACGCGTTCGCGTAGGTCTCTGTCACTTCTTCTCCGCGTTCGCAAGTGTGTCTTCGCGTTCGTGAAGCACAACTGGGCAGCTTACATTTTTCTTCTTTCCGAACGCGAGCCTTTCTCCGCGTTCGCGATGCTTTCAGACCTGGGTAGAATATAAGTTTTCCAAATCGAGGGTTAGGCCATTTTCATCATATTTTGACTTGTAGAGCTCGGTTTTTTGCGATTCTTTGTGGGTTTTTCAAGCAAATCGATTGGGTAAGTATTTTTCACCTAGAATTTATTATATTCCATGATTTTGTCTTATTTTTATCGTTTAATTTGTGTTTTGAGTTGAGGAAAATAGAGGTTTTTGAAGAAATATTTTATAATGAAAAATCATGTTTTGAGGGGCGAATTGATATCGGAATTTGATAATTTTAGTACGGTTGAACTCGTATCAGAATGGGTGTTTGGATTTTGTAAAAATTGTTGAGTTCCGAGGTGCGGGCCAGGGGGTCGACTTTTGGACCGATTTTTAGATTTTGATAAAGATTGAAGCTTTATGATCTGGAATAGTTTCTTATGAGTTTCATTTGTGCTTTGAAGTTATTGTTTATTAGATTTGAGCCGTCTGGAGGTCATTTCACCCGAGAAGTTCATTTTTGAGTATCGGGTTGTCTTTTTGAGGTAAGTATCTTGCATAACTTTGTGGGGGGGGGGGGGATTTCCCCTTAGGATTTGAGTCTTCTATGTTGATTGTAGTCCATATACGCGAGGTGATGAGTGCATACTCGGACTTATTTGTGGAAAGTTGGCCTTTTGGGATTCTTAGGTCTTTATATTCAGTGAGTATGAAGTTGTTCTTGATATGATTAAGTTCCTATTTACTAGTTTCACCTCTACATGCTTTAATTTGAATTAATTGCTTTAGGATTCACTCTTATTGCCTATTTGACTCTTATTTGACTTAACTGAAGATTTTACCTCTTCTATTGTTATGCTATCTTTTCATAACTGCTTATCTTTATTTGGGATTTATATTATCTCATCCTATAATTGTTCAGTCTTAATTGAGGTTATGTGTAACGACCCGACCGGTTGTTTTTAGAGTTATAGCCCCGATCCCCTATTAACTACTTCTCCCATATCTATTTCTGCTATTGTGACTTGCCGGGAGGTTTTGTTTTGGTTTTTGGAGTGTTTTGGGACACTTAGTCCCTAAATGGAGGTTTAAGCCTTAAGATTGGCATCGTAGTCAGAACTGGGTGAAGACAACTCCAGAATGGAATTCCGTCGATTCTGTTAGCTCTATTGGGTGATTTTGGACTTAGGTGCGTGTCCGGATTGTGTTTTGGAGGTCTGTAGCTCATTTAGGCTTGAAATGGCGAAAGTTAAATTTTTAGAGTTTTGGACCGGTAGTGGAATTTGTGATATCGGGGTCGGATTTCGATTTTGAAAGTTGGAATAGGTCCGTAGGCGTGAAAATGACTTGTGTGCAAAGGTTGGGGTCAATCAGACGTGGTTTGATAGGTTTCAGCATCGGTTGTCGAATTTGGAAAATTCTAAGTTATTTAAGTTTGAATCGGAGGATGATTCATGATTTTAGCATTGTTTGATGTGCTTTGAAGGCTCGACTATGTTCGTATGGTGTTTTAGGATTGGCTGGTATGTTTGGTTGAGGTCTCGGGGGCCTCGGGTGTGTTTCGGATACTCAACGGGTTGAAATTTGGACTTATGCAATTGTTGAAGATTTCTGGTTGCTAGTGTTTTCACATCTGCGGTTGGGGAACCGCAGGTGCGGACTCGCACGTGTGGAAGATCAGGTGCAGAAGCGGTTTGGAAGGAGGAGCTCAGGGATTGCTGGTGCGAGGTAATATTCCGCATCTGCGATGCCCATAGGTGCGCACGCGCAGGTGCAGCCACTTTCTCACAGAAGCGGTCCCAGTTCCCTTAAGTCATTTCTGCACCTGCAATGGAATTTTCGTAGGTGCAGTGCCGCAGGTGTGATGAATAGGTCGCAGGAGCGAATTTGCTGGGCAGAAAAGGAAAATATTCGAGGGTTTGATTCATTTCTCCATTGTTGGACATGGGAGCTCGGAAATTGGCGATTCTTTGAGGGATTTTCAGAGAGAGCTTTAGGGTAACGATTCCTAACTTGATTTTGATCATATTTCATTAATCTATTGTTATTTTCTTCATTTAATTAAGGAATTTGAGTGAGAATGTTGGGAGAATGGGGGAAAAGTTCCCCAACCAAATTTCTGAGTTTTGAGTGGGATTTAGACATCGGATTTAAATAATTTTGGTACGAGTGATCTCGTGAGTGAATGGGTGTTCATATGTTGTAACCTTTACCCGATTCCTAGACGTGGGCCCGGGGAGACTTTTTTGGGTGTTTTTCTAATTTCTTGCCTTAACTTTGATTTCGTTAGTTAGATTAGTTTCTTGTAGCTATATTTATATTGTGTAATTGATTTTGGCTAGATTTGAACTATTCGGAGTCGGATATTCGTGGAAAGAGCATTGTAACAGATTGATTTGAGCTTGGTTCGAGGTAAGTGGCTTGTCTAACCTTGTGTGGGGGAACTCCCCTTATGATTTGGTACTATTTGATATGTGAGCGCCGTGTACGTGAGGTGACAAGTATGTACACGAGCTATTTGTTGTAAAACTCTGTTTTCACTAAGTCGTAACTTGTTTTCTCCTTAATTGAAACGCACTAGCATATGTAAATATCCTGTTTAGACTAGAATAACATGCCTACTTGTTTAACTGCCTATTTGAACTCGGTGCAGTATGTTTAGTGAAATTACCTGCTTTCCTTGACTTGAACTTAGTCTAAACTATAGGATTTCTTGATGTAACAGTTATTTCGGTGGGTTGTGCTGCATATTTATTTTGGGACTACGGAACGGCATTCCGTGAGATCCCCCTGTACTGCATATTTATCTTGGGACAACGGAACGGTATTCCGGGAGATCCCCCTTGTCACGACCCAAACCGATGGGCCATGACGGGCACCCGGTGCCTTACTCAACCGAGTACCAACGTAACATATTTTTCTCATCACATTAACATGGGTAAATGGGCCAAAAGGGTCATATGAGGTAACAAGAATAAAACATGAGGGAACACTCGACATAACACGGTCCAACCTGATATACTAACTTATACATATGACGTACGGGCCTATAAGGCCAAAATAATCACTCGTATACTGAACATAGGCCGACAAGGCCATATAATCTTTCATATACATGATATATGTCTACAAGCTTCTAAGAGTACATAAACGTTATAAGGCCGGGATAGGGTCCCGAAATACCAATCAATACATGTCTAAATCGTACTGACCAAATAAGCAACTCCAGAGCAAATGGAGCGAACGAACATCTTCAGCTGAGCTGATAGCCTACTTGGAGGACTCTCGACCTGTCTATTGGGACTTGCGGGTATGAAACGCAGCATCCCCAAGCAAAAGGGACGTCAGTACAAATAATGTACCAAGTATGTAAGGAATGAAAATTAGTAAATAATAGACATGAGAGAAACATGAATTAAAAGACTCGACATGTAAGTCTGAATAACTCTATAAATCATGAAATACTCATAGTGTCATGCGTATGCGTATGAATGTCATGTCATGCATAGGTACATGTGTTCATAACATCATCAAGCCTCTGAGGGCATCCCATCATATCATCTCGGCCACTGTGGGCAAAATCATCAACGTATACCAGCTGATCAAGTGGTGGTGCATATATAACACCGTAACCTTTTCACATATCCCATATACATATATATATATATATATATATATATATATATATATACGCGTATATAACGCCATCTGGTCATGGGTCAATGTATATGTATAAATGCATGAAATGCATAAGAAATACATTAATAAGATTTATTGGAATGTCATAAAAATAATATGCCTGTCGGATAAACTTTATCAAATACGTATTTTTCTGAGACCCATGAAAAAAATATATAATAATAATTCACACGGGGAATCAAGAATATAGACACCCCTAGTATTTCTATGAATAGAGTCATTTAAGAAAACTGTGCGTTTGCTCGTTCCTTCTATATAATTTGGATTATGCTGAAGAGAAAGAAAGAATAGCCTTAACATACCTGAGTCGATTCTCTTGACAATCCCTCTAACACATGTTAACTTCGACAAAACACGTGACGGCAAGATCGGAGTAGGAAAAAATCAGTTGCTTATAATACTAAGAATTCTTGTTTGATTCCTTGGAGATGCTTTGAAATCTTGTATGAACAGTTGATGATCCATAATTAGCATTTGCTATATGACTTGCGTTTGAAACTTAGGTTTTGTAACATACAAACATATCTGTTTTGAATGCATATCATAATGGAATTGTAACTTGTGTCTTTTTATAATGGACATGACTCACGTTTTATGTGTGTATCCATTATTAAATGGAAATGACTTACTTTCTTTAAGAATTGCCACATAACTTAGTTACTTTTAAGTCATAATTCTTTGATTCTTTAGCTTCCACATTACTACACTTTCAACTTATCCAAATTTTCACTCCTTCTCCTTAATCAATTTATTAATCCCCCACTAATTCAATAATTAACCAATTACCCACATAATTAGGAATTATCTCAAATTACTTAGAATACTACTTACTTTTAACACACTTTGTACACCCACTATCATGGTCATGTGGTACCTTGTATGGCACTAGTCCATAAATAGGGGGTATTATAGCTTGGACCGTATTTTATCTCAAAATGACAAACTTCGACGAAACTCATTTTCTTCGATTTGCTTACCCTCTCACCTTCACAAACTCGTTTGAAATAGCATAATACTTATAACCTCAAAAATAATCTCATTCCCAAGCTTACGTCGATTAACTTACAACGAAACTTCAACGTACGAAAATGCGGGATGTAACATAATTCCCCCCTTTTTGAACATTCGTCCTTGAATGTTGACTGATGCACTTATCATTATCATAACCTATAGTTCTTGCGAATACTTTAGTACTCTTCTTGCCATCTAGGCAACTATTCTGTGGGTAAATCCAAAGGCCAGGGCATTCCCCTCTTTAGGCCTCTTACGCATACCACGACTTGTCATGCAGCCGGTACGATGTTTTCCTTGTATGTGCGCCTATGTGACTCTTTTCTCCTTTTTCCTCCAGCTTTTACCCAATCTCTAGGCTCTTCCTGAATCAACTACTAACTACTCGTTGGCCCATTCTCATATCAATACTCCGCGTAATATTTCTTGGGTTATTTCCTTTGTCTTAACTTACATACTGCGCTAGCTCTTTATTTTATCAATAACATCCCGGGCCGGAACCCTTACTTCCTCTCCTTGGCGTCGTGTTTGCATAATGTTCTGGAATTGTAGCATATCAGTGGAATTTGAATAAGTGCAGTCTCATCCCTTTCATTTGATCGCATTATTTCTTTATCATTCCATAGTTACTAGAACCACTTAATTGTGACTTAATGTCACATCACTCCATATTCCCCCCTTTAGGGGAGTACTAAGTTCTAGAGCTACGGTGATCTAAGTATAGATGTTTTACCTCCTCACCTTTGGCATCTTTTCACATCATCGATGACCCTTACTCGCCTTGCGGTAATCCTTCTGTATCAAGGATAACAAATTTCGTTACTCGCGAGGGTGACACTTAGTGTAATTGGCACATATAGTCCCTTAAGCTTAACTTTGCTCACATTTCTTGCTTTAGGGAAGCGTCTTCCTGAATGACCTTTAAAGATTATTTTTTTGTTGTCCATTATATTATTGCGGAACACAATCTCTGAAATTCTCATGATGCTGACTATTATCAAATCACTCGATCCTTAATTCATGTTTAGTTTATCTTATTCACCAGCCCATACTGATTTCCATCACTCTTGGGTCTAACTTTTTCTTTCTGGTAATCACATTAGAGTGACGAACTTATTTCTTGAAATGATGATATGACTTTATGGCCTATATTCTTTTGTTGTCTCAAGGCTTGTCACCTTTCGTCTCTTCCTTCACTTGAATATAGATTTTATAATACTGCCATCTTTTGATCTACCATTTGTCATCCATGTATCACATCTTACTGATAATGCTTCCTTATCTCTCTTCTTATTTCCCTGCTAATATTTTTGCCTATCCCTTTCTTTTGAAAACTTCAACAAGACATTCTTTTGCTTTTAGCTCCCCTTACTTCATTCACTGGCTCTTCGAGTTGCTTCATTCTCGCTCTACTAGGGACGAGAGCCATACTAAGGTAATATTTATCCCTTCTAGGCTTTCAGTGCCTATCTTCTGCATTTTTTTTTCTTTCATGCTAGTATTCACATCTAATTGTAATATTCTAGAGTACACCATCTGGGTGTCTCACAAGGAGGTCTATTAGCACCTTTGTAATATCCTTCGAAAATATCAACTAACTCAAACAATCCATCCATCATTTTGGATTACTCTAACCCCAGCCGGATCCTGATATCTTGTCCTTCTCTTAAACCATATCCGTTAGCTCCCATAGGGCATGACTGAGATGGGTGTGGCTGATTGTACATACATCTGTTGCTGTTGAAGATAACTCAAATGCTTATATCTCTCTTTCCGAATTGTAGATAATATTCGTCCTTACTAACTGGGTACCTCGTACCATTTTTCACCTTGCTTCTTGTACTTGTTGAAACTTGTACCTTGTGATTCTCTTGTTGCTTTTTACCACATGGGTGGATAGATATTCATGCTTTAGGGCTTCTTATCAAGAAGCTTACACCTTTTAGTACACACGTGATCTGCTAAATACCTCACATTTACTCATCATAAGCATCATGCAGAATCGAGTTCCTCTAACTCAACTCTTCCATAGCCACATGCAATCTTTTACCAACCGTCTTTCCGGATGTATGCATCGTCGTATTATAAATAAGATAGAGTTTAGGAAATTGAGTTCTTACAACTGAGATTTACCACACGATCTAGAGTAAGAAGAAAGAGTGATAGTTCTAAATGCCCTGTAGCCTCCTGCTTATATGTGTGGTGCACGACACACCCATAAACAAGACTCTACTAGACACGGATTGTAGACTCCCTAGGACAGACTTGCTCTGATAACACTTTTGTCACGACCCAAACCGATGGGCCGCGACGGGCACCCGGTACCTTATTCAACCGAATTCCAACGTAACGTATCTTTCTCATAACATCAACATGGGTAAATGGGTCAGAAGGTTCATATGAGGTAACAAGAATAAAACATGAGGGAACACTCGACATAACACGACCCAACCTGATATAATTATACATATGGCGTACGAGCCTATAAGGCCAAAATAATCACTCGTATACTGAACATTCATCGTAGTACTTAGGGAGGACCCTCTGACTCTTGTAAAGCTGCGAGCTTATTACATCGTATTCCCGATAGAAATTTTGATGTTCGTACTCACCTATAATTATTCTTAGTTACTTACCTCCACACTCATGTGCTCGTACGATTGCTTCTAAACTAAAGTTTTGACTGTCTTCCTAGTGGGTCTCTCTTTTATTTCTGCAACACCCATACAATACCTTTAACTACCCCAACTCCTATCTGAATATTTCTCAAGGGTCATGATGTTATATATGCGAGACTGAATTCCCCATGTTGGGGCTCACTATATTTATCTTGCACGATCTGTTGATTTGTCTGTATCCTCTTGTCTAGCCATAACTAGGCTCTTACTGAATCAACTACTAACTACTCGTTGGCCTATTCTCATATCAATATTCCGCGTAATATTTCTTAGGTTATTTCCTTTATCTTAACTTACGTCTCACACTGGCTCCTTATTTATCAATAACATCTCGGTCAGGAACCCTTACTTCGTCTCCTTGACGTCGTGTTTGCATAATGTTCTGGAATCGTAGCATATCTGTAGGCTTTGAATAAGTGCAATCTCGTCCCTTTCTCATTTTTTATCGCATTCTTCCTTTACTATTCCATAGTTACTAGAACCACTTAACTCCGACTTAATAGTACATCACTCCATATCCCCCTCTTTAGGGGAGTACTTAAGATTTAGCGCTACGACGATCTACCCATAGATGTTTTACCTCTTGATCTTTGGCGTCTTTTCACATCATTGCTGACCCTCACTTGCCTTGCGGTAATCCTTCTATACCAAGGATAACAAAATTCCTTACTCACGAGGGAGACACCTAGTGTAACTGGCACACACAATCCCTTACGCTTAACTTTGCTCACATTACTTGCTTTAGGGAAGCATCTTCCTGAATGACTTTTAAGGGTTATTCTTCTGTCGTTCATTCTATTATTGACAGAACGCAATCTCTGAATCTCCCATGATGTCGACTATTATCAAATCACTCAGTCCCTAATTCATGTTTAGTTTATGTTGTTCACCAGTCCATACTGATTTCTGTTACTCTAAGGTCTAACTTTTCCTTCCGGTAGTCGCATTGGAGTCACAAACTTATTTCTCAAAATGAGGATATGACTTTATGGCCTATACTATTTTGTTGTCTCAAGGCTTGTCACCTCTCGTCCTTTCCTTTACTTGACTATAGACTCTGTAATACTGTCATTTTTTTGATCTACCGTTGTCATCCATGTATCACATCTTACTCATAATGCTTCATTAACCCTCTTCTTATTTCCCGCTAACATTTATGTCTATCACTTTATTCTGAAAACTTGAACAAGACATTCTTTTGCTTTTAACTCCCCTTGCTCCATCTACTGGCTCTTCGGGTTGCCTAACATTCTTTCTCTACTAGGGATAGAAGCCACACTAAGGTAATATTTATCCCTTCAAGGCTTCTAGTGCCGATCTTTGTATTACTCATATCTAGCTGTACTATTTTAGAGTGCACCATCTGGGTGTTTCACAAGGAGACCTATTACCACATTTTCAATATCCTTCGGAAATGTCATCTAACACAAACAATCCATTCACTATTTTGGGTTACTCTAACCCCAGTCGGATCCTGATATTCCGTCCTTCTCTTAAACTACACCTGTCAGCCCCATAGGGCATAACTGAAATGGGTGTGATCAATTGTATATATCTCCGTTACTGTTGAAATTAACTCATAATGCTTATATTTCTCTACTTGAATTGTAAATACTGTTAACCTTCATTAATTGGGTACCTCGTACCCTTCTTCACCTTGCTTCTTTTACTTGCTTAAACTTGTGTCTACCTTCCGATTCTCTTATTCCTTTTTACCGTAAGAGTGAATAGATATTCTTTCCTTAGGGATCCTTATCAAGTAGCTTACACATCTTAGTACACATATGATCTGCTGAATACCTCATATTTATCCATCATAAGCATGATGCAAAATCGAGTTCCTCTGACTCAACTGTTCCACAACTATATCTCTTACCAACCGTCTTTCTGGATGTAGATATCATCTTATTACGAATAAAATAGAATTTAGGAATCTGAATTCTTACAAGTGAGCTCTACCACACGATCTAGAGTAATAAGAAAAAGTGACAGTCCTAAATGTCGGGTAGCCTCCTACATATAAGTGTGGTGCACAACATACTCATAAACAAGACCCTACTAGACACAGTTTGTAGACTCCCTAGGATAGAACTGCTCTGATACCACTTTTGTCACGACCCAAACCGATGGACCACGACGGGCACCCGGTGTCTTACTCAACCGAGTACCAACGTAACATATCTTTCTTATCGTACTATCATTGGCAAATGGGCTAAATGGGCCGTCATGGGCTAACCAGAATAAACATAAGGGAATACTCAATATAGGACGACCCAACCTGATATAAGAACTTATACATGTGACATACATGCCTATAAGGCCAAAATGATCACTCGTACATTGAACATAGGCCGACAAGGCCATACTATCTTTCATATACATGACATATATCTACAAGCCTCTAAGAGTAGATCAATACCATAAAGGTCGGGACAGGGCCCCGCCATGCTAATCCATACACGTCCAAATCATACTGGCCAAATAAGCAACTCCGTAGAAAATGGAATGCACCAATATCTTTCGATGAGCTGATAGCCTACTTGGAGGACTCTTGACCTGTCTATCGGGACCTGCGATCATGAAACACAGCGTTCCCAAGCAAAAGGGACGTTAGTACAAATAATGTACCGAGTATGTAAGGAATGAAATTCAGTAAATAAAAGACATGAGAGAAACATAGAGTAAAACACTCGACATGTAAGTCTGAATAGCTATGTGAATCATTTAATACTTATAATGTCATAAATGCATAGGTATATACGTTCATAACATCATCAAGCCTCTGAGGCATCCCATCATATCATCTCGGCCACTTTGGACAAATCATCAACGTATACCAGCCGATCAGGTGGTGGTGCGTATATAACGTCGTAACCTTTCCCATATCCCATATACATATATATATATATATATATATATATATATATATATATATATATATATATATATGCGTATATAACGCCATCTGGTCATGGGTCAATGTGCATGTAAAAATGAATGCAATGCATGAGAAGTACGTCAATAAAATCTCTCGGAACGTCATAAGACCATTATGCTTCTGATTAATATCATGAAGTAAACTTTATCAACTTACGTATTTTCTGAGACCCATGAACAGATGATATAATGATAGGACACATGGGGAATCAAGAACATAAGCATCTCTAGCATTTCTATGAATAGATTCATTTATGGAAGTTGTGCATTTGCTCGTTTCATTTGTATTGTATGGATCACGCCAAAAAGAAAGAAGGGATAGCCTTAACATACCTGAGCCGATTCTCTTGACAATCCCTCTAATATACGTCAAATGCGATATATTATGTAACGGCGGATCGAAGTAGGAAAAATTCGTATGATATTCTTGAGAAAGATTGTACCGTGTTTTCTTAGAATTGCATCTCACGCATAATAGGATCTTGTATGAATTTGCTAAAGCTCATCCTTTACTCAAAAGATGTAAGCATCTTCAATTTGTGAATTAAAGAGAGGCTTCATCGTAACAACATAACATCATCTCTTAATGAGGTAAGAAGACCTCTTATATTTGTGGGTTTGTGGGCCCCACTTGTATAATGACTAAGCCACAAGAAACTCTCTTAATGCCACCTTATTATATGGATTTAGGAGTCACACTTTCTTAAAGACTTGGCTGCCACATGAGGACGGTGTTCCCTTCTTAAGCTTTATCCATCAAAATTCAATTTACAAGTTAATCTCTCACTTAAAAACCCATAATTACCCAAATTCAGATAATTAAGAATTATCTCAAATTACTTAAAATACTAGTTACTTTTAGCACACTTTATAGACCTTACTATCATGGTCATGTGGTATCTTGTATGGCACTAGTCCATAAATACGGGGTATTGTAGCTTGGACCGTATTTTATCTCAAAATATCAAACTTCGACGAAATTCATTTTCTTCAATTTGCTTACCCTCTCACCTTCACGAATTTATTTATCACTTGTTTGAAATAGCATAATGCTTATAATCTCAAAATAATCTCATTTTCGAACTTACGTCGATTAACTTACGACGAAACTTTAACATACGAAAATGCGGGATGTAACATCTCATTTTCGAGCTTCCATCAATTTACTTATGGCGTACTTTCACGTACGAAAACATGGGGTGTAACATCATTCCACCCTTTGGAACATTTGTCCTCGTGTCACGACCCAAACCGATGGGCAGCGACGGGCACTCGGTACCGTACTCAACCGAGTACCAACGTAACGTATCTTCCTTATTACAGCATCATAGGTAAGTGGTCTACAAGGGGCATCATGAGATAATCAGAGTAAACATGAGGGAGTACCCGACATAGAACGACCCAACCTGATATAGAAACTCATATTTGTGACATACGGGCCTATAAGGCCAATGTGATCCATTATATACTTAACATATAGGACGACAAGGCCATACAAGTATCTGTATACATGACATCTGTCTACAAGCCTCTAAGAGTACATACTTATCATAAAGGTCGGGACAGAGCTCCGCCATACCAAACAATACAGGTCTAAATCATGCTGACCAAACAAGCAACTCCGGAGCAAATGGAGCTCACCAACATCTTCCGCTGAGCTGATAGCCTACTTGGAGGACTCTCGACCTGTCTATCGGGACCTACGGGCATGAAACGCAGTATCCCCAGGCAAAAGGGATGTCAGTAAAAATAATGTACAGAGTATGTAAGGAATGAAAATCAGTAAATAATAGACAATAGACATGAGAGAGACATGGAGTAAAAAACTCGACATGTATATCTGAATATCTCTGTGAATCATTTAATATTATAATGCCATGCATATGCGTATAAATGTCATACCATGCATGGGTATATGCGTTCATGACATCATCAAACCCTTGAGGGCATCCCATCATATCATCAACGTCTACCAGCTGATCAGGTGGTGGTGCGTATATAGCGCCGTAACCTTTTCCATATCCCATATACATATACATATACATATATATATATATATATATATATATGCGTATATAACGCCATCTGGTCATGGGTCAATGTGCATGTATAAATGCATAAAATGCATATGAAAGTTGTGCATAAAATACGATTTCTCGGAATGTCATAAAAATAATATGCATGTCGGATAAACTTTATCAAATATGTATTTTTCTCAGACCCATGAACAGAAGATATAATAGTAATTCACATGGGGAATCAAGAATATAGACACCCCTAGTATTTCTATGAATAGAGTTATTTATGAAAGTTGTGCATTTGCTCGTTTAGTTCGTCATATAGATTATGCCAAAAAGAAATAAGGGATAACCTTAACATACCTTTAAGGCCAACTTTCTACTTGTATCCATGAACAATCCCCTCCACGCCTCAATCTTATATGCCAAAACTAGTCCTCTTCCACGTTACTTCACTATAAGGAAGTCTCCAATTTGCTATTATCCGGAGGAAACCGATGTGTGTATAATATCTATGTCGTTTTCTGCATTTGCCTCAATCATAGAACTTAGTATCAAAGAAACGAAATATCATGTTGCTGAAGGCATAACCAATGCTACATTTGTTCTTGAAATCAATAGGCAAGTAGAGGAAATCATATGTACTCTTATGAGTCTCGTCAATATTTTCTGTGAGTAGCATCTTTTAAGTACTTGTTTGGGATGTTTTTAAGTATTAAAGTAGTCCTACTATCTTCTCCAAGACTCATTTTATTCATGCCACCTATTTAACTAGATTTATAAGTCATTTAATTAATCCTATATAGCTGCCACGTTGGGGGGCTCAAGACTTATCCAAAATTTTATAATTAACTAACTAATCTTCCACAAAATTCATTAATTACCTAATTATCCGCATAATTCCCTAATTAATTAAGTAATATCCCATTATCCAATAATTAAGAATTATCTCAAATTACTTAAAATACTACTTACTTTTAACACACTGTATACACTGTACTATCATGGTCATGTGGTACCTTGTATGGCACTAGTCCATAAATACCGGGTATTTTAGCTCAGGCCGTATTTTATCCCAAAATATCAAACTTCGACGAAATTCATTTTCTTCAATTTGCTTACCCTCTCACCTTCACGAATCAACTTATCACTTGTTTGAAATAGCGTAATACTTATAATCCCAAAATAAATCTCATTCCCGAACTTACGTCGATTAACTCACGACGAAGCTTTAACGTACGAAAATGCGGAATGTAACATCTCATTTCCAAGCTTACATTGATTTACTTATGGCGTACTTCCACGTACGAAAACATGGGGTGTAACACCTCGAATGTTGACTGATGCACTTATCATTATCATAACTTATAGCTCTTGTGAATACTTTAAAACTCTCCTTGCCATCTAGGCAATTGTTCTATGAATAAATCCAAAGTCCAGGGTATTCCCACCTGTAGGTCTCTTTCTTATACCACGACATGTGGTCGAAATTCTTCCAATCTCGTAACTCTTGCTACCTTCTGTCATGCAACCTATACGATTTTTTCCTTATATATGCGCCTATGCGACTCTTCCCTCCAGTTGTTAGCCAATCTCTAGGCCTTACTTTGTAAACATATACAGATCTTGACAAGATGTCCCTTTAGGCATCTATAGGTATATTGAAGTTCTTCGCTCGGTACTTTGTTGAACTCACGAATATTGCTATAACTTATCTAATAGACCCGATTATCTATCCGTATGACTTTACTGGATCTAGGTAGGTCATATTATACCATAACTCTTACTTCGATTTATCGTTGCTGAGGTCTGCTACTAAATTCCAGCTTACTCTCGTTGCTTATCCTATATGTATTAGTCTTAAATCCTTTAATGCTTCCCAATTACTGTTCATCTTAAGAATGAAGGCCTAATCTCATCTCATACTTTGTAACTTTTATCCATCCATTGTTGATTCACCTCAATATTGATCTACAATCTACCACTGATAACTTGAAACTTCTTACATAATCACTAGGGCTGATGTCTCATCGGGGAACATCTGAAATGATTAGACTGATCCACCCGGGGTGATATCATGCTTCCATAACTGTATTTCATAGAATCCCAATGTGATTTACCTTACGTGGGTATTTTAATTCTGTACAATTAATGAAATCCCCTTTTTTCTTTCTTCAAATTATTACTCAATCGAAGGCCGAAACGCCATCCTTTATTTATCACGATTACACCCTCATTCCACTATCAGGGCAGCAATCCATTTCTTTTAAATGCAATTAGTCTTAGACTCCTTTGAGTTCATTCGGGCTATACTAAACTTTCTATAACTTAGAGAAATCATCAGCTCTCTTGTTTTCACGGGCTTAATCCCGAGAACTTATCCATTTCCGTCACCTTCTTACTTGCCTTTCTTATCTTTACTCCTATCTTCCTAAAACCTTGTCTCTCCACCATACTTTAGCTTGCGACCTACACATATCTATTTATACTACTTGCAACCTTCCTTCAACTTGTTTGCCCCATGATTTCCTTATGTTACTCTAGAACATCAAGCGAGACATCACATCGTCTCTAAATATTCTTTACTCTCTTAACTAGGCCTATCGATACCTAAAAACCATAGGCTGGAAGATATTCCACTAATGACACCTTTATCCTTCCTGGATACTAAATCCTCGTGCTTCTAGCCTTCTATCTGTAGTATGGACTGTTCACAACCTTCTGCATTTGAGTATCTCGTACGTTGCTCACCTTTACCTTACTTACCTTAAAATCTCGCATCACATCTCCTATCTCTTTCATGACCTCCTTTCCACATAGGTATAATTCACATCCACAACTTGAAGCTCTATTATAATACTTGCGCCTCTGGTGTAGATACAATCCGGTGGGAGCTTCATACTGACTTCTTATGAGGCTGGTACTTTTCTAACTGGCTTTATCGTAGAGTCGTTATAGAATATGGATGTTTTACTATCTCTCTTGTACCTCCGATATTAAGGGTGATCCTGTAATGTTCTCAATCACGATTTCTATAATTTTCTAGGTCCAATAATCAGACTCCTGATTTACTTGGTTGATGTAACTCTTTAGTTTCTTCTTCCTTCTGATCAGCCTTTATGTAGGCTTAAGCTATCTTCCGATTTGCGGCTCCTAGTGTTAGTTATTACTTTAGCCTTCCGTGGATGCTAGGGAATATCCATGATACAATCTTCTAACAATTCAATCATTTGACTATGACCTGGACTCAATTCTTTCTTATAACTTATACCGGAGTCTTCTACGGCTGTATGATTGTCAACATATATGATGCATAGATAGTACTCCGAAATCATAGGTGCATTCATAATGTAATTAACTTGGGATCATTGAACGAATAATTCCTTTTGTTCCTTCTCAGCTTTCTTTAAACGTAAGCTACTACTTTTCCTGGTCCTTCTACCCCCTTGTTGCATGCATACTTAGCTTACCTTAGTTTCCATGCATGTCGGAATCCTACTTTTGATTTTACTTCTCGTTCATTAGCCACGGTAGGTGTCACTTTTTATAGAGTACCTAAAATATTGTAGTGAGACTGTTGTTATACGACCATTTCCTCTTTAGGTCACTATGCTTAGGTTGAAGCCTTCTTCCCTATTTTCTCAGCTAGTCTTTCATCGTAGTACTTAGGGAGGACCCTCTGACTCTTGTAAAGCTGCGAGCTTATTACATCGTATTCCCAATATAATTTTTGATGTTCATACTTACCTATAAATATCCTTAGTTACAGGTGTCACTTTCTTTGATGTTCCTTACCTCCACACTCATGTGCTCGTACGGTTGCTTCTAAACTGAAGTTTTGACTGTCTTCCTAGTGGGACTCTCTTCTATTTCCGTAATACCCATACGGTACCTTTAACTACCCCAACTCCTATCTAAATATTTCTCAAGGGTCACAATGTCATATCTGCGAGACTGAATTCCCCATATTGAGGTTCACTATATTTATCTTGCACGATCTGTTGATTTGTCTATATCCTCTTGTCTAGCCATAACCAGGCTCTTCCTGAATCAACTACTAACTACTCATTGGCCCATTCTCATATCAATATTTCGCGTAATCTTTCTTGGGTTATTTCCTTTATCTTAACTTACGTCTCGCACTGGCTCCTTATTTATCAATAACATCTCGAGCAGGAACCCTTACTTCCCCTCCTTGACGTCGTGTTTGCATAATGTTCTGGAATCGTAGCATATCTGTAGGCTTTGAATAAGTGCAATTTCATTCCTTTCTCATTTTTTATCGCATTCTTCCTTTACCATTCCATAATTACTAGAACCACTTAACTCTGACATAATGCCACATCACTCCATATTCCCCCCTTTAGGGGAGTACTTAAGATTTAGCGCTATGATGATCTACCCATAGATGTTTTACCTCTTTATCTTTGGCATCTTTTCACATTATCGATGACCCTTACTTGCCTTGCGATAATCCTTTTGTACCAAGAATAACAAAATTCCTTACCCACGAGGGAGACACCTAGTGTAACTGGCACACACAGTCCCTTACGCTTAAATTTGCTCACATTGCTTGCTTTAGGGAAGCGTCTTCCTGAATGACTTTTAAGGGTTATTCTTCTGCCGTCCATTTTATTATTGCCGGAACACAATCTCTGAATCTCCCAAGATTCCAACTATTATCTAATCACTCAGTCCCTAATTCATGTTTAGTTTATCTTGTTCACCAGTCCATACTGATTTCTGTTACTCTGGGGTCTAACTTTTCTTTCTGGTAGTCGCGTTGGAGTCACGAACTTATTTCTCGAAATGAGGATATGACTTTATGGCCAATACTCTTTTGTTGTCTTAAGGCCTGTCACCTCTCGTCCTTTCCTTCACTTTACTATAGACTCTATAATACTGTCATCCTTTTTATCTACCGTTGTCATCCATGTATCATATATTACTCATAATCCTTCATTAACTCTCTTCTTATTTCCCGCTAACATTTATGTCTATCACTTTATTCTGAAAACTCGAACAAGTCATTATTTTGGTTTTAGCTCCCCTTGCTCTGTAAGGCCCCGTAAAATTTTTAAAATAATGTTTCGTGGTGCCGAATTGGTTTTACGTGTTGAACAATGCACCGGAAAGTAAAGGAAATTTTTTGGCAGAAAAGTGCATTTCTGCGGTTCAATATGCGACCGCAGAATCACTCTACGGATCGCATAATGGCCGCAGAGTGAGGCAGTTAATTGGGTCAGTTGGAAGCAATTATGCGGTCGATTATGCAACCGCATAACTGTTATGCGGTGCACTATGCGACCGCAGAACAGTTATGCGGACCGTATAGCGACCGCAGACTTAGGTAGATTTTTGGTCATTTTGGACACCAATTATGCGATCGATATGCGGTCCGCATAACCATTATGCGGTCACATATGCTACCGCAGAACCTGTTCTGGAGTTTCATTTTTTATTTTTAAAACTTGACCCTACTTCGTTAAATACACATTTTGGGCCATTTTTGAGATATAATCTAACATTTTAGAGTGAGAGAGAGTGCCCTAGATTGAGAAGGTGTTCTTCAATAATTGTTCTTCAATTCTTGCTCAAGTTTTGGAAGATTATGAAGTCAAGCTCGCTAGGTCTTCATCCTAGAGGTAAGATTCTACACCCTAAACCCTAATTTCGAAATCATCTAAAAATGGGTAATTAACAAGATAATTTTTGGGCATGAGAGTTGATTATTTTATATGCATGTGATATCCAGGGGTGTAGGAGGATTGTTGAACTAAGCATGGTAAATATTGGGTTGTGGGATGATGGAATTCTCCATAAAAGGACCTTGAAACCTTGTGCACACCTAGAGTTTGATAAAATGCTCACATGAGCTAGAACCGTGATCATCTTCCTAATTTTGATTCAATTTGTTATATTTCTAAAATAGATTAAAGTTGCTAAGAATTCTGGAATGTTTTAGAGTTTAAGGAAGCTCAATTGAGGTATGTTGGCTAAACTATTCTCTTAGAATCGAATCCCATGATATTCATGTAAATTATATAAGTCCTGAGTGATTCATTATGAAATTGGCTATTCCCAGTAAGATTGGGTTGAAAGATATATGTTCAACAAGCATCCTAAATGCTCTATTCATACTATGTTACCAATTAAGGATGTGTTAAAATATGGGTTGTGCATTAATAATGTTTCGACTTTAAGTCAAGTTCAAATGAAGGCTATTATGCCAAATTTTGTGAAATATCTCTATGTGCATTAGACTCTAAATTGCTCACATGTGTACTACACACTTTGATTTGAATTGTGTTTGTTGTTGATGATGAGGATGATATTTGAAATTGATAAGGTGAGCATGAAATACTAAATATGGCCAACGTGCAAAGAATGATCTTATAATTATGGCCACTAGTGCCAATGAAATGAAAAGATGTGAAAGTATTATGAAATGCGATAATTGAAATAAAAAGGTTGATGTATCAAATAAGATAGCCTAGCCAATCGGGTCGTGATCAGATACCATGCTGCACACATAGTGGTGATTGTACTGAAATTGTAATTAAAATTGTGATTGTGGTCGATGTCCCTAATGGATAGCCTAGTCAATCGGGTCGTGATCGGACTTCGTGTTAAAGACGGTGGTATTGATATTGAGAATAATTGTGGTTGATGTATCTAATGAGATAGCCTAGCCGATCAGGTCGTGATCGGACTCTGTACTAAGAATATGGTGGTACTGGTATTGTGGACAATGGTATATCGATACTAAAAATCTCCCAATATGAGATATGGAAATTAATTTGAACACTGCCTTGATCCTAAATTGAGGTTTGATGTTATTCTATTGAGAGGGTGTTTAGTTATACATACTAATGCTATTTGACAATACTAACGTCCCTTTTACTGGGGGCGATGCATCTTTCAATGGATGCAGGTGGTTCCACAACAGGAGATATTGGTTAGTGATAGCAGTGCACCTTCTTCCCAGCTAACTTGGTGAGCCCCACTTCATTCTGGGGTCATGGATCTTTTGTACTTTATGTATTCTGTTTAAGGTATAGCCGGGTCCTTGTTTCCGGTATTATCATTGTACTCTTCTTTATCTATAGAGGCTCCATAGACATAGTGTGGGTTGTTTATTGGTGCTGGAAAAGACAAACTATGCTATGTTGTGGTTGTATTACTTGTCCATTTGAAACTTTAAAAATGGTGAAACTTATGGTATGAAATTGGTAATTGCAGACATGACCACTTTATTGTTTAATTAAGGAAAACATATATTCTCTTTATTCATGAATGAGTTTGGGTAGAAGGAATCTAACATGCTTGCTCGGTCGGGTTCACTCGGTTGAGCATCGGTCGCTCTCCTCGGTTTTGGAGCGTGACATGCTCCATCTACTGGTTCTTCGGATTGCCTAACATTCTTTCTCTACTAGGGACAGAAGCAACACTAAGGTAATATTGTCACGACCCAAGCTGATGGGCCGCGACGGGAACTTGGTGCCTTACTCAATCGAGTAAAAAATGTAACGTATCTTTCTTATTACGTCATCATGGGTAAGTGGGCCAAAAGGGGCATCATGAGATAACCAGAGTAAACATAAGGGAATACTCAATATAAGACGAACCAATCTGATATAAAAACTTATAAACGTGACATACGGCTTATAAGGCCAAAGTGATTGCTCGTATACTGAACATAGGCCGATAAGGCCATACAATCTTTTATATACATGAAATCTGTCTACAAGCCTCTAAGAATACATAATTGTCATAAAGGTCGGGATAGAGCCCCGCCATACCAATCAATACATATCTTAATCATACTGATCAAATAGCAACTCCGGAGCAAATGGAGCGCACCAACACCTTCCGCTGATCTGATAGCCTTCTTGGAGGACTCTCGACCTGTCTATCGAGACCTGCGGGCATAAAATGCAGCATCCCCAGGCAAAAAGGATGTCAGTACAAATAATATACCGAGTGTGTAAGGAATGAAAATTAGTCAATAATAGACATGAGAAACATGGAGTAAAAGACTCAACATGTAAGTCTGAATAACTCTGTGAATCAATAATATTTATAATGCCATGCATATGCGTATAAATGTCATACCATGCATAGTTATATGCGTACATAACATCATCAAGCCTCTGAGGGCATCCCATCATATCATCTCAGACACTGTGGGCAAATCATCAACGTATACCCGCTGATCAGGTGGTGGTGCGTATATAATGCCGTAACCTTTCCCATATATATATATATATATATATATATATATATATATATATATATATATATATATATATATATGCCATCTGGTCATGGGTCAATGTGCATGTATAAATGTATAAAATGCTTATGAAATACGTCATTAAAATCTGTCGGAATGTCAGTAGACCGGTATGCCTTTGATTGATGTCATGAAATAAACTTTATCAAATTGCGTATTTTCTGAGACCCATGAACAGATGATAGAACAATAAGACACATGGGGAATCAAGAATATAGACACCCCTAGTATTTCTATGAGTAGAGTCATTTATGAAAGTTGCATATTTTGCTCGTTTCGTTTGTATTATTTGGATCATGCCAAAAGGAAAGAAGGGATAGACTTAACATACCTAATACGATTCTCTTGAAAATCCCTCTAACACATGTCTTTTGCAAAAATATGTAACGACAAGATCAGAGTAGGGAAAACTCCGTATGATATTCTTGAGAAAGATTATACCGGACTTCCTTAGAATTGCAAAAATGGCATGTTGCTAAGATGCTAAGGAATTTTTGTTTGAATTCTTGTTGAAGATCCTTTGTTATAGTCTTCGTATGACATACTTGAGGCAATCACGTTTCTATTGCAACAATACCTTTGTTGAAGCTTTCTTCTTTAAGATGAGCAACTCAATTGTGAATTAGAAAGGTTGTCTTTAACCTTTAGGTGGGTCCCACGTTAGGGGGTGACTAAGCAACCAATTTCTCATAAGGTGCCACATTACTTTATGACTTAAGAGTCATATTTAACTAATGCTCTTGGCTGCCACGTTGGGGCAATTTAGGTATTATCCACAATTCCATAATTACATGGTTAATCTTCCATTAAATCAATAATTAATTAATTACCCACATAATTAAAAATTATCTCTAATTACTTAAAATACTACTTACTTTTAACACATTTTATACACCTTACTATCATGGTTATATGGTACCTTGTATGGCAATAGTCCATAAATACTGGGTATTATAACTCGGGCCGTATTTTATCTCAAAATGACAACCTTCGACGAAACTTATTTTCTTTGATTCGCTTACCCTCTCACCTTCACGAATTTACTTATCACTTATTTGAAATAGCATATTACTTGTAACTTCAAAATAATCTCATTTTCGAGCTTTCATCAATTTACTTATGGCGTACTTTCACGTACGAAAACATGGGGTGTAACATTATTCCCCCCTTTGGAACATTCGTCCTCGAATGTTGACTGATGCACTTATCATCATCATAACCTATAGCTGTTGCGAATACTTTAGTACTCTCTTTGCCATCTAGGCAACTATTCTGTGAATAAATCTAATCTCGTAACTCTTGCTACCTTCTGTCATGCAGACTGTAACTTTTTCCTTGTATGTGCGCCTATGGGACTCTTCCCTCTAGCTTTTAGCCAATCTCTAGGCTTCACTTTGTGAACATATGTCGAGCTTGACAAGATATCCCTCTGGGCATCTATAGGTATACTGAAGTTCTTCACTCGGTACTTTGTTGAGCTTACAAATATTGCTATATCTTATTTCATAGACCCAGTTATCCATCCTTATGACTTTACTGCATCTAGGTAGGTAATACTATACCATAACTCTTACTTCGATTTACCATTACTGAGGTCTTCTACCAAACTCCAAGTTACTCTTGTTGCTTATAATATATGTATAAGTCTAAGTCCTTTAATGCTTCCTCATTATTGTTCATCTTAAGAATGATGGCCTAACCTCATCTGATACTTTGTAGCTTTTATCCATCCATTTTTGATTCACCTCAATATTGATCTATAATCAACTACTAATAACTTGACCTTTTATGTAACATTGTCGCTACGGCTCACGTCTTATCGGGGAACATCTGAAATGATTAGACTGATCCACCTGGTGCGATACCATGCTTTCATAACTGTATCTCATAGCATCCCAATGTGATTCACCATACATGGGTATTTTAACCCTGAACAGTTCATGAAATCCCTTTCATTTCTTCTTCAAATCATTACTCAATCGAAGGCCCAAACGTCATCCTTTATCTATCACAATTACATCCTTATTCTACTACCAGGGCAACATTCCATCTCTCCAAAATGCTATTAGTCTTGGACGTCTTTGAGTTCATTTAGGCTATACTGAGCTTTCTATAACTTAGAGAACCCATCAGCTCTCTTGTTTTCATAGGCTTAATCCCGATAACTTATCCCTTCTCATCGCCTTCTCACTCGCCTTACCTTATCCTTACTAATGTCTTCTTATAACCTTGACGCTCTACTATACTTTAGCTTGCGACCTACACATATCTATTTATACTATTCGTAATCTTCCTTCAACTTGCTTACATCATAGATTTCCTTATATCATTCTGGAACATCAAGCGAGACATCACATCATCTCTAACTCTTCTTTACTCTCTTAATTAGACTTCTCGATACCTAAAAACCATAAGCTAGAAGACATGCCAGTGATGACGCCGCTATCATTCCTGGATACTGAATCCCCGTGCTTCTAGCCGTCTATACGTTGTCCACCTTTACCTTACTTATCTTAAAGTCTCACATCGTATCTTCTATCTCTTTCATAACCTCCTTTCCATATAGGTATAATTTGAAGCTCTATTATAACTCTTGCACCTCTGGTGCATACACAATCCGGTAGGAGCTTCATACTGACTTCTTAAGAGACTGGTACTCTTCTAACTGGCTTAGGAGCGGACAAAACTTGGGCATCCTCTAGGACGATCAGTATAATCGATCTTTTGCGATCGGGGTCCACACTCGGAGGGGGGAACTGATTAACCAATTTTGGGCTCGAGATCGGCCCGCTAACTTTCAAGGAAGTGACTTTCTTCGGAACTTCCAGGTCGCCCAGCCCGGAGAGGTCTTCCCAACCAGACGAGTCCACACCGTCGAAAAAGGAGTGAAGGGGATCTTCCGCACCCTTGCCCCCCTATTTGGATTTATTCTTTCTTGCTTGGGCCTCCTCAAGCATAGACTTAGTGTAGAAGGGCATCCCCGAGATCTCAATTATGCCGGGCGCTTTCTTTGGAGCGGAACCGGCATCTTGGGAAGTTTCATCCTAGGAATCCACATCAGTCTTTCGAGTTTGAGGGGGGTCGATCTCATGAGTCTCCCCCCTCGGATGCATCCCAGTCCCAGAGATAGGTTGTCCCGTGGATTACAAAAATAAATTCATCCTCCGGCTCATCCCTTAGCCGGAGGAGGGAGTCGGATTCTGGCACCTGGGAACTAGAGCCCCTCCTGGGCTTGTGGAGCACCCATTTCATTGGTTTCTTCACCTCAGATCTCGGAGATCCCGAGGTTTTCTGTTCCTCTTTTTTTTTCCCTCCACAGAAGCAACAGAGAGATCAACGGACGGGGGAACATCTTCATCCCTTTCTGAAGGCCTAAGTTCAGTGGTCTTAGGCAAACCTGCATAACAGAAGGGGAAGGGGAGTTAGTATAATAAAATGTGAAAACATAGAATTGGCTACTCAGAAAGAGGCCTTACCACGAGAACGGGCCTCTCATCGGCCCTCAAGAATCTGCTCCTTGTGCGCTCGAAGTACGACATCTGAGTACAGATTCCCTCGATCCACTACTTTAATCAGGGAACCGCATTTAGAACCTGGGCGACAGCTGCACAACCACAAGCATGAATGAGAAGATAGTAATTGAAGAAAGAAAATTTTGATATTTAAGGAGAGAATTGCACTTACAAGACACATTCCACTTCCTAGAGAATGGCATGTATTCTTGGGGGGATCAAATCCTCAATTTTCACTCGGACAAAGCGTCCCTGCCAGCTCCAGTATCGGTCTTCGTCGATACTCGAAAAGGTGCACATGCTGGCCTAGCGAGTAAGCTTGATCAGTTCCCCCTCAGAACATCCATGGACTGTATAATCGAAGCGATGGTCGATCGTGAACCGACAAGATTCGGTCATGTTCACGAGGTAGTGGAGGAGGGTCATGATCCTCCACAATGATGGTAGATTTTCCCGAGGCAAACCTCGCACCTCTTGTAAAAGTCTAGAACGATCAGGTCTATCGGGCCCAGTGTGAAAGGGGTTTGTATAAACACTTAAGTACCCCTCCACTTGGGTAGTAACGGCGTCCTCGGGCTCGGGGGCTACTATGTTTTTGCCTTCCCAATTGCAGTCCTTACGAACTATGGGAAGAACATCTTCAGTCACAGAACATATGTACCTCGACACTTCTTCACTCTGGTCCTGTTTGCGCGAGGGCTTCTCGACTTTAAAGTCATCTACAATTGAGCAGCCCCCAAGAATGAACGCTGACAAGGGAGGCTCGGTGGCCAGTTCGTTAGCAACAACAACGGGGGAAGCCGTTTCGAGGGCAACCACCTTAGGGGCAACCGCTTCAGTACCAGCGGCCGGTTGAGAAGATGAAGAGGCAACTTGTTGAGGAATGGTTATCGATGTTTTGGCCATTATCATCTGGGGGAGTGTTGGAAGACTTGAGGAAAGAACACAAAGTTTTGGAAAAATGGGTTTTGATGATGAAGAATAGAGTATGAAGGTTTGACAAAATTCTGGGCAAAAATCTGGAGATTACTACGGAAATTGAAGAATAAGGATGGAGATATGAAGGTTTGAAGAAGGTTTGATGATGGCTGGAAAGCTTGAAGATAGTGATTTAGTCAAAAAGTAGAAAAAGGACAAAAGGAGGAAGCTTTTATAGGGACATAGCCGATGCCTCGCATTCGGGGCAACCTGCCGGTGAGCGACACGTGTCCGAAGTCAGAACGACGCGACTGATGGGACGTTTTGTCTCCCTCGTCATAACATACGAAGGAAGGAACCATAGTCATCTGTCATTTTCCATCGTTTCGGCAAGCCTCCTCTATGAGAAACGAAGGGACTATCTCTATGCGGGTAAAATCGAGCCCACTAAATATTCCGATTTTTCGGTGAGGCAAACAGAGCAGGAACGTGACCGCAATGAATCTGAGTCAGAGTGAGGAGCCCCTCGTATGGGGGCTCGGGCAAAACACCTGCCCTCGAGGGTATCAGGGCTATGTCTTCTGAGTTCGGTTCCAGGATCAAGACTTCGGGGAGCATTGCCAAATAGCTGGACATGACTAACAAAAAGCCGTTATATCCATGCCCAACCGGATTTCACGGTGTGAATCTCGGCCCATATCGGCAGAAAATCAGTGATTAGCGAAACAGAAGATTTTTTACCTTTCTTAGAATTTTAGTTAGGGTAAAACTCCCCTACTATATAAAGGAGGAAGCTTATTATTCATGATAGACATTGTAATACGCATACCAAGGCAATTTATTTCAATTCTCTTTGTTATTCAAAGTTCTTATTTTTCTTCTTAAGTTCTTCACAAGCGCAAGTTTGGAATCGAAGGCAGGTTCCTCATTGAGCCTTTAACCGGGTTTGGAATCATCCTTATCATTGGTTTGGCCATTTATTATTTTCTTAATCTAACATCATTAATCACTTGTATTGAATTAATCCACATATTCTTAAAACCACATATAAATTCAATTGTTATCCTTTTTTTAGGGTAAACACTTGTATAAGCAAAAACAAAACGAAAATAAATGGATAGATTTTTACAATGGTAATACTTCATGTACAATTTACAGATTCAATAACAGTTAAAAAATGTCATATTCTTATCAAAATCTGCATTTATCGTTTTCAACAAATGCGACGGCTAAGCTAGTTTGCGTGTACGATAAACTTGAAGCACATAAACTTATCCTCATGTAGCAGGTTGAAAATTTTAGAAACTTGTATGGTAGCATGACTACCCCATGTTTGATTCTGAAATGAAAGAAAATTTATTGTATTAAATCTCTAAATGCTCTCTACAATTTTTCTCATAATTCACACATTAAATAAGTTATCAATACCCCTATTTATAATTGTATGAAACATATTTCAACTAGAAATATGAAAACATATTCCTATATTATTCTAACTACAAATCATATTTAGACATGAATTAAATAAACTAGCAAAAATCAAATCCTAAACAATTAAGGTTTCCTACTGCAATTTTGAATTAGTTTTCCAACATGAACTTCTTTTCTGTATATGTATGAAAATTTACAAAGGGCATGGCTTCTTCTGTCTCCTCACTTCTTGAACTCAAAGAAGAGTTCCCGATCTCATCTTGCTAGCCATGCGAAAGAGTGCTTGAAAATTTAGAAAGTTCTACATAAAGATTGATCATTAATGAAGTCAGTTATAGATTACTATGTGGAAGAAAATTTTATGACATTAGTAATATTGTTGAATGTTTTATTCTTCGTGTCAAGTTGGCATAATTATTATATTTTTCATTCGATCCATTTGTGTATATAAATCGAAAAGACGAATAACCTGAACTGAAGCCTAAAATTTTTCAAACTAACCAAATGTTTACCCCTATTTGGCCTGTGAAAATAATAGCACGTCTACGTTCAAAATAATGTGTCACCGAGAACCTTCAATCCTGGATTCGCATCTACCTTCAACTCTTGAAAACTTTTCACAAGCACGCAACTATTGAAACTTAGTCGCTTTCATTGATTTCTTAAATGTGTTGCAAGTGCATAGAAATAAGGGCAAAGGACAATAATGCTCCCGCGGAGCATAATATAATGACCCATAATGCATCGAATTTTCTCAAGGTCAGTGGAAGCCCAACTACAAAATTCATAGTGATATGCTCCCACTTTCACTCCGAAATGTCGAGCCTCTGAAGCAAACCACTGGTTCTCTGATGCACATACTTCACCTGATGACAATTCAAACATCGAGAAACATACACAACAATTCCTTCCTCATCCTCCGCCACTAATAGTGCTGCCTCAAAATATGATACGTCTTTGCGGCCCCCGGATGAATGGAATACCACGAACTATGGGCCTCCTCCAGTATTAATTCTCGCAATCCATCCACATTTGGAACACAGATCCGACCTTGAAGCCTCAATACCCCATAATCTCCAATTGTAACCTCCTTAGCATCAATGTGATGCACCGGGGCCCTTCTGGTTAAGTAAGTGATGATCATGATACTTACGAGCCCTGATGCGCTAAAACAAGGACGACAATGAAACAACATAAGCAAGAACTCTATTGGACTCCGAAATATCCAACCTCACGAACTGATTGGCCAAAGCTTGAATATCTAATGCTAACGGTCTCTCAACAACTGGAATATAAGCAAGACTCTCAATTCTCTCAGCCTTCCTATTCAAAGCATCGGCCACCATATTGGCCTTCCCCGGGTGATAAAGAATGGTGATATCATAGTCCTTTAGTAGCTATAACCACCTCTGTTGCCTCAAGTTCAGATCCTTTTGCTTGAATAAGTGCTGGAGACTCCTGTGATATGTGAACACCTCACAAGACACGCCGTAAAGATAATGCCTCCAAATCTTAAGTGCGTGAACAATGGCTGCCAACTCCAAATCATGTAAAGGATAGTTCTTCTAATGAGGTTTCAACTGACGCGAAGCATAAGCAATAGCTCTACCCTCCTGCATCAACACACATCAAATGCCAATCCGTGAAGCATCATAATAGACTGTATAAGAACCTGATCCCGAAGGTAAAAATAGAACTAGAGCTATAGTCAATGCAGTTGTGTAACATCCCGTACTTTAGTGTTAGGATGAGTCGTAGTAACTTTATATGAGTTTGAAGGGATTAAGTTCAATCACGAGGTTATAGAGGGTTGATGACAATGCTATTTTGTTTTACAATCTTAATACTATTTGACGTTATTTTGATACGGTGTATATATATTTACTTATAAGTCTATTTGGTGAGGTCCATTTCATATATACTCCGGTTGAGGAGGTAACTAATAATTGAGAGCTTGAATTTACTATTCAGAGGAGGATTATACCATGTAACTATATTTGTTTATACTGTTTATTACCCTGTCGTATATTTGTTTACTTCCTACTGTATTTGAGTTACTAGACTACTAGTAAGTGTCGATATCGATCCCTCGTCACTACTTCTCCGGGGTTAGGCTAGATACTTACTGTGTATGCGTTGATTTACGTACTCATGCTACATATATATATATATATATATATATATATATATATATATATATATATATATATATATATATATATATACGTGTGTGTGTGTTTGGTGGTCTTTTGGGCGCAAAGGCGCGACTGTTGCGGGGACTTTACGGTGAGTTGCATTCCATGTTACGATCTGCAACATACAGAGTCTACATCAGAGTTATTTATATTCTCCTGTCTAACTAGTATTCCAGACAGATGTTGTATTATTATTGTACTCCTTAGTAGATGCTCATGCACTTGTGACACCGGATTTTGGGGGTTCCTACTGGATGTTCATTATTGTAGTTCACCTTGTAATTTATATTTTATACGGAAATTGAAAAATAAAATCACGGGTTTTCTACGAGTACCAGATTTTACTCTACTTACTTAATGAGATTCATGATTTCAAAAATAATAAAATGAGTAACTAAGTTGATTAATCACAGTTGGCTTGCCTGACGGTGGCGTTAGGCGCCATCACAACCTGCAGTGGATTTTGGGTCGTGACATTTGTCTAGCAAAATCGCATTTGCGGTCCTCAGTGCCGCACTTGTGATTCTGTATCTGCGAAAACCAATCGCAGATGCAGAAGTCACTTAATTCCCGACCAGCCGCTTCTGCGGACCCCAAGCAACTTCTGCTGAAGCTCTTGCGCATCTACGCTTGCGCATCTACGCTTCGTGGTCTGCATCTGCGGAGTTCCTCTGCCAGCCTCCTCCTTCGCATCTGCGCTCAAACGACCGCACCTGCGGCTCCTTATCTGCGACCAAGCCCCCCCCCCCCCCCCAAATGCGAAAACACTAGAAGCCCTGAATCTTCAACAATACAACTAAGTCCGAAAATGGTCCGTACTCAATCCGAAACACTCCTGGGGCCCTCGATGTTGACACTCAATTTTGACCCTGCGTATTTAAAAAATTAAATTATGCAGGCTTCCTTGTCAAAAAATGATAAAAATATAGTATTTTGTACATTTTTAACTGTAATGCAATTTAGTGATAATTATTCCCATTTTTACAAAATATAGGAATTTTTATCATTTTATTGCAATTGGTTAAATTCTACCATTTTTGTGCATTTTTATAAATTTCAAACAATTTATTGATAATTGTCATAATTTTTAAACAAAAAATAAAAATAATTATTACTACAACACAATTGTAGTAGTATATATATATATATATATATATATATATATATATATATATATATATATATATAAAATAAATACTACAAGATTTTCCAATTAAATAAATATTTTCTAGTTTATAGCACAATCTAGTGATTATGTCACGACCCAAAACCTACCCCGTCGTGATGGCCCCTATCGTGGAACTAGGCAAGCCACAACTCAACATCCCAATACAGAAAAATCTTTGAACATAAAGACGGAAGCAATTTTATAATTTAGGAAAGCCATTTTGAAAATAGAAATATCCAAAATACGATAGAATCCATCCCAAAACTAGGGTGTCGGAGAGTACATGAGCGTCTAAATTAGAATACAGTCCACTACAGTGTCTAGAGAAATAAACCAAAAATACAACTCGTGATAAAGGAGGAGAGTCAAGGCCTTCGAACGACGTGCAACTACCTTGGTAGTCTACGAACTCTGAAGCAGCAATCAGCAACAGCCGCCGTGACCAAAATGTTGGATCTGCACACGAGGTGCAGGGAGTAACATCAGTACATCGAATTCAATAAGTAACAAGTCCAAACTTTAGACTGAAAGGTAGTGACAAACTCAACCGGTACAGATAAAATAGAAATAACTGAACAGAAATGTAGGCATGCTTTCAAATTAAATAGGCAACTCAAACAGTAAAATGAAGCAGATCCGAACAGTGTAAAGAACATAACTCTGCTATCTCTACATGACAATGCACATACTGTATGTGATGCACCATGCTGTCAGCCTCATGTGCTCACACTCTCAAATTCTCAACCACTTGGTACTGTATATGGCCCATACGGCCCAGGGAAGATCCATCCCAGAACATATACATCACTGACTATAAGTCACCCAGTATCGAGGAAGGCCAATCCAGCCCTATGGAGAAGATCCATCTCCAGGTATCAAGTACTTCGGACAAGATCCATGTCTAGGGAAGATCCATCCCTCAATAATATCAACCAAGCTCACTGGGAAGGGGGGGTGTTACAGACTCCGGAGGGGCTCATACAGCCCAAGCGCTATAATAATCATCAGAATAATCGCTGCGGCGTGCAGCCCGATCCCATAACCAGGCTCTCGGCCTCACTCAGTCATCGATCTCTCCAGTCTCACCCACGGACTCACAATGTCATGAATACAACCCGGACAATGATATGATGAATCAATAACTAACTCAGACTGAGATACGATATAAAAATACATGAATAGGACTGAGTACGAAATATTAATAAAAATAATGAGACAGCAAGACTCGACCACTAAGGGTCCCAACAATACCGGCATAAAGCCTAAACATGATATATAGCATAATTTACAGCTCAATTACTTTTATCACATGAAGAAAGCATGGATATCAACATGATAGAGTCATTAAACGGTGCCATGGAATCACGCAGGTCACAATTCTCACGGTACACGTCCGCATGCCCGTCACTTGGCATGTGCATCACCTCAATATCATTCACATAACACAAAATTTGGGGTTTCGAACTCTCAGAACCAAGTTTGAAAGCGCTACTTAACTCAAACCAAGCAAAGTCCTACTCCGGAATGCCCTTGCCTCTCAATTCGGTCTCCGAACGTCCCGAATCTAGCCAAAAGTAATACAATACAATCAATATAGGCTAAAGGAATCAATTCCACAAGAAAAATACCAAATTATAGCCAAAATCCGAAATCGACTCAAACCCGCCACCCAGGCCCACGTCTCAGAATCCAACAAAAATTATAAAACCCAAAAGCCCATTAACTCATAAGTCTAACCATACCAAATTTATCAAAATCCGACCTCATTTGGTCATTCAAATCCCCAAAATCCACTCTCCAATTTTCAAGCCCTAAATCCCCCAAATTTCTAGTTCAAATCCCTAATTAGATGATGAATAAAGCCATGGATTCACGAAATTTATACCATTATGGGTTACAATCACTTACCCCAATGTTGCTCCTTGAAACCCTTCGAAAAATCGCCTCTCTCCCGAATTCCTCAAGTCTAATATGGGAAAATAAAAGACAAAACCTCGAGCTGATATTTTCTGCCCAGCAAAACCGCACCTACGATCCTAGTTCCGCACTTGCGGAACCGCATCTGCGAAAAGGGCTCCGCTTCTGTGGAAATTCATTTAAATATGTACTCATCTCCTGCGATCACCTGACCGCATCTACGGCCATCGCAAATGCGGGGACTAAGCCGTACCTGCGATCCAACTGCACATTTGCACCTCTCAATCCGCTTCTGCGACCACTGCAGATGCGGGATTTCCATCGCACTCACGGTCTGAGCCTAGGCTTTCCTTAGCCGCACCTGCGGCTTTTCCTTCGCTCCTACGGCCTCGCACCTGCGGTTCCCATTCCACAGATGCGGAAACACCAGCAAGAGTAGCTTCAACTATATTTTTCTAACTTCAAACGATCTGTTAACTACTTGGAATCACCCCGAGGCCCTCGGGACCTCAACCAAACATACCAACAGGTCATATAACCCTATACGAACTTATTCGAAATCTCGAATCACTAAAAACAACATAAAAACACAAAATTAAACTCGGATTCAAGCCTAAGAACTTCTAAACTTCCATATTCCGCAAACGACGCCGAAACCTACCAAACCATGTCCGATTAACCTCAAATTTTGCACACAAGTCATATTCTGCATTACAGACCTACTCCAACTGCCGGAATCGGAATCCGATTCCGATATCAAAAAGTCAACCCCCTGGTGAAACTTTCCAAAAATTTGACTTTCACCATTTCAAGCCTAAATTAACTACAAACCTCAAATTCACAGTCTGGACACGCTCCTAAGTCCAAAATCACCCAACGGAGCTAACGGAACTGACATAACTCCATTCCAGAGTCGTCTCTACACCATCCCGACTACGGTCAAAATTCTAAGACTTAAACTTCCGTTTTAGGGACTAAGTATCCTAAAACACTCCAAAATCAAAACAAGACCTCCCGGTAAGTCATATAAGCAGAAACAGATACGGAAAATACAGTAAATAGGGGATCAGGGCTATTATGCTCAAAATGACCGGTCGGGTCATTACAGATTACCTAGAAGCTGATAGAATTTATTCAAAATAAGGATCAAATCCTGTCAAATCCAATGTCGCATCAACACTCAATGTAACAAGACATCCTGACGCGACTTGACAAGTGATGTGACTTGGTGTGACATGACACTTGATGTGACATGTCATGGGATGTGACATAACTATCTTTTGTCCAATGGGTACACCTTCTACCCAATAGGTAAATACTATCGGCTTGTCTTCTTCCATAAGTCAAATAAATTATACTGATATACATGTGCATACATAGATAAATAAAGTGTATACAGTACTTTGCCAATGGTTTCAAAGTTAGTGGTTTCATTTTGGACCACATATTTATTTTTATATTGTCTTTATTTTTCACTTAAAACAATAGCCACATATGTTTCTACACATTCACCATATGATACATTTTACACACACACATTTTAGAGGGAAAATCAGATTTTGGGAAAGGGGGAAAACCCTAATATATTTTACATATGTTCCCCACCCTCTCATTCACACACCAGTCGCCTCCTCTCTTTGGTTCTCTTCTCTCTCTCACTTGGGAGATCTACTGCCTCTCCTCCAAGCTCCATTTCTGCCGCCCGCCGAGATTGATCATCGGCGATGACTGGGAAAGGCTGATACCACTATTGTCGCCCTCTTTTCCCTCTTTATTATCACTATTTTGTCGGAGTCGCACCACCGGTGACGACGACTAATCCATGTCATTGCTCTTCACCTCTCTCTCTCTCTCTCTCTTCTGCTTTAGATCTCACACCCCTGTTGGCCGAAAAATGGTTTCCTTTATTAAGCTTGCCGGCAGATCTGGAATGGTCCAAGTTTTCGAGAAGCTTTACCGAAAAAATCCAGATCCGACGAGCCTCGTTCGCGCTTAGCTTATTTCTTGAGTCTCATCGGCTCCCCTATTTTCGATGACCTCACCGGACCTCGCATCTGGTTTGTGCAGTCACTGCTACTGTTACTTTTGAGAGAACATTATTGTCACTTCTTGGAGGCCATTTCTTGGCCACTGATCTGGGTGTTGTTCAATTTTTCGATGATCTCTCTTGCTCGTTTTCCTTTACAGATTTATGTCTTTATTTGATTAATTATTTGTTGATGTTTGATTCATTTTCTTTGGGTTGTTACTGTTCTGTGGGACTTTTTTTTGGGTGTGATTTACGCGATGGCTGCAAAGACTCGCCGGAAAATTATTTTCGGCGTTGATGGTGTTTCTTGCCGCTGCTTCCTTGATGGTTTTGGTCACTGCCTCGTTGAAGACTTGTTAACACATTTTGTGTTTATGAATCTGTGTTGGTTACTAAAATTAGGTTGTGGGGCCTACGAAAAGATGTAAATTTTTTAGGCCTTGTGATGATTTTTGACTGATAAAGAACAAGATACTACACCGTCCCTCGGATCCGGAACAAAATATATTTATGAGACGATGACGAAAGCCAAAGAAAAATAAAAGACAAGAATGTGAATATCCATGCTTTGGAAGGCAACAAGGTTGGTCACTGGAGTTGCAACCAAGTTAATATTCACATTCTAATGTCTTATTGCTATACGTCATATGCCATCCGAATCATTTTCTAAAATAATTTCCAAAAAATATTTTTTTTAAAATCATTTTCTAAAGCAATTTCCAAACATATTTCAAATCATTTTCAAAGAGAAACAATCTTTTATAAAAGTATTTTCAAAGAAAAACCATTTAAAAATTAATAACATTTAATTTATTTTACTTTATATTATCTTACTAACAATTTTGCTTCTTTTTTGCGAGTTACAATCACATGAAGTCGCATTTGAAAGATGATGCTCATATTGACTTGATATCCCCGTCTAAACCCCGCTCCGTCACTTTCCATTGTCAAATGCACAAAAATACAAGTATAATGAAATATTAGTTATATATTGCATGCTACTTATTTCCTTGCTTGATATGTTTAGTTGCACAAATTATGTTAGAATAATGTACTTAGTCAATCACTTGATCCATTACTAGTTAATCATAATGTTCTCAATACTTGGGCCTTAGACATATTCATGCAATTGGTTTGGTTAACTTGATTCATATTCACTTAGTTAATCCAACTAATTTCCTTAACTCTAGTGAATAATTTATTTGTGTTTAGTATAAATCTTAGTAGATTTAATTATTATGAGATTCTCTCCACTCTTAGCATATCTTATAATAATACACTTGAATGAATAATTTCTTTAGCTAACAATATGTATTAAAGTAATAGTCTTAGGTGAAGTTTTAATCATAGGAGCAATTTATTTATTTCTACACATATTCTTTCATTGAAAATAGCTCTTTTTACGTATATCCTTGACAAATCTCCCTAGACTTCATTTTATTCAACTAACTCTTTAGAATGAAAATTTGGTAATTCTATTGTCACATATAAGATTTATGTAAATAATTCTTTTCCATTGCTCCCCTATTTGTGATAAATTTTTCTACTTTACTTGATTATTCCTTTTAATTTAATTGATGACTATTTATATTCAAAGATAATTCGTTACCTATCATTATATGTATTCAACTAGGATTAATCAAATATAGTTAAATCACTTAGCTTCAAATTACAAGTCAAGGTTTTTCCTTATACTTTCTTTCGAATCCATTTCTTCCAATCAAACTCCAAAAAGAATTTTGTTTATTAATTTGCTTTGTGTATTTTATTATACATATCTTGCCATAAATGAAATAGTTGTTCTTCAAATATTCATTCACTACGTGACAATTACCTTGGCTACTCTTTGGTAGGAATTCTTTGTGAGGTAGTTGGTCATTTGAGAGGCTTAGGCCTTATAGTCAACTTGGCCCAAAAGTGGTGTTTCAAGACCGTGGCTCTAAAGATGATCTCTAGCTGCTTATTGAATGATCATTTTTTCGTAATACAAATACTTCCTTATTATATTGGTATGGTAATTTTCTTATGTCATAAATATTTTGATGCATTCTCTTATATCATATTCATTCATCAAATCAATTCTTTATTCATTAAATCAATTCTTTCACTTTACTCATTATGCACTAAGATTATCCGAGGATGACTCTTCCTCTATTCTTGAATCAAATTCCTTGCTAATTATTTATCCATATGCAAATAAATATTCTTTCCTCCTTTTTTCTGAGATCCTTTAGTATAAATTTTCTCTTGTTGTAGTTATCCATCTAAGACTCTTAACTCTAATTATGAATCGTTTTCTCTTTAAGTTTATTCTTATAAGTTCAAACTTTTATTCAAACAATCCGAGTTAACATACACTCTTTAGGTTGAATTCTTTTTATATTGTTCAATCTACACTAAAAATACTATCCTTGAATATATTTTTAATTTTTTTGTACACTACATATTATTGCATATATATTTTGTCAAATATTTTACTATTCTTTATCTAGAACTCAATTTACACTCAGATTATCTTCTGGAATATGATTCCCTTGTCCACTTTACATAGGGATGTTAAAGGTTATTTAAAAACCGATTGAATCGACCGAACCGAACCGCACCAAACTGATTTTTAGGTTTTTTTAATAAAATCGTAGGTTCTTTTATATATTTATCACCGTATTAAAAAATTAGGGTAGGTTTTTAATTTTATTTAAGGAATCAAAAAAATAAACCGAGCCGAACCAAACCGACTATATATATTTTATACGACCAAAATCGAGTTCGCCTGGGACATGGTATATAAGGCTCGAAACGTGGCAACAAAGGGCTGAAGATCGACCCCAAGTCCCATCGGGTTAGAACCTAGGGGCTGAACGCCTGCCTTCGAAGAATATCGAAACCGTGATCCCGGAATCGGTCCTAGCCTCGAACGAGTTTGAAGAAATATTGTTAGCATAGCCAACAGAAGGCCGAAATATCCGTGACCGACCGGATATTACGGCGGCAATCACGACACGTATCGATAAGGGATCATTAATCAGTAAATCAAGAGATTTATTTATCATTTATTATACCTAAAGTAGGACTCCTCTACTATATAAAGGAGGTCTGATAATTCATAAAACACATTGTAACATGCACTAAAAAGTAATATATTATTATTTTTCTCTTTAAGCTCTTATTCATCTGTATCTTGAGACCGATCGAAGTATATCCGGTTCGAGGGTGACTGGTCTTCCAAGACTGAAATTGTCCAATTTGTGTAGTTTGAATTTCCTTTATCGTTATTTATTTCAATTGCAACTCAATTTATTATTTTGTATCAAGTTAATCCGTATATCCTTAAAACCACTTACAAATTTAATTGTTATCCGATTTTGAGGGTAAACAGTTTGGCGCCCAACGTGGGGCTAAGGATAATAGTGGTTATTTAATATAAATTTCCTTAACACAAACTACTTTACACTTGTTTTTTGAAGTGTCTCTATATATTCAGGTTAAAGCTCAAAATGTCAAACTCTCAGTCGGCACCCTTACATGTTGATAATGAGTCCGGCCATCACGGTGAAAATAATAACGTACTGCCCACTAGTCATGAGCATCTACTACAATTTATTTGATAATATCGAGACTAACATAGTCTGAAAAATAGTTAAATACAACTAAAGAAAGATAAGAGGAAGAAGAGCAGGGCTGCGATCGCCAGGCAGCTACCTTGCTATCCCAGAGAAAATCTGCAACCGAAATAGTCAACAATTGCTTCCGCGTCCAGATACACCTGGATCTGCACACAAGGTGCAGGGAGTAACGTGAGCACGCCAACTCAGTAAGTAACAACAGTAAATAAAGACTACGAAGTAGTTACGAGCAATAATGCAAGTAAAGTTCATATCACAAATAAATTCAGTAAAATACAACATGATTTTAAAACCAGGGTTTAATCAAATCAACTCTTTTAAATCCAGTTCTAGTAAAATCATTTAAAGACATCTTTTAACAATTTTCACTCGTATACAGCCTCTTGGGGAGACCTCACCATCACTCATGCCTCCCAGTCACTCGGCACTTGCACTCAGTAGGTACTTGTGCTCACTGGGATATGTATAGACTCCAGAGGGGCTCCTTCAGCACAAGCGTTATATCAAGCCAATCATGGAATAAATCAATGAGCCCTTCGGCCTATATCAAACATGCTGCGGTGTGCAGTCCGATCCCATAAATATCCTCACAAATCAGGCCCTCGACCTCACTCAGTCATAAATCTCTCCAGCCTCTCGGGCTCTCAGAAAATAAAGTATTCAACCCAAACAACATTTATATGATGCATCAAAATAGAGTAATAGAGACTGAGTTATGCTGTAAATATGTATAAACATGACTGAGTATAAATTTTTAATCAAAAACAATGAGAGGATAGTAAGAAAAGACATCTAAGGGTCCAAACAACACAGGCATAAGGCCTAAACATGGCATCCAGCCTGACTTGCAGAAATGCTTTCTAAAACACATAAGACATTCCCCAGGGGCCGATGCGGAAGCGCACCAAAGTGTCCATCACAAGGGAGAAACGGACTCGGGATTACATGCCGGAAGGAACCTTGTCTTTCAATGACGAAGACACCAAGGGGATAGTGCAGCCCCACAATGATGCACTGGTAATATCGATACTCATAAATAAATCTCGAATTAAGCGTATGTTAATTGATCTAGGTAGCTCAACCAACATCATCAGATCAAGGGTCGTGGAACAACTCGGCCTACAAGATCATATCGTACCTGCGGTCCAAATCCTGCACGAGTTCAACATGGCATGCGAGACCACTAAATGGGAGATAACATTACCGGTGAACGTCACCGGAACCGTACAGGAAGCTAAGTTCTATGTAATCGAAGGGGATATGAGATACAACACTTTGTTCGGGAGGCCATGGATTTCACAACATGAGAGCAATACCCTCGACACTAAACCAGGTGTTTTAATTCCCAACACTAGGAGGAATCAAAATAATCTATGGGGAACAACTGGCCGCCAAGGAGATGTTCGTAGTTGGTGAGGTGATCCCGGCATCCATATTCTCGACATCGAAGAATCTAAATCGGATGGTCAAAGACGGGGCCAAATAGCAATCATCGATACCAGGCACGATAGAATCGGAGGAATGAGGGGTAGACGAGGACGGCGAATATGGAGTCCCCAGATCTTTCATAACCCCCGACGATTTCAATGCTACAAAATCAATGGTCGAGGAACTGGAGAAAGTAGTACTAATTCAACACTTTCCCGATCGAAAGGTATACTTGGCATGGGGTTAAACCCCGAGCTCAGAAAAAACTCATTCAATTTCTTATAGCTAACGAAGATTGTCTTGCTTGGTCCCATCTTGATATGGAAGGGATCCAGCTGGAAATAACCACTCACAACCTTAGCCTGGACCCGAAGTTCCACCCAGTCAAATAGAAGAGGAGACCCCAGTCCGAGGTCAAACATGCTTTCATCAAGGATGAGGTATCTAAACTCCTTAAAATCGGGTCCATTTGGGAGGTAAAATACCCGGATTAGTTAGCGAACGTAGTGATAGTCCCTAAAAAAGGGAAAAAAATTAAAAATGTGTGTAGACTATAAGGATTTGAATAAGGCATGTCCCAAAGACTCCTTCCCTTTGCTCAATATCAATTTCATGATCGATGCCACGGCCGGCAACGAGATTCTCAATTTTCTGGACGCCTACTCTAGGTAAATCCAAATACGTATGAACCCGGGCGATCAGGAAAAAACCTCCTTCATCACTAAGTATGGCAATTATTGCTATAACGTGATGCCATTTGGATTAAAAAATACTGGTGTCACTTATCAACGCCTAGTAAACCGGATGTTCGAGGAACAAATAGGAAAATCAGTGGAGGTTTACATTGACGATATTTTGGTTACATCCCTGCGAGAAGAGGACCATTTGAAATATTTGCAGGAAACCTTCAGGATATTGAAGAAGTACAATATGAAGCTGAACTCGGAGAAATGTGCATTTGGAGTTGGATTCAGTTAATTCCACTGATTCATGGTGTCCAACCGGGTAATCGAGATCAATCCCGACAAGATCAAAGCCATCGAATATATCACGGTTGTGGACAACGTGAAGGCCGTGCAAAGATTAACCGGACGCATAGCCGCCCTGAGACGATTCATCTTGAGGTCCTCTGACAAGAGCCACCGATTCTTCTCACTATTGAAGAAGAAGAATAACCTTTCATGGACACCGGAACACCAACGGTCCTTGGAGGAACTCAAGCGGTATTTATCAAGCCCACCTCTGCTTCATACTCCGAAGACGGACGAGCAACTATACCTGTACTTAGCAGTATCAGAAGTAGCATTAAGTGGAGTCCTGGTCCGGGAAGAGAAAGGTACGTAATTTCCAATTTACTATGTTAGCAGGACTTTAGGTGAGGCCGAAACTAGATACCCTCTCCTGGAGAAATTGGCGCTCGCTTTGCTATGCGCCTCTAGAAAGCTGAAACCGTACTTTCAATGTCACCCCATATGTGTTGTGACTACTTACCCATTTAGGAATATAATTCATAAGCCCGAGCTCTCGTGACGGTTGGCCAAATGGGCTGTGGAAATCAGTGGGTACAATATTGAATATTGGCCCTGGACCGCCATTAAATCTCAAATTTTGGCAGACTTTCTGGCCGAGTTTACGTCGTCCTTAATACCCGAGGTCGAAAGAGAGTTATTGTTGAACTCGGGGACTTCTTTGGGGATCTGGACCCTCTTTACGGACGTCGTCGCAAATGCAAAAGGGTCCGAATTTGGCATCGTATTGAAGCCACCGACATGCAATGTAGTTAGACAATCTATTAGGACTATAAAATTGACTAACAATGAGGCAGAATATGAGGCCATGATTGCAGGTCTCGAACTAGCCAAAAGCTTGGGGGCGGAGGTGATCGAAGCTAAGTGCAACTCCCTCCTTGTGGTGAACCAAGTTAATGAGACGCTCGAGGTCAGAGAAGAACAAATGAAAAGGTACTTGGATAAGTTGCAGGTAACATTACATAGATTCAAGGAGTGGACTCTACAACACGTGCTTCGGGATCAAAAAACTGAAGCTGATGCCCTTGCTAACCTGGGATCGTCGGTCGAGGACGATGAGTTCAACTCGAGGGCGGTCGTACAACTCATGAGATCGGTAGTAGAGGAAGGCCACGCCGAAATAAACTCAACGATCCTGACTTGGGACTGGAGAAACAAATATATAGAATATCTGAAGACCATAAAACTGCCCTCAGATCCAAAAGAATCAAGGGCCTAGCATACGAAGGCAGCCCGATTCAGCTTGTCCGAAGATGGAACCCTGTTTAGAAGAACATTTGATGGCCCACTCACGATATGTCTAGGAGCAGGAGATACCGAGTACGTTTGGAGGGAAATTCATGAAGGCACCTGCGGAAATTTTTCAGGCGCCAAATCATTGGTTCAGAAGATAATTAGAGCCGGCTACTACTGGATCGACATGGAAAAGGATGCGAAGGAGTTCGTATGAAAATTTGATGAATGTAAAAGACATGCTCCGATGATTCATCAACCCGAGGAGCTGCTTCATTCGATTTTGTCACCATGGCCGTTCATGAAATGAGGAATGGACATCGTTGCCCCTTTTATGGGCACCCGATAAGCCTCAATTTATATTGTTTATGACTGACTATTTTTCTAAGTGGGTGGAAGCCCAGGCATATGAGAAAGTCAGAGAGAAAGAAGTCATCGATTTCATTTGAGACCACATCATATGTCAGTTCGGAATGCCGGCCGAGATCTTGTGCGACAACGGGAAACAATTCATCGACAGCAAAGTAAGCAAGTTTCTCGAAGACCATAAGATCAAAAGGATCCAATCAACGCCCTACCACCCTAGTGGGAACAGACAAGCAGAATCGACCAACAAAACCATACTCCAAAACCTCAAAAATAGGTTAACCGACGCCAAAGGAAAATGGAAGGAAATCCTGCCCGAAGTCCTATGGGCATACCACACGACCTCGAAGTCTAGTACCGGGGCCACCCCATTCTCGCTGGTTTACGGTGTCGAAACTCTAATACCGGTCGAAGTTGGAGCTATTAGATAAAAGGCGCAAAGCCGCCCTTGTCCAATTGGCCGCCCAAAAACAGCAGATCGAGAGGTATTACAATTGAAGGGCCAACCTTCGACACTTCAATGTTGGGGACTTAATGTTAAGGAAGGTCACGCTAAGCACCCGAAACCCAAACGAAGGGAAACTGGGGCCGAATTGGGAAGGGCCATATCAAATTATCGAGATCACTGGAAAATGATCGTACAAACTCAGAGCAATGAACAGTGAACGACTACCGAACAACTGGAATGTAACTTACTTAAAGCGATACTACTGCTAAGGTACGACCCCATTCATTCCTTTTACTTATTTGCATTTTGAACTAACACTTGCAGGCAACCGTCAAAGAACGATACAATTCTTAGGCCTGAAAGCACGCGTTGCACTCTTTTTCCCTTGGACCGGTTTTGTCCCAAATGGGTTTTCCGGCAAGGTTTTTAATGAGGCAATAGTAAATCGTGCTAACTTAGAATTGAGGGCGGGTTACAAACCAGTGTTGAAGAACACAACAACAGTATTCGAGGCTTCTCTATTATTGTCCTCGAACTCTGGGGGGCATCACCCTCGGACAATGGCTTTAGCAAGGAAAGAAACTTTGTGACCGAATAGTCTCGACTCGATTGATAGGATTTACTGTAAGGGCCAAACGGTCAAATGAACCATGCCCACATAGACTACTCGAGCCCTGACATAAAGCATGTACACATGTGTAACCATATATATTACACATAGAAATAAAAAAGTCTCTACCTTGCGGATAAAAATCTTGCCCCTTAAATTTTTTTTTTATTTCTTCTCTCTTAAAGAATTTCCTACATTCAATCCTCCAAAGGTATCGAGCCCAATGATCGCCTTTATTCTGGTTCAAATGATCGCTCTCACAAAGGGACTGCCTTCCAAAGACAAATTTGGAAGGCCCGGGCTATCAGAGCCCGTGGGCACAAGACCTATTAGGCAGCACCCAAACTTTAAAGGCTACGGCCATCCCCACTCGGGAAATATTATTTTAGCCAAGCTTGGATAACTCGGGGCAAAAAGCTCACTGGGCAACACCCAAACTAAAAAGGCTACGGCCATACTAAAATGGCTCGGAGACCTCCAGGATGCCTTAAAATTTTCTAAATCTATTCTAAAGGCTACTCTCGGCAAACTATAATGTAAAATATTATAAGTACTTTGGAGAATCGTTTCTGAGCATACCGAACCCCCACGATGCCTTAAATAAAATAGTGTCGAAGGCAAGGCCTGTTCGAACCTTCGAACATGACCTAACTACTTCATGCTAAGGTATTTCGATCTTTACAAACATAAAGAATAAAGCAACGGAAAACGAACTCAGAAATTTTCGAAGGTAAAAAAGAAGCTTTGTATTATATATACGTACAGTCTTTACAAAGGCCAAACGATCGTGACAAAAAGTACAAAAGTACAAAAATACAAAAAACAAAGGAAAATATACAAGGCACTAAAACGGCATGTTCTTCCCCGGAACCCGCCTCATCGCGAGGGTCTTAGGAGTCTCCTCCACCCTCGGATCCGTTTGAACCCTCAGAGTCTTATTCATCCTCGGGATAAGCCAACTTCTTGGCCTCGGTTTCGAGCCCCTTAGCACTCTCAATTTCAGCCGATAAGTTGAAACCTCGAGCATGAATTTCCTCGAGGGTCTCCCTTCAGGATTGCCGCTTTGCGTGCTCGACGATATCATTCAGTTTATCCTGGGCCGCCTCGGTATCGGCGTTATATTGGGCCACTATCTCGTCGTCATCAGCTTTGACCACCACTACCACCGACTTGGCCGTTTCGAGCTCCTTGGCGAGAGTTTCTCGATCAGAGACTGTCATGCCCCGAGCTTGGGGGCGAGACCGGCACCCGGTGCCTCATCTATCCTTGATACTAACTTGCGAATTATGAACTCTGGACATATAATGTCATACTTTGGCTAGGGACCACATTACAAGATAATTTGCAAAGCAAAATATAAAACTAAATAGAGACTAACGCTGACTAAATATCAACATAAAGCTGGGCTGGCAAGGCCATCATAATTACTAAAACTAACAAGCCAACAAAATATACGTACAGGGCCTATAAGCCCAACATACCTGACAGGATATGTCTACAAGCCTCTACTGATAGATGTACTGTGATCGGAACAGGGCCCTGACCTACCCATAACCTATCTACATATATACACAAGATGTACACAAAACCTCTAGACCGGGCAACTCCGAAGGATGGGGAGCCTACCGATAAAGCTGAACTCGGGCAACACCTACTAAGGAGGTCTACCCGTCTGTCTGTCTGAACCTGCACGCATGAAATGCAGCACCCCCAGAAAGGGACGTTAGTATAAAATAATGTACCTAGTATGTAAGGCAATATACGGAAAGCTGAAACTGAACTAATAATCTGAACATATGCTTACCTGCTGATAATGACTCAACTCTCTCAATATAGTTAGTAAAATAGTTGCCCAGCCCTATAAGGCTTGGTATATATATATATAACTACTCTGCCGTAGTAGGCTCGCTCATAGGCACTCGGCCATACTAGGCTCTGTATCTAGACCAACTGGGCTCGCTCATAGGCGCTCGGCCACAGTAGGCTCGGTATATAACTTACCATCTGATCATAAGTTGCCCAATAGGGGCCTGGCCATCGATTATAACTCGTTGGTAATAAAAATACTAGAATAATGTATATATAGACTCTCTGTTCTCTTGACTGGAAGAAGGAAATACTCAATTAAATATTGTACTTACAAGACTAGGTGTAACTCTTTCTGGAAATGAGTCTACAAATCATGCCAAGCTACCCTTTGAACTTGTTCAATATGACGTGAGGCCTTGGAAAAAATATTCATGTTACCCTTATTGACTATTTATTCTTGAACTTGGTTGTTTTTATGAAAATTTTCCGAGTGATTTTCACTACTCAAATATGCACATACTAAGACCGCGAAGAACTTGTTACTTCCTAGGCGACATGCAACTTCGAGTAATGCCACAAATAATATAAAATTAGTAGAGTATCATTGGATATGTATTTAATTAATTCAAACTCAAGATTTAGCCCCAACTCCTTATCAAACAAAAGTTGTGGTTTGAACGATTTACCTTATTAAATATACGTAAATTCCGGGACATAAATATTTTCTTTACACCTCGTTATCAAACTTGTGTAATTACGAGATCATGCCAAAATGAAGGAAAAGCTTAGCCTTAATATACCTGGATTAGGGAAAAGTCCGTATGGTATTCTTGGAAAAGATTGCACTGTACTCCTTTAGAACCGCAAAATTTTACATTGCTATGGCTCTAACAATTCTTGTTGGAATTGTTTGGTTGCAAGAAGTCACGTTGAAAACTTACAAGAATTCACTTCTGATTGTAACATTGTTTTGTATTCGAATTTTTAGTATTGAAATGTCGTACTCAAAATCCTAGAATGAAGTGTTGCTAACGTTCTGATGAAGTCTTTCAAATATGAAGTGTTGTATTCAAATTACTCTTACAAGTCTTGTTATTCAAAATGTAAGAATGAGGTGTCTTTTAATTATTAATTAGGTTGCCACCTAATCCAAAAATGACTAAGAGTCACTTGTTTAGAAAGTGGCTTGCTGCCACTTAATCCCTTGTTGGGGAATTTAAACTTTATCCAATAATGAATTAGGTAGTATCCCGCTATCCGGTAATTAATCGATTACCCGCATAATTAAGAATTATCTCAAATTACTTAAAATTCTACTTATTTTTAACACACTTTATACCTCACACTATCACGGTCATATGGTACCTTGTATGGTACTTGTCCATAAGTATCAGGTATTATAGCTCGGACCGTATTTCATCCCAAATCGGCAACCTTCAACGAAACTTTTTTTTTTTAAATTCGTGTACCCTTTATTTTTTATGGAACTTACTTACCGCTTGTTATAAATAGCATAAATACATTAATCTCAAGATCATATCATCCCCGAGTCTACGTCAACTAACTGAAGACGAAACTTTTATCGTACGAAAATGTGAGATGTAACATCCTTCCCCCCTTAGAAATATTCGTCCTCGAATGTCTACTCTTAGATACTTTGGGATAATTTTTGCCATAGTCTCCTCCGTACACTAGACTAAAACCACCTTGCACGCAGCCAGATAATATATTATACATTCCACACATGGTCACTGTCTATAAATAGCAACACTTGTCTTCACACATATATCCATTATGAATTCTGAGAGTAAAAAATGAGAGCTCACCTGATGACCTACTGGCCTGAATATAGCTGTGCTGAGGTATCCCACCTCGAGCAATATCTTCAGTTTGAAATTGGTGAAGGTATTTAGACTTCATTTCTTCCTCCGCTTCCCACGTCATCTCTTCCATATTATTGCTCCTCCATAAAATCTTCACGGAGGTTATATCCTTATTCCGTAGCTTGCGTATTTTTCGGTCTAGGATGACAACCGGAATTTCCTCGTATGACAAGTCCTCTGTAATATATATATCATCCATGGGCACCACTCGGGTAAGATCGCCAATGCACTTCCGTAACATAGATACATGAAAAAGCGGATGGACATAATCCAATTCCGAGGGCAATTCTAATTCATAAGCTACTTGGCCCACCTTTCGAATGATCCCATATCGCCCAATATACCGTGGGCTAAATTTGTCTTTCTTGCCAAACCTCATCACACCCTTCATAGGTGACACCTTGAAGAATACCCAGTCATTAACACCGAACTCTAAATCTCGTCGCCGCACGTCAGAATATGACTTCTGATGACTCTGAGCTGTCAATAGTCACTCCCGGATAAGCTTTACTTTTTCTATGGCCTGTTGAACCAGATCCGGCCCATGTAACCCAGATTCTCTAACATCAAACCACACTATAGGAGATCTGTACTTACGCCCATACAAAGCCTCGTACGGAGCCATCTGGATACTGGAGTGGTAAATTTTATTATATGTAAACTCGATAAGAGGTAGCATCCCAACTTCTTTTAAAATCCAACACACATGCTCGTAACATATCCTCGAGCGTCTGAATTGTGCGCTTGGCTTGCCCATCAGTTTGTGGATGAAAAGTTGTGCTGAGATTCACCTGAGTTCCTAGACCTCTCTGAAATGACCTCAAAAAATATGCTATAAACTGGGCCCCACGGTTAGATATAATAGCTACTGGTACTCCGTGTAGTCACACTATCTCTTTAATATATAACGTTGCATAATCTTCTATTTTATATGTAGATCTGACCGATAGGAAATGAGCTGATTTCGTGAGCCTATCGACTATCACACATATGGAAATGAATTTACGATGAGAATGAGGTAAACCCGTGATGAAGTCCATGTTTATCGCCTCCCATTTCCATGTCGGGATCTCTATAGTTTGCATTAGCCCTCTGGGCTTCTGGTGCTCTATCTTCACCTGCTAGAAACTAGGGCATTGAGCGACATACTCAGCAATATTCTTCTTCATATCGTTCCACCAATACACATCCTTAATGTCATGATACATCTTCGTCTACCCAGGGTGAATGGAGTACCACGAATAATGTACCTTTGACATAATCTTGTCTCGTAGCCCTGCTACATCTGGAACGCACAAATGACCCATGTATCTGAGAACCCCGTCTCCCTTGAGTTCTAACAACAACTTCTTCTACTGCGGAACTCGCTCTCTCAACTCGACCAACTCTGGGTCCTCATACTGCTTCTCCTTTACTTCAGCTATGAGAGATGATTTTGCAGTATTTTGGAGTACAACTCCACCATTGCCAGAGTCTACTAACCGAACCCCCAAACAAGCCAATTGATGAATTTCTCTAGTTAATTGTCTTTTTTCGGCCTCTACATGTGCTAAGCTACCCATAGATCGGCGACTTAAGATGTTTGCTATAACATTAGCTTTCCCTGGGTGGTAGAGAATGTTAACATCGCAATCTTTCAATAACTCAAGCCATCGCCTCTATCGCAAATTCAACTCGTTTTGCTTCAAGATATATTGCAGGCTTTTATGATATGTGAATACATCAACATGAACACCATATAAATAATGCCACCATATCTTAAGTGCATGGACAACCGCAGCTAATTCGAGGTCGTGGGTCGGATATTTCCGCTCATACTTCCTTAACTGCCTTGAAGTATATGCAATTACTTTCCCATGTTCCATAACGACACATCCTAACCCGACACCTGAGGCATCATAATACATGGCATAACCATCTGGACCCTCTGGAAGTGCTAGAATTGGCGCTGAAGTCAACCTGTTTTAAGCCCCTGGAAACTCCGCTCGCAAGCCTCCGTCCACTGAAACTTAGTTGCTTTCTGCGTCAACTTCGTTAATGGTGCCAAAAGAGAAGAAAAACCCTCTACGAACCTCCGATAGTCTCCTGCTAAGCCTAGAAAGCTACGAACCTCTGTTGGAGTGGTAGGTCTAGGCCAGGATTGCACAGCCTCAATCTTTTGAGTGTCTACCTTTATACCTCCGTTGGATACAACGTGCCCCAAGAATGCTACAGACTTCAACGAGAACTTACATTTAGAAAACTTAGCATATAATTTACTATCACGGAGGGTTTGGAGTACCGCTCGCAGGTGGTCCGCATGCTCATCCTTTGAACGTGAATAATCCAAAATATCATCAATAAAGACCACGTACAGATCTAAATATGGCTGGAATAGGTTGTTCATCAAGTCCATAAATACAGCAGGTGCATTCGTCAATCCGAAGGACATGACAAGAAACTTGAAGTGGCCATATCGGTTCCAGAAAGCTGTCTTGGGGATATCTCTTTCCCGAACTCTAACGTGGTGGTACCCCGACCTCAAATCTATCTTTGAAAAGCATCTAGTTCTCTGCAACTGATCAAACAAGTCGTCTATCCTTGGAAGTGGATACTTATTTATTATAGTTACCTTGTTCAGTTGCCTATAATCGATACATATCCTCAGCGAGCCGTCTTTATTCCACACAAACAGTACCGGTGCACCCCAAGGTGAAGTACTGGGCTTCATGAAACCTTTCTCCGGTAAATCTTTTAACTGCTCCTTCAACTCCTTCAATTCGGCAGGTGCCATTCTATACGGAGGCATGGATATTGGTTGAGTTCCCAGAAGCAAATCAATGCCAAAATCAATCTCTCGCTCTGGGGGAATACCTGCAAGTTCATCTGGAAATACATCCGCATTCTCTTTTACTACTGGAATAGACTAAAGTGTAGGTATCTTAGTATCTATATCTCTAACTCACAGAATATGATAAATGCACCCTTCTGTGATCATTTTCCTTGCCTTCAGATAGGAAATAAGCCTACCTCTGGGTGTTGCTATATTACCTACCCACTCAAGGACTAACTCACCCAGAAAATGAAATCTTGCTATCCCTGCTCGACAATCAACTGTGGCATAGCAAGCTTTCAACCAGTCCATGCCCATAATAGCATCAAAATCCAACATCTCTAGCTCAACTAGGTCGGCTGAGGTCTCACGACCACAACCTGATACCATATAACCTCGGTAAACCCGTCTAGAAATAATCGATTCTCCGACCGGTGTAGATACCACAAAAGGATCACTTAGTATTTCAGACACTATACCAAACTTCCGCGCGACAAACGGGGTAATACATGATAAAGTAGATCCTGGGTCTATCAAGGTATAAGCACCGTCAGAGCAAATGGTCAACATACCTATCACAATGTCTGGTGAGGATTCCTGGTCCTGTCGACCCACTAATGCATAATTACGATTTTGGTTACCACCTGAACTGAAACCTCTACCTCTACCTCGACTTCTACCAGCCGAAGACTGAGACTCGCGCCTTGAAGGATGCATGGACATAGATAATCCTGTTGCTAAATTCACTAGTTGCGCCATACCCCCAGAATCTCTATTTGGGCAATCTCGCACCATATGCCCCAAACGTCCACATGTATATCAAGCATCGGAATCGGCTCGGCATTGGCCCAAGAGTCCTCTACCGCAGATGGCACACTGCAGCAAAAATGGCCATGTCTGCCCTGAACCTCGCTGTCACTGCAAACTTGACGCCTGGGAGCTTTCACCTGGTCCTGACTGAGTATAGCAGTTATACATGTAACCCTGTAGCTGAGGTGGCGGAGGTCTAGGTGGTCGTTCGAAGTACTGGGGCCTGTAACTACCCTGAGACTGCTCCTGAGAGCTGGCAAATCTCATCCTCTTATGCTGCCCTGAGTCAGTCCTCTCCGTACCCTGCTGCCGACGCCTACCCCTTTCTATATTCTGGGCAAATGCCTGAATCCGGGAGATGTCCATACTATCCTGTAATGCAGTGGTGGCACATGCCTCAGTCAACTCTAGGGCCAACCCTACTATAAACCTTTGGATTCTATCCTACATAGTAGCAACTATGGATGGTGCATATCTTGCCAATGAGTCAAAACAGAGACTATACTCCCGAACCCTCATATTGCGCTACTTGAGGGCTAGAAACTGATCGACTCGGGCCTGTCGGATCTCTTGCGGTAAGTACTGGTCAAGGAAGGCATCTAAAAAATTCTCCCAAATAGCAGGAGGTGCATCACGTCCCCTAGACCCTTCTCATCCCTCGTACCAAAGGATGGCTGTATCTCGGAGTTGAAAAGCTGCTAGCTCGACTGCCTCTTTCTCCGTGGCATGCATAACCCGAAAGATCCTGTGAAGCTTATCTATGAAATCATGCGGGTCCTCCCTCTAATCTGTCCCCGTGAACTCTGGTGGACTCAAAGCCATAAACTCTCGGACTCTTGATCTCCCATATCCCTCAGAAGGTCCTGCACTAGCGGATGCCCTAGCGTGTTGTTGGGTAGCTATCAACTGTGCCAATAAATGCACTGCACTCCTTAAGTCCTAGGAATCTCCTCAGGTGGCAGAGGAGCCGGAAATGGTTGGGTAGGGGTCTCTCCCTAGGCCTCAGATTGGGCCCCATCTACTAGGGGTACCCTGCTAGTCCCCTCACCTACTGTTGTTTCTATCCTCTAGCTAGCCGTAGTCTTCCTAGTTACCGTCATTTGTGCATGCAAACTTCAACACATAAGTTTAACTCAAATTTCATATAACTCAATGCTACATCACGATTTAGATTTGAAAGAAGGGTAACCAACTCCAAAATGCTCTGTAGTCCCCTGCTTATATAATGTGGTGCACGATACATCTATAAACAAGACCCTACAAGAAACGACTTGTTGACTCACTAGGACAGAACTGCTCTGATACCACTTTTGTCACGCCCCGAGCCTGGCGGCGAGACCGGTACCCGGTGCCTCATCTATCCTTGCGTACCAACTTACGACTCAGGAATTCTGGACATATAATGTCATACTTTGGCCAGGGACCATATTGCAAGAACATTTACGAAGCAAAACATAAAACTGAATAGAGACTAACGCTGACTAAATGTCAACATAAAGCTGGGCGGGTAAGGCCGTCATAATTACAACAACTGACAAGCCAACAAAATATACGTACAGGGCCTACAAGCCCAACATACTGCACTAACTGATAGGATATGTCTATAAGCCTCTACTGATAGATGTATTATGATCGGAACAGGGCCCCAACCTACCCATAACCTATCTACATATATAGATGTACACAAAACTTCTAGACCTGGCAACTCCGAAGGACGGGGAGCTTACCGATAAAGCTGAACTCGGGCAACACCTACTGAGGAGGTCTACACGTCTGTCTGTCTGAACCTACACGCATGAAATGCAGCGCCCCAAGAAAGGGACGTCAGTTCGAAATAATGTACCAAATATGTAAGGTAATATACGGAAAGCAAAAACTGAACTGATAATCTGAACATATGCTTACCTACTGATACTGACTCAACTCTCTTAATATAGTAAATAAAATAGCTGTCCGGCCCTTTAAGGCTTGGTATATATATATAACTGCTCTACCGTAGTAGGCTCACTCATAGGCACTCGCCCATACAAGGCTCTGTATCTCGACCAACTAGGCTCGCTCACAGACGCTCGACCACAGTAGGCTCGGTATATAACTTACCATCTGATCAGAGATTTCCCAATAGGGGCCTGCCCATCGATTATAGCTCGATGGTAATGAAAATACTATAATATTGTATATATAGACTCTCTGCTCTCTTGACTGAAAGAAGGAAATACTCAATTGAATATTGTACTTTCTGGAAATGAGTCTGCAAATCATGCCAAGTTACCCTTTGAACTTGTTCAACATGATGTGAGGCCTTGGAAAAAGTATTCATGTTACCCTTATTGACTATTTATTCTTGAACTTGGTTGTTTTTATGAAAATTTCCCTAGTGATTTTCACTACTAAAATATGCACATACTAAGACCGCGAAGAACTTGTTACTTCCTAGGCGACATGCAACTTCGAGTAATGCCACAAATAATATAAAATTAGTAGAGTATTATTGGATATGTATTTAATTAATTCAAACTCAAGATTAAGCCCAACTCCTTATCAAACAAAAGTTGTGGTTTGAATGATTTACCTTATTAAATATACGTAAATTTTGGGACTTGATTTTTCTTTATACCTCGTTATCAAACTTGTGTAATTACGAGATCATGCCAAAATGAAGGAAAAGCTTAGCCTTAACATACCTGAATTAGGGAAAAGTCCGTATGATGTTCTTGAAAAATGTTGCACCGTTCTCCTTTAGAACCGCAAAATTTTACGTTGCTACGGTTCTAACAATTCTTGTTGGAATTGTTTGGTTGCAAGTAGTCACGTTGAAAACTTACAAGAATTCACTTCTGATTGTAACATTGTTTTGTATTGGAATTTTTAGAATTGAAATGTCTTGTACTCATAATCCTAGAATGAAGTGTTGCTAACGTTCTGATGAAGTCTTTCAAATATGAAGTGTTGTTTTCAAATTACTCTTACAAGTCTTGTTATTCAAAATGTAAGAATGAGGTGTCTTTTAATTATTAATTAGGTTGCCACCTAATCCAAAAATGACTGGGAGTCACTTGTTTGGAATGTGGCTTGCTGCCACGTAATCCCTTTGTTGGGGAATTTAAACTTTATCCAATAACCAATTAGGTAGTATCTCGCTACCCGATAATTAACTAATTACCCGCATAATTAAGAATTGTCTCAAATTACTTAAAATTTTACTTATTTTTAACATACTTTATACATCACACTATCACGGTCATATGGTACCTTGTATGGTACTAGTCCATAAGTATCGGTATTAGAGCTCGGACCGTATTTCATCCCAAATCGGCAACCTTCAACGAAACTCATTTTTTTTAATTCGTCTATCCTTTATCTTTTATGGCACTTACTTACCGCTTGTTATAAATAGCATAAATACGTTAATTGCAAGATCATCTCATCACCGAGTCTACGTCAATTAACCGAAGACTAAACTTTTAACTTTAGCTGAGACTGAAGCTCCTCAACTTTTTAGGCCCGCTCCTCGAAGTTGGACCTCAACCGAAGTCAGCTGCACCCGAGCAGTCTCCTTTTCTGAGGCCAGACAGTCCATCCTGCCTCTCCATTCTTCAGCCTCGACCTTTACTACATCCATCTCAGCTCGGAGTTGGTCGATTCGATCGATCTTCTGTTGGACCTGCGAATTCTGACCATTAGTCACCGAGTCTAGCTCATCGTCACTAACTTCAAATAATTTTATCTGTTCGACCAGGTCGGCATGCTCCCTCCAGGCCACCTCCAGCTCATCTTGGAGGCTCTTAGCCTCTCCTTCACGCTACTCGCTGAAAAGTTTGTAAATATCTCTCTTCTCAGTGAGCCCTCGGACCTCGGCCTCAAGCTGGTTCCGCTTATCCTAATATCGAAGAAAAGTTTCATGATAAAGCACCGAGGCCTACAGAAACAGAACAATGTTAGGGTTATCTACGAATTAGTCTAAGTACAAGTTAAAGTCATCAAGAAATATCCGAAATTATCCGATTTAGCGCCTGTCATGCTTCGTTGAATAGGCAGGGCGCATCTACCTCGTTCATCTTGGCTTGGTCTTCCTCAGTCACCAGACACTGAAGGTAGCTGGCCACCCCTACGGGGGCGGAGAAGACCCGGGCATCCTCCGAAATAGAGATGATGATGGATCGCTTTTGGTCAAGATCCACGCTCGGAGCCGGGAACCGGTTGATCAATTTCGGGCTTAAGGAAGGCCCGCTTGTTCCCGAAGATGGACTCTTCTTCGGTACCTCTAAGTCACCCAATCTGGGGACGTACCTCCATGGCGGTAGAATCCACGCCATCAAAAAAGCCGCGAAAGGGGTCGTCCTCTCCATGGGCCCCCTCGTTGGGACGTTCTTTCACCGTTTGAGCCTCGTTATACATGCACTCGGTGAATGAGGGTGACTTAGTGATGTCTATCAAACCATGTACTTCCTTCGGGACATTGCCTGCATCCCGGGAAGCCTCGGCCCCTACCTTCTTGTCGGCCTCCCTAACCTGAGGCAGATCGACCCTGACTCTCTCCGGTTCGGAGGCCCTTAGCCCTTCGAGTTGTGGCAGCACGCGGGCCATCAGATCGAATGCTTCACCTTCTTCTTCCGATTCGTCCCTCAACCGATAGAGTGAATCTAAATATGGTGCTCGAGCGCTGGTGCTTTCTTTAGACTTGTGCACCAGCCTTCTCCTTGTTTTCTTCTTCTCCGAGCTCGGAGAACTCGGATCGCTCTTTCTTTTCTTCTCTTCGGCCTGTCTCGGAGCGGTGGACTCGGTAGGTAAGTCCTCGCTACTAGCTGGAGGCCATAGTTTGACATCCTTGGATAAACCTGGGAAAAGAAATAAAACAAGTGAGAACTTAATGACACAAGAGGAACCCAAGAGAGAAGAATATGACTCAATTATCGTTAAAACTGATGGTATCCTTGGGTGTATTTAATATGTTTCTCATCTCCTGTTATGTGTTCCTGATGATCCACGTTAAAGTATGGCAGCTAGTGAAAATGGACGTTTTCGTGTACCTTATATATGCGGTAAATTAATTTTTCCTATATAGGGTGTAGAAGTCTCGCAGATCAATGTTGGCAAAAAGAAATGTGTGGAGTAATAAAATATGAGTCTGTTGACTGTTTAATAGTGTGTACTTAATTAGATATTGTCTTAATCTATATTTTGTATGTGACTCTTATATGGCATTTCAAAAATATACCGAAAAGTAACCGATCCGTACAGAAACCGAAGAGAAATTGAGATGACTCAGGATGGTTTTGAAAAGTCTAATTTTGATTACACACAATAGAATAAGCAAAAAATGGTATGGTCTATATTTTATAAAATAACCGACCGAACCGAACCATTAACACCCCTAACTTTACATATATTTCATACGAGTCAAAATATTTTAATTATTTAATTTCAAAAACACCAAAAATACTTGCATACTTTATCCGCACATAATTTATTACATATATAATTTCGTTATTGTTCATTCTAGTACACGTTAATAATTCTTTTATTTTTTGTAATAGTTTTGAGTATTTGCTAATTATCTTTGAACCTTTCCTCCTTTATTTGATCGAGTCCACCAAAACCATATTTTTGTGGATCTTGAGGGATGCCTAACACCTTCCCCTCAAGATAACTTGAACCCTTACCTAGAATCTCAAACATTTTGCAAATCATAGTTAAAGTGTATATTATGTAGTATAGTATAAGTATCCTAGTATACCTTAAATATTAGGTGGCGACTCTAAACAATAATTAACCTTGTAGAGTACTATAAGTTGTATATTATTTTGACTTGTGCAAAATAGGGTGCAACAAGATGGCGACTCTGCTAGGGATACTTCAAGTTCTAACCACAACGAATTTGATCAAATACTTTAGGGATTACAGGTTCTCCAATACTCCAACTTCTATTCTTTATGTCACATGTTTCAAGTCATATATTATTTGCTTTAGTTTGTATATTCTTCACTTTAAGGTGTATATTCGTTGCTTCAACTTGTATATCTTTCGTCACATGCTTAAAGCAGCCTATTCTTTGTTATGCGCTTCAAGCGGTATATCCTTTGTCATATGCTACAAGTCGTGTATTCTCTGTCATGCGCTTCAAGTCGTGTATTCTTTGTCATGTGCTGGAAGTTGTATATTCTTTGTTACGTGCTTCAAGCCACATATTCTTTGTCATGCTCTTGTTGTATATGCTTTTATGCATACCCATGTTGTATATACTTTCACAGATGCCCATGTTGTACATTCTTGGTCACATGCTTTTGGTGCTGCCTTATCAAATTGTCATCACTTTTCTATCGACTCTTGGTCATACACAATCACACACAAGTTACGTGAGGGTTGTCTTTTCACCTCTCTGAACCTTCTTGCAAAACTCTCTAGTTTCAAAGATCGGCATACGAGGTTAACTATGTACCATCTCACAGTTGTCCTTAACTCATGCTCAAATATAGGTAAATCTACTCTTAGAATTCCTAGGTCACTGTACATATGATCTTGCAACTTTCTTTAGCTGGATTAATTGTTACATACCCTTTGCTCGCTACCTATTCTTTGTTCGATGTACATTCTTCATCTGGTATGCATCCTTCATCTGCTACATATGTCTTCTACTTGTTATCCACAATAGCTTCTCTTTGCCTCACTAAGCTCTGGTTGACTTGTGTTGAACCTTGACCTTTCAAATACACATACCAATTCTGGTATTCATGACCATCCATTACAATCATACCATTCTTTGGACTCTACCATCCTTTTCCAAACATACATCAATTCAGCTTGGTACATCTTTCACTGATTTGATGTATTTGTCACGACCCCAATTTCCCTCCGTAAGATGTCATGATGGAAACTAGTCTCTAAGACTAGGTAAGCCTAACATTCATATAGAAATGATAAATATAAGTCTCAAAACTCAGCAACTATAATCAATAAACTCTGTGACATAGTATATAAAACTCCCGAGACCCGCCGATTACAACTCACAAGCTATAAATAGAAGTACTGCATGATCCTATACATTAATATCTATAAAAGGATAAGGAAAATAGAACAGTCACGGTAGAGGGGGACTCTGAGGCCTGCGGACGCCGGCAGGTATACCTTGAAGTCTCCTCAGCTAAACTCTCGCTAATGCCTGGGCTGGTAGGAGATACCTGCATCTGCACAAGCGTAGCATGAGTATACCATAACGGTACCCAGTAAGTGCCAAGCCTAGCCTTGGTAGAGTAGTGACGAGGTCAGGTCAAGGCCCTACTGGAATAAATAAGAAGACAGAACAAGTGTAAGGCATTGTAATAATGACTATAATGAAATAGAAACAACAAATAACATATCAAGGTTAGCTACACGGAACTAAAGCAATTAGTGCAACACGGAGAAAAATAATTAATAATATGCTTAGGATCTCAGCAATAGGTGCAGCAATAGATGAGGAACCCTCTACAAATTGACGTTAATACCCTGCCAAACCAAGAAAACTCTAGATCTCAGTAGCCGGGACGCAAGTCCTTTCTTCAAACATTTGGCTACAGAGTCATGGTGTTCACTCCCACTTCCCAAATTCAAATATTCAATACAAGTCAACCCATTTTGCTACAGAGGCAAGTTGTTAGTCAGCCTTCGATAAGTGTCATGCCCGCACGATTCAAATTAACAAAGAAGAACAAGCAAAGCTTTGATTCAACACAAACGATTCCCCTCCCTGAAATCTAAGAACTTTTCTTTGGACACACGAAGGACAACATCTCTGAAACCATCATGGAAAGTTGACATCGTATTTTCAATCACAACCGGACACGCTACTAGAAGCACGGCCTATCTCTGCACCCTCTTAATTTTATAACTTCACCTAAGAGGAACTCTAACATTTTCACCTCCGGGTTTTGTAGGAATATCATCCTTGGCACTTCACGAGAGATATCATATGGACTTGGACTTGGTGGATCATCAGTCAAATAATGAGGGGAGTAGTAGTTTTACTATGAACTCTATCATTTTTTATGACTTTGCTACTCTCACCACTTTTCTATATTCTAATCATAACATCGTTCCCGATTGTCAACCAGAGACGATCATGAAATGGTTTCTATGGACGGCCCAAAGGTGCATCATCCTGGGACTGCACGAGAAATAGCATCCAACATCGGACATTGTGGAACATCAACCGAACAATCAGGGGAGTGTTGCTTATAATTCTTAATTCCTTCATTTTATGACGACACTACTCTCACCATATTTCTATATGTGCATCAAATAATCACCCCGGCTATCACCAAAAAGTTTCTGTGGACAGCTGGAAGGTCGCAACTAAACTTCCCTGCAGTCAATTGGGAGACAACTACAAAAACCATCTCGCAAACAGTCAGGGGCATCGAAGCAATTGTTTGAAGGAGCAACTGGGGCACATCTTCTGGAGGGAATCACTCTTCAACTCCAGAGATACCATGTTACACCCCATGTTTCCGTACATAAGAGTACGTCATAAGTCAATTGATGTAAGCTCAGAAATGAGATCATCTTTGAAAAGTTAATAAAGTAAGTTAATCATGTAACCGTGGACGTTACAAATATTAAGATCACGAATACCATGTAACAAGATGGTTGGAAGGCTTAGAAGCTAAACAAATTGAAGAAAATAAGTTTTGTCAAAAGTCGACAAGTTGGGAATGTTATAGCATATACTTCTGGGGTGAGACTAGGGTGCTTAACTGTATAATGAGGTTATGTTATAAGTTATTTTATCCGTATGATAGTCGTGTTTTATGTTTTGTAGTCAAGCGAGTTGTGGAACAAAAGTTGGCAAAGGTCATCACAAGTTACATTCATAAATGTGCTGAAATATAGGTCAAATATAACTGAGCTTTTCTACCAATATACTTGTAATTTTGGGGTGATCTACTTGCCAAATTGAATATCTATGAGTCTAGTTTCTAACACATTTAACCGTTTGTCGATACGACATTGTATTAGAGAGATATTTGCATTTTTTCAAGACCGCACAAGCAGCTCCCATGGGACCCACAAAGTCGATGTAAAACTCCAGCCCGTATCTAAGTCAGTTCTAAGTTGTTTTAACTCATATTTCTCGACCACCAAAGTTCCTAAACCCTCCTAGATGCTCTCCTAGAGTTCATCCATGATTCTATAGTGAAAACCAAAGATAAAAACATGAATCCAATGCAAAATATTCTGTTGTGCTTGCTAGATCATAGTTCTTCATCTTGTGGCTATTTTGGAGGGTTCTTCAAAGTGAAGTAACCTCAGGTTTCTTGTTGTTCTTGTTGATTAAGGTAATAATCAGTCCCTCCTTCATATATATTAGATTTTAAAGGTGAACTACAAGTGTTTATACACCAACTTGAACACCAAAAGTTGATTCAAGAAGAGAATACAACACCTATAGTGTTGTGGTGTCATTGAGGATAGTTGTGGCCTGTGCTTGGCTGAAATTTTGTTGTACTTGTTGTTGTTGTTAGATTTTTGGGCTATTTGATGGTGAATTAGGAGATGAATAGGAGGATAGAAGTCCTCCCATTGTACTTAATATCATTCTGACTATGTCATTAAGTTAATGAATGAATGACTTTGGGATTAAAGAGTTCAAAAGAGATTCAATCTGAGCTTGTCGTTTATCGTGTTAAATAGTAGTTTCGTTGGTGATGTTTATGCACTTGTTGTTGTGTAGATTGATTTGTGTTGTGGTGCGGAAATTATATAGGTGAAGGTTGTATGGGTTCGTGTTGGTTGATGGACTTGGTAATGTAAGGAAAACAGTGGAGATGCTTCCCATTTTAATATAAAAATAAGCTTGTCGTTCGTTGAACGATAGTTGCATCTTTCGTAGCTTAAGGATAGCATTATTATCGTTACTGTAGACTGAAGTGCGGCGAGAGAAGTTCAACGTGGTTATCGGACATATTGTGATAAGGTATGTTAAGGCACTTCCTTCTTTCTTTTGGCATGATCTAAAGTGGAATGATCATAAACGATACGCTATTTCATAATGGATCTACTCATAGCAACTAAGACTGTCCATGTTGTTATTTCCTTATAAAGTTATTCTAAGCAAGTATGTATGATCCTTGAATCCTATTGAGGTTCATATTGATGGTATGGATATCCATAATGTTAATCGAAGGTACGAAGACCCTACGTCACTCCAAAGGGTTTAGAACGTGATTCCATGAGTCCAGTATGAATTATATATATGTACCTATTTTACTCTACCGAGCCATGCTATAGTTGGCCGGGTACGACACCTACTATACAACCACTTTTCAGTTGGGTTTTACCGAGCTCCACGTGGCCGGGTATGATTCTAGCAAGCCTTATGATTGCCGGGTATGTTTTTACCGCGCCTATTATGGCCGGGTACGATATAATGATGATGATGCCCACAGAGGCGTATGTTTTTAAAAGTTTATGTATATATATAGATATATCATGCATTTCATGTCAGTAGCCCTCAGAGGCACTCAGATGTTACGTGTCGTAGCTTCTCTATCTCTCTTTGCATTACTATTCTTATTTATGTTGTATTGCCTTACATACTCGGTAATTTATTCGTACTGACATCCCTTTACCTGGCGACGCTGCGTTTCATGCCCACAGGTCCCGATAGACAGGTTGGCAGTCCTCCTAGTAGGCTATTAGCTCAGTAGAAGGCACTCCACTTGCTCCGGAGATGCATATTTTGTCAGTATGATTTGGACATGTATTGATTGGTATGGCGGGGCCCTGTCCCGACCTTTATGACGTTTATGTACTCTTAGAGGCTTGTAGACAGATGTCATGTATATGGATGATTGTATGACCTTGTCGGCCTATGTTTTGAATGTACAATTGATCATTTCGATCTTATAGACCCGTATGTCACATGTATAAGTTTTTATACCATGTTGGGTCATCCTATGTCTAGTATTCTCTTATGTTTTAATCTGGTTATCTCATGACGGCCTTTCTGGATCATTTACCCATGGCGGTGTGCTAAGAAATATACATTACGTTGGTACTCGATTGAGTAAGGCACCGGGTGCCCGTCGCAGCCCTCTGATTTGGGTCGTGACAAATGTGGTATCGGAGCAGTTCTGTCCTTAGGAGTCTACAAGCCGTTTCTAGTAGAGTCTTGTTTATGGGTGTGTTGTGCACCACACTTATAAGTAGGAGGCTACAGGGCATTTAGGACTGTCACTCTTTGTTATTACTCTAGATCGTGTGGTAGAGCTCAGTTGTAAGAATTCAAACTCTTAAATTCTACTTTATGCATAATACAACAATACCTACATCTAGAAAGACAATTGGTAAGAGATTGAATGTGGTTGTGCAAGAGTTGAGTCGGAGGAAATCAATTTTGCATCATGCTCATGATGAGTAAATGTAAGGTCTTCAGTAGATCATGTGTGTACTAAGACGTGTAATCTTCTTGATAACGAGCCCTAAAGCATGAATATGTATCCACCCATACGGTTTAAAAAGCAAAAAGAGAATCAAAAGGTAGATACAAGTTTCAACAAGTAAAAGAAGCAAGGTGAAGAAGGGTATGAGGTACCCAATTAGTGAAGATTATCAGTATTTATAATTCAGGCAGAGAAATATAAGCATTTTGAGTTACTTTCAACAGTAACAGAGATATATACACTTGACAACACCCATCTCACTTATTCCCTATGGGAGCTAACAGATATAGTTTAAGAGAAGGATGGGACATCAGGATCCAGTTGGGGTTAGATTAACCTAAAATGGTGGATGGATTGTTAGCATTAGCTGACATTTCCAAAGGATATCACAAACGTGGCAATATTTCTCCTTGTGAGACACCCAGATGGTGCACTCTAGAATAGTATAATTAGATATGAATACAAGAATTTTTAGAAAATTCAGAAGATAGGCACTGGAATCCAAGAAGGGATAAATATTTACCTTACTATGGCTCCCATCCCTAGTTAAGAGAGAATGTTAGGTGACCCGAAGAGCCAGTGAGATGGTGCAAGGGGAGCTAAAAGCGAAAAAATATTTTGTTGAAGTTTTCAGAATAAGGTGATACACAGAAATACTAACAGGAGAATAAGAAGAGTGTAAATGAAGCATTATGAGTAAGATCTGATAAATGGGTGATAACGGTAAAGTAAATAGTATAAGCGATAAAGTCATATCCTCATTTCGAGAAATGAGTTGGTGACTCCAATGTGATTACCAAAATGAAAAGTTAGACCCCTGGAGTAATAGAAATTAGTATGGAATAGTGAACAAGATACACTGAACATGAATTCGGGACCGAAGGATTTGATAATAGTTGACATCGTGAGAATTTCAGAGATCACGTTCCGGCGGTAATAGAATGGACAACAGAAGAATAACTTTTAAAGGTCATTTAGGAAGGCGCTTCCCTAAAACAAGCACTGTGAGCAGAGTTAAGCTTAAGGTACTAAGTGTGCCAGTTACACTAGGTGTCTCCATCGTGCGTAAGAAATTCAGCTATCCCTGGTACAGAAGGGTTACCGCATGGCTAGTAAGAGTCAGTGAAGATGTGAATAGACCTCAAAGTGTAAGAGGTAAAGCATTTATACGTAAATCTTCATAGCATTAAATGTTAGTATTCCCCTAAAGGGAGAAAGATGGTGTGATTTGGTATTAAGTCGGACTTAAGTGGTTCAGGTAAATATAGAATGGTAAAGGAAGAATGTGTTATAAAGGCAAAAGGAATGAGATTGCATTTACTCAGATCATATAGATATGTCACGACTCCTGAACGATATGCAAGCATGATGCTGGTAAGATGCAATAAGGGTTCCCGACAAGGATGTTAATTGGTAAATAAGTGCGAATAGACACTTGATACATAAGGAGCCAGTGCGAGAGGTAAGTTAAGAGAGAAAAAATAACCCAAGAGGGGTTATGCTGAATACAGATATGAGAATGGACCAATGAGTAGTCTGTAGTTGATTCAGGAAGAGCCTAGTGATGGATAGACAAAAGGTCACAGATAAATCAACAGATTATGCAAGATAAATGTAGTGAACCCTAGCATAGGGAATTCAGTCTCGCAGACATGAGATCGCAATCCTTGAAAAATTTTAAGATAGGAGTTGGGGTAGTTAAAGGTACCGTTAAAGTTTTACGAAAATAAGAGAGAGTGCCACTAAGTAGACAATCAAAATTTGTGATCAGAAGTAACCCTACGAGCGCAAGGGCACGGAGGTATGTAACTAAGGATATTTATTGGCTAGTAAGAACATCAAAAATTTTGTTAGGTATACAATGTAATAAACTCACAACTTTACAAGAGTCAGAGGGTCTCCCTTAAGTTCTACAACGAAAGACTAGTTGAGGAAATAAGGAAAAACGTTTCTACCTAAGCATAGTGACCTAGAGAAATAATGGTCTTGTTACAACAGTCTCACTACAACATCATATGCACTCTATAAGAAAGTGGCACCTATAGTGACTAATGAACGGGAAGTAAATTCAAAAGTAATATTCAAGATCATATGGGTTGCATGGATTTCCAATATGTGTGGGCACTAAGAGAAGTATTCATGCAAAAAGTGGCAGAACGACCAGGAAAAGTAATTGCGTACATTTAAAGACAACTGAGAAGGCACGAAAGGAAATCTATGGTACTAGCAATTAAAAGGAAGATTGAGAGTAGTATAAATAGATATGTGTAGGTCGCAAGCTAAAGTATGGTAGAGCGACAAGGTTTTAGGTAGATAGGAGTAAGGATAAGAAAAGGTGAGTGAAAAGGTGACAACAATAGGTAATGCCTCGGAATTAAGCCCATCAAAACAAGAGAGTTAATGGTTTTCGTAAGTTATAGAAAGCTCAGTATAGCCTGAATGAACTGAATGGAGTTTAAAACTAGGAGCATTTAGAAGAGATGGAATGCTTCCCTGGTCATAATGTAAGGGTGTATTTGTGATAAATGATAAGAGGATGATTCTTAGGCCTTCGATTGATTAATGATTCAAAGAGAAGAGATTTCATAAATTTCATGGGATTAGAATAACCCCATAAGATGAATCGCGTTGAGATTCTATGAAATACGGTTATTGATGTATAGTATCGTCCCTAGATGATCAGGCAAAGAACTTCAGATGTTCCCCAATGACAAGTGAGCCCTAGTAACAATGTATTACGTACAAAGTTTTAAGTTATCAGTTGTAGATTACAGATCAACATTAAGGTGAATCAATAATGGTTGGATAAAAGTTACAAAGTATGAGATAAAATTAGGCCGTCATTCTTAAGGTGAACAGTAATGAGGAAGCATTAAAAGACTTGTGTATATATATATATATATATATATATATATATATATATATATAGGATAAGCACCGAGAGAGTAGCTTGGATTTGGGTAGCAGACCTCGGTAATAATAAACCAAAGTAAGTTTTATGGTATAGTATAACCTACCTAGATGCAGTAAAGGTACAACGATAGACAACTGAGGCTATGAAACAAAATATAGCAATAATCGTAAGTTAGACAAAGTACCGAGCGAAGAACATCAGTACACCTATAGATGCCTATAGGGACAACTTATCATAGTTCTGCATATGTTAACAAAGGGAGGCCTAGAGATTGGCTAAAAGATGGAGGACAAAGGAGAGAAGAGTCACATAGGCGCACATATAAGGACAGGGTCGTACAGTCTGCATGACATAAGGTAGCAATAGTTATGAGATTAGAAGAATTCCGATCACAAGTCGTGGTGTAAGAAAGAGGCCTAAATGGGGAAATGCACTGGCATTTGGATTTATTCACATAACAGTTGCCTAGATGAAAAGAATTGTAGTAAAGTATTCATAAGATCTATAGGTTATGAGACTGATAAGAGCATCAGTCAACATTCGAAGACGAATGTTCCTAAGGGGGGAATCATATTACACTCCATGTTTTCGTACATAAGAGTACGTCGTAAGTCAATTGATGTAAGCTCAGAAATTAGATCATCTTTGAAAAGTTTATAAAGTAAGTTGATCATGTTACCGTGGATGTTACAAATATTTAAGATCACGAATACCAAGTACCCAGAGGGTTGGATGGCTTAGAAGCTAAGCGAATTGAAGAAAATAAGTTTCGTCGAAAGTCGACAAGTTGGGAATGTTATAACATATACTTTTTGGGTGAGACTAGGGTGCTTAACATTATAAGGAGGTTATGTTATCAGTTATTTTAGTCTTATGATAGTCGTGTGTTATGTTCTAAAGTCAAGCGAGTTGTGGAACAAAAGTTGGCAAAGGTCATCACAAGTTACATTCATAAATGTGCTGAAATTTAAGTCAAATGTAGCTAAGCTTTTCTCCCAATATACTTGGAATTATGGGGTGATCTACTAACCAAATTGAAGAAATACGAGAGTAGTTTCTAATATATTTAACTGTTTGTGGATACGGCATTAGATTAGAGAGATATTTGCGTTTTTGCAAGACTGCACAAGCAGCTCCCATAGGACCCACAAAGTCGATGTAAAACTCCAGCATGTATTTATGTCAATTATAAGTCGTTTTAACTCATTTTTCTCCACCACAACAGTTCCTAAACCCTCCTAGATGCTCTCCCAGTGTTCCTCCATGATTCTAGAGTGAAAATCAAAGATAAAAACAAGAATCCAATGCAAATTATTCCGTGGTGCTTGCTAGATCGTAGTTCTTCATCATGTGGCTATTTTGGAGGGTTAGTCAAAGTGAAGTAACCTCAGGTTTCGTGTTTTTCTTGTTGATTAAGGTAATAATCAGTCCCTCCTTCATATATATTAGATTTTAAAGGTGAACTACAAGTGTTTATACACCAACTTGAACACCAAAAGTTGATTCAAGAAGGGATACAACACCTATAGTGTTATGGTGTCATTGAAGATAGTTGTGGGTTGTGCTTGGCTGAAATTTCATGTTTTTTATACTGGTTAAGGTGAGTATAACATCCTACTATATTTCCTTGAAGTTTTTTGTGTGTTGGTGGCATTATTTGAGCAAAAAACAAGAGAAGACTTGAAATAGTTTGAGATGTTATTGTTATTAATGGACTGTTTTGGAAAGGTTGTTTCCATGAATTATAATTGGTTGGAAACCCTTGAAAATAACTCTCTTATGATGTTGTTATTATAAAATATTGTCTATATATCGAACATGTTGTTGGTACTGTGAGTAGGAAGAGAAAGGACAACATAACAATGGAAAGTTGTACTTGTGGTTGTTGTTAGATTGTTGGGTTGTTTGTGGGTGAATTAGGAGATGAATAGGAGGATAGAAGTCCTCCCATTGTACTTAATATCATTCTGGCTATGTTGTTAAGTTAATGAATTAATGATTTTGGGGTTAAAGGGTTCAAAAGGGATTCAATCTGAGCTTGCCGTTTGTGGTGTTAAATAGTAGTTTCGTTGGTGATGTTTATGCACTTGTTATTGTGTAGCTTGATTTGTGTTGTGGTGCTGAAAGTATATAGGTGAAGGTTGTATGGGTTTGTGTTGGTTGATGGACTTGGTAAAGTAAGGAAAACATGAGAGATGCTGCCCATTTTAATATAAAAATAAGCTTGTTGCTCGTTGTACGATAGTTGCATCTTTCATAGCTTAACGATAGCATTATTATCGTTATTGTAGATTGAAGTGCGACGAGAGAAGTTCAACGTGGTTATCGGACAAATTGTGATAAGGTGTTAAGGCACTTCCTTCTTTCTTTTGGCATGCTCTAAAGTGAAATGAACATAAACGATACGCTATTTTATAATGGATCTACTCCTCGGAACTAAGACTGTCCATGTTGTTATTTCCTTATAAAGTTATTCTAAGCAAGTATGTATGATCCTTGAATCCTATTGAGGTTTAGTTTAATGGTATGGATTTCCATAATGCTAATCAAAGGTGCGACGACCCTACGTCACTCCGAAGGGTTTAGAACATGATTCCATGAGTCCAATATGTATTTCATATATATATATATATATATATATATATATATATATATATATATATATATATATATATATATATACACATATGAATCTATTTTACTCTATCGAGCCGCGCTATAGTCGGCTGGGTACGATACCTACTGTGCAACCACTGATCATTTGGGTTTTACCGAGCTCCACGTGGCCGGGTACAATTCTAGCAAGCCTTTTGATGGCCGGGTAGGTTTTTATCGAGCCTATTTTGGCCGGGTACAAAATGATGATGATGATCACAGAGGCCTATGTATTTAAAAGTTTATGTGTGTGTGTGTGTGTGTATATATATATATATATATGTATGTATGTATCATGCATTTCATGTCAGTAGCCCTTAGAGGCACTCAGATGTGACGTGTTGTATCTTCTCTATCTCTCTTTGTATTACTGTTCTTATTTATGCTTTCCTACCTTACATACTCGGTACTTTATTCGTACGGATGTCCCTTTGCCAGGGGACGCTACGTTTCATGCCCGCAGGTTCCGATAGACAGGTTGACAGTCCTCCTAGTAGGCTATTAGCTCAGCGGAATGTGTTGGTGCACTCCACTTGCTCCGGAGTTGCCTATTTGGTCTGTATGATTTGGACTTGTATTGATTGGTATGGTGGGGCCCTGTCCCAACCTTTATGATGTTTATGTACTGTTAGAGGTTTGTAGACAGATGTCATGTATATGGATGATTGTATGTCCTTGTTGACCTATGTTTTGAATGTACAAATGATCATTTCGATCTTATAGGCCCGTATGTCACATGTATAAATTTGTATACCATATTCGGTCATCCTATGTCGAGTACTCTCTTATGTTTAATTTTGGTTATCTTGTGACGGCCTTTTCGGCTCATTTACCCATGATAGTATGATAAGAAGGATACGTTACATTGGTACTCGGTTGAGTTAGGCACCGGGTCCCCGTCGCGGCCCTTCAATTTGGTTCGTGACATACCACACCCAATCATGGGTACAACGAAGCATCGCTCTGAGTTTGTCTATACTCTTGCACTTCAATACATATATGTGATGCAGTTAATGTTGATAATTGTAATTCCTCCAAAATAGGAGAGTAAAAGAAGTGTTGAAAACCATACACCTTATACTCTCCAACCTTCACGAACTAGGCGGACCTGATTCTTAACCTCGTGTCAAGATACGTAGGCAACTTATAATGGGTCCGATTTTTCTCGTCCTTAACTGGATAAATCGGCCAAGTCTAGCCACTTGGGTCACAGTTGACTGAAAATCCTTACGAAAGGATCATCTCCAAAAAGTATCATCAAAATTAAACATATATATACCTTCCTCAGTTTCTTCTCCATAAGTCTCTCCGTGAGACATCAAAATCCAAAATACTTTCCTCTTTCCTTGAGGAAATTCAAAAAAATCGAAAATATCTTTCCTCTATCTCTAATCTTCCCGAACTACGCCTGACTTGATTCTCATTTCGACGAGATACGTAGGCAACCTGCGGGTTCGATCATATTTTTCAAAAAAAAAATCAATCAAAAAGAAATCAATCATTGACCTTTCCCGGGTTCGATCTATTTTTCAAAAATCAAAAAATCATCAATCAAGGACCCTTCCCGGGTTGGATCTCATTTTTTAAAAATCAAAAAATACTCCGATCGTGCGGAGATTTACTTTCTTGTCCTTCCCATAACCTGGAGATTTTACATTTCTGTCTATTCTCCGATATCGCATCGAAACGGTACTACAGACCATCAAATCCTCCCATTGCATTGAGACTAATTCAAATTTTACTTTCCTGTCCATGCTCCGATATCGCATTAGAATGGTACTACAGCCCGTCGAATCCGCCAATCGCGTGGAGACTAATTCAAATTTTACTTTCCTATCCATGCTCTGATATCGTATAGGAACTGTACTATAGCTCATCGAATCCTCCCATCGCGTAGAGACTGATTCAAATTTTGCATTCCTGTCCATGCTCCGATATCGCATCAGAGCGTTACTATAGCCCACCGAATCCTCCCATCGTGTGGAGACAGATTCATATTTTACTTTCCTGTCCATGCTTTGATATCGCATCAGAACGGTACTACAGCCCATCGAGTCCTCCCGTTGTATAGAGACTGATTCAAATTTACTTTTCTGTCAATGTTCTAATATCGCTTCGGAACGGTAACCACAAAGCCCATCTAAAATTTAATGCTCCGATATCGCTTTGGAATGGTAACCACAAAGCTCGTCTAACATTCAATCTCCGATATCGTTTCGGAACGGTAACCAAAAAGCTCGTCTAACTTTCATGCTCCGGTATCATTTCGGAACGGTAATTACAAAGCATGTTTTTACATTAAATTCTCTTTATCAAAAATATTAAGAATTGATTAATTTAAAGTTTAAAAAAAATGAAATGAAATGAAAATCTAAAAAATATTTTCTTTGTAATCTCCCTGAACTACGCTTGACCTGATTCTCATTTAGACGAGATATGTAGGTAACATACGAGTCCGGTCTCATTTTTTAAATAAATTGCAAAAATATTTTGATTAACTAAAAAATTTAAAAAATGGGGAACCATTCCACGGGTTTGGTCTCATTTATCAAAAAATCAAAAAAAAGAACTAGAGGAAGAAGAGAAGAAAGAAAGAAACATCAATATATTGACTTGGTGGGTACCAACATAGTTATGAGTGTGCATGGGAAAGAACAAGTATTTAAGTGATATGATGGAGAGGATCACTTTCGGGTAAATCATAGATTCTTGTGGTATCTCTCAATTATACCTTAAGTGGTGCTTGAAAAATCTCATGCATACAATTAGGGTATGAACAAAGTCAAAATCATCGTTTCTTGTGCATTGTGTGGTGAGGTTTAGATTAAAAATTTGATGGCATTGCATTGTAGATCTAGAACTTTGCCTGAATATCTGTTGAGGCAAAATTCTGAGTAACACATGGTTTAGGAAAGGATCATAGGACTTCTTTGACCCGTTTGAGCCTTTCTAGCCTACCAAATGACATCAATCCCTAACATTCCCCCTTTGAGCCTTAAGACATTTTCTTGGACAACCACATCTTAGCCTGTACCCTTCTTTGTGCTTAAGAGCACTACCCCTCTCTTAGCTCAACCTTCTCGCGCGCACTGAAAATGTGTAATTTCGGACAAAGACCAAAGTGGAGGCGACAAGCATGAAAAGGCAAAATATGCAAAGTCCAGGGCAATCGGAGATGCGACTTCAAAAAAAAGCAAGAACTCCACTGCATGCATTGAACATCATTCCCTTCACATCTCTCTCTCTCTCTCTCTCTCTCTCTCTCTCTCTCTCTCTCTCTCTCTCTCTCTCTCTCTCTTCTGCTCTAGATCTCACACCCCTGTTGGCCGGAAAATGGTTTCCCCTTTTAAGCTTGGCCGGCAGATCTGGAATGGTCCAAGTGCTGGCAAAGCTTTATAGGAAAACTCCAGATCCGGCGAGCCTCATTCATTGCTTTGATTGTTTCTTGAGTCTCATCGGCTTAGATATTCGATGCCAGTAACCCTGTTTTTGGTGACCTCATCAGACCTCGTGTCTAGTTTGTGTAGGCGCGGGTACCGTTACTTTTGAGAGAATGTTATTGTCTCTACTTGGAGGACATTTCTTGGCCACTGATTTGGGTGTTGTTCAATTTTCCGGCGATCTCTCTTGCTTGTTTTCCTTTACTGATTTATGCGTTCATTTGATTTATTATTTGTTGATGTTTGATTCATTTTCTTTGGGTTGTTACTGTTCTGAGGGACTTTTTGTTGGCTGTGATTTATGCAATGGCTGTAAAGACTCGCCGAAATATTATTTACGATGTTGATGGTGTTTGTTGTTGTTGCTGCCTTGATAGTTTTGGTCGTTGCCTCGTTGAAGACTTGTTAACACATTTTGTGTTTATGAATTTGTGTCGGTTACTAAAAATTACCTTATGAGGCCTATGAAAAGATGTAAATTTTTGAGGCCTTGCGATGATTTTTGACTGGTAAAAGACAAGATACTACACCATCGCTCGGATTCGGAACAAAGTATATTTATGAGGTGATGACGAAAACCAAAAAAAATAAAAGACGAGAATGTGAATATCCGTGCTTCGGAAGGCAACACAGTTGGCTGCCAGTGTTGTAAGCAATTCAGTATTCGCATTCTAATGTCTTATTGCTAAACGACATACACCATCCGAGCCTACAAAACATTTTAAAATCATTTTCTAAAATAATTTCCAAAAACATTTTTTTTAAAATCATTTTCTAAAACAATTTTCAAAAATATTTCAAATCATTTTCAAAGATAAAACAATCTTTATAAAAGTATTTTCAAAGGAAAACCATTTAAAAATTAGTAATATTTAAATTTTCTTACTTTATATTATCTTACTAACAATTTTGCTTTTCTTTTGCGAGGTCCAATCATATGAAGTCTCTTTCGAAAGATGATGCTCGGATTGACTTGATATCCTCGTCAAACCCCCGCTCCGTCTCTTCTCATTCTCGGATGTACAAAAATATATAAGTATTATGATATATTAGTTAGATATTGCATGCTTCTTATTTCCTTGCTTGATATGTTTAGTTGCACAAATTAAGTTAGAATAATGTACATAGTTAATCACTTGATGCATTACTAGTTAATCATAATTTACTCAATACTTAGGCCTTAGACATGTTCTTGCAATTAGTTTGGTTAACTTGATTCATATTCACTTAGTTAATTGTAACGATCAGGCAGGTCATTTTGAATATTGTTATCCTGTTTCCCCATTTATTGCTCATTCTATGTTCAATTATGGTTATGTGACGCCGGGGTGGTTGGTTTGGTTCCGGGGATGTTTCGAAATGAATTGGGATACTTAGTCCCAAGGTTAGAAGCATAAGTTGAAAGAGTTGACCGGATATTGACTTATGAGTAAACGACTCTGGAATGGAGATTTTATGGTTCTAATAGCTTTGTATGGTGATTTTGGACTTAGGAGTATCTTTGGATTTTTATTTGGAGATCCGTAAGTCGTTTTGGCTTGAATTGGCGAAAGTTTGAAAGCTGAAGGTTTGGAAAGTTAAGAAGTTTGACCGAGAGTTGACTTTGTTATTAGTGGGCTCGGATTTTGGTTTTCGGAGTTGGAATAGGTCTGGTATGTCAATTAAGACTTATGTGCAAAATTTGAGGTCAATCGAAGTTGGTTTGGTGTGGTTCGGATTTGGTTTTAGAAGTTGGAAGTTCAATAGCTCATTAGGCTTGAATTGGGGTGTGATTCATGTTTTCGATATTGTTTGATGTGATTTGAGGCTTCCACTATGTTCGTATGATATTTTAGGATGTTTTGGTATGTTTGGATGGGGTCCCGGGGGCCTCATGTGAGATTCAAATTGATTTTTGACTGAGTTTGACCTTATGGAATTGCTGATTTTTCAGGTATTTCGTTTCCTCTTACACGATCGCGTGAAGAGGGTCGCGATCGCGTAGGGTTAAGTCTGGCAGGTGGTAATTAACTCAGTGCATTCGTGGGAGTTCGTCTGCGATCGCGTGCCTTCGGGGAGTTGTGTTACGCGAACGCGTGAGAGGTGACACGTTCGCGAAGAAGAAAGACGAGACTGGGGTGCCATACACGTTGCTCTTCGCGATCGCGTGGGTCTGGCCGCGATCGCGTATGTTTGGGGAGTTAGTCATCGCGTTTGCCATTGAGTCTTCGTATTCGTGAAGTGTATTTTTGAGGGCAACATCTTTTGTTCTTCGCGATCGTGAGGGACTTTCCGCAATCGCAAAAAAGGAACCACTGGGCAGACTATTTAATTTCAAAAATGAGGGTTAGAGTATTATTTCATATTTGGACTTGGGGAGCTCGGCTAGAGGCGATTTTGGAGAGATATTTCACTACAAATCAAGAGGTAAACTATTTTTGATCACTTTTGTCCAATAATATTGAATACCCCTTGATTTCTACATCTAGATTATATGTTTTTAAGGTGAAATTTGGGGAATTTTGGACTAGGGATTGGAGAGTAAGATTTGGGAGTTTGAGGGTCGATTTGTGATCGAAATTGGATGATTTTGATATGGTTGGACTCGTTATTAAATGGGTATTCGGATTTTATAAATTTTATCGGGTTCCGAGGCGCCCAGGGTTGATTTTTGGTTTGACTTTTTGATTTTGGTTAAAGAACTTAGATTTATCGCATGGGATCGATTCCTATAGCTTGTATTGATTCTATTAAGTTATTTGTAACTAGATGCGAGTCGTTCGGAGGTCGATTTGCGAGGCAAGGGTTTGTTGGAGCATTTAATTGCTCGCTTTGAGGTAAGTAACACTCCTAAACTTAGTACTGAGGATATGAATCCCTGAAATACGTGTTGTGTGGTTGGTGTTGAGGATGAACCTCCTAGGTGATAGGCGTGTGGGCGTGCACCGCAGTAATTATGATTCGGTTGATTTTGTGGTACTGTGTAGTTGTCTAATCTTATTTCTATCCATGAAATTCCTACGTGTTAGAGTAATTGAGTTGTGATCCATGTTAGAGATCATGTTTAGGCTACATGCTTATTCTGTTGGAACCTACTGGGATCATTTATGTTGTTGAGTTTTTTGCTTAAATTGTAATTATGTACTCAGTCATATTCATTCATTTTGCATATCATATCTCAGTCTCTGTTATCATTTACTGTTACATCATGTTATCATTGTTTGGGTTGAGTGGTATGATATATGTGAGACCATGGGACTGGAGAGATCGATGACTGAGTTGGGGCCTAATAGCCATGTTGTGAGTGATATTGTAGATCGGGTTGCATATCGCAGCAAGCCATATTTGCTTTATATATTATTATTATTATTATTATGGAACGGGTTGCACGCCGCAGTAAACCTTATAGGCTTTATCTATTATTATGGGATCGGGCCGAACGCCGCAGCAAGTCATATTGTCTTTATATTAGCGCTTGGGCAGGATTCGCCCCTCTAGAGTCTGACATACCAGTAGTGAGCGTAGGTACCATATAGTGGTGAGTGATTGTGTGCGATGAGTAGGAGTTGAGACAGTCAGTTTGAGTACTCTGAGAGCATGAGTACCTGGGAGTATCATTGTGATGCATTACATTTGACATGCGTATTTGACATGTAGTCATAGAGATGTAACATTCCTTTTGCTAGCTATACTTGGCATATTTTATCAGTGTTGAACTTAAATTGTTGAATTCAAAAGCATGTCTACATTTCTGTATTGTGTACGAACTGCTTATGGAATTTCTCTAAGTTATTACTATCATTTCCCTGTTATATTTGTACTGTCATTATTTGGATTTGGACTGTATCTTTCTGAGCTCGTCATTACTTTCAGTCCAAGGTTAATCCTGTTACTTATTGAGTACATTGGGTCGGTTGTACTCATACTATACTCTGCACTTCGTGTGCAGATCCAGGTACATCTGGGCACTGCAATTTCAAGATTTGGTGCAGTATCTACTCGTATATTATTGAGGTAGCTGCTATGATGTCCGCAGACCTCGACTCTCCTTCCTTTCATTTTATTCAGTACTGTTTCATTTTTCAGACAGTTGTATTAGAGATTTAGACTGTATTGACACTTAGTAGCTCATGTATTCGGTGACACTAGGAATTTGGGATTGGTGTAGTTGAGTCGTAGATGTTCTTATCAGATATTTTTGAGATTTTCACTGTTAAACTTATTAAATCATGATCTTAATTTAAATGCGTAGTTATTTTGTGATTGTTGGCTTACCTAGTAATGTGGTAGGCACCATCAAGATATGTTGAGATTTGGGTCATGACATAAATCCAACTAATTAGCTTAACTCGAGTAAATTGAGCTTGTGAATAATTTAATTATGTTTAGTATAAATATTAGTGTATTTAATTATTATGAGATTCTCTCCACTCTTACCATATCTTATAATAATAAACTTGAATGAATAATTTCTTTAGCTAACAATATGATTTAATGTAATAGTCTTAGGTGAAGTTTTAATCATAGGAGCAATCTATTTATTTCTACACATATTCTGTCATTGAAAATAGCTCTTTTTTGTATATCCTTGACAAGTCTCCCTAGACTCCATTATATTCAACTAACTCTTTAGAATGAAACTTTGGTAATTCTATTGTCACATGTAAGATTTATGTGAATAATTCCTTTCCCTTGCTCCCCTATTTGTGATAAATTTTCCTACTTTACTTGATTATTCCTTTTAAGTTAATTGATGACTATTTTTGTTCAAAGATAATTCGTTGCCTCTCATTATATGTATTCAACTATGATTAATCTTGTATAGTTAATCACTTAGCTTCAAATTACAAGTCAAGGTTTTTCCTTATACTTTCTTTCGAATCCAATTCTTCCAATCAAACTCAAAAAAGATTTTCGCTTATTAATTTGCTTTGTGCATTTTATTATACATATCTTGCCATAAATAAAATAGTTGTGCTTCAAATATTCATTCACTACGTGACAATAACCTTGGCTACTCTTTGGTAGGAATTCTTTGTGAGGTAGTTAGTCATTTGAGAGGCTTAGGCCTTACAGTCATATAGGCTTGGCCCAAAAGTGATGTTTCAAGACCGTGGCTCTAAATATGGTCTCTAGCTGCTTATTGAATGATCATTCTTTCCTAATACAAATATTTCCTTATTATATTGGTATGGTAATTTTCTTATGTCATAAATATTTTGATGCATTCTCTTATATCACATCCATTCATCAAATCAATTCTTTATTCATTAAATCAATTCTTTCACTTTACTCATTATACACTAAGATTATCTGAGGATGACTCTTCCTCCATTCTTTGATCAAATTCCTTGCTAACTATTCATTCATGTGCAAATAAATATTCTTTCCCTCTTTTTCTCAAATCCTTTAGTATAAACTTTCTCTTGTAGTAGTTATCCATCTAAGACTTTTAACTCTTATTATGAATCGTTTTCTATTTAAGTTTATTCTTATAAGTTCAAACTTTTATTCAAACAATCCGAGTTAACATGCACTCTTTAGGTGCAATTCTTTTCATATTGTTCAATCTACACTAAAAATACTATCTTTGAATATATCTTTAATTCTTTTGTACACTACATATTATTGCATATATATTTTGTCAAATATTTTACTATTCGTTATCTAGAACTCATTTTACACTCAGCTTGTCTTCTGGAATACGATTCCCTTGTCCACTTTATATATATTTCATACGAGCCAATATATTTTAATCATTTTATTTCAAAAATACAAAAAAGATACTTGCATACTTTTTTCGTACATTATTCATTACATATTTAATATGATTACTGTTTATTCTAGTACACGATAGTCATTCTTTTATTCTTTATAATAGTTATGAGTATTTGCTAATTATCTTTGAACATTCCCTCCCTTATTTGATCGAGTCCACCAGAACCACATTTTTTTGGATCTTGAGGGATGCCTAAAACCTTCCCCTCGAGATAACTTGAACCCTACCTAGAATCTTAACGGTTTCGCAGATCATAGTTAAAGTGTATATTACGTAGTATAATATAGGTACCCTAGTATACCTTAAATACTAGGTGGTGACTCTAAACAATAATTAACCTTGTAGAGTACTAAAAGTTGTACATTATTTTGACTTGTGAAAAATAGGTTGCAACACCTGAGACTCCGTCCAAATACTCCAACCAATCCTAGAACATGACATGGACCTACTCGAGGCCTCAAATCACACAAAATAACATCAAAATCACTAATCGCACCTCAATTCAATCATAAGGAAACTAATGAACTTTCAACTTCCAAAACTCGTGCTGAACCATATCAAATCAACTCGGAATGTCCCCAAATGTTTCATACAAATCCCAAATATCACAGCGGACCTATCCCAACTCCTGAAACAAAAGTCTGAACCCGATATCCATAAAGATAACTCCCGGTCAAACCTATCAACCTTCCAAACCTTCAACTTCCTAACTTTCGCCAATTCAAACCAAATCGACCTAGAAACCTCCAAACCCAAATTCGGACATACGCCTAATTAAAATATCACCCTGCGAAGCTATTGGAATCCTTAAAATACCAATCTGGAGTCGTCAATACAAATCCAATCTCCGGCCAACTCGTATAACTTAAGCATCCAACATTGGGACTAAGTATCCAAAATCACTCTGAAACTTCTCTGAAACCAAACCAACCTCCCGAGCAAGTCTCATAATCACAAATACACCTATGTAAAGTATCAAATAGGGGAAACGAGGTTAAATTACTCAAAACGACCGGCTGAATCATTACACACAGCCACCTGAATCCACTCACTACCATTCTATTTCTTCACCCAAATTAACCTCACCTGCTCCAGTAACACCATTTCTCCTAGGAATAAGAAGATTATCTCTGTTGATGAGATAAAAGCCAAGAGAATTTAGGGGTTATGTAATTTTTGTGATGAAAACACACACTCCTTGTCAAAAGTTTATCCTCTCTAAACAAATATTTGTTATGGACTTGGAGATTCTGGGGAAGAGAAAAAGGTGTGGAGGAGGTAATATCCAAATCTAACAATGATTGTCCTATAGAGGAATGGTCTGCTAGTGAGAGAGACACCCCTATGATTAAATTCTTTATGTGCCTTAAGTGGGTTTCAAGGTGTTGAAACTATACATGTTGTTGGTACAATGAAAAGAGGCCATTACAGATAGTGATTTAATTCTTTTTTATGGAGGTAGCACTCATAACTTCATAGATAGTGCTTTTACTAAGAGGCTTATGTTGGCATTGCCTAATTATTATCTTCCATTTATTGTTGAAATTGATGTCATTGCTAAAGGTTTCAAGGTGTTGAAACTATAATTGTTGTTGGATACAATAAAAAGAAGCCATTATTGACTCTTCTGGATGGAGTTGATCACTCTTAACTTCATAGATAGTGCTTTTGCTAAGAGGCTTATGTTTGCATTGCCTAATTATTCTCTTCCTTTTATTGTTAAAATTGATGCTAGTGCTATAGGTATAGGAGTTGTTCCTACACAGGAGGATCATCCTATATCCTTTATCAATAAAGGTTTGGCTCCTAGGCATGCTGCTTTTTCTGTGTATGACATAGAACTTTTACCCTTGTTTTATTTTTGTTAATAAGTGGTCTCATTACCTTCTAGGGTAGCATTCCATTGTGAATACTGAAGAAGGCTTTAAAGTATCTTTTAGATTAGAAGCTACATATTGATTTCTTAATCAAATGGCTTGCTAAACTATTACCCTTTGATTATGAAATTGAGTACAAAAAAGAATGTAGTAGTTGATTCCCTCTATAGACTTCATGGTGTTGAGCTCATGGCCTTGACGAGGTCCTTAGTACAAGCTGATCTTTAGAAGGAAATTCATGAAAGATGTACTTTTGATCCTAAACGGAAAATCCTTATCGATTCTTTAACACTTACTCTATAGAAGCACTACACTTGGATGAATGACCAGTTGAGAAGAAAGGAAAAACTGATTATTCATAATGATAAGGAACTCATAACTAAAAACATTTGTATGTGGCATTCTACTCCTACAGGGGGCCATTCTGGTATTGACGATACTACTAGAGGACTATTAGCATATTTCTATTGGAAGGGAATCCAGACTGATAGAATTAACTTCATTCACAACTGCTCAATTTGTCAAAGGAGTAAATGTAACACTTCCGCTTCCTCTTATTTTTTCAACCACATCATATTTCTACACTCCCTTGAACAGACATTTATATGGATTTCATAGAAGGACTACCTAACTCTAAGGGTAAATTAGTTATTTGGGTTATTGTGGATATGCTGACAAAGTATGATTATTTTAATGCTCTTACACACCTTTACACTGTTCAATCATATTACAACCCATATTCACGTACGTTAGATCACGCCGTAAGTTAGTCGACGTAAATTCGAAAAGTGATTATATTTGATATGATAAGAAGTTAATCCTATTGGTCTTAAACAATACAAGGGTGTATAAGAGTGGTCAAGAAGTATTAGAAGTTAAACGAATCAAGAATGTTGTAACCTGTATTTTCGGGTAAAACTTGAGGTGCTTAATATTCTCAAGAGTCGTGTTTTAAGGTATTTGAATCATATAATATCCGTATCATAAGTCTTGAAGTCAAACGAGTTATGAAATAAAAGTCGACAAAAGTTGTCGCAACTTACGTTCATAATTTTACTTAAACTTTAGGTCAAATGTTACTAAGCTTTTCTCCCAATTTACTTTAAATTTTTGGGTGATTTACCCACCAAATTGAAGATATATGAGTCAAGTTTGCATCACATTAAACTGTTTTTCGATATGATATCAGAGTAGAGAGATATTAGCATTTTTACGAGACTACGCAAACAGCTCTCTAGGGGGCCCACATAGGCGGTTGAGATATATTGATATATATCAGACCCCTTAACCCCTTTTTAACTCATTATTTTTCATTCTCTTCAGACCGTAGACACCTAAAAATACTCTCTCAAGGTTCTCTCATGATCTAAGACCCAAACAAAGGGCAAACAACACAAATTAATTGTCGGAAATCCCGTGGAGCTAGTAAGTTTCTTGTTCTTCTTGTTGTTGCTGATTTTTGTGTTGTTACAGCTCGTGTGGGAGGTTGTTTTAAGTTGTTTATGTTCTGTAAAATACTCCTTCAAGTTTGTAATATCAACCCTAGGTGATTTCAAGTCATCTATTGTGATTCTAGTGGAGTAAAAATTCCTAATTGATTGCTAGTTTCGCTTCCTTGCTCTTGTGGCAGCATTAGAAGGATCTTTCGTGGTGAATTAAGGTCAAATTGGAGTTTTTCTATCTGTTTAAAGGTAAGAAACCTATTACTCTACATGTATTTAAGATTATCCAAGTTGCGGCTAAGTCGTTGAAGCTAGAACTTGTGAGTTATCTATCAAAAGGCTTGTTAGTAATGTTGTTGGTTGGTGGACTATTTTAGGAGGCTTAATATAATTATTATTGATATTTTTTCGGCTGTTTCATGATTTTTTTAACTTGTGGGAAGTCATATAAATAGGAAAGGTGCTGTCCGTTTCATCGTAGAATAGGTTGCGGTCGATGTATAATAGTTACAACGCTTAAACGATAATGATAGTATCATTTCTCTTATTGTAGACTAAGGAATCGTGATATTTGAATAACTTGAGGTTGGGCAGTATATACAAGGTATGTGAGGCTATCAATTTCCTTTTTTTGCACGACTCCGATTGTACATAATGTAATGAACGAGCTTCCAAAGATATTCCACTCTTAGAAACTAGCAATACTTACATTGTTTCCCTTCTTATGGAATAATTGATGTTGATGTTACTTCTCTTATTCTTATGTTATCAATGTTGTTAGTACTTCCTAATTCTTATAATATTCCTGATGAAGAGTTAGTCCTAATAACGTGTACGAAGGATACCGACCTTACGTCACTCCGAAAGGTTCAGAATGTGATTCCAATGAGTCCAACATGCATCCTATATATGTATCTATTTTACTCTACCGAGCCGCGCTACAATCGGTCGGGTATGGTACCTATTTTGCAACCACTGATCAGTTGGGTTTTACCGAGCTCCACGTGGCCGGGTATGATTCTACCGAGCCTTATGATGGCCGGGTATGTTTTTTCCGAGCCTATTATGGCCGGATACGATATGATGATTATGATTCCCACAGAGGCATACGTATTTTTAAAATTTATATATATATATATATATATATGTATCATGCATTTCATGTCAGTAGCCCTCAGAGGTACTCAGATGTTATAGGTTGTATATTCTCTATCCATGTTTACATTATTGTTCTTATTTATGCTTTCCTGCCTTACATACTCAGTACTTTATTCGTACTAACGCCCTTTTTATTTGTGGACGCTGCATGTCGTGCGGCAGGTCCTGATAGACAGGTAGGAGAAGATCCCCCACCATAGTAGGCTGCCCAGTTCAGCGGTTATTGGCAAGATCCCTCTTTCGGACTTGTCGTGGTCTTGGTATGCACTTTTGGTTATAGACATTATGGGTATGTCGGGGCCCTGTTCTAGCAATGTTGCAGCACTTATGTTCCTTTAGAGGTTCATAGACAAGTGTCGACTCATGTATAGTTTGGATTGCCTTGTCGGCTGATTTTTGTTGTATAGTCTCTCATGGAAGCATGGCAGCTCGTACCTTATATATAGCTTCATGAAATCCTTGTCGGCCCATGTTATGTATGTTCATGCCATTATCTGTCATTGTTGGTTGTTCATGATTCATCTCTACCATTCATGTTGATCTCCTGGGGCCTTATATATAATAAGAAAGGTTAGATAAAATGTACGTTGATGCTTGGCAGGTATGGCTCGGGTGCTAGTCATGACCCTCCAGTTTGGGTCGTGAAAAACTTGATATCAGAGCAAGTCTGTCCTTGGGATTCTCTATGAGCCGTGTCTAGTAGAGTCTTAATTATGGATGTGTAGCGCGCCACATTTATAATCAGGAGGCTACATGACATCTAGGGTTGTTACCTTCTTCCTGAATCAAGATCGTGCGTAAAGTTGAGTCGTAAGTGTTCATCTCTAATATTCACATTGTTTTCTTTCAGCGATGCCTTCGACTAGGAAGAAAGAAATTAGTAGACGGCTTGATACAACTGTGGGGGAGGGTACCAGTCAGGTGCCTCCAGCCAAAGCAGGGAAAAGTGAGGCTCTGAGTAAGATGTCGTCTCATACCTCATCTACTCCGTCTCCTCCAGAGGATATTAGAAAGGACCCAGCACCTCCAGTTCCTCTGTCTGGCACTACAGACCAGGATATGCGGAGTACGGTGCAGTTGTTGACTAGCTTGGTAGCTGCTCAGGCTTAGAGGCGGAATACCGGTGCTGCTGATAAACCAATTAGTGCGAGAGTTATAGATTCTATTAATCTAAACCCTCCAGTATTTATGGGATTAGACCCCAAGGAGGACCCGCAAACATTTATTGATTAGGTTAAAAGTACACTGCGGGTTATGCATGCTAGTGATACTGAGGCAATAGAGTTGGCTTCATATCGGTTATGGGAATTAGCGGTTTTTTGGTATGATAGTTGGGAGAGATCCAAGGGTCCGAATGCTCCTCCAGTTGTGTGGAAGGAATTTTCTGAGGCATTTCTTCGTCACTACATGCCAGTTGAGATACGACGAGCTAGAGCTGATAGGTTCGCGGGCATCAGGCTCACAATTTCATAGAGATACTAGTCAGACGAGACCCCTAATACCTCATTGTGATAAGTGCGGCAAGGCCCACTTTGGACTCTGCCGTCGAGGTTCCGATGTGTGCTATTCTTGCGAACAGCCTAGCCATATGATGTGGGATTGTCCTAATAGAGGAGGTGGTGGTATGGCTCAGCCGACTGGATCTGTGTCTGGTTCTTCCTCATCAGTTCGACCTCCAGCATAGGGTTTTCAGCAGTCGACAGGTCGTGGTAGAGGTAGAGGTGCAGTGCCGAGTTCGAGTGCACTCAAAATCGAACCTATGCTCTAGTAGGTCGACAGGATCTTGAGTCATCTCCGGATGTTGTTACAGGTATATTGTCTGTGTTTTCTATGCTGTATATGCGTTGATTGATCCGGGATCTGCATTATCATATGTTACACCCTTTGTGGCTAATAAGTTTGGCGTTGAACCTGAATTGATAAGTAAACCACTTGCGGTATCCACTCCGATAGGAGATTCTGTGATTGCTAGAATGGTATATAGAGGTTGCACAGTGATGATTTGTAGTCGTCAAACCTCGGTGAATCTATTTGAGTTAGAAATGGTTGATTTCGATGTGATAATGGGAATGGACTGGTTGGCCTCATGCTATGCAAATGTTGATTGTCATATAAAGATGGTTAGGTTTCATTTTCTTGGTGAACCCATTATTGAATGGAAGGGGAACATTGCTATGCCGAAAGGTAGGTTTATTTCCTATCGTAAGGCAAAGAAGATGATCTCAAAATATTACATTTATCATCTCGTTCGCGTTAGGGATGCGGAGGTGAATCCGCCTACTCTACAATCAATCCTCGTGGTCAATGAATTTCCAGACGTTTTCCCAGATGAACTCCCAGGCCTTCCTCCTGGGAGGGAGATTGAGTTTAGCATTGATGTGTTACCTGACACTCAACCAATCTCTATCCCTCCATACAGGATGGCCCCGGCAGAGTTGCGAGAGTTGAAGGCGTAGTTGAAGGACTTGCTGGATAAGGGCTTCATTAGGCCTAACACTTCACCTTGGGGTGCGCCAGTATTGTTCGTGCGGAAGAAAGACTGGTCGTTAAGGATGTATATCGATTATCGACAGTTGAATAAGGTTACTATAAAGAACAAGTATCTATTTCCAAGGATTGACGACCTATTTGACCAACTCCAGGGTGCTAAGTATTTCTCCAAGATTGACTTACGTTCAAGGTATCATCAGGTAAGGGTTAAGGAGAAGGATATTCCGAAGACGGCCTTTCGAACGAGATATGGCACTTTGAGTTCTTGGTGAGGTTGTTTGGGCTAGCAAATGCCCCAGCAGTTTTTATGGATCTCATGAATAGTGTACTTAGGCCCTATCTTGATGTGTTCGTGATCGTATTCATTGATGACATTCTGGTGTATTCTTGTTCGGAGGCGGAACATGCAGGCCACTTGCGGATTGTATTACAGACCCTTCAGGATAGTAAGTTATATGCCAAGCTCTCCAAATGTGAATTCTGGCTGAACTCAGTAGCATTCCTTGGCCATGTGATATCTGACATGGGTATTAGTGTCGACACTCAGAAGATCGATACAGTGAAGAATTGGCCGAGACCTACAACACCGTCAGAAGTCTGCGGCTTCCTGGGGCTGGCAGGATATTATAGGCGGTTTGTAGAAGGTTTTTCCTCTATATCAGCACCATTGACTAAGTTAACACAGAAAGCTACCAAGTTCCAGTGATATGACGCTTGTGAAGATAGTTTTCAGGATCTAAAGAACCGATTGACATATGCGTCAGTGCTCACTCTCCCAGAAGGAACAGAAGGTTATGTGGTATTTTGTGATGCCTTAGGTATAGGTTTAGGGTGCATATTGATGCAACATGGGAAGGTGATTGCTTATGCATCGTGACAATTGAAGAAACATGAAAAGAATTACCCGACTCATGATTTGGAATTGGCTGCAGTAATATATGCTTTGAAGATATGGCGGCACTACTTATATGGCATCCATGTTGACATCTACATATATCACAAGAGTTTACAATACATCTTCAAGCAAAAGGAGTTGAATTTGAGGCAGCATAGCTGGCTTGAATTACTGAAAGACTACAATGTCGAGATATTGTACCATCCCGGTAAAGCCAATGCTGTGGCAGACACTCTCAGCCGTAAGTCAATGGGAAGCTTAGTTCATATTAAGGAAGGTAGACAAGGGTTGACTAAAGAGATTCATCATCGAGCCAATATGAGAATCAGATTGTTAGACTCTGCTGACGGAGGTGTTACTGTACAGAATACAACAGAATCATCTTTGGTAGCCGAGGTAAAAGCACGGCAATATGAAGATCCTACCACAGTACGATTGAGAGAGGGAATTCAGCAGCGTAGGATTACGGGCTTAGAGATCGGAGGTGATGGGGCACTAAGATACCAGGGCCAATTATGTGTGCCTGATAGGCAGGTAGGCGAAGCTCCCTCACCACAGTAGGCTGCCAGTTCAGTAGTTATTGGCGAGAACCCTTCTCCGGACTTGTCATGGTCTTGGTATGCACTTTTGGTTATAGACATTATAGGTATGTCGGGGCCCTGTTCCGGCAATGTTGCAACACTTATGTTCCTTTAGAGGCTCATAGACATGTCTTGACTCATTTATAGTTTGAATTGTCTTGTCGGATGATTTTTGTTGTATAGTCTCTCATGGCAGCATGGTAGCTCGTACCTTATATATAGCTTCATGACAGTCTTGCCGGCCCATGTTATGTATGTTCATGCCATTATCCGTCATTGTTGGTTGTTCATGATTCATATCTACCATTCATGTTTATCTCGTCGGCCCTTATAGATAATAAGAAAGGTTAGATAAAATATACGTTGGTGCTCGGCAGGTATGGCCCGAGTGCTAGTCATGACCCTCAAGTTTGGGTCGTGACAAATCACTTGTTGAAGTGTTCTTGGACAAGATATTCAATTTTATGGCTTCCCTACTACTATTACTAGTTATAAAGATTCCATTTTTATTAGTTCTTTCCTTCAGGAATTCTTCTCTGCCTAAGAGGTGAATATACAAACTTCCACAGCCTATAATCATCAAATACATTGCCAAACTAAAATGCTCAATAGATGTTTGGATACTTAGTTGAGGTGTTTTTATATTAATTCTCCTGCTAATTGCTCTTCCTTCCTTCCTTTGGCTGAATGGTAGTATAATTCCAGTTATCATTCTGCTATTCAAACTTTACCATTTAAACTCTTTCATGAATACTCTCCACTATTGCACTTGCCTTACCACACATGCCTTACCTACTTGGTGATTCGTCTATTGCTTCATTGACGATATCCTAGTGCAAAGGGAAATTAAACTTCAAATGGCTAAGTTTCATCTATCCATGGCTCAATAGAGAATAAGGCTCAAGATAATAACCACAGGTCTAATAGACAGTTTATGGTGGGAGGCTGGGTCTTCGTCAGGCTCCAGCCCTATAGACAATCTTCCCTTTCCACCTTTCCTTATCACAAATTGACTTTTACGTAGTTTGGCCCTTACCCTATTTGGGAAAGGGTGGGTGCTATGGCATATAACTTGTTGTTACCACTTGAAGTCCAAATTTACAAAACTTTTCATATTTCTCAGATGAAGTTCTGTTAATTATATGTTCCCTCTGAGATTATTCACCCTCATGTGATTGGCTTATCTAGTACCTTATATCCTTACCTTGAAGCTCTGATTGGTAGAAGATTGATCAAGAAGGGTAATAAGGTTGGGGCTCAGAGTCTCATTAAGTGGAAGGACTTGGATGAATCCTACACTACTTGGGAGCTAGCTTCTGCTATGCATATTAGGTTTTCCTCATTCACCCTTGAGGACAAGGGTGTTGTTAATCCCGGGTGTATTAATACACATATTAGACCGATGCTACATCAGAAGCTGAGCAGAAAAATTCAAATGTTAGCTGCATTTTTAATTATTGTTTTAGTGAAAAATTTAATTAGTCATTTTAAGTTGTTTTCAGCACTTTCTGCATTACTCATTTCTGTCACTAGTAGTATAAAAAGGAATTTGTAATAAAGAAGTCACATTGTTGATGAAATATAGATCTATTCCCTTTTTCTCTCGAAATTCTCTCTCTTATCTCACTTCTCCCTTGTCCTTCTTATGTTTTTCTTCTCTCGTTTACTATTTTCTTGATGTAGTACCTGATAAGTGTAGATTTTAACCATTTATTCGTACGTTCTTGCTTTAGTTTTAGTCTGAGAGTATTCCAGCTCAACAAGGAAATCTAACTCAAAATGGAGTATTCCAGCTCAACAAGCTAAAAAGGAGAACTGCAAGCAAAAGTACGGTCCGTAGAAGTAATCCTGCGACCGTAGATGATCATGCGGACCGCAAAAATAGAAGTGCGGCCGCATATGAAACCTTGAAGCCTCTAAGGAATTTGTAGAAGGCGGTCATCGCACCAAATTGTGCAGCCGCAAAAGATGGTCGCACTGACAAAGATTGACAATTCATAGAAGGTGCAAAAGATCAAGTGTGAAGCCTCTTGAAAATGCGGTCCACAACCAAATCGTGCGGCAACAGAAGCTGAAGTGTGGCCGCAGAGATAATTATGAGACCGCAGATTTCCTCCTCATGCAAGAGCAGAAGAAAAGTGAGGCCCGCACATGGAATTATGTGGCCGCAGAACCTCCCGAAGAGCATTTTTATTAGCAAAATTTTGGACACTATAAATAGATTGGAAATACTTTTTTAGGGCAACGTTTTTATCCGTAGCAGCTGTTTTGATCAAAATTGGAGAATACCCATTACTTTAATCATTTTCATTTTAATTTATGGCTTTAATTACTTCTTTAATTTTGTTTTTCATGTCTTCTAGCATAAGTAACTAGATCTTATCTAGGATTGTGACACAATCCTAGTGTGTAAATCTTATGGGTTGTTAATACTAATTCTTGTTTATGATTGGGTGTTTGTTATTTAGCCTTGTTTATGTATTATATCTAGAATTAATGGTTGCAAACATTGATTCATGCCTATTTGACTTAGTTCATACTTGAGAAAGAGGAACCTAGTCTAGAAAAATGTGGCAACAAGAAATTGAGATAGTTAAGGTCTTGGCTAGTTTGATTAGTTTGAACTAAATATAGGAAAAATCCGACATGGACTCATATCCATTGCTTTGATTGCTACTCATTTGGACTTGAGAAAGCCAATTTGGGCATAACCGCTCTATAACCAAGAGGTATTGAGTGGGTACTTGAGAATTGGGAGTCATAATACACCCTGATCTACAAAATATGCATTAACTTAGTATACCCATTAGGTTTACACCTAGGTGAATGTTACATCCATAGGCTTTTCCTCAATAGCTTAAAAATACCAAAAAAATTATTCTCTAGTTGCTTTTACTTAGACTAAATCCTTAGTGTTAAATTAGATAACAATCACCCTTTTTGTTTGGAAGTATAATTTAGTTATTTTACATTCTCTCTTCAAGTATTTACCTTAACACCGATTCTAAATTCTCTGAGGAATTCAACCCCGATTCTAGTTGGGTATTATAATTGCAGTGACCGTTTCTCACTTATTATTGAGGCGTGGATTGGACGTGAATCAATTTTTGGCATTGTTGCCGAGGTGTTTTTACGGTGTTAGCTATATATTTGAGTGTGTTCTTGAAATATCTTCTTTTCCTTCCATGATACTAATTTGTCGATGCGATCGTAGGTACCAAATGGCGAACAATGACCTCGGAAATTTGCCATTGGGTAAGGTGGATAGCGAGGAGGAACAACTAGATGACACGCCTCAAGCGACACGACCAAATCATCGGGGCCGTGGTCAACAAGATAACGTGCCCCCACCCCCCACCTCCACCAGCACAACCACAAGTGGCGCAACAACGAATTTTGCCCAACGAAGGTTACGCAAGTGCAATAGTCCCCCCTCGCATTAGAGCAAACAACATTTAAATTACCAATGTCATGCTTACTTTGATTGAGCAATGAGGCTATTTCACCGGGACGCCGAGTCAAAATGCTTACAAGCATTTAAAGGGTTTTGTGGATACGTATTAAGGAGCAAACAAACAAATGTTTTGAACGATGCTTTGAGGCTAAGGCTTTTTCCCTTCTCTCTGCGGGGTAAAATTTTATATTGGTTGGAATGCTTGCCTAATCATTCTATACATACTTGGGATGAATGGGCGGCAAAGTTTATTGCAAAGTTTTTCTCTCAGGGGCACATGGTTACTCTTAGAGATGAAATATTGTCTATCAAGCAAGATCCCAATGAGTTGTTGCATTAAATTTGGGAGCGATATCGGACAATGGTGAATGAGTGCCCGAACAATGATATGACCGAAAATATGATCCAAGAATAAGAGGCAGCTATGACCGGAATGCGTGTACATCTTCAATTGCAGCTCCTGCCATCCACAGCGACATCAACATCCAAAATATGCGTACAATCGACCCCATGTACTCAATAAGTAACAAACCTAACCTTAGGTTGAAAGTAGTGAAAAGCTTGGACAATGGTCAGAGTCCAACACCAATAGCCAACAACAACTCATAACAACATAATAAAAGTAGTACAAGAAATAACTCAGAGAGATAAAGCTCAGCTTGTTCACAGTCACAAAAAATAGGCATACTTTTCAAGTATAACAGTAAAACCCAAATCTTTCACCGAAATCACCAAAATATGAGTAAGTCACAAATATGTGATTTTTCCCAAAAACTTTCAACAACAGATAAGATGTTTCAATCCTAGATAGCATGAGTAAAATACATTTCTATGCCTACAGTTCAATGTGCATATGAAGTCATGAATGTCACAATACCGTACATCATGAGGAAATGCATCTCAATGCCTACATGCTAAGAATGCATGTCAAGTGTAATGCACCACAGCGATAAACTCATGTGCTCATGCACTCGGAGCAGTCAAACTCACTCAGCACGCTCACTCACTCAGTCCTCCTAGTTACTCAGTCCTCCCAATCACTCGGTCAATCGCGCTCGGCACTCGCGCTCAATAGGTACCTACGCTCACTGTTAGTATGTCAGACTCCGGAGGGGCAGATCCTGCCCAAGCACAAATGTAAGTCAATTATGGCACGAATCAATAAAGCATGTTATTGCACGCAGCTCGATCACATAAATATCACTCACAGTCAGGCCCTCGGCCTCACTCAGTCATCATCATCTCCAATCTCTCGGCCTCACAAATCTCATGCCAATCAGCCCAAATAGTGATAATATGATGTGAGACAAATAATAACAGAGACTGAGATATGATATGCAATGAATAAGTATGACTGAGTATGTAATTGCAATTTAAGAAAATAACTCAACGGTAGAAATGACCTCAGTGGGTCCCAACAGGATAAGCATATAGCCTAAACACGGTTTCTAACATGGATCACAGCTCAATTACTCTAGCACGTAGAAATTTCATGGATAGAAGCAAGATTAGGTCACTACACAGTACCACAGAATCAATCGAGTCATAATTCACCCAGTGCATGCCCACACGCCTGTCACCTAGCATGTGCGTCACCTCAACACCAACACATAACATGTATATTCAGGGGTTCATATCCTCAGCACCAAGTTTAGAAGCATTACTAACCTCGAACAAGCCGAATCCAATACCAAGCAAGCCAGACAATACTCTGGAAACACCATGCCACGTGTACTGACCTCCTAATGGCTCAAAACTAGCCAAAAATAACTCAAGAACATCAAATAATGCCAAAGGAAACAAACTCAATCGATAAAGGTGGAATCTTTAATCATAAGCTCAAAGTCAACCAAAAGGTCAAACCTGGGCTCGCACCTCAGAACCTGACAAAACTAACAAAATCCGATAACCCATTCAATTACGAGTTTAACCATACTAGTTTCACTCAAATCCGACTCCGAATCGATGTTCAAAACTCAAAAATTCACTTTATGAAATTTTAGACAACAACTCCCAATTTCTCTCTTGAAATCATCAATCAAATGCCAAAAATGAAGATACATTTATGAAATATAATCAAAACCGAGTAGAGAACGCTTACCCATAGCTCCAAATATGTAAAAATGGCGGAAATCCCCGAAAATACAACAACAACCCGGTGAAATCCCACTAGTGGGATCTGGGGAGGGTAGTGTGTACGCAGACCTTACCCCTACCCTGAAGAGCTAGAGAGGTTGTTTCCGAAAGACCCTCGGCTCAAGAGGACAAAAAGATAAAAAGACAAAAGGAGACAATATCAGTATCACCACAGAAATCATAGGAAAAATAGGAACAACATGAAATCCAGAAGAAAGATGCAAAGCAAAAATGATAGCTAGTAAATAGGTCTGGCACTGAAACGCAAAATAGTAAGACACTACATTGCCACTAGCTAGCTTAGACAAAAATCATACCAGACTAGTCTAACAACGGTACGAAGTAAGGCAAGACTCAACTACCTCCTAACCTACAACCCTAATACTCGACTTCCACATCTTCCTATCAAGTGCCATGTCCTCGGAAATCTGAAGACTCGCCATGTCCTACCTGATCACCTCTACCCAATACTTCTTCGGCGGCTCTCTACCTCTTCTCGTGCCCTCCACAACCAGCCGCTCACACCTCCTTACCGGGGCATCTGGCTCCTCCTCTGTACATGCCCGAACCATCTGAGCCTTGCTTCCCGCATCTTGTAATCAATGGGAGCCACGCGCACCTTCTCCCGAATATCATCATTCCTGATCTTATCCATCCTATTGTTCCCGCACATCCACCTCAACATCCTCATTTCTGCTACTTTCATCTTCTGGATATGTGAGTTCTTAACAACCCAACACTCAGCCCCGTACATCATGGCCGGTCTAACCACCGCTTTATAGAACTTACCTTTGAGTATCGGTGGCACTCTCTTGTCATACAGGACTCCAGATGCTAACCTCCACTTCATCCATCCTACCCCAATACGGTGTGTGACATCCTCGTTGATCTACCCTCCCCCCTGGATAACCGACCCAAGGTACCTGAAGATGCCTCTACTTGGGATGACATATGAGTCAAGCCTCACATCCACGCCCACTTCCCCCGGCTCAGCGCTGAACTTACACTCCAGGTATTCCGTCTTCGTCTTGCTCAGCTTGAAACCCTTAAACTCAAGAGCCTGTCTCCAAACCTCCAGCCTCTCGTTAACACTGGCTAGCGTTTCATGAATCAGAACAATGTCATCGGCGAAAAATCCCTGAAAATAGAGTACTTATAATCACTAAAAAGAAATACCCTACGCGACCGCGGGACATTCTTCGCGATCGCGAAGAATAAACTCAACAGCCTCCAAAAATACCCTACGTGTTCGCAAAACATCCCATGCGAACGGGATGACCACACGCACCTGCACTACGCGATCGCGACAAGACTAATATGAATGCGAAGAAGAAATCTCCAGCCCCCAGCTTCTCAACTCAACTCTACGCAAACGCGAGCTGACCAATGCGAATGCGATGCTCAAGCCTCCAATTGTACGCGAATGCGGTAGAACAGTCGCGAACGCAAAGAAGGAAAAAGGCTAGCTCCCATAATACACTACGCGATCGTGACCCGATCTTCACGATCGCGAATAAGGCCTGAAACACCAGAAATCAGCAATGCCAAAGAACATGGAAATGATCCGAAACTCATTCGAAACTCACCCGAACCCCCCGGGACCCTGTCCGAACATACCAACAAGTCCCAAAACATAACACGGACCTACTCGAGGCCTAAAATCACGCATAACAATATCAAAATCATGAATCGCACCTCAAATCGAACTTAATGTACTTTTGAACTTTCAACCTCCAAAACTAGTGCCGAAACATATCAAATCAACCAGGAATGAACTCAAATTTTGCACACAAGTACAAAATGACATAATGAAGCTATTTCAATTCCCGGAACCTCAATCTGAACCTGATATCATAAAAGTCAACTATCGGTCTAACTTATGAACATTCCAAATCTTCAAATTTCTAACTTTTGCTAATTAGTGCCGAAACCTTCTAGAAATATCCAAATGCAAATACGGGCATACGCCCAAGTCCAAAATCACCATTCGGACCTAACGGAACCATCAAAACTCCGAATCGAGGTCAAATACTAAAATATCAAACTTTGTCTACTCTTCCAACTTAAAGCTTCAAACATGAAATTCATTCTCCTAAACTAATTCTGAAACACCTGAAAACCAAAATCGATGATACACACAAGTCATAATACATCATACGAAGCAAATCAAGACTTCAAATAGCTGAACGGAATGCAAATGCTTAAAACGACTGATCGGGTCATTACAGAGAAAATGCCACCCTTATTTTGCCCTATGTGCACAACAATAATGACAATTGTACGGCAAAGACCTCATGCCCAAACCCAAATCAATCTTCCTAACATGTCCACATGTGCCACAATTATCATAAAATGATAATGCCAAAATTTTATCAAAGATATGAGCTCATAATTTATCAACAAGGTGCACAAGAACATGAAAATAATAAAAATACGGATGGATGTTCAACATATAAAGCATGACTACGGGTAAATCAATTGTAGCAATCATGTTCATGTAGTATGAAAGTGATTAAGCATGTATCATATAAAATACATCCTCAAACTAAGGCATATTAATAGCCTAAGGTCTGCTCCGATTATAAACCACACATAGCACCCGTGTACACGCTCGTCACCTCGTGTACACGTTTCTTTTCACATAACACGAATAACAATTAAGGCCAAATCTTAAGGGGTATTTCACTCACACAATGTTAGGCAAGATACTTACCTTAAATAAGCTAAATCAATACTTCAGAAAGCCCTTTCCTCTTGAATCGGCCTCCGAATGGGTCAAATCTACCAAAAATAACTCAATAACATCAAACATGGTTATAGAAATCGATTGCAAGTAATAAAGCTCCAATCTTTATCAAATATCAAAAAGTCAACCAAAAAGTCAATTTGGGCACGCCTCCCGGAACTCGCCAAAAGTCATAAATCCCAATTTCCCATTCGAATATGAGTCCAAATATACAAGTTTTATCCAAATCCGACTTTAAACTTGGGTTCAAATCTTCATTCTTTACTTTAGAAAAGTTTCTCCAACCCCCCCCCCATTTTTCGCTCTTAGATTCACCACTCAAATGCAAAAATCAAAGATAAAATCATGAACAATAATCAAATCCGAGTCAAGAACACTTACCTAATCCAAGTGGATAAAAATCGCCTAAATATCACCCTCAATCCGAGCTCCCAATCTCAAAATATGATAAAATGAGCTCAAAGTCCCAAAAATGACAACTTAAAGGTCTGTCCAGCGATACTCTTCGCGAAAGCGGCCCAAGCCTCGCGTTCATGAAGAACAACCCAGAAATGGCCCAAAATACCCTTCGCAAAAAAAACTACCTAGTTTTTAATGCTCATGTTTGACCTGCTGACAATTCAGACACCGAGCAACATAACCAACAATGTCTTTCTTCATCCTCTGCCACCATTAATTCTGCTTCAAATCATGGTACATCTTCACGGCACCCGGATGAATGAAATACCACGAACTATGAGTCTCCTCAAGGATCAACTCTCTCAACCCATCCATATTAGAAATACAAATCCGGTCCTGAAGCAGCAGCACACCATCACCAATAATAGTCACCTCCCTAGCACCACCTCGCAGCAATGTTTCCTTAAGGACAAACAAATGGGGATCATCATACTAACGAGCCTTGATGCGCTCAAATAAGGACGACTGTGATCTAACATAAGCAAAATATCCAACCTCATGAACCTGTTGGCCAAATCCTGAACATCCATAGCTAACGGGCTCTCCCCAACTGGAATAAAAGCAAGACTCCCCATGCTGTCTGCCTTCCTACTCAAAGAGTCTGCCACCATATTGGCCTTCCCCGGATGATAAAGAATGGTGTTATCATAGTCTTTCAATAGCTCCAAGATTCCTCGCTACCTCAAATTCAAATATTTCTATTTAAACAGATGTTGGAGACTCCGGTGATCCATATATACCTTACAAGACATGCCATATAAGTAATGCCTACAAATCTTGAGTGCGTGTACAATAGCTGCTAACTTCGGCTATTGTAACCATCCACAAAACAACGATAGTAACCAGCCTAACCTAGGAAAATCTTGATCGCAGTAGCGGTAGAAGGTCTGGGCCAACTCTGAACTGACTCAATCATCTTCGGATCCACCTTAATCTCCTCAATGGACACCACATGACCCAAGAGTGCCACCGAGTCCAACCAAAACTCATACTTGGAGAACTTAGCATACAATTTCTTCTCCATCAAAGTCTGCAGCACAATCCTCAAATGTTGATCATGCTCCTCCCTACTATAGAAATACACCAATATATCATCAATGAACATAAGAACGAAGGGATCCAGATAAGGCTAAAACACATTTTTCATCTAATACATGAAAGTTGATGGCGCATTGGTCAGGCCAAAAGACATCACCAAGAACTCATAATGTCCATAGCATGTCCTGAAGGCCATATTAGGAATGTCCGAAGCCCTGATCTTCAATTGATGGTACCCTGATCTCAAGTTAATCTTCGAGAACACTCTAGCACCCTGAAGCTGATTAAATAAATTATCAATGCACAGCAGTGGATACCTGCTCTTGATGGTAACCTTGTTCAATTGCTTGTAGTCAATGCACATTCTCATGGAACCGTCTTTCTTCCGCACAAGTAAAACCGGAGCACCCCAAGGTGATACACTCTGCCTGATGAAACCTTTATCAACAATTCCTACAATGGTTCCTTCAATTCCTTCAACTCTGCTGGAGCCATGTGATATGTTGGAATACATATGGCTTGTGTGCCCGTTGTAAAATCAATACCAAAATCAATGTCCCTATCGGGTGGCATGCCCGGTACGGCTGTAGGGAAAACATCTGGTAACTCCCTCACCACGAGAACTGAATCAACCGTAGGAGTATCAGCACTCACATCTCTAACAAAGGCTAAGTACACCAAGCCCCCCTTCTTAACTATCTGTTGAGACTTCAGAAAAGACACCACCCTACTAGGAACATGACCCATGTACCCTCTCCATTCCAACCTTGGTAACCCCGGCATATCCACCTCATGGTCTTAGCGTGACAAACAAGATTAGCATGATGCGAAGATAACCAATACATGCCCAAAATCACATCAAAAACTACCATATTAAGCAACAAAAGGTCAACCCCAGTCTCAAAGCCCCCAATAGTGACTAAACAAGAACGATAGACATGGTCCACCATAATAAAATCCCCAACAGGTGTAGACACATAAACATGAGTATTTAGAGAATCACGTGACATATCCAAGTATGAAGCAATGTAGGATGAAACATACGAATAGGTAGAACCTGGATCAAATAAAATTGATGCATCTCTATGACAGACTAGAACGATACCTATAATAATTGCATTTGATGCAACTGCCTCAGTCCTACCAGGGAAAGTATAACAATGGGCCTGGCCTCCCCCTCTAAGACGACTTCTACCAGTTTGTCATCCACTTCTAGCTGTGTGTGCAGGTGGAGTAGCAGCTGGAGTGGGAACCATAGCGTGGGTACCTTGTTGAGTTCCACCCATCTGAAGTCTGGGACAATCCCTCACCATGTGCTGAGTGTCACCACACTCAAAATAACCTCTCTGCGGGCATGTCTGTTGGTATTGAGTCTACCCCGGATGACTAGAATAACCGTTGTAGGAACCCCATGCAGAAGGTGCACTGAAAGATGGATGTATTATACGAGTGCTCTAAAATCCATGACTAGCTAGAGCACTACAGGGTACCTATAGTGCGAACTGAACAAGTTGACTGAGATGACCTCTGCCATGACGGACCTGGCCCCCAGAGTAGGAGGCATTAATCCTCTAAAACCACGAGGCTTCTTAGACTCCCTATCCTACCTTTCTTTCCCACGGATACGCTCTAACCTCCTAGCAATCTCCACAACCTGATGAAATGCAGTCTCAGTCTCATCGCCCGTGCCATCCCAAATTTGAGGCTGTAGGCGAGTCCCTCAATTAGGGGTGTTAATAAAAACCTAAAAAATCAAACCAAACCGAAAACCAAACCAAATCGACCAAAACACCTGATACCTTTTTGGTTTTAGTTGGTTTTGGTTTTGAATTTTAAAAAGTATCTTAATTCATTATAGGGTTTAGAGTAACTTGCTTACACTGGTGATTAACCTTCATTTTAGCTGATCAAATTTGGTTTGGTTTTGGTTTGAATTGAAAAATAACCAAAACAAATCGAACCAAACCGACTATAGAAGTAGCTATTTAAAATTTATTATTATACCTATATATGTATATTTTTATACAGAGTTTCTAAAAAATGGTACATGTTAATCGTTTGCACTTTTAGCCTAGTTCTTTGTTATAATAATAATCTAGTTCATTGCCTTTACATTCTAGCTTAATTGGTAGTTTTCTTTTGCTAAGTACAAGAATCTATTTTATGTTAAAAATAATCTATTTTTAATTGAGTCCTTAAATTATTCATTACTATTTTATTCAATTATCATCAATATGTCTTGGTAAATACTAGATTTCTCAAAGAACAATTTATTTGATAGTGCTACATTGAAAATGTAATCGCCGGAATATGTGTTTAGAGTAGTATATATCATATTTAAGAAAAAATAGATAAATAACCAAAATAAACGGAAAAACCCAAAATATCGACAAAAACTGACTTAATTGGTTTGGTTTGGTTCCAATATTTAAAAACTTGACTCAGTTGGTTTGGTTTCTTTTAAGGAAACAATCGATCCAAACCGAACCGTGAACACCCCTACCCTCAATAAATTTACGGACTCTCTCTATATCGGTGAAAACCAAGGAAGGTACATGACAAGATAACTCTGTAAAACTCATAGCATAATCGTACACAGTCATACTCCCCTGGTGAAAATGCTCAAACTCGTTGTGCAACTCATCCTTGTTGGTCTGTGGAATATACTCCCTTAAGAAAAGATGGGAGAACTGCGACCATGTAAGTCGTGCTGCACCATCTGGCCTACTGGCCTCGTAAGTCTGCCACCATCTGTGTGCCGACCTAGTCAATTAAAAAGTAGTAAGGTCAACCCTGCTCGACTCCACCAAACCCATGGTATACAGAATGCGATAACACTGATCCAAGAAACCATGTATAGCCCCTCCACTGAACTGGGGAGGATGAAACTTCTGAAACCTCTCCAAACCCTTTTGTCTCTTAGCTACACAACCGGCCCTACCTCGGGATGAACTGCAAGTACTAGCTGCACCAGCACAATACCCAATGTCTGATAAGCATGATGCAGTTGCTTTGGTGTACGGGTGGCAGATGTCTGAACTCCTCTCCCAGCCGGTAAAGTAGCTGGTGCAACCGAAGTCAATACTACATGGGCCAAACTCCCAAACATACTCATGAAGTGAGTAAGGTTTCTTGGATCCTGGTGTAGCAATAGTCTGCTCAGGTGCTTGAGTAGGTGCCACCTACTCAACATGATCAGGCCCTTGCTCCTCGATTGAAGTTGTTGGTGGCTCATTCGCTGCTGCTCTAGCAGGTGCTCTAGTTTCGGCACGTGCCCCTCCTCGGCCCCGACATCTCAAGGCTCTAGCTGGGGGAGCTGGTTCCTGCTCAGCTTATCCGGTATAACGTATCCTCATCATTTGTGAGAGAATAGAGGAGTAAAGATTCAAACTTTGGAATAACAAATTGACACGATAAAGAATGAAGGAAGGTAATGTTTCCTAACAATTCGGTAGCCTCTTGAATATAAGTACAGACGTCTCTGTATCAATCTGCGAGACTCTACTAAACTTGCATGTGACTTGTAGAACCTCTGAACCCGTAGCTCTAATACCAAATTGTAACGACCAAAATCCCACCATAGAGGTCGTGATGCCACCTAACCTCTAAGACTAGGTAAGCCAATCATTTAACGTTAAATCAACAAAAGAATAATATAATAAGACAAAATTTAATATAAAAGTGGAGGTAGAGTCAACATAAGCCCAAAATAGCAATACTCAATATATCTCCCAAGAACTAGGTAGTACACAATCATGAGCTTTAACTGAATACATAAGGATATCTCAAGTACAATAATGTTCGGATATGAAAAATAATAATATCAATGTAAGGATGAGACCCCAAGGGACTGCGACGGTCATGCAGCTCTACCTTGAATCCTCGCAACCGGTTTAATCACTCACTCACAAGGTACGCTACATCCGACACCTGGATCTGCACAAAAAAGGACAGAAGTATAGTATGAGTACACCACAATCGGTACCTAGTAAGTATCAAAATAACCTGGGTGATATAATCAAGTCATATGATATTCACAAGTCAAATAATCTGTGCAATATTTCAATAATTGGCAACATATATGGTACTGGACAACAATATCAACATTCTCGTTAGAACATGTGATAACAACTTAAAGTAGAAGAGTCCATCTTTGACAACAAATTATCAAATAAAAGTGAAGGCATATGAAAGCATGTTAAATTCAACTAAAAACTCCTTAAAATATATGACGGAGTTTTTAAGAAAACATGTATATGAACCAAATATCAACCCCATTTCAACACATAAACAACATCAAGAGAAACACCCCCAAATCATCAAAAAACATCATCAACAATGCCACCCTTATTTCGTCGCATGTGCAAATAACAATAAATGCCATCCTTATTTTACCACATGCACATATCACGACCCTTATTTCGCCACGTGGATAACTCGAGAAAATGCCACCATTCTTTTTCCCTACGTGCATAATAATAATCACAATTGCACGGCAAAGACCTCGTGCCAACACCCAAATCAATCCGCCCAACATGTCCACATGTTCCACAATTATCACAAAATAACAATGTTAAAATTTTATCAAAGATATAAGCTCATAATTTATTGATAAGGTTTACAAGGACATGAAAATAGTAAAAATATGGATGATATATAAGGCATAACTACGGCTAAATCAATTGTAGCGATCGCGTTCATGTATTCACATTGTGATTAAGCATGTTTCATATAAATACATCCTCAAACTAAGGCATATACCGGTCATAAGCCACACAGAGCACCCCGTGTACACGTTCGCCACCTCGTGTATACGTCGCTTTTCACACAACACAAATGATAATTAAGGGAAAATCCTAACGGGTATTTCCACCACACAAGGTTAGGTATACCTCAAACAAGCCAAATAAATATTGTAAAAAGCCTTTGCCTCTCAAATCGGCCTCTGAACGGGTCAAATCTAGCCAAAAATAACTCATATCAAACATGACTATAAAAATCAATTCCAAGTAATAATGCTCCAATCTTTATCACATATCAAAAAGTCAACGAAAAAGTCAACTCGGGCTTGCCTCCCAGAATCCGCCAAAAGTCACAAATCCTGACTACACATTCGAATATGAGTCTAAATATACAACTTTCATCCAAATCCGACTTCACGAGGTTCAAATCACCATTTTTCACTTTAGAAAAGTTTTGCTAAAACCCCCAATTTCTCTCTCTTAGATTCACTACTTAAATGCCAAAATCAAAGATAGAATCATGAATAATAGTCAAATCTGAGTCAACAACACTTACCCAATCTAAGTGGGTTAAAATAGCATCAAAAATTATGTAACACCCCATGTTTTTGTACGTGACAGTACGTCGTAAGTCAATTGATGTAAGCTTGAAAATGAGATCGTCTTTGAAAGTATATAAAGTGATTTAATGATGTTACGTCCCATTTTCGTAAGCCTTTAAGAGTTAAACCTCTAAGGGGACATGTTGTTACACCCCGTACATCGGACGTTATTGTCATTATAGGATTATCTAATGTAATCTCAAAAAGGATGAAATCTTTCTACAAGGATAAGAAAGGTTTACCGAAGTCTTAAGTAAGTTAAGATGAATATGAGACTTGTTAATCATAATTTAAATGAGTTTAAAATCATGATATGACTATATATGATGTTTGGATATGAAATATAATGTTTGGAAAAAAATCGGATGTAAGTTGCGAAAAAACCGACTAAGGATTTACCTTGTAATGAAGCTTTTTGAATAATACATTTAGTAAGCTTTATGATTTCATTTTGGGACATATTATATACCATAGTGAAGGTCTTTGAGTCTAGTGTCTAATGTATTTAACCGTTCATCGATATGATATCGGAGTAGAGAGATATTCACATTTTCGCGATACTGTGCAAGCAGCACCCATGGGACCCACAAAGTCGGGGAAAACTTTCAGCTTGTATTTAAGTCAATTCTCCATCGTTTTAACTCATTTTTCTGGTCCAAAACAGTTCCTAAATCCTCCTAAATGATCTCCAATGGTTCCTCCATGATTCTAGGGTGAGAACCTAAGATGAAAACATGAATCCAACGCTAGATATCCCGTGGTGCTTGCTAGATCGTAGTTCTTCGTCTTGTGGCTGTTTTGGAGGGTTCTTCAAAGGTAAGTAACCTCAGATTTCGTGTTTTTCTTGTTGAATAAGGTAATAATCAGTCCCTCCTTCATATATATTAGATTTTCAAGGTGAACTATAAGTGTTTACACACCAACTTTAACACCAAAAGTTGATTCAAGAAGAGAATACAACACCTATATTGTTGTGGTGTTATTGAGGATAGTTGTGAGCCGTGCTTGGCTGAAATTTCATGTTGTTTCTACTGTTTAAAGTGAGTATAAAATCTTACTACATGTACTTGAAGTTTTTTGTGTGTTGGTTGCATTATTTGAGCAAAATACTACAAGAGGAGACTTGAAATAGTTTGAGATGTTATGGGTTTTAATGGACTATTTTGGAAAGGTTGTTTCCATGAACTATAAATATCTGGAAAATGGGGGAAATAACATGATTATGATATGGTTTTTGTTGTTATGCATGTCTACATATTTATCAAGTGAATTGGTGAAAGAAGCATACGAAACTTGAGAATGGAAGTGAAGATTAGCTTAAGTAACTTCTACATTGTCGTATTGCCATTGATGGCTTTTGTAAGGTAAATATAACTTGGATTTCTACTTGAAGCTACTGTGGGAGGTATGTATATTGTGTTCTTGCATGTGCTTAAGGTTATCTTGACATTGATTAAGTTAAATGGATGGACTAGACATGAACTAGTGAATAAAGTTGCTAATTGAGGATAATTGGAGTTGTGGATTGTTTTCTTTGTTATAAATATATGGTATAAGGCTGAAATCATTGATGAAGGACTTCATTATCATGTTAATAATACTAGTAAGTTAAAGTAAGAAGTCTATAAGGGGTGATATGGGGTATACGGATTCCAATTGAGCTTGTAGCTCTTCGTGAAGTAGTTGTGACTTGTTGTTGTTATATAGTGTCTTGTTATTGATAATTATGTATTGTTAGATTTCCTTGGTCATTGTTGTTGGTATATGGTATTGGAAAAGGCTCTTGTTACAGGGGAGATGCTACCCAAATTTAAATAAACGAGCTACTAGTTTAAGTTGCAGACTTAGCCTTTACACAACACTGATTTTGAATCTCCTTATGCTATGGTAGATTGAGTTGAGTTGTTTGAAGAATTTCTTGGAAGGTATTAAGGACTCAATGGAGTTAAGGTATGTTAAGGACTCAATGGACTCAACGAAACGTGCAAACGCGGATCTTTCATAAATGACTCTATTCATAGAAGTACTAGGGGTGCCTATGTTATTGATTCCCCATGTGTCCTATTATTATATCTTCTGTTCATGGGTATCAGAAAAATACGTAAGTTGCTAAAGTTTATCCGAAGGCATATTGATCTTATGATATTCCGAGAAATATTACTGACTTACTTCATTATGCATTGAATTCATTTATACATGTACATTGACCCATGACCAGATGGCGTTATATACGCGTATATTATATATATATATGAGGGATACGGGAAAAGGTTATGGCATTATATACGTACCACCACCTGATCAGCTGGTATACGTTGATGATTTCGCCCACAGGGGCTGAGATGATATGATGGGATGCCCTCAGAGGCTTGATGATGTTATGTATGCATATACCTATGCATGGTATGGCATTTATACGCACATGCATGACATTAAAAAATTTTCATGATTCACAGAGCTATTCAGAATTACAAGTTGAGTTCTTTACTCCATGTTTCTTTCATGTCATTTATATACTACTGTCATGCCTTACATACTCGATACTTTATTTGTACTGATGTACCTTTTGCCTGGGGACGCTGTGTTTCATGCCCACAGGTCCTGATAGACAGGTTGAGAGTCCTCCTAGTAGGCTATCAGCTCAGCGGAAGGTGTTGGTGCACTCCACTTTCTCCGAAGTTGCCTATCTTCTCAGTATGATTTGGACATGTATTGATTGGTATGGCGGGGCCATATCTTGAACTTTATGAAATTTATGTACTCGTAGAGGCTTGTAGACAGATGTCATATATATGGATACTTGTGTGTCCTTGTCGTCCTATGTTTTGAGTATACAAATGATCATGTCGGCCTTATAGGCCCGTATGTCGCATGCATAAGCTTCTATATCATGTTGGGTCATCCCATGTCGAGTATTCTCTTATGTTTAATTCTAGTTATCTCATGACGGCCTTTCCGGTTCATTTACCCATGATAGCATGATAAGAAGGATACGTTACGTTGGTACTCGGTTGAGTTAGGTACCGGGTGCCCGTCGCGGCCCTATGGTTTGGTTCGTGACAAATTGCCTCAATCCAAGCTCCCAATATCAAAATATAATAAAATAAGCTCAAGGTCCCGAAAATAACAACTTAAATGTCTGCTAGCAATACCCATCGCGAACGCGGTCCAAGCCTCCCCTTCACGAAGCACAACCCAGCACTGGACCAAAAATACCCTTTGTGAATGCGGTATGTCACCCGTTAACGCGATGCACAAACGACCACTGCCCTACGTGAACGCAGTCGCCCTCCCGCAAACATGAAGGCCAAATGCCTAACAACCCCATCCTTCCTTCCTTCTATGCAAACGCGATGCCTTAGTCACAAATGCAAAAGACACTGCTCACCAAGCTTCGCGAACACAAGCCTCCAATAATGAACTCAATGACTAAAAAGACACTTCCCCAAAAATAGTCTCCATAATCACGAGACCTGCTCCGTGATCATGAAGGACACCAAACATCAACAATTTAATCATTTCCAAACTTCACCAAAATGATTCGAAATCCATCAAAAATACTCCCGAGCCCTCGAGACCTCGTCCAATCATGCCAACCAGTCCCAAAATATAACACGGACCTACTCGAGGTCTCAAATCACACAAAGTAACATCAAAACTACTAATCGCACATCAATTTAAGCTTAATAAACTAATCAACTTTGAACTTTCAACTCTCATGCCGCACTATGCCTAACCAACTCGGAATAACCCCAATTTTTTCACACAAGTACCAAATTACATAATGAACCTTTTCCAACTCCTGGAGCAACAATTCGAACTCGATAATATCAAATTTAACTCCCGGTCAAACCTATGAACCCTCCTAACCTTTAAATTTCCAACTTCCGCCAAAAAGAGCCAAATCAACTTAGGAACCTCTAAATCCAAATCCGGCATATGCCTAAGTCAAAATTTACCGTACAAATCTATTGGAACCATTAAAATACTATTTTGGGATTATTTATGCAAAAGTCAAACCCCGATCAACTTTTATAACTTAAGCTTCCAAACGTGGAACTAAGTGTTCCAATTTACTCCAAAAACTTACCTGAGACCAAACCAACCATCCTTGTAAGTCACAAAACAACAAAGAAGCATATGGAAATCATAAAATAGAGGAAAGAGGTTCCAATGTACAAAACTACCGGTTGGGTCGTTACATTATTGGGAAAGAAGAAAAGCGATCGGGTGTGTGGTTTTATTATTAAACTTAAATTTGGATATGTAATGACCCAACCGGTAGTTTTAAGCATTTGCACTTCGCTTGGTAGTTTACGGGTATGAGTGGCTCCGTATGATGTATTATGACTTATGTGAATCGTCAGTTTTGATTTTTTCAGGTTATTCATAATCGAATTGGAAGAATGGATTTCATTGTTGAAGCTTTAAAGTGGGAGAGTTGACCAAGTTTGACTTTTTGTAAATTTGAACCCGAAATGGAGTTTTGATGGTTCCAGTAGGTCCATTGGGTGAATTTAGACTTAGGAGCGCTTCCGGAGTGTGATTTGGAGGTCTGTGGTTGAATTTGAACTGGAAATTTTGGAAAGTTTGACCGGGAATGGACTTTTTGATATCTGGGTCAGATTCCAATTTTCGGAAGTTGGAGCAGGTCTGTAATGTCGAATGTGACTTTTGTGCAAAATTTGAGGTCAATCAGACGTGATTTGATAGGTTTTGGCATCGGTTGTGGAAGTTTGAAGTTTTAAAGTTCATAGATTTTGATTTGAGGTGTGATTCATCGTTTTGATGTTGTTATGTGTGTTTTGATGCCTCGCGTAGATCCGTATTATGTTATGGGACTTGTTGGTATATTTGGTTGAGGTCTCGGGGGCCTCAGGTGAGTTTCGGACGGGGTTCAGATCATTTTCATTTCATGTTGCATCGCTAAAGATTTCTAGTTCTGGTATTTCCGCATCAGCGGAAGAGTGGACGCATATGCGAGTCCGCGGATGCGGACAATTGGCCGCAGAAGCATAGTAGGCTTGGCTGGAGGTCATCACAGATGCGGAGGAGGAGTCGCACCTGTGAGTGCGCAGAAGCAGAAATTGTTCCGCAGGTGCGAGGGGCCAGCTGGTTAGTTGTGGTCGCAGAAGCAAAACAGTTACCGCAGATGCGGTGGTCGCAGGTGTGACTATTTGTCCGCAAATACGGAAAGTGCTGGGCAGAAGTTATAAAAATCGAGGGTTTTAGTTTTTTCTTCATTTTGGGAGCTATGGAGCTCGGATTGAGGTGATTCTTAAAGAAATTTTCACCATATGAATTGGGGTAAGTGTTTTCTACTCGGTTTTGGTTATATTTCATGAATCTACCTTCATTTTTGGCAATTGGATTGTGAATTTTATAGAGGAAATTGGGAGTTTTGGCCTAAAGTTTCATAATATGAATTTTTGAGTTTTGAACATCGAATTGGGATCGGATTTGAGTGAAACTAGTATGGTTGGACTCGTTATTGAATGGGTTGTTGGAGTTTTTAAATTTTGTCGAGTTCCGAGGTGTGGGTCCGGGTTGGGCTTTTGGCCGATTTTGGGCTTTTTATTCAAGATTTGATCTTTTTCGATCGGGATTGGTTCCTTTAGCATTGTTTGATGTATTTGAGTTGTTTTTGGTTAGTTTCGAGCCGTTCGGAGGTCGGAACGCGCGGGATGGCATTTTGGAGCATCGCTTGGCTTGCTCGGAGTTGGAATTGGCTTGTTTGAGGTAAGTAACGCTTCTAATCTTGAAGTTGAGGGTATGATACCCTAAAATACGTGTTATGTGATTAGTGTTGAGGTGACGTACATGCTAGGTGACGGGCGCGTGGGCGTGCACTATGTGAATTGAGACTTTGTTGTTCCCATGGCACTGTATAGTGGTCCTGCTTTGTTGATATCCGTATTTTCACCATGTGATGAAGTAGTTAAGCTGTCAATTATGCTAGATATCATGTTTAGGCATTATGTCGATACTGTTTGGACCCATAGTGGTCGTTTCTTACTGTTATCTCACTGATTTCATTGATATTTCATACTCAGTCATATCCATGCATTCATACCATATCTCACTCTTAGATATTATTTATTGATACATCATATCATTTTTGTCGGGCTAGTTTCATGCCATTGTAAGCCCGTGAGTGAGACTGGAGAAATTGATGACTGAGTGAGGCCGAGGGCATGAGTGAGAGTGACATTTTGGGATCGGGCTGCACGCCGCATCATATTATATTGATAATATTTTATATGGATCGGGTTGCACGCCACAACGAGCCTGAGGGTTGTATGTAAATGGATCGAGTTGCACGCCGCAACGAGCCTTAGGGTATATATATATATATATATATATATATATATATATATATATATGGATCGGGTTGCACGCCGCAACAAGCCTTATGGTTATTTATATATTATGGGATTGGGCTGCACGCCGCAACGATATAGCGCTTGGGCTGAAATGAGCACCTTCGGAGTCTGCACACCCCCCAGTGAGCGCAGTCGACTATATATATGGATCGGGCTGCACGTCGCAGTGATTTTTGTACAGCGCTGAGTGATTGAGTGTGCTATGTATAGTGAGAGAGAGAATACGAGACAGTGAGATTGAGTACTCTAAGAGTGTGAGTACATGAGCTCATCATCGAGATGCATTGCATTTGACATGCGTACTTGTTATACATGCATAGAGGTGCATTTCCTTCTGCTACCCAGTTGTGGGGACATTTATGATTTTACTTGTATCTTGACATATAGGCATAGAGAAGTACTTTCCTCATGCTATCTAAAAATGAAAAATCTTACTTATTGTTGAAAGGACTTTGGGAAAAATCACTGTTTTCAAACTTACTCGAATTTTGGCTTTTTCGGTAAAAGATTTGGGTTTTCACTGAGATACTTGAAAAGAAATGCCTACTTTTCTGAAAATGTGAACAAACTAAGCCTTTTATTTCTCAGATACTCTTTTGTTACTTGTACTGTGTTGTTATGAACTGTTGTGGAATATTGGTGTTGGACCCGGCCTTTTTGTTAGCTCATCACTACTTTCAACCTAAGGTTAGGTTTGTTACTTATTGAGTACATGGGGTCGGTTGTACTCATACTACACTTCTGCACCTTGCGTGCAGATATTGACTGTTGACGTTGCTGTGATCGACGGGAGCCGAAATTGAAGATGTACCTGTGTTCCTGTTGTAGCTGCCTCTTGTTCGTGGTAGCTTTAGATCTATGAAACTCTGGCTATACAAACAGACGATGTATTTATTTTATTTCAGCTTTTTAAATAATATTCTTAAAAATTCATGATTTGTACTACCAGTTCTTGGGGAATGTATAAGATTTAGCTAATTTCTTTACTTAATTGCTTTATTAATTGTTATTGGAATTGGTTAGAGGTTAATTGGCTAACCTAGCGGGTTGGGTTAGGTTCCATCACGACTAGTGGATTTGGGGTCGTGACAAGTTGGTATTAGAGCTCTAGGTTCATAGGTTCTACAAGTCATGAGCTAGTGTCTAGTAGAGTCTTGCGGATCGGTATGATGATGTCCATACCTATCTTTGAGAGGCTACAGGACATTTAGGATATATTTCCCATCTTTCTTTCCTTATCGTGCGACATTGATTCAGCTTGAAGCGTAACTCTTTGAATTTCTTCCACGCGTTCGTATGCGCACATGAGCGCTCGGTATCAGTTGTGCATTGCTGGCCTGTGATTCTATGAACGAGGTTCGAGACGTGTATTCTGTGTTTTGGTGATGGGCCAGTCTGGAGGAATTAAGGCCAGGTTTTGACGGTAGCTTGAGCACGGAGATTTTGATTGTGTGAGCACGTGCTTTTGGGACTTATAGGTCTATTGGTATCCCTATTAGTGGAAATTGTGATTGGATGACTATGTGGTGAGTATAATGAAACTCCAAGATATGTTCAGATTGTTCGAATGTGACGAGAAGAGATTACTTGAGATGTAGCAAGGACTATGGGGTTTTTGATTTTTGTCTTGATTTGGCATATGGTCTCGAGTTATGGGTGCGTTAAGGGATCTCTCATGTTGTTTAGTGTGGAGTGGAGTAGATTCCCATGTATTATTGATGAGTTCGGAATCGAGAAGATTAAGTGATTGCTTAGTAGTTGTGGCTGTGAAAGGGTATAAAGAGATGTCAGTTTGAAACTGAGCAGGTGGGTTATAACCTATGAGGTAATCTACGGATGTGTGATTTTTATAATGTTGTGTGGAGGCGTTCTTTTCTACCAGTTGGGTATATTTGTGCGATTTGAGTTTGAATCGGTTGTAACAGTTGACCTGACTATCAGGAGGATGAATGCGAGATTTGCAGACGATTTGAGGTATTATATGGTTTGTGTTACATGGGCTTATGAAGGATTTAGTTGAATTTCAGTGCAGGATTCTAGCAGTAATAGAGTATGGGTATCGTGACGTTATCGACTATTTTGTTCTTTGGCTTTGAGCCAAGTGGGGGAGTCTGCTATCGACGAGTTATTTGTACGGTTATGTGCCGTATTGGTTTCGGTTCGGGGTATACTGGTGAATCAGTTATGACTTACAGAGGTCGAGATCGAGGATGACTCGGGTAAAAGAATTTCTGGATACAGGTTGTATTACGCTCTATGGGTATATGGGAATCATAAAATAATTGAGTGGTTATTCGCGAAGGAAGTAGGGTACATGGAGTAGGAATTTGCTCGATTGCTTAGGAGTGTGGACTACTCCCTTGGGTGTTGGTGTACAAATGGGGCACAGGTCGTTCGGTCTGTTTGGTTGGTTCAATTGAGATTTGAGTAGTGGATAACTCTCGAGAATGGTTCTAATGTATTCAAGAATTATATGTAGAAATTGAGAATTTCAGATTGGTATATGGCTAGGATCTGATATTTGCATGAGATGGTGTCGAGACTTATGGAATTTTTATATCATTGTGGATTATGCATTTCAGTATCAAGAAGGTGAAGGAAACAGTTTTAGGTTCACATAAGGTCTCTTTAGAGTGGGTATCTCATTTGTGGTGCTTAAGAGGGAAGTCAGTGGCTTATGGGCGTTAGGGCGTGATGGTTTTATACTAGGGCCTCTTGTGTGGTGAATTTTGGTTAAGGATCATAGTGCTCCAGCAAGGAGAAGTATCAACTTGAAGGTAATTTGGAAGGGACTTGGAGAAATAGGACAGTGTGGTAGTAGGTTGGATCAGCACAGTAACGGGTATAATCAGTTCTTTGGGTACTTATGATGTGGCTAGTCTCCACAGGTGTTTTGTGGCAATACTCTTGGGTTTTGGCAACCTGCGTGGCTGGGTTGAGTTAGAGAGATTCGGTTCTGATAGCTTGGTTATGTGCAAATAGGTTCGAAAAGTTCTCAATGGTTTTTACCAAGGTTCGAGGGGTATATTTCCTACTGGCGTGAGGAGCATGTGGTGTATAGTGATTTTCTCCCAGGTGAGATCAAATAGAAAGTTTCTGACTGATCGGGTATGTATTCTGCTTGTGACTCAGATTTGATTATGAGATTAGGGTACTCTTCACAGGATGTCATGGTAGATGCGGTGTGTTGTGTGGGATTTAGATATGCATGTGCAAGGTCACAGTTCAGTTTTGAAGGGAAGGACATAAATTTGTAGGCAGCATAGACGGTTGCAGATGACTAGGTAAATGATATTACTAATTAGTATGGCTTGATGAGAGTATACATTTCAGAAGGGGCAATGTGTTTTGATGTATGGGTACTTCACTAGTACTGCGGCACTCTTCTGGTTGATCGATTACTGATATTCAAATTTTGCTATATGGCACGAAAGAATTTTAGAAGTATTCCTCATAGTAGGATCGTGTATGAGAGATGTGTTAGACATTTTGGCGGTGGAGTTGGGATCAAATATGGTGATTCGTGTGTTCTATGAATTTGGAGACTGGGAGTTCTCAAGAGCAGATTATTTCATGGTTATGGATTGTGAAGTCATGGCCGAAGCTAGCTAGACGATAATATGTGTTATGATTCAATCATTGTGGACCTTCGGAGGGTTATTTATCTATTGGTGGGTGATAATAGTTGATTTGGGGACCCATTGGTAGGCCCAACTAGGATGGGTATTCTACATCGAGTCGGATTGGTTGGTTCCTTACTGCTATTGTTGAGGGATGTGCCATTTGGTTGTTGTTGAGATTATTTGTGTTCTGAAATAATCTGTGTGTTACTCTTCTATGCTACGAGGGGTTGCGATTCATGGGTTATATGCACATACGGTGTGGTTCTATTTGGGCTTTATAGCAGAATTTGAGTGAGATGGGTATTTGAGTATTGCGTGATTATTTGCGTGTTGGCTATGTTCTTTCCGGATTGTGGTATTGTGTTATTTTCTCTCCGAAGTTACGGTAAAGCACTTTGGGTATTGGATGTCGAATTGTGCGTGGTTATTGATTTTGAGCATGATGGATGAGGTATTTCATACGAACCAGTGTTTGGATAGGGTCACGCATTGCAGCGGAGTTATGTTGAGATATGATCCCTTGTGTTAGATTCTTGTGTTTTGGTTCTACGGTGTGTGATAGATTCTTAGCATTGCGTTGCAGTGGTACTTGTCGAGCTTGCGGGACAGTTCTCCCATCTGAATCAGTTTTCCATGATTTGAGTATATTTGGAATGTTGCTTATTGTTGCACGGGTTATGGCGTCAGATTGTATTGATATGGCATGTCACTAGAGTGGTCATGTTAGATGAGATGAGATCATTAGACCTAGAATGGTCACTATCGGAATTGATTACAACATGGTTGGAAGGACAATATCTAAAGTCGGCTTAGAAATTTGCTATAGTTCTTGTCGAAGGAGAGGGAGCTCCATGACTGGAGGATCTGATGAATGGTGATGAGTTCTGCATGTTTCTTTCATCATTGGCAGTGTACGAAGGTTTAGAACGAGGCTTTGTTTGATATGAGGTTGTTACCGGTATTGGGTTGTTTTGAGCAGCTACTGTGATTAAAAATCATTGCTTCGAGCATTTGAACTATGTGGTATTTGAGTTTTGAGTATTTGAGTTATGTGGTACATCATGTGATTACATCTTGGGTTATGGATAAGGCTTGATACAGCTTGTTCAGACTTATACAGTGTGTAGATGCGAGATCACCCCCGCGTATAGTAAGGTTACATGGCGATTTATGGGCTAGGTTGAATTAAGAAACTACAGTTATGTTGTGTTGTCGGGCCTATATAGGATAGGGTAACGTGAGATCACCCCTGGGTATGGTAAGGTTACACGGCGATGTGATGGCTTTTGGAACAACTCTGGACACGTTCGAGAAACGTATGTTTAAGTAGGGGAGAATGTAACGACCTAACCAGTTGTTTTGAGCATTTTCACTTTGCTCCGTAGTTTACGGGCATGAGTAGCTCCGTATGATGTATTATGACTTATGTGAATCATCAGTTTTTATTTTTTTAGGTGATTCGGAATCGAATTGGAAGAATGGATTTCATTGTTGAAGCTTTAAAGTGGGAGAGTTGACCAAGTTTGACTTTTTGCAAATTTGAACCCGGAACGGAGTTTTGATTCTTCCGGTAGGTCCATTGGGTGATTTTGGACATAGGAGCGTGCCCGGATTGTTATTTGGATGTCCGTGGATGAATTTGGCTTGAAATGGTGAAAGTGGAAATTTTGGAAAGTTTGACCATGAGTGGACTTTTTGATATCGGGGTCAGATTTCGATTTCCAGAAGTTGGAGTAGGTCCGTAATGTTGAATGTGACTTGTGTGCAGAATTTGAGGTCAATCTAACGTGATTTGATAGGTTTCGGCATCGGTTGTGGAAGTTTTAAGTTTCAAAGTTCATAGATTTCAATTTGAGGTGTGATTCATCGTTTTGATGTTGTTATGTGTGTTTGAAGGCCTCGAGTAGGTCCGTATTATGTTATGGGACTTGTTGGTATATTTGGTTGAGGTCCCGGGGGCCTCGGGTGAGTTTCGAACGGGGTTCAGATCATTTTCATTTCATGTTGCATTGCTTAAGATTTCTGGTTCTGGTGTTTCCGCATCTGCGGAAGAGTGGGCGCATATGCAAGTCCGCAGATGCGGACAATTGGCCACAGAAGCATAGTAGGCTTGGTTGGAGATCATCGCAGATGTGGAGGAGGAGTCGCACCTGCGAGTGCGTAGAAGCGGAAATTGTTTCGCAGGTGCGAGGGGCCAGCTTGTTAGTTGTGGTCGCATGAGTGAAACAGTTACCGCAGATGCGACTATTTGTCCGCAAATGCGGAAAGTGCTGGGCAGAAGTTATAAAAATTGAGGGTTTTGGTTTTTTCTTCATTTTAGGATATATGGAGCTCGGATTGAGGCGATTCTTGAAGCAATTTTCACCATATGAATTGGGGTAAGTGTTCTCTACTCGGTTTTTGTTATATTTCATGAATCAACGTTCATTTTTGGTAATTGAATTGCGAATTCATACTATGAATTTTTGAGTTTTGAACATCGAATTGGGGTCGAAATTGAGTGAAACTAGTATGGTTGGACTCGTAATTGAATGGGTTGTTAAATTTTGTAAATTTTGTCAGGTTCTGAGGTGCGGGCCCGGGTTGGGCTTTTGGCCGATTTTGGGCTTTTGGTTCAAGATTTGATCTTTTTCGATCGGGATTGGTTCCTTTAACATTGTTTGATGTATTTGAGTTATTTTTGGTTAGTTTCGAGCCATTCGGAGGTCGGAACGTGTGGGATGGCATTTTGGAGCATCGTTTGGCTTGCTCGATGTTGGAATTGGCTTTTTCGAGGTAAGTAACTCTTCTAATCTTAGAGCTGAGGGTATGAAACCCCGAAATACATGTTATGTTATTAGTGTTGAGGTGACGCACATGCTAGGTGATGGGCGTGTGGGCGTGCACCAAGTGAATTGAGACTTTGTTTTTCCCATGGCACTATATAGTGGTCCTGCTTTGTTGATATCCGTGTTTTCACCATGTGATAAAGTAGTTAAGTTGTCAATCATGCTAGATATCATGTTTAGGCATTATGCCGATACTGTTTGGACCCATAATGGTCATTTCTTACTGTCATCTCACTGATTTCGTTGATATTTCAGACTCAGTCATATCCATGCATTCATACCATATCTCAGTCTCAGATATTATTTATTGATAGATCATATCATTTTTGTCGGGCTAGTTTCATGACATTGTGAGCCCGTGAGTGAGACTGGAGATATTAATGACAGAGTGAGGTCGAGGGCGTGAGTGAGAGTGACATTTTGGGATCGGGCTGCACGCTGCAGCATATTGTATTGATTATATTTTATATGGATCGGGTTGCACGCCGCAACGAGCCTGAGGGCTGTCTGTATATGGATCGGGTTGCACGCCGCAACGAGCCTTAGGGCTGTATGTATATATATATATAGATCAGGTTGCATGCCGCAACGATCCTTATGACTATTTATATATTATGGGATCGGGCTGTACGCCGCAGCGATATAGCACTTGGGGTGAAAGGAGCCCCTCCGGAGTCTGCACACCCCCCAGTGAGCGCAGTCGACTATATATATGGATCGGGCTGCACGCCGCAGTGATTTTTGTACAGCGCTGAGCGATTGAGTGTGCTATGTATAGTGAGAGAGAGAATGTGAGACAGTGAGATTGAGTAATGTAAGAGTGTGAGTACATGAGCTCATCATCGAGATGCATTGCATTTGACATGTGTACTTGTTATACATGCATAGAGGTGCATTTCCTTCTGCTACCCAGTTGTGGGGACATTTATGATTTTACCTGTATCTTGACATGTAGGCATAGAGAAGTACTTTCCTCATGCTATCAGAAAACGAAACATCTTACTTATTATTGAAAGGACTTTGTGAAAAATCACAGTTTTCAAACTTACTCGTGTTTTGGCTTTTTTGGTAAAAGATTTGGGTTTTCACTGAGATACTTGAAAAGAAATGCCTACTTTTCTGGAAATGTGAACAAACTGAGACTTTTATTTCTGAGATACTCTTTTGTTACTTGTACTATGTTGTTATGAATTGTTGTGGAATATTGGTGTTGGACCCGACCTTTTTGTTAGCTCGTCACTATTTTCAACCTAAGGTTAGGTTTGTTACTTATTGAATACATGGGGTCGGTTGTAATCATACTACACTTCTGCACCTTGCGTGCAGATATTGACTGCTGATGTTGCTGTGATTGACAGAAGCCGGAATTGAAGATGTACATGCGTCCCGGTTGTAGCTGCCTCTTTTCGTGGTAGCTTTAGATCTATAAAACTCTGGCTATACAAACAAACAATGTATTTATTTCATTTCAGCTTTGTAAATTCTATTCTTAGAAGCTCATGATTTGTACTACCAGTTCTTGGGGAATGTATAAGATTCAGATAATTTCTTTACTTAATTGCTTTATTAATTGTTTTTGAAATTGGTTAGAGGTTAATTGGCTTACCTAGCGGGTTGGGTTAGGTGACATCACGACTAGTGGATTTGGGGCCATGACAGAATCATAGGAGTAAGTTGGATCTTTAGAGGTGAGTGTGTCATACAATTTGATATGTGGTTAACGAAGGACATTTTTAATCAAGTCCGATAAATCAGGGGCAATTTTGGTCTTTTTCTATTTTGTTTTAAATGGCTAGTTATTTTTTAGTGTATTTTGGAACAAAAGAAAAGGCAGGAGCATTTTTAGCTCAATAGGTGGGTGAAGGATATTTTTGTACCAAATTCAATTGGTCAAGGATAGATTTGGCCCTTTTCCATTTTCTCATTTTGATATGTTGTAGTTCCATTATGTATAGGTAGTTGATCAGAATTTAGATATATCATACATGAGTGTCGCATTCAGCTTAAAACAAACTTCGATAGATATAATTGAATATAATAAGGAGAATTTGAATTTGATGAGCTCGAAACAAACACTTCAATTATTCTCGCTAATCAAATATAGTATAGTATAATATCGTATCCACGTGGATTGGATTTAAATAGTATTCTCGTAGTTTCTAGCTTGATTACTATCCAAGATGATCAACAATTGAGATTTATATGATTTCTAACTAAAATTAACTAAGAGTCTGAAGCTATTGACTAATGACAATCGAAACAATGAATAAGCAAAGAAAGTTATCAGTGGGAGAATATAGGGTTTTGATAGGATAGGTGCAAAATAATTGTTTGGGATCTAACTCTAGATAACTCACTTCCAATGTCCAAGTGAGAGTTTCGAATTCACTCAATTATTAGTTCAAACGTTCAGAAACAACTCCTCTCTCGATTAAGTTTTAACCTCACAAGATGAATCAATTTAAGCACGTGAAGATATGCAAGAATGCATAGTGGATTGGTATTTAGGAGAACCTCTCTCGATTATCCTCCTAACTTGGTTTAATCAATGATTCAACTAACCTCTTTCGATTACTAAGAAGCATTAATGAACTCAACCAATAATATAATGCAAAGATATCACAAGTGATGCCTTTCTCGATTACATGAACTAGTGAATATAGATGCAACAATTAAACCATCCAAAAGTGCATCAATACATAAAACTAAAGTTATAATCCATAAAGAATCATCAATACACCAAATCCATCAAACTCTAAAGCAAACTACTCCATAGATATAGAGCAACTCATCACAAATAAAATTAAAGTATAGGAAAACATAAATTCAATCCAAACTCGGGTCTTGAGTGAGGAAGGAATGATAAAATCCTTCTGCTTTTGCTCCTCCAACTCCTACTTAGCTTCCTTAGGTCTAAAGTATATCAAAAGTCTAGAAAATAACTTTTTTCCATGTATTTATACCAAGTAGGGTCGGGCGCAAAGGAAATCACCCTTTCATAGCCGAAATAGGAAAACTTGCAAACTTATAGCTTTTCATGTGTCGAACTCTGCGTAGCAGGGTGCGTAGCATTAGTGCTTTTTCTTGTCAGACCACAGAAACCCAGTCTCTGAACTTTATCAATTCCTGACACAAAATTACACTGTTGTGTCGCCCAGTCCGTCACACTAGTTCATTTCTTCAGATGTTGCTTCTTCTTTGATTTTTGACATCCAGAAGTGATCCTCGACCCCCGAACACGATCCCGGCTTAATCCCTTGGGCTTTTACTCAGACTTCAAAGCTCCAAATAGCTCGAATTAGTTCCACAATATCTACATAATTTAGAATCACTCCTACAATGCATAAAACATACAATAAGTGCAAAACACTAGCAATTAAAGCTCAAAACAAGTAAAGTGCAGTAAATTAGAGTGCAATAAGCGACTAAAATACGATATTATAGTCTACCATCAACACCCCACACTTAAACCATTGCTCGTCCTTGAGCAATCAGACTACACTTCATATAGACACGACATGTTTAAACAACTCTCCTAACTCATCATACCAAGAATATTTAAAATAGATTAAGCACAATACTGTAACATCCTCGCCTAAAGATTTCATTCACAAGCACCACGCATTATTCACAACCCACTCACTTACTCTAACATAGAGGCCAACTACATTACCTTTCCTTCGTGAATCAAGTGCCCTCATAGAGAGTAGTTCCACACACAATAGAATTTAAGAATAATTAGGAACTCAAGATAGAAAGAATTCACTCACTCTCATAAACAACATTCATATGCCACAAAAGACGTACCATAGGCTTCCCCGTAGTGTATTACTCTACTAATTGAACTCATTCAGTTAAGGATCAAGTAGGACTTTAATTGGTTGTAATGTAGGCTGCGGGACGGGTAGGATACATTTAGATATAAGAGTGACTACACCTCCCTAAGCACTTTAATACATACAATTATCAATTCAAAACCCCACACTTATGTCAAACCATAACTCCACCTTCACAATCAATATACATTAACTCCCTACTTCTTTAAGCACAATTACATCAAGAGTCACCACTATCAAAGAATAATTTGCACAACAATACAATATTTTTTTCTTTTTCTTTTTCAATTCAAGTGGCTCTTACTTTTTCAAAATAGTGCACCTTTCTCCTACTTCAATAGTTTCACTCAAAATCCAAACCAACACCCCACACTTTAACTTTTACAAAGTTCATAACAAATTCAAGTGCTCACAAGAGGTAAAAGGTTCAAATAGATGGTCAATTCAAACAGATGGTTAAGGCTTGTAATATGGTTGCCAAAAAATAAGATTACAGACTCAAAGGGGTTAACTACGATACATAACAATTAGGTGGGTAAACATATAACTGGCTCAACAAAGAAACGCCTATATCACTTCCAAGACTGAATAAAACTACTATTTCACTTTGCAAACACACGAGGCAAGTTCTAGACATCAAATGCAATGCATTTGTCATGCCCTAAAATCGAGGAGCGCGACCGCGCTCAACCGAGTGAACCCGACCGAGCAAGCCTGTTAAATTCCTTCTACCCAAATTTAATTCGTGAATAAAGAAGAGATGTACTCCGTTAATCAAATACTGAAGAGATTTCATTGACCGCTTCCATTTCATTCTCATTAACAACATCATTCAATATTTTCAAAATAGCACGAGTTTATAGATTTAATGAAAAATATGTTGCCAAATACCAACAGTTCTAATCCAATTCCCAACATCAAATACCACGCACAACCTGTCTACGGAGCCTCTAAGTACAACTGAAGAGTAATATGAAAATGCTGGCAACAAGGCCCCCGGCTATACCTCAACCACAAAGTACATGAGAAACAAAAGATACATGACCCCAAAATGAAGTGGGGCTCACCAAATCGGCTGAAAGGAGTTCACTGCTATCACTGATCAATGCCACCTGCTGTAGAACCACCTGCATCCATTAAAGATGCAGCACCCCCGGCAAAAGGGACATTAGTACTGTCGAATAGCACTAGTATGTATAGCTAGAAATCCTCTTTCAAAATAGAATGCCCATATGATCTATATGTGGAACACATAATATAATGTAATTGAAACAACCTGTACAGACAAGGACAACAAAAGGGGCACCTATTATCTGCATTAATAATGTGTCTCATTAGACCATCCTTAGTGTTCACCTATCATATTATACACTTGTTCGTTTCATAGACCGTCCACAGTGTTTATTCATACCGTACATCTATACCTCTTATACACAATGCACCTATGTGTTTCATGGACCATCCACAGGATTTCATATCATAATGGATTTCATAACACAATGTACCTATGCGTTTCATAGACCATCCACAGGGTTTCATAACACAATGTACCTATGCATTTCATAGACCGTCCACAGGATTTCACAACACAATGTACCTATGCGTTCATAGACCGTCCACAGGATTTCATATCATCATGTACCTATGCGTTCATAGACCGTCCACAGGATTTCATAACACAATGTACCTATGCGTTCATAACACAATATACCTATGCGTTTCATAGACCGTCCATAGGGTTTCATAACACAATATACCTATGCGTTTCATAGACCGTCCATAGGGTTTCATAACACAATATACCTATGTGTTTCAAAGACCGTCCATAGGGTTTCATAACACATTGGAAACAAAAGTACAAATACGTACATCTCATAACCTTTTACATCACATATCACCTAATCCGTACTTTCAACCACTTACAACATTATTATTTCATTGGCCCTCTTGGCCATACATATGATTCTTTATTCATGGCACAATGGCCGTATTTTATATTCCACACTTTCATTTCTTCCCTTTCATAGATCATCATCATAACTTTCAACAAGTGTAATATTCCGGAAATCACAACTTTAAGTTCATTAGTAATGAAGGCTTTAAACATAATCGATTTCTTTCCAATAAATGGAGTAAAATGATTGGCAATCGAAGCACAAATTATAATCATACACAATTTCCACTCACGAATGTGTAAGAATGCAAAGCACATTGGAAATTTCTTACAAAGTATAGCATTAGTAAAAACAGCCACATATGGGCATCACTTGCGTTCATAAACTTTTAGCCGATTATATTGTCAAAGTAAATTTTGGAATAGTTGAGTGAAAGTTCATTTCATAACCTTTCTCACATTATTTCATTACATCGGCACCATTGGCCACAAGTATACCTTTCACTATTGGCACGTTGGCCACACTTTATATTTCCAATTCACTGATTTTACTTCCAACCATCTTTATAGGTTATCAACAATAAGACATTCCCAATTAGGACTTTAGGTACACATATGAGCAATTAAGAGTCTTAAGAATATTGAGATTTTCTCACACAATTTGGCATACTAGCTTTCATTTGAAATACGATTCAAAGCCACAATATTTTAATATGCAACCCATACTTTTAAACTCACGGTAAAATTATGGAATTCAATTCCAAGAGAGAAAATTTAGCCAACATACCTCAATTGAGCTTTCCTTAAATTACTACAACGTTTCGAAAATTCTAGCAATCCCAATATATTTTGAGACATAACAAAAATTGAACCATAATTAGGAAGATATTCATGGTCTCAACTCATTTGAGCATTTTATCAAACACTAGGTGTGCAAATTTAACCACAAGGTTCTTCTACAAGATTTCCTTCACTCCACAACTCAATCCTTACTTATTTAAGTTCAACAATCCTCCCACAATTCTTATTGGTATATGCATGTATAAATAATACTCTCATATACCCATGACTCATACTCCTAATCAACCATCTTCTACCCAAATTCGAAATTAAAAACTAGGGTATGGAACCTTACCTCTTAGATGAAGAACTTGTGGGTTTCCCTTGTTAATCTTCCAAGATTTGAGCAAGACTTGATGAATAATTAGCCTAGGGTTCTCTCTCTCTAAAACACCCTCCCTTCTCTCTAAAACATTAGAATATTTTCTCAAAAATGACCCTTTTGCGTGTATTTAACGAAATAGGGTCGGGTTTTTTAAAAACCCAAAAATGAAGCACCGGACAGGTTCTGCGGTCGCATATGCGACCGTATAATGGTTATGCGGGCCGCATATCGGTCGCATAATTGGTGTCCAAAATGACCAAAAATCTGCCTGAGTCTGCGGTCACTATGCGGCCCGCATAACAGTTATGCGGTCGCATAATACACCGCATAACAGTTATGCGTTCGCATAGTCGACCGCATAATTGCTTCCAACAGACCCAAATAACTGCGTCACTCTGCGGCCATTATGCGGTCCGCAGAGTGATTCTGCGGTCGCATAATGGACCGCAGAAATGCACAGTTCCACCAAAAGTTTTCCTTTACTATCCCGTGCATTGTTCAACCCAAAAGGTCAGAGCCGCGGCGAGCAAGCTCGCCGCAAAGAATTTCTATAATCCTCAAACACGTAAGCCTAATCCGGCACCATGAAACATTATTTTCTTTGTAAATTTTACCGGGCTTTTCACTTAAGTTCTTCAAAATTTTTCGGTGTGTTAAAGCACTGAATACACAAAACCTTACACACACATGGCACATAACTCACTCAGGATCGGACTCATCAAGACACTCTAGTCAAAGCAGTTAAGCAAAGTTAAGAGCATACAATTTAAGGTACTTATACAAGAGTCAAAATCTAAGCCTCAGCGTCACAACTAAAGCACTCACTATTCTCAAGGAATAATAAAGTCAAGAGATATTTCCTTCAATTCAATTCATAGCACAAGGTTTTCTACTCCTAACAAAAATAAAAACTAACTACACCCGGTTCAAACAAAAGCCTTGGAAAAGAACCGCGGCACAAAGAAAACCTAAGGGGGAGTTAATACACTACCTAACAACAGAAAATCTTTTTGTCTTTTTCTTTCGACTTTAATCCCTCAATAAATCTATCGAATGATATGCATCGTTGGGAAAAATAAAAATAAATTCAAATTTTTATCGTTTTTTAAATTTTTTTATATCTCTACTAAAACTAACAAAACAAAAAAAACTAAAACTAATATACATACATACATACATACAACATACCCCCCCTCCCACCCCACACTTTAAGTTGTGGCATGTCCCCATGAGACACAATTAAAAAGTATAAGATAAAGGAAACTTCCCTGAACATCTAGTCGGGGTTTGAGTCGAAGTCGGGCTCCATTCCCCGCCTTCGGACTAATGCGCACATCCATGCTGACAGCTTCTTCTCAACCTTTTTGGGGTACACCCCACACTTAACTTTTTCACTCAGTGCAGCCTTCTCTTCCGAGCCCTTCACTTTCCACTCAACACTTGCAGCTGGTTTGTCCTTTTGTGCTCCCTTTTCTACATTCATCTCAAAAGTCACAGTCTCCTCAGCCACTCTAAGCATGGGTTTTTTCTCGTGTATATCTAATATAGCTCTACCCATCGCTAAGAATGGTCTTCCTAGAATAAGGGAAACCTCCTTGTTCTTCTCCATATTCACCACTATAAAGTCTACAGGAAATACAAATTTATCCACCCGAACTAATACATCTTCCACTATCCCCTCAGGTATTAAAGTAGTTTGGTCTCCCAGCTGCAAAGATATTGGTGCAAACCTTATCTCTCCGATTTCTTTCTCTAGTTTTTTGTAAATAGATAGAGGCATTAAATTAATTGAGGCACAAGAATCACATAAAGACTTATCAAAATTAATAGAGCCTTAAGAGCAAGGTATAGTAAAACTCCCTAGATCTCCACACTTTTGTGGGAGCTTATTTTACAATATCGCGCTGCAATGCTCTGTGAGCTTCGCCACCGAGGTCTCTTCTATTTTCCTCTTCTTTGTCAGGATCTCCTTCAAGAATTTGGCATAGCCAGGAATTTATGATAGCACTTCTGTGAATGCTAAGTTTACATGAACCTGTTTCAGCACATCAGGAAATCTCTCAAATTGCTTATCTGGCTTTTCTCTATATAGCTTTTGGGGAAAAGGTAAAGCATGCATATGCTTGCTCTCTTCAGGTTCCTCCCTTCTCGATTTTTCTTCCTTCTTCTGCTTCTCATCATCACTTTTCAGCTGCTCCCCACTTTCTTTTGCAATTATCACATCTTTTTTGGATTGGGGTGGGATCCTTCAACACTTGCCCACTTCTCAAGGTCACAACAATCACTGTTTCTTTGGGATTTCTCTCAGTATCAGCGGGGAGAGTTCCTGGAATCCTCTTAGACAATAGAATGGCTAGCTGCCCAACCTGTCTTTCCAAGTTTCGAAAACCAGTACCTATTTTTTTGATAGCTGCTCCATGTTCCCGTATAGCTGCTCTATGTGTTTCAAGCCTCTTATCAGTTTTCAAAATGAAGGCCTTCATGAGATCTTCTATGCCAGACTGAATGGGTTGTTGAGGCTGAAATTATTGCCTCTGCTGATTTTGGAATGTTGGAACTCCTTGTCCCTGGGGTCTAGAGTTATTATGTTGCCATGCATTCACGGTACTCCCAGGTGAACTCCATAAAAAATCGGGGTGCCTCTGACTCATTGCATTAAAATTGTAGTTTCTCACAGCATTCACTTCCTTAGTTGAGGCTTGACATTCATGAGTAGGGTGTCCTCTTCAACACATATCACAAGCTGCATGAGGGTCAATCTGAAGTGTAGCCAAGGTCAGCTTCCATATTTCTTAAGCCATAGCATCAAGTTGTACCTGCACAGATTTGTTAGCATCAACCTGGTTCACCAGTTGATCTTCTTCTTTCCGCACTCTCAAATGGCTATTGATTTGCATCTTCAGATAACTCATCAAGAATTGTAACTATCTCCTCTGGAGTCTTCTTCATCAACTGGCCTCTAGCTGCATTGCTCAATTTTCTACATGAGGCCGGTGTCAATCCATCCCAAAAGTCTTGGAGTTGCATCTAGAGTTCAATTTCGCTATGTTGACACTTTTGAACAATCTCCTTAAACCTCTCCCATGCTTCAACAACAATTTCAGTATCTTTTTGGCAGAAGTTATGGATTTCTCTTCTAAACTTGCCTGTCTTAGCTGAGGAGAAATATTTATCAAGGAATTTTCTGGTCATCTCCTCCCAAGTTCTAATTGATCCCATGGGTAAGCTTCGAAGCCACTGTATTGCATTATCTTTAATAGAAAAGGGGAATGCCCTTAAATACACTGCATCTTGTGACACACCATTATATTGGAAGGTGTTCATAATCTCCTCGAAGTCCATTAGATGTTTATTTGGATCTTCGTTTGGCTTCCCTCTAAAGACACAGCAATTCTGAAGGGTTTGAAGCAACCCTTTCTTCAATTCAAAATTGTTTGCTGCAATTAGGGGTGGTCTAATACTTGATAAACCTTGATTGTAGACCGGTTTCGCATAATTGCCAAGTGGTCTCCCAGGCAAGGGTTGATGTAGACTGGTCTAGCATAACCATTCTACGCATCTCTAGTAGCTGCTTCCTCAGCATCCCGTGCAGCTTGTTCTCTTCGTTGGGCTGCTTATCTCGCAGCCAAATCCACATTATCTCCACCTTTTCTAGCCATAAGTTCTTTGGTTCAGGACTGCCCAACCTTTTCTGTTGTCTCGGTGAGATTTCTTTCCTTCTTTTATTGTCGCAGTTATTTTTCAATTTCTGGCTCGTATGGTAGCACTTCCTTAGCAGAAGTTCTAGTCATGCAACACTCTAAACCTGTAACCTGCGCAGAGTCAAAGAACACCAATCGTAAAAAAGGAAAAAATAAAATAAAATACAAAGAAAAATTCCTAAATTAGCACTACAAACTATTTCAAACACTATTGATTGTCAATCCCCAGCAACAGTGCCAAAATTGACGAGCTTGAAACACATACTTAAATTATGCTCGTTAATCAAATATAATAAAATATCGTATCCACAGGAATTGGATTTAAATAGTATTCTCGTAGTTTCTAGCTTGATTGCTATCCAAGATGATCAACAATTGCGATTTATATAATTTCTAACTAAAATTTAATAAGAGTCTAAAGCTATTGACTAATGACAAAGAAAATTTCTAGCTATTGAATAAACAAAGAAAGTTATCAGTGAGAGAATATAGGGTTCTGATAGGATAGGTGCAAGATAATTATTTGGGATCTAACTCTAGATAATTCACTTCAAATATTCAAGTGAGTCTCTCAAATTCACTCAATTATTAGTTTAAATATTCAGCAACAACTCCTCTCTCAATTAAGTTTTAACCTCACAAGATGAACCAATTTAAGCACGTGAAGATATGCAAGAATGCGTAGTGGATTGGTCTTTAGGAGAACCTCTCTCGATTATCCTCCTAACTAGGTTTAATCAATGATTCAACTAGCCTCTTTTGATTACTAAGAAGAATTAATGAACTTAACCAACAATATAATGTAAAGATATCTCAAGTTATGCCTCTCTTGATTACATGAACTAGTGAATATAGATGCAACAATTAAATCATCCAAAAATACTTCAATACATAAAACTAGAATTATAATCCACAAACAATCATCAATACACCAAATCCATCATATCCTAAAAAGAACTACTCCATAGATATGAAGCAATTCATCACAAATAAAATTAAAGTATAGGAAAATATAAATTCAATCCAAACTCGGGTCTTGAGTGAGGAATGAATGATGAAATCCTTGTACTTTTGATCCTCCAACTCCTCCTTAGCTTCGTTAGGTCTAAAGTATGTCAAAATTCCAAAAAATAATATTTTTCCATGTATTTATACCAAGTAGGGTCGGGCCCAAATGAAATCACCCTTTCCTAGCTGAAATAGGAAAACTTGCAAACTAATTGCTTTTCATACGTCGCATTGCGCGTAGTAGGGTGCGTAGCATTAGTGCTTTTTCTTGTCAGACCACAAAAACCCAGCCTCTGAACTTTGTCAATTCCTGACACAAAATTACATTGTTGTGTCAAACAGTGCGTCTCACAAGTGCATTTCTTCAGTTGTTGCTTCTTCCTTAATTTTTGACATCCAGAAGTGATCCTCGACCCCCGAACATGATCCTGGATTAATCCCTTGGGCTTTTACTTAGACTTCAAAACTCCAAATAGCTCGAATTAGTTCCACAATATCTACATAACTCGAAATCACTCCTACAAGGCATAAAACAGACATTAAGTACAAAACACTAACAATTAAAGCTCAAAACAAGTAAAGTGCAGTAAATTAGAATGTAATAAGAGACTAAAACACGAGATTATAGCCTACCATCAGTACTATATTTCTCCTATTTTTGTTCATCGTCGTCTAAGTAAACTAATTGAACTTGATATTTGCAGATATATTGGATGTCGGAGCACATATTCATTGGAGTATGGCATTCAAGAAGAGTGGGAACTCTTCTTTATGTCAACTTTGCTGAGATACTGTTTGTGTTATTGTTGATGTCCTACTTTATCGGTTAGGGATATAATGGAACCTTTAGATATAATGTAATCTGCATTTTTTGCTCACTTATCTAAGTTAGGATGTAGTATTAAACTATTGGAGTAATGTTGGCCTGTCATGAAGGTTGAGAAGGATATGTTTGATGTTTACTGTATGTGTCCTGTATATTAGTCCTGCAATTTCCATTCTTGAAAAGATGTAACCGTTGAAGTTCGGCTTCTGATAGTGACTGCATTAATAGTTGGTAGTTCTATAGAGTGTGGTATATTCTTTTGCTGAGGAAATGGAATACTTCATTACTGAAAAGAAAGAGTATTTAGTCATTACAAACAAGGGGAAGGGATCACATAACGAACCTTCCCGCTTGGTCCTTATTGAAAGCATTTTAAAAAATGGGGGAAGTGTCTCCCAAAATACTATATTATCCACTATTGGAGATAGTGTAATCAAGTTTCAGCCATATTTTGCTAGTCCATCAGCCACAGTATTGCCCTCCCTGGATATGAGGCATATCACATCCATTCCTACAGCATCAAGAAAAAAACTGCAATCAGAAAGAAGTTGTGAGTAGCGATAACTATGTATAAGAAATAAACTACATAATACCTGGGAATCTATTTCCACTATTATAGGGAAAAGATTTTTTATGATAGCAAGTTCTAATACTGCTAATAAGGGGAGTAGTTTAGCATGTAGGGCCGACATGGCAATGGTGCTTTTGGCGTATCCCACAACTCAGGAGCTTGTGTGATCTCTTTTATCTTTGCCACCCACGCCACTTATGTGGCTGTTGGTATCAAAAGAACCATCGATATTAAGCTTATAATGCATTTGCGGTGGGGGAAGCCATTTGATAGGGATGAAATGCTTGAGGTTGGAAGGAGTTGGAGTAGTGAGTGTGATAAATTTCGTTGCTTTCAAAATGATTATCTTAGGATATGTAGACGTTGATGTGTGATTAAAGATGCTAGAATTTCTGTTAATCCAGATATTCTAGAGAATGATGAGGAGGAGAGTAAAATGTGATGTGGGAATAACGTGGGGGGGTAGGAAGAAAGGAGTCATTGTGGCACAATCTTTTGAGCCAAGGTGCAAAGTTGTCATGTTGTTGTATAGTGATATTAAAAAAGGATCATAGGTGGCTGGATTTGGTGCAGTGAAAGAATATATGATGAATGTATTCCATATAGGCGGGGCAAATTTGGCATGAATTAGATGTGAGGATTTCTCATTTTGAGAGAAGATCTCTGGTAGGGAGTTTGTGTTGGATCATGATCTAGAGAAATATTTTAACCTTATTTAAGCAATTGATGTGCCAAATCCAAGTGTAATTGGGTTGGTTGAGTGGTGAGAGTTATTGGTAGAGTTGTAATTGCAGTAGATAGGGTGATTTGGTGCTAAAACTTCCACTCGTGGTTTGATTTCAAAAGAATGAATATGCATTGGGGATGGTGAAAGGGATGTAGGCATGGTGGATTTGGTCAAGGACCAAAGGAGGTAGAATGAAAGAGACGTTGTCTAGGTTCCAAGAATTATTAGAGCTGATACTTGAAACTGTGAGATCAGCTTCCATGTGATTGAGGGGTCCTTGAATGATTTGGCGGAGGCAGTTGTTGGATAGTAACCAGTTATCAATCCACAATTTGATGGTTGATCCATCTCCGACGTTCTAGGAAAAGCCAGTTTGAAAGAGGCTGCTAGCTTTGAGAATGCTTTTCCAGATGTAACAGTCTTTTGGCTTAGCATGGTTTGTTCTTGAACATCTGTGCTGGTCATACTTGGAATAGAGTATCCTAGCCCACAATGAGTCAGGGCTGCTTTTGAAACGCCAAATTAAGCCTGCAAACATGGCTAAGTTCTTGGCATGGATTTTATGGAGTCCTAAGCCACCAAGGGGCTATGATGTTGTGACCACATCCCAACTTACGAGATGTATCCTCTTTTTCTAGGGTAGATCCCCATAGAAAGTTTGCGTTAGATGTGATCTATGTGGTTTCTAGCAGTAGCAGGAAGGAGGTTTCTTTGCATGGAATAGTTAGGAATGGTTTCTAGGACGGATTGCACAAGGGTATTTTTGCCCGCAAGATTGAGAAGCTTAGCTTTCCAACCCGAAAGATTATATTCATTTTGTCAAGGATGAATTGGTAATCTCTGCCATTAGGAAATTGATTCAATAGGTGAAAACCTAGGTATTTTCCAAAATTAGTAGAAGAATGTATATTAAGAGTTGAAATTAAGGAGGCTTGGGTTTGAGGGGAGACATTGTTGGAGAGAAAAACTTCTGATTTTGAGAAATTTATTTTTTGACCTAATTAGATATTCAATATATTGAAGATATTGATAATAGTAGAGGCATTCTGAATATTAGCTCGGGAAAATAAAATAAGGTTGTCCGCAAAGAGTAGGTGTGAAATTGGCGGCCCGGATCTACTGAGTTTAATAAGAGTCTAGTCGCCATCAGAATGGCTTGATCGATTAAGTGAGTCAAGGATTGCATGTAGATTATGAAAATGTAGGGGGAGAGAGGGTATCCTTGACGAATGCTTCTGGAAGGTTCAAAAAATATTGTAGGCTTACCATGGACCACAATAAAGATAGAAGCTGAGGAGATACAATTCATGCTGAGAGTAATGAGAAAGGTGGGAAAACCTAGGTTGTGAAGGAGTTTGCGAATGAATGACCATTCGAGGCGGTCAAAAGCTTTTTTGAGGTCTAATTTGAGCATCATATTTCCAACTCGACCCATGTTTCTCCTAAAGCAGTGGATGGCTTCTTGAACAATAATGGCGTTATCCACACCTAAGAAACTACATTGATTGGGGCTGATAAGATTTTTGAGGAAGGGTATGATCCTTTTAACGATGATTTTGGCGATGGTTTTGTAAATGGCGTTGCAAAGACTAATTGGCCTATATTACGAGACATGCTCAGGATCTTTTACTTTTGTAATAAGGGTAATGAAGGTTCTATTAAAATCTAGTGGTGTATTGGAAGTCGCAAAAATATCCATACAAGTTTTAGTCATGCAGCCTTTCTATCAGCCTAGAGTTGTCAAAAGAAAATTGGGTGGAACCCATGGGGACCTGGGGACTTTAGAGGTTTAAATGATTTAATGGCCTAGTGGATTTCAATTTCAGAAAGGGGTCAAGTTAAGTGAAGCTTGTCCTCATCAGAGAGGGAATACTCATAAGGGGTAAGGTCACGAAGGAGGTTGGAGCTAGAAGTAAGTTCAGTGGAGTAGATTGTGTGATAATGTTTGAGAATAATATTCCTTATCTCATTTAAATCGAAGAACCTGTTGCCTATGGAGTCATTGATATCACGCCCCGACCTCAGGGAGCGCGACCGGCGCTCAATCGAGATAACCCGGTCGAGTAAGCCTGTACAATACCTTCTACCCGAGCTCACTCATGGATAAAGGAAAGATCCATTTCATTAATTAGAGAATGGAGAGGATCATGTGAACAACACCTATTCCTTATCATTAGTTACATCATTTATAAAGTCCAACATACCACCCACACTATTTCTACGGAGTCTCTAACAGATACAAAAGAATAGGATGATAGTGCTGGCAACAAGACCCCGGCTATACCTCAAAACATAATACACAAGGACCAAAATATATACGACCCCGATATGAAGTGGGGCTCACCAAGTCAGCTGGAAAGAGGGTGTACCGCTATCAATGATCAAAGCCGCCTACTGTAGAACCACCTGTATACATTAAAGATTCACCCTCCCCCCTCCCTCCGGCAAAAGAGACATTAGTACAAATGGAATAGTACTAGTATGAATGACTAACATCCTCTCAATAGAATGAATGATAACACAAGGAAGGACAATCATAAAATCAATGGGAGCCTCAAACAATACCAAAACATCAAGTTAGGAGCAAGACAAGTTTTCAAGTAAATTTCCATATTTTAGGTTGGGATATCTTAGCACCAATGTACCACCGTGATTGTAGCACGGAGTCTGATCACGACCCGATCGGCTAGGCCGTCTCACCCAAAGACATCAACCACAATCACAATCATTATCTCAATCTCAATCATTGTTTCAATCATAATCTCAAGCACAATCACCACCATGCGTACGGTATGGCATCCGATCATGACCCGACCGGCTAGGCCGTCTCACCACAATGTCGTGTGGATCAACATCACCCTTTTCTAGCAATAATCTCATCCCAATAAAGTGGAATATTCTCATCACATCAATCTCATCCCAATAAAGGGGTAAATTCACTCCTACACCGGCACGTGTAGTTTCGAGGTTAGGTTATTTCAATATGCCCTTCCTCGATGACCAGCGATACTCCTAGGGTGTTTATTTAATTAAAGTAATGAAAACTCATTTCATTATCTTTTATATATCATCCATTTCATTGGCACCAATGGGCATAGCACAATGTCACTCTTGGCATGTTGGTCGTATTTCATATTTCATGTTCATCTCTTTCACTTTCAAACATCATCACAGACCATCAACAATAAAGCATTTCTATTGAAGACTTTAAGTCCACATGTGAGCAAATAAGAATGTTAAGCACATTGAGATTTCTTACACAATTGTGCATAATAGCTTTCATTTGAATCATGGCTTGAAGTTATAACATTAGATATGCAACCCATGCTTCGAGCACATTTTCAAATAGAACATAACATAAGAAGAACATTTGGAATACATATTAAACATATATCGTTTGAACTAAGGCTTATTCGGAATAATCAATTTATAATGAACAACTCGAGACTTACAAGGACATTGCGAGGTTCAATTCTAAGAGAGACATTTGGCCAACATAGCTTGCCTCGAGCTTTTTAAATTACTACAATGTTCCGAAATTCTTAGCCACTTCGATCTATTTAGAAATATAGCAAAATTGAACACAAATTAGGAAGGAGTTTATGGTTCCAATTCCTTTGAGGATTTTATCAAACACTAGGTGTGCATTAAGGTTTTAAGGTCCTCCTATTGTGGATCCCTTCATCCCACTACCCAAAGTTTACCCAAATGATCTCAACAATCTTCCCATTACCCTTGATGGTACATGCATGCATAATGAACAACTCCCATACCCAAGAATTGCTTTTCTCATTACCTATTTCCAATTAAATCTCGGAATTGAGGGCTAGGGAGTAGAATCTTACCTATAGGATGAAGACCTAGTGAGTTTTTCTTGTGAATTCTTCAACTTTGAGTAAGAGTTGATGAACAATAACCTTAGGAACTTCCTCTCTCACTCTAGACCACTCCCCTCTCTCTAAATATCAGTTAAGACCAACCAAAATAACCCACAAGTTGTTTTTATGAAACTGGAATCGGGTTAAATTTTCCAAACTTAAACTCTATAAAGCCGGGTCTGCGGTCGCATACCGGACCGCAAAACAGGTATGCGGCCTGCAAAGGGGACCGCAGAAAAAGGTCCCAAAACTAGGTTGTTCGGGTTGGGTCTGCGACAAGTCTGCAGTCCGCAAACGAGTTTTGCAATCGCATAATGCGCCGCAGAACTCCCTTCCGGAAATCTTCATGTTGGATCTGCGATGGATTATGGGCTCACGAAATGGTTATGCGGCCGCATAATGGACCGCAAAATAACCTCCAAAAATGGGCCATTTCTTTGCTTCACTCTGCGGCAGTTCTGAGGCCCGCAAAGTGATTCTGCGGTCGCATAGTGGACTGCAAAAATGCCCTACTCTGCCAAAAAATTTCTTCAACTCCTCAACGCACTGTTCAACCCAACAAGTCCATACCTCGGCCTCCACAATCGTCAACACAAGTCTATCTTGGCACCACGAAACCCCGGGTTTTTGGTGAAATTTTTTGGGGCCTTACATCCTCCCCTGCTTAAGATCATTCTTCCTCGAATGAGAGCCAAAATTCGCCATTAGAAACCAATGTGACTCAGCTGCTATAACACACACCATCAATTCCAAATTTTTGACTAACTCCCTAAATTTCCTATAATTTTGCAGAGTTTCCCTTGTTACTAGGCCTATCCACCTGTCAGAGAATCCCAGAAACCAACCCTAACAACATATACATGAACCAATGAAGCAACATAACATAAAAACAACGCCAACCGTGGCCGCACGAGCAATATATTACCAAAAAGGAACACCCTTAACATCAACTGTACAAATGATACATAATTCACAGGGAACAATTTTATAGAATCGATTACATAGCTATTCAAACAAATGAGGGTACTTCTACTTCATCTCTTCCTCGGCCTCCTAGGTGGCCTCTTAAACCTGTTGGTTTTGCCATAATACTTTCACGGAGGCAATTTTTTTATTTCTTAGCTTACCGACTTGCCTGTCAAGAATGGCAACTGCAATTTCTTCATAAGTCAATTCCTCGTTAACCTCAATAGCCTCAACTGGAACAATAAGCGATGGATCTCTAATCACCTTATTCAATATGGATACATGGAACACCGGGTACACTAAAGACATCTCTGGAAGTAGTTCAAGCTTGTAAGCTACCCGACCAATCCTCTGAATGATTCTGTACGGTCCGACATACCTCGGACTCAACTTCCCTTTCTTACCAAACCGCATTATACCCTTCATGGGGGAAACCTTCAAGAATACCCCATCATCCTCTTTAAACTCCAAATCCCTGCGACGCACATCCGAATAGGACTTTTGATGACTCTGAGCAGTTTTCAATCATTCCGTAATGATCTTAACCTTCTCCATAGCCTGATGCACGAGGTCTGACCCTATTAACTCTACTTCCCTAATCTCGAACCATCCAATGGGAGATCTACATCTCCTACCATATAAAGCCTCGAACGGTGCCATCTGAATGCTAGCATAATAACTGTCGTTGTAGGCAAATTCTATGAGTGGCAAATGATCACCCCATCTACCCTTAAAGTCGAGAAAACAAGCGCGCAACATATCCTCGAGCATTTGAATAGTCCGCTCTACCTGCACGTCGGTTTATGGATGGAAGGCTATACTAAGATTTACCTGAGTACACAAACCTTGCTAAAATTTCTTCCAAAAATTAGTCATGAACTGTGCCCTTCGATACGAGATAATAGAAATTGGAGTGCCATGCAACATGACTATTTCCTTGATATACAACTGAGCATATTGTTCTACTGCGATGGTAGCCTTAACAGGTAAGAAGTGAGCTGATTTCATGAGTCGATCCACAATCACCTAAATCGAGTCGAACTTGCGAGGTGTGTGAGGTAGTCCCACCACAAAGTCCATATTGATCATCTCCCACTTCCACATTGGAATTTCTATGTTCTGCGCCAACCCATCGAGCCTTTGGTGCTGGGCCTTCACTTGCTGACAATTTGGACATATTGCCACAAAGTCCGCTACATTCCTCTCCATATCATTCCACCAGTTGACTTCCTTAAGATGATGATACATCTTTGTAGAGACCGGGTGCACGGAATACCTAGAAGTGTGAGCCTCGATAATGATTCCTTCCTCGAGACCATCTATATTTGGAACACATAGTCTCCCTTAGTACCTTAGTGTACCATCATCCATGCCAAGAGAAAAGGCCATGGTCTTGTGTTTATGAATCCCCTCCTTCAATTGTACCAATAATGGATCGTTGTATTGCTTCTCCTTGACCTCCACCACAAGTGATGATTTGGCCCTATTTTGCACAATCACCCCTCCTTCACTAGAATCCGCAAGACGAACTCCCAAATTAGCCAATCGATGAACCTCCTTGGCCAATGGCCTTTGATATGCCTCCAAGTGAGCCAAACAGCCCATAGATTTACTGTTAAGAGCATCTGCCATAATATTAACCTTTTCCGGATGATATAGAATATCAATGTCCTAATCCTTGAGTAACTCAAGCCATCTTCTCTGCCTCAGATTCAATTCCTTCTATTTGAAAATATATTGAAGGCTCTTATGGTCCATGAATATATCCACATGGACCCCATAAAAATAACGACGCCAAATCTTTAATGCAAATATCACTGCTACAAGTTCTAAGTCATGTGTTGGATAGTTCTTTTTCATGATTATTGAGTTGCCTATAAGCATAAGTTATCACCTTGCCATGTTGCATTAATACACACCCAAGTCCGATCCTTGAAGCATCACAATATACTACAAACCCATTTGTGCCCTCTGGTAGGGTCAACACCGACGTCGTAGTCAATCTTAATTTCAACTCTTGGAAGCTTCTTTCACAAGCATCTGGCCATTGGAACTTAACCGCCTTCTGCGTCAATTTAGTCAATAGAGAGGCAAGAATAGAGAACACCTCCACAAATTTCCTGTAATACCCCCCTAAGCCTAAGAAACTGTGAATCTCTGTTGGAGTTGTAGGTCTAGGCCAATTCTTCAAAGCTGCAATCTTCTGAGGATCAACCTTAATTCCTTCTCTGGAGACAACATGACCCAAGAACGTGACAGATTCAAGCCAAAATTCACATTTCAAAAACTTCGCATACAATTTGTGCTGATATAGAGTCTGTAGAACTGCCCTGAGATGATCGGCATGGTCCTCTCGACTTCGCAAATATACAAAGATATCGTCAATAAATACTATCACGAAGGAGTCAAGAAAAGGCTTGAAGACGCGATTCATAATATCCATGAAAGGTGCAGGGGACATTTGTTATCCCAAAAGACATTACTAGGAATTCAAAATGCCCATACCGGGTCCTGAAAGCTATTTTCGGAATATCCTGCTCCCTAATCTTCAATTGGTGATACCCGGATCTTAAATCAATCTTGGAGAAGTACTTAGCACCCTGCAATTGATCAAACAAGTCATCTATCCCTGGAAGTGGGTACTTATTTTTTATTGTGACCGTGTTGAGCTGCCGATAGTCAATACACATTCTTAGTGACCCATCCTTCTTTCTCAGAAACAGAACCGGTGCGCCCCAAGGTGACACACTCGGCCGAATGAAACCTTTCTCTAACAAATCCTTTAATTGTTCCTTTAGCTCATTCAATTCTGCCGGTGCCATTCTGTAGGGTGGAATAGATATATGGTGCGTGCCCGGCATCACATCAATCCCAAAATCAATCTCCCTATCTGGTAGAATACCAGGGAGCTCATCCGGAAAGACCTCCGAAAATTCATTCACAACCAGCATGGACTTAAGTGTAGGTGCATCAACAACAGTGTCCGAAACCCGGACCAAATAGAAAATACACCCCTTGTTAATCATCTTCATGGCCTTAAGGTAATAAATAAACCTACCCTTCGACACCAATCCCCCTTCCATTCAATCACTGACTCATTTGGAAATTCAAACCTAACAGTTCTGGTTCGACAGTCAAGCTTGGGAAAATATGAATAAAGCCAGTCCATCCCCATTATTACATCAAAATCAACCATCCCCAATTCAATGAGATCGGCCATGGTGTCCCTACCACGCACCGTAATAACACAATCCCTATAAACCCGCGCGGCCACAATAGACTCACCAACTAGAGTAGATACAAGGAACTGCTCATGAAGTTATTTCTATTCTATCCCAAATTCCATAGCAACATAAGCAGTGACATAGGACAAAGTGGAACCGGGATCAATAAGAGCATATACATCGTGAGATTGGATAGTCAGTATACCTGTGACAACATCTAGAGAAGCCTCTGAAATCTGGCGACCCTTCATACCATAGAAACGGATGGGTCCTCTCGAACTTTGTGTACCACCCCTAGTTGCACCACATCCTGCGGGTGCTGGAGTGCCTCGAGCTGGAGGAGGTGCTACAAATGTAGCTGCAGAACTGGTTGGTTGTGCTGTACCTCTGCCCACACCCTGTCGAGACGAAAGATAATCCCTCTGAATGTGACCCCTCAATCCACACCCATAGCATATGGGTAGGTCCATGTAGCAGATTCCCAAGTGCATCTTTCCACACCTAGGGCATAGGGGGCTCCGCTACTGCTGGAATCTCCCACCAGGCTGACCCTGCTGGTAGGATCCCATGTTGCCCTTACCGGGCCTAAAACGACTCCACTGCTATAAACTGGGCCCTGATGGCGGTGCGCTGACTGAAGACTGAGCAAAAGCCTGGGATGGCTCTGATAACCCTCCCCCGAATGCTGACCTACCACCACCACCACCAAAAGAACCACTAAAATTGCTCGCGGACCGGGCCTTAGTGCTACCCTCTCGCTCCATTCTATTCTTCAACTTATGGTTCTCTATAGCTTGAGCAAACGCCACCATCTTCCCATAGTTCATATCAGAATTCAAGGCAGTTGTAGCGGCCTCATTGATAACCAAGGGGCTAAGGCCTTGCAAAAACCGGCACACTCTAGCCTCAATAGTGGGCAACATGTATATAGCATACTTGGATAGGTGCGAAAACCTCATATGATACACCCACACACTCAGGATACCTTGACTAAAGCTCTCAAACTCAGCGGCACGGGCTGCCTTAATCGCAGCAGGTAAGAAATGATCAATGAAAGTATCGGCGAACTCACTCCACCTCGCCGGAGGGCTCCCCTCCTCACGGGACTCCTCCCACAATACAAACCAAGAATATGCCACCTCTTTTAGGAGGTAGGAAGCCAACTCCACTGCGTCCGTCTTAGTAGCACGCATAACCCGAAGAGTCTCGTGTTGTCCTGGGGTCCTCCTCGGGATTAGTACTCGTGAACACTGGAGGATCTAATTGAAGAAACTTGTTCACCCTGGAACTAGCAGATTCCACTGGCTGACTGGAAGAAGTAGGTGCAACATTTGATCTCTGGGCCTGAGAAGCCACTATCTGAGCCAACATCGTATGGCTCCCCTAAGATCCCCATTAAAAACACTGGGCTGGAAGTGGAACTGGAATATCAGTTAGAGGGATTGTTGCACCCTCAGTAGGTGAAGGAACTGGCGCAGTCTGGTCAGGTGTAGTGGAATCAGGCAGTGTAGTAGTCGGGGGAATATTCTCACCCCCCGGGTACTCACCCGCATCATCAAGTAAAGAATCAACTGTCACTCATGGGGCGGCATTGGCTCCTTGTCCAGTTCTTGCTTTCTTCCTAGGTGCCATGTACTGAAAATTATAGCAATGCACTAGTTAGAGGAGGAACAATCTTACAATCAGCTTTATCGCATGATCTAGAACATCAAAGAAGGGTGTTATTCTTAAATGCCCAAGTAGCCTCCTAATTATAGATGTGGTCGACAACACACCGATAAGGACTCTACTAGATACGGTTCCAAGACATCCTATGATACTTTAAAACCTTAGACTCGGATATCAAGTTTGTCATACCCTGACCTCCGCTCAACCGAGATAACCCGGCCGAGCAAGCATGTACAATACCTTCTACTCGAACTCACTCATGGATAATTGAAGATCTATTTCTTTAATTAGACAATGGGAAGGATCATGTGAACAACACTGATTCCTTATCATTAGTTACATCATTTATAAAGTTCAAAATACATACACTTTCATAGTTTGAAGTAGAACGCGTGATACAAATACAACATTACTAGTTTGACTTCTCCAACACCAACATACCACCCACACTATGTCTACGGAGCCTCTAATAGATACAAAAGAGTACGATGATAGTGCTGGCAACAAGGCCCCGACTATACCTCAAAACATAATACACAAGGAACAAAAGATATACGACCCTGATATGAAGTGGGGCTCACCAAGTCAGCTAGGAAGAGGGTGTACCTCTATCAATAATCAAAGCCGCCTGCTGTGGAACCACTTGCATCTATTAAAGATGCAGTGCCCCCAGCAAAAGGGACATTAGTACATATGAAATAGTACTAGTATAAACGATTAACACCCTCTTAATAGAGTGAATGATAACACAAGGAAGGATAATCATAAAATCAATGGGAGCCTCAAACAATACCAAAACATCAAGTTAGGAGCAAGACAAGTTTTCAAGTAAATTTCCATATTTTAGGCTGGGAGATCTTAGCACCGATGTACCACCGTGATTATAGCACGGAGTCCGATCACATCCCGATCGGCTAGGCCATCTTACCCAAATACATCAACCACAATCATAATCATTATCTCAATCTCAATCATTGTTTCAATCATAATCTCAAGCACAATCACCATCATGTGTACGGCATGGAGTCCGATCACGACCCGACCGGCTAGGCCGTCTTACTACAATGCCGTGTGAATCGACATCACCCTTTTCTAGCAATCATCTCATCCCAATAAAGGGAAATATTTTCATCATATCAATCCCATCCCACTAAAGGGGTACAATCACAATTCACTCATACACTGGCACGTGTAGTTTTGGGGTTAGGTTATTTCAACCTACCCTTCCTCGGTGACCAACGACACTTCCATGGTGTTTATTTATTTAAAGGATTGACAACTCATTTCATTATATTTTATATATCATCAGTTTCATTGGCACAAATGGCCATAGCACAATGTCACTCTTGGCACGTTAGCCGTATTTCATATTTCATGTTCATCTCTTTCACTTTCAAACATCATCACGGATCATCAACAATAAAGTATTTCTATTCAAGACTTTAAGTCCACATGTGACCAAATAAGAATGTTAAGCATATTGAGATTTCTTACACAATTTGGCATAATAGCTTTCATTTGAATCACGACTTGAAGTTATAACATTTAGATATTCAACCCATGTTTCTTGCACATTTTCAAATAGAACATAACATAAGAAGAACATTTGGAATACATATTGAACATATATCTTATGATACAAGGCTTATTCGGAATAATCAATTTATAATGAACAACTCGGGACTTATAAGTATACTGCGGGGTTCAATTCTAAGAGTGAAGTTTAGCAAACATACCTCGCCTCGAACTTTTTAAATTACTACAATGTTCCGAAATTCTTAGCCACTTCGATCTATTTAGAAATATATCAAAATTGAACACAAATTAGGAAGGAATTTATGGTTCCAGCCCATTTGAGCATTTTATCAAATACTAGGTGTGCATTAAGGTTTCAAGGTCCTCCTATGGTGGATCCTTTCATCCCACTACCCAAAGTTTATCCAAATGAACTCAACAATCTTCCCGCTACTGTTGATGGTATATGCATGCATAATGAACAACTCCCACACCCGAGAATTACTTTTCTCATTACCTATTTTCAATTAAATTCCGAAATTGAGGGCTGGGGAGTAGAATCTTACCTCTAGGATGAAGACCTAGTGAGTTTTTCTTGTGAATTCTTCAACTTAGAGCAAGATTTGATGAACAATAACCTTAGGAACTTCCCCTCTCACTCTAGACCACGCCCCTCTCTCTAAATAGCAGTTAGGACTAGCCAAAATAACCCACAAGTTGTTTTTATAAAAATGAGATCGGGTAAAATTTTCCAAACATAAACTCTACGAAGCCGGGTCTTCGATCACAGACCGGACCCCAAAACAGGTATGTGGCCCGCAAAGGGGACCGCAGAAAAGGGTCATCAAACTGGGTTGTTCAAGTTGGGTCTGCGGTCGCATAATGCACCGCAGAACTCCCCTCCAGAAATCTTCATGTTGGATCTGCGATGGATTGTGAGGCACGCGAAATGGTTATGCGGCCGCATAATGGACCGCAAAACAATCTCAAAAATGGTCCATTTCTCTGCTTCACTCTGCAGCGGTTCTGCAGCCCGCAGAGTGATTCTGCGGTCGTAAAGTGGACCGCAGAAATGCCCTACTCTGCCAAAAAATATTCTTCGACTCCCCAACGCACTATTGAACCCAACAAGACCGTTTTGCGGCTTGACAGCTTACCGCGAAGAATCTCCACAGTCATCAACACATAAGTCTATCTTGGTACCATGAACCCCCGGGTTTAAGGTGAAATTTTACGGGGCCTTACAATTGAGTCCCAGAATTTTGTTACGTCTACACTATTGAGTAGTAGAAATGTAAAGAAAACTGTGTTAGCATCACCTCGTTTAACCATTGGACTCTTGATTTTAGTTTCCAAAAGTCTTCTTCATTTTTAAGAACAAAATTATATTTGGATACGAGTGATTCCTCCAAATTATGGTAGAAAGAAGTTTTTCTGGTAATGTCTATTTTTTGGAGCCCTGGGAGCTGGCAAGCATGACCTTTTTAGTGTGGAAAACATTATCAAAGGTGTGTGTGTTCCATTCTTGAAGAGGTTCTGTGAAGTATTTGATAACATTGTGATATATAGAAGATTCATGCCGTGGTGAGCCATAATGTGCTTAAAGCCGGGGTGACTAAACCATATATTTTCAAGTCTGAAAAGCTTATTTGATCTAGATGTAGCTTTTGTGAGAGAAAGGAGTAAGGCACAATGATCCAACAGCATTCTGCAGAGATGAGTGATACTAGAGTCGGGATATAAGCTTTGCCAAGAAGGATTGGCGAAAAAAATGGTCTAATCTTTCCAAAATAAGATTTCGCTTAATTTTTCTTAAGTTGGACCAGGTAAATCTAGAACCTGTAAACCCTAGGTCTAGCATATTTATGTTGTGCATACATGTAAGAAAAGCATTTGTACGATTATTATTAATAGGATTACCACCAAATTTGTTAGCAGCCGAAGCTATTTCATTAAAATCACCACTTAGAATCCAAGGAGAATTATGCGAAGTAGAGAGATGTTCTAAATTATGCAAAAGTATTTTCCTATTATTAAAGCTAGCACTATCATAAACTAGGGAAAGGATCCATGGTTGAGCAGAAGGACTAACCTAGACATTTTCATGGATCTCCTAGTTAGTTATTGCGATGGGTTCCACCTGAGCTATCTCGTCCTCCCTCCACAGCATGACCATACCACCTGAAAACTCGATAGCACTAACATGGGTAGGTTCTTGCATCTTTATCTCAGTGAGATAGACGTTGGGTCGTTCCAGGAAAGGACAACTCTACGGTTCCTCCTAAAGTCAGCATTGTTTGCACCTCTAAAAAAATTTCCTAATAGAATTTTCATTATTGGATCCCGATTTGATGATGAGCTCCCTCCTGGAGCCAGCGAGGAGTTGAGGGTGAGTGTCAGGTGGTGGTAGTGAAAGTCTTCTGAGGGGCAGCATTCTCTCTCATAGTTGGGATCATCTGTCACACCTCCTTTTTCCCGAGGGATAGGGGAGTTTTTCCAATTAAAGTGATATTATTCGAAATGAGATTATTTATTTAAGCAGAATCGCCACTTGGAATAGTTTATGGTGTCCCAAGTCACCGGTTTATTTTAAAATCCCAACTCGAGGAAATTTGACTATGTTTTAAAGTTTGCGAAAACAGAGTAAGGAATTCTGTTAACCCGGGAGAAGGTATTAGGCATTCCCGGATTCCGTAGTTTTAGCATGGTCGCTTTAATCATACATAGCTTAATTGTTTGTTTAATTACGTATTTTAGAACCTATGTGCGTTTTATCTTTACCGCTTTTAATTGCTTGATTATTCGTGATTATGAAAATATCTTAAAACGAGTCACGCGTACGTGTACTCTTTTTGTTTGGCGTGTCCAGAATCATGTCATGCGTACGTGTATACAATTAATAACACTTTATTAGTTATTAAGAGTGTTCGGACAAAGTCGCGCGAACGCGTACTTTGATTTACTTGGAAAAATCATAATCATGTCACGCGAACGCATACACAATCACGATAATAGATTAAAAGCGTGCCTAAAGCAATCTACGAATATTCATAAATGGATTAGTTTTCCTACCATCTGAGTTTGTTCGTAAGGGACAAAAGGTCGTGGAGTTTAAATGTTTTAACAGGGAAGAGTTTAAGAAGTTAGTCTAAGGCAAACTTCTCAAATTTGATAGTAGTAGATATTTTGAGAAAGTGAATATTTTGGGAGCTTCATTAATAGAAAACGTAGCAGCTATATTTTAAAAGAGATTAAACCAAGACCCAGTTTCCTGATTCATATAATCTTAGGCTTGTTGTACCCCATAGGAAATTAGGTGTAATAGATAGATACATTCAACGCAGTGTTCACAATTAAATGACTGAACATGATAAATGTTTACCAAATTTATACTAAAACAAGTTTGGAACCTAGCAAATTAAATGGCAATAGCTAACAGCGATTTAGACGAACTTCCAAACATCGAGATATGAAAATCACATTACTGGATCAAAATGTTGCATTTAATTCTATATTTTGAAACAGTAATATTAACTTGAATTGAATTAACTGAATAGTGCACTCATGGATTGAGATATACTACTCAATAGAGGAAGGTTCACTTAATTACAAATAGAGACCAAAAGAAACTACTGAAAATAAAAACAGGCTATAACATTGGAACTAATTAATTATGAATCCCAATGTCATTATAAGATGAATTCCACAATCTGGCAGCTCGTACAATAACACATGGAATAGCTGAACGACTCACATGGCTTCAATAGTGTTCTAAATCTTCCAAGCAAAACCTCCAATACAAACAGATTTAAATGAAATTCAAACAGCCTTCATAGATTCATGAAAAACAACAAAAAGATTTTTCTAAATCATTCAAATCCATCAATAGCCTATCAGCCAACTCAAAATCTCAAGTGGAGAAAAACACATTCAACATTAAACATCGATCAAGAACAAGAGAAAAGCAACAGAACTTAAACTTTGGCAAAACGGCACCTAATCAATATGAGAATCAGCATATATTCAACAAAATTTCATCCATGATTCAAAATAAGAGAATGAGCTTAGGATTTACATACCTCAAGCAAAGAAACAAAAGAAAGTGACCAAATAAAGGTCAGGAATCCAAAGAAAACAAGCTTAGCTACTAATGGAGAGACAACAAACAGAGAAAACCAAGCTTTGGAACTAGAGCTCAAACACAGCCAAACAAGAGCAGCAACAACAAAGATAGAAACAGCCCCAAAAGAAAACTCAGCTTGATGGAATTTTTGAGTGTTTTCCTCAGTCTCAAAATCAGTCTCAAAAATGAAGAAAAAGGAGTCTGAATTTCAGAGGATTTTTTTTCGTGTCCGAGAATGTGAGGAAGAGTCCCTTTTTTATAGAATATGCATATGCTCTATGAGATAAAGCCTCGAAAAGAATTTGTCACCTGATTTTAAGGAATAAGGCATCTTTTCCTAACCAATTTTTTGACAGTTGTTCTTTTTAGAAGCTTCTCTCATAACAGAAAAATTCTTTTTATTCATACCACTGAATTCTCTCAAATCTTGCAATACTTTACTGAAATCGGCCTGGGCCTTTGGCCAATAGGCCCATTTCCTATACTCGGATCTCACATTTAATGGGCCTGCATATCAAGCAGGTCAGGCCCAATTAAACAAAACATATGCTGACAGTTTTGGTCACCCCACACTCAAGCAAACATCAAAATTAACTAATAAAAAAAAACTCATGACAAATTGCAATTAAAGCCTAAATAAATTAAGTCTAACAAATGAATGTTAATTAATCCTACTTATCAAACAAAATATGCTTTAGCCAGTGACAAATAAAAAACAAATCACAGAAAAGAGGAAGAGAAGTATACCAATTCTAATCTATGGTTGGCTAATGACACTTGATCATTTCCGGCCACCAAGGGTCATTGTGATATGAACACTGGCTATGGTGCAATTCCATCCAGTATTACATGCCACAATGGCTCATGCACGCCGGAATAGAGGCAGAAAAATCCGACGACTTCGACCTAAAGGGCAGAGGAAGTCGCAACTCGACTCTAAACCAACGTCAAATGACGCCTGAGTCACAAACCATTGGTTGATGCAAGCTTCGACCTCAAACGGACTAAAAACTATAAGAAAACCGGAAAGGGAAAGAAACAAATTTCTTTTTTAGATTTGAAATTCGGGGGTCTTGGTGAGGATTTTGAGGAAGCTAACGGGAGATTAGTGATGAGGGGAGGTTGAGGATTATAGGGTGAAGGTTTGGGCGTGATTGGAGGTTGTTTGGTGGCGGCCGCCGGCGAATGAGGTTTGGGATCCTATGGCGGCTAGGGTTTTGGGAGAGGAGGTGAGGAAGATGAATAATGAGGGATTTGGGGTTTGGGGGGGTTCTATTCCGACATTTTTAAGGGAAGGAGAGGGTTAATTCTAGGCCGTAGGATCATATTAAACGAATGTTCATGATTGAACGTTACCAAAATGACGTAGTTTTGGTTATTAAAAGGCATAGACCGGACCGGGGAGTTGGTGGGAATTAGGCTGGGCGAGATTGTATTTGGGCTTCACCTTAAATAGGCTCAGACGAAGTTGAAAGACCAAATAGCCTACTTCTTTGCTTTTCTTTGTTTTTTACTTCTTTCTTTTCCTTTTTCTTGATTTTTAAATTCTAATAAAGTTAATTAAAAATCTAAACCAAATCCTAAATCAAATCTAATCTGTAAAATTAAATTAATTATCTATTTCTAACATTAGAATAATTAATTAACTTAAAACTAATGAAAAAAAATACTAATTTTAAAACTAAAAGCTAAATATGTAAAAATGACTATTTTTTTATTTTTGTTTAATAATGTAATTAACTCATGTAATTAAATCCTAAATGCAATTAAACCTAAAATTCTATGCAATAATTTTTTGTTTAGATATTTTTTGGTATTTTCTTATAATTTTAAAAATATTAAACATGTAACTAAATGCAAACAACGATTAACAGAAAATTCATAAAACTTCTATAAAAATTAAAATAATTAGAAAAATCTATTTCGTGGATTTTGTAGGAGTATTTTTAGTCGGGCAAAAATCACGTGCTCACAACTATAACAGAGTAAGACAATAGATCTATTTGGTAGATCCTCATATTGACACCCAGCTTCATAATCAATGGCGGAACACTAATCAAGAATTTGTTTTGGATAAAGGAGAGTGTCAAGGAGTTCATTTATTGTTATGTTGTAGAGAAGCTGATTGAGGATGTTTGCTTGAAAGGGGCCTAGGCCAGCTACCCCCGATGGTGGAGGTGGCTACTCTGGTGGTTGCGGCTCCTCTTAAAGGAACTATAGAAGGAGTGGCACCACTTGTTCTTCCACCTGTTGGTCTGGTGAAGCATTTTGGTGGCTCATAGTGTGCGATGAGCTCTATGAGTTGTGGTGGGAGTATTGCTGGTGATATTAATGGATCTTGTCCTCGTAAGCTAGAGGAAACTAGTAGGGATTGTAGTATCTGTTCAGAGGGAATGCATACCCCATCATAACCAAGGGTCCTTGCAGGTAACAAGTTTGAGTGACGGTGTGGATTTAGGTGTCCATCATCCTGGGAAGATGATAAGTCAAAAAAGACGCCTGTTGGTACCTGGTGTTGTTCCCATAGGTTCTCCGGTGGTGGTTTCCGTAGTTCCCGCTTTGTTGTTCCTTAAAGGTGAGTGAGGCATGTTGTTGATGAGCAGTGGAGTTTTCTGATGGTGTGTTTTGTGAGGGAGAGGACACACTGATGGTGGTGATATATGAAGAGGCGTAGAGGGGGAAAGGATGTAGGGTTTTGTAGGGGTTCATCATTGAGAGGGGTGGTAATGGGATTTGAGTGACTGGCGATGGAGTAAGTTTTTGCCATATTGGGTACTGGTGTAGGTTTTGTTGCAGGTACTTGGGGAGGTGCTTTAAATGAGTTTATAAATGGAATGGTTGTTTCTTTTGAGTGATATGTTGGAGCACGTATCAAGGATTTATCGTTGGAGTAATTTTCAAAGTTTGATGTGATTAATTGCGTGGTAATAGTAGCGGTCGTGGGAATTATGTTTTTGCTCTTTTTTTCTTTGGGTGAGGACTTTGTCTTGAGTGATTTTATATTCAGGCAGTAAGGAAGTAAGGTGGGATACGTTTGGATTTTTGGTAGTGGAAATGAGATTTTTGGGTAGTGTAGTGGTGGTGTCAGAAATGGGGGTGGGGTGGGAGGGAGTGTTTGGAGGCACAGACAAAGAGACATATGGGGTACCTGGGTATGCAACAGTAGTAGGGGGTAGGGTGTTTTATCAGTTGTGTCAGTGAGATAAAAGATGTAGAAGGGGTTGTGCGTGGAAGAAAACTTGATGGGTAGAGAGCCACATGATGTGGATGTGGAAGGTACAGCCATGCGAGGAGAGTTTTTAAAATTTGTAGAAGCTAAGTCTACATGGCCATAGGATTGTGGTGAGAGAGAGCCCATATGGGTAGGGGCGATGTGGTGATGTGGCAAGTTCTCAGTAGTAGAGGAAGTTTGAGGGATTGGAAAGTTAGGAAAAGTTTGGGAAGGAGGTGCAGAAGTTGTGCCGTCAATTCCAAAGTAAAAAGTTTTTCCAACATTTGAAGATGTTGCTTTTTGTTCTGTTTCCAAAATAAATTTTCAGGAGAAAACCTTTTCTGTGGGATTGTTGTGTGGCATGTCTTTTTTGTTAACATTTTGTAATGGATTGACATTATACTCCTTTTTTTTCTTTTTTTATCTAGTTTTCCATCGTCAACAGATTTTGCTTCAACCTGGTTTTTTCTCTTTCTTTTTGGGTAAACAACAGTTTTTCAAGATCCATCAGACGTACCTAGGGTGTTGGTGTCATCTCTTATGGAAAAGGTGGTATTGGTTTCCTATTGATCCATCACTGGTAGTTTTTGTGCCCCAAACATCCACATAATGTGCATAGAGGATTAGTGTCATTGTAGTAAATTTTTTGAAGATGAGTGCCAAGAAGGACTGTTGTAGGCAAAGGCCGGCCAAGTGGTGCTAAGATGCATAAGCGTGCATAGCGACCTCGGCTGGCTTGGACTGTGCAGTTATCTATTTTCATGAGTGATCCTATCAAGTTTCCAACTTTTTACAAAATTAAAACATCATAAAATTTCGTGAGGAGTTCTTATAAACGTACCCAGATTGTAGAAAATAATGGTTGAGCATCATATGGATTAAATTTTGGTTCCCATTGTCGGACCGAAAGGTATTGTGATCCGATAAACCATGTCCCCTGCTATAGTGCTTTTGAATAATTTTCTAAAGGTATAAAATTTATGAGATAAAAATCATTTCCCATATATATAAGGTTTAGTGTCTCTAATGGATTCCATAATCGATGTAGTTTATCCTTTTGGAGATTGTAGCCAACATTAAGCCCAAGAAGTCTAATAATGATGGATTGTTTCCAAGGTATGTAAAGCCATTCTTTTCTTGTGCTGATATTGGTATAAAGTTTGCGTGGTTTCCAGATTTTTGACGAGTGCAAAACACAATACGAAATTATTGCTCGCTAGTCAAAGATAGTATGGTTTAATTATTGTCTTCATAGGAATTGAATTTAAACAGTGTTTGAATAATCTTTAGTTAATATTATTATATATTTTCCCAAAAGAACATTCATTCATTTCTTTCTTCCCAATCGACCTCGACGACTGAAATGACGCGAAAAATCCAGACCCGTAAAGGAGGCCGATTCCACCTTGCTTTGGACTTGAATGGATCTACTTCTCCTCTGCCAGATCGATCTTCATTAAGAGGGTTACCTCCTGTCCTTATGTTATGGTAGATTTTCGAAACCCTATTGGAGTTCTTACTCCAGCTCGAGGACTTGCTAAGGAAGGCGGAAAGGGCCGACGAAGGGTGGAAAACGAAAGGCGTTTTCTGGTCCCCTTGAGCCGGGGAGTGTATATGGCTATCATGAAAATGCCAGTTGTTACCATAGTAGGTGCATGAATCAAAGCGGATACTAGGTTACTATCCAGGGAATTAATACTTGATTGGAATGATTATCAACTATAATTAACTACTTAAATTTAAGCAATTATCAATTGATCACGGAAGACAAGAATTGAGCAACACAAAAAATATCAGTAAGAGAAATTGTTATAATTCTGCATTGTTGTAATAAACAATTAAACTTTCTGAAAAAATAAAACAGAAAGTTAGTAATACTTGTTTAACAAAATCGATTCTGAAAAATAAAAAAAAAATAGTATAGGAATAAATCGAGCCCACTGAATACACAGTGTGTCCTTAAGAAAATTATTCCCCTCAAGTACCCGAGGTGCTGGAATATATCCTCCTAGGATAGAACGATTTAACTCACCGGAGTGTTGGTACCAAAATACCGGTGAACAGCGAGACACTCGAAGGCTGTAAAACACACTGGAATTTATTGTGCAGAAGAAGAAGAAGAAGAAGCTCAGAAAATTTTGTAAGGAAAGATTCTGGGATTTAAACTCTATTTATAGAGTTGCTGACATTGTTTCTAAAAAGGTTTGCAACCTTTCAGAAATAGCCATGGCTGTTGGAAAAGGGGTGTTTGAAATATTGCGAGAAAAATATATTTAAAATAATCCGAGAAAGAAAACGGGCCTAACCGAACCGGGTCGCGGATTATTCCGGATTGATTTTTTCGTTAATTATTTAATTAATTAATTAAATAATTGAAAAGAATTTTGTCCAAAAAGATTAATCAATCAATCGATCTTTAACCAAATCCGAAGCCGAAGCCGAGCCGAGCGAGCGCCGACGACGACGGCGCGAGGCTTACCTTTTTCTTAACTCTTTAAGAGCTAGAAGAAGAGCAATTATATATATACCCATCAAAAGCCTTTTCTTCCTCCGATATGGGACAATGTCCCTTTCCCAAGGGAAACTCAAATATTTCATTTTTCCTCCATTTCTCATTCACCCTCTTTAAGCTACACAAGCTTAAAATCACAACAATCCTCCATATGAATGGGGAATGGCTATAAAATAAAGGAATGTACGGACGCGTGTGTGTTTTACATGCAAGAATTAATTGCATCTGGATAAGTAGGTTTCTCTTTGAATTTTCCGTAGTGAACTTATATCGGATATACTCGGTCAATCGGTAGATTTGATATCTTTGAACCGTCGAGCTTTGTTGTATACCTAGACAACATAAGTCACACAATCAATCCTTAACCATCTATGGTTCTCACAGTTGTGTTCGTTTCAGCCATGAACACCGCCTGATTTCATGAGTGCTTAGAGAATGGGCCTTTACTTTTATTCCCCTTGAAGCGACTTACACTTCACACTCACATAGGTAATTTCTAAACGTGTAATCCTATAGACACACTATCTGGTCATATCCTGCCAGACTTAGCCAATTATTAAAAAACCTTTAAGCTTTGTTGACTCATCAAAAAGCCTTAATGCTTTATCTCGATTTCTGAACATTGTCTTCATCACGAGAATAGGTTGAGTTATTTGACAATGTTGAACCGTCATTCATAACTTTGTTTGATCTCTTTGAACCTAGCTCGTGGGATCTCCAGTCTGCTAGTTAGAGTTACCGTCATGATGACTTGTCCTAGACCTTAACCCCATTCCCTTTGATGATCTTTCAACTGCCTCTCTAAATAGGCCTTTTGTAAGTGGATCCGACATGTTATCTCTTGACTTTATGCAGTCAATTGTGATAACACCACTAGAGAATAGTTGTCTAACAGTATTGTGTCTCCATCGTATATGACAAGATTTTCCGTTATACATAACGCTCCCTGCCCTACCTATTGCCGCTTGACTATCACAATGTATACAAATAGGTGCCAAAGGTTTGGGCCAAAATGGAATATCTTCCAAGAAATTCTAGAGCCATTCAGCTTCTTCACCGGCCTTATCTAAAGCTATGAATTCAGATTCCATTGTAGAACGGGCGATGCACGTTTGTTTGGATGATTTCCAAGACACTGCTCCACCCCCAATTGTGAAAACATATCCACTCGTGGATTTAACTTCAGATGATCCAGTGATCCAATTTGCATCACTATATCCCTCGATCACGGAGGGATATTTGTTATAATGCAAAGCGTAATTTTGGGTATGTTTGAGATACCCCAAAACTCGTTTCATAGCCATCCAATGTATGTGATTGGGATTACTTGTAAACCGACTCTATTTACTAATAGCACATGCTATATCTGGTCGTGTATAATTCATGATATATATCAAACTTCCCAATACTCTTGCATAATCCAGTTGTGAGTCACTTTCACCTTCATTCTTTTGAAGTGCATAACTCACGTCAATTGGAGTCTTGGCAATTTTGAAATCCAAATACTTGAACTTGTCAAGTACCTTTTCAATGTAGTGAGATTGTGATAATGCTAGACCTTGTGGAGTCTTGTAAATTCTGATTCCTAAGATCACATCAGCAACTCCTAAGTCTTTCATATCGAATTTGCTAGCCAACATGCGCTTAGTAGCATTTATATCTACCATGTTTTTGTTCATTATCAACATGTCATCAACATATAAACAAACAATGACTTCATGACCTGGAGTGTTTTTAATGTAAACACATTTGTCGCACTCGTTGATTTTAAACCCACTTGCCAACATTGTTTAGTCAAATTTGGCATGCCATTGTTTGGGTGCTTGTTTAAGTCCATAAAGTGACTTAACAAGTTTGCACACTTTCTTTTCTTTACCAGTTACCACAAAACCCTCAGGTTGTTCCATGTAAATCTCTTCCTCTAATTCTCCATTTAAGAAAGCTGTTTTAACATCCATTTGATGGATTTCAAGACCATACATGGCCGCTAGTGCCACTAACACCCTAATAGATGTTATCCTCGTTACTGGCGAATAAGTGTCAAAGTAATCAAGGCCTTCCTTTTGTCTATAACCTTTGACAATAAGTCTTGCCTTATATTTGTCAATAGTGCCATCAGCTTTCACTTTCCGTTTAAAGATCCATTTCGAACCTAAAGGCTTATTTCCTAGAGGAAGATCTACCAATTCCCATGTATGGTTATCCAAAATTGACTGAATCTCACTATTGACTGCCTCTTTCCAAAACACTGAATCAGAAGATGACATAGCTGCTTTAAAAGTTTGAGGCTCATTTTCAAGCAAGAATGTCACAAAATCTGGTCCAAAGGAAGTAGATGTTCTTTGACGTTTGCTACACCTTGGATCTTCTATACTTGGAGTATTTTCCTTTGGTTCTTTCCGAGGTCGTTTAGGTCTTTCACTTAACGAATCACATTCAGTTTTATATGGATATATGCTTTCAAAGAATTCAGCATTATCTGATTCCATTACCGTATTAACGTGAATTTCAGGATTATCGGATTTATGAACCAAAAACCGACATGCTTTACTATTTGTAGCATATCCAATAAAAACGCAATCAACAGTTTTTGGTCCAATTTTAATCCTTTTAGGTAAAGGAACTTGTACCTTTGCTAGACACCCCCACACTTTGAAATATTTCAAGTTGGGTTTTCTTCCTTTTCATTTTTCATATGGAATAGATTGCGTTTTGCTATGGGGTACTCTGTTGAGTATTCGGTTAGCTGTAAGGATAGCTTCGCCCCACAAACTCTGTGGTAATCCGGAACTTATTAATAAAGAATTCATCATTTCCTTTAATGTCCAATTTTTCCTTTCCGCAATTCCATTGGATTGAGGTGTGTAAGGTGCAGTAGTTTGATGGATAATTCCATATTCCGAACATATTTCTGCAAATGGAAATTCATATTCTCCACCCCTATCACTTCTAATCATTTTGATCTTTTTATTCAATTGATTCTCCACTTCATTCTTGTATTGCTTAAATGCTTCAATTGCTTCATCCTTACTATTAAGCAAATAAACATAACAATATCGAGTGCAGTCGTCAATAAAAGTAATAAAATACTTTTTCCCACCTCGAGATGGTGTCGACTTCATATCACAAATGTCAGTATGAATTAAGTCTAAAGGATTTGAATTCCTTTCAATAGACTTATAAGGATGTTTTACAAACTTAGACTCAACACATATTTGACATTTTGATTTATTACACTCGAATTTAGGCAACACTTCTAAATTAATTAACTTCCGCAAGGTTTTATAACTGACATGTCTTAAACGAATATGCCATAAATCATTTGACTCCAATAAATAAGAAGAAGCTGTAATTTTATTCATACTGTCAACAACCATTACATTTAGTTTGAAGAGGCCCTCTGTGAGGTAGCCCTTTCCAACATACATTTCATTCTTGCTTACAATAACTTTATCAGAAACAAATACACATTTGAATCCATTCTTAACAAGCAAAGAAGTAGAAACTAAATTCTTCCTAATAGTAGGAACATGAAGAACGTTGTTGAGCATTGACACCTTGCCGGAAGTCATCTTCAGGAATATCTTCCCATAACCTTCAATCTTGGCTGTTGCAGTATTTCCCATGGAAAGCTCTTCTTCGGGACCAGCAGTAGAGTAAGTCGCAAATGCTTCCTTGACAACACAAATATGTCGAGTGGCTCCAGAGTCAATCCACCACTCCTTCGGATTTCGAACTAGGTTGCATTCCGAAAGCATTGCACACAGATCATCAATGTCATCATTCTTCTCCGCTATGTTGGCCTGTCCCTTCTTCTTATACTTTTTCGGGAGACGACAATCAGGGGCTTTGTGACCGGTTTATTGTAGCAGCTGCCCTTGAATTTCTTTTTGTTCTGCTCCATAGTCTGTCCAAAAGACCTCTTTCTCTTCTTACTTTTTGGAGCAGTCTCCTCAACGATATTAGCTCCCATGATCGTTAAATTTCCACGAGACTTCTTCTCGGCTGTTTTGTTGTCTTCCTCAATCTTGAGACGAATCACAAGATCTTCCAACTTCATTTTTTTGCCCTTGTGCTTAAGATAGTTCTTGAAATCTCTTCACGAAGGAGGCAATTTTTCAATCATTGCAGCCACTTGAAATGCTTCATTCACGACCATACCTTCAGCAATAAGGTCATGAAAAATAAGTTGAAGCTCCTGAACTTGGGTTCCAACAGTTTTACTGTCTATCATTTTATAGTCTAGAAATTTGGCAACCACGAACTTCTTCAAGCATGCATCTTCAGTCTTGTACTTCTTCTCAAGTGTGTCCCATAATTCTTTCGAAATATTCATCGCACAATACACATTGTACAAGTCATCCTCTAAAGCGCTTAAGATATAGCCTTTGCAAAGAAAATCTGCCTGCTTCCACGCCTCAACAATCATGAATTTCTCGTTGTCCGGCATGTCCGAAGCAGGCACTGGAGGTTCTTCACTAGTGAATTTCTGCATACCAAGTGTGGTAAGCCAGAAGAACACCCTTTGCTGCCATCCTTTGAAGTTGGCTCCAAAAAATTTCCCCGGTTTCTCTGCCGGTAGAACAGCAGTCTGGCTTGACGAGGCTATCGTCGTTGCCACAATAGTCGCAGAAGAATTTCCGTTATCAATTGCCATTTCTCACTGTAAACAACATAAGAGTTCAATTAATGGCAAAATCAGAACAGTAAACAATACTGTTATTAACAAAAAGCAATATGTTTAATAAATAAAATCGAAGTTTTTATATACTGTTTCACAGAAAAATGATGAAGTTTTTATGTTCTTCAAATCGTTTTATGAATTTCAATACTCTGATGAAGTTTTTTATATCTTCAAATCAGAATAGTAAAATTCAGAAGGAGTAGAAAACCACATACGTTTTAATCTCCACTAACAAAATACAGAATATAAAAAAAAAAACAATTTCCTTAAGAATGTTATAATTATGTATTGCTGTAATAAACAATTAAACTTTCTGAAAAAATAAACCAGAAAGTTAGTAATACTTGTTTAACAAAATAGATTCTGAGAAACAAAAAAAAACCAGTATAGGAATAAATCGAGCCCACTAAATACACAATGTGTCCTTAAGGAAATTATTCTCCTCAAGTACCCGAGGTACTGGAATATATCCTCCCAGGATAGAACGATTTAACTCACCGGAGTGTTGGTACCAAAACGCCGGTGAATAGCGAGACACTCGAAGGCTGTAAAACACACTGGAATTTATTATGCAGAAGAAGAAGAAGAAGCTCAGAAAATTTTGTAAGGAAAGATTCTGGGATTCAAACTCTATTTATAGAGTTGCAGGCATTGTTTCTGAAAAGGTTTGCAGCCTTTCAGAAACAGCCGTGGCTGTTGGAAAAGGGGTGTTTGAAATATTGCGAGAAAAATATATTTAAAATAATCCGGGAAAAAAAACGGGCATGACCGAACCGGATCGCGGGTCATGGGTTATTCCGGATTGAATTTTTTGTTAATTATTTAATTAATTAATTAAATAATTGAAAGGAATTTTGTCCCAAAAAGATTAATCAATCAATCGATCTTTGACAAAATCTGAATCCGAATCCGAATCCGAAGCCGAAGCCGAAGCCGAGCCGAGCGAGCGACGACGACGACATGAGGCTTGCCTTTTTCTTAACTCTTTAAGAACTAGAAGAAAAGCAATTATATATATACCCATCAAAAGCCTTTTCTTCCTCCGATATGGGACAATGTCCCTTTCCCAAGGGAAACTCAAATATTTCATTTTTCTTCCATTTCTCATTCACCCTGTTTAAGCTACACAAGCTTAAAATCCCAACAATCCCCCACATGAATGGGGAATGGCTATAAAATAAAGGAATGCACGGACGCGTGTGTGTTTTACATGCAAGAATTAATTGCATCTGGATAAGTAGGTTTCCCTTTGAACTTTTCGTAGTGAACTTATATCGGATATACTCGGTCAATCGGTAGATTTGATATCTTTGAACTGTCGAGCTTTGTTGTATACCTAGACAACATAAATCACACAATCAATCCTTAACCATCTATGGTTCTCACAGTTGTGTTCGTTTCAGCCAAGAACACCGCCTGGTTTCATGAGTGCTTAGAGAATGGGCCTTTACTTTCATTCCCCTTGAAGCGGCTTACACTTCACACTCACATAAGTGATTTCTAAACGTGTAATCCTATAGACACACTATCTGGTCATATCCTGCCAGACTTAGCAAATCATTAAAAAACCTTTAAGCTTTGTTGACTCATCAAAAAGCCTTAATGCTTTGCCTCGATTTCTGAACATTGTCTTCATCACGAGAATGGGTTAAGTTATTTGACAATGTTGAACCGTCATTCATAACTTTGTTTGATCTCTTTGAACCTAGCTCGTGGGATCTCCAGTCTGCTAGGTAGAGTTACCGTCATGATGACTTGTCCTAGACCTTAACCCCATTCCCTTTGATGATCTTTCAACTGCCTCTCTATATAGGCCTTTTGTAAGTGGATCCGACATGTTATTTCTTGACTTTATGTAGTCAATTGTGATAACACCACTAGAGAGTAGTTGTCTAACAGTATTGTGTCTCTGTCGTATATGACGAGATTTTCTGTTATACATAACGCTCCCTGCCCTACCTATTGCTGCTTGACTATCACAACGTATACAAATAGGTGCCAAAGGTTTGGGCCAAAATGGAATATCTTCCGAGAAATTCCGGAGCCATTTAGCTTCTTCACCGGCCTTATCTAAAGCTATGAATTTAGATTCCATTGTAGAACGGGCGATGCACATTTGTTTGGATGATTTCCAAGACACTGCTCCACCCCCAATTGTGAAAACATATCTACTCGTAGATTTAACTTCAGATGATCCAGTGATCCAATTTGCATCACTATATCCCTCGATCACGGAGGGATATTTGTTATAATGCAAAGCGTAATTTTGGGTATGTTTGAGATACCCTAAAACTCGTTTCATTGCCATCCAATGTATGTGATTGGGATTACTTGTAAACCGACTCAGTTTACTAATAGCACATGCTATATCTGGTCGTGTACAATTCATGATATACATCAAACTTCCCAATACTCTTGCATAATCCAGTTGTGAGTCACTTTCACCTTCATTCTTTTGAAGTGCATAACTCACATCAATTGGAGTCTTGGCAATTTTGAAATCCAAATACTTGAACTTGTCAAGTACCTTTTCAATGTAGTGAGATTGTGATAATGCTAGACCTTGTGGAGTCTTGTGAATTCTGATTCATAAGATCATATCAGCAACTCCTAAGTCTTTCATATCGAATTTGCTAGCCAGTATGCGCTTAGTAGCATTTATATCTACCATGTTTTTGCTCATTATCAACATGTCATCAACATATAAACAAACAATGACTTCATGACCTGGAGTGTTTTTAATGTAAACACATTTGTCGCACTCGTTGATTTTAAACCCACTTGCCAACATTGTTTGGTCAAATTTGGCATGCCATTATTTGGGTGATTGTTTAAGTCCATAAAGTGACTTAACAAGTTTGTACACTTTCTTTTCTTTACCAGTTACCACAAAACCCTGAGGTTGTTCCATGTAAATCTCTTCCTCTAATTCTCCATTTAAGAAAGCTGTTTTAACATCCATTTGATGGATTTCAAGACAATACATGGCCGCTAGTGCAACTAACACCCTAATAGATGTTATCCTCTTTACTGGCGAGTAAGTGTCAAAGTAATCAAGGCCTTCCTTTTGTCTATAACCTTTGACAACAAGTCTTGCCTTATATTTGTCAATAGTGCCATCAGCTTTCACTTTCCGTTTAAAGATCCATTTCAAACCTAAAGGCTTATTTCCTGGAGGAAGATCTACCAATTCCCATGTATGGTTATCCAAAATTGATTGAATCTCACTATTGACTGCCTCTTTCCAAAACACTGAATCAGAAGATGACATAGCTGCTTTAAAAGTTTGAGGCTCATTTTCAAGCAAGAATGTCACAAAATCTGGTCCAAAGGAAGTAGATGTTCTTTGACGTTTGCTTTGCCTTGGATCTTCTATACTTGGAGTATTTTCCTTTGGTTCTTCCCGAGGTCGTTTAGGTCTTTCACTTAATGACTCACATTCAGTTTTATACGGATAGATGCTTTCAAAGAATTCAGCATTATCTGATTCCATTACCGTATTAACGTGAATTTTGGGATTATCGGATTTATGAACCAAAAACCGACATGCTTTACTGTTTGTAGCATATCCAATGAAAACACAATCAACAGTTTTTGGTCCGATTGTTACCCTTTTAGGTAAAGGAACTTGTACCTTTGCTAGACACCCCCACACTTTGAAATATTTCAAGTTGGGTTTTCTTCCTTTCCATTTTTTATATGGAATAGATTACGTTTTGCTGTGGGGTACTCTGTTGAGTATTCGGTTAGCTGTAAGGATAGCTTCGCCCCACAAACTCTGCAGTAATCTGGAACTTATTAATAACGAATTCATCATTTCCTTTAATGTCCGATTTTTCCTTTTCGCAATTCCATTGGATTGAGGTGTGTAAGGTGCGAAAAATCCAGACCCGTAAAGGAGAAGGGCCGGTTCCACTTTGCTTTGGACTTGAATGTATCTACTTCTCCTCTGCCAGATCGATCTTCATTAAGAGGGTTACCTCCTCTCCTTATGTTATGGTAGATTTTTGAAACCCTATTGGAGTTCTTACCCCAGCTCGAGGACTTGCTAAGGAAGGCGGAAAGGGCCGACGAAGGGTGGAAAACGAAAGGCTTTTTCTGGTCCCCTTGAGCCGGGGAGTGCAAGTGGCTATCATGAAAACGCCAGTTGTAACCATAGTAGGTGCATGAATCAAAGCGGATACTAGGTTACTATCCAGGGAATTAATACTTGATTGGAATGATTATCAACTATAATTAACTACTTAAATTTAAGCAATTATCAATTGATCACGGAAGACAAGAATTGAGCAACACAAAAAATATCAGTAAGAGAAATTGTTATAATTCTGTATTGCTGTAATAAATAATTAAACTTTCTGAAAAAATAAAACAGAAAGTTAGTAATACTTGTTTAACAAAATAGATTCTGAAAAACAAAAAAAAAATATAGGAATAAATCGAGCCCACTGAATACACAGTGTGTCCTTAAGGAAATTATTCCCCTCAAGTACCCGAGGTGCTGGAATATATCTTCCCAGGATAGAACGATTTAACTCACCGGAGTGTTGGTACCAAAACGCCGGTGAACAGCGAGACACTCGAAAGCTGTTAAACACACTGGAATTTATTGTGCAGAAGAAGAAGAAGAAGAAGAAGCTCAGAAAATTTCGTAAGGAAAGATTTTGGGATTCAAACTCTATTTATAGAGTTGCTGGCATTGTTTTTAAAAAGGTTTGCAACCTTTCAGAAACAGCCATGGCTGTTGGAAAAGGGGTGTTTGAAATATTGCGAGAAAAATGTATTTAAAATAATCCGGGAAAGAAAACGGGCCTGACCGAACCGGGTCGCGGGTTATTCCGGATTGAATTTTCCGTTAATTATTTAATTAATTAATTAAATAATTGAAAGGAATTTTGTCCAAAAAAGATTAATCAATCAATCGATCTTTAACCAAATCCGAATCCGAAGCCAAAGTCGAAGTCGAATCCGAAGCCGAAGCCGAAGGCGAACCGAGCGAGCGACGACGACGACACGAGGCTTGCCTTTTTCTTAACTCTTTAAGAGCTAGAAGAAGAGCAGTTATATATATACCCATCAAAAGCCTTTTCTTCCTCCGATATGGGACAATGTCCCTTTCCCAAGGGAAACTCAAATATTTTATTTTCCCTCCATTTTTCATTCACCCTCTTTAAGGTACACAAGCTTAAAATCCCAACAGAAATAAGGGTAATTGACTAGACAGGTGCAAGATACTTCACTCGGGATCCAATTCTTGAAGTAGTTCACTCTGTAATACTGTTGATTCTCGCGAATTCATCAGATAATTAGATTACACTTGAAGTTAAGGTTCCTCTTTCGATTAAACGTTAATTTCTAGAAATAATCCAATTGAAGCACTGTGAATACTTGCTATGAACATAATGATGGTTTTAGTCTAAAATGTAACTTCTCACGAATATTTCTCAATTTTAGTTCCATTAATAATTCAAAAAGCTCTTTCGATTACCTAGTTGAATCACAAATTTAAACTAGAACATAAGATGTAAAGAAATTCAATATAAATCTCCTCTTTCAATTAACCAGAATAATAAACAACTTTACAATACAATTCAAAACTCCATCAATTCATTCAAGCAATTGTCAAGAATCAAATCCCTAATCAATTTATCAATACTATTTATGTCAACACCCTAAGGGAAAACTACTCCATAGCAATGGAAAAAGTCATCTCGAGAAGGTTTAAAGACATACAAAACATCAACGTTAATGATTCGATACAAATTCCCGTATTGCACCGATTGTTGGTTAAAATCTTGATAAAATCTTGTATCTTCTTGCCTTAGTTGCTTCCCAAATCTTTCGTAGGTAAAAAGTCTCTTCAAAAATGTATTTTTGATGTAATTATACTATGTAGAATTAGGTCCGGACGGAACTACCCTTTCCAAGCCGAAGTAAAAAATTACTCTAAGAAAATTATACATGCGCGGCGCGCCTCGCGATGCCCCATGTGCCACGCTAGTGGGTATTTTCAGAGGCTTGTTTCTGACAGAGTTTCTCCAACTGTTCGGCCCGTGTCGTGCCCCATGCGGCGCGGTAGTGCAAATTTCTCTGAGTAACTTTTTTCTTTTACTTTTTGATATTCAGATTTGGCCTTCGACCCCCGAACGCGATCCTGTGTTAATTTCTTGGGCTTTTACTTAGATTTCAAACCTCCGAATTGTTCGTTTTAGATCCAATTTGTCTTCATAATTCGGAATCATTTCCCACAAAGTATAAAACACGTAATAAGTGCGAATTACCATCATTTAAGCTCAAACATAAGTAAAGTACAGTAATTAAAATGCAAAATATGATTAAAATACGAATTTCTAGCCTACCATCAATTTGATTGGTCATCCTCAAAAGATATGTTGGTGAATAAACTACAATCGAAATCTATGGAGCTATTAATGGTGCCAAAAGATAGCAATTTTTATTTAAAGTTGCCTTGGTCGGTGACCTCCTCTTTAGGTTTGTTGACGTTGCGAAGTAACTGATCATTTTCCTCATCATTCATTACCGTGTAAAAAGTTTCAGTACATTTGGAAGAATAATGTCGTTGGTACGGTACCCGCTTGGTTGATCGACTGCTGATATTTAGATTTTGCTATGTGGCATGAAAGAATTATAGAAGTATTCTTCGTGGGATGGTCGTGTATGAGAGATGTGTTAGACATTCGGGCGGTGGAGTTGGGATCAGATATGGTGATTCGTGTGTTCTACGGATTTGGAGACCAGGAGTTCTCAGAAGCAGATTGTTTCGTAGTTGTGGACTGTGAAAATGTGGCCAAAGCTAGCCAGATGATAGTATATGTTATGGTTAGGTCAATGTGGACTTTAGGAGGATTATTTATCTATTTGTGGAGGACCAGAATTGATTTGGGGTCCATTGGTAGGCCTAACGAGGATGTGTATTCTATACCGGGTCGAATTGATCAACTTCGTACTACTATTGTTAGGGGATGTGCCATTCGGTTAGAGTGGAGCTTATTCGCGCTGTGATATGATCTATGTGTTACTCCTCTACGCTACGAGGGGTTGTGATTTGTTGGTTGTAAGCACACATGGTGCAGTTATGTTTGGGGCTTTATAGCGGAATTCGAGCGAAATGGTTATTGGGGTTCAGAATGATTGATTGCGCCCTACTTATGGCCTTTTTCCAGCTATGATGTATGTTGTTATTTGCTTCTCGGTGGTTACGGTCATGAACTTTCTGTACTTGATGTAAAATTGCGCGTGGTTGTTGATTTTGAGCATGTTAGTTGGAGGTATTTCATACGGACCAGTGTTTGGATTGGGTCACGCATTGCAGCTGGGATACGTCGGGATATGATCCTTTGTTTTAGATTCGTGTGTTTTCATTCCACTATGTATGATGGGTTTGTAGCAATGCGATTGTGGTGGTACTTGTTGAAGTTGCGGGATGGTTCTCTCATTTGAGTCATATTCCATGATTGAGTACATTTGAGTTGTTGCTTATTGGTGCATGTATTGCACGGGTTGTGATTCTAGGTAGCATTGGTGTGGCATGTCAATAGGATAGATGAACTTGATAAAGTAAGGTCATTGGACCTAGAATAGGTGCTATCAGATCTGTTGCAGTACATTTGGAAGAATAATGTCGTTGATCGGCTTAGAAATTGGCTATAGTCCTTGTCGAAGGAGAGGGGTCTCTATGGCTTGTTGATCTGATAAGTGGTTATGAGTTTCTGCGTGTTTCTTTCATCATTGGATTCAATGGTTTACGAGCTAAGGTTAAAGTAATGATCTTCAGCTATGTTGTGTTGTCGGGCTTATATGGAATAGGGTGACATGAGATCACCCCCGAGTATGTGCATGGTAAGGTTACACGGCAGTTTGAGGGCTTTGGAACAACTCTTGACACGTTCGAGGACGAACGTATCTTTAAGTGGGGGACGATGTAATGACCCGACCAGTCATTTTGAGCATTTGCACTTCGCTCTATAGTTTGAGGGCATGAGTAGCTCTGTATGATGCATTATGACATATGTGAATCGTCGGTTTTGGTTTTTAGATTATTCGGAATCGATTTGGAAGAATGAATTTCATGATTAAAGCTTTAAGTTGGAAGAGTTAACCAAGTTTGACTTTTGTGAATTTGACCCCGGAATAGAGTTTTGATGGTTCCGTTAGGTCCGGATGGTAATTTTGGACTTGGGCGTATGCCCGGATTTGCATTTGGATATTTTAGAAGGATTCGACACTAAATGGCAAAAGTCAGAAATTTGAAGGTTTGAAAAGTTCATAAGTTTGACCGGAAGTTGACTTTGAGGATATCGAATTTAGATTGTGGTTTTGGGAATTGGAATAGTTTTGTTATGTCATTTGGGACTTGTTTGCAAAATTTGAGTTCATTCCCGGTTAATTTGATATGTTTCGACGCGAGTTTTGGAAGTTTAAAGTTTGTTTAAGTTTGATTGGAGGTGTGATTCATCGTTTTGATGTTGTTATTTATGATTTGAGACCTCGAGTAGGTCCGTGTTATGTTACGGGACTGTAGGTATATTCGTACGAGGTCCTGAGTGGCTCCGGTGAGTTTCAAACGAGGTTCGGATCGTTGGTAGCATTTTTGGCTTAAGTTTTTGGTGGCAAATCTGGTGTGATCGCACCTGCAGCTGGTTTGCGCAGGTGCGATGGTCGCAGAAGCGACAAAGGAGTCGCACGAGCGGAAGTGCTGCTGGGAACAGGAGTCCGAAGAAGCGGAGGATTCTTCGCATCTGCGAAGGCGCATATGCGGTGTGTTTGGGCGCAAAGGCGAATGCCAGCGCAGAAGCGCAGTTTGGACTCGCACTTGCGGGTGCGCAAAAGCGGAGTTTTCACCACAAGTGCGAAGGCGGGCCTCCAGTGCTTCTCCGCAAAAGTGTGATTTGAGTTGCAAAAGCTACGCCGCAGAAGCGGCTAATGTGTCGCAGGTGCGAAAATGCTGGGCAGAATGCTATAAAGCAAGGTTTTGGTTCTTTTAACATATTTTAAGATGCGAGACTCGGATTAAGGCAATTTTGTAGGCAAATTTCATCACAAGGATTGGGGTAAGTGTTCTACACTCGGTTTTGATTATATTTTGTGATTTTACCTTTATTTTTGGTAACTGGATTATGAGTTTTAAAGAGAAAATTGGGTATTTTAGCCTAAAGATTCATAGAGTGAGTTTTTGCATTTTGAGTGTCGATTCGGAGTCAGATTTGAGTGAAAATAGCACGGTTGGACTCTTAATTGAATGGGTTATCAAATTTTATGAGTTTCATCGTTTTCCGAGATGCGGGCCCAGGTTGGGATTTTGGGTCAATTTCGGGCTTTTGATTAAAGATTCGACCTTTATCATTCGGAATTGTTCCTTAGGCATTAATTGATATATTTGAATTGCTTGTGGCTAGTTTCTAGCTGTTCGGAGGTCGATATGCCCGAGATGGCATTTTTAGAGCATCGCTTGGCTTGCTCGGTATTAGAATTGGCTTGTTCGTGATAAGTAAGACTTCTAAACTTGGCTTTGAAGGTATGAAACCCCGAATTACGTGTTATGTGTTGGGTGTTGAAGTGACGCACATGCTAGGTGACAGGCGTGTGGGCATGCACCGTGTGAATTATGACTCCGCTATTTCTGTGGTACTGTGTAGTTACCTGATCTTATCTGTAACCATGAAATCTCTACGTACTAGAGCTATTGAACTGTGATCCATGTTAGAAATCATGTCTAGGCTACATGTGTATTCTGTTGGGACCCATTGAGGCCATTTCTGCTATTGAGTTATTTGCTTACATTGCAATTTCATACTCAGTAATGTTCATTCATTTCATATCATATCTCAGTCTCTGTTGTTACATATTGACACCTTATATCATCATTTTTGGGCTAGTTTCATGGTATTGTGAGCCCGAGAGACTAGAGAGATTGATGACTGAGTGAGGTCGAGGGACTGATTGTGAGTGATATTATGGGATCGGGCTGCACGCCACAATATGTTATATTTATTTATGTCTGGATCTGGCTTATTATGGCGCTTGGGCTAAAAGGAGCCCCTCTGGAGTCTGTACACACCCCAGTGAGCGAGTTGATTATATTGAGAGATGGATCTTCCATGGGCATGGATCTTGCCCGAAGCATTTATATTTGGGGATGGATTTTTCCCGGATTGGATTGACCTTATACAGTACTGAGTGACTGACTGTCAGTTGATATATATATATATATATATATATATATATATATATATATATATATATATTTGGGATGGATCTTCCCTGGGATGAATTGGCTATATACAGTATTGAGTGACTGAGCGTGTCGAGTGATTGAGCATGATGAGTTGAAAGTGCGAGACCGTAAGATTGAGTACTCTGAGAGTGTGAGTACATGAGTTCATCACTGAGAGACGTTGCATTTGACATGCATACTTAAGATACATGCATAGAAATGCATTTCTTTCTGCCACTTCGATTTTGGTGTCATTCATGATTTCACCTGCATATTGACATGTAGCCATAGAGGCGCATTTTCCTTATGCCATTTGATAATGAAACATCTTATCTATTGTTGAAAGGTTTTTGGGAAAAATCACGGTTTTCAAACTTACTCATACATTTGGTGATTTTGGTAAATGATTTGGGTTTTTCACTAATATACTTGAAAAACAAGCCTACTTTTCTGGAACTGTGAACAAGCTGAGCATTTTATCTCTAAGCTGCTTCTTTTATTACTTCCACTATGTTGTTATGAACTGTTTTTGGCTATTGGTGTTGGACCCCGATTTCTGTTCCAGCTCGTCACTACTTTCAACCTAAGGTTAGGTTTGTTACTTATTGAGTACATGGGGTTGGTTATACTCATACTACACTTCTGCACCTTGCGTGCAGATGTTGGATGTTGATGTTGTTGTGATCGACGGGAGTTTGATTCAAAGACGTACCTGCGTTCTGGTTGTAGCTGCCTCTTGTTCATGGTAGCCTTAGATTTATAAAAATCTGTTTATGTACATTTCGAACAGATGATGTATTTATTTCATACCAACTTTGTAATTCTAATCTTAGAAACTCATGATTTGTACTACCAGTCGTTGGAAATTTTTGTATAATAGCAATTTTATTATCATTTCTTTCTTGAAAAATCTCATTAATTTTGGATAGTTGTTAATTGGCTTACCTGACGGGTTAGGTTAGGTGCCATTACGACTAGGTGAATTTTGGATCGTGACACCCCTATTTATAGTTGTGGAAGGGAAGAGTTGTGATGAGAACAAACTCTTTCCAACCAATCAGATCGAAGAGTGACAAGGCCGCATTTGATTGGCCACACTATGTCACTTGCACATGTGGCGCAGTTTTATTGGCCATTTAATTTGTCTTGGCATGCCTTGTCATTTTGACATGTGGCATGATCTTGTTGGCTCTTCCGTTTGACTTGGCGTTCCACGTCATTTGACACGTGGCACCAAATTGGGCCTTTAGGAAGATGATATATTGGGCCTAATGAAGTGAATTCATCACTTGTAGTCCAACTAAATGGGCTAGCCCAATCAATATTAATAGACTTAAGTAATTAATTCAATTATATTAGCCCATAATCTTTATTTGGATTCAAAATATATTTAATTTGGTATTAAATCCAAATTTCTTATGGATTTTCATTCTAATTAAATTTTCATCGTCTACAAATGCCTTCTGCTTCAAAACTTTTCGGGGTGTCTAAAGTTTTTAAGATTAGGCTTGAAGTATTTATACTCGAGCACTTGAGCCAATAGCAATTTGCTCGCCAATTTCATGAAAGTCGTCGAACATTAAACTTTCTAAGAGTTCATTTTTGTTCGGAGCTTGAGCATTTGTGAATTAAGAGACAAGACTATTTTATTTAATGTATAGTCAGTGCCAAAACTTCAATTTACGATCGATTAATCCATGTGAACAAAAGGCACAATCAGAGATAAGCTCGTATTAGACGAGCTAAGTCATGGGGATTTTTAAGTTCACAATCCTTGGAACTATATGAGCTCCTGCTATCTCCACATGTCCACGTAAGGTCAACTAACCAAAGACTACAAAGAGTATTTATTATTAATAAACATTTGGTCTCCAAATAGGCTTTCCTTTGACAGGAACTGACACGGCTCAATGTGAAAGACTTTGTGATTGGTTGCCATATTAAACTTGAAATTTGATTCCTTTTTAAAGCCTGGCCTTCACCTTATCCATGTTGGAGACAAATTGTAGTTGTCTTGATGCCGCCTTAGTACTTATCCCACACCGACAAAAGACTCTTCTGCGTCAACTTCCAGAACTTATATAAACCCCCATGCGCCAACTTCTAGAACTTATAAGAACCCCATGCGCTCACGCCTAAGGGGCATCAATTTTTGACATCTTCAAGTTGTTTTGTTTTAAATCCTATTTCGGAGACCGGTGCTAGTGCTCGAGGTAATTTTCTTTTCTTTTCTTCTACGATTTTTTTTTTAGATAAGAGAAAAGAAATGTCCAATTCTATGACAACATATAGAAGGATCAAATCTATCACAACATATAGGAGGAAAAATCTCTTGCAACATATAGACGGACAAATCCACATCACCATATAAACAGATAAATCAACATCACCATATAGACGGATAAAATCCATATCACCATATAGACGGACAAACCCACATCACCATATAGAAGGACAAATTCTCATCACCACATAGAAAGACAAATTATCAACATCATATAGAAAGATCAACCCGCAACAAGATTGGCTTAAGGTGCAAATGAACTTAAATGTCCATCTTAAGCTTAAAAAATTACAGATTCTTTTAAGGGCAAACCCACGAAGAGGCCAACTTACGGTGCAAAGGGGCTTAAGTGTCCACCTTAAGATTGGAAAATTATAGTTTCTTTTAAGGACAAACCTGCGAAGAGGCCAACCTAAGGTGCAAAGGGACTTAAACGTCTACCTTAAGATTGGAAAATTAAAAAGCTTCAACCCGAAGGCTTGGTGGAATTGACGGCTTCGACATGAACACTTGGCAAACATTGAAGATTTGGTGGACTTTGCAAACTTCAACTTGGAGACCGATAAACTTAAAGCTTTGATGGAATTGAAGACTTGGCAGACTTCGATGCTTTATCTCGAAGAGCGGTGGACTTTTAAACTTCAATTTGAAAAATTAGCAGACTTGAAAACTTAGAAGGCTTGAATACTTCAACTTGAAGACCGGTGAATATGAAAGCCGGCGGACTTGAAGACTTCAACTCGAAGACTTCAGCTCGAAGACTTAGAGGGCTTAAATACTTCAACTTGAAGACCGGCGAATGCTTGAATACTTCAACTTGAAGACCGGCGAATGCTTGAATGCTTCAACTTGAAGACCAGAAGACTTGCAAACTTCAACTTGAAAAATTGACGGACTTGAAGACTTCTACTTGAAGACTTAGAGGGCTTAGACATTTGAACTTGAAGACCGGCGAGCTTGAAAATCGACGGACTTAAAGACTTGGTAGACTTTGAATACTTCAAACTGAAGGCGTAGTAGCCAAGACGAATTCAACTTGACTTGGCACTAAAGACTTCAACTTGAAGATTTGGCCTTCTACTAAAAGACTACTGTCACGATCCAAACCGATGAGCCGTGACGAGTGCCCGAGTTCTACCTATCGAACACCCCTAAGCATTCGTGTAAGATATAAACATGAAATAAGTGTAGGTCATGCATAATATCTGGAAATAAACTACTGAATCATATGAACAACATATGTAGGAAAACATGCCCAAAAGACATATATATATATATATATATATATATATATATATATATATATAATACGGTAGGGCGAGCCGACGAGGCCACATACTATCCAACTATACATAACTGTCTACAGATCTCTAACAGAGTGTACAACTGTATAAAGAACGGGACTGGGCCCCGTCATACCCATATTTATACAAAAGTATCGTACCAAAAATCAATAGCAGCTACGGATCAAATGGAGCACACCAACTCTTGTTGAGCAGGAATACTAAGATGGGGGACCGTCAGCCTGTCTACCTGCACCTGCGGGCATGAAACGCAGGCCTTCAGGCAATAGGGGCATTAGTACAAATAATGTACTGAGTATGTAAGGCATAAAAACTAATATATAACAGACAGGAAAGAAACATGGAGTAAAGGACTCAACCTGTAAGTCTGAATAGCTCTGTGAATCATGAAACATTTATAATGTCATGCATTTGAGTATAAATTTCATATCATGTATATGTATATGTGTACATAACATCATCAAGCCATAACCTTTTCCCATACCCCATATGCATATACTATACCCGTATATAATGCCATCTGGTCATGGGTCAATATACATGTATAAATGGATGCAATGCATAATGAAGTATGTCAATAAGATCTCTCAGAATGTTATGAGACCCATGAACAAACGATATGATAGAAGGACATATGAGGAATCCAGAACCTAGACAACCCTAGTACTTCTAAGAATAGAATCATTTATGTAAGTTGTGTGCTTACTCGTTTCGTTGTATTATATGGATCATGCCAAAAGAAAAGAAGTGATGGCCTTAACATACCTCAAGACGTCAATGCAACTCAACAACAATCTTATGATAACTAGCGCGCCAACCCTATAACAAAGAAATACATGTATGACTTAGATGGTGCTAGTATATTACGTATCTCAAACGATAACTCGATTCTAAAATAAAACAGGTAACATTTCTTCTAATTTTACTGCTCTCTCAAGCCTACTATAGGAGAGATACAAACACAATACAATAATCTACTCAAAACTAACCTAATTACAATTCGGAACCTTCAATATAAAAAAACCCCAAATATACCATAACACATCCAATCAACAAGTTATCAATTAGCCTGAAACTGCAACGACGAGCGAATTTTTACAACCTACTACCCTACCACATGTGGCATTTATCCACGCCCTTTTATCCTTCCAAACTCCATAAATCAGCAGCACAATAGGCCAACACGAGTGGACTACAAAATAGTCCACTAAGAGTGGAAACAAATCAAACTCACGGCTTTCGATCACCGTCCCGTGAGTTCTAACTATTAGGAAACCAATTTATCAATCTTCCATGATATTTAAACAATTAAATATAGAAATTAGACATTTCTTAACTATGAATTACCTTACAAAACTCTAACTAGAAAGAAAAAGAGAGGCAGTATAATGATACTTATGTCGTAGGAATCGTTCTAATGTTATCGCTTCTCGATTACGTACCCGGGATGTTAGTATTCTTTGAAACCCTATTAGAGAGCTCAAGGATAGGTTTTATGGTGTTCTATGGTCGGGTTCTATGTAAAAATGAAGAGAGAGACGAGTTAAGGCCTATAAATCAACTTTTGAAAAGTCAAAGAGGTGCTAGCATGGCACCCTTGCATTGGCCCATCTTCTGATGCTTATATCTTTTTATCCGGATATTGTATGAATGAACGGTTAAGTATGTTGGAAACTAAATTCCAAGACCTTCAATTTGGTATATAATATGTCCCAAAAATACCTCATATAGCACACGAAATATATTTCTCAAAAAGCTCTGTTACAAGGCAAATCCTTAGTCAATTTTTCCGCAACTTAAATCCGTTTTTTTCCAAACTTTATATTTTTTATCCAAACATCATATATAGTCATATTATGACTTTAAACTCATTTAAATCATAATTAACAAGTCTTATATTCATTATACGTCACCTTGGGACGCACATGGTGTAACAATCTTCCCCCCTTAGAAACATTCGTTCTCGAATGTTAAACTCCCAGAGATTTATAGAAATTTTGGTAGAGTCTCCTCTGTAATGGTACCACTACCAACTTGTCAGACAGAAAACCCAACAATACAAAGCCACACAGGTCCACAATCATCAATAACACCAATGGCCTCACACGACCAATGACAATAACTAACATAAGAATCAAGTACCATATACGTACCTAAGGCTGTGATGTCTCAGTCCGATCCTCCTCCAGAAGCAGAAACAAGTGAGGATACCTAGGCTTCATGTCTTCTTCAACTTCCCAAGTCATCTCCTCTACATTATTGTTCCTCCAAAGTACTTTAACCGAAGATACGTCTTTAGTTCTTAATCTCCGAACCTGTCTATCTAGTATAGCAATGGGAGCTTCCTCATATGATAGTTGCTCTTGACCTGAACATCATCAATTGGAATGACTCTAGAAGGATCTCTGATATACTTACGGAGCATAGACACATGAAAGACTGGATGTACTGACTCCAAGTTGGAAGGCAAGTCTAACTCATATGCTACCTGGCCTACTCTGCGTATGATCTTATAAGGTCCAATGTACCGAGGGCTAAGCTTTCCTTTCTTACCGAATCTTATAACGCCTTTCATCGGTGATACCTTTAGGAATACTCAGTCATCTACTTGAAACTCCAAGTCTCATCGTCGATTATCTGCATAGGACTTCTAACGACTCTGAGCTGCTAATAGCCTTTCCCGTATAAGCTTACTCTTCTCAACTGCCTGTTGTACCAACTCTGGTCCTACTAACTTAGTTTCTCCAACCTTGAACCATCTGATAGGTGACCTACACTTCCGTCCGTAAAGAGCTTCATAAGGAGCCATCTGAATGCTGAAATGATAGCTATTATTATACGCAAACTCAATAAGTGGAAGATGATCATCCCAGCTACCCCTGAAGTCTATCACACAAGCCCGTAGCATATCCTCTAGTGTCTGAATAGTATGCTCAACCCGATCGTCTATCTGGGGATGAAATGTTGTACTAAGACTTACTTGGGTCCCCAATCCTTTTTGGAAGGACCTCCAGAAATTAGCTGTAAACTGAGCACCTCTATATGAGATAATAGATATAGGGACCCCATGAAGTCGTATTATCTCCTTAATGTAAAGCCTTGAATAATCCTCTACTGAATACGTAGTCCTGACAGGCAGAAAATGGACTAATTTTGTAAGTGTATCAACAATAACCCATATAGAATCAAACTTACGCTGGGTACGAGGTAAGCCCATGATGTAATCCACATTACTTACTTCCCATTTCCAAGTCGAAATATGTATAGCCTGCAATAATCCACCGGGTTTATGATGCTCAATCTTAACCTGCTGACAATTAGGGCACTGAGTAACAAACTCTGCTATATGCTTCTTCATTTCGTCCCACCAGTATATTTCCCTGATATCATGATATATTTTCGTCGCTCCTGGATGAATAGAATAATGAGAATAGTGAGTTTCTCCCATAACCTGCTGGCGCAGCCCTGCCACATTAGGAACACATAATCGACCTCGATATCTGAGGACTCCATCTCCTGTAATCTCAAATGGTGTCTTCTCCTTTTGAGGGGCTGTATCTCTAGAATGAGCTAGTACAGGATCCTTATACTGGCGTTCCTTCACTTCAGTTACTAAAGAGGATGTTGCCGTGTCCTGAATAGTAACTCAGGTATCACCTGAATCTAGTAATCGAACTCCAAGATTAGCTAGCTGGTGAATCTCATGGCCTATCTCACTCTTCTCTAGCTGTAAATATGATAGGCTACCCATAGATCTACGGATGAGGGCGTCAGCTACTACATTCGCCTTCCCTAGATGGTATAAAATATCAACATCATAGTTTTTCAGTAGCTCCAACTATTGCCTCTGACATAAATTCAATTCCTTTTGCTTGAAGACATACTGAAGGCTCTTATGATCTGTATAGATATCAACATGAATACCATACAAATAGTGCCTCCACATCTTTAGTGCATGAATCACCGCGGCTAACTTTAAATTATGGGTCGGGTAATTCTTCTCATACTTTCTTAGCTGTCTAGAAGCATAAGCTACAACCTTACCATGTTACATCAGTACACAACCCAATCCAATGCTCGAAGCATCACAACAGATAGCATAACCATCGGTCCCCTCTAGGAGTGTCAGAACCGGTGCTGAAGTCAATCTGTCCTTCAATGCCTAGAAACTCCACTCACAAGCATCATTCCACTAAAACTTAGTTGCCTTCTGAGTCAACTTTGTCAATGGTGCTGAAAGAGAAGAAAAGCCCTCTACAAATCTCCTGTAATAACATGCCAAACCCAAGAAGCTACGAACCTCCGTCGGTGTCGTAGGTCTAGGCCAAGTTTTCACTGCCTCAATCTTCTGTGTGTCAACACGGATACCTTCATCTGAAATAATATGTCCAAGGAAAGCTACAGAATTCAACCAGAATTCACATTTAGAGAATTTTGCGTACAACCTCCTTTCTTAGAGAACTCTGAGCACAGTACGCAAATGATCTGCATGCTCAGCCTCTGAACAAGAATAAACCAAAATATCATCTATAAATACAGTCATGAACAGATCTAGAAAGGGTCTGAACACACGGTTCATCAAGTCCATGAATACCGCTGGGGCATTGTCAAACCGAACGACATAACACGAAACTCAAAGTGCCCGTATCTGGTCCTAAATGCTGTCTTCGGAATATCCTTCTCTCTAACCCTTACCTGATGGTACCCTGACCTCAAGTCTATCTTTGAGAAATACCTGGCACCCTACAACTGATCAAATAAATCATCAATCCTTGAGAGCGGGTACTTATTCTTGATCGTCGCCTTATTCAACTGCCTGTAATCAATACACATCCGCAAGGAACCATCTTTCTTTCTCACAAATAACACAGGTGCTCCCCACGGTGATGTACTGGGTCTGATAAAGCCTTTTTCAAGCAAATCCCTCAGTTGTTCTTTCAAATCTCTCAGCTCTGCATGTGCCATTCTATAAAGAGGAATAGATATCGGTTAAGTATCTAGTAATGTGTCAATAGCAAACTCAATCTCCCGCTCTAGCGGAAGGCTTGAAAGCTCATCGAGAAACTCATTAACCACCGGGATAGATTGAAGGGTCGGTGACTCTGCTTTCACATCCTGTACATGAACTAAGTGATAAATATAGCCCTTTATGATCATCTTCCTTGCCTTAAGATAGGAAATAAACCTACCTCTCGGCGATGCAGTATTACCTTTCTACTCTAGAACTGGCTCCCCTAGAAACTGGAACCGAACCATCTTTGATCTACAATCAACGTTAGCATAACAAGAAGCCAACCAATCCATACCCATTATAACATCAAATTGTACCATATCTAGCTCAATCAGGTCTGCTGCTATAGAACGACTAAGAACTACTACTGTCACGACCCCAAATCCACTAGTCGTGATGGCACCTAACCCAACCCTCTAGGTAAGCCAATTATCAACTATCCAATTCCAATGAAATTAATAAGGCAATTAATTAAAAGAAGATATATAAAACTAATACATTTCCCCAAGAACTGGTAGTATAAATCATGAGCTTCTAAGAATCGAGTTTACAAAGTGAAAATGAAATAAATACATAGTCTATTTAAAAAGTACATAAACAGAGTTTTATAGATCTAAGGCTACCACGGACAAGAGGCAGCTACAACCGGGACACAGGTACATCTTCAATCCAGCTCCCATCGAGCACAGCAATATCAACAGCCAACATCTGCACGCAAGGTGTAGAAGTGTAGTATGAGTACAACCGACCCCATGTACTCAATAAGTAACAAACCTAACCTTAGGTTGAAAGTAGTGACGAGCTAACAAAAGGTCGGGTACAACATCAATATTCCACCACAGTTCATAATAGCATAGTACAATAACAAAAGAGTATCTCAGAAATAAAAGGCTCAGTTCGTTCACAGTTCCATAAAAATAGTCATTTCTTTTCAAGTATCTCAGTGAAAACCCAAATCTTTTACCGAAAAAAAACCAAAGTACGAGTAAGTTTGAAAACTGTGGGTTTTCCCAAAACTCCTTTCAACAAATAGTAAGATGTTTCATTTTTAGATAGCATGAGGAAAGTACTTCTCTATGCCTACATGTCAAGATATAGGTAAAATCATAAATGTCTCCCAAAATCGGGTAGCAGAAAGAAATGCATATCTATGCATGTATCTCAAGTATGCATGTCAAATGCAATGCATCTCAATGATGAGCTCATGTACTCACACTCTCAGAGTACTCAATCTCACTGTCTAGCATTCTCTCTCACTATGCTCAATGCTCAGCACACTCAATCACTCAGCACTATACAATACCTGGTGCGGCGTGTAACCCGATCCATATATGACCATAAGGCCCGTTGCAGCGTGCAACTCGATCCACCTATATATAGTCGACTGCGCTCACTGGGGGTATGGAGACTCCGGAGGGGCTCCTTCAGCCCAAGCGCTATATTGCTGTGGCGTGTAGCCCGATCCAATATTGTTGCGGCGTGCAACCCGATTCAATATTGTTGCGGCGTGCAACCCGATCCAATTGCAGCTCGTTGCGGCGTGCAATCCGATCTATATAAAAATATAATCAATATAATATGCTGCGGCATGCAGCCCGATCCTAAACTGTCACTCTCACTCAGCCCCTCGGCCTCACTCAGTCATCAATCTCTCCAGTCTCACTCACTGGCTCACAATGTCATGAAACTAGCCCGACAACAATGACATGATGTATCAATAAAAAATATCTGAGACGGAGATATGGTATGAATGCATGGATATGACTGAGTATGAAATATCATTGACATCAGTGAGATGACAGTAAGAGACGACCACTATGGGTCCAAACAGTATCGGCATAATGCCTAAACATGAAATCTAGCATGATTGACAGCCTATCTACTTTATCACATGGTGAAAATACGGATATCAACAAAGTAGGACCAGTATACAGTGCCATGGAAGCAACAAAGTCCCAATTCACATGGTGCACGCCCACACGCCCGTCACCTAGCATGTGCGTCACCTCAATACCAATCACATAACACGTATTTTCGGAGTTTCATACCCTCAGCACTAAGATTAGAAGAGTTACTTACCTCGAACAAGCCGATTCCAATACCGAGCAAGCCAAGCGATGCTCCAAAATGCCATCCCGTGTGCTCCGACCTCTGAACGGCTCGAAACTAACCAAAAACAACTCAAATAGATCAAACAATGCTAAAGGAACCAATCCCGATCTAAAAAGATCAAATCTTGAATCAAAAGCCTAAAATTAGCCAAAAGCCCAACCCGAGCCCGCACCTCAGAATCCGACAAAATTTACAAAATCCAACAACCCATTTAATTAAGAGTCCAACCATACTAATTTCACTCAATTCCGACTTTAATTCGATGTTCAAAACTCAAAAACTCATATTATGAAACTTTAGGCCAAAACCCCGAATTTTCCTTTTTAAATTCATCTACCAATTGCTTAAAACGGAGATGGATTCATGAAATGTAATCAAAATCGAGTAGAGAACACTTACCCCAATCCTTATGATGAAATTTGCTCCAAAAATCGCTCCATTCCGAAGTCCATAGCTCAATATGTGATAAAAATGACCAACCCTCGAACTTATAACATTCTGCCCAGCGAATCCGCATTTGCGGACATATCATTGCATCTGCGACCACCGCTTCAGCAGTAAAGACTTCACTTCTGCGAAACAGTCTCACTCAGCAAAACCTCGGACCTGCGGTCCTTAATCCGCTTCTGTGATTGCGCTTCTGCGCACTTGAACCGCATCTGCGGTTGCGCAGGTGCGTCCAAGCACCCACACCTGCGATCCTCACACCCAGCTCCCTTTCTCTCATCTGCGATGGCACTGCCGCTTTTGTGGCTCCGCACCTGCGCTATACACCTCACAGGTGCGGTCATACCAGAACCAGAAAATCTTCAGCAAAATTCTAAAATGCAATGAAATGATTCGAACCTCGTCCGAAACTCACCCGAGCCACTCGGGACCCCGTCCGAATATATCCACAAGTCTAATAACAGAACACGGACCTATTTGAGGGCTCAAATCACACATAACAACATCAAAACGACGAATCACACCCCAACTCGAAATCAATGAACTTTAAAACTTCAAACTTCCATAACCGATGCCGAAACCTATCAAATCACGTCCGATTGACCTCAAATTATGCACACAAGTCACATTCAACATTACGGGCCTGCTCCAACTTTCGGAATCGGAATCCGCCCCCGATATCAAAAAGTCCACTCCCGGTCAAACTTTCCAAAATTTCAACTTTCGCCATTTCGAACCAAATTCAACCACGAACCTCCAAATCACAATCCGGACGCGTTCTTAAGTCCAAAATCACCCAACGGAGCTAAGGGAACCATCAAAATTCTAATCCGAGGTCAAATGCTAAAAAGTCAAATTTGGTTAACTCTACCAATTTAAAGCTTCAACAATAAAATTCTTTCTTCCAATTCGATTCCGTATAACCTGAAAGTCAAAACCGATGATTCACACAAGTCAAAATACATCATACGGAGCTACTCATGCCCTCAAACAACCGAGCGAGGTATAAATGCTCAATACGACCGGTCGAGTCGTTACATCCTCCCCCACTTAAACATATATTCATCCTTGAACGTGCCAAGAGTTGTTCCAAAAGCCATCAAATCGCCGTGTAACCTTACCATGCACATACCCGGGGGTGATCTCATGTCACCTTATCCCATATAGGCCCGACAACATAGCATAACTATAGTTTCTTAGTTCAACCTAGCCCATAAACCTTAGAATCCAATTTCCAACATCTGGAATTTCTATAAGATCAGAATCTCGCATCTACACACTGTATAAGACTGAACAAGCTGTAACAAGCCTTCACCATAACCCAAGATGTAATCACATGATGTACCACATAACTCAAATACTCATAGCGATAATTTCAAATCACAGTAGCTGCTCAAAATAACCCAATACTGGTAATTAACCTCATATCAAATAAAACCTCGTTCTAAAACCTTCATATACTGCCGATGATGAAAGAAACACGCAGAACTCATAACCATTCATCAGATCAACCAATCATGGAATTCCCTCTCATTCGACAAGAACTATAGCAAATTCTAAGCCGACTTTCGATATTATCCTTCCAAATATGCCGTAATCAATTCCGATAGTATCCATTCTAGGTCCAATGATCTCATCTCATCAAACACGACCACTATAGTGACATGCCACATCAATACAATCTGACGCCATAACCCGTGCAATCCGTGCACCAATAAGCAACCTTCCAAATATACTCAAATCATAGAGAACTGATTCAGATGGGAGAACTGTCCCGCAAGCTCAATAAGTACCACCACAACGCAATGCTAAGAACCTATCACACACCGTAGAACCAAAATACACGAATCTAACACAAGGGATCATATCTCAACATAACTCCGCTGCAATACGTGACCCCGTCCAAACACTGGTCCATATGAAATACCTCAGCCACTATGCTCAAAATCAATAACCACGCGAAATTCGACATCAAGTACCCAAGGTGCATTACCGTAACCCCGGAAAGCAAATAGCACAATACCACAATCCAGAAAGAACATAGCCAATGTGCAAATAATCACGCGATACTCAAATACTCATCTCGCTCAAATTCCGCTATAAAGCCCAAATTGAACCACACCGTGTGTGCATATAACCCACAAATCGCAACCCCTCGTAGTATAGAAGAGTAACTCACAGATCATTTCAGAACACGAATAAGCTCAACAACAACCAAATGGCACATCCCTCAATAATAGCAGTACGGAGCCAACCAATCCGACTCGACGTAGAATACCCATCCTAGTTGGGCCTACCAATGGGCCCCCCAAATCAACTCTGGGCACCCACACATGGATAAATAACCCTCCGAAAGCCCACAATGACTGAATCATAACACATACTATCATCTAGCTAGCTTCGGCCATGACTTCACAGTCCACAACCATGAAAATAACCTGCTCTTGAGAACTCCCAGTCTCCAAATCCATAAAACACACGAATCCTATATCTGATCCCAACTCCACCGCCAGAATGTCTAACACATCTCTTATACACGATCATCCCACGAGAAATACTTCTAAAATTCTTCCGTGCCACATGACAAAAAGTGAATATCAGTAGTCGATCAAGCAGGAGAGTGCCGTAATACCAATTAAGTGTCCATAAATCAAAACACATTGCCCCTTCTGAAATGTATACTCTCATCAGGCCATACCGATTAGTAATATCATTTACCTAGTCATCTGAAACCGTCCATGCTACCTACGAATTTATGTCCTTCCCTTCAAAACTGAACTGTGACCTTGCACATGCAAATCTCAATCCCACACAACACCGCATCTACCATGCCATCCTGTGAAGAGTACAAGAATCTCTTAATCAACTCCGAGTCACAAGCAAAATACATACCCGATCAGTCAGAAACCTTCCATTGATCTCATCACGGAGAAAATCCCAATACGTAACATATTCCTCACGCCGGTAGGAAATATACTCCTCGAACCGTGGTAAAACCCAGTGGGAAACTCTTTGAAACCCAATTACACACAACCAAGCTATCAGAACTGAATCTTTCTAACTCACCTAGCCACGCAGGTTGTCGCGCCCCTCTTTCTCGTGAAATCAGATTTCGACACGTGACGACTCTTTTAAAGAAAGGGTGTTAAAAGAGAGAGTCGCCACCTAATGGGTTTGAGGTGCGTTAAGGAACCTATTTGCAAATAACTATGGTTTAACCAGTTTGTGTCACCAAAGATTGGGTAAGGGCTCAAATTACCTCAAAGAGAAGGTGTTAGGCACTCTTCGAGGTCTACAACTATGAGTCCCGGTCAAACTTGAATTATATCAATTAGTCAAATAGTCAGAGAGAAAAAAAAGAAGTTTGAAAAAAAAATCATTATTAGAAAAGTCCTTGAGTAAACACAGATAATTGGTTTAAAGACAAGATGGGCGGTCCTAAGTTTTTTAGCCTAAAGGATCACCCCGTGTAACATAAATAATACTTCGTAACTCCCTCGAGGTGGGGTGTTACTCTTATTATTCAGTGGGCACAGACTATCATCTCCTTCTACCTGATTACTATCTTTAAGATTTTACCTAAAGCGCACTAGTTGATTCTAAACTGTGCCCTATGCGTGTACTACCCGTCCTATGCCTATGGCCCAGAAGGCGTTTGGACCTCTATTTTGGATGGTTTCTAGACTTAGCTTAGGCTGCTCAGAAATGATAAAACTAGGCGACATACAAAACAAGGTGGACTTCATGTAAAAGAAATTAAGGGCTCAAGTTAGCCTCCACACTTAGACAACAAATGCACGCAAACAAATTTTCACATTAAACGTTAGACAATTTTAGGATTGAGGCAAATTAAAGTCACGTATTCGTATGCGCACATGAGCGCTCAGTATCAGCTGTGCATCGTCGGCTTGTGATTCTATGAATGAGGTTCGAGGTGTGTATTTTGTGTTTTGGTGATGGGCCAGTCTATAGGACTTGAGGCCAGGTTTAGACCGCAGCTTAGGCTCGGTAGCTTCAGTTGTAACCTGTACATTTGGACTCATATGTCCGGTAATATCCCTATGAGTGGAAGTTGTGGCTTAATGAGCGGCGGAATGGCTTTGTGATAAAGATGATGTAAATGCGGGATGTGTTAAGACGATTTGAATATGACGAGAAGTGTTTCCTTGAAATGTAAAGGAAAGGTCATTGGGTGCTTGATTTCTGAATTGATGTGGCGTACAATCTCTAGTATGAATGTTTTGATGGATATTTCACATTGTTAAACTTTGGGGTAAAACTAAATTCTCACATCTGGTTAATGAGTTTGGACTCAGATAGACTAAGTGATTCCATAGTAATTGTGAATGCGAAAGGATATAACAAGATAACAGATTGAGGCTAAGCAGGTGGATTATCCCCTGCAGAGTAATCTACGTAGGAGTATTCCTTATGATGTGAGTAGAGAGTTTCTTTTCTAATGACGGGGTGTATGAGTGGAGATTTGAATCTGAATATGGTTGAGAAAGTTGACTTATGTGTTAAGAGGATGAATACGAGCTTAGCGGATGATTGAGGTATTTTTATGGTTGGCATTGTATGAACTTGGGAAGAAGTTTCGTTGGACTGACTGTGGCATTATGGCAGTAAGAGAGTATTGGTATTGTGAGTTATGAAATGTTTTAATATATGGCTTTGAGCCAAGTGGGGGAGTTTGCTATTGATAATTTGATTTAATGGTTAGGTGTTAAATTTTAATTTTTGTCCGAGGCATACTTGTGGGTTAGCTATGACTTGCAGAAGTTGAGATCGAGTATGACTCGAATAAGGAAATTCCTGGATAAGGATTATATTGCACGTATGAGTAAATGAAATTCGCGGGATGAGTAAGTTGTTATTGGTGAATGATGTAGTGCGCACGGAGTATGAATTTGATATGTGGTGTTAAAGTAGAGTTACTTTTTTGAGTGCTGTGGTGCTAATGGGGCACATGTCTTTTGGCCCATTTGGGCGGTGCAATTAGATTTGAGCAAAGTGGGTGACTCCCGAGAAAATTCCAGTGGGTTTGAGAATTATATGTAGCAATTGAAAATATTTCTGGACTTGTGTATGGATAAAATCCGAGATTTGCGTTTGATGGTGCCTGGACTTGCGGAAATTCTATATGACTAAGGATTCTACATTTTTGTATAAGGAAGGTAAGAAGTACAATTTCAAATTCACATAAGGTATTCTAAGAGTGAGTGTTATAATTGTGGTATTTTTGAATGTGCTTAAGAAGAGTACACTTGCTTATGGGTCGTAGGGCATTGTGGTTCTATGCTAAGGTTTGTAGGGTGAGTTGTGGTTAAAGATCGTGGTATTTTAGCAAGAAGAAGTATCAATCTGAAGATAAATTCGGAAGGGACTCGAAGAAAAATAGGACAACTGGGTAGTAGGTTGGATCAGTATGGTAATGGATAAGATCTGTTCTTTGGGTGCATATGATGTGGGGGTTTTCTACAGGTGCTTTGTGGAAATACACCTGGACTTGGAGACCTGCGTGGCTTGGTCGAGTTAGAGGAATTTAGTTTTAAGAGCTTGATTATGTGCAAATGGATTCCAAAGTATTCTTGATGGTTTCTACCGGTGTGGAGAACGTGTTATGTATTGTGATTTCCTCCTGGAAAGAAGCAAGAGAAAGATTTCTAACTAAAAGGGTATGTAAATTATTGGTGACTCAAAGTTGATAATGGGATTCTTGTGCTTGTCACATAATGGCATAATAGATGCGGTGAGTTGTGTGTGATTAAGGTTGGCGTGTGCAAGGTCACGGTTTAGCCTTAAAAGGGAGGTCATAAATTCTTAGAGGCATGAACAGTTTGCGATGTCTAGATGAATACTATTACTACTTGGTGTTGTATGAGAAGGGGGCGGACTTCAGAAGGTGCACTGTATTTTAACTTACGGATGTATAAATTAGTATTGTGGTACTCACACTGTTGATAGAATGCTGATATTCAAATTTTGACAAGTGGCACGGAAGAATTTTTAAAGTATGTCTCGTGGGATGATCTTGTATTAGAGAGATGTTAGACATTCGGGCGGTGGAGATGGAATCAAATATGGTGATTCGCGTGTTCTATGGATTTGGAGATTGGGAGTTCTCAAGAGCGGATTGTTTCATGGTTATGGACTGTGAAGTTGTGGCCGGAGCTGGCCAGATGATAAAATGTGTTATGATTCAGTCATTATGGAGTTTTGGAAGAATTTTTATCTAATTGTGGGTAACCCGAGTTGATAGCAAAATCTCGATCAACCTGAGCTGGTATCAAAGTCTGTACAGAACGTGCAGAGTGCAGTATCAGTACAACCGACCCCATGTACTGGTAAGTGTCGAGCCTAACCTCGATGAAGTAGTGACGAGGCTAAGGCAAGGCACTTACAAATCAACCTGTACAATTTAACGGTGTATATATAAATAATATAAATGAAGAACTAAACAGGAAATGTCGGGAGGAAAACATACTGAGGGGAATACAAGATAAAGAACTACAACAGAATGATAACTGGAGTAGTTAATATACCATGAATCAACAGAAATATTGAAAACAGTAAAGAAAAAATGCACGATATCACCCTTGGTGCTTTTACTCTCAATCTCACCATAAAATTAATAGAAACGGCACGGCATCACCCTTCGTGCATTAACTGTCATATCATGGCACGACATCACCCTTCATGCTTTTACACTCATAATATGGCACGACATCACCCTTCATGCTTTTACACTCACAATATGGCACGGCATCACCCTTCGTGCATTAACACTCACAATATGGCACGGCATCACCCTTCGTGCATTAACACTCACAATATAGCACGTTATCACCTTTCGTGCATTAACACTCACAATATGGCACGACATCACCCTTCGTGCATTAACACTCTCCCTTACCATAATGCAATGCATAAATAACAACAGGGAGATAGAATAACAAGTACAAACCTTACTTCAACATTTGGTTCCACAATATAAATCTCAACTTTTAAATAAATACTCGATTTCTAACAGAAAATCCGTAAACATGATAATGACGATCAATTTAACAACACTAGTGTAAACATGTATCAATTAGGCATATGAAGAGACAATATAAGAAAACGGAAGAAACGTAGAAAAATAGGTAAATTGGCGGTGCACAAGTACTCGTCACCTCACATATACGCCGCTCACATGAATTTCACTTAACAAAAAATGTAAGGTTCCTAATTCCCTCAAGTCAGGGTTAGACACAACACTTACCTCGCTCCGAAGGCCACTTAATTCTCAATCACAGCTTTTCCTTTGGAATTCACCTCCAAATCACTCGTATCTATTCAAAAATGACTCAATAATATCAAACATTGCTAAAGGAATCAAGTTTAATGAATAATTATAGATTTCCCTAATTTTCCTCCAAAAAGTCAAAAAATCAACCCTGGGCCCGCTTGGTCAAAACCCGAGGTTCGGACCAAAATTTATTTACCCATTCACCCCCGAGCCCGAATATATAATTGATTTTGGAATCCGACCTCAAATTGAGGTCTAAATCCCCAAATCACCGAAATCCCTTGTTTCTACCCAAAACCCTCAATTCTACAATGAAAACCTTAGATTTTAGATTGAAGTCTTGTAAAATGTAGTGAAAGATTGAAAGAAACTAGTTTAGAATCACTTACCTATGATTTGGGAAAGAAATGGTCTTTGGAAAAATCGCCTCTTGTGTTTTAGGTCTTGAAAATTTGGGAAATGAATGAAAATTCCCGTCCAAAAGTCATTTTGATCAGCTGCAAATGTCACATTTGCGACCTGAATGTGAAGCTTGCAAATGCGAAGGAGTCATCGCAAATGTGAAGCCCTTCACACTTCTACTGCTTTCACAAATGCGAAGATAAGTTCGCAAATGCGAACCTTGAATCTTCGCAAATGCGACTAACAGATCGCATTTGCGATCACTGCCCTTCCCCGACTCCCTTCGCAAATGCAAAAGAAAACTTGCAAATGTGAAAACTATTGGCCCAGCTTCTCTTCGCATTTGCGATGAGAAACTCGCAAATACGAACCTCTCAGAGGTCGCAATTGCGATGCCTGATCTCGCAAATGCGAGATCAGAGGCCTGCAATAATATCAGATGCACCAGCAGTGTTTTCCAAGCCAAATCTCACTCTGTAGCCTATCCGAAACTCACCCGAGCCCTCAGGGCTATAAACCAAAGGTGCACACAAGTCTAAAACATCATACGAACTTGCTCGTGCAATCAAATCGCCAAAATAACACCTAGAGCTACGAATTTAGAACCAAATCAAATGAAATTCTCAATAACACTTTAAAATTTATATATTCTCAATTGGACGTCCGAATCATGTCAAATCAACTCCGTTTCTCACCAAATTTCATAGACAAGTCTTAAATATCATAATGAACCTATACCGGGCTCCGAAACTAAAATACGGACCCGATACTAACAATGCCAAATATCAATTAATTCTTAAAAATAATTAATTTTCAGACTTTTAATTTTCATCAAAAATTCATAACTTGAGCTAGGTACCTCCAAATTTGATTCCGGGCATACGCCCAAGTCTCATAATTTGATACGGACCCACCGGGACCGTCAAAACACGAATCCAGGCCCGTTTACCAAAACATATTGACCGAAGTCATCTAAAATCAACTTTTAAGGCATAAATTCTTATTTTCATCAATTTTCAACATAAAACCTTTCCGAAAACGTGCCCGGACTGTGCGCGCAAATGGAGGAGGGTAAAAATGAGATTTTTAAGGCTTAAGAGCACAGATTCGAGTTCTAAAACATAAGATGACCTTTTGGGTCATCACATTCTTCACCTCTAAAACAACCGTTCGTCCTCGAACGGACATAGAAAAGTACCTGGGCTTGTGAAAAGGTGGGGATATCTACTCCGCATATCGGACTCAAATTCCCAAGTAGCTGCCTTAATAGGCTGACCTCTCCACTGCACTCGAATTAAAGGGTAACTCTTTGATCTCAACTGGCGAACTTGTCAGGCTAGAATTGCCACCGGCTCCTCCTCGTAAGTCAATTCCTTGTCCAACTGGACAGAGCTGAAATTTAACATGTGGGACGGGTCACCATGATATTTCCGGAGCATAGACACATGGAATACCGAATGAACTGAGGATAACCCTGGAGGCAACGCAAGTCTATAAGCTACCTCCCCCATTCTCTCGAGGATCTCAAATGGCCCGATATACCTAGGGCTCAACTTGCCCTTCTTCCCAAATCTCATAACACCCTTCATGGGTGATACCCGAAGCACTATTCTTTCTCCAACCATGAATGCAATATCACGAACTCTACGGTCAGCATAACTTTTTTGCCTAGACTGAGCTGTGCAAAGTCAATCCTGAATAATCTTGACCTTATCCAAGGCATCTTGTACCAAATCGGTACCCAATAATCGAGCCTCTCCCGGTTAAAACCATCCAACTGGCGAACGGCATCGCCTTCCGTATAATGCCTCATACGGAGCCATCTGAATGCTCGACTGGTAGCTGTTATTGTAGGCAAACTCCGCTAATGACAAGAACTGATCCCAAGAACCTCCAAAGTCAATAACACAGACGCGAAGCATATACTCCAAGATCTGAATAGTACGCTCGGACTGCCCGTTCGTCTGAGGATGGAATGTTGTGCTCAACTCAACCCGCGTACCCAACTAACGCTGTACTGCCCTCCAAAAGTGCGAGGTAAATTGTGTACCTGATCTGAAATAATAGACACGGGCACCACGTGAAGGCGGACAATCTCACGAATGTAAATTTCAGCTAACCTTTCTGAAGAATAGGTAGCTGCCACTGGAAGGAAATGTGCTGACTTGGTCAACCTGTCCACAATGACCCCAAACTGCATCAAATTTTCTCTGAGTCCGTGGGAGTCCAGCAACAAAATCCATAGTGATACGCTCCCATTTCCATTCAGGAATTTCTAACTTCTGAAGCAACCTACCAGGTCTCTGATGCTCGTACTTAACTTGCTGACAATTCAGACACCGAGCTACATATGCAACTATATCCTTTTTCATTCTCCTCCACCAATAATGTTGCCACAAATCTTGATACATTTTGGCGATACCTGGATGAATAGAATACCTGGAACTGTGTGCCTCTTCAGGAATTAATTCACGAAGCCTATCCACATTAGGCACACAAATATGACCCTGCATTTGTATAACTCCATCTTCCCCCACAGCAACCTGTTTGGCATCACCATGTCGCACCGTGTCCTTAAGGACAAGTAAATGAGGATCATCATACTGCCTCTCTCTAATGCGCTCATATAAAGAAGTCCGAGCGACTGTGCAAGCTAGAGCTCGATTGGGTTCTAAAATATCTAACCTCACAAATTGGTTAGCCAAAGTCTGAACATATGCAGCTAATGGACCCTCACCAACCGGAATATACGCAAGACTGCCCATACTCATAACCTTTCTACTCAAAGCATCGGCCACCACATTGGCCTTTTCGGGGTGATACAAAATGGTGCTATCATAGTCTTTCAACAACTCCAACCATCTTCTCTTCCTCAAATTAAGATATTTTTGTTTGAGCAGGTACTGAAGGCAACAATGATCATTAAATACCTCACACGAGACACCGTAGAGGTAATGCCTCCAAATCTTTAGCGCATGAACAATGGCTGCCAGTTCTAAGTCATAAATATGATAATTCTTCTCATGAAATTTCAACTGCCGTGACGTATATGCAATTACCTTGCCATCTTGCATTAATACTGCACCAAGACCAATGTGAGATGCGTCACAATATACCATATACGATCCTAAACCTGTGGGTTATACCAACACTGGCGCCGTAGTCAAAGCGGTCTTGAGCTTCTGAAAGCTCAACTCACACTCGTCTGACCATCTGAATGGGACACCTTTCTGGCCCAATATGGTCAACGGGCTTGCTATAGATGAAAAGCCTTCCATGAACCTACGATAATAACCTGCTAAACCCAGAAAACTCCGGATCTCTGTAACTGAAGTAGGTCTAGGCCAATTCTGAACAGCCTCAATCTTCTTAGGATCCACCTTTATGCCTTCTGCCGATACAACATGCCACAAAAAGGTAACTGAGTCTAACCAAAACTCATATTTTGAAATTTTGGCATATAACTAATTATTCTTCAAAGTATGAAGCACACTCCGAAGATGCTGCTCATGCTCCTCTCGACTGCTAGAGTAAATCAAGATATCATCAATTAATACAACCACAAAAGATTCCAAATAGGGCTTGAACACCCGATTCATCAAATCCATAATTGCTGCTGGAACATTTGTCAACCCAAATGACATCACTAGGAATTCGTAATGCCCATACCGAGTCCGAAAAGCTATTTTAGGGACATCAGATGCCCTAATCTTCAACTGATGGTAACCAGACCTCAAATCGATCTTCGAAAATACCTTGGCATCCCTGAAGCTAATCAAATAAGTCATCTATTCTTGGCAGCGGATATTTGTTCTTAATAGTTGTTCATGATCGATTACCGAATTGCCAATTAACCTCATGTTAACAAAAATCTCGTTTCAAACCTTCACAATACTAATAACGAGATGCGAGGCATGAAGACCTCATAATTATTTACCCGAATTAATGAGTCACATTTAACGCCACCTGGGCGGGCACCTACCTCGTAGGTTACAACTCAATATTACAACACGAATTTGGCAAAGTATGCACAGAGAATTTCATACAAATATTTTTAAATAAGCCTAGCGGACATGACTCCCTATTAGTACTATCGTACAAATTTAATTTCATAGGGGAGAATTTTAACACAAGAATTTTTATCATAAGGATCTCGTCCTTATATAACTTCCACCGCAGCTCATAGCCCGGTTTAAACATATCAATTTATTTTAAAATGTGAGGACCTCATCCTCAGTTCTGAATCACAAATAATATGCACATCTTGCCAATCGAATCTTTCCATTTTATCCATTTAAATAACTTTCATAAAACAAAATCACAACACATAATGAACCACACACCGGTAGGGCATATAATTCATAATTTGTAATTAATTATCCGAAAATACATCAAAACATACCGAAATAAGTACCAGAAAGGCACCTTTATCCTCATAGATCTTATTAGAGTCCATCATGGAATGATAGGTGTAGTTATCTCCATAAAACCTCCCAACAGAAGTAGACACATAAGTAGATTATAGAATTACGAAGCCCACTCATAAGTGGAGCACAATAGGAGGACTCGTCTCGATACTCAGAACCGAATCAAGTTAAGGAAATTATTCCTTTATTTTAAATCGAGGTCGTACCCATAACGACACTATCTGATGTAACGACCTCCGCCATACCATAAAACAAATATAACAATGGCTGGGTCTCCACCTCTAGGATGCCTTCTACCCGCCTGTCCTCCACCTCTAACGGTCTGACCTCCACCTCTAGGTACCTGACGCCTGCCATAAGTACCCCTGCCTCCAGACGACGTACCACCGAAACCACCGAACTGACGAGGCCTCTTATTAGACCTCTACCCTCTCTCCTGCGCAAGAACCATCTCGATCCTCCTCGCGACATTAGCAGCCGCCTGAAAAGAAATCTCACTTCCGGTATCCTTGGCATCTAAAGACTGATAGGGTGAGTGAATCCCTCAATAAACCCCCCTCAGTCTCTCTCCCTCAGTTGGTAGTAAAAGGAGAGCATGGCGGCCAAATCCACAAAGGACTCATACTGAGTAACAGTCATACTGCCCTCTTCATAGGCTTGCCACGGACACCTATGGAGAATTATCTCTCACAAGGCCAATTTCATCTTTTGTTATGCTGACTCAACACTGTTGAGCTGACCCATTTCTTAACACACTCTTCAAATCTTCTTTAGGGTAACCCTTACCCCCATTTATACACAATGATCACAAAAGTAGAGCTCCATACCGGCAAATCTTGTCACAAACCACATAGTCCAAAATTTCGTCAACCACTGTACTTCCTCCGAAGCATCCCAAAATGCGCAACGATGACGTCCACGCTGAGTAGATCTTCTGTAAATTTAAAGTTGTTTCTCTAACTCCTTTGGTACTGAAGTATGGGATTATTAAGTAGGCGGACTGTCATGCCCCAAACTCAGGGAGCGCGACCGGCGCTCAACCGAGAGAACCCGGCCGAGCAAGCCTATTAGACTTACTTCTACCCAAACTCATCCATGAATAAAGGGGAGATGTACTCCATTAATCAATCACTGAAAAGATTTTATTAACAACTTCTTTTTCATTCCCATTAGTAGCTTCATTCATAATTTCCAAAACATTACGAGTTTATAGAATTAATGAAAAACATAATTTCCAAGTACCAACATTTCTAGTTCAATTCCCAACATCAACCATAACCCACAACCTGTCTACGGAGCCTCTAAGTACAATAGAAGAGTAATATGGAAATGCCAACAACAAGGCCCCAGCTATACCTCAAAACACTGTACATGAGAAACAAAAGATACATGACCCCGAAATGAAGTGGGGCTCACCAAATCAGCTGAAAAGAGTGTACTGTTATCACCGATCAATGTCACCTGTTGAAGAACCACCTGCATCCATTAAAGATGCAGCGCCCCCGGCAAAAGGGACGTTAGTACTGTCGAATAACACTAGTATGTATAGCTAAAAATCCTCTTTCAAAATTGAATGCCCATATAAGAAAAGGCAACACATAGAAACAACAAGTCACAATCAACAATATCCAAACATCCAGTTAAAACATAATAATTTTCAAAATACAAACTTCATATATAATTTTGGTTGAGAGATCATTAGCACCGATATACCACTGTCTTTGTTAGCATGGAGTCCGACCATGCCCGTTCGGCTAGGCCATATCCCCACGAATAATGTGGTTTGACATGTGATGCAAAAGAAGGTTGTTACCAAGAGTAGTACCACCATATGCGCAATATGGCGTCTGATCTCCACCCGATCAGCTAGGCCGCCTTCCCACATATGCCGTGTGGGTTGATTTTTCCAATCCACAAAGGTTCCAGTTTCATCCCAATTAAGGGGAATAATATCACAATTTCCAAATATTCCAATTTTATCCCAAATAAGGGGAATAATCCCAATCCACCCCTACACCGGTACATGTAGTTTCAGGTGTGGGCCTTATGACCAACCCTTCCTCGGTATTGCTAATGATGCTCCCAAAAATAGTTTTGATTTGATTTGCAATAAGAAATATCATAAACACAATTGTACTCACCTCAACATCTTTCACATTGTATGAATTCTCATTAGTAATTCCAGTCATTCACAACGACAATATTTCCTTGGCTCATTTGGCCATTCACAAGATTCTTTATTCCTGGCACGATGGCCGTATTTTATATTCCACACTTTCACCTCTTTCAAGTTCAAAGATCACCATCAAGTATCAACATATAGGATATTTCAGAAATCATATACTTCAAATCCATTTGAAATGGAAACTTCAAACACAAATGGTTTCTTCCCAAAGAATGAAGCATACCAACCAACAATGGAAACACACATGAAAAATCATAAACAGTCAATACACCATTTACTCTTGTAATACTCTTCCGCAGAAATGACAATGTACAATTTCAACATATGAGTATATAGAACTCGAATCACACTAGATATATTTATAAATCAAGCATTAGGTAAAGCAGCCACTAATGGGCATGAATTTAGTACAAAAGCTTTTAGACAATTCTATCTTCGAAGTCATTTTTAAACAACTGAGTCTAGGCTCATTTTACATTCTTTATCGCATCTTCTCAAATCATTTGCACTACTAGACACAATCATAACTTAAATTATTGGCATGTTGGCCATACTCTATATCCCCAATTAACTTATTTCACTTCCAACCATCTTTATAGATTATCAACAATAAGACATTTCCAAATCAAGAATATTGAGATTTTCTCACACAATTTGGCATACTACCTTTCATTGAAACACGACTCAAAGCCATAACCTTTTAATACATAACCCATACTTTGAAACTTACGGAAACATTATGGAATTCAATTCCAAGAGATAAAGTTTAGCCAACATACATCAATCGAGCTTCCTTAACTCTAGAATGATCCGAAATTCTTAGCAATCCCGATCTATTTTGAGACATAACAAAATTGAACCATAATTAGGAAGATATTCACGGTCTCAACTCATTTGAGCATTTTATCAGACACTAGGTGTGAAAATTTAACCACAAGGTTCTCCTACAAGATTTTCTTCACTCCACAACCCAATCCTTTCTTATTTCAGTTCAACAATCTTTTCACAATTCTTATTGGTACATACATGTATAAATAATAATCTCATACACATGAATTATACTCTAATCAACCATCTTCTACCCAAATTCGAAATTGAAAACTAGGGTATGGAACATTACCTCTTAGATGAAGAACTTGTGGGTTTTCCTTGTTAATCATCCAAGATTTAAGCAAGACTTGATGAATAATTAGCCTAGGGTTTTTCTCTCTCTAAAACACTCTCCCTTCTCTCTAAAACATCAGATTTTTGCTCAAAAATGACCCAAAGCGTATATTTAACAAAGTAGGGTCGGGTTTTAAAAACTCAAAAATGGAGCTCCGGAACAAGTTCTGCGGTCGCATATGCGACCGCATAATGGATATGCGGACAGCATATCGGTCGCATAATTACAGACCAAAACGATTAAAAAGTTGTCCGTGTATGCGATCACTATGCGGTCCGCATAACTGTTATGCGATCGTATAATGCACTGCATAACAGTTATGCGGTCGCATAGCCGACCGCATAATTGCCCCCAGACTGGCCCTTCTCCTGCCCACTTTTGCGGCTATTATGCAGCCCACAGAATGATTATGCGGTCGCATAATGGACCGCATAAATGCGCTTTTCTGCAAAAAAAATTTCTTTACTTTCCGGCACCATGAAACCTTGAATTCACTTGCGAAATTTACGGGGCTTTACACTGAAATACTTCAAAATTTTCCGGGGTGTTACACGGACATACCGCAAGTACCAACCTTATGCTCTACAAAATCTCACGCCTTAAACATGTGTAAATTTTTGGGGAACCTTTCAGTACCACATATATACATTTCAGGCCAAAACTGATATTACACATGACTCGCAATCCATTCATTTATAGTGGACTCCCCCACTCGGCGCGAAATCATAGTTCACCACGTCCGATGGTCCAAAATATGTTACTTCACAACTCGTATAAATCAACCAGATGCCAAGGTACATTGCACCCCCCCCCCACATTATTCACTGGGTGATCTCTTTATACGTCCACATCTTTAGTCGGAATCACACGTTGAGGCAATGTTTGAGCATCTCTGGCTCCCTCGTAGTTCATCTGCGGCATCACAAATCATCGACGCAGAACTGATACCGAGTGCACAATGTCATACACGAGTAGATACAAAGGAATACGAGATATAGGTTTCAAGAAAAATCAATGCCGCACGGTAAGAAATGAAAGAAGTGATATTGTTCCTAAACTTCATAGCCTTCGAGAGATAAGTACAGACGTCTCCGTATAGATCCTTCAGACTCTACTAAGCTTGCTCGTGACTCGTGAGACCTATGTAACTAAGTGCTCTGATACCAACTGTCACGACCCGAAATTTCCCACCGACGGGACCGTGATGGTGCCTAACATTTCACTTACTAGGCAAGCCAACGTTAGAGAATCATTAGACCAATTCCTTATTTTCATTCAGTAATTAACAATAATTAACTAAGATGAAATATAATAAGTGCGGAATATCGTAAAAACTGTATTAATTACTACTACCCAGATCTGGAGTCACAATTCACGAGCATTCTAGAATTTACTACAACAACAACAACAACCCATTATAATCCCACTAGTGGTGTCTGGGGAGGGTAGTGTGTACGCACACCTTACCCCTACCATGAGGTAGAGAGGCTGTTTCCAATAGACCCTCGGCATCCTTCCCTCCAAGAACTCCCCACCTTGCTCTTGGGGTGACTCGAACTCACAACCTCTTGGTTTGAAGTGGAGGTTGCTTACCATCATAGCAACCCCTCCTCTTGTCAAGAATTTACTACAAGTGACATAAAAAAAATACAACTGTTTGAATGAAAGAAAACAACAGTGACATAAAAAGTAGACGGGGACTTCAAGGTCTGTGAACGCCGACAGATCTACCTTGAGTCTCCGGACAGCAGACCAATAGCAAAATTTTGATCAACCTGAGCCGGTATCAAAGTCTGCACAAAAAGTGCAGAGTGCAGTATCAGTACAACCGACCCCATGTACTGGTAAGTATCGAGCCTGACCTCGACGAAGTAGTGACGAGGCTAAGGCAAGGCACCTACAAATCAACCTGTACAATTTAACGGTGTATATACAAATAACATAAATGAAGAACTAAACAGGAAATGTCGGGAGGGAAACATACTGAGGGGAATACGAGATAAAGAACTACAACAGAATGATAATCAGAGCAGTCAATATACGATAAATCAACAGGAATATTGAAAACAGTAAAGGAAAAATGTACAGCATCACCCTTCGTGCTTTTACTCTCAATCTCACCATAAAATCAATAGAAATGGCACGGCATCACCCTTCGTGCATTAACTCTCATATCATGGCATGACATCACCCTTCGTGCTTTTACACTCACAATATGGCATGGCATCACCCTTCGTGCTTTTACACTCACAATATGGCACGGCATCACCCTTCGTGCATTAACACTCACAGTATGGCACGACATCACCTTTCGTGCATTAACACTCACAATATGGCACAGCATCACCCTTCGTGCATTAATACTCACAATATGGCACGGCATCACCCTTCGTGCATTAACACTCTCCATTACCATAATGCAATGCATAAATAACAATAGGGAGATAGAATAACAAGTACAAACCTTACTCCAACATTTGGTTCCACAATATAAATCTCAACTTTTAAATAAACACTCGATTTCCAACAGAAAATCCGTAAACATGATAATGACGATCAATTTAACAACACTAGTGTAAACATGTAGCAATTAGGCATAGGAAGAGACAATATAAGAAAATGGAAGAAACGTGGAAAAATAGATAAATTGGCGGCGCACAAGTACTCGTCACCTCACATATACGCCGCTCACATGAATTTCACTTAGCAAATAATGTAAGGTTCCTAATTCCCTCAAATCAGGGTTAGACACAACACTTACCTCGCTCCGAAGGCTACTTAATTCTCAATCACAGCTTTTCCTTTGGAATTCACCTCCAAATCACTCGTATCTATTCAAAAATGACTCAATAATATCAAACATTGCTAAAGGAATCAAGTTTAATGAATAATTACAGATTTCCCAAATTTTCCACCAAAAAGTTAAAAATTCGACCCCGGGCCCGCTTGGTCAAAACCCGAGGTTCGGACCAAAATCCATTTACACATTCACCCCCGAGCCCGTATATATAATTGGTTTTGGAATCCGACCTCAAATTGAGGTCTAAATCGCCAAATTACCGAAATCCCTAGTTTCTACCCAAAACTCCTAATTCTACCATGAAATCCTTAGATTTTAGGTTGAAATCTTGTAAAATGTAGTGAAAGATTGAAAGAAACCAGTTTAGAATCACTTACCTATGATTTGCGGAAGAAATGGTCTTTGGAAAAATCGCCTCTTGTGTTTTAGGTCTTGAACATTTGGGAAATGAATGAAAATTCCCGTCCAAAAGTGATTTTGATCAGCTGCAGATGTCGCATTTGCGACCTGAGCTTCGCAAATGTGAAGGAGTCATCGCAAATGTGAAGCCCTTCACACTTCTACTGCTTTCACAAATGCGAAGAAAAGTTCGCAAATGCGAACCTTGAATCTTCGCAAATGCGACTAAATGATTGCATTTGCGATCACTACCCTTCCCCGACTCCCTTCGCAAATGCGAAAGAAAACTCGTAAATGCAGAAACTATTGGCCCATCATCTCTTCACATTTGCGATGAGAAGCTCGCAAATGCGAACCTCTCAGAGCTCGCAATTGCGATGCTTGATCTCGCAAATGCGAGATCAGAGGCCTGCAATAATATCATATGCACCAGCAGTGTTTTCCAAGCCAAATCTCACTCCGTAGCCTATCTGAAACTCACCCGAGCCATCGGGGCTCTAAACCAAAGGTGCACACAAGTCTAAAAACATCATACAAACTTTCTCTCACGATCAAATTGCCAAAATAACACCTAGAACTACGAATTTAGCACCAAATCAAATAAAATTCTCAAGAACACTTTAAAATTCATATCTTCTCAACTGGACGTCCGAATCACGTCAAATCAACTCCGTTTCTCACCAAATTTCACAATCAAGTCTTAAATATCATAATGAACCTGTACCGAGCTCCAGAATTAAAATACAGACCCGATACTAACAATGCCAAATATCAATCAATTCTTAAAAATAATTAATTTTCAGACTTTTAATTTTCATCAAACATTCATAACTTGAGCTAGGGACCTCCGAATTCGATTCCGGGCATACGCTCAGATCCCATAATTTGATACGGACCCACCGAGACCGTCAAAACACGGATTCGGGCATGTATACCAAAAATGTTGACTGAAGTCAACTAAAATTAACTTTTAAGGTATAAATTCTTATTTTCATCAATTTTTAACATACATGCTTTCCGAAAACCTGCCAGAACTATGCACGCAAATCGAGGAGGGTAAATATGTGATTTTTAAGGCTTAAGAGCACAGATTCTAGTTCTAAAACATAAGATGACCTTTTGGGTCATCACATTCGGCTTGCCTAGTTCTGTGATAGGTGCCATCACGACATGTTGAGTTTTGGGGCGTGACAAGTTGGTATTAGAGCCTAGGTTACATAGGTCTCATGAGTCATGTGCAGGTTTAGTAGAGTCTTGCAGATCGGTACAGAGACGTCTGTACTTATCTTCGAGAGGCTGCCGAACCCTTAGGAAAACTTCACCTTCTTTTATTCTTATCGTGTGAATTTGTTGATTTCGGGAACTAAACTTTTGTTATTCTATTCTCTCACAGATGATGAGGTCACATGCTACCGAATCGGGCGAACGATCACCAGTACCACCAGCTAGGGCCATGAGCGGCTGAGGTCGTGGTAGAGGCCGAGGTGCAGCTCGTACAACATCTAGAGCACCACCTGTAGAACCACCAGTTGCTCCAGCTCAGGAGCAAGTTCCAGATGTGGTTGAGCCGGTAGGACCAGCTCAGGCACCAGTTGTGCCCATCATGATTCCAGGCGTTTCAGGAGGCTCTGGCCCAAATATTGACTATTTGCACTTGCCTTGCTCTGGCGGTTTCAGTTTCGGTCGCAGCAGCCACTTCTCAGGCCGGAGGAGGTGTAAGGCCCCGTAAAACTTTTGCAAAAGAAAATAATGTTTCGTGGTGCCGAATTGCTCGGACTTTTTAGGTTGAACAATACACCGGAAAGTAAAGAAAATTTTTTGGCAAAAAGTGCGTTTATGCGGTCCATTATGCGACCGCATAATCACTTTGTGGGCCGCATAATGGCCGCAAAAGTGAGGAGGAGAGGGTCAGTTTGGAAGCAATTATGCGGTCGACTATGTGATCGCATAATTATTCTGCGGTGCATTATGCGACCGCAGAATAGTTATGCGGACCACATATTGACCGCATACAAAGATAGTTCTTTTGGTCCGCAATTATACGACCGATATGCGGACCGCATATTGATTATGCGATCGCATAACCTGTTCCAGAACTTCATTTTTGGGATTTTAAAACCCGACCCTATTTCGTTAATTACACTCTTTGGGCTATTTTTGGGCCATTTGTGAGCTATAATCTGACATTTTAGAGTGAGAGAGGTGTTCTTCAATAATTGTTCTTCAATTCTTGCTCAAGTTTTGGAAGATTAAGAAGGGAAGCTCACTAGGTCTTCATCCTAGAGGTAAGATTCTACACCCTAAACCCTAATTTCGAAATTTTCTAAAAATAGGTAATTGGCAAGATACTTTTTGGGCATGAGAGTTGTTTATTTTACATGCATGTTTTATCAAAGGGTGTAGGAAGATTGTTGAGCTAAAAGTGGTAAAGAGTGGGTTGTGGGATGATGGAATTCTCCATAAAAGGACCTTGAAACCTTGTGCACACCTAGTGTTTGATAAAATGCTCAAATGAGCCAGAACCATGATCATCTTCCTAATTTTGGTTCAGTTTGTTATATTTCTAAAATAGATTAAAGTTGCTAAGAATTCCGAAACATTTAGAGTGTAAGGAAGCTCAAGTGAGGTATGTTGGCTAAACTCTTCTCTTAGAATTGAATCACATGATATTCATGAAAAATATGTAAGTCCCGAGTGGTTCATTATAAAATTGGCTATTCCGAGTAAGATTGGGTTGAACAATGGTATATCAATACTAAACATCTCTCAATGTGAGATATGGAAATTAATTTGAACACTGTCTTGATCCTAAGTTGAGGTTTTATGTTGATTAAGGCTTTCATTGATATTATGATAATCTTGTTTGTATTATTTGTCATTCTATTGAGAGGGTGTTTAGTTATACATACTAGTGTTATTCGACGGTACTAACATCCCTTTTGCCGGGGGCGCTGCATCTTTAAATGCATGCAGGTGGTTCCACAACAGGAGATATTGATCAGTGATAGCAGTACACCTTCTTCCCATCTGACTTGGTGAGCCCCACTTCATCCCGGGGTCATGTATCTTTTATACTTTGTATATTTTGTTTGAGGTATAGCCGGGGCCTTATTGTCGGCATTATCATTGTACTCTTCTTTATCTATAGAGGCTCCATAGACATAGTGTGGGTTGCGTATTGGTGCTGGGAAAGTCAAAATATGTTATGTTGTGGCTGTATTATTTGTCCATTTAAGACTTTAAAAATGATGAAACTATTGGTAATGAATTGGTGTTGTAGACATGAACACCTTTTTGTCTAATTAATGAAAATATGTATTATCTCTAGTCGTGGATGAGTTTGGGTAGAATTAAATCTAATAGGCTTGCTCGGTCGGGTTCACTTGGTTGAGCGCCGGTCGCGTTCCTCGGTTTTGGGGTGTGATAGGAAGTGCTCAAACTCCCGCCGCCCGTACTCCAAAGCAGGTGGTGCAAGGACGAGTTCTCTGTTCTCTTCTTGGAGAAGTTTGAGCCACAGACCCGCAGGGAGGAGTTGCGTAGGCAGTTTGAACAGCTATGCTAGGAGGGCATGTCTGTGACCTAGTACGAGATGAAATTTTCAGAGTTGGCCCGTCATGCAATCTGGTTGCTTCTCACAGAGAGGGGGAGGATTAGGAGGTTCATTGATGCCCTCAACTATCAGATGCGTTTTATTATGACTCGGGAGAATGCATCACCTGCTAGGTTCGACGAGGTGGTTGATATTGCTCGGCGGCTAGAGTTGGTCTGCAGTCAGGAGCGTAAGGAGAGGGAGGCCAAAAGGCCTCGTGGTTCAGGTAGTTTCAATGATGTTCCTTCTAGGGTAGTCCAACCACAACAGGGGTTGTCCTTATAGGCCTGCTCAAATGGCTCGTCAGGTTCATCGTGGTGCATCAGCTAGCCATGGTTCATACAGTGCTCGCCCGGGGCAGTCATCTCTCAGTGATCTCCCAGCTCAGAGTTCATCTCATGCTCCTTTAGTTCAGGGTTCCTCTGCACTAGGTTCTTCTAGCAGTTATTCTGGTTCTTGGGGTCCGAATCAGTCCCCACCACCATTGACGAATCGGGGTTGCTACGAGTGTGGGAAGCTTGGGCATATCAGGAGGCAGTGTCCCTATCTCTTGGGAGGTCCAGTTCACCAGAGGGGCCAGGCTACGACTTTTGCACCAGTCACTTTACCACCCGCGCAGCCAGCTCGGGGTGGGGCTCAAGCAGTTAGAGGTCGCCCTAGAGGGGGAGGCCGATCAGGTGGCGGTCAGGATCGATTCTATGCTATTCCTGCCAGGCCAGAGGCCGTTACTTCGGACAAAGTGATCACAGGTATTGTCTCAGTATGCCACAAGGATTCTTCTATATTATTTGACCCTGGTTCTACTTATTCGTATGTATTATCATTTTTTTCATGTTATTTGGATATGCCTTGTGAGTCCTTAGTCTCACTTGTTCGTGTGTCAACATCGGTGGGCGATACTATTGTTGTGGGCCGTGTGTATCGATCGTATGTGGTGACCATTGGAGGATTGGAGACTAGATTTGATCTCTTATTACTCTATATAGTTGATTTTGGTGTGATTTGGGGTATGGACTAGTTGTCTCTGTGTCATGCTACTCTAGATTGTCAGGCTAAGATCGTGATGTTGGCGATGCCCAGGTTTCCAAGGATCGAGTGGAGAGGTTCTCTAGATTATGTTCCCAGCAGGGTGATTTCATATTTGAAGGCCCAACGGTTGGTTGGGAAGAGGTGTATGTCATATTTACCCTTTGTGAGAGATGTTGGTGCTGATACTCCTACTATTGATTCTATCCTGGTAGTGCGAGACTTTTCGGATATGTTTCATGTAGACCTGTCAGGCATGCCGCCCGACAGGGATATTGATTTTGGTATTGACTTGGTGCGGGGTACTCAGCCTATTTCTATTCCTCCGTATCGTATGGCGCCAACAGAGTTGAAGGAATTGAAGAAGCAGCTTCAGGAGCTCCTTGATAAGGGGTTTATTCGGCCTAGTGTGTCGTCTTGCGGTGCACCGATTCTGTTTGTGAAAAAGAATGATGGTACTATGCAGATGTGCCTCGACTATAGGAGGTTGAACAAAGTTACAATCAAGAACTAGTATCCTTTGTCGCGCATTGATGATCTATTTGACTAGCTTCAAGGAGAGAGGGTGTTCTCTAAGATCAATTTGAGGTCTGGGTATCACCAGTTGAAGATTCGGGACTCGGATATTCTGAAGATGGCATTCAGGACCCCCTACGGTCACTATGAGTTCCTAGTGATGTCTTTTGGGCTGACCAACGCACTAGCAAAATTCAGGCATCTGATGAACAGTGCATTTCAGCCATATCTTGATTCGTTTGTCATAGTTGATAGCATCAAGGACAAGGATAGAGTTTTGGAAGCTCCAAGGCCATTTACAAGATCTCAAGCTAAAGAGTTGCAGACTAAGGTTGCTGGACTTCAATGGCAAATAAAGAAGCTTTTAATTGTAGAAAAGCCCAAAGTAGATGAATTATCCAAGTTTTACAATTATTTGGTGATCCAAATTGAAGTCCAAGAGGAGGAAGATTGGGCCACCAAATCAGTCCTTGAAGTCCACCAAAGGGGCTCAAAATGAGCTTAAAAAAGGTCCAAAAGGGGGTATTTCAAAAAGAGCCTAATTGGAGTCCAAACCAATGGCACAAACTAGAAGTTTTAAGGTCCAAATCTACCCCAAAGGGATTTGGCCGCCCCCACCTAATTTTAATGACTTTTCTTACTCCTTATCAACCACCCTACCTAATTGTAATGACTTTTTAGGCCTTAGCAGCCACCCTACCTAATTTTAAGGACTTTTTATGCCTTAGTACTCCTATAAATAAGGAGTTCTTTTCATTCATTAAGACACTTCATTATTAAATAAGTGTATCATACTTTGAGAGTTCTTTTGAACCTTTATTACTTGTGCTTTGAGATTTATCTTTCAACCTTTACTAGTTCATAGTTCAAGGTAGTAAGATTACTTCTCTATTATGATATCTTTGATTCCTTTGTTGTATTCTTAGAAGGCCATTAATACTAGTTATTAATTGTTATCTCAAGTTAAAGCGGTCAAGATCCGAATCTATTATTTTGATTTGCTTTTAAGTAAAGGCGTTTGATTTCTTCAATAAATCAAGACATTGTTGCTTTGATCTTGTCAAGACTATAGAACTTGCGTTCTTGGAAGTTCTTGGAATTCTTTCCTTGAATTTTCCCATCTCCTTTATTTTCAGCCCTTTAGTTCTTGTTGTTCAATTCCTTATTGTTATTGTTTCCGCATTTATTTCTTCAAATTCTTACTCTAGTTTGGATTCCCGACCTAGTCATTATCAAGTGGTATCAGAGCGGTTCTATCAAGATTTCGTTCTTGATAATTCATGGGATTTCTTGAATACTAAAAATAGGAAGAAAAAAAAACAAAAATCAGTTTAAAAAATAGAATTGCTTGCTCTCTAGAAAATTTCTTTTGTATCTAATTTGTTTCCAAAAATTAACAAAGGAAAAAAGAAAAGGGGATCCTAGATTTGCTAACTCTTGCTAATCTAAATATATAGTCCTTTTCATTTTGTTCGTGTCTTGTTTCAACCGAGCCTAATAGTTCTAGGATTTGGTTCTTCTTTCATTAGTTCCCCAAAAATCTGAATTTTACTACTGAGAACTTCATACGAGATGGGTTTAACTATAAATCTACAAAGTAGTTCAAAGGTTATTTCGAGAGAAAAAAAAAAGCCAAAGTGTGTGTCAGAACAATTGAGGGGAAAGTCAATTTGTCTGATACAATTTAATTATTTAAGATGTCACATACAAGTAGTGATGCTGAACGAAAGATTCTTCAAGAAGCCGAAATCAAAGCAAGAAATTATTTTACCTTGCAAGCAATGCATCAAAAATTCAAAAGGTGGAAATTGCAACTCCAAGAGATGAGGGACACCATTGCTGAGCAAAATGATACAATAGCTGAACTTAGAAAGGAAAATAATATTAGGCCCCAAGCTAGGAGAAATGCACCCCTTGCTCCTATTGTAAATCAAGAAAACCCTATAGATGATTTTAATGATATTGATTTTGATAGAGTGGGAAGAGATAGGAGGGGACAAAGAGGTAGAGTAGAAAATGATAATATAAGTAGTATAAAGATGAAGATGCCATCTTTCAAGGGAACAAGGGATCCAGACTTGTACCTTGATTGGGAGAGAAAGTTTGAAGTCATATTTGACTGTCATAACTATTCTGAGGGTAAGAAGGTTAAACTTTCTATTGTTGAGTTTTCCGACTATGCTGCTATTCGGTGGAAAAAGCTTACTAGGGACAGATTGCAAGAAGGGAAAGGACCAATTGTTACTTGGGCTGAGATGAAGAGGGTGATGAGAAAGAGATTCATACCATCACACTTTCAAATAGAGCTACAAGAATGTCTTCAAACATTGAAGCAAGGGTCCAAGTCTGTGGATGAGTACTTTAAGGCTAGGGATATTGTAACACCCCGGTAAATTTTGAAGAACTTAAGTATAAAGCCTGGTAAAATTTGCAAAGAAAAATAATGTTTCATGGTGCCGGACTAAGCTTATGTGTTTGAGGATTGTAGAAATTCTTCGCGGCGATCTTGCTCGCCGCGGCTCGGACGTTTTGGGTTGAACAACGCATCAGAATGTAAAGGAAACTTTTTGGAGGAAGAGTGCATTTCTACGGTCCATTATGCAACTGCAGAACCACTCTGTGGACTGCATAATGGCCGAAGAGTAAGGCAGTTAATTGGGTCAGTTGGAAGCAACTATGCGGTCGACTATGCGACCGCATAGTGACGCATGCACAGACAGTTCTTTTGGTTTTTTGTAACCAATTATGCGACCGATATGCGGTCCGCATATTGGTTATGCGTTCACATACCTTGTTCCGGAGCTCCATTTTTGGGTTTTTTAAACCCGACCCTATTTCGTTAAATACACTCTTTGGGCCATTTTTGAGACATAATCTGATATTTTAGAGTGAGAGAGAGTGCCCTAGAGTGAGAAGGTGTTCTTCAATAATTTTTCTTCAATTCTTGCTCAAATTTTGGAAGATTAAGAAGGGAAGCTCACTAGGTCTTCATCCTAGAGGTAAGATTCTACACCTTAAACCCTAATTTCGAAATCTTCTGAAAATGGGTAACTAGCAAGATAGCTTTTGGGCATGAGAGTTGTTTATTTTACATGCATGTTTTATCAAAGGGTGTAGGAATATTGTTGAGCTAAAAATGGTAAAGATTGGGTTGTGGGATGATGAAATCCTTCATAAAAAAGACATTGAAACCTTATGCACACCTAGTGTTTGATAAAATGCTCAAGTGAGCTAGAACCATGATCATCTTCCAAATTTTGATTCAAATTGTTATATTTTTACAATAGATTGAAGTTGCTAAGAATTCCGGAATATTTTAGAGTTTAAGGAAGCTCAAGTGAGGTATGTTGGCTAAACTCTTCTCTTAGAATTGAATCCCACAATATTCATGTAAATTATGCAAGTCCCGAGTGATTCATTACGAAACTGGCTATTTCGAGTAAGATTGGGTTGAAAGAAATATGTTAAACAAGCATCCCAAATGCTTTATTCATGTTATGTTACCATTTGAGGATGTGTTAAAATATGGGTTGTGCATTAATAATGTTTCGACTTTAAGTCAAGTTCAAATGAAGGCTATTATGCCAAATTTTGTGAAATATCTCTATTTGCCTTAGACTCTAAATTGCTCACATGTGTACTACACACCTTGATTTGAGTTGTATTTGTTGTTGATGATGATAATGATATTTGAAATTGATAAGGTGAGCATGAAATACTGAATATGGCCAACGTGCCAAGAATGATCTTATAATTATGGCCATTAGTACCAATGAAATGAAAAGATATGAAAGTAATACGAAATTCGATAATTTATATAAAGAGGCTGATGTCTCAAATAAGACAGCCTAGACGGTCGGGTCATGATCGGACACCATGCCACACACATGGTGGTGATTGTACTGGAAATTGTAATTGAAATTGTGATTGTGGTCGATGTCCCTAATGGATAGCCTAGCTGATCGGGTCGTGATCGGATTCCATGTTAAAGACGATGGTATTGATATTAAGAGAAATTGTGATTGATATCTCTAATGAGATGGCCTAGCCGATCGGTTCGTGATCGGACTCCGTGCTAAGAGTGTGGTGGTACTGGTTTTGTGAATAATGGTATTGTGGACAATGGTATATCGATACTAAAAATCTCCCAATGTGAGTTATGGGAATTAATTTGAACACTGTCTTGATTCTAAATTGATGTTTGATGTTAATTAAGGCTTTCATTGATATTATGACAATCTTTTTTGTATTATTCGTCATTCTATTGAGAGACTGTTTACTTATACATACTAGTGCTATTCGACGGTACTAACGTCCCTTTTGCTGGGGGCGCTGCATCTTTAAATGGATGCAGGTAGTTCCACAGCAAGAGATATTGATCAGTGATAGCAGTACACCTTCTTCCCAGTTGACTTGGTGAGCCACACTTCATTCCGGGGTCATGTATCTATTGTACGTTGTGTATTCGGTTTGAGGTATAGCCGAGGCCTTGTTGCCGGCATTATCATTGTACTCTTCTTTATCTATAGAGGCTCCGTAGACATAGTGTGGGTTGTGTATTGGTGCTGGGGAAAGACAAACTATGTTATGTTGTGGTTGTATTACTTGTTCATTTGAGACTTTAAAAATGATGAAACTATTGGAAATGAATTGGTATTGTAGACATGAACACATTTTCATCTAATTAATGATAATATGTATTATCTCTATTCGTTGATGAATTTGGGTAGAATGAAATCTAATAGGCTTGCTCGGTCGGGTTCACTCGGTTGAGCACCGGTCGCGCTCCTCGGTTTTGGGGCGTGACAAACTTGGTATCAAAGCCTAAGATTTTAAAGCATCCTAGGATGTCTCGAAGCCGTGTCTAGTAGAGTCCTTATTATCGGTGTGTTGTCGACCACATCTATAATTAGGATGCTACATGGGCATTTAGGAATAATACCCTTCTTTCATGTTCTTGATCATGCAATAAAGCTTGTTGTAAGATTGTTCCTCCTTTAACTCCTGAGTTGCTCTAATATTCAGTACATGGCTCCTAAGATGAAGGCAAGAACTGGCCAAAGAGCCAATGTCACCCCAGGAGTGACAGTTGGTCGTATAATTGATGATGCGGGTGAGCACCCGAGGAGTGAGAATATTCCTCCAGCTACTACACTGCCTGACTCTACTACAACTGATCAGACCGCACCTGTCCCTACACCTATTGAGGGTGCAACGGTCCCTCTAACTGATATACCAGTTCCAGCTTCCGATTCTGGTGTTTCTGATGTTGATCTTAGGAGAGCCATACAGATGTTGGCTCAAATAGTGGCTTCCCAGACCCAGAGGTCAAATGTTGCACCCACTTTTTCCAGTCAGCCAGGGGATTCTACTGGTTCCAGGGTGAACAGGTTTCTCCAGTGTTCACGGGTACTAACCCAGAGGAAGATCCCCAGGATTTCATTGATGAGATACACAAGACTCTCAGAGTTATGCGTGCTACTGAAATAGAGGCAGTGTAATTGGCCTCCTACCGCCTGAAAAAGGTGGCATATTCTTGGTTTGAACTATGGGAGGAGTCCTGTGAAGAAGGGAGCTCTCTGGCGAGGTGGGGTGAGTTTGCCGATGCCTTCATTGATCATTTCTTGCCTGTCGAGATTAAGGCAGCCCGTGCGGCTGATTTTGAGAACTTGAGGCAAGGTACACTGAGTGTGTAGGATTACCGTATGAGATTCGCGTACCTATCTAAATATGCTATTTACATGTTGCCCACTATGGAGGCTAGACTACGCCGCTTTGTGCAGGGACTTAGTCCCTTGGTAATTAATGAGGCTGCTACAGCTGCCTTGAATTCTGATATGAACTATGGAAAGATGGTGGCATTCGCTCAAGCCACAGAGACCCACAAATTAAGAAACAAAATGGAGCGAGAGGGTAATAAGGCCTGGTCTATGGGCAACTTTGGTAGTTCTTCAGGTGGTGGCAATTCAACATTCAGAGGAGGGTCGTCAGGGCCATCACAGTCCTTTGATCTGTCTTCGGCTAGTGCACCGCCATCAGGGCCTAGTCAGCAGCAGCAGTGGAGCCGTTTTAGGTCCAGTCAGGGCAACATGGGATCCAATCAGCAGGGTCGTCATTGTGGTAGATTCCAGCAGTAGAGGAAGCTCCCATGCCCTAGTTGTGGAAAGATGCACCTGGGAATATGCTACATGGACTTACCCATATGATACGGATGCGAATTAAGGGGTCACATTCAGAGGGATTGTCGTTCGTCCCGCCAGGGTACGGGTAGGGGCATGGCACAACCAGCCAATTCTGCAGCTACTACATCCGCAACACCTCCTCCAGCTCGAGGCACTCCAACACCCGCAGGGCGTGGTGCAGCTAGGGGTAGAGCACAGAGTTCGGGAGGATCTGTCTGTTTCTATGCTATGAGGGATCGCCAGAATTCAGAGGCTCCTCCAGATGTTGTCACAGGTATATTAACCATCCAATCTCATGATGTATATGCTCTTATTGATCCCAGTTCCACTTTGTCATATGTCACACCTTATGTTGCTATGGAATATGGGATAGAACCAGAACAGCTTTATGAGCCGTTCTCTGTATCTACTCCGGTTGGTGAGTCTATTTTGGCCACGCGAGTTTATAGGGATTGTGTTGTTATGTTGCATGGTCGGGGCACCATCGCCGATCTTATTGAATTGAGAATGGTCGATTTTGATGTGATAATGGGGATGGATTGGCTTTATTCATGTTTTGCCAAGCTTGATTGCCGAACCAGAACTGCTAGGTTCGAATTTCCAAATGAGCCAGTTATTGAGTGGAAGGGTGATGATGTAGTGCCAAAGGGTAGGTTTATTTCTTACCTTAAGTCCACAAAGATGATCAACAATGGATGTATTTACCATTTGGTCCAGGTTACAGACACTGATGCCGAGGCACCTACACTTGAGTCTGTGCCTGTTGTGAATGAATTTTCGGGAGTCTTTTCGGATGAACTCACTGGATCCCACCAGACAGGAAGATTGATTTTGGGATTGATGTGATGCCAGATACACATCCTATATCTATTCCACCCTACAGAATGGCATTGGCAGAATTGAAGGAGCTAAAGGAACAATTAAGAGATTTGTTAGAAAAGGGTTTCATCCGGCCGAGTGTGTCGCCTTGGGGCGCACCGGTCCTTTTTGTAAGAAAGAAAGATGGGTCACTGAGAATGTGTATTGACTATCGGCAGCTTAATAAGGTAGCAATCAAAAATAAGTACCCACTGGCAATGATAGATGACTTGTTTGACAAATTGCAAGGTGCTAGGTACTTCTCCAAAATTGATTTACGATCTGGGTATCACCAATTGAAGATCAGTGGGATATTCCGAAAATATCTTTTAGGACCCGGTATGGACATTTGAATTTTGGGTGATGTCTTTTGGGCTAACAAATGCCCCCGCAACCTTCATGGATCTTATGAATCAAATTTTTAAGCCATTCCTCGACTCTTTTGTGATAGTGTTTATTGACGATATTCTTGTATATTCACAAAGTCGAGAAGACCATGCCGATCATCTCAGGGTAGTTCTGCAAACCCTGCAGCAACACCAGTTATATGCAAAGTTTTCAAAGTGTGAATTTTGGCTTAAATTGGTTATATTCTTGGGTCACGTAGTCTCTAGTGAGGGAATTAAGGTTGATCCTCAGAAAATATCAGCTATGAAAAATTGGCCGAGGCCTACAACTCCAATAGAGATTCGTAGTTTCTTAGGCTTAGCTGGGTATTACAGAAAGTTTGTGGAGGGATTTTTTACTCTTGCCCCTCCATTGACTAAATTGACGCATAAGGCAATTATGTTCCAATGGTCTTGTGAAAAGAGTTTCCAAGAATTGAAAGCAAGATTAACTACGACACTAGTGTTGACTCTACCAGAGGGTATAGATGAATTTGTGGTATATTGTGATGCTTCAAGAATCGGGCTTGGGTGTGTATTAATGCAACATGGAAAGGTGATAGCTTATGCTTTCAGGCAACTAAAGAATCATGAAAAGAACTATCCAACACATGATTTAGAACTTGCGGCGGTGGTATTTGCATTAAAAATTTGGCGTCATTATTTATATGGGGTCCATGTGGATATATTCACGGACCATAAGAGCCTTCAATATATTTTTAAATAGAAGGAATTAAGTCTGAGGCAGAGAAGATGGCTTGAATTACTCAAGGATTATGACATTGATATTTTATACCATCCAGGGAAGGCTAATGTTGTGGCGGATGCTCTCAGCCGAAAATCTATGGGTAGCTTAGCACACTTGGAGGCATATCAAAGGCCATTGGCCAAAGAAGTTAACCGATTGGCTAGTTTGGGAGTTCGTCTTGCAGACTCTAGTGAAGGAGAGGTAATTGCACAAAATAGGGCTGAATCATCACTTGTAGTGGAAGTCAAAGAAAAACAATACAACGACCCATTGTTGGTACAATTGAAAGAGGGGATTCATAAACATAAGACCCTGGCCTTTTCTCTTGGCATGGATGATGGTACACTAAGGTACCAAGTGATAGCTCCACGGACAATGATAAAGCTTTAGAAGTACCAAAAAAGCCATTCACAAGGTCTCAAGCTAAGGAGAAGCAAGACAAGGTTGTTGGGCTACAATGGGAGATCAAGAAGGCGCTAATGGTGGAAGAAGAGCTCAAGAATTATGGAGAGGACTTAGCTAAGTGCTACACTCATTTGATGGTCCAAGTCCAAGTCCAAGAGGAGGTAGATTGGGGTCCAAGCATCAGCCAAGGAGGGTCTAAATTAGGCACCTAAATCAATCTACAAAGGAGCTAACTTGGCGCCCAAGTCAGCTCAAGGAGGGACGGCCAAGACATAGGAGAAGGAGTCAAAGTTCCTTATTTTGTTTTCTAGTTTGTTAGGACATATTTGATGCTTTACTAGGTAGTTAAGGCTTTGTTTCTACTTTCCTAAGATTATTGGAATTACTTTCCAAGATTGACTTAGTTTTTATTTCCTAGAGTTTTACCTTTTCCTATGATAGTTGGACTTGTTGTCCAAAGTAGTTTAGGACTTTATTTCCTTAATTTTTAGGTAGAATTTCGTGACCCCCTCCCTATATAAAGGGGTGTCTTCTTTGCTTTTAGACTTAGACTATTATCAATAAAAATTGTGAGATTTTGCTTGCACTCTTGTGTGTGGCTACTCTTGGATTTATTCTTCAACCTTCAAGACTCAACTTAAGGTGGTAAGATTAAACTCTTTCAAAATCTTATATCACTTCTAGGTATTCAAGAGAGGTGATAAGTTTAGCCTTATTGTTGTTCTTGTTATTCTAAAGGGTCGGGTTTCACAATCTATCTCTTGTTTTTAATTCTCTACCAAATGCGATTAGTTCTTTGTTAGCTAATTGTCGTTGTTAGGATTCAACTTCAATAATAAACCTCTTAAATTCAAGAAACTCTTTCTTGAATTCAATCTATCTTTAATTTTCCGTTGTTTTTTTTGTTTCTTTATTTTCTTTTAGCTTCCGCACGTTTCTTGATTTTCTTTAGTAATTCTTGGACCCCTATTGTATTGTTATCAAGTAGTATCAGAGCATAGGCTAATCAAGATTTCCATCTTGATAATCTTGGGAGGTTCTTGAGCAAAACAAAAACAAAAAAAAAACCAAAACAAAAAACAAAAATCAGCCAAAAAAAGAAAAAGTGTTATTACTCATTATTATTTTAGAATTCAATTATTAGTTGGTTTCCAAGTCAAGAAAGGAAACAAGAAGAAGGGATCTTTGTTCTTGAAGATTAAGGAAACTCCTTTCATTATTCTTGTGGGTTTTGGATTTCCTAAAATTCTTTCCTTTTTCATTTCTACTAACCAATTCATATTATTCCTAGGTTTGGTCATTCACTTTTCTTTCTTTTTCTAACTTCATATTCTTATCACTAAGGGTTGTGACTAGTAAGGTTTATTAATAAATCTAAAGATTAACGACCAAGAGTTGCATTGAGTGGAAAAAGGCAAGAGAGATGAGAACATCAGAGGGAAAAAGCCAAATTGAGAGATATATATTGCTTTGTTCAGGATGTCTCATACAGGTAGTGATGATGAACAAAGGGTTCTTCAAGAAGCCAAAATCAAAGGAAGGAATGATTTCACCTTGCAAGCAATGCACCGACAATTTGAAAGGTGGAATTTGCAATTCCAAGAGATGAGGGACACCATTGCTGAGTAAAATATTACAATAGCTGAACTTAGGAGGGGAAATAATGCTAGACCCCAAGCTAGGAGAAATGTACCCCCTGCTCCCATTGTAAATCAAGAAAACCCTATCGATGATATTAATGATGATATTGATTTTGATAGGTTAGAAAGAGATAGGAGGGGGCAAAGAGGAAGACTAGAAGATGATAATATAAGTAGTATAAAGATGAAGATGCCAACTTTCAAGGGAACAAGGGATCCAGACTTGTACCTTGATTGGGAGAGAAAAGTTGAAGCCATCTTTGACTGCCACAACTATTCTGAGGGTAAGAAAGTTAAATTTGCTGCTGTTGAGTTTTCTGACTATGCAGCAATCTGGTGGAAAAGCTTTCTAGGGATAGATTGCAAGAAGGACAAGCACTCATTGCTACGTGGGCTGAGATGAAGAGGGTAATGAGGAAGAGATTTGTGCCATCACACTTTCAAAGAGATCTACAACAACGTCTTCAAACTTTGAGTCAAGGGTCCAAGTCTGTAGATGAGTACTTTAAGGCTATGGATATGGCTATGATCCAAGCTAATTGTTCATGGAGGAAGAGGAGGCTACAATGGCTAGGTTTTTGAATGGTTTAAATAGGGAAATAGCTGATGTAGTTGAATTACAACAATATGTAACTTTAGATGAGTTAGTTGAATTAGTTGTAAAGGTAGAAGGACAAAACAAAAGGAGACAACAATCTAGCTCATGGAGAAGCCGGCCAACTACTATTCCAAAGAAGCAATGGCCGAAATCTGAGGAGACACCTACTCTTAAATTCTATGAAGACAAGGGCAGGAGCAAATTGGAATCCTGGGGTAAGCCTTTTACGCCTAAAACTTCTACTTCTACTTCTTCTATTCAATGTCTCAAGTGTCAAGGGAGAGGGCATAAGGCTTATGAATGCCCAAGTAGAAGAAACATTCTAATCAAAGAGGATGGGGGATATGAGAGTGAAAAACGTTAACCAAGTGAAGAACAAAAAGAAAATTTTGTAGAGAGTGAAGAAAGAGAAGAGATGGAGTACATTGATAGTGGGGTGAATTTTGTGGTTAGGAGGCTTATGCACATTAATTTGGGTCACTCTAATGAAGATCAAAGGGAAAACATATTCCATACTCGGTGTGAGATTAAAGATAAAATTTGTTCTATGATAATTGATAATGGGAGTTGTGCTAATGTTGTGAGTGCATATTTGGTGGAAAAGTTAGGGTTGGAATGGACAAAGCACCCTAGACCTTATAGGTTGCAATAGTTCAATGATGGTGGAGAGGTCAAGGTGAATAAGCAATGCATGGTCTCCTTCAAGATTGGAAGGTACGCTGACAAAATTCTATGTGATATAGTACCCATGCAAGCTTGTCATATCTTGGTTGGGCGCCCGTGGCAGTATGATAGGAGTGCTTTTCACGATGGGAGGAAAAATAGATACTCTCTTGAGAATAATGGCAAGAAGTACATTCTTGCACCTTTAACTCCTTCCCAAGTGTACGAAGATAAAAAAAAGATGAAAGAATCAATGGGGAAACATGGGGAGGGATCAAAACGAGAGACTGAAAGGAAAGACAAAGAAGGAAAATATGAAGTGAGGTGCGTGGAGAGAGAGGGCAGCAAAGAGAGAAAGGAAAAGGTGGGGAATAGTGAAAAAAAAAAAAAGCATTGGTGAGAGGAAAGAGGCTAAGATTGAAAAAAAAAGTGAGCCTTGCAAAAGCCAAAGAATGCTTAATTGCAAAAAAAGAAGGGCTGCCTATTATCTTGCTCACTTATAAGGAAGTTCTGCTTAATAATGATTCACTAAGATCCTCTTTGCCTAGTGTTATTTCTAATCTTTTACAGGATTTTGAAGATGTTTTTTCTGAGGACCTTCCTAAAGGTTTACAACCTTTTAGAGGAATAGAGCATCAAATTGATTTTATGCCGGGATCACAAATTTCTAATAGGCCTGCTTATAGGAGAATCCCGAAGAAATAAAAGAATCCCGAAGTTCCATAGTTCATATCAGAATCCCGAAGAAATAAAAGAATTGCAAAGACAAGTAGAAGAGCTGCTTGATAAGGGATTTGTAAGAGAAAGCATGAGTCCCTGTTCTGTGCCCGTGTTTTTGGTGCCAAAGAAGGATGGTACTTGGAGGATGTGCGTGGACTGCCGCGCCATTAATAAAATAACGGTAAAGTAGCGCCATCCTATTCCCCTTTTAGATGATATGCTTGACCAATTGCATGGTTCTCAAATATTCTCTAAAATTGATTTGAAGAGTGGATATCACCAAATTAGAATGAATCATGGAGATGAGTGGAAAACTGCCTTTAAAACTAAATATGGATTGTATGAATGGTTAGTGATGCCGTTTGGGTTAACTAATGCACCTAGTACATTCATGAGGTTAATGAACCATATCTTTAAGGATTTTCATGGAAAATTTGTAGTCGTTTATTTTGATGATATTCTGATCTTTTCTAAATCTTTTGAAGAGCATGTCGAACATTTGAAACAAGTTTGTAATGTGCTTAGGGAGCAACAATTATATGCAAATATTTCCAAATGCACTTTTTGTGTAGATAAGGTAGTTTTCTTGGGTTTTGTTGTGAGTTCTAGAGGTGTAGAGGTAGATGAAGATAAAATCAAGGCGATTAAATATTGGCCTACACCTAAGAGCATTACTGAAGTTAGAAGTTTTTATGGACTTGCTAGCTTTTATAGGAGATTTGTTAGAGATTTTAGTTCAATTACTGCACCTTTCGCAAATGCAGACCTCAACCGCAGAAGCAATTTCGTAGAAGCGGATTAGTGGTCGTAGAAGCGATTTCTGCCTTGCAAGCTAGATTTCGCAGATGTGAGACCGCATATGCAGACCTTCCTGCGCAGATGCGATTTCACTGGAAATATTTTCACTTCTTTTACTCTTTTTGCACAATTTCACTTCATTTTATCTCAACTCTCTTCAAGGTCCATGGTACCTGAAGATCTAGCAATGCACACCATAAAGTATCTAATTTTATAATTAAAGGACATAAAAACTAAAGAAAATAGACTAGAATAAATGGTAAAGTAACCACCCATCAACACCCCCAACTTAAAAAATTTTATTATCCTCAAGCAAATCAAAACCAAATACTCAATGAGGCTCTACTATTCAATGCACAATTAGCATCGCTATCATTTCCAAATCATATTCTCCAATAAAGCATAACACTTATGGATTTAGGTGGTACTAATAATTAGGCTCAAGCATGTGAATCTCAACCAAATAACTCCCTCATTTAAAACAATTTCAAGAATGCAATGGAGTTTCAAAATAATCAAGTGACAATAACCAAGCCTCAAGAAGTGACTCAAAAGCACTAGTCTACTACATATGCTCAATTTACTCAATTCGGAATCTATCAACGTCACCAATCCATCATAATTCATGTGCCCTCACAAGAAAGAAAGTCTCAAAATCAACATATTTACAATAACACACAAGGGATAAATGCACAAAGACACTCACTCTCAACAAAGAGCTTCAATTATTACAAAATATCATCGGTCTTTAATTGGGAAAAGAACAAGAGCATGCATTTAATATTTTGAAGGATAAATTATGTTATGCTCCTTTGTTACAATTACCTGATTTTAATAAGTCCTTTGAAATTGAATGTGATGCATCTAGTAGAGGTATTGGGCCTGTTTTAATGCAAGATTCTAAACCAATCGCTTATTTTAGTGAGAAGCTGAATGGGTCTGCATTGAATTATTCTACTTATGATAAAGCATTATATGCCTTGGTAAGGGCTCTTGTTACATGGCAGCATTATTTGTGGCCAAAGGAGTTTGTGATAAAAACTGACCATGAACTTTAAGATACTTGAAAAGCCAAGGTAAATTGAGTAGAAGACATGCCAAATGGGTTGAATTCATTGAGACATTTCCTTATGTGATTAGCTACAAGCAAGGTAAAGACAATATAGTTGCTGATGCGCTTTCAAGAAGGTACTCTCTTGTTTCTACTCTTATTTCTAAATTGATGGGATTTGATCATATTAAGGATTTATATGTTGATGATTCTAATTTTGATGTAGCATTTTCGGCATGTTTAAATGGGCCTTTTGAGAAGTATAATCTGAAAGATAGGTTTCTTTTTAAAGAGAAAAAGATTTGTGTCCCTAATTGTTCTTTGCGAGAAGCTTTTGTGAGGGAAGCACATTGTGGGGGGCTTATGGGACACTTTGGTGTGCCTAAAATACTTGACATCCTTGCTGAAAATTTCTTTTGGCCTAATATGAGAAAAGATGTAGAAAGATTTTGTGCTCAATGTCTTGAATGCAAAACAAGCTAAATCTAAAGTGTTGCCACATGGTTTCTACACGCCATTACCTGTGCCTATTTCACCTTGGATTGATATTTCTATGGACTTTGTGTTAGGATTGCCTAGAACAAGGTATGGTAAGGATAGCATCTTTGTTGTGGTAGATAGGTTCTCAAAAATGGCTCGCTTTATTCCTTGTTTAAAGACTAATGATTCTTCTCATGTTGCTGATTTATTTTTTAGAGAAGTTGTTAAATTGCATGGTATACCTCGAACTATTGTTAGTGATAGGGATGTTAAGTTTCTAAGCCACTGTTGGCGTGTGCTTTGGGGAAAATTGGGAACAAAATTGTTGTTTTCTACTTCTTGTCATCCACAAACTGATGGGCAAACTGAGGTAGTAAATAGAACCCTAGGAAATATGTTAAGGGCTGTTCTAAAAGGAAAATTAACTTCTTGGGAGGATCACTTGCCTATGGTAGAATTTGCTTACAATCGAATTGTTCATTCATCTACTGGTTATTCTCTTTTTGAAGTTGTTTATGGCTCTAACCCCCTTACACCCCTTGACTTATTGCCTTTGCCTACTAATGAGAGGGTTAGTCTTGATGGAAAAAAGAAAGCTGATTCGATGAAGACTATTCATAAGCATACGAGACTTGCAATTGAGAGGAAGAATTAGCAAACAGCTTTACGAAGAAATAAAGGTCGAAAACCAGTTATCTTTGAGCCTGGTGATTTGGTTTGGGTTCATATGAGGAAGGAGAGATTTCCTTCAAAAAGGAAGACAAAATTGCACCCTATAGGAGATGGGCTATTTAAAGTACTTGAAAGGATTGGAGATAATGCTTACAAATTGGACCTTCCAGGTGAGTTTCAAGTAAGTGCTACTTTTAATGTTGCTGACTTATCCTTATTTGATGTAAGTTCAAATTCGAGGACGAATTCTTTTCAAGAGGAGGGGAATGATAGCTCCACGGACAAGGATAAAGCTTTAGAAGTACCAAAAAATCCATTCACAAGGTCTCAAGCTAAGGAGAAGCAAGACAAGGTTGTTGGGCTTCAATGGGAGAACAAGAAGGCGCTAATGGTGGAAGAAGAGCTCAAGAATTAAGGAGAGGACTTAGCTAAGTGCTACACTCATTTGATAGTCCAAGTCCAAGTCCAAGAGGAGGCATATTGGGGTCCAAGCACCAGCCAAGGAGGGTCTAAATTAGGCACCTAAATCAACCTACAAAGGAGCTAACTTGGCGCCCAAGTCAGCTCAAGGAGGGGCGGCCAAGACATAGGAGAAGGAGTTAAAGTTCCTTATTTTATTTTCTAGTTTGTTATGACATATTTGATGCTTTCCTAGGTAGTTAAGGCTTTATTTTTATTTTCCTAAGATTATTGGAATTACTTTCCAAGATTGACTTAGTTTTTATTTCCTAGAGTTTTACCTTTTCCTATGATAGTTGGACTTGTTGTCCAAAGTAGTGTAGGACTTTATTTCCTTAATGTTTAGGTAGAATTTCGTGACCCCCTCCCTATATAAAGAGGTGTCTTCTTAGCTTTTAGAGTTAGACTATTATCAATAAAAATTGTGAGATCTTTCTTGCACTCTTGTGTGTGGCAACTCTTGGATTTATTCTTCAACCTTCAAGACTCAACTTAAGGTGGTAAGATTAAACTCTTTCGAAATCTTAGATCACTTCTAGGTATTCAAGAAAGGTGATAAGTTTAAGCTTATTGTTGTTCTTATTATTCTAAAGGGTCGGGTTTCACAATCTATCTCTTGTTTTTAATTCTCTACCAAAGGCGATTAGTTCTTTGTTAGCTAATTGTTGTTGTTAGGATACAACTTCAAGAATAAACTTCTTGAATTCAAGAAACTCTTTCTTGAATTCAATCTATCTTTAATTTTCCGTTTTTTTTGTTCTTTATTTTCTTTTAGCTTCCGCACGTTTCTTGATTTTGTTTAGTAATTCTTGGATACCTATCGTGTTGTTATCACCAAGGGCGACTATGTGTTCCAAATGTGGAAGGTCTCCATGAAAGAATTTTGACTGAAGCTCACACTTCTAGGTATTCTGTGCACCCAGGTTCTACAAAAATGTATCATGATCTTAAGGAAGTCTATTGGTGGAATGATACGAAGAGGAATGTTGCGGACTTTGTAGCAAGATGTCCGAACTGTTAGCAAGTGAAGGCCGAACACCAAAGCCCCGGTGGGATGGCACAGAACATAGAAATTCTAATGTGGAAATGGGAAATGATTAATATGGACTTTGTGGTAGGATTACCGCGCACTCCGCGCAAGTTTGACTCAATTTGGGTGTTATGGATCGACTCACGAAATCAGCACACTTTTTGCCGGTTAAGTCTACCGATATAGTGGAGCAGTTTGCTCAGTTGTATATCAAAGAAATAGTCAGGTTGCATGGCACCCCAGTTTCCATCATTTCTGATCGGGGGGCACAATTCACTGCTAATTTTTGGAAGAAATTTCAGCGAGGTTTGGGTACTCAAGTGAATCTTAGTACAGCCTTTCACCCGCAGACTGACGGGCAGGCAGAGCGGACTATTCAGACGCTTGAGGATATGTTGCGCGCTTGTGTTATAGACTTCAAAGGTAGCTGGGATAATCATTTACCACTCATAGAATTTGCATATAACAATAGTTATCATGATAGCATTCAAATGGCATCGTTCGAGGCTTTATATGGTAGGAAATGTAGATCTCCCATTGGGCGGTTAAAAATTGGGGAAGCAGAGTTGATAGGGCCAGACCTCATGCATCAGGTTATGGAAGCGGTTAAAGACTGCTCAGAGTCATTAGAAATCCTATTCGGATGTTCGTCGTAGAGATTTGTTATTCAAAGAAGATGATTGGGTATTTTTGAGAGTTTCCCCCATGAAAGGTGTAATGCGATTTGGTAAGAAAGGGAAATTGAGTCCGAGGTATGTTGGACTGTACAACATCATTCAGAGGATCGGTGAGGTAGCATACAAGCTTGAGCTACCACCTAAGATGTCATTAGTACACCCGGTGTTTCATGTGTCTATGTTAAAGAAAGTAGTTGGAGACCCGATAGTCATTGTTCTGGTTGAGACTATTGAGGTAAATGAAGAATTGACTTATGAAGAGATTCCAGTTTCTATTATTGATCGACAAGTCCGAAAGTTGAGAAACAAAGAAATTGCATCCGTGAAAGTGTTATGGCGAAACCAATAGGCTAAAGAAGCTACTTGGGATGCCGAAGAAGAAATGAAGAAAAAGTATCCTTATTTATTTTAATAACCATGTAATTATAAGTTGTGCCTTATGAAAATGCAAATGGATATTCCTATGAAATATGTATGACTTGTACATTTGGTGCTAAGGGTGTTCTGTTCTGGTAATATATATTGCTTATGATACCACATTTGGCATTGTTTTGTATTATTTTACGTCGTTGGAATACGTATATGTTGTTAGGATGTGTTTCTGGGGCTCTCTGACAGGTGGATAGGCCTAGTTATAAGGGAAACTCTGGCGAAATTTTTGGAAATTTTGCGAGTTAGTCAAATTTGGGGCTGCTCGAATGTGGTATGAAACAAACCGAGCTAAATAAGATGTTAATAACAGGTTTAGACCCTCATTCGAGGATGAATGATCCTAAGAGGAGGAGAATGTAACACCCCGGAAAACTTTGAAGAACTTAAGTGTAAAGCCCGGTAAAATTTGCAAAGAAAATAATGTTTCATGGTGTCGGACTAGGCTTATGTGTTTGAGGATTGCAGAAATGCTTCGCGGCGAGCTTACTCGCCGTGGCTCGGACTTTTTGGGTAGAACAATGCATCAAAATGTAAAGGAAAATATTTGGCGGAAGAGTGCATTTCTGCGGTCCATTATGCGACCGCAGAACCACTCTGCAGACCAAAGGCCCGGTGGGATGGCACAGAACATAGAAATTCCAATGTGGAAATAAGAAATGATTAATATGGACTTTGTGGTAGGATTACCGCGCACTCCGCATAAGTTTTACTCAATTTGGGTAATTGTGGATCGACTCACGAAATCAGCGCACTTTTTGCCGGTTAAGTCTACCGACATAGTGGAGCAGTATGCTCAGTTGTATATCAAAGAAATAGTCAGGTTGCATGGCACCCCAGTTTCAATCATTTTTGATCGGGGGGCACAATTCACTGCTAATTTTTGGAAGAAATTTCAGCAAGGTTTGGGTACTCAAGTGAATCTTAGTACAGCCTTTCACCCGCAGACTGACGGGCAAGCAGAGCGGACTATTCAGACGCTTGAGGATATGTTGCGCGCTTGTGTTATAGACTTCAAAGGTAGCTAGGACGATCATTTACCACTCATAGAATTTGCATATAACAATAGTTATCATGCTAGCATTCAAATTGCACAGTTCGAGGCTTTATATGGTAGGAGATGTAGATCTACCATTGGGTGGTTCAAAATTGTGGAGGCAGAGTTGATAGGGCCATGCCTCGTGCATCAGGCTATGGAAAAAGTTAAAATCATTAAGGAGCGGTTGAAGACTGCTCAGAGTCGTCATAAATCCTATTCGGATGTTCGTCGTAGAGATTTGGAATTCAAAGAAGATGATTAGGTATTTTTGAGAGTTTCCCCCATGAAGGGTGTAATGCGATTTGGTAAGAAAGGGAAATTGAGTTCGAGGTATATTGGACCGTACAAAATCATTCAAAGGATTGGTGAGGTAGCATACAAGCTTGAGCTACCACCTGAGATGTCATTAGTACACCCGGTGTTTCATGTGTCTATGTTAAAGAAAGTAGTTAGAGACCCGACAGTCATTGTTCCGGTTGAGACTATTGAGGTAAATGAAGAATTGACTTATGAAGAGATTCCAGTTTCTATTATTGATCGACAAGTCCGAAAGTTGAAAAACTAAGAAATTGCATCCGTGAAAGTGCTATGGCAAAACCAACAAGCTGAAGAGGCTACTTGGGAGGCCGAAGAAGAAATGAAGAAAAAGTATCCTTATTTATTTGAATAACCATGTAATTATGAGTTGTGCCTTATGAAAATGCTAAGGGATATTCCTATGTTTATGTATGACCTGTACATTTGGTGTTAAGGGTGTTCCGTTCTGGTAATATATATTGCTTATGAGACCACATTTAGTGTTGTTTTGTATTATGTTACGTCATTGGAATACGTATATGTTGTTAGGATGTGTTTCTGGGGCTCTCTGACAGGTGGATAGGCCTAGTTACCAGGGAAACTATGGCGAAAGTTTTGAAAATTTTGGGAGTTAGTCAAATTTGGGGTTGCTCGAATGTGGTATGAAACAAACTGAGTTGCATAAGATGTTAATAACATGTTTTGACCCTCATTCGAGGACGAATGATCCTAAGCGGGGGAGAATGTAACACCCCGGAAAATTTTGAAGAACTTAAGTGTAAAGCCTGATAAAATTTGCAAAGAAAATAATGTTTCATGGTGCTGGACTAGGCTTATGAGTTTGAGGATTGAACAATGCATCGAAATGTAAAGGAAAATGTCTGGCGGAAGAGTGCATTTTTGCAGTCCATTATGCGATCGCATAATCACTCTGCGGGTCGCATAATGGCCGCAGAAGTGAGCAGGTGAGGGCTATTCTAGAAGCAGCTATGCGGTCGACTATGCGACCACATAACTGTTATGCGGTGCATTATGCGACCGCATAACAGTTATGCGGACCGCATAGTGACCACATACACAGGCAGTTTTTTTGGCTATTTTGTAACCAAATATGCGACCCATATGCGGTCCGCATATCGGTAATGCGATCGCATACCTTGTTCCGGAGCTCTAATTTTGGATTTTTAAAACCCGACCCTATTTCGTTAAATACAATCTTTGGGTCATTTTGGAGCTATTATCTGACATTTTAGAGTGAGAGAGGGTACCCTATAGTGAGAAGGTGTTCTCCAATAATTGTTCTTCAATTCTTGCCCAAGTTTTGGAAGATTGAGAAGGGAAACTCACTAGGTCTTCTTCCTAGAGGTATGATTCTACACCCTAAACCCTAATTTCGAAATCATCTGAAAATAGGTAATTAGCAAGATAATTTTTGGGCATGAGAGTTGTTTATTTTTTATGCATGTGTTATCAAAGGGTGTAGGAAGATTGTTGAGCTAAAAATGGTAAAGATTGGGTTGTGGGATGATGGAATCCTTCATATAAAGGACATTGAAATCTTATGCACACCTAGTGTTTGATAAAATGCTCAAGTGAGCTAGAACCATGATCATCTTCCAAATTATGATTCAAATTGTTATATTTTTACAATAGATTGAAGTTGCTAAGAATTCCGGAACGTTTTAGAGTTTAAGGAAGCTCAAGTGAGGTATGTTGGCTAAACGTTTCTCTTAGAATTGAATCCCACAATATTCATGTAAATTATGTAAGTCCCGAGTGATTCATTACGAAAATGGCTATTCCGAGTAAGATTGGATTGAAAGATATATGTTCAACAAGCATCCCAAATGCTTTATTCATGTTATGTTACCAATTGATGATGTGTTAAAATATGGGCAGTGCATTAATAATGTTTCGATTTTAAGTCAAGTTCAAATGAAGGCTATTATGCCAAATTTTGTGAAATATCTCTATGTGCCTTAGACTCTAAATTGCTCACATATGTACTACACACCTTGATTTGAGTTGTATTTGTTGTTGATGACGATAATGATATTTGAAATTGATAAGGTGAAAATGAAATACTGAATATGGCCAACGTGCCAAGAATGATCTTATAATTATGGCCATTAGTACCAATGAAATGAAAAGATGTGAAAGTAATACGAAATGCGATAATTTATATAAAGAGGCTGATGTCTCAAATAAGACAGCCTAGACGGTCGGGTCGTGATCGGACACCATGCCACACACATGGTGGTGATTGTGCTGGAAATTGTAATTGAAATTATGATTTTGGTCGATGTCCCTAATGGATAGCCTAGCCGATCGGGTCGTGATCGGACTCCGTGTTAAAGATGGTTGTATTGATATTAAGATAAATTGTGGTTGATGTCTCTAAAGAGATGGCCTAGCTAATCGGGTCATGATCGGACTTCGTGCTAAGAGTACGGTGGTACTGGTTTTGTGAATAATGGTATTATGCACAATGGTATATCGATACTAAAAAGCTCCCAATGTAAGTTATGGGAATTAATTTGAACACTGTCTTGATTCTAAATTGAGGTTTGATGTTAATTAAGGCTTTCATTGATATTATGATAATCTTGTTTGTATTATTTGTCATTCTATTGAGAGACTGTTTAGTTATACATACTAGTGCTATTCGGCGGTACTAACATCCTTTTTGCTGGGGGCGCTTGTCATGCCCCAAAATCGGGGAGCGCGACCGGCGCTCAACCGAGTGAACCCGACCGAGCAAGCCTGTTAGATTCCTTCTACACAAACTCATTCATGAATAAAGAGAATATATGTTTTCCTTAATTAAATAATATAGTGGTCATGTCTGCAATTACCAATTTCTTACCAATAGTTTAATTATTTTTAAAGTCTCAAATGGACAAGTAATACAACCAAAACAAATCATAGTTTGTCTTTCCCCAATACACAACCCACACTATGTCTACAGAGCCTCTATGGATAAAGAAGAGTACAATGATAATGCCGGCAACAAGGCCCCGGCTATACCTCAACCATAATACATAAAGATCAAAAGATACATGACCCCGGGATGAAGTGGGGCTCACCAAGTCAGCTGGGAAGAAGGTGTACTGCTATCACTGATCAGTGTCTCCTGCTGTGGAACCACCTACATCCATTTAAAGATGCAGCTGTAACACCCCATAAAATTTTGAAGTACTTAAGTGTAAAGCCCGATAAAATATGCAAAAAAAATAATGTTTCATGGTGCCGGACTAGGCTTACGTGTTTGAGGATTGTAGAAATTCTCCGCGGCTCGAACGTTTTGGGTTGAACAATGCACGGGAAAGTAAAGGAAATTTTTTGCCGGAAATGTGCATTTATGCGGTCCATTATGCGACCGCATAATCACTCTGCGGGCCGCATAATGGCCGCAGAAGTGAGCAGGTGAGGGCTATTCTTGAAGCAGCTATGCGGTTGACTATGCGACCGCATAACTGTTATGCGGTGCATTATGCGACCGCATACACAGGCAGTTCTTTTGGCTATTTTGTAACCAAATATGGGACCGATATGCGGTCCGCATATTGGTTATGCGATCGCATACCTTGTTTCGGAGCTCCAATTTTGGGTTTTTAAAACCCGACCCTATTTCATTAAATGCACTCTTTGGCTCATTTCTGAGCTATTATCTGACATTTTAGAGTGAGAGAGGGTGCCCTAGATTGAGAAGGTGTTCTCCAATAATTGTTCTTCAATTCCTGCCAATGTTTTGGAAGATTGAGAAGGGAAACTCATTAGGTCTTCATCCTAGAGGTAAGATTCTACACCCTGAACTCTAATTTCGAAATCATCTGAAAATGGGTAATTAGCAAGATAATTTTTGAGCATGAGAGTTTATTATTTTACATGCATGTGATATCAAATGGTGTAGGAAGATTGTTGAGCTAAAAATGATAAAGATTGGGTTGTGGAATGATGAAATCCTTCATTAAAAGGACATTGAAAACTTATGCACACCTAGTGTTTGATAAAATGCTCAAGTGAGCTAGAACTATGATCATCTTCCAAATTTTGATTCAAATTGTTATATTTTTACAATAGATTGAAGTTGCTAAGAATTCCGGAATGTTTTAGAGTTTAAGGAAGCTCAAGTGAGGTATGTTGGCTAAACGTTTCTCTTAGAATTGAATCCCACAATATTCATGTAAATTACGTAAGTCCCGAGTGATTCATTACGAAAATGGCTATTCCGAGTAAGATTGGATTGAAAGATATATGTTCAACAAGCATCCCAAATGCTTTATTCATGTTATGTTACCAATTGATGATGTGTTAAAATATGGGCAGTGCATTAATAATGTTTCGATTTTAAGTCAAGTTCAAATGAAGGCTATTATGCCAAATTTTGTGAAATATCTCTATGTGCCTTAAACTCTAAATTGCTCACATATGTACTACACACCTTGATTTGAGTTGTATTTGTTGTTGATGATGATAATAATATTTGAAATTGATAAGGTGAGCATGAAATACTGAATATGGCCAACGTGCCAAGAATGATCTTATAATTATAGCCATTAGTGCCAATGAAATGAAAAGATATGAAAGTAATACGAAATGCGATAATTGAAATAAAGTGGCTGATGTCTAAAATAAGATAGCCTAGCCGGCCGGGTCATGATCGGACACCATGCCGCACACATGGTGGTGATTGTGCTGGAAATTGTAATTGAAATTGTGATTGTGGTCGATGTCCCTAATGGATAGCCTAGCCGATCGGGTCGTGATCGGACTCCGTGTTAAAGATGGTTGTATTGATATTAAGATAAATTGTGGTTGATGTCTCTAATGAGATGGCCTAGCTGATCGGGTCATGATCGGACTTCGTGCTAAGAGTACGGTGGTACTGGTTTTGTGAATAATGGTATTATGCACAATGGTATATCGATACTAAAAATCTCCCAATGTAAGTTATGGGAATTAATTTGAACACTGTCTTGATCCTAAATTGAGGTTTGATGTTAATTAAGGCTTTTATTGATATTATGATAATCTTGTTTGTATTATTTGTCATTCTATTGAGAGACTGTTTAGTTATACATACTAGTGCTATTCGACGGTACTAACATCCCTTTTGCTGGGGGCGCTTGTCATGCCCCAAAATCGGGGAGCGCGACCGGCGCTCAACCGAGTGAACCCGACCGAGCAAGCCTATTAGATTCCTTCTACACAAACTCATTCATGAATAAAGAGAATATATGTTTTCCTTAATTAAATAATATAGTGGTCATGTCTGCAATTACCAATTTCTTACCAATAGTTTAATTATTTTTAAAGTCTCAAATGGACAAGTAATACAACCAAAACATATCATAGTTTGTCTTTCCCCAATACACAACCCGCACTATGTCTACAGAGCCTCTATGGATAAAGAAGAGTACAATGATAATGCCGGCAACAAGGCCCCGGCTATACCTCAACCATAATACATAAAGATCAAAAGATACATGACCCCGGGATGAAGTGGGGCTCACCAAGTCAGCTGGGAAGAAGGTGTACTGCTATCACTGATCAGTGCCTCCTGCTGTGGAACCACCTACATCCATTTAAAGATGCAGCTGTAACACCCCATAAAATTTTGAAGTACTTAAGTGTAAAGCCCGATAAAATATGCAAAAAAAATAATGTTTCATGGTGCCGGACTAGGCTTACGTGTTTGAGGATTGTAGAAATTCTCCGCGGCTCGAACGTTTTGGGTTGAACAATGCACGGGAAAGTAAAGGAATTTTTTTGCCGGAAATGTGCATTTATGCAGTCCATTATGCGACCGCATAATCACTCTGCGGGCCGCATAATGGCCGCAGAAGTGAGCAGGTGAGGGCTATTCTTGAAGCAGCTATGCGGTCGACTATGCGACCGCATAACTGTTATGCGGTGCATTATGCGACCGCATACACAGGCAGTTCTTTTGGCTATTTTGTAACCAAATATGGGACCGATATGCGGTCCGCATATCGGTTATGCGATCGCATACCTTGTTTCGGAGCTCCAATTTTGGGATTTTAAAACCCGACCCTATTTCATTAAATGCACTCTTTGGCTCATTTCTGAGCTATTATCTGACATTTTAGAGTGAGAGAGGGTGCCCTAGATTGAGAAGGTGTTCTCCAATAATTGTTCTTCAATTCCTGCCAATGTTTTGGAAGATTGAGAAGGGAAACTCATTAGGTCTTCATCCTAGAGGTAAGATTCTACACCCTGAACTCTAATTTCGAAATCATCTGAAAATGGGTAATTAGCAAGATAATTTTTGAGCATGAGAGTTGATTATTTTACATGCATGTGATATCAAATGGTGTAGGAAGATTGTTGAGCTAAAAATGATAAAGATTGGGTTGTGGAATGATGAAATCCTTCATTAAAAGGACATTGAAAACTTATGCACACCTAGTGTTTGATAAAATGCTCAAGTGAGCTAGAACTATGATCATCTTCCAAATTTTGATTCAAATTGTTATATTTTTACAATAGATTGAAGTTGCTAAGAATTCCGGAATGTTTTAGAGTTTAAGGAAGCTCAAGTGAGGTATGTTGGCTAAACGTTTCTCTTAGAATTGAATCCCACAATATTCATGTAAATTACGTAAGTCCCGAGTGATTCATTACGAAAATGGCTATTCCGAGTAAGATTGGATTGAAAGATATATGTTCAACAAGCATCCCAAATGCTTTATTCATGTTATGTTACCAATTGATGATGTGTTAAAATATGGGCAGTGCATTAATAATGTTTCGATTTTAAGTCAAATTCAAATGAAGGCTATTATGCCAAATTTTGTGAAATATCTCTATGTGCCTTAAACTCTAAATTGCTCACATATGTACTACACACCTTGATTTGAGTTGTATTTGTTGTTGATGATGATAATGATATTTGAAATTGATAAGGTGAGCATGAAATACTGAATATGGCCAACGTGCCAAGAATGATCTTATAATTATAGCCATTAGTGCCAATGAAATGAAAAGATGTGAAAGTAATACGAAATGCGATAATTGATATAAAGTGGCTGATGTCTTAAATAAGATAGCCTAGCCGGCCGGGTCATGATCGGACACCATGCCGAACACATGGTGGTGATTGTGCTGGAAATTGTAATTGAAATTGTGATTGTGATCGATGTCCCTAATGGATAGCCTAGCCGATCGGGTCGTGATCAGACTCCGTGTTAAAGACGGTTGTATTGATATTAAGATAAATTGTGGTTGATGTCTCTAATGAGATGGCCTAGCTGATCGGGTCATGATCGGACTTCGTGCTAAGAGTACGGTGGTACTGGTTTTGTGAATAATGGTATTATGCACAATGGTATATCGATACTAAAAATCTCCTAATGTAAGTTATGGGAATTAATTTGAACACTGTCTTGATCCTAAATTGAGGTTTGATGTTAATTAAGGCTTTCATTGATATTATGATAATCTTGTTTGTATTATTTGTCATTCTATTGAGAGACTGTTTAGTTATACATACTAGTGCTATTCGACGGTACTAACATCCCTTTTGCTGGGGGCGCTTGTCATGCCCCAAAATCGGGGAGCGCGACCGGCGCTCAACCGAGTGAACCCGACCGAGCAAGCCTGTTAGATTCCTTCTACACAAACTCATTCATGAATAAAGAGAATATATGTTTTCCTTAATTAAATAATATAGTGGTCATGTCTGCAATTACCAATTTCTGACCAATAGTTTAATTATTTTTAAAGTCTCAAATGGACAAGTAATACAACCAAAACATATCATAGTTTGTCTTTCCCCAATACACAACCCACACTATGTCTACAGAGCCTCTATGGATAAAGAAGAGTGCAATGATAATGCCGGCAACAAGGCCCCAGCTATACCTCAACCATAATACATAAAGATCAAAAGATACATGACCCCGGGATGAAGTGGGGCTCACCAAGTCAGCTGGGAAGAAGGTGTACTGCTATCACTGATCAGTGTCTCCTGCTGTGGAACCACCTACATCCATTTAAAGATGCAGCTATAACACCCCATAAAATTTTGAAGTACTTAAGTGTAAAGCCCGATAAAATATGCAAAAAAAATAATGTTTCATGGTGCCGGACTAGGCTTACGTGTTTGAGGATTGTAGAAATTCTCCGCGGCTCGAACGTTTTGGGTTGAACAATGCACGGGAAAGTAAAGGAATTTTTTTGCCGGAAATGTGCATTTATGCAGTCCATTATGCGACCGCATAATCACTCTGCGGGCAGCATAATGGCCGCAGAAGTGAGCAGGTGAGGGCTATTCTTGAAGCAGCTATGTGGTCGACTATGCGACCGCATAATTGTTATGCGGTGCATTATGGGACCGCATACACAGGCAGTTCTTTTGGCTATTTTGTAACCAAATATGGGACCGATATGCGGTCCGCATATCGGTTATGCGATCGCATACCTTGTTTCGGAGCTCCAATTTTGGGTTTTTAAAACCCGACCCTATTTCATTAAATGCACTCTTTGGGTCATTTCTAAGCTATTATCTGACATTTTAGAGTGAGAGAGGGTGCCCTAGAGCGAGAAGGTGTTCTCCAATAATTGTTCTTCAATTCCTGCCAATGTTTTGGAAGATTGAAAAGGGAAACTCATTAGGTCTTCATCCTAGAGGTAAGATTCTACACCCTAAACTCTAATTTCGAAATCATCTGAAAATGGGTAATTAGCAAGATAATTTTTGAGCATGAGAGTTGATTATTTTACATGCATGTGATATCAAATGGTGTAGGAAGATTGTTGAGCTAAAAATGATAAAGATTGGGTTGTGGAATGATGAAATCCTTCATTAAAAGGACATTGAAAACTTATGCATACCTAGTGTTTGATAAAATGCTCAAGTGAGCTAGAACCATGATCATCTTCCAAATTTTGATTCAATTTGTTTTATTTCTACAATAGATTGAAATTGCTAAGAATTCCGGATAATTTTAGAGTTTAAGGAAGCTCAAGTGAGGTATGTTGGCTAAACTCTTCTCTTAGATTTGTATCCCACGATATTCATGTAAATTACGTAAGTCCCGAGTGATTCATTACGAAAATGGCTATTCCGAGTAAGATTGGATTGAAAGATATATGTTCAACAAGCATCCCAAATGCTTTATTCATGTTATGTTACCAATTGATGATGTGTTAAAAAATGGGCAGTGCATTAATAATGTTTCGATTTTAAGTCAAGTTCAAATGAAGGCTATTATGCCAAATTTTTTGAAATATCTCTATGTGCCTTAGACTCTAAATTGCTCACATATGTACTACACACCTTGATTTGAGTTGTATTTGTTGTTGATGATGATAATGATATTTGAAATTGATAAGGTGAGCATGAAATACTGAATATGGCCAACGTGCCAAGAATGATCTTATAATTATAGCCATTAGTGCCAATGAAATGAAAAGATGTGAAAGTAATACGAAATGCGATAATTGATATAAAGAGGCTGATGTCTAAAATAAGATAGCCTAGCCGGCCGGGTCATGATCGGACACCATGCCGCACACATGGTGGTGATTGTGCTAGAAATTGTAATTGAAACTGTGATTGTGGTCGATGTCCCTAATGGATAGCCTAGCCGATCGGGTCGTGAACGGACTCCGTGTTAAAGACGGTTGTATTGATATTAAGATAAATTGTGGTTGATGTCTCTAATGAGATGGCCTAGCTGATCGGGTCATGATCGGACTTCGTGCTAAGAGTCCGGTGGTACTGGTTTTGTGAATAATGGTATTATGCACAATGGTATATCGATACTAAAAATCTCCCAATGTAAGTTATGGGAATTAATTTGAACACTGTCTTGATTCTAAATTGAGGTTTGATGTTAATTAAGGCTTTCATTGATATTATGATAATCTTGTTTGTATTATTTGTCATTCTATTGACAGACTGTTTAGTTATACATACTAGTGCTATTCGACGGTACTAACATCCTTTTTGCTGGGGGCGCTTGTCATGCCCCAAAATCGGGGAGCGCGACCGGCGCTCAACCGAGTGAACCCGACCGAGAAAACCTGTTAGATTCCTTCTACACAAACTCATTCATGAATAAAGAGAATATATGTTTTCCTTAATTAAATAATATAGTGGTCATGTCTGCAATTACCAATTTCTTACCAATAGTTTAATTATTTTTAAAGTCTCAAATGGACAAGTAATACAACCAAAACATATCATAGTTTGTCTTTCCCCAATACACAACCCACACTATGTCTACAGAGCCTCTATGGATAAAGAAGAGTACAATGATAATGCCGGCAACAAGGCCCCGGCTATACCTCAACCATAATACATAAAGATCAAAAGATACATGACCCCGGGATGAAGTGGGGCTCACCAAGTCAGCTGGGAAGAAGGTGTACTGCTATCACTGATCAGTGTCTCCTGCTGTGGAACCACCTACATCCATTTAAAGATGCAGCTATAACACCCCATAAAATTTTGAAGTACTTAAGTGTAAAGCCCGATAAAATATGCAAAAAAATAATGTTTCATGGTGCCGGACTAGGCTTACGTGTTTGAGGATTGTAGAAATTCTCCGCGGCTCGAACGTTTTGGGTTGAACAATGCACGGGAAAGTAAAGGAAATTTTTTGCCGGAAATGTGCATTTATGCGGTCCATTATGCGACCGCATAATCACTCTGCGGGCCGCATAATGGCCGCAGAAGTGAGCAGGTGAGGGCTATTCTTGAAGCAGCTATGCGGTCGACTATGCGACCGCATAACTGTTATGCGGTGCATTATGCGACCGCATACACAGGCAGTTGTTTTGGCTATTTTGTAACCAAATATGGGACCGATATGCGGTCCGCATATCGGTTATGCGATCGCATACCTTGTTTCGGAGCTCCAATTTTGGGTTTTTAAAACCCGACCCTATTTCATTAAATGCACTCTTTGGGTCATTTCTGAGCTATTATCTGACATTTTAGAGTGAGAGAGGGTGCCCTAGAGTGAGAAGGTGTTCTCCAATAATTGTTCTTCAATTCCTGCCAATGTTTTGGAAGATTGAGAAGGGAAACTCATTAGGTCTTCATCCTAGAGGTAAGATTCTACACCCTAAACTCTAATTTCGAAATCATCTAAAAATGGGTAATTAGCAAGATAATTTTTGAGCATGAGAGTTGATTATTTTACATGCATGTGATATCAAATGGTGTAGGAAGATTGTTGAGCTAAAAATGATAAAGATTGGGTTGTGGAATGATGAAATCCTTCATTAAAAGGACATTGAAAACTTATGCACACCTAGTGTTTGATAAAATGCTCAAGTGAGCTAGAACCATGATCATCTTCCAAATTTTGATTCAATTTGTTATATTTCTACAATAGATTGAAATTGCTAAGAATTCCGGATAATTTTAGAGTTTAAGGAAGCTCAAGTGAGGTATGTTGGCTAAACTCTTCTCTTAGATTTGAATCCCACGATATTCATGTAAATTACGTAAGTCCCGAGTGATTCATTATGAAATTGGCTATTCCGAGTAAGATTGGTTTGAAAGATACATGTTCAACAAGCATCCCAAATGCTCTATTCATGTTATGTTACCAATTGAGGATGTGTTAAAATATGGGTTGTGCATTAATAATATTTTGACTTTAAGTCAAGTTCAAATGAAGGCTATTATGCCAAATTTTATGAAATATCTCTATGTGCATTAGACTCTAAATTGCTCACATGTGTACTACACACTTTGATTTGAATTGTGTTTATTTTTAATGATGAGGATGATATTTGAAATTGATAATGTGAGCATGAAATATTGTATATGGCCAACGTGCCAAGAATGATCTTATAATTATGGCCACTAGTGTCAATGAAATGAAAAGATGTGAAAGTATTATGAAATGTGATGATTGATATAAAACGGTTGATGTCTCAAATAAGGCGGCCTAGACGATCGGGTCGTGATCGGACACCATGCCGCACACATGGTGGTGATTGTGTTGGAAATTTGTAATGATAGTAATTGTGGTTGATGTCTCTAATGAGATGGGCTAGCCGATCGGGTCGTGATCGGACTCCGTGTTAAAAACGGTGGTATTGATATTGAGAGTAATTGAGGTTGATGTCCATAATGGATGGCCTAGCTGATCGGGTTGTGATCGGACTCCGTGCTAAAAGTACGGTGGCATTGGTATTGTGAACACTCGTATTGGGGACAATGGTATATCGATACTAAAAATCTCCCAATGTGAGATATGGAAATTAATTTGAATACTGTCTTGATCCTAAATTGAGGTTTGATATTGATTAAATCTTTCATTGATATTATGATAATCTTGTTTGTATTAATTGTCATTCTATTGAGAGGGTGTTTAGTTATACATACTAGTACTATTCGATGGTACTAACGTCCCTTTTTTCCGGGGGGCGTTGTATCTTTCAATGGATGCAGGTGGTTCCACAGCAAGAGATATTTATCAGCGATAGTAGTGCACCTTCTTCCCAGATGACATAGTGAGCCCCACTTTATTCCGGGGTCATGAATCTTTTGTACGCTGTGTATTCGGTTTGAGGTATAGCCGGGGCCTTGTTGCCGGCATTATCATTATACTCTTCTTTATCTATAGAGGCTCCGTAGACATAGTGTGGGTTGTGTATTGGTGCTGGGGAAAGACAAACTATGTTATGTTGTGCACGTGTTACTTGTCCATTTGAGACTTTAAAAATGATGAAACTATTGGAAATGAATTGGTATTGAAGACATGAACACATTTTTGTCTAATTAATGATAACATGTATTATCTCTATTCATGGATGAATTTGGGTAGAATGAAATAACAGGCTTGCTCGGTCGGGTTCACTCGGTTGAGCGCCGGTCGCGCTTCTCGGTTTTGGGGCATGACAAACTTAGTATCAGAGCCTAAGGTTTAAAGTTTCCTAGGATGTCTTGGAGCCGTGTCTAGTAGAGTTCTTATTATCGGTGTGTTGTCGACCACATGTATAATTAGGATGCTACATGGATATTTAGGAATAATACCCTTCTTTGATATTCTGAATCATGCGATGAAACTCATTGTGGAACTGTTCTTCCTCTAACTCATGCATTGAGGTTCAAGGTAAGTTTAAATGCTCTTTTGGTTTATTCCAAGTAATGTTGTCATGTGACATGACGAATGGGTAAAGGCCTGAATATTAAACAGATGGCACATGTATCATGTTGAATGAATAGTATGACATATGAGACAATTATATCGTACCATGAGCATCCTTTATATGAGAAGAGTGCTAGAAGTGATTACCCACCTCGAAAGAGGCAGTGACGTGATAAATGTGACATAAGCTTAACTAGTACATGTGGATAGTGTGGGAACCATGTATATGATTCTAAGATGTAAACATGTTACATAGGCACGTGATATATGAAAGGCATGGCCTAGAAAGTAATGATAAATGTGTAGGTCTCTCACGGGAGACAAGAAGTTATGAAAGGAGAGTTGATTGAACCCACAATGAGAAGACCCTATCACTATGAACGTTATAAGAATCTTAGGAATGTGCGAAGTGGTGTTACACTCCAAAAAGGATATTGACATGAGGGAGTTAGATCCCAAGCCTATGTGGCTGAATAAGAGTAGAGAACGTATGAGGTTAATACCATGGTGACTTAAATCTCCCTAATAGTCGAACATATATATGAGGGATAGAGACATGAGACATATGTCCCTGAAGTTGCTAAATTCAAGACTTTTGTCAAAATGTAAATTATTCACCCCAAGTGGGGGAGGAAGGGCCATAGAGAGGCCACTTAAATACAATGAAACAAGAGCAAGACCATGTAGCTATGATGTTTGAATATTTTGTTGAAGAAAGGTGTAGTCTAGAAAAGAGATAATGGGTAGCATGATTCTCTCAAAGGATATGCTAATGATAGACCACTAGTACCCCAAAAAGGTGAAAGGTTAAGGAAGGTAAATTCTTCATACATGGCAATGTGAATGACAGGGTCAACGATCCTAAAAACTAAGAGTATGTTTACAAAGGGATTTTATACTTGTTAGGGGGGTCAGGAACAATGGAACCCAAGGATTTGTGTGGAAAATATTTTCCCTTAGGATTTGTTCTAATTGAATTATTTGTATTATGTGGAACGACGTGTACATTAAGTGAATGTGTGATAATTGATCAGATTAGACCTTAGGATATTAATGTGCCTTAAATTGGAACTTGTTTGTTGGTTGAAGCACTCTTATTATTACTCATTCCCCGTACCCTTATATTATTTTTATGATTCTTGTACATATTGTTGTTGAGTCGTAGGCTATATCTTGTTGTGATAATCGTATTTTTGTTGTGGTGATGTTAATGCATATGTGCACATATGGTGCAGTTGATTGTTGTGTTGTGATGAGATGTGCATGCGGCTGCATAAAGGTGGTGTGTATATTGATGCACATGCGGCGAGATAAGGTGGCTTATGTGCGTGGTGCAAGTAAGGGGAAATACTTCATTGTGATTAGGGGTGGCAAATACGCGGGTTGGGTTGGATATGAGCGGGTCAAAAACAGGTAATTTTAAAAATAGATAAATTATCCGACCCGACCCGTATTTGAGACGGATAAAAAATGGGTTATCGGGCAGATAATATGAATATCCATATTATCCATGGCTTCTTGAATAAGATCACTTATGGGAGAATTCCTAGTCTCCCAAACTTGAGGAACCCCCAATTTGAGGCTTTACAAATATAAAAGTTTAACACATTAGTTATCCATTGGTTATCCATTTGGTTAACCATTTTCTAAGTGGATAATATGGTTCTTATCCATATTCGACCCGTTTTTAAAAAGTTCATTATCCAACCCATTTTTAATGGATATATGGGTGGATAAGTATTTTCTTTTAACCATTTCGCCACCTCTATTTGTGATGCACATGCGACGAGATAAGGGGGTTTATGCGCGTGAAGCTATTTCGGGAATATGTTTTAAAAAACATGTGAAGCTTACCCGGCATCATAAAGATGATTTGTGATTTTGATATGTGGCACATCGGAGTGACTCTTGTTATTCTTGTGTTGGAACAACTTATGACTTCTTGTACGTGTCATGCATTCTACGTGATTTGTTGCATTGTTTCTAATGTGCTAATATATGTCTCTATTATTACTTGATGATTTGGTTTCCAAGATGCATTTACCTACGTGGAGTTGTTATCTTATATTCTGTTGAGTTGTCCGTAACATAATGGATTGAGGTAAACATCAAAATTATTATCATGCTTTACTTTATTTGATTCACGATAAATCCCTCTTGAACATGTTATTGGTAACTGACACGGGTATGATATATGTGGGGGCACGAGGTCTTTACCGTGCGAGTGTGACTTATATTGTAGCACGAGGTCTTTTCCATGCGAGCGTGACTTATATTGTGGCACGAGGTCTTCACCGTGTGGGTGTGACTTATGTTGTGGCACAAGGTATTTGCCTTGCGAGGGTGATTAATAATGTGGGCACAAGGTGCCCTATGTGTCTTATTCAATTTGATGACTTATCATCGAGACTGGACCTTTATTTGTTCTAATTTGTTATCACTTATTCTTATAAGATTCGGTTATTGCCTTATGTTACTCTTCATGTTATCGGTCTTTGACATTTTGCACAGGTTATATTTGACTAGTGAGTGCCTTAACTTGAACCTCATTACTACTCCATCGAGGTTAGTCTTGATACTTACTGGGTACCGATCGTGGTGTACTCATACTATATTTCTACATATTTTTATGTAGATCCAGGTGTTGGAGGTAGCAGACCCAGGTTGTGAGAGCTTCTTTGATCGCAAGAATTAAAGGTAGAGCAGCTTTGTTCGTCGCAGTCCTTTGAAGTCCTTTCCTTACATTTATACTGTCAATTCTCTATCCGAACAACATTGTTTTGAGATATTTTCATGTATGCATTTAGAGCTCGTGACTCTGTACTACCTAATTTTAGGGATTTATTATGATTATCGTTGTGTTGGCTTGTATTTATATTAAACTGTGCTTTATAATATCATATTTTATTGGTTTAATTATTGTAAGTGATCGGTTTACCTAATTTTAGAGACTAGATGCCATCACGATCCTTAAGATGAGATTTTGGGTCGTGACATGATCTTGTCCATGTTGGTGATACATCGGCATGCTCATTGAAGGGAGCAATCTATTCGTTGCTTTCGGAACAACCACTACTCCATCCTAAATACGTGGACAAGGTTATGATGGATCTAGTAATATGAGGGGAGAGATAAATGGTGTCACTATCCAAAATCTCACCAAAAGTCATAATGGCGCCTGACCCACTCGCTAGGCAACCCAACACAACAACAACAATAATAGAATCCAATTATTAAGCCATTTAACTGTTTTATGGTATAAATAACTATGCGGAATAAATCTCAATTCAACATTATAATTACATTGTCAATGATAAGGTCTAAACATGATCACAATCATATATAATGCCCAAAACTCGGTGCCACTACATCACAAGCATCTAATAAGAGCAACTAGAATCAACTGAATAAATACATCTACCTGAAAAAGAATTACATAGACAGAAATAGATTAGTAGGGAAAGGAAACTCTATGTGCTGCAAATCGGTTCATGCCAAGTAGCCCACCAAGAAGTCTCAAATAACACTCCTACTCAACTCAAGGGTACAACAAATACTAGTCTCAAAACCTACACAAAATGCATAGAAGTTCAGTACGATTACAAAACCACGATACCCAATAAGTATCAAATCTAGACTCAAAGAAATAGTTTAGGTGTCAACTCTGACACCTACTAACAACTCAATAAGCATATGAAACATGAATAGAGCATGAAATAAAGTATGATATCATCAATCAGGTCAGTCAATAGAATCACAGTAAACTGGAATTTAGACATGCTTTTCACGAATATCAGTCAAGGCATCAAGGTTTTCACAGAAATCCCTTAGATAGAGATTTATCAACGTAAACTGTGATTTCAAGCTCTAAGCATCAAGTAGACATTAATACCAATTAGCATGAGGAAAACATATTTCTATGTCTGCATGTCAAATACACATGCCAAATCAACAATATCATAGTTAAATCATCAAGTGTACACAATCTCAGCCCATACATAGTGCCTGGCACAAGTACCCCTCAATCATACTCCAACTCTCTCATTGTGTCTGGCACAATCCCATTGAATCATCACACACACACTCAGCATTGTACGTGCCTGACATAAGTACCTCACTAGGCACATATCAAGTGCTTGCGCTCACAGGGCCTAAAATAACATGGGTAACTACCTAACTCCGGAGGGACGGTACCAATCTAAGCGTCGCGGCAGCGTGCCATCTGATCCACATATAATAACGTTTTGGCGTCAACCTATTCCACAAATATTCCCATGGCGGCGTACCACCCAATCCACACATGTACCTGTGGGGGTGTGCCACCCGATCCACATACATACTCGTGGAAGCATGCCACCTAATCCATACAAATACCCGTGGCAACGTGCCACCCGATCCGCACATATACCACTGGCGGCATGTCACCTGATCCACACAACATCATTAGCAACCAATATCCTCTCATAATATTCGTGGTGCCAAAATTCTCATTTTTTTACAATATTCAACTCTCAAGATCATAGATATATGTACGAGGCAACATAATAAAAAGGCACCGAGTCATAATAATCGAAATGAGGATAAAAGCACATAAGCCTAAAAGATGGTTGTGGCTAATCATGTAATTCAATTTATCCCAACAATTAAATAAGCAATTTTATCGTTCAACAACATTATCTTAATATTTATCACGAATGAGACAAGCCAAATAACCACCGAATCATGAATCAATTAAACACTATATGACTATGGCTCGACAAAGAAGCTCAATATGGCAAAATAATCATTTATGCTCAATTTAAAAAGTCATAACCTTAGGCATGCTTCTAAGCGACAATATCATGTCATCACATAGTCAAAGAATCAACGAAAATCGGTCTAAATTGACCCCCCAAATCCCCAAATTACACCCTCTTAAGTTGTAGATAAAATCTCAAAATTTCACTTTAAAATTCTAAGTTTTAGGCATAGAAATCCATGGGGAATCATGATACATGGCCAAATCCAAGTAAACTTTACTTAACGCTAATGTAGAAGTGAAATAGCTCTTCAAAATATCCTCATATCGAATTCTATGGTTCAAAATATGAAATAATAGGCGAAGTCACGAAATTGAACAACTTAAACCACTACCAGATAATACCTTACGCGATCGTGGCCTTACTCACGCGATCGTGATGAATAAACAAGCACTACATCCTGAATCCTTCTACGCGACATAGACTATGTGAACGCGAAGGCCAACTAGCCTCCTCCACACTTTGTGAACGCCAGGGACCAAACGCAAAAGCGGAAGATATTGACCGACCTCCTCCAACACTTCGCGAATGCGAACGCGAAGCCGCGAATGCGAACGCGGAGCATCAAGCGCCCAACTTCAAAAAACACACTACACGAATGCGACACTATTCTCGCGAACGCAAAGAAAAAATGCCTGCTTTCCAAATCCTTCTCCGTGATAGTGAGCCTAGCTTCGTGATCGCAAAGCATTGCAACATACTAGCAACACAACAATTCCAAACTTAATCAAAGTAGTCCAAAATCACCCCAGATTGCACCGAGCCCCTCGGGACTCTGTCCAATCATACCAAAAATTCCAAATACATTATCCAATATTATCCAAAGTCTTGAAACACCGCAACTAACTTCAAAACTAAGAATCAAAGATCAAATCATTCTCTAAACTTTCAAGCCTTCAAAGTTCGCCGAACACGTTTGAATCACACTTAGACATTCCAGATCACAACTAAACTTTGCACACGAGTTCCAATAAATCAAATGAACCTATCTCAGGTCTCCAAACAACAATAGGAGTCTAATAACACCAAACTCAACTCCCCGTCAAACCTATGAACTTTTCAATCCTTCAAATTGTCTTTCGACAAATAAAGCCAAAACCTTCGAGGAACCTCCAAACCCAAATCCAATAATATTCCCAAGTCCAAAATCACCATACGAACCTATTGGAATCATCCAATAACCAATCCGAGGTTGTTTACTCAAAAGTCAAACTTTTGTCAACTCTTCCAACTTAAAGCTTCCAAATTAAGAATCACTATATCAAATCAATCTGATACCTTCGAACCTCAAAACCTACCATACATGCAAGCCATATTACATCACGTGAAGCTACTTGAGGTCTCAAACTGCAGAACGGAATACTAAAGCTCAAAATAACCTGTCGGATCAATACATTCTCCCCTACTTAAACAACATGCGTCCTCTAACGTGCCAATAGCCATTCCAAAGATGCCAAATCACTATATAACTCATCATACTCATGCCCATGGCTGATCTCACGTCACCTCTATATAAGTCCATTAACACAATCCCAACTAAAGTTTCTCTCTTTAACCTTAGCCCACAAGCCTTAGAACCAAATTTCAATATCCGAAATTTCATATAAGATCTAATTCTTGTATATACAAATTGTATCAATACCCACTAGCTGCATCAAGTCATAAATGTACTTCCAAGTTGTAACCACACGATGTATCCCATAACTCATAGGTCCACAACCATATGTTCATCTCACGATAATTGCCTGCTACCAAACCTGTTCCCGATAATATACACCGCATCAAATAAAACCTCTGTGCCAAACCTTCTTAATACTTCTAATGATGATGAAAACGTAAAGAAACTCATAATCACCCGTTAAATCAACAAGTCATGGAGTTCTCTCACCCAACAAGAACTATTGCCAAACTCTGAGGTGATTAATGGCAGTAACCAAACAATACCTTATTCAAATCTGATTACGTTACTTCCAGGCCCAATAACCTCGACTCACCCAGTACAAACTGCTCGACTGATAGGCCACATCAATGCCATCTAGAACCTTATACGACTGTCACAACCCAATTTATCCCTTCGTGAGTGGTCGTGACGGCACCTAGTCTCTACGACTAGGTAAGCCTAACACTTTGCAGAAATGAGATAAAAACTTGAACATAAACCACTAATAGTAACAAATATCTAACAAGCAACTGAATGCCACTCGGCATATACAATTATCACCTTTGAAATGTACCAAACAATTCCGAAAATCCGGAAACCCGCAAGTCACAAGCTACTAAGAAGTCTTGAGTGTTCTATACATCATTTCTACAGAAAGAGGAAAAAATGAACATAGGGGGATAAAGGGAGACTCCGAGGATCTTCGGGCGCGAGCAGATGTACCTTGAAGTCTCCAATAAGCAGCAGCGACTGCAACTAGTGATGAGGCTGGTACGATGAACCTGGATCTGCACACAAAAGAATACATGTGCAGGAAAGGGCAGGAGTACACCACAATGGTACCCAGTAAGTGCCAAGCCTAACCTCGGTCGAGTAGTGACGAGATTAGGTCAGGGCCCTGCTGGTATAAATATAATGAAATAAGGCAGAATGAATTATCACAGTAAAAGTAAATACGAAAATCTAACAGGAATAGAATCAATGAAAGACAACAGCTCAAAACACAGTGATAACAACAAGGGATCTGCCGAGATACCGTCTCGTAGTCCCAAACGTAAATGTGCAGGGGGGATCTCCCGAAATACCGTTCCGTAGTCCCAAAGTAAATATACAGAACAGGGGGATCTCCCGTCGAAATACCGTTTCGTAGTCCCAAGGTAAATATACAGTACAGGGAGATCTCCCGAAATACCGTTCCGTAGTCCCGAAGTAAATATGCAGCTCAACCAATAGAATTAATAGTTATAACAAGAAACCTACAGTTTAGACTAAGTTCAAGTCAAGGAAAGCAGTTAATTTCACTAAACATGCTACACAGAGTTCAAATAGGTAGTTAAAACATGTAGGCATGCAATTCTAACTAAACAGGATAGTTACATATGCTAGTGTAGTTCAAATAAAGGGAAACAAGTTATGACTTAGTGAAAACAGGGTTTTACAACAAATAGCTCGTGTACGTACTCGTCACCTCACGTACACGGTGCTCACATATCAAACAATACCAAATCCTAAGGGGAGTTCCCCCACACAAGGTTAGGCAAGCCACTTACCTTGAACCAAGCTCAATTCAATCTGTCACAATACTCTTTTCACGAATATCCGACTGCGAATGGCCCAAATCTAGCCAAAACCATTTACATAGCATAAATATAACCACAAGAAACTAATCTAGCTATTGAAATCAAAGCTAAGGCAAGAAATTGGAAAAATCGCCCAAAAAGCCTCCCTGGGCCCACGTCTCGGAATCGGGTAAAAGTCACAAAATACGAACACCCATTCACTCACGAGTTCACTCGTACCAAAATTAACCAAATCTGATGTCTAAATCCCAATCAAAACTCAGAAATTCGGTTAGGGAACTTTTCCCCCATTTTTCCAACTTTTCAATCCCAATCCGAAAATAAATGGAGAAAACAACTATAGATTAATGAAATACAACCAAAAATAAGTTAGGAATCGTTACCCCAAACCTCTCTCTGAAAATACCTCAAAGAATCGCCAATTTCTGAGCTCCCAAGTCCAAAACTGGAGAAATGAATCAAGCCCTCAAAACTCTCTCTTTTCTGCCCAGCGAACCCGCTCATGCGACCCCATCATCACACCTGCGGTGCCGTTTCTGCGGCTAGGACTCCGCACCTATGAGTTTTCATTAAAACTCTAGAGTCCGCACCTGCGCGCCTAAGTCCGCATCTGCGGATGCGCTTTTGCGCCTACTCGTCCGCTTCTGCGGAACCTTGGGTCATTCTCATCTCCGCATCTGCGACTGCCCTTCCGCAGATGCGGCTCCTCTCTTGCGGCTCACTCGTCACATCTGTGACCACTGACTCCCAGGCCTAAAGGCGCACCTGCGATCCCAGCCTCGCTTCTGCGGGGCCGCACCTGCGGACTCCTCACCGCAGGTGTGAAAACACCAGAAACCAGCATGTCAAAAATTCTTCTAAGTCCAAGCTTTCACCCGTTAAGCACCCGAAACTAACCTGAGGCCCCTGGGACCTCGACCAAACATACCAACAAAACCTAAAACACCATACAAACCCAGTCAATCCCTCAAACCATATCAAACAATTCTAAAATCACAAATCATCCTCTGATTCAAACCTAAAGAACTTGAAACTTCCAAATTCGACGATCGATGCCGAAACCAATCAAACCACGTCTGATTGACCCCAAATTTTACACACAAGTCATATTCAACATTAGGGACCTACTCCAACTTCCGTAATCGGAATCCGACCCCGATATCAAAAATTCCACTACCGGCCCAAAACTTCAAAAATTCAACTTTCATCATTTCAAGCCTAAATGAGCTACGGACCTCCAAAACACAATCTGGACACTCCCCTAAGCCCAAAATCACTCAACAAAGCTAATGGAATCGACGGAATTCCATTCCTGGGTCGTCTTCACACAGTTTCGACTACGGTACCAATCCTAAGGTTTAAACCTCCATTTAGGGACTAAGTGTCCCAAACACTACCAAAAACCAAAATGAAACCTCCCGGTAAGTCACAATAGCAGAAAAAGATACGGGGGAAGCATTTAATAAGGGATTGGGGCTCTAACTCTCAAAACGATCGGTCGGGTTGTTACAACGACACTATCTATGTGCCTAACAAGCTACAACTCGAGTATGACCAATAATAGAAAGAGAACCGAATATGAGAGCTATCCAATAAGTTTATCATATATAAAAACAAAAGCATAATGCCATGAACTCATCGCACAAAGGGAATACAAAGCACACGAAATAAACATAAGGAAAGGTATACCCCATAACTCCATTGCGACGTGCAACCCGATCCAAATATATCAATGCATGTGGGGATACCCATCAATCCATAATGCTCATACTCACTAAATGCATGTGTATCAAAAACATGGCGTAAAGTGCATAAACATAACCATAGGGAGATGGAAAGCATAATGTTCTACGGGGAAAAAGCCTAGCACGACTAAGGTGCAATAAACAAATCAACATCTTAAGAGCCATCCTGCTCAAATAACGCCACAGAGCCTAAAAAGGGCCATAACATGTGTGTGAATAGTCAAGTAGTCTCACAACCCATCATGACATCAGAATATAACACATGAAATGATCAGGGCATGAACAAGACCAAGCCTACCCAATGACACACCCATGTCAAAATCTACACTAAGTAAGAATATCCAATCCATTATAGATCACAAACATTCTCATTAGGCCTACCTACCAATGAGCCTCTAGACGTATTTGGATCATTCCAAAATAGCTCAATAGCCTTCCAAAAGTCCACAGTGACCCCATCCATGACACATACAATCAACTAACAAATCATGAAAACACTTCCATAGTCCGCAACCAGAGAGAGTCTGCCTTTTAGAAATATAATCTCCAAGCTGCGAGAGTACCAGAATCTCCATACATGATCTCTATCTCTCCCATTTAAATGACTGACACATCGCGCAAACACAATCACATCATAAGAATTACTTCCATAAATGTCCTATGCCAAGCGGCAAAACTTGAACATTAACGGTTATCAACCGTGCGATCTCTGAAGTACAAATGAAGAATCTGCAAATCAATACACAATGTGTCTACTACAACACACATCCTTCTCATGAAATACCAGATAATGCTAGGATGCTCTTAGCTAGACACCTGATGACTCCCGGGTTGTCTAGAACTCCTGACCTTCCTTCCAAAACTGAACTGCAACCTTATCCATTCAATTTCAATTCCACACAACTCACTGTGTCTACCAGGCTATCCTAAGAAGATACGAGAATCCCATTATCAACTATGAATCACAAGTAGGATAAATACTTCATCGATCAAAAACCTACCACTTAACTCAATTCATGTGAAAATCACAACACGCAACAATATTTCCACACCCGTAGAAGACATCCAGCCCAAGTCATGGTAAAACTCATCACAAACTCTTCAGAATCCATTTGTACCCAATCAAGCCATCATAACTAAATCCCTCTAAATCAATCAAACAACATAGACTGCCAAAACCAAAAGTATTGTCACTAGGTAACTTTAAAGACCTATAATACCAAAGGATCCAATCATCTCAATTATCATGTTGATCCAAGCCACTACTATCTGGCCCATCTTCTACAGATTCTTCTTGACTTGCTTTCTAGGTAACATATGTCTTTCCCAATATACTATATACCTCCACCAAAACTCATCCCAGTGATCCCAACACGAAACCACACCGTCCTAAGACCAATAAGCCACTTCATTCCCTCTTATGCCCCCAATAGTACCTCAACCGAAACATCTACTATGAGAGAACCTTTTACACATCTGAAATTGTTTCTTCCATCTCTTACACACTGCACCGTGGAACCAATAATGATAAAGAAATAAGTCTCTCATGCAATCTAACACAAGATATCAAATCCTTATTGTCACGCCCCAAAACCGAGGAGCGCGACCGGCGCTCAACCGAGTAAACCCGGCCGAGCAAGCCTGTTAGATTCCTTCAACCCAAACTCATCCATGAATAAGGAGAATATATGCTTTCCCTAATTAAATAATAAAGTGGTCATGTCTGCAATTACCAATTTCTTACCATAAATTTTACCATTTTTAAAGTCTTAAATGGACAAATAATACAACCACTACATAGCATAGTTTGTCTTTCCCAGTACCAATACACAACCCACACTATGTCTACGGAGCCTCTATAGATAAAGAAGAGTACAATGATAATGCCGGTAACAAGGCCCCAGCTATACCTCAACCATAATACATAAAGAACAAAAGATACATGACCCCGGGATGAAGTGGGGCTCACCAAGTCAGCTGGGAAGAAGGTGTATTGCTATCACTGATCAATGTCTCCTACTGTGGAACCACCTGCATCCATTTAAAGATGCAGCTCCCCCGGTAAAAGGGACGGTAGTACCGTCGAATAGTACTAGTATGAAAATTAAACACCAATTTAAGAGTTTAGAAATACAAGATAATTATGATGAACCAGTGCGGCAATAGAATAATATAGATAACCGTCTCAACCATAGAAAGCTTATTAAAAGCTATCAACAACATTTATAGGATTTAAGATGAGATCCTCTATAACCATCTTCACACAAAGAGGCTCCGCCGCCACACCCGATGTATGCAGGTGAAGGTGTACGTACAATACCTCAACTCTAATCAAGCGGCCCTACCGCCTCACCCCAATGTATGCGGGTGAAAATGCATCAACGATACCAATACCAACACAAAGTGGCTATGCCGCCTCACCCCAATGTATGCGGGTGGTGGTGCCATAATAATACCAAAACTATACACAAAGAGGTCGTGCCGCCTCACCCCAATGTAAGCAGGTGGAGGTGCAGTCCCACAATATCATAATCCATACAAAAATGGTCATACCGCCTCACCCCAATATATATACGGGTGGAGGTGTATCACAATCACAATCTCTATACCATAATCCCCACACAAAGCAGTCATGCCGCCTCACCCCAATGTACGCGGGTGGAGGTGTTTCACAATCACAATCTCTATACAACTTGGCATAATAACTTTCACATAAATCATGACTAGAAATTATAACATGTGGATACGTAATCCATAGTTTGGGACACATCCTCAATTTATAATGCAATATGAATTCCAAGTGAAATTATAAGGTTCCAAGGTCCTTTTATGGAGAATTCCATCATCCCACATCCCATCTTTACCATTTTTAGCTCAAAAATCTTCCTACACCCTTTGATAACACATGCATGTAAAATAAACAACTCTCATGCCCAAAAAATTATCTTGCTAGTTACCCATTTTCAGAAAATTTTGAAATTAAGGTTTAGGGTGTAGAATCTTACCTCTAGGATGAAGACCTAGTGAGCTTCGCTTCTTAATCTTTCAAAACTTGAGCAAGAATTAAAGAAAAATTATTCAAGAACACCATCTCACTCTAGGGCACTCTCTTTCACTCTAAAATATCAGATTATGTCTCAAAAATGGCCCAAAGAGTGTATTTAACGAAATAGGGTCGGGGTTTAAAAACCCAAAAAATGGAGCTCCGGAACAAGATATGCGATCACATAACCGATATGCGGACCGCATATCAGTCGCATAATTGGTTACAAAATAGCCAAAAGAGTTGTCTGTGTATGCGGTCACTATGCGGTCCGCATAGCTGTTATGCGGTCGTATAATTCACCGCATAACAGCTATGCGGTCGCATAGTCGACCGCATAGTTGCTCCTCACAGACCCAATTAACTGCCTCACTCTGCGGCCATTATGCGGTCTGCAGAGTGGTTCTGCGATCGCATAATGGACCGCAGAAATGCACTTTTCCGCCAAAAATGTTTCTTTACTTTCCGGTGCATTGTTCAACCCAAAAAGTCCGAGTGAAGAATTTCTACAATCCTCAAACATGTAAGCCTTGTCCGGCATCATGAAACATTATTTTTTCTTTGCAAATTTTACCGGGTTTACACTTAAGTACTTCGAAATTTTCCGGGGTGTTACACTCATCCGCACCACGAATCCGAAAGATCCTTAGGTACCACATCATTAATCTTGGACCCCATTAGACCCATCCTCGAGAGTCACCCACTCAGACCTAGTCCCGAATACACAACCAAGCATAACAACTAGTGCTCTGTTAGCACTTGAATACCCGAAGAGAAGCAACAGAGCAAACCTTCCCTATGCCCATTACATCCACAAGAAACATCAACCCTCAATCGTTCAACAACCTCCCTAACAATAAGGTGTAAAACATCACACGTCCGACAAATTCCTTGCTTGCATCATCCTCGAAGTCATCCTCCTTAAACTATTTTTGATGCACAAGTATCCTTTAATCCACAATCTATAACAACACATGAACACATGAACCAATCATGGATGGTAGACTCCCTCTTGGCTCTAAGCTACAATCACATAACCTAAAAACCTATAATGACCACATGGTCGAAACCCGAATCAAGGGGTAGATCCTGACTACCCATAATTCCACGAGTCCAAATATGCGATTAGATTCCAAAAACGGGTTCAAATCGACCCTCAAATTCCACAATTATACCCTCGTAAGTTGTAGACAAAAATCCCAAAATGTCACTTTAAAATTCCAAGTTTTAGGTATAGAAATCTACAGGGAGTCAAGATACATAGCCAAAATCTAAGTAAAATTTACTTACCTCAATGTAGTAGTGAAAATGCTCGTCAAAATCTCCTCCTCTGGAAGACTAGGGCTCAAAATATAAAATAATGGGCAAAGTCCCGAAATTGGCAACTTAAATCACTACCAAATAATATCCTTCACGATCGTGGACTTACCCAAGCGATCATGATTAACGAACAAGCACTGCCTCCTAAATCCTTCTACGCGAATGCGGCATAGACCATGCGAATGCGAAGGCCAACTGGCCTCTACACACCACGAACGTGAGGGACCAAACGCGAACACGGAAGACTGCTACAACTTCCTCCAACACTTTACGAACATGAAGCCTCAAATGCGAACATGAAACACCAAACGCCTAGCTCCCAAAAACACACTACGCGAATCCGACACTATTCTCACGAACGCAAAGAACAAATACCTGCATGCCCAATTGTTCTTTACGACCGCGAGCCTAGCTCCGCAATCGCGAAGCACTGCAATGCACCAACAACACAGTAGTTTCAAACTCAACCAAAATGGTCAAAAACCACCCCAAATTGCACCCGAGCTCCTCGGGACCCGTCTAATCATACCAACAAGTACAAATATATTATTCAAACTTATCCAAAGTCTCGAAATACCGCAAATAACTTCAAAATCAAGAATCGAAGATCAAATCATTCACTTAACTTTCAAGCCTTCAAACATAGTCGAATGCGTCCAAATCATACTTAGATATTTTAGATCACAACCGAACTTTGTACACAAGTTTCAATCAAACAAATAAATCTATCGAGGTCTCAAAACTACAATAATAGTCTGATAACACTGAAGTCAACTCCCGGTCAAACCTATGAACTATCCAATCCTTCAAATTCCCACTTTCGACAAATAAAGCCAAAACCTTCTAGGAACTGATAACAACATGATAGGGGTCCAAGAATTACTAAAGAAAATTAAGAAACGTGCGGAAGCTAAAAGAAAATAAAGAAACAAAAAAAGATGAAAAATTAAAGATAGATTGAATTCAAGAAAGAGTTTCTTGAATTCAAGAAGTCTATTCTTGAAGTTGAATCCTAACTACAACAATTAGCTAACGAAGAACTAATCGCCTTTGGTAGAGACTTAAAAACAAGAGATAGATTGTGAAACCCGACCCTTTAGAATAACAAGAACAACAATAAGGTGGTAAGATTAAACCCTTCTGATACCACTAAGACTTTTTCTGATACCATTAAAGATAGTAGCCACACCGATCTATGACTCTTTATGATACCACTTGATAACAACACGATAGGGGTCCAAGAATTACTAAAGAAAATTAAGAAACGTGCGGAAGCTAAAAGAAAATAAAGAAACAAAAAAAGACGAAAAATTAAAGATAGATTGAATTCAAGAAAGAGTTTCTTGAATTCAAGAAGTCTATTCTTGAAGTTGAATCCTAACAACAACAATTAGCTAACGAAGAACTAATCGTCTTTGGTAGAGACTTAAAAATAAGAGATAGATTATGAAACCCAACCCTTTAGAATAACAAGAACAACAATAAGGTGGTAAGATTAAACCCTTCTAATACCACTATGACTATTCTGATACCATTAAAGATAGTAGCCACACCTATCTATGACTCTTTCTGATACCACTTGATAACAACATGATAGGGGTCCAAGAATTACTAAAGAAAATTAAGAAACGTGCGGAAGCTAAAAGAAAATAAAGAAACAAAAAAAGATGAAAAATTAAAGATAGATTGAATTCAAGAAAGAGTTTCTTGAATTCAAGAAGTCTATTCTTGAAGTTGAATCCTAACAACAACAATTAGCTAACGAAGAACTAATCGCCTTTGGTAGAGACTTAAAAATAAGAGATAGATTATGAAATCCGACCCTTTAGAATAACAAGAACAACAATAAGGTGGTAAGATTAAACCCTTCTAATACCACTATGACTATTCTGATACCATTAAAGATAGTAGCCACACCTATCTATGACTCTTTCTGATACCACTTGATAACAACACGATAGGGGTCCAAGAATTACTAAAGAAAATTAAGAAACGTGCGGAAGCTAAAAGAAAATAAAGAAACAAAAAAAGATGAAAAATTAAAGATAGATTGAATTCAAGAAAGAGTTTCTTGAATTCAAGAAGTCTATTCTTGAAGTTGAATCCTAACAACAACAATTAGCTAACGAAGAACTAATTGCCTTTGGTAGAGACTTAAAAACAAGAGATAGATTGTGAAACCCGACCCTTTAGAATAACAAGAACAACAATAAGCCTAAACTTATCACCTTTCTTGAATACCTAGAAGTGATCTAAAATTTCGAAAAGGGTTTAATCTTACCACCTTAAGTTGAGTCTTGCAGGTTGAAGAATAAATCCAAGCGTAGCCACACACAAAAGTGCAAGAAAAATCTCATAATTTTTATTGATATTGTCTATAATAATCTAGAATCAAAAAATAAAGAAGACACCCCTTTATATAGAGAGGGGGTCACGAAATTTCTACCTAAAAACAAGGATATAAAGTCCTAAACTTCTTTGGACAACAAGTCCAAATACCTTAGGAAAAGGAAAAACACTAGGAAACAAAAACCAAGTCAATCTTGGAAAGTAACTCCAACAATCTTAGGAAAAGAAAAACATAACCTTAACTACCTAGGAAAGAAATAAATCTAGTACCAAAATATATGGAAATAAATTAAAACCAATCTAGGATAGAATCTTGAAAGTCTCAAACCAATCATGGATAGGATCTTGGAAATCTTGAAGCCAACTTGCAAGCAACTTGGCACCAACTTGTACCCAACTTCTATCACACCTATTTAACCTTTCTTGGGTAGAAAGTAAGTCATTTTTATGTTATAAAAATGTGGCTTCATGTAGGACTTATTGGGCTGCAAGTTTGGACGCATTTTTAGGTGCCAAATAGGTCCAATAGTGGCCTGATTTGGACCTTCTTCAGAGGATGTCTCTTGGGATCTAATCCACCTCTTCTTGGACATGAATTTGGACCATAAAATAATTGTAACACCTATACAACTAATATCCTTTATGCTTGAGCACTCCATCCCAATTAACAACTTCTTTATTTGCACTTGAAGTCTAATGACCTTGTTTTGCAACTCTTTAGCTTGACATCTTGTTAAAGGCCCTCTTTGAGATACCAAAGCTTCATTCTTATCCCTGAATAGATTTGAGCTTCCTAGGATGCTATCATTTACCTCTTCTTGAAGAAAATTTGTCCTAAAATTTCGACCTTGCAAGAAAAAGAAGTCATGCACTAGTAAATGGCATCCACTAATCTGAAAAAATGATGGGAATAAAACAAGATAGTGACCATGTGTCCACTTAACCCAATTAAGCCTAATAGGTGTAAGTACTCCTTTATAAAGCATATGGACATCATCATCCCAATAAAATTTATGCCTACTTAGAGTTGTCCAATAAAAACCTCTCTTAGATGCACTATGTAATGAAATTTGTAATGCGATCTTGTCAATAAGGTAGTCCAAACATGTGCATGCCAAATAAATTACAAAATATTGGTCATGCATCCATTTAACACAAGTATCTCTGCCACATGTATCAAATAAGACACTCTTATGATATAGCCAAGTATCAATTATAAATCCCATGGATTCTTCTACATGTAAGTTATTCAAAGAAGCACATAAATTCTCAGAAAGGTCAGAAGAACCCATAAATTCCAAAATACAAATTTCAATACATTCAAGCTCATGATTATAACTTTTCCCAATAATATTTGCAACATCAATGGATTCTACATAGTTGCTCAAACTGTCACAGAAAGAGTCATAGATAGGTTCATGAAAGAGTGTTTGATCATTAACGTCACAATAATCATGCATATCCTTTTTACTAGTAGCAAACACTTTTACATGCTCACAATCAACATGACTAGAGGAATGACTTCCCATCAAATAACAAATCTCACATTCTAGCAATTTATCACATGAAAACTCATTAGACACTTGAATAAGAGAAGAAAGAACATTAAACTCATTAGTAAGCCTCTTCTCATAAATTTCATGCCTCTTTCCACCAAGTTGGAATGCATAATCATCTATGTCATACTCAATTTCAAAAGGAAGTAAATTACTCTTGCACTTTAACTTAGATATTACAATTAATGACTTGATATGCATCAAAATATCATCATCAACAAAAATTATAAAGTCACCAACATAAGAAATAAGAGTATAGTTCATTACCTCCAAAAATACCTTAGGTGTTCAAGAAAGGCCAAGAATGTGAATGAACCAATTATACATACCATACTTGGACTTATTTACTAATAGAACAACATCACCTTTTATTCTCTTATGCAATGGCTCTAACTTAGCAATGCCTTTAGGGAACTCCATGTTATAAACCTGTAAATAAGGATCAAAATAGTCAAAAGTTTCAACAACAAAGAAATTAACCAAGCTTTTATCTTCCACCATCCAACAAGAATTGATTTCGCTAAATTCATGTTGGAATCCGATTGGATCCTTTGCTACCATCTCTTGTGCCTCACCTCCCCTTTCAAAAGGTCTTTCTACATATGGCTGCACAAAATCACAAGAACTAAAACAAGAAATATTTAATAGGTTAGGAAGTAAAGAAAATATTTTCTTGCTTACACTCTCTTTGGCTTTTATCACAAGACTAACTTTTTCCTCACCCTTAGCCTCTTTTCTCTCACTAAAGTTTTTTTCTTCTTCTTTATTCAAACCCTCTTATTTTTCTCTCTCTACCTCAAAGACTTTTTTTATCTCATTGCCTTCTCTCTTTTCTTTTTCCTCAAGCTCACTCTTTTTCTCAATTGATATCCCATTCTCTTCACTCAATACAACCTCTCCTTTTTCCTCTGTTGGGATGTCAACATGCGCTCCCTTTCTCCTCTCATTATTTTCTCTCTCATATTTTTTTATATTCTCTTTAACAGTCTTTTCATCTTCATAAATTTGTGAGGGAGTCAAAGATCCAAGAATAAGTTTCTTCCCGTTAACCTCAAAAGAGTATCTATTTTTTTCCATGTTATATGAAGCTCTTCTATAGGCATACCATGGCTTTCCCAACAAGATATGATAATTATTCATGGAAATCACATCACACCAGATCGCATCCTCATACCTTCCAATAGAAAATAGTAATAACACTCTTTTATATACCTTTACTCCTCTCAACATGTAGGGTTCAATATGCTCAACACAAGGCAAGTTTAATTTTTCAACCATATAAGTGCTAATTGAGTTATAGCCAAACTCTTTGTCAATTCGAAGGGCACAAATCGCAGACATCACTTTAGCTCATGTTTGAATTTTTTTTTTTTACCATTGTCTTCCTTCCATTCGGTATACTGTAAGTTTGACTTTTCAGGTTGTTGAGTCATAGCTCGCCTTCTTTCACTATAACTACCTGTTTGAAATATTTTGAACAAAGATTAGAAGAATTATGTATCTCTCAAATTTGGCTTTTTCCTCTAATGTTCTCGCCTCTCTTACCTTTTTCCACTCAAAGCAACTCTTGATCGTTAAACTTTAGATTTATTAATAAACCTTACTAGTCACAACCCTTAGTGATAAGAATGTGGAGTTAGAAAAAGAAAAGTAAAGTGAAGGACCAAACCTTGAAAGAATAGGAATTGGTTAGTAGAAAAAAAAGGAAAGAATTTAGGAAATACAAAACCCACAAGAATAAGGAAATAAGTTACCTTAATTTTCAAAAACTAGGATCCCCTGTTCTTGTTTCCATTCTTGACTTGAAAACCAAATAACACTTGAATTCTACTAATAATACTTATTGTTTCCATTCTTGACTTGAAAATCAAATAACACTTGAATTCTACTAATAATAATGAGCCATAATGCTTTTCTTTGGGCTGATTTTCATTTTTTTTGTTTTTTATTTTGCTCAAGAACCTTCCAAGATTATCAAGATTGAAATCTTCATTAGCCTATGCTCTGATACCACTTGATAATAACATGATAGGGGATTCAAGAATTAGTAAAAAAAAAATAAAAGAAATCAAAAAATATGCGGAAGCTAAAAGAAAATAAAGAAACAAAAAAGAAGACAGAAATTAAAGATAGATTGAATTTAAGATATAGTTTCTTGAATTCAAAAAGTCTATTCTTGAAGTTGAATCCTAACAACAACAATAAACTAACGAAAAACTAATCGGCTTTGGTAGAGACTTAAAAATAAGAGATAGATTGTGAAACCTGACCCTTTAGAATAACAAGAACAAAAATAAGCCTAAACTTATCACCTTTCTTGAATACCTAGAAGTGATCTAAGATTTCGAAAAGGGTTTAATCTTACCACCTTAAGTTGAGTCTTGAAGGTTGAAGAATAAATTCAAGAGTAGCCACACACAAGAGTGGAAGAAAAATCTCACAATTTTTATTGATATTGTCTATAATAATCAAAAATCTAAAAACAAAGAAGACACCCCTTTATATAGAGAGGGGGTCACGAAATTTTTACCTAAAAATAAGGAAATAAAGTTCTAAACTACTTTGGCCAACAAGTCCAAATACCTTAGGAAATAGAAAAATACTAGGAAATAAAAACTAAGTCAATCTTGAAAAGTAACTCCAACAATCTTAGGAAAAGGAAAACATAACCTTAACTACCTAGGAAAGCAATAAATCTAGTACCAAAATATATGAAAATAAGTTAAAACCAATCTAGGATAGAATCTTGAAAGTCTCAAACCAATCATGGATAGGTTCTTGGAAATCTTGAAGGCAACTTGCAAGCAACTTGGCACCAACTTATACCTAACTTCTATCATGCCTATTGAACCTTTCTTGGGCAGAAAGTAAGTCCTTTTTATGTTATAAAAATGTGAATTCATGTAGGACTTATTGGGCTGCAAGTTTGGACACATTTTTAGGTGCCAAAAAGGTCCAATAGTGGCCTGATTTGGACCTTCTTTAGAGGATGTCTCTTGGGATCTAATCCACCTCTTCTTGGACATGAATTTGGACCATAAAATAATTATAATACCTAGACAACTCATATCCTTTATCCTTGAGCTCTCCATCCCAATTAACAACTTCTTTATTTGCACTTGAAGTCTAATGACCTTGTTTTGTAACTCTTTAGCTTGACATCTTGTTAAATGCCCTCTTTGAGATTCCAAAGTTTCATTCTTGTCCTTGAATAGATTTTAGCTTCATAGGATGCTATCAGGAACCTCCAAAACCAAATTCGAGCATACTCCCAAGTCCAAAATTACCATACGTTTCTATTGGAATCGTTCAGTCACTCATCCCTTATTTACTCAAAAGTCAAATCTTGATCAACTCTTCAAACTGAAAACTTTCAAAAACTCTACCAAATCAATCCTAGACCTCTCAAACCTCAAAATCAACTATACACGCAAATCATATTACATCAAAATACTAAAGCTCAAAATAACAGATCGGGTAACTTATAAATGGTCTCAAAATATTGATTATGAATGATAGTCCATCTGCATATTACATTCATTGATTTTCTCATCAATTACAACTAACAATTGTAATTAATGATAAAATAAATTTGGATGTTGAGGACCTTTTTGGTCATGTTACTAACGTGTTGAATGTCATTGGAGTATATTATTTTTAAGCATAGAGATTTGCTTTGCCTTCTTCTAGCTGAAAAGTTGGTTGTAATTACTTGAGTCCGATAAAGTTCATACTGGACGAGGATTAAATCAAGAACATGGGCTTGAAAAATTAGGTAATACTCGCTGGGGATCAAATTTTAAAATATTAGATGACTTTATTGTTATTTTCTCATCTATTGTTTGTGTGTTTGAAGTGATTGAACATGAAGGTTCTACTTCAAATGATAGAAATCAAACAAAATATCTTCTGAGTGAGATAAAAACTTTCAAATTTGTTTTTATGATTCACTTGATGTTGAAAATTTTGACAATGCTAAATGAGTTGAACAAGACCCTATACAATAAGGATCAAGATATTATTAATGCCTTGAAGTTTCTTAACATTACAAAGATATAATTGCAAAATATGAGAGAAATTATATAAGAATATTTGCTAGATGGTGTTTCCTCATTTTGTAATATGCATAATATCTTGAATCACAAGATGGATGAATCCCAATTTCCTGGAAAGTCGAAGCGTAAGTCTTCTGATATTTGTTATTCACAACACTTATGTATTGATATCTTTTATGTTGTGATTGATGTGCAACTTCAAGAGTTTAATGCCCATTTTGATGTAGTGAGTAACGATTTACTTCTCTGAATGGCTAGCTTGAATCCAACCAATACTATTGCTAATTCTGATAAAGGTAGAATAACGACTTTAGCAAAATATTATCCAAATGAGTCTAATGAAGTGCAGATTCAGAATTTGAGTTATCAACTCGATACTTTCATAATTCATATGCAAGGTGGTAATCCCAAGTTCTCCAACTTGCAAGGAATTAGTAATTTTGCAAAAGCATTGGTTGAAATAAATCTTGTGGAGACTTATTCGTATGTTATTTACTCGTGAAGTTGACTCTGATTTTACTTGTTGCTACCGCAACTGTGGAAAGAGAATTCTAATCCATGAATCAGATAAAGAATGAAGAGCGGAATAACGTTGGTAATTAATATTTAAATAAATATTTAGTTTGTTACATAGAGTGTGATGTATTTCCAAATGTAAGTAATGATGTCATTATTGACCGTTTTCAGAATATGAAAACTCGTTGAAGATATTTGTAAATGGATAATATATATATTTTTTATATTAGTAATACTATTGAAAGTTTTATGATTTTCGTCAATTAGTTATGGTTATTATTTTTTTAATCAATTTTTCTACATAAATAAAAAAGATGAATAACTCGAATCAAAGCCCAAGTTGATCAAATCAATTAGCTTGGCACCCAGAACCTCAAAATTCTTGATCTGCCTCTGTGTGTGTAGATCAAATTATCAAATGGTGTGATAGTTATTGGGTGCACCTCTCAAAGTGAGATTGTGAGTTCAAATCTTATGTCATTCTTGTTATTTTCTTCTCTCTTTTCCCCCCGTAGAACTAGGTGCCCATGGGAGATGGAAATGTATGGTGTCACTTTTTGCGTATTAATTAAGTACTTTATCTTTTTCTTTCTTGTTTTGTTTGGTTTATTCTTTCAAAATTTTCACATAATGAAATTGCTATTCTTTTTTTGTCACCATAAATCTTATATGATTAAACAAAATGTGTATATTAAAACTATTAGGAGTGGATGATTTAGCATTTTGTCAATGGGTTCAACTGATCCCAACATTTTCGACATGGAATATAGATATAAATGTAAAAAATTACTATTTAAAAAATATTAGTTTTGAAGTTATAATTCCAAAAGTATAATGGGTGCAATAGTAAGAACTAAAGGTTGAACCCCTAAAATTTATATTTTCGTTATAGTGTGCCCATCTTTTCAAATTCCTGGATCAAGCAATAAAATGAGAAAAATTCATTTGTAGCCACTCGGCCAGAACTTATATCACCCAGTAGCCATAAAATGACTCCGTACAAGTCATAGCTTAAAAATAATAATAAGAGCTATTTTTCTTTCTGCTCCTCCGGCCCCTCACCGCACATTACTGGGAATCAAAGCCGGAAAATCAGATGAAGCTCTAGGTCCCTCACCGCGCATTACTGGAAATCAAAGCTGGAAAATCAGACGAAGCTCTAGGAATGAAGTTTTCTGGGATGCTCATGATTAGTCCATATTTCTGGGGAGATAAACCTATTGGTATAGAGGTTTGATCAAAGAAAAGCAATGGTGGATAAATGGTGAGAATTTGTTTGTCCATCAAATAAAGGGAATAACGACCCTTTGATCAATCCTTTTGTTGATGAAGCACCAAAGCTTGAAGAACGTTGCTGAAACCTGTTTCAATGAAAAGATCGCCTCTGTCTCTCTCTCTCTTGATTCAGAATCTGGTTATGGGGACATTCGTCTATGTAACATATGTAAGGAAGAAGATGAAGAGAAGGAACCATAATTAAGAGGCTTAAAAGAAGTTACGTTTCGAAAGGAAAAAAATTTGACGGTTGAATTTTACATATGGGAAACCCTTTTTTATCCTTTTGTTGACGAAACATCAATTTATATACAATATACTGTCACTATACAAAATATATACAATATATTGTCACTATACAAAATATATATATATAATAGATGTCATTATATAAAAAATATACTAAATAGACTGTCACTATACAAAATAGACACAAAATAGACTGTCACTATACAAAAAAATATAATAAATAGACTGTCACTATACAATTTATATACAATAGACTGTCACTATATAAAAAAAATACAAAATAGACTGACTTTACAAAAAATATACTAAATAGGCAGTCACTATACAAAATATATACAAAATAGACTGTCACTATACAAAAAATATATAAAATAGACTGTCACTATGCAAATAATATACAAAATAGAATGTTACTATACAAAATATATACAAAATAGACATTTCGAGCTATTAGATGTAATATGTTTGGACCGAAAGGCCATTTCGTGTAAGTGAGAAAACATATGGGCTATTAAAATTTTGAGGGGCTATATAAGGTAGTTTTCTTCAATAAAATCGAGCAGCAAACAATGTTTGAGCCATAATTCCAAAAAGAAAAAGACCAGTATCAGTTGTTCTGCTCACATCAGGGGTTGTACTAATTTCTAACAATGAAGTCTCAAAATTACTACTAATGTGTTGCAACTTCTTTTTCAAAGATATAGCAAAACATGTACTCATTGTTTCTCCTCGGAGAGCAATAATTATGATACTTTGCTTCATGTGAGGAAAGAATAAGAAAGGAAGCCAGATGCACATCCCATCGTCTTGTAAAGTCAGACAAACTCGGAGACCCATATTACTACATATAAGCGCAGATGATCATCACAGCTAACCTATGTAACGATTCCCCAATGGGAAAAGTCATTGAAAAAGCTAACAACAACAACAATCTAGTAAAATCCCACTAAATAGAGTCTGAGGAGGATAGAGTGTACGCAGACCTACCCCTACCTCGAAGGAGTAGAGAGGCTATTTCCGGGAGACCCTCGTCTCAAAAGGCAAACAGAGATAATAGATCCTTACCACCTACAACAACCAAAGAGATAATATAATCAACATTGTAAGAGACGGAAAATAGGTGGAAAGGTAATAAAAAAAATCGTTACTAGTTACACAATACTAAGAAAAAGGGAAAAATAATGTGAACACAACATACGCCACTAGCACTCTAAGACAAAACGCTATAAGACTAGCCCCACCCCGGAATAAAGAAGAAAAACGCTCGACTACCTCTACCCTTCAACCCTAATGCTCGGCCTCCACACCTTTCTATCAAGAATCATGTCCTCGGAGATCTGAAGTCTCACCATGTCCTGCCTGATCACCTCACCCCAATACTTCTTAGGCCGCCCTCTACCTCTTCTTACGCCTGCCAAAGCCAACAAAAAGAGATTCAATTTTCATTCAACATAGCTACCAAAAAGGAAATATACAGAAATAAAAAACCAATGCTTCTACCAGATGGGACACATGGCAACTAATCCTATGGACACTTGTTGGGACTAAAAGCAAAATAAGTACATGACTCAATTAATAATATGTAAACTAATGAACAAAATATAAAATTAATACAAATAAGCAAATATATAGAACTGTTCATTTCTACATTTCGTTACATTCCATTCCCCTCCGAAGAACCTTGTCCTCAAGTTCATATAAATATGGAATTCCTTGAACAGCAATCATCAGCTTACATATTGGATTGATATTCCAAACTCTTGAAAACTGCGGAGAACCAAAAATGGTGAACCAATAACCTCCAAAAACAAGACTACTGCGCTAGTTTGACTCCAAAATAGTAATGAAGTACACTTGCAAACTAATCCAACAATAGTGCCACCTCTTGAATAAAAGTGATCTTCTTGACTGTGGTAGAAATATTATCTTGTCCAATATAACTGTAATGGACCTCCGTATAATAGTAAATGACTTAGGTTTATGGGAATGTCCATCCACGACCTTCTTACTCCATTGCTTAATCATGGAACTTCTTACTTCCTCTATTAAATATGCAGCCTCCATCTTCAACTCTGTTGTTGAAGCTTATGCAATCAGGGTATTCTCCCCTAATCTCTGAAATTAGCAAAGTTCCTAGTGCAAAGTTGTTTCCTCCAACTGAATGGAACACTTGAAAATATTGGAGACACTCAAAGTTCTCAACCATTTTTTCTCACCATCTCTACACTAACTGTGCTAAAAAAAATGCATCAGAATGGAGAGCCAAGAAACCAACATAATCACCACTTACCCAACAACTAGGATCAGGCACCTCTGAATAATAGGCATATTTATCTATGCAGTCCAGTATCAGATTTATGACTATGCTGACAAGAGCTCCTGTAGTGTGAAATTCTCTTCCTTTATATTCTTGAAATGGTTCAAACCTCCTCAATAAATATGCTAGGAAGTCCACAGCTATCCTAACATCGCCATTATTGAGATCTTCCGATGAAGCTCTCAATTAGGAACAACCAACTCCAACAAAAGAATTAACGATTATCTAGTTTGCATCTAAGTTCCAAATGCAAGAATGCCACAACATAATATTTTTCACCAAGAACTCCACTTCAAATGTATCACAACCAAGATAACTCAGAATAAGCAACACCTCAAGGATATCATCATTGTCTTTATATATTGACCCAGCAAATGTGCCTCATCGGGGTTCAAAGACAATTGGTTCATTTAGTTTATAGATGTAAAAGTAAAGATATTAAATAAAGGCGTGCTAACTGGAGTATATTATTCCACACTCCAGATCCTTCAGACTTTCAGTAGAGTTCACAAGGCAGTTAAAAAATTAAGCCAGCAATGAACAGAATGAGTAGAAAATCCCCTTGTAAACACTCCAAGAAGCACTGGATTGCACTTCTCCAATCGCACCCTCTTCAGTGGGATCACCATTGACATTATAGTTGTAACGTATAATAAGAATTTTTTAATATCTTCATTGTAATCAAACAAACTATCTTATGTTTAATTCCCTACATATCCCCAAGAGAACTGAGTAGCACATGACGCTCAAGTACACCTAAGTGTTGGTAAAATGAATATGCCCATTGCCAAGCAAGCAAATAGAGAATTCAAAGGTTCCAATGTCACGACCAAAAATCAGCAACCGACCGTGATGGCGCCTAACTCACTTTCTAGCCAAGCCAACATCAATAATGAAAAATAATAATAAAAATAGCCGAAATATTACAAGTCTAATGCAAATAATACAAATAACTGCGTCAAAATACAATAATCCCTCATAACTAGTAAATACAACGTCATGAGCTCTAAACAGAAGTATAAGTCTGTAATACAAATATAAATACTGTCTAAATGTAAATGACAGTACTAAAAGGAAAAGAGAATCCAAGACTGCAGTCGAGATGCAACTCTACCTCGTCTCTCCAAAGCAAAACTCATCAACAAGCCTCAATTATTGGTGGCTTGATCCAATACTTGGATCAACATAATTAAGTGCAGAGTATATTATGAATACAACCAACCCCATGTACCTAGCAAATATCATAACTAACCTCGGTGAGGTAATATAAGCAAGAATTATAAATGGCACTCGCTAATCACCAGTACAATTCATAAATCCAACAAGTACAGAACAATAATATAATCAAGTCATGAATCACAGATAAAACCCACCTTGGTGCACATAATAACTTAACATACTCTGCTAAATTCACAATCCAGCATATAAAGAAGATATGCAATAAAATCAGGTAAACAACCAAGGAAATTGCAAGTAAAGATGAAATGCAATAACCAAATCAAACACTGGCCACTATTTCCTTATAGTTTCAATAATTGAATCAAATCATTGATCAGATTTTCTCATACCGCGTGTACACCATCAAGAGAAAAACATGATAGGGTAGCCCTAGTGGGTGAATTCATATTCACACGCTACACGGCATAGTCACGTGCCATAAATATCAACGGCACGTCATAGTCACGTGCCAATAATCATAACCCGCACAATGTAGACACGTGCCAATAAATATCAACCGCGCGGCGTGTTTGCGTGCCATAAATATCAACCATACGGCGTGTTCACGTGCCATAAATACCAACCACACGGCGTGTTCACGTGCCATAAATACCAACCGCACAGCGTGTTCACGTGCCACCAGTCTAATTCATATCACACAGAAGCCAAATATACAAGGATACATGTACATGATCAGTGAATATAAATTTCATACTCTTGGACTGGTATAAGTGACATGCTAAAGTATATGCATGTGCAAGTTATGCTATCATAGCTCAAATCAGAAAATTTCATCACGAAATTAGCCATATCAGGTTCAATCAGTATATTAACCTCTATGTAACCTCAAACATGGTTCAAATAGTTCACAAAGGGGTACAGATATATGAAACATCACAGCATGAATTTTAGCAATCAATTCAAGGTATATCATAGCCTAAGCACTATCTCGAGCATGAATGACACCCCAGTGCACACACATGAGCTCAACCCCACACATGTGCGCATCCATACCACGTAGCTATCACAAATAACTTAAAAACCTCTCCTCAACAAATTTTAGAAAAGATACTTACCTCAAGCAAGCTAAATCCATACTCTAAAAGCCATAGGATATAATTCCACCTCCGGACGGCTCTCGAATCTAGACAAAATAATCATCAATAAAAGCCATAGGAAATAATTTCAAATAACAAAGTTAAGATCTTGGATAAATTATGCAAAGTCAACTGAAAAATCAATCCCAAGCCCGCACCCCTAAACCTGATAAAACTCACAAATTCCGAACACCCACCCCGATACGAGTCCAAATATATGTGTTTCATCCAAATCCAACCTCAAATCGACCCTCAAATCATCAATTTTAAATTTAGAAAAAGTTTTACTAAAATCCCCAATTTCTTTACTTAGATTCATCAATCAAACACTAAATTTAAGGTTGGAATCATGAATAATGAACAAATCCAAGTAAAAAATACTTACCTCAATCCAAATCGTAAAATTTCCCTCCAATACCGCCCAAATCCGAGCTCTATATCTCAAATGTGATAAAGCAACGAAAACCCTCAAAATAGAGTATTTAAATGATTTGCCCAGGCATACACATCGCGATCGCGGGGCCCTCATCGCGATCGCGAAGGCAAAAAAGTCACCTTCCCAGAAAATAACTTCACGTTCGCGTCCACACCATCACGAGTGCGATGAAGAACCTTTCTCACCCTACACGAACGTGTAGGCCAAACCCACCCCAGCTCCCAGTTGTTTTGCGAAGGCAGAGCCCCACCGCGAATGGGGAGAAGGGCGACTCCTACAACCACTATTCGAACTCGATACAATCAAAGTCAACCTTGTCAAACCTATCAACCTTCCAAACCTTCAACTTTCCAACTTTTCCCAAATAGAACCAAATCGACCTAGGAGCCTCTTAATTCAAATATGGACTTACGCTTCCAAAATCACCATACAAACCTATTGTAACCATCAAATACAATTTCGGGGTAGTCTATACAAAAGTCAAACTCTGGTCAACTCTTACAACTTAGGCATTCAACATTGGGACTAAGTGTCCCAATTAAATCCAACACTTTTCTCAAACCAAACCAACCATCCCAGAAAGTACGTAATCACAAATATACATATGTAAAGCATCAAACATAGGGAAATAAGGCTAAAATACTCAAAACGACCGGCCGGGTCATTACATTCCCCCCTCTTAAACAAACGTTTGTCCTCAAATGGGATAAAAATCTTGTAAATCTAGCAAACCTTTCTTGGAGACTAATTCACAACACTCATACCCCCTGGGTCACAATCCTCTCCTCCATTTACGGTTCTACTACAAATCTTAAAAACTCCTCCTTCATTTGGAAAAGTATAGTGAAGGGTTGGGAAATTTGTAACAAGGGAATCATCTGGATCCCCAGCAACCACTCTAACCTGAACATATGGCAATCAAATTGGATTCCAAATTCTCCAAACCTTAGACTAACCATTGAAGGTCCTATCACAAATTCAGTCAGCAACGTCACTATTAGAGACATTTGGGCTAACAACAAATGGGACCTCAAAAAAATCACTTTTGAACTACCACAACCTTTAAGCAATAGCATTTTATCTATTTATCTCAAGTTTTATAATAAAGACACTTCGACCTGGGCTCTAACGGGCGATGGGAAATTTACGTCTAAAAGTTGCTGCAAACTAGTTAGCCCAAGAGATCCTAATAATACTAATTTTAACTGGATTTGGGATTTTCAATGCCCAAATAAAATAAAGTTTTTCCTGTGGAAATGTCTCCATAATTGTCACGCCCCGACCTGGAAGCGAGACTGGCACCCGGTGCCTCAACTAACCTAGTGTACCAAATTGCGACTAAGTGACTCTGAACATATAATATCATAATTTGGCCAAGGGTCCACCTTGCAAGACAATTTGCGAAGCAAAATATAAAACTGAATGGAAACTAGCGCTGACTAAACATCAATATAAAGTTGGGCCGATAAGGCCGTCATAACTACTACAACTGACAAACCACCAATATATACATATCAGGCCTACAAGCCCAACATAATGCACTAACTGACAAGATATGTCTACAAGCCTCTACTGATAGATATATTGTGATCGGAACAGGGGCCCGACCTACCCATAATATATATACATACACACAGAAGATGTACACGAAAACCTAGACCCGATAACTCTGAAGGATGTGGAGCTTACCGATCAGGCTGAACTCTGGAAACACCTACTGAGGAGGTATACCCGTCTGTCTATCTGAACCTGCATGCATGAAATGCAGCATCCCAAGAAAAGGGACGTCAGTACAAAATAATGTACCGAGTATATAAGGCGATAACATAACTGAAAATTGAAACTGAACTGATAATATAATAACTGAAAGTAATTGGGAGTAAAAGATGATCTGGAGATATACTTACCTATTGATACTGACTCAACTCCTTCAATATAGTAAGTAAAATAATTGTCCGGCCTTATAAGGCTCGGTATATATAACTGCTCTGCCGTAGTAGGCTCGCTCATAGGCGCTCGGCCATACTAGGCTATGTATCTCGACCATGCTGGGCTCGCTCATAGGCGCTCGGCCACAGTAGGCTCGGTATATGAATTTCCATCTGATCAGAGGTTGCCCAATAGGGGCCTGCCCATCGATTATAGCTCGATGGTAATGAAAATACTGTAATACTGTATATATAGGCTTGCTGCTATCTTGACTGGAAGAAGACAATACTAAATTGAATATAGAGTCTCGATAAGGAATAATATTGTAACTTATGAGACTAGAATAGTGTGAATAAATTCATGAATATGAACTTCTCTTTTTGTCTCATTACTAACACATGTATCTACGAGATCATGCCAAAATGAAGGAAGGCTTAGCCTTAACATACCTTATCACACTCTTTTCAATCACCAAGTTGAACTCGCCTCTTCTCACCTTAATCTACAACAACGATAATAATACTATCATTAAGTTATGAAACGTATAACTATCGCACAACGAACAACATGCTTATTTTATATTAAAACGGACAGCATTTCCCCTATAATTCTTACTTCCTCAAAATTCAAGATAACACCAACAACACCAAAAATAACAATAACAACATATATACATTATTTTCCAACCTTATGCACACCACACAATACTACAAAACAGCCCAACACACCCCAATCTCTTCATACACAAAACGACCACCGTAGTAGTGTCAACAACCCGAAAATGTTACGACGAACGACCAGCCCAGCATTCTGCATTTATGTTGTGTTTCTCCACACCCTTACTCCTCCAAAACACCACAAAACAGTAGTAAAACACGCAGCCCAACAGCACCACAAAACAGTCCGCTACAAGTGAATAACTCGAACTCACGGCTTCCGATCACCGTCCCGTGAGTTCTTACAAATATAGAACGACTTACTATACATCTACAACAGAAAAAAATGGATGAAAGAGAGAAGTAAACTTACCTTATTTGTTGGATAACTCGACTCCTATCTTGGTTCTTCAAACTCTAGGCTTTACCTCCGATTAGAACTTGAAAGGGGGAGAAAATCAATTGGGGTTTGGGGGAAATATTTGGGAGGAGTTTTGCAGAGAATGAGTCTGATTATTTTGCCCTATTATCAGACTAATATATGAAAGGGATAGGACTTTAAAAAGGCCTCTTTGAACGACCCGAACAGGCCCATTTTTGGACGACCCGAACAGGCCCAGTTTTGGATTCTCGTTTAAGCAAGTAGGTGACAGTCTGCGCAGTCTCACACAAATGCCCATATCTCTCTACTCAGATATTGTATTGACAAATGGTTTAATGAGTTGGAAAGTAGACTCATATATATTTAATTTGATAGGTAGAACACCCCATAACTCTAAGTATATTGGGAGAAAAGCGCAGTTACATTTGACCCAAAGTTTCAGTAAAATTTATGAACGTAACTTGTGATGACTTTCATCGACTTTTGTTCCACAACTCGCTTGACTTCAAAACATAACATACGACTATCATACGAATAACATAACTCATAACATAACATCCTTATCATGTAAAACACCCTGGTCTCATCCTAAAAGTACATGCTATAACATTCCCAATTTGTTGGCTTTCGACGAAACATTATTTTCTTCAATTCCTTTAGCTTCTAAACCTTCCAACCCTCTTTGTACTTGTTGTTCATGATATTCAATATTGTAACTTCCGAAGTAACATGATTAAATTGCTTTATATATTTTCAAAGATGATCTCATTTTTTTTGGGTCCTACATTAGTTTGCTCACGACGCAGTTTTACGTACAAAAACAAATATATAGGGTGTAACACTATTCCCCCATGGGAACATTCGTCCTCGAATGTTTACTTTTAGAGACTTTGGAAAAATTTTGCCAGAGTTTCCTCCGTACACTAGACTATAGCCAACTTGCATGCAGCCAGAAAACATACTATGCATGCCACACATGGCCAATGTCTATAAATAACAACACTTTGCCTCAAAGAGTCGTAAATCATAAATACTGAAAGTCAGAAAATAAGAGCTTACTTGATGACCTACTAGCCTGAATAGAGTTGTACTGTAGCATCCCATCTCGAGCCATATCTTCAGTTTGAAATAGATGGGGGTATTTATACTTCATTTCTTCCTCCGCTTCCCATGTCATCTCTTCCACATTATTGCTTCTCCATAAAACCTTCACGGAGGCTACCTCCTTATTTCGTAGCTTGCGAATTTGTCGGTCTAAGATGGCAACTGGAATTTCCTTGTATGACAAGTCCTCCGTAATTTGTACATCATCTGTGGATACCACTCTGGTAGGATCTCCAATGCACTTCCGTAGCATAGATACGTGAAAACCCGGATGGACTAACTCCATTTCTGAGGGCAATTCTAACTCATAAGCTACTTTGCCCACTCTCCGAATAATTCTGTAAGGCCCAATATACCGTGGTCTAAGTTTGCCTTTCTTGCCAAACCTCATTACGCCCTTCATAGGGGATACCTTTAAGAATACCCAGTCATTAATCTCAAACTCTAAGTCTCGTCGCCGCATGTCAGAATATGACTTCTGGCGACTCTGAGTTGTCAACAGTCGCTCCCCGGATGAGCTTTACTTTCTCTACGGCCTGCTGAACTAGGTCTGGCCCATATAACCCAGATTCTCCAACATCAAACCACCCTATAGGAGATCTGCACTTACGCCCATACAAAGCCTCGTACGGAACCATCTGAATACTGGAGTGGTAACTGTTATTATATGCAAACTCGACAAGAGGTAGATGTTCATCCCAACTTCTTTTAAAATCCAACACACATGCTCGTAACATATCCTCGAGCATCTGAATTGTGCGCTCGGCTTGTCCATCAGTCTGTGGATGAAAAGTTGTGCTGAGATTCACCTGAGTCCCTAGACCTCTCTGAAATAACCTCCAAAATTATGCTGTAAATTGAGCCCCACAGTCAGATATAATAGATACTGGTACTCCGTGTAGCCCACTATCTCCTTAATATATAACTTTGCATAATCTTCTGCTGTATATGTAGATCTGACAGGTAGAAAATGAGCTGATTTAGTATGCCTATAGACTATCACCCATATAGAATCGAACTTACGATGAGAAACGAGGTAAACCCGTAACAAAGTCCATGTTTATCGCGTCCCATTTCCATGTCGGGATCTCTATAGTCTGCATTAGCCCTCCGGGCTTCTGATGCTCTATTTTCACCTGCTGGCAACTAGGACACTGGGCGACAAACTCAGCAATGTTCTTCTTCATATCGTTCCACCAGTACACATCCTTAATGTCATAATACATCTTCGTCGACCCAGGATGAATGGAGTACCACGAATAATGTGCCTCTGACATAATCCTGTCTCGTAGCCCTGCTACATCTGGAACACACAAACGACCCTTATATCTGAGAACTCCATCTCCCTTGAGCTCTAACAATGGATTCTTCTGCTGTGGAACTCGCTCTCTCAACCCGACCAACTCTGGGTCATCGTACTGCCTTTCCTTGACTTCAGCTATGAGAGATGATTTTGCAGTGTTTTGGAGTACAACTCCACCATCGTCGAAATCTACTAATCGAACCCCCAAACAAGCCAATTGATGAATCTCTCTAGTTAATTGTCTTTTCTCGGCCTTTACATGTGCTAAGCTACCCATAGATCGGCGACTTAAGGCGTCTGCTACAACATTAGCTTTCCCTGGATGGTAGAGAATATTAACATCATAATCTTTCAATAACTCAAGCCATCGCCTATGTCGCAAATTTAACTCTTTTTACTTGAATATATATTGCAGACTTTTATGATCGGTAAATACATCAACATGAACACCATATAAATAATGTCGCCATATCTTAAGTGCATGGACAACCGCAGCTAACTCGAGATCGTGGGTTGGATAATTCTTCTTGTGCTTCCTTAACTGCCTTGAAGCATCATCAATTACCTTCCCATGTTGCATTAGGACATATCCTAACCCAACACCTGAGGTATCACAATACACGACATAACCCTCTGGACCCTCTGGAAGTGTTAGAACTGGTGCTGAGGTCAACCTGTTCTTAAGATCTTAGAAACTCTACTCGCAAGCCTCCGTCCACTGAAACTTAGTTGATTTCTGCGTCAACTTCGTCAATGGTGCAGAAAGGGAAGAAAAATCCTCTACGAATCTCCGGTAGTATCCTGCTAAGCCTAGAAAGCTACGAACCTCTGTCGAAGTGGTAGGTCTAGGCCAAGATTTCACGGCCTCAATCTTTTGAGTGTCTACCTTTATACCTTCATCGGATACAATATGCCCCAAGAATGCTACAGACTTCAACCAGAACTCACATTTAGAAAACTTAGCATACAACTTACGATCACAGAGGGTTTGGAGTACCGCTCACAAGTGGTCCACATGTTCATCCTTTGAACTTGAATAGACCAGAATATCATCAATAAATACTACCACGAACAGATCTAAAAATGGACAGAATAGGCTATTCATCAAGTCCATAAATACTGCGGGAGAATTCGTCAACCCGAAGGACATGACAAGGAACTCGAAGTGGCCATATCTGGTCCTGAAGGCTGTCTTCGGAATATCTTTCTCCCGAACTCTGACCTGGTGGTATCCCGATCTCAAATCTATCTTTGAAAAGAATCTAGCTCCCTGCAACTGATCAAACAAATCATCAATCCTTGGAAGTGGATACTTATTCTTAATAGTTACCTTGTTCAGCTGCCTATAATCGATACACATCCTCAACGAGCCGTCTTTCTTCCGCACAAAGAGTACCGGTGCACCCCAAGGTGAGGTACTAGGCCTGATGAAACCTTTCTCCAACAAATCGTTTAACTGCTCCTTCAACTCCTTTAATTCGGCAGGTGCCATTCTATACGGAGGGATGGATATTGGTTGAGTTCCTGGAAGCAAATCGATGCTAAAATCAATCTCTCGCTCTGGAGGAATACCTGGAAGTTCATCTGGAAACACATCTGCATACTCATTGACTACGGGAATAGATTGAAGTGTAGATATCTCAGCATCTGCATCTCTAACTCGTACAATATGATAAATGCACCCTTTTGCAATCATTTTCCTCGCCTTCAGATAGGAAATAAACCTACCTCTGGGTGCCGCTGTATTACCTACCCATTCAAGGACTGCCTCACCTGGAAAATGAAATCTAGCTGCCTTTGCTCGGCAATCAACTATAGCATAGCAAGCTGACAACCAGTCCATGCCCATGATAGCATCAAAATCCATCATCTCTAACTCAACTAGGTCGGCTGAGGTCATACAACTACAAACTGTCACCGTACAACCTCAATAAACCCGTCTAGCAATAATCGATTCTCCGACCGGTGTAGATACCGCAAAAGGATCACTTAGTATTTCAGGCACTATACCAAATTTCCTCGCGACAAATGGGGTAATATATGATAAAGTAGATCCTAGGTCTATCAAGGCATAAGCATCGTGAGAGCAAATGGTCAATATACCTGTCACAACGTCTGGTGAAGACTCCTGGTCATGTCGACCCGCTAAAGCATAAATACGGTTCTGATTAACACCTGAACTGGAACCTCTACCTCTGCCTTGACCTCTACCAGCCGAAGATTGAGACTCGCGCCCAGAAGGATGCACAGACATAGATGATCCTGTCGCTGAACTTGCTGGTTGTGCCATAACCCCAGAATCTCTATTTGGGCAATCTCGCATCATATGCCCCGGATGCCCACATGTATAATAAGCATCAGAACCTGCTCGGCATTGGCCTAAGTGTCCTCTACCACAGATGTCACACCGCGGCGGAAATGACCATGTTTTCCTTGAACCTCATTGTCGTTGCAAAACTGACGCCCGTGAGCTCTCACCTGGTCCTGACTGAGTATAGCGATCATACCTGTAACCCTGCAACTGAGGTGGCGGAGGCCTAGGTGGCCGTCCGAAGTACTGGGGCCTATAACTACCCTGAGACTGCTCCTGAAACCTAGGAAATCGCATCCTCTTACGCTGCCCTTGCTCAGTCCTCTCTGTACCCTGCTGTCGACGCCTACCCCTTTCTATATTTTGAGCGAATGCCTGAATCCGGGAGATATCCATATTATCATGCAATGCAGCGGTGGCACATGCCTCGGTCAACTCTGGGGCTAACCCTGCTATAAACCTGTGGATCCTGTCATGCATAGTAGCAACTATGGATGGTGCATATCTGGCTAATGAGTCAAAACAGAGACTATACTCTCGAACACTCATATTGCCCTACTTAAGGGCTATAAACTGATCGACCCGAGCCTGTCGGATCTCCTGCGGTAAGTACTGGTCAAGGAAAGCATCTAAAAAATTCTCCCAACTATCTGGAGGTACATCACGTGCCCTGGACCTCTCCCATCCCTCGTACCAAAGGATGGCTATATCTCGGAGTCGAAAAGTTGCTAGCTCAACTGCTTCTTTCTCTGTGGCATGCATAACCCGAAAGATCCTGTAAAGCTTATCTATGAAATCCTGCGGGTCCTCCCTCTGATCTGACCCCGTAAACTCTGGGGAACTCAAAGCAATAAACTCTCGGACCCTTGAACTCCCAGACCCCTCAGAAGATCCTGCACTAGCTGATGCCCTAGCTTGTTACTGGGTAGCTACCAATTGTGTCAACAAATGCACCGCACTCCTCAAATCCTGATCTGGTGGAAGTGGAGGGGGAACTGGATGTGCGGTATCCCTAGGAATCTCCTCAGGTGGTGGAGGAGCCGGTAATGGCTGAGTAGGGGTTTCGCCTTGGGCCTCAGACTGGGACCCATCTACTGGGGGTACCCTACTGGTCCCCTCACCTGTTGTTGTATCTCCCCTCTGGCTAGCCGTAGTCTTCCTAGTCACCGTCATCTGTGTATAAAAACACAAACACGTAAGTTTAACTCAAATTTCCTATAACTCAGTTCTACAGCACGATTTAGATTTGAAAGAAGGGTAACCAACTCCTAAATGCCCTGTAGCTCCATGCTTATATAATGTGGTGCACAACACATCTACAAATAAGATCCTACTAGACACGACTTGTAGACTCCCTAGTATAGAACTGCTCTGATACCAAGTTTGTCACGCCCCGACCTGGAAGCGAGACTGGCACCCGGTGCCTCAACTAACCTAGTGTACCAAATTGCGACTAAGGGACTCTGAACATATAATGTCATAATTTGGCCAAGGGTCCACCTTGCAAGACAATTTGCGAAGCAAAATATAAAACTGAATGGAAACTAGCGCTGACTAAACATCAATATAAAGTTGGGCCGATAAGGCCGTCATAACTACTACAACTGACAAACCACCAAAATATACATATCAGGCCTACAAGCCCAACATAATGCACTAACTGACAAGATATGTCTACAAGCCTCTACTAATAGATATATTGTGATCGGAACAGGGCCCCGACCTACCCATAATATATATACATACACACAGAAGATGTACACGAAAACCTAGACCCGATAACTCCGAAGGATGTGGAGCTTACCGATCAGGCTGAACTCTGGAAACACCTACTGAGGAGGTATACCCGTCTGTCTATCTGAACCTGCATGCATGAAATGCAGCGTCCCCAGAAAAGGGACGTCAGTACAAAATAATGTACCGAGTATATAAGGCGATAACATAACTGAAAATTGAAACTGAACTGATAATATAATAACTGAAAGTAATTGGGAGTCAAAGATGATCTGGAGATATACTTACCTGTTGATACTGACTCAACTCCTTCAATATAGTAAGTAAAATAATTGTCCGGCCTTATAAGGCTCGGTATATATAACTGCTCTGCCGTAGTAGGCTCGCTCATAGGTGCTCGGCCATACTAGGCTATGTATCTCGACCATGCTGGGCTCGCTCATAGGCGCTCGGCCACAGTAGGCTCGGTATATAAATTTTCATCTGATCAGAAGTTGCCCAATAGGGGCCTGCCCATCGATTATAGCTCGATGGTAATGAAAATACTGTAATACTGTATATATAGGCTTGCTGCTCTCTTGACTGGAAGAAAATAATACTAAATTGAATATAGAGTCTCGATAAGGAATAATATTATAACTTATGAGACTAGAATAGTGGGAATAAATTCATGAATATGAACTTCTCTTTTTGTCTCATTACTAACACATGTAGCTACGACATCATGCCAAAATGAAGGAAGGCTTAGCCTTAACATACCTTATCACACTCTTTTCAATCACCAAGTTGAACTCGCCTCTTCTCACCTTAATCTACAACAACGATAATAATACTATCATTAAGTTATGAAACGTATAACTATCGCACAACGAACAACATGCTTATTTTATATTAAAATGGACAGCATTTCCCCTATAATTCTTACTTCCTCCAAATTCAAGATAACACCAACAACACCAAAAACAACAATAACAACATATATACATTATTTTCCAACCTTATGCATACCACACAATACTACAAAATAGCCCAACACACCCCAATCTCTTCATGCACAAAACGACCACCGTAGTAGTGTCAACAGCCCGAAAATGTTACGACGAACGACCAGACCAACATCCTACATTTATGTGGTGTTTCTCCACACCCTTACTCCTCCAAAACTCCACAAAATAGTAGTAAAATACGCAGCTCAACAGCACCACAAAACAGTCCATAAAACAGTCCGCTACAAGTGAATAACTCGAACTCACGGCTTCCGATCACCATCCCATGAGTTCTTACAAATATAGAACGACTTACTATACATCTACAACAGAAAAAAATGGATGAAAGAGAGCAGGAAACTTACCTTATTTGTTGGATAACTCGACTCCTATCTTGGTTCTTCAAACTCTAGGCTTTACCTCCGATTAGAACTTGAAAGGGGGAGAAAATCAATTGGGGTTTGGCGGAAATATTTGGGAGGAGTTTTACAGAGAATGAGTTTGATTATTTTGCCCTATTGTCAGACTAATATATGAAGGGGATAGGACTTTAAAAAGGCCTCTTTGAACAACCCGAACTGGCCCATTTTTGGACGACCCGAACAGGCCCAGTTTTGGATTCTCGTTTAAGCAAGTAAGTGACAGTCTGCGCAGTCTCGCACAAATGCCCATATCTCTCTACTCAGATATCGTATTGACAAATGGTTTAATGCGTTGGAAAGTAGACTCATATATATTTAATTTTGATAGGTAGAACACCCCATAACTCTAAGTATATTGGGAGAAAATCGCAGTTATATTTGACCCAAAGTTTCAGTAAAATTTATGAACGTAACTTGTGATGACTTTCATCGACTTTTGTTCCACCACTCGCTTGACTTCAAAACATAGCATACGACTATCATACGAATAACATAACTCGTAACATAACCTCCTTATCATGTAAAACACCCTGGTCTCATCCCAAAAGTACATGCTATAACATTCCCAATTTGTCGGCTTTCGAAGAAACATTATTTTCTTCAATTCCTTTAGCTTCTAAACCTTCCAATCCTCTTTGTACTTGTTGTTCATGATATTCAATATTGTAACTTCCGAGGTAACATGATTAAATTGCTTTATATATTTTCAAAGATGATCTTTTTTTTTTTTGGATCCTACATTAGTTTGCTCACGACGCAATTTTACGTACAAAAACAAATATATAGGGTGTAACAATAATAAACTTCCCACGCGCTCCTACCTCCAATACATTGGTATTAATATAGACCCCATATGTCCTGTTTGTAAAATCGATAAAGAATCAATTAAGTACATCTTTATTGAATTTAAAGCCGTTCATGAATTATGGGAACTATATGGTTATAAGACCCCCCATCAACACAACACTCCCAATGGCTCACTAATATAAGAGACCTTAATACTCCCAACCTATCCACTTATCTTTCATGGATAGAATTATTTCCCTTTGTCCTTTGGAACATTTGGATCAACCGTAACAAAAACAATATTGAGAACACTTCCCTCAAATTTTCCTTAAAAGTTCTATTATGTTAGCGGTCGAATATAAGCTTTTAACCCAAAGATACCATTCTACTGTTCAGACACATGCAATCATTGTTGCATGACATAAACCTGAGAAAGGTTCGTTTAAGCTCAATATCGATGGTGCTTTCAGAGAAAGAGACAATTTAGCAGGTTTGGGAGGAACCTTCAGAGATAGCAATGACCATTGGATTATGGGTTTTCAACATCATTGTCCAGTCTCATCACCCCTCCAATCAGAATTAGAAGCGCTCAAAGAAGGTCTCAACATAGCCATAACCAAAGGGCTTACTCCACTGATCATAGAAACAGATTCAACGGAGGTAATCAAAGCTTTACATCAAGGATGTGAATCTCATTATATGATTGTCTATTTTTGCAAGTGGTTAATGCACCAGCTGAAGCAGCCAATAATCCAACATAACTTCAGAGACGGAAACCAAGTAGCCCATAGACTGGAAAAGAAAGCTCTCAACAATCCAACGGAACATCTACTACTGGATAGGCCACCTTCTTATATTATAAATAAGATGGAAGCAGATAGGGGTGGCTACGTTTATTTTGTCAGCATAAATTGATGGTTTGAAGGCCGATTTGAGTTTGAAATTGAATGATTTTGGTATAGTTTGACCCGTATCGGAATGGGTGTTTGGAATTTGTGAGTTTTATCAGGTTTCGAAGTGCGAGACTAGGGTTGACCTTTTTATTTTAGTTAAAGATTGAATCTTTATTATCCGGAATTATTTCCTATGGCTTTTATTTATGTTATTAAGTGATTTTGGTTAGAATCGAGCCATTCGGAAGTGGATTTGTGCGGGAAGGGCTTATTAGTAGATTGATTTAGCTTGTTTGAGAAAAGTATCTTGCCTAACTTTGTGTGTGGGAAACTACCCCGTAGAATTGGGTTTAATTGCACTATGTGAATTATGTGAAAGACGTGTACATGAGGTGACGACTGTGTACACAGACTTATATGTGAAAATTGATCGGTTTAGACTCTTAGGTTACTTTTAAGCATTTAATTGAAGTTATTATTAATTGTTCTACCTTTCGTTGTCAAGTTTATTCTTACGTGTGTTAATTGGAGTTGCTATTACATGTTCTAGTTTTCATTGTCGAATTTTTCCTTATATGCATTTATTAATAGTTGTTGTTACATGCTATTCTTTCCATTGTTGAAGTTATTCTCATGCATTTAGCTGTAGTTGCTATTTCATGCTATCTCTTTCATTGATAAATTTGTGTTACGCATTTGAATTTGAAGATGTCATTTCCTTTATTATTGAGGTATTGAAGCTGAGTTGTTGAGAGCTATTAACACGTTGTGGTTGAAATTATTGGTTATTGGAATACCTTTTCTTGTTGAGCTATTTCTCGTTTATTTTGTTGTTATTGAGATTCTTGTAAATATTGCGCTTGAGTCGTGGGATATGTGATGTGGTGGTAACATTGATATTGTTGATTTTGGTAATATTGTGACATATGGGCACGTGTGGTGCGAGTTGATTATTGTGTTGTAATATTGATACACATGTGATGGTATAAGGGTGGGTATTGAAACGCATGCAGTAAGATAAGGTGGGATTTATATGCGTTTTGCTAATAAGGGAATTACTTGAAGCCACGCGATGAGATAAAGGGGCTAAAACGCATGTAGCTATTTCGAAAAAATATTATTAAAATAAATGCAAAGCTCACGCGGTGATATAAGGAATATTGTGATTGTGACTTGTGAAATGTGAATATGAGGTATGGTACCACAGTGTGATTCTTGTTGTACATTCTATGTTGGAAAGGCTTGTTGATTTGAACGATTATTATTTTGTTTCCTCACCTCATTCCAATTTTGATTGTACTTGGTTATTTGTTGTTACTTTTGTGTTGGAACGATTGTGATTTCTTGGGTGAGTCATGCATTCTACGTGTTTTGCGGTGTTGTTTTAATGTGCTAATATGTAACTCCGTTATTACTTGGTGAATTGATTGATTGATAACATGCTTTACTATATGTGTCTCTCAAAATAAAACTCAGCATCTCACTCGGTGCTTTACTTTACTTAAATTGTTATCACGCTTTACTTTAAATGATTCTACATTTAATTTGTTAACTTATTCGATGTTTTACTTTATTTAAAATTATTATTTTACTCTACCTTATATGATTTTTAAACTAAACTCATTTTTCCATTTGATACTCTACTTTGTATAAATTGTACTTTATTATAGTTTATTTGATTTCTAAAATAAACTCATTATCTCATTTGACGCTTTATTTTATTCAAAATTGTTGTTATGCCTTATTTTAGTTAAATAAATCTCTCAAATATATTATTTGGCAATTGACACAGATACAATGTACGTGGTAGCACGTGAATTTTGCCGTGCGAAGGTGAATGATAATATGGGCACGAGGTTCCATGGGTGTCAGATTCGTGATGGTGAGCTATGATTTGTGATTATAAGGTGTGGTGCCTCGGAGTGATTCTTGTTATAAATCATGTGTTGGAACGACTTTATTACTTGAATTGTCATTTGTTTTCCCTAATTGGTTTCAGTCATATTTTAACTATGTTATGATTGTTTTGCCGTTTTATGACCTGTTTACTTTTTGTTGCCATTTGTTGTTTCCATTATTCCACGGTTAGTCTTATATTAATATTCTTTCCATTGTTAGCCTTATATTGATGTTCTTTCCATTGTTAGCTTTATATTTATATACTTACACAGGTTATTGTCTAGCGGGTGTCTTGACTTACCTTGTCACTACTCCACCGAGGTTAGTCTTGATACTTACTGGGTAAAGCTATGGTGTACTCATGCTACGCTTTTGCATATTTTTGTGCATATCCAGGTACTTCGGATCGTGTGGGTTTTGAGAGTGGTGCCTATGTGGTTGGAGACTTCAAGGTATACCTGCCATTTCATCGTAGGCCTCGAAGTCACCATCATACTTCATTATTCTACTGTTAAATTATAATTCAAACATTATTGTATTTTTGTAATGTCTTGTGTACTCTCCGTAGAATTTATGATTCTGTATTATCGGGTTTTGGGATTTGTGAAAGTTGTATTATGATATTGGTTGTGCTTTAGGCCATTGTTCTAAATTTTATTAAACATTAAATTATTATATCTTATATGATATTGTTGGATGATATACCATCACGATCCTAAAGTGGGAGTTTGGGACCGTGACAAGTTGGTATCAGAGCTCTAGATTCATAGGTTCTACGAGTCATAAGCAAGTTGAGTAGAGTTTTGCGGATCGGTACAGAGACATCTGTACTTATCTTCGAGAAGCTACAGAACTATTAGGAAATTCCACTTCTTTCATTCCTTGTCGTGTGACAATGATTCAGCTTGAAGCGTATATCTTATATTCCTTTTTATCCACTCGTATATGATGTTGCATACTCAATATCAGCTATGCACCAACGATTTGTGATGCCGCTGATGGGCTATGAGGGGGGCTATGGCTGCTCGATCATTGTCTTGAGGTGTTGTCCAGACTGAGGTCACGAATGTGTTGGTAAATCTTTCAGTTGTTCTCATGTGGGATGAAATAGGTTCTGGTATCTAGTTGGTGAGTACGAGCTTGGGAGCATTTAATTTATTTCCTAGTTGTTGTGATCGTGGTAGGGTCATGGGAGAATGTTGATTTAAGGCTAGTTGATGGTATTAGAGGTTATGTCTTTTGCATGGGACTTCTATTTAGTGGAAGGAATATATTATCATCCAGGGCACTTGAGGAGATGGAATGACTATCGCGAGGATGAATTCTCGCTTAGTAGAGGATTTGAGGTATTTTATGACTGGTGCTACCAGAGCTAACGAAGGATTTAGTTAGAGTGCGACACGGGGTCATGGAAGATATAAAGTAAAGGTATTGTGGGACATCAAATGTTATGTTCTATGGCCTCAAGCCAAGTGGGGGAGTCTGCTATCGACAATTAGATTGCATGGTCATGTGTTATATTAGTTTTGTTCTGAGGTATATACGTGGTATTAGAGGGTTCCCCAAATTTGTATATGGCTAAAATCTAAGACTTGCATGGGATAGTAGGCTATAATTGCGTATTATAGTCGCTTATTACACTCTAATTCACTACACTTCACTTGTTTTGAGCTTTAATTGGTAGTGTTTTGCACTTATTGTGTATTTTATGCCTTGTAGGAGTGATTCCGAGCTATGTAGATGTTATGGAATGAATTCGAGCTATTTGGAGCTTTGAAGTCTAAGTAAAAGCCCAAGGGATTAAGCCGGGATCGTGTTCGGGGGTCGAGGACCAAGTCTCGATGTCAAAACACAAGCTAAATCTGTACTCTGAGAAATTTGCACTAATGCGACACATTGTGCAACGCAACACTGTATTATTGGCTGCCTAACAGAAGTTGAGCTCTCTAGATTTCCCCACTAATGCCCCGCATGACGTGTCACTCCATGCGGCGCGCCTGTGCAAATTTACAGAGCCTATGTCCTATTTCGACTAGGAGAAGGTGGTTTCATCTGGGCCCGACCCTACTTGGTATAAATACATGAAAAAATATTATTTTTTGGAGTTTTGACACATATCGACCTAGGGAGGCTAAGGAGGAGTTGGAAGAACACGAGCACAAGGATTTTATCATTCCTTCCTCACTCAAGACACGAGTTTGAATTGAATTTACCTTTTCCTCTACTCTAACTCTATTTATGATGAATTTCTCCATATCTATGGAGTAGTTCTTTTTAGGGTTTGATGGATTAGGTGATTGTTTGTGGATTATAACTCTAGTTTTATGCACTGAATCGTTTTGGATAAATTAATTGTTGCATCTATAGTCACTTGTTCATGTAATCGAGAGAGGCATAAATTATGATATATTTGCATTATATTGTTTGTTGAGTTCATTACATGTAATAGAGAGAGGCATAATCGAAAGAGGCTAGTTGAATCATTGATTAAACCTAGTTATGAGGATAATTGTTACATCCTGTACTTTTGTACGTTCGATTTGTCGTAAGAAAATTGACATAAGTTCAAGGACAAGATTATTTTTGAGGTTATACGTATTTATGCTATTTATAACAAGTTATAAGTATGTGTCGTGAAGGTCAGAGGGTAAACGAGCTGAATAAAATGAGTTTCGTTGAAGTTTGACATTTTGGGATAAGATACGGTCCGAGCTATAATACCCCGTATTTATGGATTAGTGCTATACGGTAACATGATCATGATAGTAAAGTATATTCTAGTATGTTAAAAGTAAGTAGTATTTAAGTGAAATGAGATTTAGAAATTAATTATGTGTTTAATTAATTATATGGAAAATTAGTTATAAAGTGTTTGGATAATGTTAAGGAGACAACATGTTCTTGTAGGTCCCACAAGGGGGATGACCTTTATTATTATTAGTAAAGGATAAATATTGCTAGTAGTGGAACTAGACAAGGATTTGGTAGAATAAAGGGGTGGGTACGTGTGCAAATTAGGCGAGGTTATGGAATGGGTGTCTAATTTTAGTAGGTGACTAGTGAAAGTATATACCCATGTGTCTTTATCTAAATTATCCACACATGGCAGCACCATATATAGATTTTTCACTGAAACAACATTATATAAAAGACATCAACTTAGTTAGATAATACAAGGCAACAATATACTTCCATTGTGGAAACAATTCATTTGAAAATAACTCCATTATTTGTGGCAACAATATTGATCATGTTGGGAACAATTCTTTGGGGAGGGACAAAGAATTGGCAGCAAGTATATTTCCATAATTGTGTAGCAACTTTACTTCCCAAATTAATCTGAAGAACTCCAAAGAGATTTATAGTGTTTGTTTGATTCCTACAAGCTCAGGGTAGAGCGGGCTGGTTCCAGATTATATAAGGTCAAGACGCTAATCAAGTTGCAGAATAGGGGTGCTATAAAGTTTAACGAGGTATGTTAAGGCTATCCCTTCTTTCCTTTTGGCATGATCCACACGATATAAACGAAACGAGCAAACACACAACTTTCATAAATGCCTCTATTCATAGAAGCACTAGGGCTGCCTATGTTCTTGGTTCCCCATGTGTTTTATTATTATATCTTCTGTTCATGGGTCTCAGAAAAGTATGTAGTTGATAAAGTTTATCTGAAGGCATATTGATCTTATGACATTCTGAGAGATCCTATTGACTTACTTATTATGCATTGCATTCATTTATATATGCACATTGACCCATGACCAAATGGCATTATATACACGTATATTATATGTATATGGGGTGTGGGGAAAGGTTATGGTGTTATATACGCACCATCACTTGATCAGATGGTATACATTGATGATTTTGCCCACAGTGGGCGAGATGATATGATGTGATGCCCTCAGAGGCTTGATGATGTTATGTACGCATATACCTATGCACGATATGACATTTATACGCATATGTATGAAATTGTAAATATTTCATGATTCACAGAGCTATTCAGACCTACAGGTTGAGTCTTTTCTTCCATGTTTCTTGCATGTTTACTATATACTGCTTTCATGCCTTACATACTCAGTACTTTATTTGTACTAACGTCCCTTTTGCCTAGGGACGCTGCGTTTCATGCCCGCAGGTTCCGATAGACAAGTTGAGAGTCCTCTAAGTAGGCTATCAGCTCAGCGGAAGGTGTTGGTGCACTCCATTTCCTCCGAAGTTGCCTATTTGGTCAGTATGATTTGGACATGTATTGATTGGTACTGTCTCGACCTTTATGATACTTATGTACTCTTAGAGGCTTATAGACAGATGTCAGGTATAAGGATACTTGTATGGCCTTGTCGGCCTATGTTTTGAGTGTACAAATGATCATGTCGGCCTTATAGGCCCGTATGTTGCATGTATAAGTTTCTCTATCATGTTGGGTCATCCTATGTCGAGTATTCCCCCATGTTTTATTCTAGTTATTTCATGACAGCCTTTCCTGTTCATTTACCTATGATAGTATGCCACGAAAGATACGTTATGTTGGTACTCGGTTGAAAAAGGCACCGGGTGCCCGTCGCGGCCCATTGGTTTGGGTCGTGACAAATGTGGTATCAGAGCAGTTCTTTCCTTGGGAGTCTACAAGCCGTGTCTAGTAGAGTCTTGTTTATGGGTGTGTTGTGCACCACACTTATAAGCAGGAGGCTACAGGGTATTTAGGACTGTCACTCTTTGTTCTTACTCTAGATCATGTGGTAGAGCTCAGTTGTAAGAATTCAAACTCCTAACTTCTATTTTATTCGTAATATAATGATACCTACATCCAGAAAGACAGGTGGTAAGAGATTGAATGTAGTTGTGGAAGAGTTGAGTCAGTGGAACTCGATTTTGCATCATACTTATGATGAGTAAATGCGAGGTCTTCAACAGATCATGTGTAAGCTTCTTGATAAGGAGCCTTAAGTCAAGAATATATATATATATATATATATATATATATATATATCCACCCATATGGTAAAAAGTAATGAGAGATTCAGAAGGTAGATACAAGTATCAACAAGTAAAAGAAGCAAGGTGAGGAAGGGTACGAGGTACCCAGCTAATGAAGATTATTAGTATTTACAATTTAGGCAGAGAAATATAAGCATTTTGAGTTACCTTCAACAGTAATAGAGGTATGTACAATCAGCCACACCCATCTCAGTTATGCCCTATGGGAGCTAACAGATATAGTTTAAGAGAAGGACGAGATATCAGGATCCGACTGGGGTTAAAGTAACCCAAAATGGTGTATGGATTATTTGCGTTAGTTGACATTTCCGAAGGATATTGCAAATGTTTTAATAAATCTCCTTGTGAGACACCTAGGTGGTGCACTCTAGAATAGTACAGTTAGATATGAATACTAGAATGTTTAGAAATTTCCGAAGATATGCAGTGGAATCCTAGAAGGGATAAATATTTACATTAGTATGACTCCCGCCCCTAGGAAAGAAAGGAGAATGTTAGGCGTCCGGAAGAGTTAGTGAGATGAATCAAGGGGAACTAAAAGTGAGAGAACGTTTTGCTGAAGTTTTCAGAATAAAGTGATAGACAGAAACATTAGCCGGAGAATAAGAAGAGAGTAATTGAAGCATTATGAGATGTGATAAATGGATGACAATGGTAAATCAAAATATGATAGGATTACAGAGTCTATAGTAAAGATAAGGAAAAGACGGGAGGAGACAGGCCTTGAAACAATAAAAGAGTATAAGTCATATCTTCATTCCGAGAAATAAGTTGGTGACTTCAACGTGATTATCAGAAGGAGAAGTTAGACCCGGGAGTAATAGAAATCAGTATGGGATGGTGAACAAGATAGACTAAACATGAATTAGGGACCGAATAATTTGATAATAGTCGGCATCATGAGAATTTCAGAGATTGCGTTCCGGTGATAATAGAATGGACAATAGAAGAATAACCTTTAAAGGTCATTCAGGAAGACGCTTTCCTAACGCGAGCATTATGAGCAAAGTTAAACTTAAGGGACTAAGTGTACTAGTTACACTAGGTGTCACCCTTGTGACCAAGAATTTTGTTATCCTTGGTATAGAAGGGTTACTACAAGGCGAGTAAGAGTCAGCGAAGAAGTGAAAAGATGCCAAAGATAAAGAGAGGGGGGAATATGGTGTGATATGGTATTAAGTAGGAGTTATATGGGTCAGGTAACTATGGAATAATAAAGGAAGAATTTGGTAAAAAGGCGAATGGAATGAGATTGCATTTATATAGATTTTATATATATGTTACGGCTCCAGAACATTATGCAAGCACGACGGTAGGGAAAGGCAGTAAGGGTTCCCGCCTAGGATGTTATTGATAAATAAGTGCGAATGAACACTTGATACATAAGGAGCCACTGTGAGAGGTAAGTTAAGACAAAGGAAATAATCCAAGAGAAATTACGCTGAATATAGAAATGAGAATGGACCAACCAGTAGTTAGTAGTTGATTCAGGAAGAGCCTAGTTATGGCTAGACAAGAGGATACAGACAAATCAGCAGGTTGTGCAAGATAAACATAGTGAAACCCAATATAGTGAATCCAGCCTCGCAGTTATGACATCATGATCCTTGAGAAATATTCAGATAGGAGTTGGTGTAGTTAAAGGTACCGTATGAGCATTATGGAAATAAAAGAGAGTGCCACTGGGAAGACAATCAAAATATCAGTTTCGAAGCAACCCTACAAGCACAAGGGCGTGGAGGTAAATAACTAAGGATATTTACAGGTCAGTAAGAACATCGAAAATTCCTTCGGGTATACAATATAACAAGCTTGCAACTTTACAAGAGCCAGAAGGTCTCCCTAAGTACTACAACAAAAGACTAGCTGAGGAAATAAGTAAAAAAGGCTTCAACCTAAGCATAGTGACCTAAAGAAATAATGGTCATGTAAAAACAGTCTCACTACAACATTGTTTGCACTCCATAAGAAAGTGGCACCTATCGCGACTAATGAAATAGGAGGAAGTAAGTGATATTCAAGATCATATGGGTTACAGGGAATTCTAGTATTCGTGAGCGCCAAGATAAGCCAAGTATCCATGCACTAAGTGGCAGAACAACCACAAAAAGTAATTGTTTATGTTTAAAGACAACTGAGAAGGCATGAAAGGAAATCTTTGGTGCTAGCAATTTAAAGGAAGATTGCGAGTAGTATAAATAGATATGGGTAGATCGTAAGCTAAAGTATGATAGAGCATTAAGGTTTTAGGTAGATAGGAGTAAGGATATGAAAAAGTGAGTGAGAAGGTGACGAGAACATATAAGGCCTCGAGATTAAGCCCATCAAAATAAGAGAGTTGATGGTTTCCGTAAGTTGTAGAAAGCTCAGTATAGCCTTATTGAATGCAAAGGAGTCTAAGACTAGTAGAATTTAGAAGAGATGGAATGCTGCCCTGGTAGTAGAATAAGGGTGTAATTGTGATAGATAAGAGGATTATATTTGGGCCCTCGATTGAGTAATGACTTAAAGAAAAGGGATTTCATGAATTGCACGAGATTAGAATACCCCCATAAGATGAATCACATTAGGACGCTATGAAATAAAGTTATTGAAGTATAATATCATCCCTAGGTAGATCAGGCAAATCACTTCAAATGTTCCTCGATGCGACGTGAGCCCTAGTGACAATGTGTTACGGAAGAGGTTTCAAGTTATCAACGGTAGATTATAGATCAACATTAAGGTGAATCAATAATGGATGGATAAAAGTTACAAAGTATGAGATGAGATTAGGCTGTCATTATTAAGATGAACAGTAATAAGGAAGCATTAAAGCACTTAGATTTATACATGTAGGATAAGAAGCGAGAGAGTAACCTGGAGTTGGGTAGCAGACCTCGACAATAATAAAACCAAAGTAAGAGTTATGTTATAGTATGACCTACCTTGATGCAGTAAAGTCATACGGATTAATAATCGGGTATATGAAACAAGATATAACAATAGTCGTAATATCGACAAAGTACCGAGCGGAGGACTTCACTACACCTATAGAGGGACAACTTTTCATAGTTCTATATATGTTCACAAAGGAGAGAAGAGTCGCAAATCTGCACTTACATGGTCAGAATCGTACATGCTACATGATAGAAGGTAGCAATTGTTACGAGATTGGAAGGATTCCGACCAGAAGTCGTGGTGGGAGAAAGATGCCTAAAGGGGGGGATGCCCTAGCCTATGGATTTATTCACAGAACAATTTCCTAGATGGTAAGGACAATATTTAAGTATTCGTAAGGGATGTATAGGGTATGAGACTGATAAGTGCATCAGTCAATATTCGAGGACGAATGTTCCAAATGGGGGAATGATGTTACATCCCATACTTTTGTACATTCGATTTGTCGTAAGAAAATTGACATAAGTTTAAGGACAAGATTATTTTTGAGGTTATAAGTATTTATGCTATTTATAACAAGTGATAAGTATGTGTCGTGAAGGTCAGACGGTAAACTAGTTGAAGAAAATGAGTTTCGTCGAAGTTTGATATTTTGGGATAAGATACGGTCCGAGCTATAATACCACATATTTATGGATTAGTGCTATACAATATACCACATGACCATGATAGTAAAGTGTATTCTAGTATGTTACAAGTGATTAGTATTTAAGTGAAATGAGATTTAAAAATTAATTATGTGTTTAATTAATTATATGGAAAATTAGTTAAAGTATTTGGATAATGTTAAGGAGGCAACATGTCCTTGTAGGTCCCACAAGGGGGATGACCTTTATTATTATTAGTGAAGGATAAATATTTCTAGTAGTGGAAGAAGATAAGGATTTGGTAGAATAAAGGGGTGGGTATGTGTGCAAATTAGGTGAGGTTGTGGAATGGGTTCTAATCTTAGTAGGTGACTAGTGCAAGTATATACCCATGTGTCTTTATCTAAATTATCCACACATGAAAGCACCATATATAGATAATATAGGAAACAACATTATATAAAAGGCATCAACTTAGTTAGATAATAAAAGGCAACAATATACTTTCATTGTGGAAACAATTCATTTGAAAATAACTCCGTTGTTGGTGGCAACAATATTGATCACGTTGGGAACAATTCTTTGGGGAGGGACCAAGAATTGGCAGCAAGTATATTTACATAATTGTGTAGCAACTTTACTTCCCAAATTAATCTGAGGAACTCCAAAGAGATTTATAGTGTTTGTTTGATTCCTACAAGCTCAGGGTAGAGCGGGCTGGTTCCAGATTATATAAGGTCAAGACGCTAATCAAGTTGCGGAATAGGGGTGCTATAAAGTTTAACGAGGTATGTTAAGGCTATCCCTTCTTTCCTTTTGGCGTGATCCACACAATATAAACGAAACGAGCAAACGCACAATTTTCATAAATGCCTCTATTCTTAGAATCACTAGGGGTGCCTATGTTCTTGATTACCCACGTGTCTTATTATTATATCTTCTGTTCATGGGTCTCAGAAAAGTACGTAGTTGATAAAGTTTATCCGAAGGCATATTGATCTTATGATATTCCGAGAGATCCTATTGACTTACTTCTTAAGCATTGCATTCATTTATACATGCACATTGACCCATGACCAGATGGCGTTATATACGCGTATATTATATGTATATGGGATATGGGGAAAGGTTATGGCATTATATACGTACCACAGCCTGATCACCTGGTATACATTGATGACTTTGCCCACAATGGCCGAGATGATATGATGATATGTCCTCAGAGGCTTGATGATGTTATGTACGCATATACCTATGCACGATATGATATTTATACGCATATGCATAACATTTTAAATGTTTCATGATTCACAGAGCTATTCAGTTCAAGAGGTTGAGTCTTGTCTTCCATGTTTCTTTCATGTTTACTATATACTGCTTTCATGCCTTACATACTCAGTACTTTATTTGTACTGATGTCCCTTTTTCCTGGGGACACTGCGTTTCATGCCCGCAGGTTCCGATAGATAAGTTGAGAGTCCTCCAAGTAGGCTATCAGCTCAGCGGAAGGTGTTGGTGCACCCCATTTGCTCCGGAGTTGCCTATTTTGTCAGTATGATTTGGACATGTATTGATTGGTATGACGGGGCCCTGTCTCACCCTCTATGATATTTATGTACTTTTAGAGGCTTGTAGACAGATGTCAGGTATATGGATACTTGTATGGCCTTGTTGGACTATATTTTGAGTGTACAAATGATCATGTCGGCCTTATAGGCCCGTATGTCGCATGTATAAGTTTCTATATCATGTTGGGTCATCCTATGTCGAGTATTCCCTTATGTTTTATTTTAGTTATTTCATGACAGCCTTTCCGGTTCATTTACCTATGATAGTATGCCACGAAAGATACGTTACGTTGGTACTTGGTTGAGTAAGGCACCGGGTGCCCGTCGCAGCCCATTGGTTTGGGTCGTGACAATAATCGAGAGAGGTTCTCCTAAAGACCAATCCACTATGCATTCTTGCATATCTTCACGTGCTTAAATTGGTTCAGCATGTGAGGTTACGACTTAATCGAAAGTGGAGTTTTTGCTGAACGTTTGAACTAATAATTGAGTGAATTCGAGAGACTCACTTAAGCATTAGAAGTGAATTATCTAGATTTAGATCCCAAACAATTATCTTGCACCTATCCTATCAACCCCTATTTTCTCCCATTGATAACTTTCTTGCTTACCTTTGTTGCGATTGTCATTAGTCAATAGCTTTAGATTCTTAGTTAATTGTAGTTAGAAATCATAGAAATCTCAATTGTTGATCATCTTGAATAGAAATCAAGCTAGAAACTATAAGAATACTTTTTAAATCCAATCCATGTTGATACGATATTATACTATACTATATTTGACTAGCGAGCATAATTTAAGTGTGTATTTTGCGCTAATCAGATAGTGCTGAGACTTGCGGTATTTCTGTATCATTAGTAATTCTACATTTCAATATCAGAGAGGTTAGAGAAATGACTTCAGATTCACATAAGGTATCTTCAAAGTGAGTATCTCGGTTGCGGCATTATTGGGCGCTTCAGAGGAAACATAACGGTTTATGGCCTTTCGGACGATGTGGTTTGTGCTAGGATCTCTTGCAGTGAGCTTTGGTTAAGGATCATAGTGTACGACAAGGAGAAGTGTTAACTTGAAGGCAAGTTGAGGAGTATTCGAAGAAATATGTCAGCTTTGTGATGATGTTGGATCAGGATAGTAATAAAGGTGTAAGGCCCCGTAAAATTTTGCAAAAGAAAATAACGTTTCGTGGTACCGAATAGGTTTTACGTGTTGAGGGGATTCATAAACATAAGACCATGGCCTTTTCTCTTGGCATGGATGATGGTACACTAAGGTATCAAGGGCGACTATGTGTTCCAAATGTGGATGGTCTCCGTGAAAGAATTATGACTGAAGCTCACACTTCTAGGTATTCCGTGCACCCAGGTTCTACAAAAATGTATCATGATCTTAAAGAACTCTATTGGTGTAATGGTATGAAGAGGAATGTGGCGGACTTTGTGGCGAGATGTCCGAATTGTCAGCAAGTGAAGGCCGAACACCAACGGCCCGGTGGGTTGGCACAAAACATAGAAATTCCAATGTGGAAGTGGGAAATGATTAATATGGACTTTGTGGTAGGATTACCGCGCACCCACGCAAGTTTGACTTGATTTGGGTGATTGTGGATCAACTCACGAAATCAGCACACTTTTTGCCGGTTAAGTCTACCGACACAGCAGAGCAGTATGCTCAGTTGTATATCAAAGAAATAGTCAGGTTGCATGGCACCCCAGTTTCCATCATTTCTGATCGGGGAGCACAATTCGCTCCTAATTTTTGGAATAAATTTCAGCAAGGTTTGGGTACTCAGGTGAATTTTAGTACAACCTTTCACCCGCAGACTGACGGGCAGGCAGAGCGGACTATTCAGACGCTTGAGGATATGTTGCGCGCTTGTGTTCTAGACTTCAAAGGTAGCTGGGATGATCATTTACCACTCATAGAAGTCTATTTGCATACAACAATAGCTATCATGCTTGCATTCAAATGGCACCGTTCAAGGCTTTATATGGTAGGAAATATAGATCTCCCATTGGGTGGTTCGAAATTAGGGAAGCAGAGTTGATAGGGCCAGACCACGTGCATCAGGCCATGAAAAAAGTTAAAATCATGAAGGAGCGGTTAAAGACTACTCAGAGTCGTCAGAAATCCTATTCGGATGTTTGTCATAGGGATTTGGAGTTCAAAGAAGATGATTGGGTATTCTTGAAAATTTCCCCTATAAAAGGGGTAATACGATTTGGTAAGAAAGGGAAATTGAGTCCGAGGTATGTCGGACCGTACAAAATCATTTAGAGGATCGGTGAGGTAGCGTACAAGCTTGAGCTACCACATGAGATGTCATTAGTACACCCGGTATTTCATGTGTCTATGTTGAAGAAAGTAGTTGGAGATCCGACACTCATTGTTCCGGTTGAGACTATTGAGGTTAATTAGGAATTGACTTATGAAGAGATTCCAGTTTCTATTATTGATCGGCAAGTCTGAAAGTTGAGAAACAACGAAATTGCATCCGTGAAAGTGTTATTGCGGAACCAACAAGTTGAAGAGGCTACTTGGGAGGCCGAGGAAGAAATAAAGAAAAAGTATCCTTATTTGTTTGAATAACTATGTATTTATAAAGTTGTGATCTAGGAAAATTATAAGACTTACTTTTTATTAATTTTGTATCAGTTGTACAATTGGCGTTAAGGGTGTTCCTTTATGGTAATACATTGCTTATGAGGCCACAGTTGGTGTTGTTTTGTATTATGTTACGTCGTTGGATTATGTATATGTTGTTAGGATGTGTTTCTGGGGCTCTCTGACAGGTGGATAGGCCTAGTTACGAGGGAAACCCTGGTGAAATTTTTGGAAATTTAGGGAGTTAGTCAAATTTGGGGCTTCCGGTGTGTTGTATGAAAACTAAGTTACAAAAGATGCGAATAAGAGATATTTACCCTCATTCGAGGAAGACTGATCCTAAGTGGGGGAGAATGTAAGGCCCCGTAAAATTTTGCAAAAGAAAATAACGTTTTGTGGTGCCGAATAGGTTTTACGTGTTGAGTATTATAGAAATTCTTTGCGGCGATCTTGTTCGCCGCGGCTCAGACTTTTTGGGTTGAACAATGCACCGAAAAGTAAAGGAAATTGTTTGGCGGAAAAGCACATTTCTGCGGTCCACTATGCAACCGCAGAACCACTCTGCGGGCCGCATAATGTCCGCAGAAGTGAGGCAGAAGAGGGTCAATACGGATGCAATTATGCGATCGACTACGCAACTGCATAACTATTCTGCGGTTCATTATGCGACCGCAGAACAGTTATGCGGACCGCATAGTGACCGCAAACACAAGCAGATTTTTGGTAGTTTTGGTCAGCAATTATGTGACCGATATGCAGTCCGCATATTGATTATGCGATCGCATATGCAATCGCAGAACCTGTTACGGTGCTTCATTTTTGGATTTTTAAAACCCGACCCTATTTCGTTAAATACACTCTTTGGGCCATTTTTGAGCTATAATCTTATATTTTGAAGTGAGAGAGAGTTCCCTAAAGAGATAAGGTGTTCTTCAATAATTGTTCTTCAATTATTGCCCAAGTTTTAGAAGATTAAGAAGAAAAATTCACTAGTTCTTCATCCTAGAGGTAAGATTCTACACCCTAACCCTCAATTTCGAATTTTGTCTAGAAGTGGGTAATTAGCAAGATAATATTAGGGCATGAGAGTTATTTATTTTACATGCATGTGTTATCAAAGGGTGTAGGAAGATTGTTGAGCTAAGAATGGTAAAGATTGGGTTGTAGGATGATGAAATCCTCCATAAAAGGAGTTTGAAACCTTAATGCACATCTAGTGTTTGATAAAATGCTCAAATGATCTAGAACCATAATCATCTTCCTAATTTTTGATTCAATTTGTTATATTTCTACAATAGATTGAAGTTGCTAAGAATTCCGAAATATTTTAGAGTTTAAGGAAGCTCAAGTGAGGTATGTTGGCTAAACTCTTCCCTAGAATTGGATCCTACTATATTCATGTGAATTATGTAAGTCTCGAATGGTTCATTAATAAATTGGCTATTCTGAGTAAGATTGGGTTGAAAGATGTATGTTCAACAAGTATCCCCAAATGCTTTATTCATGTTATGTTATCAATTGAGGATGTGTTAAAATATGGGCTGTGCATTTAATAATGTTTCGACTTCAAGTCAAGTTCAAACGAAGGCTATTATGCCAAAGTTTGTGAAATATCTCTATTTGCCTTAGACTCTAAATTGATCACATGTGTACTACACACCTTGATTTGAATTATATTTGTTGTTGATGATGATGATTATAGTTGAAATTGAAAAGGTGAGCATGAAATACTAAACATGGCCAACGTGCCAAGAATGATCTTATAATTATGGCCATTAGTGCCAATGAAATGAAAAGATGTGAAACTACTATGAAATGTGATGATTGATATAAAAAGGTTGATGTCTCGAATAAGACAGCCTAGCCGATCGGGTCGTGATCGGACACCATGCCACGCACATGGTGGTGATTGTGCTGTAAATTGTAATTGAAATTATGATTGTGGTCGATGCCCCTAATGGATAGCCTAGCCGATCGGGTCGTGATCGGACTCCGTGTTAAAGACGGTGGTATTGATATCGAGAGTAATTGTGGTTGACGTCTCTAATGAGATAGCCTAGCCGATCGGGTCGTGATCGGACTCCGTGCTGAGAGTACGGTGGTACTGGTTTGGTGAATAATGGTATTGTGAACAATGGTATATCGATACTACAAATCTCCCAATGTGAGATATGGAAATAAATTTGAACACTGTTTTGATCCTAAATTGAGGTTTGATGTTTATTAAGGCTTTCATTGATATTATGATAATCTTGTTTGTATTATTTGTCATTCTATTGAGAGGGTGTTTAGTTATACATACTAGTGCTATTCGAAAGTACTATAATCCATTTTACCGGGGCCCCTGCATCTTTAAATGGATGCAGGTAGTTTCACAGTAGGAGATATTGATCAGTGATAGCAGTACACCTTCTTTCTAGCTGACTTGGTGAGCCCCACTTCATTGCGAGGTCATGTATCTTTTGTTCTTTATGTATTATGGTTGAGGTATAGCCGGGGCCTTGTTACCGGCATTATCATAGTACTCTTATTTATCTATAGAGGCTCCGTAGACATAGTGTGGGTTGTGTTTGGTGCTGGGAAAGTCAAACTCATTATGTTGTATTTGAATTACTATTTTCACTTTAGATTATGAAAAATGTGTGGAACTGAGACTTTTAAAAATGAAGTAACTATTGGTAATGAATTGGCATTGTAGACATGATCACGTATTTGTCTAATTAATGAAATTAAGTATTATCCTTATTCGTGGATGAGTTTGGGTAGAATGAAATCTAACAGGCTTGCTCGATCGGGTTCACTCGGTTGAGCGCCGGTCGCGTTCCTCAGTTTTGGGGCTTCACAAACTTGGTATCAGAGCCTAAGATTTTAAAATGACCTAGGATGTCTCAGAGCCGTTTCTAGTAGAGTCCTTATTATCGGTGTGTTGTCGACCACATCTATAATTGGGGTGCTACATGGACATTTAGGAATAATACCCTTCTTTCATGTTCTTAATCATGCGATAAAGTTGGTTGTAAGATTGTTCCTCCTTTAACTCCTGAGTTTCTCTAATTTTCAGTACATGGCACCTAAGAAGAAGGCAAGAACTGGCCAAAAAGCCAATGTTACCCCAGGAGTGACAGTTGATCCTATAATTGATGATGCGGGTGAGCACCCAAGGAGTGAGAATATTTCTCCAGTTACTACACTGCCTGACTCTACTATAACAGATCAGACCGCACTCCCTACACCTACTGAGGGTGAAACGCTCCCTCCAACTGATTTACCAGTTCCACCTCCAGCTCCAGTTTCCGATTCTGGTGTTCCTGATGTTGATCTTAGGGGATCTATACATATGTTGGCTCAGATAGTGGCTTCCAAGGCCCAGAGGTCAAATGTTGCACCCACTTCTTCCAGTCAGCCAGGGGATTCTACTAGTTCCAGGGTGAACAAGTTTCTCCAGTTGGATCCTCCAGTGTTCACGTGTACTAACCCAGAGGAGGATCCCCATGATTGCATTGATGAGATGCACAAGACTCTCAGAGTTATGCGTGCTACTGAAACGGAGGCAGTAGAATTGGCTTCCTACCGCTTGAAAGAGGTTGCATATTCTTGGTTTGAACTATGAGAGGACTCCCATGAAGAAGGGAGCCCTCCGGCGAGGTGGGGTGAGTTTGCCGATGCCTTCATTGACCATTTCTTGCATGCCTAGACTAAGGCAGCTCGTGCTTCTGAGTTTGATAACTTGAGGCAAGGTAGCCTGAGTGTGTGGGATTACCATATGAGATTCGTGTACCTGTCTAAGTATGTTATTTACATGCTGCCCACTATGGAGGCTAGAGTGCGCCGATTTGTACAGGGCCTTAGTCCCTTGGTAATTAATGAGGCTGCTATAGGTGCCTTGAATTTTGATATGAACTATGGAAAGATGGTGGCATTCGCTCAAGCCACAGAGACCCGCAAATTAAGGAACAGAATGGAGCGAGAGGGTAGTAATAAGGCTCGGTCTACGGGCAACTTTGGTGGTTCTTCTGGTGGTGGCAAATCAACATTTAGGGGAGGGTCGTCAGGGCCGTCCCAGTCCTTTGCTCAGTCTTTGGCTAGTGCACTACCATCATGGCCCAGTCAGCAGCAGCAATGGAGCCGTTTCAGGCCCAATCGGGGCAACAGGGGCTCATATCAGCAGGGTCATCATGGTGGTAGATTCCAGCAGCAAAGGAGGCCCCCATGTCCTAGGTGTGGAAAGATGCACCTAGGAATATGCTACATGGACTTACCTATATGCTACAGATGCGGATTGAGGGGTCACATTCAGAGGGATTGTCTTTCGTCCCGCCAGGGTGCGGCCAGGGGCATGGCACAACCAGCCAGTTCTGCAGCTACTACATCCGCAGCACCTCCTCCAGCTCGAGGCACTCCAAAACCCACAGGGCGTGGTGCAGCTAGGGGTGGAGCACAGAGTTCGAGAGGATTCGGCCGTTTTTATGCTATGAGGGGTCGCCAGAATTCATAGGCTTCTCCAGATGTTGTCACAGGTTTGACTGTCCAATCTCATGATGTATATGCTCTTATTGATCCCGGTTCCACTTTGTCATATGTCACACCTTATGTTGCTATGGAATTTGGGATAGAACCAGAACAACTTTATGAGTCGTTCTCTGTATCTACACAGATTGGTGAGTCTATTTTGGCCGCGCAGGTTTATAGGGATTATGTTGTCACGTTGCGTGGTCGGGACACCATGGCCGGTCTTATTGAATTGAGAATGGTCGATTTTGATGTGATAATGGGGATAGATTGGCTTTATTCATGTTTTGCCAAACTTGATTGCCGGACCAGAACTGTTAGGTTCGAATTTCCTTGTGTGCCAGTTATTGAGTGGAAGGGTAATGATTTAGTGTCGAAGGGTTGCATTATTTCTTACTTTAAGGCCACAGAAATGATCAACAAAGGGTGTATTTACCATTTGGTCCGAATTACGGACACCTATGCCGAGGCACCTACGCTTGAGTCCATGCCTGTCATGAATGAATTTTCGGGAGTATTTCCGGATGAATTCCCTGGGATCCCACCAGATAGGGAGATTGATTTTGGTATTGATGTGATATCAGACACGCATCCTATATCTATTCCACCCTACAGAATGGCACCGGCAGAATTGAAGGAGCTAAAGGAACAATTGAGAAATTTGTTAGAAAAGGGTTTTATCCGGCCAAGTGTGTCACCTTGGGGCGCACCTATCCTTTTTGTAAGAAAGAAAGACGGGTCCCTGAGTATGTGTATTGACTATCGGCAGCTTAATTAGGTAACAATCAAGAATAAGTATCCACTGCCAAGGATAGATGACTTGTTTGACCAACTGCAAGGTGCTAGGTACTTCTCCAAAATTGATTTACGATCCGGGTATCACCAATTGAAGATCAGGGAGCGGGATATTCTGAAAATAGCTTTCAGAACCCGATATGGGCACTTTGAATTTTTGGTGATGTCTTTTGGGTTAGCAAATGCCCCAGCAGCCTTTATGGATCTTATAAATCGAGTTTTTAAGCCATTCCTCGACTCTTTTGTGATAGTCTTTATCGACGATATTCTTATATATTCACGAAATCGAGAAGACCATGTTGATCATCTCAGGGTAGTTTTGCAAACCCTACATCAGCACTAGTTATATGCAAAGTTTTCAAAGTGTGAATTTTGGCTTGAATCGGTTATATTCTTGGGTCATGTAGTCTCTAGTGAGGGAATTAAGGTTGATCCTCAGAAAATTTCAGCTGTGAAGAATTGGCCGAGTCCTACAACTCCAACAGAGATTCGCAGTTTCTTAGGCTTAGCTGGATATTACAGAAAGTTTGTGGAGGGGTTTTCTACTCTTGCCTCTCCATTGACTAAATTGACGCATAAGGTAATTAAGTTCCAATGGTCAGATGCTTGTGAAAAGAGTTTCCAAGAATTAAAAGCAAGATTGACTACGACACCGGTGTTGACTCTACCAGAGGGTATAGATGGATTTGTGGTATATTATGATGCTTCAATAATCGGGCTTGGATGTGTATTAATGCAACATGGAAAGGTGATAGCTTATGCTTCTAGGTAACTAAAGAATCATGAAAAGAACTATCCAACACATGATTTAGAACTTGCGGCAGTGGTATTTGCATTGAAAATTTGGCGTCATTATTTATATGGGTTCCATGTGGATATATTCACGGACCATAAGAGCCTTCAATATATTTTCAAGCAGAAGGAATTGAATCTGAGGCAAAAAAGATGGCTTGAGTTACTCAAGGACTACGACATTGATATTCTATATCATCTAGGAAAGGCCAATGTTGTGGCAGATGCTCTTAGCCGGAAACCCATGGGTAGTTTAGCACACTTGGAGGCATATCAAAGGCCATTGGCTAAGGAAGTTCACCGATTGGCTAGTTTGGGAGTTCGTCTTGCGAACTCTAGTGAAGGAGGGGTAATTATGCGAAATAAGGCTGAATCATCGCTTGTTGTGGAAGTCAAAGAGAAGCAATACAACGATCCATTGTTGTTGCAATTGAAAGAGGGGATTCAAAAACATAAGACCATAGCCTTTTCTCTTGGCATGGATGATGGTACACTAAGGTACCAAGGGCGACTATGTGTTCCAAATGTGGATGGTCTCCGTGAAAGAAATATGACTGAAGCTCAAACTTCTAGGTATTCCGTGCACCCAGGTTCTACAAAAATATATCATGATCTTAAGGAAGTCTATTGGTGGAATAGTATGAAGAGGAATGTGGCGGACTTTGTGGCAAGATGTCCGACTTATCAGCAAGTGAAGGCCGAATATCAACGGCCCGGTGGGTTGGCACAGAACATAAAAATTCCAATGTGGAAGTGGGAAATGATTAATATGGACTTTGTGGTAGGATTATCGTGCACTCCGTGCAAGTTTGACTCGATTTGGGTGATTGTGGATCCACTCAAAAAATCAGCACACTTTTTGCCAATTAAGTCTACTGATACAGCATAGCTGTATGCTCAGTTGTATATCAAAGAAATAGTCAGGTTGCATGGCACCCCAGTTTCCATCATTGTTGATCGGGGAGCACAATTCACTGCTAAATTTTGGAAGAAATTTCAGCAAGGTTTGGGTACTCAGGTGAATCTTAGTACAGTCTTTCACCCGTAGATTGACGGGCAGGCATAGCAGACTATTCAGACACTTGAGGATATGTGGTGCGCTTATGTTCTAGACTTCAAAGGTAGCTGGGATGATCATTTACCACTCATAGAATTTGCATACAACAATAGCTATCATTCTAGTATTCAAATGGCACCGTTCGAGGCTTTATATGGTAGGAGATGTAGATTTCGCATTGGGTGGTTCGAAATTAGGGAAGCAGAGTTGATAGGGTCAGACCTCGTGCATCAGGCCATGGAAAAAGTTAAAATCATTAAGGAGCGGTTAAAGACTGCTCAGAGTCGTCAGAAATCCTATTCGGATATTCGTCGTAGGGATTTGGAGTTCAAAGAAGATGATTGGGTATTCTTGAAAATTTCCCCCATGAAAGGGGTAATGCAATTTGGTAAGAAAGAGAAATTGAGTCTGAGGTATGTCGGACCGTACAAAATCATTTAGAGGATCGGTGAGGTGGCGTACAAGCTTCAGCTACCACCTGAGATTTCATTAGTACACCCGGTAATTCATGTGTCTATGTTGAAGAAAGTAGTTGGAGATCCGACACTCATTGTTCCGGTTGAGACTATTGAGGTTAATGAGGAATTGACCTATGAAGAGATTCCAGTTTCTATTATTGATCAGCAAGTCTGAAAGTTGAGAAATAAGGATATTGCATCCGTGAAAGTATTATGGCGGAACCAACAGGTTGAAGAGGCTACTTGGGAGGCCGAGGAAGAAATAAAGAAAAAGTATCCTTATTTGTTTGAATAACTATGTTTTTATAAAGTTGTGATCTAGGAAAATTATAAGACTTACTTTCTATGAATTTTGTATCAATTGTACAATTGGTGTTAAGGGTGTTCGGTTCTGGTAATACATTGCTTATGAGGCCACAGTTGGTGTTGTTTTGTATTATGTTACGTCGTTGGATTATGTATATGTTGTTAGAATGTGTTTCTTGGGCTCTCTGATAGGTGGATAGGCCTAGATAAAAGGGAAACTCTAGCGAAATATTTGGAAATCTTCTGATGTGTGGTATGAAAATTGAGTTGCAAAAGATGCGAATAAGAGATTTTTACCCTTATTCAAGGAAGACTGATCCTAAGTGGGAGAGAATGTAAGGCCCCGTAAAATTTTACAAAAGAAAATAATGTTTCGTGGCTCAAACTTTTTGGGTTGAACAATACACCGGAAAGTAAAGGAAAATGTTTGGCAGAAAAGCGCATCTCTGCGGTCCACTATGCGACCGCAGAACCACTCTGCGGGCCGCATAATGGCCGCAGAAGTGAGATAGAAGAGGGTTAATATGGATGCAATTATGCGGTCGACTATGCGACCGCAAAACTATTATGCGGTTCATTATGCGACTGCAGAACAGTTATGCGGACCGCATAGTGACCGCAAACACAGGCATATTTTTGGTCGTTTTGGTCAGCAATTATGTGACCGATATGCAGTCCGCATATTGATTATGCGATCGCATATGCAATCGCAGAACCTGTTACGGTGCTTCATTTTTGAATTTTTAAAACCCGACCCTATTTCGTTAAATACACTCTTTGGGCCATTTTTGAGCTATAATCTTATATTTTGAAGTGAGAGAGAGTTCCCTAAAGTGATAAGGTGTTCTTCAATAATTGTTCTTCAATTATTGCCCAAGTTTTAGAAGATTAAGAAGAAAAATTCACTAGTTCTTCATCCTAGAGGTAAGATTCTACACCCTAACCCTCAATTTCGAATTTTGTCTAGAAGTGGGTAATTAGCAAGATAATATTAGGGCATGAGAGTTGTTTATTTTACATGCATGTGTTATCAAAGGGTGTAGGAAGATTGTTGAGCTAAGAATGGTAAAGATTGGGTTGTAGGATGATGAAATCCTCCATAAAAGGAGTTTGAAACCTTAATGCACATCTAGTGTTTGATAAAATGCTCAAATGATCTAGAACCATAATCATCTTCCTAATTTTTGATTCAATTTGTTATATTTCTACAATAGATTGAAGTTGCTAAGAATTCCGAAATATTTTAGAGTTTAAGGAAGCTCAAGTGAGGTATGTTGGCTAAACTCTTCCCTAGAATTGGATCCTACTATATTCATGTGAATTATGTAAGTCTCGAATGGTTCATTAATAAATTGGCTATTCTGAGTAAGATTGGGTTGAAAGATGTATGTTCAACAAGTGTCCCCAAATGCTTTATTCATGTTATGTTATCAATTGAGGATGTGTTAAAATATGGGCTGTGCATTTAATAATGTTTTGACTTCAAGTCAAGTTCAAACGAAGGCTATTATGCCAAATTTTGTGAAATATCTCTATTTGCCTTAGACTCTAAATTGATCACATGTGTACTACACACCTTGATTTGTATTATATTTGTTGTTGATGATGATGATTATAGTTGAAATTGAAAAGGTGAGCATGAAATACTAAACATGGCCAACGTGCCAAGAATGATCTTATAATTATGGCCATTAGTGCCAATGAAATGAAAAGATGTGAAACTACTATGAAATGTGATGATTGATATAAAAAGGTTGATGTCTCGAATAAGACAGCCTAGCCGATCGGGTCGTGATCGGACACCATGCCGCACACATGGTGGTGATTGTGCTGTAAATTGTAATTGAAATTATGATTGTGGTCGATGCCCCTAATGAATAGCCTAGCCGATCGGGTCGTGATCGGACTCCGTGTTAAAGACGGTGGTATTGATATTGAGAGTAATTGTGGTTGACGTCTCTAATGAGATAGCCTAGCCGATCGGGTCGTGATCGGACTCCGTGCTGAGAGTACGGTGGTACTGGTTTTGTGAATAATGGTATTGTGGATAATGGTATATCGATACTAAAAATCTCCCAATGTGAGATATGGAAATAAATTTGAACCTTGTTTTGATCCTAAATTTAGATTTGATATTGATTAAGGCATTCATTGATATTATGATAATCTTGTTTGTATTTTTTGTCATTATATTGAGAGGGTGTTTAGTTATACATACTAGTGCTATTCGACAGTACTAACGTCCCTTTTGCTGGGGGCGCTGCATCTTTAAATGGATGCAGGTAGTTCCACAGCAGGAGATATTGATCAGTGATAGCAGTACACCTTCTTCCCAGCTGACTTGGTGAGCCCCACTTCATCCCGAGGTCATGTATCTTTTGTTCTTTATGTCTTATCATTGAGGTATAGCCGGGGCCTTGTTACCATCATTATCATAGTACTCTTCTTTATCTATAGAGGCTCCGTAGACATAGTGTGGGTTGTGTATTGGTGCTGGGAAAGTCAAACTCATTATGTTGTAATTGAATTACTATTTCCACTTCAGATTATGAAAAATATGTGGAACTGAGACGTTAAAAAATGAAGTAACTATTGGTAATGAATTGGTATTTTACATATGATCACATATTTGTATAATTAATGACATTATGTATTATCTTTATTCGTGGATGAGTTTAGATAGAATAAAATCTAACAGGCTTGCTCGATCAGGTTCACTTGGTTGAGCGCCGATCGCGCTCCTCGATTTTGGGGCGTGACAAAAGTTAATTGGTTCCTTTGGCGTGGTGATGCATTATCGATGTTTTATGGAAATACTCTTAGGTTGGATGACTTGTGTGACTTGGTTGAGTTGGGAAAATTCAGTTATGATGGCTTAGTTATGTGAGGACAGGTTTCAAAAAGCTCTTGATAGTGTCAACCACTGCTTGAGCTAAATGTCTGCTGCTAGCGTAAGGAACATGTATGAGGAATATCTAAGTTAATTGAGTAGTGTAGTTGGGATCAGATATGGAGATTCTGGTATTCTAGGAATTTGAAGACTAACAGGGTTCTCGGAGGCAGATTGTTCCATGGTTGTGAACGGTAGAGCTATATTAAGAGGTTGACGGCTGAGTGTGTGTCTTATGGATAGGTTACTGGGGGCTTTTCGGAGGTTATCTACCTATTCTACATTAGGCCGAATTTATTTACTTAACATAGCTATTGTTGAGGGTGTATGTTTTTGGTTAGAGTTGATCTTGTTCGTGTTCCGATATGTTCCAAGTGTTACTCTCCTATGCTATGATGGGTTGTGATCTATTGGTTATTTGCACACCTGATACGGTTCTGTTGGGGCCTTTGTGGCGAAATTCGAGCGAGATGATTCTTGGGGTGTTGAATGGTTGATTGCAACTTGGTTATGGTCTTCCTGTTTGTGGAGTATTGTAATATCCATTTCTCCATTGTTATGGTCATGCACTTTGCGTGTTTGTTGTTGATATGCATATGGTTATTGATTGTGAGCATCATGGCTCGAGGTATTCCATGTTGATCGATGTTTGGATTTGGTCACGCATCGCAGCGAAGTTATGTTGGGATAGGATCCTTTTGCTTATTTCATGTATTTTGTTTCTCCTTTGTGTGATGGGTTCATAGAATTACGCCTCGTGGTGGTATATGTTGAGCTTGTGGGGGGTTCTCACATTTGATTCTTTTCTATCATTGGGTACATCCGAGTTGTTGCTTGTTTGGTGCACGAATTACATGATAAATGGCTCTAGGTAGGATTGGTGTGGCATGTTGTTAGAGCATCTTGTATTTGATGAGGTGAAGTTAGTGGACCTGAAATGAGTGCCATCAGATTTGGTTAAGGTATGTTTGGAAGAATAATGTCACTAGTCAGCTTAGATTTCGGCTAAGGTTCTTGTCGGGAAAAAGAGCTCCATGATTTGTTGATATGATGGGTGGTTATGAGTTTCTGCGTGTTTCTTTCATCATTGGAAGTGTATGAAGATTTGGAACAAGGGTTTTATTGATAGAAGGTTGGATACCGATATCGGGTTTGCTTTGAGCAGCTATTGTGGCCGGGAGCTATTGCTATGTGTATCTGGATTATGTGGAATATTATGTTATTATACTTGGGATATGGTTACGGCTTGATGGAGCTTGATTCGTACTTATACAACGTATAGATGCGAGAATAAGGTATTATAATGAATTTCAGAAGTTGGAGACTGGGTTCTAAGGGTTGTGAGCTAAGGTTGAGGTAAAGATCTTCAGTTAGATTGTGTTATTGGACTTATATAGGTTGAGGTGATGTGGTTTCACTCATGGGTATATGTATGGAAAGTTTATGCGGCGATTTGATGGCTTTGGAATGACTCTTGGCACGTTCGAGGACGAATATATATTTAAGTGGGGGAGAATGTAATGACCCGACCAGTCGTTTTGAGATTTGGCGTTCCATTCGGTGGATTGAGACTTTGAGTAGCCATATTATGTATTATAACTTGCGTGTATAGTTGGTTTCGGTTTTCGAGTGGTTCGGGATTGATTTGGAAGAATGATTCTCATTCTAAAAGCTTTAAGTTGGAAGAGTTGATCAATATTTGACTTTTGGGTAAACAGAATCGGAATCGGGTTTTGATTGTTCCGATAGGTTGGTATGATGATTTTGGATTTGTACGTATGTTCGGATTTTGTTTTGAAGGTTCCTAGAATAATTCAACACTATTTGTCGAAAGTTGGCAATTTGAAGAACTTAAGAGTTCATAAGTTTGACCAAGAGTTAACTTTGATGTTATTGGACTCCAATTGGTGATCCGAGACTTTGGATAGGTCTATATAGTTGAATTAAACTTGTGGTCAAAGTTTGGAAGTGATCCGAAGTGTTTAATTGTGGTTCGAACACTCTTTTGAAAGAACGAAAATTTAACAACTTAAGAGAAATTCTATTCGGTTTGAGCCTCAATTCTTTGTTGTGATGTTCCTGTGGGTCTTTTGAGGTTTTGGATAATTTTGATAATGTATTTGTACTTTTGGTATGATTGTATGGGGTCCCGAGGGGCTCGGGTGTATTTTGGATTATTTGTTGAGAAATTAGTTAAGTTAAGAATTTGAAGTTTGACCATGGTCAATATCGGGTCAAAGAGGGCCTACGATCATCTCCAAACTCAACTATTACCTATGAGTTCTCCTTGAGTCACAAGCAAGCCAAGTTCTAGACTCTATAGGGCATGACTACTAAGAAAGCATTCATCTAACCACACACAATATTTTGGATAGGCACTCAATTCGCACCGCAGTCACCAATGGTCTCTCACTTACAAGAACAGGATCATGAATCCCACAAGTCAGGCACAGTCAATTTTGCCAACCACAAGCAACTTATCAAAAACACATCTAAAATAAGGAAGCAACAAAAATATCTACTCTAGAAAGTGTTTGGTTCAAAATATTACAATCATGGTAAAGAACCAAACAAGAAACCCATGGAAGTACAAGTCAAGAAGTTATCTTAGAAAGATAGAAATAAACAAAATTTGGGGTTTTTTCTTTTCCATTTTTTAATAAAAATCAACTATTTATAGCCCCACCCCAACACTTAACTAGTGGCATGTCCCCATGTTACAAAATTAAAGTGTAAATGTGCAGGAAACTTCCTTGACTGGGTCAATATGTGTTTGAGACTGTGCCAGGGTCCATTTGTCAAGACCGGCCAAGTGAACGCAAACATGCCATGATCTTCCGCTCAGATTTTGCATTTTTCCCAGCAAGCGACTCCACTCTAGTGCTCAGTCCATCAACAAAGTTTTCATTCCAGCCATCTGCTGTTGCAATGCATCCATCCGTGTCTCCCATTAACTGCCTGACGATTCTCTTGCAACTTGTTCACTTGGTGCACTAGCACCAACATCCTCTATATGTACCTCCCTTTCTTCAACGGGTCTGTTAGAATCCTCACTCTCACCTTCAGCAGCAACGGCAGGTTCCTTCCCAATGATAACGTTATCGGCCTGAAATTTCTTCTCCCGCTTTACCTTCCCGTCCGTGGCCTTGTTTTCTGGCACCCTTGCCTCACGGAACAATGGGGTGACTAAGGAGGGGAAAAAGAAGCCATACCTCTGCACCGATGAATGAATCGCCATCTCATCCCGAATAACCTTAGCCACATCAAAGTCATGTTCATTGATCAAGCACCATATAAGAGCTACCCGGGGACCATTCACCTCAGTCTTGTTCCGTGATGGCATCAGTTGATTGTTGCTGATGTGTAGCCAACACTTCCCCTCAGTGGTTAGTGAGGTGGAGTGAAATTTGTTGTCCCTGATCAACCACACCACCTCCTTCCAAGGTACACAGATTATCCCAAAGAACAATGCCCACGAGTATGGTTCTCTGTTGTGCATCAAAGAGAGGTTATCTTCAAACACTTGGTCCACATACTCCGGTAAGTTGTAGGCCCTTTGGATAGCTTCCCGTGAAAAGTCTACCTTTTTATTCCTCACTGTACATATACAATCCTCATGCTCTGGGCAATTCGCATAAAATTCCCTCTCAATAGCCAAATTGTCTTCATCGGGTTCTTTTAAGAACGCGCCCAATCCCTGACGGACTAATTCATCATATACCTTGGGACACTCATTGAGGAGAGCACCTAGTCAATTCCCTTTTCAGGCACGGGCTTTTTATCCGCCTTGCTATGAAATCGGTCTTGAGCCTCCTAGGAGACAAACATGTTCTAATCATAGGGAAGAGAAGATGCATAAGCACTTGATCTAGAGGTAGACACACCCTTCGATTTGGACGTGCCCGCCTTCTTACTAGTAGAAGTGCTTGGGGTCTTCCTTTTCCTTGACGTAGCCATTTCACACCTACAACAAACCAAATAAACATTAGTGAATGCACACACAACCATAAACGCAATGAGCTACTCAGACTTCACCCATATAGTGTCAACAATTATGCATTACAAATTTCCTTCTCATGTCATCAATTCCAATCGACATTAAGATTTTCACCAATTACGAGTTCAACCCTCTAAGTTGAAGTGAATTTCGTCCGGTGACTAACAATTTCTAAAAACACACATAAAAAACTCACATAATTCCCATTGTGGCATTAAATCAAACACTTCACATGCACAAATTCTCTTGCTCCTCAAAATTAGGTACTCAACCCTAGAGTGACGATAATAACAACCAAATTAAGTGCAGAGCACACCAAAATCGTACATACAAATGTGCATCATTCCCAATTGAAAGATGTACCTTGAACCTAGAAGAAAAGGAGGGAAAGTAGAGTAACATAACTAAGCTTTCAACAAGGGAGGCACAAGATGTTGACTAGGAGCAGAGGAAGAGAGGGGAAGTGTCACGACCCAAATCCCATAATAGGTCGGGATGACGCCCAACAATGTTGTTAGGCAAGCCAATGGGCGTACCTCCAAATTAATTATCCTTTTTAGGTTTTAAAATTAGAAATTTCATTATATAATTAGAATTAAATTCAGAACCCATAGAAACATATATATTTCCTTACCAAAATACCGAGCACTAATAATACATAAAATGAAGTGATAATAATAATAATAATAAGTACAATTGTGAACATCCATTAGAAACCCTCCAAACCTGGTGTCACAAGTGCATGAGCATCTAACGGAATATACAATAATACTACAACAGTTGTCTGAAATAGGAAATAGACAGAATACAATAAATAGATATACCAGGGACTCCGTGTGCTGCAGATTGTAACATAGAGAGCAGCTTACCACAAAGTCTCCTCAGCAACTGCGCCTACGTGCCCAAATGACCACCAAAAGTACGTGTCTCAGTACCTGCACAATTAGTGCAGAAGTTTAGTATGAGTACATAAATCAACGCGTACCCAGTAAGTATCTAGCTTAACCCCGAAGAAGTAGTGATGATAGATCGACATCGACATTTACTAGTTGTCCAATAAACCAAGTACAATAAAAGTATACAGGTATGAAGCATGGCTAGTAAAACGGTGAAAGAAGATATAGGTGCATAATACGATCCTCAACTGAAGGGTAAATACGATGTATTCAAATACCGGATACTTCCTTAAATGGAATACATAGTGGTCAACACCAAATAAAATGTCACATCTCAAGTCAGGAAGACTCATAAGTACTCTGACTCCTTATCAACTATTCCGCACTACTCTACTGAGGCACGACCCCATCCCATAAGAGAAATGGCATGATATTTTGTCGTGCGTACGGCCTGATCCCATAATAATAATGTACACTACCGAGGTCGTACGACCCGATCCAGATGCATCTCATAATATTGCCGAGGTAAATGACTCGATCCTATAATAATACTGCTGAGGCGTTCAACCCGATCCCATAGGAATAGTGAAGTCTTTGATGGGTCATTGGCCCCACTCACGAATATATGTTGAGTTCTGAAAATTAAAAAACTTTCGGACAATTTCGTACAACATGGGATAAATCCATAAAAGAAAGTATAAGTTCCACAACTAACCAAGTAGCTCGTCAAGTATTTAAGATAGCAAGGTTTGATACTGTATACAAGTCCAGTCTCAGGCTAAATATGATAATTAAGGCATGTAAATAAGCAACAATAACACAATTAAAGTATGGCGTGATTCTAAGTCTACCCGGACCTAATTAGGAATTCTAGCATACGCACGGACACTCGTCACCTTGTTCGCGCATAGCTCCCACAACATGTAGCACATAACAAATATAACACTTATGGCGTAAATTCCCCCTCACAAGGTTAGACATGAGAATTACCTCGCTCCGAAATCTGATAACCGACTCAAACACCTCTCTAACACCTCGAACTAATGCCAAATGATCTAAAACTAGTCAAACAATGTGCAAACCAATCAAAATATATCCAAAGACTCGTAATTTAAAAAATAGAAGCGATTCCCAACTCTATACGAAAAGTCAACAAAGTTAACCCTCGGGCCCACGCGCCTGAATTATGAATATTTTTGAAAATGCTACCTATAGAACCACAAACTCAAATATCTAATTTATTCCCAATTTCTTGGTCAAAATCAAAAAATATCATTTCTAGGTTTTCTTCCAAAAATCCCACAATTTTTACCAATTTCCATGTTAAAATCCATATATAATCCGTGTATTTATCTCACAACAAGTGGGGAATCACTTACATCATGATAGATGATGAAAAAGGCCCTTCATAATTGCCCCAAAATAGGCTCGAATGGAAGAAATGAGATAAAAATGAGTCAAGTCCCGATTTGCAATCTTATACACTACCCAGTCATCCTTCTTCACGATCGTGGAAGTTCTCTCGTGATAACAGAAGTTTCCTTGCGATCGCGAAGGCCAAACCAGTTGTCGCGCCCTCTTTCTCGTGAAATCGGGTTTCGACGTTGACAACTCTTTTAAAATGGAGGATAGGTATTAAAAGAGAAGAGTCGCCACCTAACGGATTAAGGTGCATTAGGGCACCTATTTGCAAATGACTCAGGTTTACTAGTTTGCATCATCAAAGATCGGGTAAGGGCTCAAATTACCTCGAGGAGAAGGTGCTAGGCACTCCTCGAGGTCCACAACAGTGTGTCCCGGTCGAACTCAAATCATGTGAATTAGTCTAAGAGAAAAGAAACAATTTGAACAAAGAAAGAACTATTTTAACAGGAATAGGGGGGTCCTAAGTTTTTTAGTCTAAAGGATCACCCCGTGCAACATAAATAATACTTCGTAACTCCCTCAAGATGGGGTATTACTCATATTATTCAGCGGGTACAGACTATCATCTCTTGCTACCCGATTACTATCTTTAAGTTGTTTAACAAAAGCGCTCTATTTGATTCTAAGTCGTACCCTATGCGTGCACTACCCGTCCCATGCCTATGGTCCAGGAGGCATTTGGACCTCTATTTCAGGGCAGTTCTAGACCTTAACTTAGGTTGCTCAAAAGGAGAAAACTAGGCAACATACAAAAAATAGTTAGGACTTTCAAATAGAAACAAGTATGGGCTCAAGTTACCCTCCGCATTTAGACATCGAATGCACGCCAAACTGATTAGCATTAACAGGTTTTATTAATTGCAAAATCCTATAGGCATGATATCTATTTGATATTGACGAACGAGCAGACAGTCGTATACAAAGTCAATTTCTTAATGCTATTATTAGGAACTACAAAGTTTGCCTACTGATTTTTGCATGATACAATTAAGCCTACCAGCATGGTATCTAGGTGTTTTGTGCGATAGTAAATAGTGGCAGGTCACAGAAACAAACCTAGAATTATTTGTTTTAATCCTATATGCATGTTTTCTAATGAAGGTAACAGCACAGAAAACGGGCATAAACAATAATTAAACAGATTCAGGCGTGCATTCTATAAGTTGATCTAGTTTGAATCCAATAGGCATGATTTCTATAATCTGAACAGTTTTGAATCCTATAGACAAGATTTCTACAATCCAAACAGTTTTTGAATCCTATAGACATGATTTCTATAATCTTAACGAAACAGTATACAAGCAGGAATTCACACACACATTGGACCATTCCATTTCTATAAGCATGGTTTGTAACGGAACATAATTGAGCCAAACATTGAGCCTATGGACATGGTTGCTAACACATAATGACTGAACATAATAAGACACTTAGAAGCATGATTTCTAACATATAACATCCAACAACACAACATTAACCCTATAGGCAGGATTTATACCCCCACTGTATAGCAAGTATAAAATAAGAACCCTTTCCCATTTTTACTAATACCCTAGAATTGTTATTACAAATAATTATTACAGACCAGAATTTAATGAATGAATTACAGGGTAAGTAAAACTATAGGGAGCCTACAGCAAGCCCAAATACACCTGGACATGCCAGGCCTTCAACTCACAGTAGTTCCAAAAGCCCATGTTCATAGATACACAATAACCAGTAGTGAATGATTCACCCATATTTCAAGGATAAGCATACAAAACCCAAATCTCTAGTGTGTCAGAGTTTCCAAGGGCTTCAGGAACCCAGGACAATGCTCACACTAGAGAAAATGATCAGAAACAGTTCAAGGAAGACTAGAGACTAAATCCTAGTGTGTCAGAGTTCGCAAGGGTCTCACGTGAACCCTGAGCAGTGCTCACACAATGGAGGCCAGAGGACAGAACCTAAATAGTTTGGCTTTCAGCCATCAAAGAATGAGGATTCAGGAGAGTATGGTGGGATTAGGGGATACACTTAAGTACAGAATCACATATAGAGCATGTACAAACAAATAACAAACATATTTGAACCTAAGCATACTTAATCAAGTTTTTAAGAATTAACAAAGTCACATGCTAATAAGGCCAGTTCATAAACATATTCACAGTGATAACTGAGACTTCATATCATGCTAAGTCATAGAAAGAAAACACATTTATTAGCAGTAGGAACTGATTAAGACAATCTAGTAGAGGTATCATAACATAGTGAGAACAGAACTAAACAGGCCGTAACAAGTTCAACAAACAAACATTATAAATTTGTTAAGACGCACATCTATACATGGCTAAAGAGGTATGAAATCATGTTTAACTCTAAAAGATAGTCCTCAATAACACAGAATTAGGCAGATTTCATTAATCAATTCAAACTAAGTTTGACATGTCTTAACTACAAGTAATAGCATTTAGGGTAACATGGCCTAATGGCAGTAACACATTGAACAAATAATCATAATGAAAGGGTAGAAGATTCAATAATTCACCAGTTAAGATGAACAGGGAAAAGGAATCCAACAGTATAGCAAATAGCACCAAACGGAAGCAAAAGAGATTTCTGGCCTTGGCTTTCAGCCGGCCAAGAATCAAAACACTGAATGTTATTTCTCAAGAGAGAGTAAGAGCACACATCTTTTGGTATATAGTAGTGAAAAGGTTTTTTTTTGGAACTCTCAATATTATTTTTTTTCAAAGGGGAGTGGGGAGGGGTTTAAATAGTGCAGAGATTAGAGCATAGAAATAGCTAATTTAAATACTAAAGGAAAGTACTTAAATCAGTAAAATTGAACCCTAAAGTTTAGGTAAAAATACACAAAATCGGCAGAAAAATAAGGCAAAGAATCACATAGGCATATAATGAACAGACAAGAGATTATTATAAAAAAAGAATGCTGAATCGAACCAGATTTGGTTCAAGTAAAAGGGTCTGAAACCCTAAGTTAGGTAAACCACAAAATTGGCAGAAAATAAAGGCAAGAATCACATATTAACCTAAAAATAAACATAGGTAAGAAATTATTCAAAAGGAAACCTAGAATCGAACCAGATTTGGTTCAAGTAAAAGGGTCTGAAACCCTAAATTAGGTGAGTGAATGGAATCGACAAAATAAGCAGATTCACAAGTAATAGAATGAATATAGACGAAAAAATGCTAGAAATTAGAGTTTGAACCAGTTTAGGTTCGAATCAAAGAAAAATCTGGAACCCTAACCTTTAGGGTTTAGTGCGAATCAACGAGATATGAGAGAATCGTTACAAAATAACGTGCTTGGACTCAAGGTTGTCCAGATTCAAGAGACAAACTTAGATTTGGACAGAATCAAAGCGGGGTACTTGCCATGTTTAGGCAAGAACCTAAGTCACTCCGTAACATAGCACCGAATAAGGGAAAAATAACGAAATGGAAAGGGAATAGGGAAAGAATCCTATTAGGAACGGGATTTGGGGGGATTTGGGTGAGGCGGCAGAATTAGGGTTCATCGGTAGAGGGAAAATAAGGGCAGCGGGTTTAGGAAAATGAGGGTTAGGGTAGAGAGAAGGGAGATATAAGGAAATGGGGTGGTTATTTGTGGGTCGTTGATCATCTTTGATCAACGGCCGAGATTTAAACGGACTAGGGTCGGGTTTTAATGAATGGGTAAGGGTAATTGGGTTAGGAGTATTGGGCTTGAGCTGGTTTGGATAGTCTTAGGTCCAAAATTAATTAAAACAATGGGGTCGTATTTTAAATACCCAAATTTAACCAATGAAATAATTTGTAAAAATAATAGATAAATAATAAAAACATCAATTGTGCATAAAAATGATTGAAAACAAATATTCAACATTATAAAAATATAAAAAGGGTATTTTTGCATAAATAAAATAATTATAAGTACATATAGGCTATAATTGTAAAAACGTGCAATTTTAGGCTTTAAAATGCAAATGTAATTATAACAAATGTAATAAAAATATTTAAAACCTAATATGGGTGTAAATGATGAGTTTCGATGATAAAAGCATCATAAAAATTATTTTTAAGGTAATTAATGGGTATTTATATAATAAAAATACGAAAATAAATTGATTTAAAGCCTTTAAAAATTATAAAAAATTATTAAAATACTTGTATATGCTTGTAAATCAAATGATGATGCATACACACTATTTTGAAAGTGTGTATATATAAATATATATTTGAAAAATATGAGGAAAAAATTAGGTATCAACACTAGCCTTGCCCATAACTCCTTCTTCGCGAATGCGAGGTCCTCTCACGATCGCGTTGCACAGCTGTAAGGCCCCGTAGAATATTTCGTAAAAACCCGGGTTCTGTGATGCCAAAGTAGGCATAGAGGATAATAATAGTAGAATAGTGCACTGGGATTTGAAGGAAAATTTTGGGCAGAAGTACACATTTCTGCGGCCCATTATGCGGCCGCAGAACCACTCTGCGAACCGCAGACTGGTCGTAGAGTGGGGCAGATTTCTGGGGTATTTTTGATGCCCAATTTTGCGGCCATTATGCGATCGCATAACCGTTTTGCGGGCCACATTCTTGTCGCATACCCTGCCTTGGGATTTTTCGAAGGGAGGTTCTGCGGTGCACTATGCGACCGCAGAACCGTACTGCAGTGCATTATGCAACCGCAGGATAGGTCTGCGGGCCGCATAGTTACCGCAGACCGCATAACCACTATGCAGTCGCATATGCGACCGCATATCCTGTTCCTGAGCTTCGTTTTTGGGATTTTTAAACCCGACCCTATTCCATTAAAACACACCCCATAGACCATTTTGAGCACATTTCTGATATTTTAGAGTGAGAAGGAGAGTTCTTAGAGTGGGGGAGCAACTTTCAACCATTATCCATCAATTCTTGCTCAATCATTGAGGATTAACAAAGGAAGTCTTCACCCTAAAGGAAGAATCTATGTCCTAGCTCTCAATTTCAAAATTTTGCAAAAATGGGGTAATTGGAAAGGCAATTATTGGGTATGGGGGTTGTTGTCTTGCATGCATGCATCCTTGAAGTATGTGGAAAGATTGTGAGTTAAAAATGATAGAGAATGGGATGGGGAATGATGGAATCCTCCACAAAAAAGGCCTTAAAACATTGATGCATACCTAGTGTTTGATAATATGCTCAAATGAGCTAAAAACATGTTCATCTTCCTAGTTTTGGTTTAATTTTGTTATATTGCTAAAATAGATTGAAATGGCTAATATTCCGGAACATCTTAGAGTTTTAAGAAGCTCAATTGACGTATGTTGGCTAAACCCCCCTTCTTCTTAGAATCGAATCCCATGGTGTTCATGTAATTGGAGTAAGCCCTTGATCATTATAGAATTGGCGATTTCTAATGTGTTTGTGTTGAAGGATGTAAGTTCAATATTTATTCTAAATGCTTCATCATGTTATCTTGTTATTGAGGATGTGTTCAAAAATGTGGAATATGTGTTAGAAATGTTAAGACTTCATGTCAAGATCGAAGTAAAGGTTGTTATGCCCAATTTGTATGAAAAGCCTCTATGTGCCTAAGATTCCCAAATTGCTCATATGTGAATTTAATGTCTTGAATGGGAAGCCGTATTGTTGTTGATAATGATAATGATATTGAATGTGGAAAAGGGGTCTGGAATTATGAAATACGGCCAAGTGCCAAGAATGACTTTGTAATCGTGATCACTAGTGCCAATGAATTGAAAGATATGAAAGAAGTATGATGTGAGATGGTTGACTGAAAATGGTAACGTCTTGGTTGAGACGGCCTAGCCGATCAGGCCGTGATCGGACGCCATGTCGCACACATGGTGGTACTGTGCTGGAAATGATAATTGAAATTGTGGTTATGGTTGATGTCTCAAATGAGACGACCTAGCGGATCGGGTCTAGATCAGACTCCGTGTAAGAATACAGAGGCATTGTGAATTGTGGAATATCGGCACTAAAGATCAACCAACCTAATAACGTGGAAGTTGACTTGAAACTTATATGACCTTTAAATTGATGTTTTAATATTATTTGACAGCTCTTATTGAATTCTTGATTGTTCCTCTTGTATTATTATTCATTATATTGAGTTGGTGTTTAGATATATATATTAGTGTTATTCGACGGTACTAACGTTCCTTTTGTCGGGGGCGCTGCATCTTTAAATGGATGCAAGTGGTTACATAGCAGACAGTGCTAATCACAGATAGTGTTGCATCCTCTTCTCAGCAGACTCGGTGAGCCCCATTTCATTCCGGGGTCATGTATTGTACCTTTTGTTTATATTATGGTCACTTTTTGAGGTATAGCCGGGGCCTTATTGTCAGCACCATCTTTACTCTCTTTTGTATCTTTAGAGGCTCCGTAGACACTATGTGGGTTGTATATGGGTGTTGGGAATGTTAAACAAGTTATGTTGTGTTAGATCACTTGTTCCACTCGAACTATAAGAAATGTGTATTTTGAGACTTAAAGGCGCAATGACTAATGAAACGATTTAGGATTGTATGAATGAGATTCCTACTGTATAATTAATGAAATCACGTCTTTTCTTAATCATGGGTTAATTGGGTAGAAAGTATCTAACAGGCTTGCTCGGTCGGGTTCACTCGGTCGAGCACCGGTCGCGCTTTCCGAGGTTGCGGCATGACAACAACCTACCAAACCTATGCGAATGCAAGCCCCATTTCGTGAACGCGAAGGCCAATATTCCAGCCTCAGAAATTTCTCTTCCACGATTGTGACATCCCTTTGACGATCGCGTAGAACAACTCTCCAAAAAACCAGGCCAGCCTCACAACCCATCGCGTTCGCGACTCCTCCCACGCGAACACGTACAACAACCTGGATGCCCACCGTGATTGCGACACCCTTTTACGCGATCACAAAGAACAAAGACTTCACCAGCTCCAACAACCCTTCGCGATCGTGGTGCCTCCTATGCGATCGGAAAGCACACGCCTGACACCAGAAACCAGCAACAGCCAAACAAAGAGAATTGGTCCAAAACTATCCCGAAACATACCCGAGGCCCCTGGGACCCCGTCCAATCATACCAACAAGTCCCTATACCTTATCCAAACTTATCCAAGGGCTCGAAATGATATGAATAACATCAAAACTAAGAATCGGCGACCAAAATCCTTTCTTAACTTTCAATCATTCAAACTTCACCCAACGCGTCCGAATCACACCTAGACATTCTGGATCATGACCAAACCTCACACACAAGTTCCAATCAATAAAATGAATTTATCTAAGGTTCCAGAACACCTTCTAGAGTCCGATAACACCAAAGTACACTCCAAATCAAACTTAACATTCAAAAACCTTCAAAAATGTAAACTTTCGATAATAAGCGCTGAATCGCTCCTTGACTACCCGATACTCAACCTGAATATATGGCTAAGTCTGAAATCACCTTATGAACCTATAGGAGTCTTCAAATCTTAATTCTGAGATAGGTTACACAAAAGTCAAACCTTGATCAACGCTTCCAACTTAAAGCTTCCGAAATGAGAATTATTCTTCCAAATCAACTCTGAACTTCACGAAAATCAAAACCAACTACACGTGCAGGTCATAATACATAAAGTAAAGTTACCCAAGGTCTCAAACTATTGAGCGACAAGCTAAAACATAAAATGATTGGTCGGGTCTTTACCGGAAGAGTGAGCGAGGGAGAGAAAGAAAGATGATTTGGAGAGGGGATTGGGTTATTGGGTTAGAGGTGTTAGGGTAGAGTTAGGTTATTTTTTCTTTTTTTTTTGGCGGTTTGGAGAATAAGAAGAGAAAAGAAGAGAAGAAAAATCGGGTCTAAACAAAAAGGGAAGAAAAACTTACCTAGGTGCACGCTTGGATCGAAACGTGTGATGCCGCACACAATTGACATATGAACTGTGATGTATGCATGCTCAGAAGAGTGTTCAAAATTCCTTGTGTGCGGCCGCACACGTCTAGTGCACTCAGACGCCGATTTTTGCACGCTCAAATGCGCGTTTACCCTTCCATGTGCGCTGTAGAACATATATAAATGCGTAGAATGCCCAGCTGAAACCTTAACTTGTCCATCCCATCACGTACTGACGAGCTTGAAAAACACACTTAAAATTATGCTCGCTAATCAAATATAGTATAGTAAAATACCGTATCCACAAGGATTGGATTTAAACAGTATCTTCGTAGTTTCTAGCTTGATTGCTATTCAAGAGAATCAACAGTTGAGATTTATATAATTAATACTAAAATTAAGTAAGAATCTAAAGGTATTGACTAGCGACAATTGAAACAAGGAGCAAATAAGGTTATCAGTGGGAGAAGATAGGGTAGGTGCAAGATAATTCACTCCAGATAATTCACTTCTAATGTTTAAGTGAGTCTCTCGAATTCACTCAATTATTAGTTCAAACGTTCAGCAAAAACTCCTCTCTCGATTAAGTCTTAACCTCACAAGATGAACCAATTTAAGCACCTAACGATATGCAAGAATGCGTAATGGATTGGTCTTTAGGAGAACCTCTCTCGATTATCCTCCTAACTAGGTTTAATCAATGATTCAACTAGCCTCTTTCGATTACTAAGAAGAATTAAAGAACTCAACCAACAATATAATGCAAAGATATTGTTAGGCCTGTCTCAATTACATGAACAAGTGAATAAAGATGCAACAATTAAATCATCCACATAGGATTCAATACATAAAACTAGAGTTATAATCCACAAACAATCATCAATACACCAAATCCATCAAACCCTAAATAGAAATACTCTATAGACATGGAGAAATTCATCACAAATATAATTAAAGTATAGGAAAACATAAATTCGATCCAAACTCGGGTCTTGAGTGAGGAAGGAATGATGAAATCCTTGTGCTTTTTCTGCTCCAACACCTCCTTAGCTTCCATAGGTCTGAAGTGTGTGAAAAGTTTCGAAAATAACATTTTCCATGTATTTATACTAAGTAGGGTAGGGCCCAGGCGAAACCACCTTCTCCTAGTCGAAATAGGACACTGGCTCTATAAGATTTTCACAGGCGCGCCGCATGGGGCGACGCGCCATGCGGGGCATTAGTGGAGAAATCCAGAGAGCTCAACATCTGATAGGCAGCAGCATTTGGGCAGCCACGGTGCACGGCGCCCCATGCGCTGCCCCACGCGCCGCGGTTGTGAACTTTTCTCAGAGTACGGATTGAATCTCGATTTTTGACGTCCAGACTTGGTCCTCGACCCCCGAACACAATCCTAGCTTAATCCCTTAGGCTTTTACTCAGAATTCAAAGCTCCAAATTACTCGAATTCATTCCATAACATCTACATAGCTCGAAATCACTCCTACAAGGTATAAAACACAAAATAAGTGCAGCTAAGATTTATGTTCCTCCGGCTCATTCATCTGCGAAAGTCTGAATTCCTCCAACTTCTAAAAGGTATAAAACACAATATATATATATATATATATATATATATATATATATATATATATATATATATATATATATATATATATATATATGCAGCCTCTCAAAGATAAGTACAGACGTCTCCATACCGATCCGCAAGACTCTACTAAACCATAATTTCTCTTAAGTTTGAAAATACAACAATTAAATACAATACAAAATCCCACAAATACTGGCACAAACACTCCCCAAAACCTGGTATCACTGAGTACATGAACATCTAATATGAATACATGTTTGGAAAATACGGTCTATAATAGTTTGAGACCAAATACACTAAATAAGGAGATAGAGAAGGAGAGAAAAGGTCTACGGAACACGGCAGCTACCTCAAATTCTCCTGAAATTCAAATGAGCGAAAGGATCAACACCCGCTATGTCCGGGAACACCTGGATCTTCACACGAAGTGCAGGGTGTAGTATGAGTACAACAAACTCAGCAAGTAACAATAATAACTAAGGAACTGAAGATAATGACGAGCTACACAGTTATAGTTTACTTTCAGTAATTCCAGCAAAGAATAAACATGCTTTCAAATCCGGCAGTTTAAGTCAAATCAATTTTACACAGTTCAATTTCATGTAATCCGAATATAAAATCTTAGAGAGTTTTCACAACAATGATAGATAACAACCAAATGCAACAACAAATGCAAAGCAAGTACAGCCTCCCAGGCAACAGTTACTCAACTCATCACAATAGCTCAACCACTCGGCTCTCAACCCTCAGCACTCACACTCAATGGGTAACCACGCTCACTGGGGGTGTACAGACTCCGGAGGGGCTCCTACAGCCCAAGCGTTATAATCAGCACGGACAACTCACGTGCCATAAAATAAATATCTGGATCCGCACGGCCAACTCACGTGCTATAGTATAATATATGGATCTGCACGGCCAACTCACGTGCTATAGTATAATATATGGATCCGCACGGACAACTCACGTGCTATAATAATATATCTCACAATCAAGCCCTCGGCCTTGCTCAGTCATAAATCTCTCCAGTCTCTCGAGCTCTCAGAAATCATGAAATTTAGCCCAAACAACAATGATATGATGCATCAATAATGATCAATAGAGACTGAGATAAAATAATCAAGTAAATTGTGACTGAGTACAAACAACAATTAAGCAAATAGTTCAACATGTACACGACCTCTGTGGGTCCCAACAGTACCAACATATAGCCTAAACATGGTTTCTAGTCAAATTTTCACAACACATAGAGAGCACAAAGCTAACAACAAGTTATTCAACTTTACAGTCTCACAGGACATATCAAGTCACAATCCCCTCGGTGCACGCCCACACGCCCATCACCTAGCATGTGTGTCACCTCCAAAGTAATCACATGATACCAAATTCCGGGGTTTCATACCCTCAGGACCAAATTTAAAAGTGTTACTTACCTCAAACCATGAAACTTTTATTCCGCTAAGCCCTTGCCTCATAAATTGGCCTCCAAATGCCTCAAATCTAGCCACAAATAATGCGTTTCAGTCAATAAAATTTATTGGAATTAATTCCATATGAAAATATAATTTTTCCCATAAAAATCCGAATTTTAGCTCAAACATCGCGCGTGGGGCTCACGTCTCGGAATGCGACAAAAGTTATAAAATCCGGAAGCCCATTCAACCACGAGTCTAACCATACTAATTTTACCAAAATCCGACCTCAATTCGACCCCCAAAGCTTCAAATCTTATTTTCAAATCCCTAAGTCCAAACCCCCGATTTACACATCAAAAACATGTAATCTAGTCAGATTATTCGATGATAAATCGTCTGTGGGGCCCATCTCAGAACATGACAAAAGTTACAAAATTCGAAAGCCCATTCAACCACGAGTCTAACCATACTTATTTTACCAAAATCCGACCTCAACTCGACCCCCAAAGCTTCAAATCTTATGTTCAAATCCCTAAGTTCAAACCCCCGATTTACACCTCAAAAACATGTAATCTAGTCAGATTATTCGATGATAATTCAATATTATGGAGTAGAAATGATCACAAGTGACTTACCTCAAGTTTCCCTCGAATTTTCTTTCCAAATCGCCCCAAAAACCGTGCTTGAAGGTCCAAAAATGTCTAAACACGGAACCCCTTCGAAATATATATTGTCGAGGGTTTCCGCACCTGCGACTCACTTAGCCGCTTCTGCGGTCTCGCAGGTGCGAGAATTCAACCGCTTCTGCGGTTTCGCCAAGCCTCCACTGGAGCCACTTTTGCGAGCTAGGAGCCGCTTCTGCGGGCTTGCATTTGCGAGGCTAGATCCACTTCTGCGAAAAGCTTTCTTCTGCGATGGTTGGTACGCACATGCAGCTTCGCACCTGCGATCAAACCTCCGCAGGTGTAAAAGTACCATAAGCAAAAATTCCAGCAGTGGTTTTAAGTCTGAATTTGATCCGTTAACCATCTGAAACTCACCGAGGCCCCCGAGACCTCAACCAAAAATACCAACAAGTCCCAAAACATCATACGGACTTAGTCAAAACCTCAAATCATCTCCAACGATGCTAAAACCATGAATTACACTCCAATTCAAGCCTAATGAACCTTGAAATTTCTAATTTCTACAAATGACTCTGGAACCTATCAACTCACGTCCGATTTACCTCAAATTGTGCACACAAGTCATAAATAACATAACAGAGGTATTCCAATTTTAAGAATCGAATTCCAACCCCGATATCAAAAGTCAACCCCCCGGTCAAACTTTCCAAAATTTCGACTTTCGGCAATTCAAGCTTAATTCCACCACGGACTTCCAAATAATTTTTCGGACACGCTCCTAAGTCCAAAATTACCATACGGAGCTGTTGGAATTATCAGAATTCAAATCCGAGGTTTTTACACATAGGTCCACATCCGGTCAACTTTTCTAACTTAAATTTTCAATTATGAGACTAAGTGTCTTATTTCACTCCGAATTTCTTCCAGACCTGAACCAACTGCCCCGGCAAGTCATAAAACACCTGTAAAGCATAAATTGAGCAGTAAATGGGGAAACGGGGTTATAATACACAAAATAACCGGGTCATTACATTCTCCCCCTCTTAAACAAACGTTCGTCCTCGAACAGGTTTAGAATCATACCTGGAGTATCAAATAGGTGTGGATATTTGCTCCGCATCTCCTGCTCAATCTCCCAAGTAGCTTCTCCGACTGGCTGGCCTCTCCACTGTACCTTCACTGATGCTATGTTCTTTGACCTCAGCTTTCGAACATGCCGGTTTAAAATAGCCAGCGGATCCACATCATAAGTCAAATTACCGTCCAGCTGCACTGTACTGAAATACAGAATATGAGACGGATCCCCGACATATTTTCGGAGCATGGATACATGGAATACTGGATGAACACCTGATAAACTAGGTGGAAAGGCAAGTTCATAAGCCACCTCTCCAATCTTCTTAAGCATCTCAAAAGGCCCGATATACCGAGGGCTCAACTTGGCTTCTTCCCGAACCTCAACACACCCTTTATGGGTGAAATCTTGAGCAGAACCTTCTCCCCCGCCATGTGAACAACATCACGAACCTTCCTGTTGGCATAACTCTTATGTCTAGACTGTGCCGTGCGAAGTCGTTCCTGAATCACTTTGATCTTTTCTAAAGCATCCTGAACCAAGTCAGTACCCAATAGCCTAACCTCCCCTGGTTGAAACCAATCCACTGGAGACCGGCACCGTCTCCCATACAAAGCCTCATACGGAGCCATCTGAACACTCGACTGGTAGCTGTAAATATAAGCAAACTCTGCGAGTGGCAAAATTTGATCCCAAGAACCCCCAAAATCAATGACACAAGCGCGTAACATATCCTCTAATATATGAATAGTGCGCTCGGACTGTCCGTTCGTCTGAGA